>NW_025421290.1:2500000-3750000 GCF_011764305.1 Mustela putorius furo | reverse complement strand
ACCTAATATTGAAGACGGAGATGGCCAAATGTTGGCTTAAAAATTAGGCAATCTGAAAGAAATGGAAACATTCCTGGAAACTTGTAAACAGGAATAAATAGACAATCTGAAGACCAATAACCAGCAAGGAAACTGAAACAGTAATTGAAAACCTCCCCTCCAAAACAAACAAACAAAACCCAAAACCAAGAATCCGGACCAGATGGCATCCCAGGGAATTTCTATTAAACATTTAAAGAGGAAATAATACCTATTCTACTGAAGCTGTTTCAAAAAATAGAAATGGAAAGAAAGCTTCCAAACTTATTCTATGAGGCCCCACATTATCCTGATCCCAAAGTCAGAAAGGAGGATTACAGACCAAAAATTCCTGATGAACATGTCCCAAAATACTCAACCAGAATCCTAGGCAATTGGCTCCAATAGTACATTAAAAGGATTATTCACCATGACCATGTGGGATTTCTTCCTGGGATACAAAGGTGGTCAACTTTTGGAAATCAATCAATGTGACAGAGCACATAAATAAAAGACAAGAAACATATGATCCTCTAAGTTGATACAGAAAAAGCATTTGACAAAATATACCATCTTTCCTGATTAAAACTCCTCAAAGTATAGAGATGGAGGGATCATACCTCAATATCATAAAAGCCATCTATTAAAAGTCCACAGTGAATATCATTCTCAATGGGGGGAAAACTGAGAGCTTTTCCCTTAAGATCAGGAACACGACAGGGATGCCCACTCTCACCACTCTCACCATTATTGTTCAACATAATAGTAGAAGTCCTAGCCTCAGCAATCAGACAACAAAAATAAATAAAATGCATTCAAATTGGCACAGAAGTTAAACTCTCTTCACAGATGACATGATACTTTACATGGAAAACCCAAAATACTCCACCCCCAAATTACTAGAAGTCATACAGCAATTCAGCAAGGTAGCAGGATACAAAATCAATGTACAGAAATCAGTTGCATTACTATATGCTAACAATGTAACTGAAGAAAGAAAAATTAAGCAATCTATTCCATTTACCATAGCAACCAAAACTATAAGATACCTAGGAATAAACCTAATCAAGGAGGTAAAGGGCCCTTAATCTAGAAACTACAGAACACTTATGAAAGAAATTGAGGAAGACACAAAGAGATGGAAAAACATTCCATGCTCATGGATTGGAAGAATAAACATTGTTAAAATATCTATGCCACCCAGAGCAATCTATACTTTCAATGCAATCCTTAGCAAAATACCACTGATCTGGATCAAACAATCCTAAAATTTGTATGGAACCAGAAAAGACACCAAATTGCTAGAGAAAATGTTGAAACAGAAAACCAAAGTTGGGGGCATCACAATTCCTGACATCAAGCTGTATTACAAAGCTGTGATCACCAAGATAGCATGGTAATGGCACAAAAACAGACACACAGAACAATAAAACCCAAAGAGCCCAGAAATAAGTGCTCAATTCTATGGACAACTAATCTTCAACTAATCAGGAAAGAATACCCAATGGAAAAAAGATAATTTCTTCAATAAATGTTGCTGGAAAAGTTGGAAAACCACATGCAGAAGAATGAATCTGGACCATTCTCTTACACCAGACACAAAGATAAACTCAAAATGGATAGAAGACTTCAATGTAAGACAGGAATCATCAAAATCCCAGAGGAGAACATAAGCAATAACCTCTTCGACATTGGCCACAGTAACTTCTTTTAAGACACATCTCTAAAGACAAGTGAAACAAAAGCAAAAGTGAATTTTGGGGACTTCATCAAGTTAAAAATTTGCTTTTCAACAAATGAAACAGTCCACAAAACTAACAGGCAACCCACAGAATGAGAAAACATTTACAAATGACATTACAGATAAAGGGCTGGTATCCAGACTTATAAAGAGCTAATCAAACTCAACATGCAGAAAAACAAATAATCCAGTCAAGAAATGGGCAGAAGACATGAACAGACACTTCTCCAAAGAAGACATAAAAATGGCTAACAGATACATGAGAAGAGGCTCAACATCACTCATCATCAGGGAAGTACAAATCAAAACTATGATGAAATACCATCTTACATCTGTCAGAATAGCTAAAATTAACAATAGAAGAAACAGGTGTTGGCGAGGATGTGGAGAAAGGGAAAACTTCTTGCAGTGTTGGTAGGAATGTAAACTGGTGCAGCCACTGTGGAGAACAGTATGGAGTTCCTCAAAATTTTTAAAAACTACCCTATGACCCAGAAATTGCACTACTAGGTATTTACCCCAAAGGCACAGATGTATGAAAAGTGGAACCCTCTTGCATTGTTGGTAGGAATGCAAATTGGTTCATAGCAGCAATGTCCACAATAGCTGAACTGTGGAAGGAGCCAAGATGCCTTTCAACAGATGAATGGACAAAGAAGATGTGGTTCACATATTCAATGGAATATTACTCAGCCATCAGAAAGGGTGAATACCTACCATTTAGTTCAATATGCTTGGAACTGGAAGGGATTATGCTAATTGAAATAAGTCAAGCAGAGAAAGACAATTATCATATGGTTACATTCATAGGTGGAACATCAGAAATAGCCCAGAGGACCATAGAGAAAGAGAGGGAAAACTAAATGAGAAGATATTAGAGGGGGAGACAAACCATGAGAGACTCTGGATTCCAGGAAATAAACCAAGGGTTACAGAAGGGAGGGCAATAAAGGGATGGGGTAACCAGGTGATAGGTATTGAGGAGGGCATGTGTTGTGATGAGCACTGGGTGTTATATGCAACTAATGAATCATTGAACACTATATCAAAAACTAATGACATACTATATGTTGGCTAACTGTACATAATAACAAACAAAACCTATGTCCAAATAAGTCTTGAGCTATGATTACATTCACAAAGAACTTACTGAAAACAAATAAACTGGAAAGTTCTTGGATTTTGAAAAAGAGTTATGTTGTTAACCATACAGAAATTTAGCATATAAAATCCAATCGTTCCACCTTTAAAATAACTCCAGGACCCAAACCCACAGAAAGAAAGTGTGAAACATGAAATATGGCAAAGGAGGCCATAATGTATCTAACTTATATGTGATATGTAAAAAAAAAAAAAAACACAAAAGGAATATTTATTCAGATGGAAAGTTTAGGAATACAAAGGACAATGAACAAGGAGGTTCCTCCCTGAGAGCAGGACTTAGGTCTCCAGAAGGAACTTAACTCCATGTCTGTGGCAGAAGGGCCTCTTGGTTCTGCTCTGCATAATTCAAAGTCTTTTCATTTCCAAAGGGCAAGATTTTGTTGTTTTATTTGCTTTTTTGATTTCACTTCTCTGTTTGCGGTTATTCTGTTTCCTCTCCACTCTCATATATTAGGTGTGAGGCCCCTAAATTTTTAATTTATAAATCACTGGAACAGGAGGAGTCAACTCCAGACCTGAAAGAAAGGACAACAGTGATTGACTCCGATTGGAGCATGGCATGGCCTCTGGACCAGCCCCCAACTGATTAACTCTGAACATTATGTGAATGATAAGTAAATGCATATCTTGCCAAGTTGTTATACCTTGGGGTCTCTTTATTAAGGTAGTTTAGCCCAGGCCTAAATGTTACAGTTTTCATGTTTTAAACCAAGGGTCTGCAAACTATGGTTCATGTACCAAATCCAAACTATCACCAATTTTAGTACAAAATAAATAAATAGAAAATGTTTTATGAACACACAGCTATGCCCATTCATTTGCATACTATCATGGATGTTTTTATGTTACATGTGCAGAGCTGAGTCATCTTAAAAGAAAGTGTTGGCCTTTTAAATCCAAAATATTTACTAACTAATGCTTCACAGAAAAAGTTTACCAACTCCTGATGTAAACTCCAAACAACATAAATTAATGGGGAGAAGACTATAAATAAGATGGCTGCAGTAGAGGTAAGAGGCAAGATGGCAGAGGAGTAGCAGACTGAAATGGCATCAGATCCCTGGAGTTCAGCTAGTTAGGTATCAAAACATTCTGAAGACCTACAAACTCAACAGGAGATAGAAGAGAAGAACAGCAATTCTAGGAACAGAAAATCGACCACTTTCGGAAAAAAGGTAGAATGTGTGGAGAAGTGAATCCAAAGTGATGGGAAGATAGACCATGGAGGGAGGGGCCAGCTCCTGGCAAATGGCAGAGCAGTGGAGCACAAAATCAGAACCTTTCAAAGGTGGCTCCATTGAGGGACATTGCTCCAGAGGCTAAGTGAGGTGAAGCCCTTGCTAGGACAGTGTAGTCTCAGGTACCATGGGGTCACAGAAGCATTGGAGGTGTCTGAGTATGGCAGAGCTTCCAGGAATCATAGTGGGGAAGCCTATTACAGAGATAAAGCTGAAGAGTGAGGTTTCAGAATGGGATTACCTTAAATAATGATCCAAGGCACAGTCAGGCTACTGCTCATCAAGCAGGGACCACACAAGTGGCAGATCTGGGGAGACTCAACTTCCTCCTCCTTGAGAAGCAGCACAGCAGGAATCTGCTGGGTTTGGAGACACCAAGCAGGGCCACGCGCAAGATAGAAATGTTTGGTCATGGGCCTGGTGAGTTTGGAGTGTGGCCAGAGACCAGGGAGACAGGAGTGATTGAGTTCTTTTCTCTGAAGGTGCACTAAGGAGTGGGGCCCCGAGCTCTTGGCTCTTGGCTGGAGATTGGGAAGCCCCATTTTCATTTCGGTCCTCCAAAGAGTTTGAGGGACTTCAGGCATTCAGGGAACAAAAGCTATGAGAGTGAACCTGAGCAGATTACTTAGCCTGGTCCCTGGCAAGGGTAGTGCAATTCTGCCTCAGGCAAAGACATTTGATATCCACTACAACAGGCCCCTCTTACAGAAGACCAGCAAGAACATCCAGCCAAGACCAAGCTCACCAATCAAGCAGAACAGCAGAACTCCAAAGCTAGGGGAAAGCAATGCATAGAATTCATGGCTTTTTCCCCATGATGTTGAGTCTTGCAAAGTTAATTTTTTTTTATTTTATTTTTTCTTATTCTATTTTTTAACTTTTCCTCTTTCCTCTTTTAACATTTTTTAACTAGTTTATCTTAATGATACCTTTCTTTAAAAAAAATCTTTTTAAACCTTCATTGTTACAGTCATTTTTAAACCTTCATTGCATTTAACCTTATTTTCTCATATACATATGGGTTTTTACTCCCCCCCCAAATTTTGGGATACGATTTCTTCTAAAAGATTATAATATACCCTAATCTAGTACATGGCTTTGTTCTGATCTCAAGCCTGAGCACATTCCTTCTCTTTTTTCTTTTTTTTTTTTTTTCTTTTTCCAACCAACTTATATTATCAATTCCTTTTTAAAATTATTTTTTAAGTTTCATCCTTACAATCATATTCCATCCCTTCATCATGTTTACCCTTATTTTTGTATATATATATATAAGTTTTTCTTCTTTTAAAATTTTGGGAGATAGTTTTTCTAAGAGACCAAAATATACCCCAAATCAAGTGGGTGGCTCTGACTTCACCACTCATCATATGTGTGTGTATGTATGTGTTTTGAATAATATTTATAATTTTTAATACTTTTTATAATTTTGTCTTTTCTTTATTTTTATTTCTTCTTTCTCCCT
Source organism: Mustela putorius furo (assembly GCF_011764305.1). NCBI lineage: Eukaryota > Metazoa > Chordata > Mammalia > Carnivora > Mustelidae > Mustela > Mustela putorius. The sequence continues at coordinate 3,744,374 of NW_025421290.1, read as the reverse complement.
TTCTTCCCCTCCCAGTTTTAGATCTCTTCTCATTTGGTTAGCATACATTTGTCTGGGTCTTTGCCACCTTTTTATTTATTTATTTATTTATTTATTTTCTTTGCCACCTTTTTAGTATTTTATCCTCTCATTCATATATTCTTATCTGGATAAAATGACAAGAAAGGAAAACTCACAATAAAAAAACAAACAAACAAACAAAAAAAAAAACACCAAGAAGCAGGACAAAAGGCTAGGGACCTACTCAATATGGACATTGGTAATATGTTAGAACTAGAGTTCAGAACGACAATTCTCAAGGTGCTAGCTGGGATCAAAAAAAGCATGAAAGATATTAGAGAAACCATGTCTGGAGAAATACAATCCCTTCTGGAGAAATAAAAGAACTAAAATGTAACCAAATTGAAATTTAAAAAGCTATTAATGAGGTACAATAAAAAATGGAGGCTCTTGGAGTGCCTGGGTGGCTCAGTGGGTTAAAGCCTCTGCCTTCGGCTCGGGTCATGATCTTGGGGTCTTGTGATCAAGCCCTGCTTTGGCCTCTCTGCTCGTTGGGGAACCTGCTTCTCCCCTCTCTGCCTGCCTCTCTCTGCCTACTTGTGATCTCTGTCTGTCAAATAAATAAACAAAATAAATAAACAAAAGAAGACCAAATAAGAGAGAATAAAGAAGCTGAGCAAAAGAGAGACAATCAACTACTGGAAGGCAAGGGGAGAATTTGAGAGATAAGTGATATTATAAATGAAACAATATTAGAATAACTGGGATTTCAGAAAAAGAAGAAAGAGAGGGGGCAGAGGATATATTGGAGAAATTATAGTAGAGAGTTTCCCTAATATGACAAAGGGAACAAGCATCAAAATCCAGAAGGCACAGAGAACTCCCCTCAAAATCAATAAAAACAGGTCCACACCCTGTCACCTAACAGTAAATCTTACAAGTCATAGTGAAAAGAGAAAGTCCTGAAAGCAGTTTGGGACAAGAAGTCTGTAACATACAATGGTAAAAATATTAGACTGGCTGCAGACTTATCCACAAAGAACTGGCAGGCCAGAAAGAGCTGGCATGACATATTCAGAGCACTAAATGAGAAAAATATACAAGAACATAAAGAAAGATATGCAAGAACATATTCAACTAGGCTATCATTGAAAATAGAAAGAGAGATAAAAATCTTCCAGGACAAATAAAAATTAAAAAAATTTGCAAACACCAAACCAGCCCTACAGGAAATATTGAAAGGAGTCCTCTAAGCAAAGAGAGAGCCTAAAAGTAGTAGACCGGAAAGGAGCAGAGCCAATATATAGTAACAGTCACCTTACAGGCAATACAGTGGCACTAAATTCATTTATCTCAATAGTTATCCTGAATGTAAATGGGCTCAATGCCACAATCAAAAGACAGAGGGTATCAGAATGGATAAAAAAAAAAAAAAACAAAGCCCATCAATATGTTGTCTACAAGAAACTCATTTTAGACCCAAAGACACGTCCAGATTTAAAGTGAGGGAGTGCTCCCCTCTCTCTTTCTTCTTCTTCTGGAATCCCAATTATTCTAATGTTGTTTCATCTTATGGTGTCATTTATCTCTCAAATTCTCCCCTCATGGTCCAGTAGCTGTTTGTCCCTCTTTTGCTCAGCTTCTTTATTCTCTGTCATTTGGTCTTCTATATCGCTAATTCTTTCTTCTGCCTCATTTATCCTAGCAGTGAGAGCCTCCATTTATTATTGCACCTCATTAATAGCTTTCTTGATTTCAGCTTGGTTAGATTTTAGTTCTTTCATTTCTCCAGAAAGGGCTTTTATATCTCCCGAGAGGTTTTCTCTAACATCTTCCATGCACTCGAATGTTTATAGCAGCAATGTCCACAATAGCCAAACTATGGAAAGAACCTAGATGTCCATCAACAGATGAATGGATAAAGAAGATGTGGTATATATGCACAATAGAATACTATGCAGCCATCAAAAGAAATGAAATCTTGCCATTTGCGACGACGTGGATGGAACTGGAGGGTATTATGTTTAGCGAAATAAGTCAAGCAGAGAAAGACAACTATCATATGATCTCCCTTATATGAGGAAGTGGAGATACAACATGGGGGGTTAAGGGGGTAGAAGAATAAATGAAACAAGATGGGATTGGGAGGGAGACAATCCATAAGTGACTCTTAATCTCAAAAAACAAACTGAGGGTTGATGGGGGGAGGGGTAGTTGGGAGAGGGGGGGTGGGGTTATGGACACTGGCGAGGGTATGTGCTACGGTGAGTGCTGTGAAGTGTGTAAACCTGGCGATTCACATTCCTGTATCCTGGGGGTTAAAAATATATTATATGTTTATAAAAAATAAAAAATTAAAAAAATAATAAAGTGAGGGGGTGGAAAACAATTTACCATGCTAATGGACATCAAAAGAAAGCTGGGGTAATAATCCTCATATCAGGGGCGCCTGGGTGGCTCAGTGGGTTAAGCCGCTGCCTTCGGCTCAGGTCATGATCTCAGAGTCCTGGGATCGAGTCCCGCATTGGGCTCTCTGCTCAGCGGAGAGCCTGCTTCCCTCTCTCTCTCTCTGCCTGCCTCTCCATCTACTTGTGATTTCTCTCTGTCAAATAAATAAATAAAATCTAAAAAAAATAAAAATAAAAAAAAATAATCCTCATATCAGATAAATAAGATTTCAAGCCAAAAACTAAAAGAAGAGATTGGGAAGGATGCTATATCATACTTAGAGGGTCTGTCCAACAAAAAGATCTAACAATTTTAAATATCTCTGCCCCTAACATGAGAGCAGCCAACTATATAAACCAATTAATAACAAAATCAAAGAAACACATCAACAATAATACAATAATAGTAGGGGACTTTAACACTCCCTCACTGAAATGAACAGATCATCCAAGCAAAAGATCAACAAATAAATAAAGGCCTTAAATGACCCACTGGACCAGATGGACATCACAGATATATTCAGAACACTCCATCCCAAAGCAACAGAATATACATTCTTCCCTAGTTCACATGGAACATTCTCCAGAATAGATTATATTCTGGTCATAAATCAGGTCTCAACCAGTACCAAAATACTGGGATAATTCCCTGCCTATTTTCAGACCAAAATGCTCTGAAGCTAGAACTCAATCACAAGAGGAAATTTGGAAAGAACCCAAACACATGGAGGCTAAAGAGCCTCTTACTGATGAATGAATGTGTTAGCCAGGAAATTAAAGAAGAATTGAAAAAATACATGGAAACAAATGAAAAGGAAAACCAACTGTTCAAAATTTTTGAATAACAGCAAAGGCAGTCCTGAGAGAAAAGTATATAGCCATGCAAGTCTTTCCCAAGAAACAAGGAAGGTCTCAAGTACACAACCTAAACCCAACACCTACAGGAGATGGAGAAAGAACAGCAAAGAAAGCCTAAACCCAGCAGGAGAAGAGAAATAATAAAGATCAGAGCAGAAATCAATGAAACAGAACCCAAAAGAATAGTAGAACAAATCAACGAAACTAGGAGCTGGTTCTTTGAAGGAATTAATAAGATTGATAAACCCCTCGCCAGACTTATCAAAAAGAAAAGAGAAAGAACCCAAATAAATAAAATCATGAATGAAAGAGGAGAGATCACAACCAATACAAAGAAATACAGACAATAAAGGAACATATTATAAGCAACTATACACCAACAAATTTGAAAATCTGGAAGAAATGGTTGCATTCCTAGAGAGGTATAAACTACCAAAACTGAACCAGAAAGAAATAGAAAACCTGAACAGAGCCAGAATCAGTAAGGAGATTGAAGCAGTCTTCAAAAATCTCCCAACAAACAAGAGCACAGGGCCAGATGGCTTCCCAGGGGAATTCTACCAAACCTTTAAAGAATTAATTTCTATTCTACTGAAACTGTTCCAAAAAATAGAAATGGAAGGAAAACTTTCAAACTCTTGTTATGAGGCCAGCATTACCATGATTGCAAAATAAGACAAAGACCCCACTAAAAGGAGAATGACAGACCAATATCCTTGATGAACAAAGATGTGAAAATTCTCACCAAATTACTAGCCAATAGGACCCAACAGTACATTCAAAGGATTATTCACCATGAACAAGTGGGATTTATTCCTGGGCTGCAAGGTTGGTTTGACATCCCAAATCAATCAATATTATACAATACATTAATAAAAGAAAGAACAAAAACCATATGATACTCTCAATCGATGCTGAAAAAGCATTTGACAAAGTGCAGCATACTTTCATGATCAAAATTCTTCCAAGTGTAGGGATACCTCAATATCATCAAAGCCATCTATAAAAAAACCCACCACGAATTTCATTCTCAATGGAGAAAAACTGAGAGCTTTTCCTGAAAGGTCAGGAAAATGGCAGGGATGTGCACTATCACCACTGGTATTTAACATAGTACTTGAAGTTCTAGCTCCGGCAATCAGAAAATGAAAGAAATAAAAGGCATCCAAAATGGCAACGAAGAAGTCAAACTCTGACTCTTTGAAGATGATACGATACTTTATGTGGAAAACTCAAAAGACTCCACTCTAAAACTGCTAGAACTCATATAGGAATTTAGTAAAGTGTCAGGATATAAAATCAATGCACAGGAATCAGTTGAGTTTCTATACACCAACAGCAAGACAGAAGAAAGAGAAATTAAGAAGTAGATCCCATGTATAATTGCACCCAAATCCATAAGATTCCTAGGAATAAACCTAACTTAAGCAGCAAAGAATCTGTACTCAGAAAACTATAAATTACTCATGAAAGAAATGAAGAAAGACACAAAGAAATGGAAAAACATTCCATGCTCATGTATTGGAAGAACAAATATTGTGAAAATGCTATGCTACAATAAGTAATAAGCAATAAATAAAGCAATCTACACATTTAATACAGTCCCTATTAAATTACCATCCATTTTTTTCAAGGAAATCAAAAAAATAATCCTAAAATTTATATGGAACCAGAAAAGACCCCGAATGGCCAGAGGAAGGTTGAAAAAGAAAGCCAAAGTTGGTGGCATCACAATTCCTGACTTCAAGCTCTATAACAAAGCTGTAATCATCAAGACAGCAGTACTGTCAAATAATGGTCAAATAATCTTTCACAAAGCAGGAAAGGATGTCCAATGGAAAAAAAGACAGTCTCTTCAATAAATGGTGTTGGGAAAATTGGACAGCCACATATAGAAGAAAGAAACTGGATCAATTCCTTACACCACACACAAAAATAGACTCAAAATGGATGAAAGACCTCAATGTGAGACTAGAATCCATCAAAATCCTTGAGGAAAACACAAGCAGCAACCTCTTTGACCTCAGCAGCAGCAACTTCTTCCCAGATACATCTCCAAAGGCAAGGGAGGCAAGGGCAAAAATGAACTATTGGGACTTCATCGAGATCAAAAGTTTTTCCATAGCAAAGGAAATAGTCAACAAAACCAAATGACAACAGACAAATGACAACTGACAGAATGGTAGAAGATATTTGTAAATGACATATCAGATAAAAGGCTAGTATCCAAAATATATAAAAAACTTACCAAACTCAACATCCAAAGAACAAATAATACAATCAATAAAGGGGCAGAGGACATGAACAGACATTTCTGCAAGGCAGACATCCAGATGGCCAACAGACCCATGAAAAAGTGGTCCATGTCACTCAGCATCAGGGAAATACATATCAAAACCACAATGAGATACCACCTCACATCAGTCAGAATGGCTAAAATTAACAAGACAGGAAGTGACAGATGTTGGAGAGGATGCGGAGAAGGGGGAGCTTTCCTACGCCATTGGTGGGAATGCAAGCTAGTGTAGCCATTCTGGAAAACAGCATGGAGGTTCCTCAGAAAGTTGAAAATAGAGCTGCCCTATGACCCAGCAATCACACTATTGGGTATTTACCCTAAAGTTACAAACATAGTGATCCAAAGGGGCACATGCACCTGAATGTTTATAGCAGCAATGTCCACAATAGCCAAACTATGGAAAGAACCTAGATGTCCATCAAGAGATGAATGGATACAGAAGATGTGGTATACATAAATACAATGGAATGTATGCAGCCATCAAAAAACTCTGAAATCTTGCCATTTGCAATGACGTAGATGGAACAAGAGAGTATTATGCTAAGTGAAATAAGTCAACCAGAGAAAGATAATTATCATATTATCTCCCTGATATGAGGAATTTGAGAGGTAAAGTGGGGGTTTTGGGGTGTAGGGAAGGAAAAAATGAAACAAGATGGGGTTGGAAGGGAGACAAACCATATGAGACTCTTAATCTCACAAAAACAAACTGAGGGTTGCTGGGGGGATGGGGGTGTGGAGAGGGTGGTTGGATTATGGACATTGTGGAGGGCGTATGCTATGGTGAGTGCTGTGAAGTGTTTAAGCCTGATGAATCACAGACCTTTACCCCTGGGGCAAATAATTCATTATATGTTAATAAAAATAATTTTAAAAAAAAGAATACTTCAGTAGCTATTTCCCTGAGTCATGAAAATCTGTCTCCTTTTCAAAGGTTTTCTAGTGGACAAGTAAGAAAACAGAGTAAGAGCAAGAGAGAGAGTGAGACAAAGAAAAGTTTCTGTACTCTTATTGGAGTAAAATAATGATATATTTGATTATATCATAATGATATATTATCATTATATCATTATAATGATATAATTGATTAGTTTAACTAACATTTTTAATGTCTTCTGTCTGCTTTTTTATACTGCTAAGGTCCTATGTTTTGCCTGTAGGCCATGACCTTCTCTACTACCTCAGGAGAGAAAATCATCTCAGAGTCCCATGCCACAAATAAAGAGAACTGGCATTTTCCAGGTGTGAACAACTTTTGACAAATGTGAACATGCAGGAAAAATTTTCCAGGTAAATGGAGATAATTGTCCTTATTCTGGAAATCCTACTTCTGCTTTACTGTTTTTATAGTCCTTTTATTATTCAGTGTGACCTGAGAAAATTTTCTTTAATCATCCAGCAACCTTATTACAAACCATTGCTCTATCTTGATATGAGCCTATTGAAATCTATTGACTATAGCCTCCTTTATATCATTTTACCTAAACTTTTACTTACCTTACTATGGCCTTCAGTGAATGTGGACATATCTTTGGCTATACCATGCATGACCTTGAATCTCCATAACCAATCTGACTCCTTGTATCACACATGACTTTGCTTCTATTCAATTTTATAATTATTTAAGTTACTTACCTATCACTTTAAGGAAATCCTCCATTTGGCCACTTTATGAAGCTAATTCAACAGTTAAGCCACTATGCTAAATTTTATAAGATATTCACTTTGTCAGGGCACCTGGGTGGCTCGGTGGCTCTGCCTTTGTCTCAGGTCATGATCCCAGGGTCCTAGAATTGAGCCCCGCATCAGGTTCTCTGCTCCACATGGAGCCTGCTTCCTCCTCTCTCTCTGCCTGCCTCTCTGCCTATTTGTGATCTCTGTCTCTCAAGTGAATAAATAGAGTCTTAAAAAAAAAGACAGTCTCTACATACTAGCTTATCTTAAAAAAAAAAAAAGATATTCACTTTGTCTTTTCAAATTACTGTCACATGCCTAATATAACTGAGGGGATAGTCAAGAGAATAAACTTCTATAAGCACACTGACAGCAGTAAAGTCTAACCCTCATTAGCACTCGGGAATAATTGCTTCTCTACAATACTCTGAGAATGCTGGGAGTTTGGTTGTCTTTACAGCTTGGATAATCTCATGATATCTTATATTGAACTTCTAAAGATAATGAGTACATTATCTTGAAATTGTTAGCATTTAATTCAATCACTGATAAACTTGATGCTCTATTGAATTTTTATTGAAGTGAGGGTTTTTGTTTTGTTTTGTTCTTTTAAGCATATATACCACACTCTACTTTTTTCCAATCAAATTCCATTTCTTCAGGCAATCTACCTGAAGTTATCTAAGAATAGCTGTAATTTTCTATCACCAAGTATAAAAATATTATTTTAAGGTTAGTAAACATAAAGAAAGCTAATGGATGGTAACTGGATATATATTAAGTTGTATTAAAGCCAGATTTTGAATCTTTTTTCTTTTTTTTAATCAGGGAAAGGAAAGAAATTTTGGAAGTATTTTTCAAATATTTTTAGATCTGTTCTCTTCAGTTGTGTATTAATACATCCTATTAAACACAAAAATGGTTTAAAAAACACTTTGGACAATTTTTTTGCACATAGCATACTAACAAAAATATTTTAGCTTTGAGTCCTCAAACCATAATGTATTACATTTGTGTGAGAGTTTGAACCACTGTGGAAAACAGTATAGAAGCTACTCAAAAAATTAAAAATAAAATTATCATATGATCTTTTAATTCTACTACTGGGTATTTACCCAAAGAATATGAAAACACTAATTTGAAGAGGTATATGCATCTCCTATGTTTATTGAAGCATTATTTATAATATCTAAGATATTATAAACAGCCCAAGTATCCATTGATAGATAAATGGATAAAGAACAGCTGATACATATATAATGGAATATCACTCAGCCATAAAAGATAATGAGATCTTGACACTTAAAACAACATAGGTCAACCGAAAAAATAAACTATCAAGTAAGGAGAACAAACTGATAGTTACCAGAGGAAGGTGGCTGGAGGGGATGGATGAAATAGGTGAGTACACTTATGATGAGAGAAGAGTACACTTATGATGAGCACAGTCATCACTATATTGTGATATAATCACACCCATGGATCATGATGGGTCACAGGACCCTGGGATCATGACCACCCAGGTGCCTCTGGATATTTTTTTATTCCATAAAAATATTAAGATGAGTTCATCAACACATAGCATACAAAAAACGTTCGTTTTTGTCAATTTTTTGTTTGTTATTTTGTATATTTTCTGATATAATACCAAAAGTGGAATTATTAATATTCAACAATGATAAAATTCTTTAGTCAGGGGGTGCCTGAGTGGCTCAGTGGGTTAAGCCTCTGGCTTCAGCTCAGGTCATGATCCCAGGGTCCTGGGATCAATCCCCGCATTAGGCTCTCTGCTCAGCGGGGAGCCTGCTTCCCCCCTCTCTCTCTGCCTGCCTCTCTGCCTACTTGCAATCTCTCTTACTGTCAAATAAATAAATAAATAATCTTTAAAAAATTTTTTTAAATTTAGGATTTAAGAATGTAATGTCCTAGCAAGGAACCTAGACCTAATGCTAGTACTTTCGATATGAGTCCTTAAAATGTATCACTATTATAGCTCTCCAGAAAATATTTTTTGCAATTTTAAGCAAGGATCTAATTTAATATCTTGGCTGAAAAGGGCAGTTTTGGAGACTTCCACTTGATCCTTCCTACAGTAGGGACTCTTACTTGAAATGTACAGGGAATTCTTGCAAAAATATACCAAATAAAGTTAAGGTTAAATTATTGCACCTTGCACTATTGACCATTAAAACTCATAGCACTATGTGGGCCTCTATGGGTTTTGAAAAGCATATACTGCATATGGGAATATTCTTTCCATTAATTTTTCAGATGCATTGGAAACTTGACAGTTTTGAGTGAGACTCCAATAAAGTCTTGAAGCGTATCCAGTTAGGTCTAACCTGTGGTGCAAGATGACATTCGATGTTACAATTAACATCTATGTTTAATAAGGATTTTTTGTGTAACCTCTGGCAAAACCCAATTAGAGAATCATAACACAGAACTTCTAGGTTCTAGATAAGGGCCAAGGTATCTTCAAGATGAAACAGCTCACTATTTGAAAACCACTTCTGGGCATGCTAATGAACAGTAATTGAGACTGAAATCAAGCAGCCAACTGACCTCAGCTACCCATCATGAAATGGGTATCATGCAATTCACCAAGGAATCATTTGGGGAAGAAACATCAACAATCCATTGTATGATGAAAATTGTGCTATCAGAGTTTGACCCAGCACTTACAGAGGGCCTAGAAAATTACATGGACAATTGGTTCAGAGATTTATTACATGCACTGCAGTGATCTCTCTTCCATAACATAAACCTATTACCCGATGGGGATAAACTCAAACCTGATATACAATAAGGAGATGTGGCCTAATCAAAGATATATGTGGGTGTCTGGGTAGGACACATGCCTGTTTGCCAGGATCTAGAGAAGCAAAAGTAAAAGATGATAAGAAAGAGATTCTGGTGAAGAAGCATATAGATGGACTTAGTAAAGAGGATCCATTGCAGAAGGAAACTCAAAAATATGTCAGATAGATAATGTATCCAGTGAATGCTAACCAGCCTCTATGACCAGCTATATCACTTATGAAGTAAGACTCATGAATGAAGGGTCCATATTTGTAGAGATGAAGACTATACATGCAGCCAACAGCATGTGCTTTCTCTCACAATGCTGACCTAACTACTGGTGTATTGAGTGTTCCATCAGTAGTGAGCTCTGAAGGAGAATAACTAGCCATCTGGGAGCAAGTTGGTTACATTAGAACCCTTCAAGTTGGGCATGGGCAGCAATTTTCCTTATTAAGCATCTGGGTAGGGCACATGCCGGGCAACCTATGCCTCAGTCCAAAAATAAATTCCCTTTCCTATTCCAAGTGTTTCTGCAGTCACTATTATTCAAGGACTTAAAAAAATGACTGATTAAAAACTTAGAGGGAATCTCACATAATTCAAATGCAGACCAAAGGAGACATTTTATAGGCCAGTGTGTGCAAGAATGGACACAGGTCTAAATAATTCACTTCTATCACGTATCAAAATACCAGCAAATATCAGGATGAGGCTGGCATTCAAATAAGCCATCAAGTTGGGAACTGATTCATGGATGTTATGTATTCATTGAGGCAATATTCAGTATATGTTCTCTTTGTAGAGAAGGCATAACCTGAAAACCAAAAGATTAAATTCAAATTAGCTTCTTTAACTATCACTTTTAGTAACTCACTCATAGAAATTATATTCTGCTTCTCTGCAAACTGAGCTCTGCTGGTAAGGGGTTCTGGTTCCCAACAGAGCAACATTGTCATCATAGAACACAAATCTGAACCTGAGGTTTTGAATTTTTTAATAACTCTTTAGATTAATGAGGCAAGAAAGGATTTTTATCCTGGTGGAAAGTGGAAAGTACTGGATCATGATTATGAGGAGGTAGAGCTTTTGTCACATAGTATGGACAGGAAAGAATCTGCCTGAAATTTGAAGAATTCACTGGGAAGCTTTTAGTGTTTTTATAGGTTGACAAAAACAAGGCAATCAAAGAATGAAGACATGTATTTTCTATATACATATATATAGATATCTATTTATCTATATAGTATGTATTTTCTAATTTTCTATTTATTAGAAGGATAAATAATATTTAGAGCATCATGAAATGAACAGATATAGATATAAAGAACATTTTCGGTTAGCTCAGATAACAGCGATACCTAGAAGGAAGGAAATTCATCAATGTTATAGGATTTTGATTTAATGGGACTCTAACACACAGTTTGTTGGTGGGTATTCTTCCTGAAGACCATGTCTGTAGTTGATGTGTAAACTATTCTGATACTCTCATTCAGATTCTCATTATTTTCCATTCCTACATGCTTTGGTGAATTTAGCACAATGTTATCATGTTAAATTCCAAAAGTACCACTTGGACTGTATTTACTCCATATTCAGAAACACTAAGTGGTAGATTCTCTGCTCTTCTTGCTTAATTTCCATTTATTCAACAATTCAAAGTCTATCTATCTATCTATCTATCTATATATATATGCATTTTGAATATATATATATGCTGTGTTATCATCTTTATTTATATAAATATTTTTTGCCTCTACTTCCAAACCTGTATACAACAAAATCTTTTTTTAATTTTTTAAACTTATTTATTTTTTTAAGATTTTATTAATTCACTTGACAGACAGAGATCACAAGTAGGCAGAGAGGCAGGCAGAGAAAGAGGGAGAAGCAGACTCCCCACTGAGCAGAGAGCCCGATGCAGGGCTCAATACCAGGACCCTGGGACCATGACCTAAGCGAAAGGCAGACACCTAAAACTAAGCCACCCAGGTTCCCCTACAACAAAATCTTAATGAAGATTTATCTGAACTGTTATTCTATAAGGTTTCTTTTGTGATGACTCTAAATTGGAGGTGATCTATTTTGGGTTTTCCTCTGTCACCATTAACTGTTCATATAGCCCTCATCACAGACTTCAGACTTGTTGTTTATGCTACAGTATATTAATTGTCCATTAAAGTCTTCTTTTTCATTTATATTAATTTTAATTTCCTTAAGTTATGCCAATTTTAGGAGTCCACGTTAACCATAATGTATCATGTATTATAGATATCAATGTTTCTTCTTTCACGCAACCTGACTTCTAGATGATAAGTTATTTGAAAGCAAGGTATTTATATGATTTTTATTTTAATCTTTTGTTGCAATAAAGAATCTTCAAAATCTTACATACACTGGCCAAATCATTGTAGAATAAACAAGCCCTTAATGTTCACAATGAGCTTCCTGTGGAAAAGTGGTATTAAAATATATTTCCATTGCTTGACATAGTATATTAACACTATGCTAAAATATTTCTTATTACATTTATTCAAAAATAATTAAGTATTTTAGTGATAGGAGTATAATAGAGAAATTTGTTATTTTTGTCATTATACTCTATTATATGAGAATTTAATTTGCTTATAAAAAGTAAATAAAAATAATAATCAAAGAAAGAAGGCATTAATTTATTCTTGACAATTGTTTGACTATGAAAAAAAACAGATTTTTGTGAACCATCAAAGACATAATATTAATTCTTCCATCCAAGTACTAACCAGGCCCGACCCTGCTTAGCTTCCGAGATCAGACGAGATCGGGCACGTTCAGGGTGGTATGGCCGTAGACTGTAACATGAATTCTTATATAGCAATATGAAAGTGTTGAAATTCATTAGTACTCAATTTGGAATAATAATTAATTCAAGTCTATTTGTTGCAATATAAATACAATTGTTCAGAGAGGATTTGCACACACCTTCAATATTCTTTAAATGTCATAAAATGTTCTTTTGAACATGATTAATCAAATTTGAAAGGCAATCAATGTCACTTATGTTAATGTGGTGTTAATGACATTAAATGGAAAATAACCTTTTACTTAAAAATAAAACAGTGAAGGCCAGCTAAAAGGCAAATAAATGCTGGATATGAAAGCTGGAATTTTGAAAAAGAACAACATTTTGTGTTTGTTGAAATGCACATAACCTGAAAACTTTAAGCCATTTGTAACTCTGTGTGTGTGTCTGTAAATTATACCATTAGAAATAATTATTGAATTCTTAACATACCTTCCAACTCTGAGATTATAATTTTATAAAACCTTTACTCATATAAGCATGATAAATTTTAAAAAGTATATTAAATTGTTTCCTTTTTTTAAAGATTTTATTTATTTATTTGACAGACAGAGATCACAAGTAGGCAGAGAGACAGGCAAAGAAGGAGGGGAATCCAGGCTCCCTGCTGAGCAGAGGATTGATCCCAGGACCCTGAAATTATGACCTGAGCCAAAGGCAGAGGCTTTAACCCACTGAGCCACCCAAGCACCCCTATTAAATTGTTTCTTATCTTCTGCAATATTAATAATAGATTTACAGAGCAACACAGAAATTTATTAATGGTCACTTATAAACTATGGATGACCACATACAGTACTGGCCAACAAAAACTGGAGCTGGGAATTAGGCCAGATATAAAAGGGTTTTACAGGTACATTCAAATCAAGTATTTCAACAGCAAGTCCAGAGAGGACAATTAAGGGCAGATGGTAATTATGCACATTTACTCAGTACTCAGAAACAGAAAACATTGAAGTAGCAAAATTAGTGAGATGATAGTGTACTCTATGTGACACTGGCAGAGTTTGAGGAGGATATTGCAAAACATCCAAGAGGTAAAGGAGAATAAACAACTAGATATGTGTATCTGGAGTTTAGTAAAGATGTTTGAAATGGCTATCAGTATCTAAATCACAATTGAAGCAAGAAAAGACAATCAAGATCAGAAAGAATAATCACAGTGAAAAGGGAAGAGTAGCTAAGTTAAAAAAGAAAAAAAAAGTATCAATATGTAAAGGAAGAAAAGGGGAGAAAAACCATCCATAAAGGATTTTGAGAAGGGTTAGCCAGAGAAATAGAGAAAAAAAATCAGGAGAATTTTTTCGCAAAAAATATCGCAAAGGAAAAAGTTCTACATTTTTCCAACACTGCTTAGAGGAAAAGATATATGAAAAGTGATAAACTATGTAGTGGACATAGGAATAGAAAGACATTGGTGGTCTTGGCAAGAAGAATTTAAGTCAAGTAGAGAGGGGCAGAAGTTTCCATGCATTGAAACAAAGCCATGCTCAATGTATCTCAAGTCCAAAACACATAAAACCACACCAAGGCACATCAAATTAAAATTTCTTAAAACATCTATAAAAAGAAAAATCATAAAACCAGTCAGAACAAGAAAGATATATTTATAGGAAAAATACAAAGATGGCAGATTTTTCCCATGAACAATGGAAGAGAGAAAACAGTACAGCAACATGTTTAAAGTATTGGGGGAGGAAAATAAAGGAGGGCACCTGGGTGGCTCAGTTGTTAAGCAACTGCCTTCAGCTCAGGTCATGAACCCAGAGTCCTGGGATTGAGTCCCACATCAGACTCCCCCTGGCTCTGTGGGGATCCTGCTTCTCCCTGCCTCTACTCCTCCTCTTGCTTGTGCACTCTCTCTCTATTTGTCAAATAAATAAATAAAATCTTTGTAAAAACAATACATTTAAAAAGTATTGAAAGAAAAAAACTGATAATCTAAAAGCTATACTCTTTGCAATATCTTCCAAAAATTAAAATGAAATGCAGACATTTTGAGATCCATAAAAACTTAATTAGTCAAAAGGATGGCCTCATTACAAAAAATAATGTTAAGAATAACTTGTTAGGCAGAAGGGAATATGGATAAGCAAAAGGAATAGAGAACACTGGAAATGGCAGGTTTTTTTTTTTTTTTCAATGCTTCAGCCATTATATTCATAGGTATTTACTCAAGAGAAGGAATGTGTATACTCATGGAAAAACTTATGCAAGAGTGTTCTACATAACACCTTCCTTTGTAATACTCTCAAATTATAAAGTTCCCAATGTCCATCAACAGGCAAGTGTATAGGCAACCTGTTGCATATAACACTACTCACCATTACAAAGGAATGAACTAGTGGTACATGCATCAACATAAATGAACCTCAAAATGATTATCCTGCATAGAATAAACCAGATGTTAAAGAGTATAAACTATAAAATTTTATTTTTATTAGGTCCAAAAAAAGCAAACCAACCTGTAGTACAGAAAACAAATTAGTAGTTGCATCCAAGGATTAGTAACTCCTCCCAAAATTAGCAGGTGAAACACATATGCACCAATAGAGAACAAAGATAGTTGTATAATTAAAAGATGAGTTATAATTTTCAGCAGTTTAAAGTTTTGAAGTTCAAACCCAAATGAAAGGAAAGAGACTGCCATAGGTAAAGTTGTCTTTGATAAAATGGACAATTAAATGCAACACCTCCCCAAATAGGACTAAAACTAATATGTGTCTGTAATATGTACTTTATAAAATGATTATATCATGTACAAATACAGGTATTGAAAGATTGTGATATTACTGTGATTTTTTTTAATATAATTTTTTATTTTTTTTATTTTTTTTTATTTTTTTTTTATTTCAACAGATGAATGGATCAAGAAGATGTGGTATATATACACAATGGAATACTATGCAGCCATCAAAAGAAATGAAATCTTGCCATTTGCGACAACATGGATGGAACTAGAGCGTATCATGCTTAGCGAAATAAGTCAAGTGGAGAAAGACAACTGTGATTTTATTTTAACCAAAATTTTACTTTTTTCAGGATTAAGATTTTTAATTCACTTATGTTCTCTGTCCATGATGGTTATCCAAAAGGACCTTAAAATGAGATTTCTTTCATATTTGTTTCCATTGTACACTGAAGACAGCATATATAGCAATTGGGAAAAATCATGTCCTTTGCTGCTATAAACATTGGGGTACAGATGGCCCTTCTTTTCACTACATCTGTATCTTTGGGGTAAATACCCAGGAGTGCAATGGCAGGGTCATAGGGAAGTTCTATTTTTAATTTCTTGAGGAATCTCCACACTGTTCTCCAAAGTGGCTGCACCAACTTGCATTCCCACCAACAGTGGAAGAGGGTTCCCCTTTCTCCACATCCTCTCCAACACGTGTTGTTTCCTGTCCTGCTAATTTTGGCCACTCTAACTGGTGTAAGGTGGTATCTCAATGTAGTTTTAATTTGAATCTCCCTGATGGCTAGTGATGATGAACATTTTTTCATGTGTCTGATAGCCATTTGTATGTCTTTATTGAAGAAGTGTCTGTCCATATCTTCTGCCCATTTTTTGATATGTTTGTCTGTTTTGTGTGTGTTGAGTTTGATGTTTATAGCAGCAATGGCCATGGTCGCCAAACTGTGGAAAGAACAAAGATGCCCTTCAACGGATGAATGGATAAGGAAGATGTGGTCCATATACACTATGGAGTATTATGCCTCCATCAGAAAGGACGAATACCCACCTTTTTAGCAACATGGACGGGACTGGAAGAGATTATGCTGAGTGAAATAAGTCAAGCAGAGAGAGTCAATTATCATATGGTTTCACTTATTTATGGAGCATAACAAAAAGCATGGAGGACATGGAGAGTTAGAGAGAAGGGGGTTGGGGTAAATTGGAAGGGGAGGTGAATCATGAGAGACTATGGACTCTGAAAAACAATCTAAGGGGTTTGAAGTGGCGGGGGGGTGGGAGGTCGGGGTACCAGTGATGGGTATTATAGAGGGCACGGATTGCATGGAGCACTGGGTGTGGTGAAAAAATAATGATAGTTATGCTAAAAATAAATAAATTTTAAAAATTCATATATAGAAAAATAAATAAATAATAGAATTTTAAAAGATCATGTCCTTCTTTTATTTATTTATTTGTTTTTTTAATTTCTTTTCAGTGTTCCAAAATTCATTGTTTATGCACAACAACCAGTGCTCCATACAATATGTGCCCTCCATAATACCCATCACTAGGCTCACCCAATCTTCCACCTCTCACTCCTCCAAAACCCTCAGATTGTTTTTCAGAGTCCACAGTCTCTCATAGTTCATCTCCCCCTACAATTTCCCCCAACTCTTTTCTCCTCTCCATCTCCCCATATCCTCTGTGTTATTTCCTAGGTTCCACAAATAAGTGAAACCATATGATACTTGGCTCTCTATGCTTGACTTATTGCACTCAGCATAATTTCTTCCAGTCCCATCCATGTTGATACAAAAGTTGGATATTCATCCTTTCTGAAAGAGGCATAATACTCCATAGTATATATGGACCACATCTTCCTTATCCACTCAACTCTATGGTCAAATAATCTTTGATGAAGCAGGAAAAAATATACAGTGGAAAAAAGACAGTCTCTTCAATAAATGTTGCTGGGAAAATTGGACAGCTATGTGTAGAAGAATGAAACTCGACCATTTTCTTACACCATACCCAAAGATAAACTCGAAATGGATAAAAGACCTCAATGTGAGGCAGGAATCCATCAGAATCCTAGAGGAGAACATAGGCAGTAATCTTTTTGACATCAGCCACGGCAACTTCTTTCAAGATATGTCTCCAATGGCAAAGGAAACAAAAGCGAAAATATAATTTTTGGACTTCATCAAGATCAAAAGTTTCTGCGCAGCAAGGGAAACAGTCAACAAAACAAAGAGGCAGGGCACCTGGGTGGCTCAGTGGGTTAAAGCCACTGCCTTCTGCTCAGGTCATGATCTCAGGGTCCTGGGATCGAGCCCTGCATCGGGCTCTCTGCTCAGCAGGGAGCCTGTATCCCCCCTCTCTCTCTGTCTGCCTCTCTGCCTGCTTGTGATCTCTCTGTCAAATAAATAAAATATTTAAAAAAAAAAAAAAAACAAAGAGGCAACCCATGGAATGGGAGAAGATATTTGCAAATGTCAATATAGACAAAGGGCTGATATCCAGGATCTATTAAGAACTCCTCAAACTCAACACACACAAAATAGATAATCGTGTCCAAAAATGGGCAGAAGACATGAACAGACAGTTCTCCAGTGAAGACATACAAATAGCTATCAGACACATGAAATATGTTCATCATCACCAGCCATCAGGGAGATTCATAATCAAAACCACATTGAAATACCACCTTACACCAGTTAGAATGGCCAAAATCAACAAGACAGTAAACAACATGTGTTGGAGAGGATGTGGAGAAAGGGAAACCCTCTTACACTGTTGGTGGGAATGCAAGTTGGTGCAGCCACTTTGGAAAACAGTGTGGAGATTCCTTAAGAAATTAAAAATAGAGCTTCCCTATGGCCCTGCAATTGCACTACTGGGTATTTACCCCAAAGATACAGATGTAGTGAAAAGAAGGATCTGTACCCCAATGTTCATTGCAGCAAATCATGTCCTTCTAATTAAAAAGTTGTATTTATTTCTCACTCTCACTCATGTGGGATTTATGAAACAAAACAGAAGATCATTGAGGGAAGGGAGGGAAAAATAAAACAATATGAGGTCAGAGAGGGAGACAAACCATAAGAAAATCTTAATCATGGGGAAAAAAATAACAGGGTTACAGAGGGAAGGGGTGGGGGATGGGGTAACTTGGTGATAGGCATTAAGGAGGGCAGGTGATATAAAGAGCACTGGGTGTTATATGTAATTGATGAATCTCTTAACTCTACCTCTGAAACTAATAATACACTATATCTTATTGAATTTAAGTATAATATGTTTATTTTAAAACATACTTGTAAAAAGTATCAGTAAGTAATGTGGTGAGAATGCAATTTTTAAAAATAGGTCTTACATAAAATGTGTGTTACATAAGATGTAGGATGATGACTTCTCTATTACTTAGCAGTAACTCACAAATAGTAGATAATCAAATAAACATTAATTTCTTTCCATCCAATTTTAGAACATCTTAATGATGGACCATGTCTATTTTTAGATGTTTACCTGAATAGTACAATGAAGTATAAACATTATACACTACTTTGTCATCTACAAATTATTTTCCATGAGTGACTCAGGGCAGGCCCTATGACCCAGTATCACAAAATTATGATAACAATATGTCACAGTCCCCTTCACCCCCTTGACCATTTCCTGATTTTTTATGCACAAGAATAAACTACATTGATAAAACAACTTTTGACCTCTTCTTCCTCAGTCTCCAGTTTCCCTTACTTGCTATTTGGCAAAAAGGTATAATAATTATGTGGAGGTGAGCCTAGTCCTGTTGTTTGTTTGCTTGCTTGCTTAAGATTTTACTTGTTCAGGGGCACCTGGGTGGCTCAGTGAGTTAATCCTCTGCCTTTGGCTCAGGTCATGATCTCATGGTCCTGGGATTGAGCCCTGCATCAGGCTCTCTGCTCAGTGGGGAGCCTGCTTCCTCCTCTCTCTCTGCCTGCCTCTCTGCCTACTTCTGATCTCTCTCTCTCTGTCAAATGCATAAATAAAATCTTTCTTAAAAAAGAAATCTTTCTTTTATAAGAAAGATTTTATTTATGCATTTGACAGAGAGAGTGAGCAGCAAAGGGAGAGGGAGATACAGGTCCTCCGCTGAGCAGGGAATGCAACGCATGGCTCTATCCCAGGACCCTGGGGTCAGGACTGGAGTGGAAGGCAGATACTTAACCATCTGAGCCCCCCACGTGCCCCCCAGCCCTGTTTGTAATGGATTTACTGGTCTCTGTGGGGCTTAATCACATGACTCACAAGAATATATAAATTTGCCAACAGGTTACCATTCACTTTTCCACCCTGGGAAAGCAACAGAAAGGTGAAAGTGAGCATTAACATTCTGGTCTTGCAAAGAAGCATGGAGGATGAAGTCTAAATTCTCCAATAACATGGCTAGTTTCAGTGCTAGCACGCACATATATGCACGCATACACAAAAAGAAGACAAACACACATACTATATATACATATTTTTTAAAGTGGGGGTGGAAATGAAATGTCAAGTTATCAAATTTCCTGCCAGACCCAACCAAACTCTGTATTAGAATTTCTTCTGAACTCATGTAATACACTATCTTCTTCATTAACATGTGGCCTGACACAATATGTTAAGAGTACACTTAGTTTAGTTTGGATTTTGGTGTATTTCTCAAATTAAAGCAATTTTTTCAGATCATACACAAAGTAAAAATTCTGATTTATAGCAAATCAGATTCTTTTTTAAATGTATTTTAGAGCACATACAGGGGACCTTTCTTGGAAACTCTCAAAATAACACCATGTAGATTAATGCCTACCAGCTTTATGAAATCTCCAGAAAAGTCCGGTATTATTGATTTTCGAATTCTGAAAGGAGGTTTAAGTTCATGAAACTTTTGAAAAAACTCTTTCAAATAAAGCATTTCACAATGACAAAACAATATAAATTAGAATCTCAAAGTTATATAGAAAATTAACTTGTAAATTAGCTCCCTCTGACCCTCCTTCCTGCTTG
Source organism: Mustela putorius furo (assembly GCF_011764305.1). NCBI lineage: Eukaryota > Metazoa > Chordata > Mammalia > Carnivora > Mustelidae > Mustela > Mustela putorius. The sequence continues at coordinate 3,723,744 of NW_025421290.1, read as the reverse complement.
TGATCTCTCTCTCATTCTCTGCCTCTCTCTCTCTCAAATGAATAATTTTTAAAAAAATGTAATAAAAATTTTTAAAAAACCCTTTATAAATGAAATAATGGAAACACACAGTACTTCTGCTATCTCACTGTAAATCTTAATATTCAATATACACCAACAATGATTCATGAAACACTACATCAAAAACTAATGATGTACTGTATGGTGACTAACATAACACATATTTTTAACATTCAGTTTTAAGTCTTAAAAAATCATTTTAATAAAATAAATTTACTAAACATGTTACTTTTGCTATTAAGAAGTAATCATTACATGGATTTCTTAAAAGATTAATGATTTAAAAAAAAAGATTAATGATTTTTTCAGATGAGATTATCTTGTATAAATATGCAAATATTTTTACATATATGTGACAAAGGTAAATGAATTACTATATTGCTACTCTTACTAATGAATGTGGAATAACAATATTTCAAAAGACAGGGAAAATATCAACTTAGCATTAAGTCAATCTACCAATGTTTCCTTAAATTAGAAATGTTATGTTCTTTTTGTCTCACTCTCTTTCCTAAACCAATTCCAGAACTAAATGTACCAAGTTGTTAAATCAATAGTTTGAAAGAGCACATCTCCAGATAAATGCAAATGATGACAAGAGTAAATAAATCTGATTATGTCCTTGCTACAAAAGTTATCACTGAGACCAGTAAGGCATACATGAATGCTTAATTGCTTTTGTGTATTTAAACAAAGATGTTTAACAAATTCAAGAAGCTTGTAAAAGTCATTTGGTCTCTAACAGAGAGTAAAGCAAGGAGATAGATTTTTTTTTTTATATTTCCACCATCTTGGACAGCACTACAGAAGAAAAGTCCAATTATTTGAATGGGTACATATTTTGTCCAAATACTTACCTAGTATTGGGTTGCAAGAACAAAATAAAGAGCCAAGGAAAAATATTTTTTCTCTAGATTCTGAGGAAAATATTACCTTTTTTTTTTTAGGCCAAATAATAAGGAAAATGTCTACTTCAAATAGATATTGACAAATATATATTACAGTAAAATCAAGGGTTTTTTTATAATAATGGTGCCAATTATAAGGAAGGAATAGGTTCCCTATTAAATATTAGTAAGAAAATGAATTGTGATGTTTTAGTTGAAGGAGAGATATTTTGTAATATATAAACCTGTAAAACTATGTGTACACTAATCTATCAATTTTACTCTCTGAGAATTTATCTTAAAATAATCATGGCAGGGATGCCTGGGTGGCTCAGTGGGTTAAAGCCTCTGCCTTCTGCTCAGGTCAAGCCTCAGCCCTGGAATCAATCCCCGTATCAGGCTCTTTGCTCAGCAGGGAGCCTGCTTCCTCCTCTCTCTGCCTGCCTCTCTTCCTACTTGTGATCTCCCTCTGCCCAATAAATAAATAAAATCTAAAAAAAAAAAAAATTACCTAGAAGGATATAATTTTGAGTACCCCAAATGCCAAATATAGAACTAGTTAATTAATGTGATATATTTATATTATAAAAATACTGTGTGGTTATTAAAAGGATGTAAGATATATTAATTGAGATAGAAACATGTTAAGGATATATTGTCAATTGAAAAAACAATGCTATTTATTTCCATATTTTTGAGGTTACTGTTAAAAATTAAATAATTATTGGGGTTCCTGGATGGCTAAGTCATTAAGCACCTGCCTTAGGCTCAGGTCATGATCCCAGAGTCCTGGGATCCAGTATCTTATTGGTCTCCCTGCTCCACGGGAAACCTACTTCTCCCTCTCTCACTCCCCCTACCTGTGTTTCCTCACTGGCTGTGTCTCTCACTCTGTCAAATAAATAAATTAAATCTTTTTAAAAAATGAAAAAAATTAAATAATTACAGAAGGCATATATTGAATTATTTCTTGGCAGAAAATTAACTGCCCTTTCTAGTTAGCTATCACTCCACTGGATCCTCAAGATTAATATTAGATGCCTTGTTTATAGATCATAAATCCTTCCTCTTAGCTCAACCACACCTGATATATCCAGGCGGACATGACCACCCTGACCAGTCTGGACCAATTACATCTTTCTCAAAATGTCTTCTTAGAGTTTATTCTATATTTTTTTCTGTAATATGTAAACTTGTGAGATGTCAGAAATAATATCTATTTTCTGGTCTGGAAAACAATGAAAGATTATCCATGGGGAAAAATATTGACAAAGCCAATATTCTGGGAATGCAAATCAAAGATCAGAGACTGAATAAAAGAACCTGAAGCATTCTGGTCTGTGAATCAGCCCATGTCTGAGCCCTAGCTGCAGTCTTAAGTTTACTGCAATGAAAACCTTGTATCCATATGATACATTCCTCATTTCAGTTTATGTTATCTTCATTGAATTTATATCACATGTCAACAAACATTTTCTCTGCAAAAGTTCTGGACAGATATTCGTCCAAATGTTAATAGTGGTTATTACCATGTAATAGAATAATAGGCATTTTTTTTCTTGTATATATTGGTATTTGCAGATAAAACCTTTGGGACATTTTACAACAGATATTTATCAGTGGTTATTTCCTGCAGGGGAAGAATCACCTGAAAGGAATGAGTTAAGGCTCAGATTTGGGGTTTGGGATGGGGAGACTTATTTAATGTATATACTTCTCATTTTTTAAAAATTGTATATGTCATAGTGACATATTTTTCACTTATTCCATTTCAAAATTTGAACAAGTATACTTTGCCACCAATCATATAAGAAAATCATGAAAGCAGAAAGAGAAAGAGACAGAGAGAGAGTGAGAGAAAAAGACAGAGGCAGAGAAATAAAGTAAGATTAAAAGGGCAATAGAGCAGATACTATTCAAATTCCCTTATGAATCTGGAGAAGAAAATGAATTTGTTATTCTAAATAAGATGTGACCTTCTTTCATTGGGATGCTAAGGTATCTACATTGTACACAGGGGAAAGAATTTGTTTCAACTCCATGCAACTATATTCTCAAAATAGTCATTAAAAAAAAACTAGTTATAATTTTCAGCATTTACCAGAAACCAAATTAACCCTACAAAATGCTATTTCAATTCCATTTCTATGTCTTTGCCAATGGATTATGTGATTATTTATGGGGCTGCACAATGAAGCTTTCAGCTGTTACATGTTTTGAAAGTCCATTTTCAAGATTAAAAGGCTATAGAACTGAAATATATTTGTTCATGTGCCAAAAATAGCAGTGCATTTATAAACAGAAGGGTAAATTTATAGGTATATCAAAACAGAAAGTGTTGTTTCTGTGATTTCTGAATTAAATTCTGTTCACACATATAGAATGATCAAAATATTAAAACTATTACAATCTAAAGATAAGAATTTTGTGATATAACCTAGGAACTAGCAGCAAATCCTAACACTAAAACAAAATAGAATTCTGTCTAGTGGTTTTCTTGAGATTAAGAAGTATATTGAAAAACCTTGATATCCATTAATCTCTGATGAAAAACATACTTAATGAGATTTTTTTTTCTTTAAAGTCATTTGCATTGAGAAGTATGTATCATCTACTCTTCTTGACATGAATTCAATCTATTCAATTTTCTATAAATGCTTTCCTGGGTATAATATGACAGTAAGCCATAAAATGAAAAGGACTTTACTGTGAAAATCAGCATAAATCCATTTGTGTATTTTACAAACTCTCTTCCTTTCTCCATGCCATGAGAAGAGACTTTTTTACGGTAATGAACTTCTCTGTTCCAAAATAATGCATTGCTCCTGTGAGACAAAGCAATGAATGTATCCAATAAAATAGCAAGTATCAGCAACTATGTCAATAAGATAGCAAATGTATGATGCTGATTAAAACAGTATCTCTCCATCTTAAAACTTAACTATTCAAAATCTGTAAAATACTTTCTAACTGGTAACACATATCCTTTCTTAATTTTCACTACTCTGAGTAATGAGAAAGTTTAGTGAACACTTTCATTCACCTGTATTTCTGCTACATATTGAAGAAATAATTTAAAAATCCATATTTAAATCCAAAATATTATACCTGCATTTTCAAATGAGGAGTAATATATTTTAACATTTTTTATGAGTCATAGGATTTTCATAACTCTTTTGACAAATTTATTGAAATATAAATTTGTTTTCTCTTTGGAACAAGACACCTTGTCCGTGTCATTCCTGGAGTATTTATCCTCAAATTTATTAATTCCCACCATGAGTTTGTTTGATATAGATTAATTTAAAAGAAATATGTTGGAGTTTCACCATTGTGGATTCTACTGAAATAATGGACTTAGCAACAATCACTAATGTGCCTTCCATAAGCATTCATAATAGTGCCCGTACCCTCTTTTCATTTTGTTATTAAGGATCACTGAATAATATTTCATTCTAACATTTATTAATTAATTAATTAATTAATTAATTTTGAAGATTTTATTTATTCATTTGACAGACAGAGATAACAAGCAGGCAGAGAGAGAGAGGAGGAAGCAAGCTCCCTGCTGAGCAGAGAGGCCGATGTGGGGCTTGATCCCAAGGCCCTGAGACCATGACCTGAGCCAAAGGCAGAGGCTTAACCCACGGAGGAACACAGGTGCCCCTCATTCTAACATTTAAAAAATACTAAATTATGGACACATAAAAAAGTTGTTAATAATATCTACCTACCCCATTATGATGCTTCCTTTATATAATTTTATTTGATCTGATACTCATATTTCAAAATCAAATTTTTTTATCAAATATATTTTGTTACTTGAATTAAATATGAACTCAATAACAACTGTAATAATAACATAATTCAGAATAATTATTCAATAGGACACTCTAAAGCACCATGGTAATTGCACATATTTTGAAGTTCATTTTATATGCATTAATTTATTACAGATAAATATAAATGCATATTTAATACAAATTTTTAAATAACACACACACACACATATATATATATATGACAAAGTCTGTGAAAAAAATTACCTGGAAATATGAGTCCAGAAGCAAAAGGAATTACCATTAAATAAATTACAATTCATGTGTATTTTTAAATGAATTACATGAAAATAAGATTACTATGATATACAGATTCCATTTATTTCCTGAATATTCAGGATTAGATGTACAGTTACCCTCCATTCCAAATTTTATCTATCAGAAAAGACTGGAAATAAAGTGCATTTTAGACTCATTTATATCTAGTAATTACTTTCTAAAAAGTAGATGTACTCTTGAGATCTGGAGAATGGAGTCCAGCCCCAAGACTATTCCCTAGAACTTCTGGCTGATTGGTCTGGTAAGTAATACATGAAGTCATTCTGTAACAAAATTCATTCCAGTGTCCATTCTCTAGCTTCTTAGATGGGAAAGGCAGTTCTGTCAGGAATGACTGCAACTTCTAGCATTGGGCATACTCTAATGGAAGCCTTCATAGAGCAATTCTGTGTTATTTTGTGAATCACTATTAGATGATCTAATCTAGAACTTTCTCTTTCTGACCTCCCTTAATATCGTGAACACCAATGTGCCTGTTTTAATTCCTTTTCTATTAAAAATAATTGAAGTTGTTTTTGCTTCTGACACTGATATATGAATGATGCAGTATTTTGTACCAGAATTAAGATATGATGGCTGCTCACAATGGAACTTGATAGAAGGAAAATGACAAATTATGGCTTAGTTTCTCAGCTCAAGGCAAATTCTGAGGACCAGATTTTTTTTATGACTATTCTACAAGATACCACATCCTGAAAATCTTATAGAAAAAAAAACAAAATAAAAAGAAAAAACAGACAGTGAAGCCTGATATATAGCGAGTATTGTAATACAATATAAGTTAAATTCACAGGCATTCTGGAGGTACTAAGGAAAATTTATTTTATTTATTAGAAAGACTGAGACCTACATAATTGTAGTAAAGACATCTTGATGAATTCAAATGAGTGTATGTATCTTGGATACAGAAGCTTCTGCTTTTCCCTATTAAAACTATTCCTATCTTGTTTGAAGACCTAGCCATTACTTTATCTTAGGTATTTTCCTCACAAAAAAGCACACACTATACCTACCTATTTTTACTGCATGTTTATGTATTGAGCACTAGTTCAGAGCCACACCTCTAAACCCTAGCAAACATTTTTAAAGTCTGAACTAACAAGAAAATTTCTGATTTAGCTAATAATAATAGCCTGAAGAATATGTGTGAGGTTCTGGAAGTGGTAGATAAGAGAGAAAAGGATAAACAAATTGGACCAACATAGTTACTGGTATGGACATATTTGTTAATTTTTTGCCTAGTTCTATACATATTAAAAGTAGAATATTGAATCCCTATTATTGTTGAATAATCCCTATTACTGTTGAACCAGTTTTTCATTCTACACTGTCAGTTTTGGCTTCATGTATTTGTGGTCTTTATTGTCAAGTGCCATTGTTTATAATTATATTATTTTTCTAATGGATTAGTACTTGTATTATTAAAAAAGTCCTCTTTATATCTTATAGCATTTTCTGTTTTAAAGCCTACTTTCTTGTAATACTATAGGCATTCCAGTTTTTTTATAATTGCTATTTTCATAATATACCATTCTTCATCTTTTGTTTTCAATTCTTTTTAATATTTGAATCTAAAATGTGCCTCCTATAATGTTTTTTAATCTTATCTATATTTGTCTTTCAGTTATATTTTTAATCCACTCATGTTTAATGTAATAATGGGTATAGTTGGATTTATATATTTACTTCTCCTTTTATATATGTGTCATGCCTAGTTTCTCCTCTATTCCTCCTTTATTGTATAATTTTTCACTAAGTATTTCCTAGGGTAACATTCTAATTTCTTTGATGATTTTTTCACTGTATTGTTTAAAGTTATTTTCTTAGTGGTTGCCCTATGTTTACATATACATCTTATCAGAATCAGCATTGAACATAAACAAACAAACAAACAAATTTAATTCCAGTGAAATTTTAAGATGTTATTTCTATACAGTCCTATTCCATCTTTCCCTTTTTATGCTATTATTGTTACACATATTAAGTTTATATATATCATAAACCCAATAATACATTAAGATACTTATTAGTTTATAATTTAAGTCTTTTTTAAAAGTTTAGAGAGGGAGAGCATGCATATATTTAGTTTGTTTAATTAATCCTATTATTTACCATTTATTTATTTATTCATTTCACTTATAATAAACTATATATTATATATATACACACTATAAGTTATATCATGTATATTGAATACACTGTTTCTATTATTATTTTGAACAAATTGAGAATCTGATAGGACTTTTGTAGTTAAAAATCGTAAAAGTCTTGTGGATCCATGGGAGACTGGCAACTTCCTAGATTTTTAATCATCTGACTTACCCATATTAGCCTCCAGCAATTTGTCAATTACAGCATAGGTATTTGTACCTGAGTACTGGATTCTGCTCTGGTAGGTTGTAATTCTGAGTATCCACCTATCTGTTTCTCTCTTAAAAAAAAAAAAATATTTATTTGAGAAAGAATGAGTGAGGCAGGGAGAGGCAGAGGGAAAGGGAGAGAGAAACTTAGCAATCTGAACTCAGCACAGAGCCTGACACAAGGCTCTATCTCATGACCCTGAGATCACAACATGAGTGGAAAACAAGACTCAGACCCTTAACCAACTATACAACCCAGGCACCCTTACTCTCTGTTTCTATAATTTGGGGGGCAGTGGTTTGGTTTGTGACCTCAATTGCCTCATGAATCTAAGAAGAGTTGTTGATTTTAATTTGTTCAACTTTTTACTTGTTGTTAGGCCATGATCTTTACATATGAAAATGGAAACCAGAAGTTCCTTCATTCTTTTGTATTTTAACCAAATAACTCAGTCAAAAGTTTCAAACAAATAAATTTGAACTCTATAAGAAGGCCATATTGCATTTTTGAATGATGTATTTGTGGTAACATTTACAAGAATAAAAAAACACCTTAGAGAAAACACTAATTTCTTTATTCTGAGTCTCAATCATATGAAAGAAATTAGAAATCAGTGAATGATAATTAATTCTCTTGTTTTGTGGCTCTCTGTATATGACATATTTAAAGTGTATGTATAGTTTACTCCTTCTTGATAATAATTACAATCTAGAGAAATTATCATTGCAACATTTTTTGTGTAAATTAATTTATGTTTTTTTTTATTCCTCCCTTTATAGGTTGTTGCCTATAATGTAGCATGTGTCTCAACACTTAGCAGGTCATTTAGTAACATAGTTCCTTATACACCTATTAAACCTCTATAGGCAAGTGGTGAATATGTAGTTTTACCTCATTATTATCATTATTATTAAAGATTTTATTTATTTGTCAGAGAGAGTGAGAAAGTGCACAAGTCAGAGGGAGAAGCAGAGTCCCTGCGAGCCCAATGCAGGACTCAATCCCAAGACCCTGGGATAATGACTTGAAGCAAAGACAGATGCTTAACCAACTGAACCACCCAAGTGTCCCTTATTTTATTATTTTTAATGTATAATATGTGGTTTTGTACCAGATCTAAAGTTTACAAGGACTCCAAGTAGCTCCACCAACCCCATTAACTTACATATTCAAAACCAAAATGTTTAAGAATAGTGAAAGAAAAGAATTTACAAAGTATAAAAATATAAGTTCTCGATAAACAATTCTTAATAAAGAAAATTTTGTCTTGTCAAAGCAACTCAAGTTTTAAAAATGTTCTCAGTCAAAGATACACTGAAACTTGTGATGGTCAAGATGAAATTTAAAAGACTAAATTTAGGGGTCCCTGGGTGGCTCAGTAAGTTAAGCTTCTGCCTTTGATTCAGATCATGATCTTGTGATCCTGGGATTGAGCCCTGCGTTGGGCTCCCTGCTCTGTGGGGAGTCTGCTTCTCCCTCTCCTGCTACCCCTTCCTTCACCAGTACTCGTTCTCTCTCTCTTTATCAAATAAATAAAAGCTTTAAAAAAAGAAAATAAGAAAAGACTAAATTTACCCTTGAACAAATTGAAACTTAAACACAATGTGTGAAACAATAAGTTTCAAAAAATATGTATTTGGAGCACTCATAGTGCATGACAGTAATCCACAGAAGAAGGTAAGCCATCAAGGTGATCCCAGTGAACTCTCACTCACTTCTGTTAGATCACTTCTAAACCAAAGAACATAACTAGGAATCATAACATTCTCTAATTGCTAAAAGCCAGTGATATAGTGAAAATCTTAAAAGCAGCAAGAAAAAAGACACATTATATACAAAAGAGCAAATATAAGAATGGTATCAGTCTTGTCAGAAACAATAAAAGCCAATACAGTGGAGAGATATATTAAATGATTAAATAAGAAAGTCTTTTTATATAGGAATATATATCTAAGAAAATTGTTTTCAAAAAGAAAGGCAAGTTTTTCCATCCTGTTCATAAAGTAGAGCATTGCAAAAATTATTATTCCTACATAATAATGAGAAAAGTGCAGGGAAATTTAAAGATCTTAGCTTTTTGGTGACCATCAAAGAGCTGAAATTGCCTAGCACCAACTAAAAAACCAACAATATTCCACCACTGGCAAAGGTCAAGAGTGTGGAGTTGGAGCTCTCTCTGTTAGACATAAAGACCCCTGAAAGTTGAAAACAGGGCATGAGCACTAGGAAAAGTTTCTGACACCCAGCTGCCACTCTAAGCATAAGTAAGAGAAGCTCACCACAAGAAGCCTAAGGAACTTAATGCACTGAAGGTGACAATTGCAACAATGATACCCAAACTCAGATCATCTTGTAATTAGACTGGCACAACCTTCTGCACTAAAAGCCAAACAGGAGAGGAGCTATAAGTGCGATTTGCCTCAATCTCTACTATCCTATGCTCAATGTATGAAATCAAAATTATGTGATACACCTAAAATAGCAATTAAAACAAAAAACCATTATTGAACAATAAAGGAATCAACAGATTCAGAGTTGATTCAGTGTAGGAATAATCACGGAAGTCAAACTTTCACTATTTGCAGATGACATGATACTCTATGTAGAAAACCTGAAAGATTCCACCAAAAAATTTCTAGAACTCATACATGAATTGAGCAAAGTTGTAGTATATAAAATAAATGTGCAAAAATCTGTTGCATTTCTATGTACCAATAATGAAGCTGCAGAAAAAGAAATCAAGGAATTGATCCCATCCACAATTACACCCAAAACAGTAAGATACTAGGAATAAATCTAACTAAAGAAGTAAAAGATCTAAAAAAAAAAGAAGTAAAAGATCTATACTCTGAAAACTATAGAAAACTTATGAAAGTGATTGAAGAGGACACAAAGAAATAAAAAAGCATTCCATGCTCATGGATTGGAAGAATAAACATTGTTAAAATATCTATACTACCCAAAGCATCTAACATTTAATGCAATCCACATCAAAATATCACCAGCATTTTTCACAGAGCTTGAACAAACAATCCTAAAATTTATATAGAGCCACAAAGGACCTCAAATAGCTAGAACAATTCTGAAACAGAAAAAGCAAAACTGGAGACATCACAATTCTGGATTTCAAGCTGTATTACAAAATTTTAGTCATCACGATGGTATAGTACTAGCACAGAAACAGACACATAGATCAATGGAATCGACTAGAAAATCAGAAATGGACCCACAACTATACAGCCAACTAACTTTTGACAAAGCAGGAAAGAATATCCAATGGAAAAAAAGACAGTCACTTCAATAAATTGTGCTAGGAAAACTGTATAGCAACACACAGAATAAGACTAGACCACTTTGTTACACAATACAAAAACAAAACAAAACAAACAGAAAACCTCAAAATAGATTAAAGACCTTAATGTGAGACAGGAAACCATCAAAATCCTAGAGGAGAATGCAAGCAGAAACCTCTGACTTGGCCATATTGATTTCTTACTAGACACATTATCACAGGTAAGACAAACAGTAAAAATGAGCTATTGGGACTTCATCAAGATAAAAAAGCTTCTACACAATGAAGGAAACAATCAACAAAACTAAAAGGCAGCCTGTGGAATGGAAGAATATGTTTGCAAAAGACATATCTGATAAAGGGTGAGTATCCAAAATCTACAAAGAACTTACCAAACTCAACACTCAAAAAACAAATAATCCAGTTAAGATATAGGCAGACAGCATGAACAGACACTTCTCCAAAGAAGACATACAAATAGTAAAAGACACAAGAGAAGAGGCTCAACATCACTCATCATCTGGGAAATACAAATCAAAATCATGATAAGATACCATCTTACATCTGTCAGGATAGCTTAAATTAACAATAGAAGAAGAAACCGTTGGTGATGAGGATGTGGAGAAAGGGGAACCCTCTTGTAGTGTTGGTGGGAATGCAAACTGGTGCAGCCCCCTAGAGGTTCTTCAAAATGTTAAATAGATAACTAGCCTACAATTCAGCAATTGCACTAGTAGGTATTTACCCAAAGGATACAAAACTACAGATTCAAAGGCATAAATTCTTCCTGATGTTTATAGCAGCACTATCAACAATAGTCAAGCTATGAAGAGAGCCCAAATGTCCATTGGCAGATGAATGGATAAAGAAGGTATAGTGTGTGTGTGTGTGTGTGTGTGTATGCATACACACACATATATAATATAGACACAATATGTGTACACAATGTATACACACACAGAGAGGAATATTACTCAGTCTTCAAAAAGAATGAAATCTTGCCATTTACAACAACATGAATAGAACTAAGGTGCATCATGCTAAAAGAAATAGTCAGAGGAAGACAAATACCATATGATTTCAATCAAGTGGAATTTACGAAAGAAAACAGACAAGCATATGGGAAGTAGGATGAGGAAAAAAAAAAAAAGGAGAGAAGAAAACAAGCCTTAAGAGACTCTTAACAATAGAGAACTGAGGGTTGACAGGGGGAGGTGGATGGGAGATGGGCTAAATGGGTGATGGGTATTTAGGAGGCCACTTGTTATGATGAGCACTGGGTGTTGTACACAAGTGATAGATCACTGAATTCTGTTCCAGAAACCAATATTGCACTGTATGTTTACTATCTAAAATTTATATTTAAAAAAAAGAAAAAAGAAATCAACAGATTCAGAGCTGATTCAGATGTTGCAATAATTTCAGAGGAACATTAAAATAACTATTATTAATATTCTAATGGGTTAAGTGGGAAAAGAAACCATGTCTGAAAGCAGAAAGAAAGAAACTATGATTCAAATGGAAATGCCACAATGAATGCTGGAACACTGAAAAGAAACAAAATAAAATGAAAAACAAAAACAAAAACAAATGAAAATGCCAGAAATAAAAGATAAACAATTTCAAAAGTAAATAAACTTCCTACTTTGTTGTCTTGAATTGGATATACATACATTTAATATATTTTCCATATATGTATTTATGCACACAAATATATGTATGTGTATGTACATGTGTGTATATGTGTGTGTGCATGTCTATTTACATGGATTCTGACAATAAACATATTTGACATCCTGCTTGGTCCCAGACCTCTCATGAATCTCTAAGCAGCTGTCTTTTAAGACAGTAAGGTTGAATAGAAATAGTCTTGAATTCATATTTCATATTTTGTTCTGCCTCTTTTCAGATGTCTTCCCTTGGGTAAATGATTTAACCTCACAGAATTTACAGTCTTGCCAAATGGGAGAAAATATAGTACCCAATACAAATGATCACTGAATGCTTATAAAATGCTTAGCCTAGGGTCCAACACACCGCAAGTGAGTATTTTCATGAATCATAAAAATTTATTATCATAATCTAAGACAAAGTTCCTCAAATTGTGAAATCTCATTTATAGTATTGCTTTAAAAATTTGAAATCCTTTTATTACTGTACAGATATTACTATATATACTAGTTATTTTTTTCTTAAGAATTACTGAGCATGCCCTTATGTTCTCCATTTATTTATGCTACGAAGTATGCATTAAGGTACAGTTGATGGTTTTATTTGAATATTTATTTTCTGTCCTTTTAACTCTCATATTTTAGTTTGAAACCTTTCCTAACTCACATTGATGTGTCTCCTGGTAAGTAAATATTTCCAGTGATGACAAGATGCACTCTACCCCTTATAAAAAGCCCACCCTTCTAATATTATAGACTATTTCCCAGAAACCAAATTTAGTAGTTCTACAAATATATAATCCACTGGGAAAAATGGGTTGTGGTGCCATCAATGCCCACAGATCCTTCCTTTTCCTGTAGGACATTAGTTATGACCACTTACTACAAATCTTCCCCTCACCCCAATACCCACACTCCAGAGCAACAGATTTTCTCCTATTAATATCTTTAATTATGATAAATGGTATATATTAGGATTTTTGTTTGTTTGTTTTTGGTTTTTGTTTTTTTTGTTTGTTTGTTTTTTTCCAGAAGAAGCATCATTACCTTTTGCTTTCCTGGACACAATATTTCATCTTTTCTCCATGCTTGTTCTTTCACTACACAGACTTCATATTTTATTTAATTGCCTCTGTTTCCCCACCATTACTTTGTTTTCTAGATCATGCCTTCTGATCTTCATGCTCTGAATTAGGAAGAGCACAATATTTTCCTTCACATAGTCTCCTGTTTCTTTAGCAAGCAGGCCAGTTTGCATTGAGATCACACGTAATTTGTGAGTACCTTGAACAGGAAAACAGGCACAGCAGGACACCCTGAGGTTTATCAGAAATATTTCTCTTAGGACCCAAATATCTGGAGTACTATAAATATTGTCCCTTGTGGCTCTCCCAAGCAAATTCCTGCAAACTACACCAGCCAACTGATAGATTGGCATACATTTTCACAGAAAACTTATCAGACTTGAACTCCTCCTAAGGCTTCATGAGTTGAAAAAATTTATGGAAGCTTGGTGTCAGCTCAGAGTTTCCAGCAAACATCCAATGAAATAAATGCTATTTGACTGGTCAGTTGTATATGGATATGCAAGGATGTATATGTGTATGTGGGCATACACACACACATATCTGGGAAGTGAATTCCCCAGTCCTAGTCAAATCTTCATGCAGTCCTAACAAACACCATGAAAGACCCTGGAAGAACCTCTGGTCTGAGTTACCCCATTCTTTTCTTTTCTTTTTTTTTTTTTTTTAAGATTTTTATTTATTTATTTGACAGACAGAAATCACAAGTAGGCAGAGAGGCAGGCAAAGAAAGAGGAGGAAGCAGGCTCCCTGCTGAGCAGAGAGCCCGATGTGGGGCTCAATTCCAGAACCATGGGATCATGACCGAGCTGAAGGCAGAGGTTTTAACCCACTGAGCCACCCAGGTGCCCCTTCACTTCTTTTTCTAAAAGAAATCCAGCTTTTAGCAATTGTTTGAGTTAGTAAATATTTATTGTTTTAGGTCACTAAATTTTGAAACAATTTGTTATGCAGCAGTTGATAACAGTCCAGGGTCAATGAACCCATATATCAACACTCAGTTAACATTAATTAGAGATTCTGCTTCCCTAATAGGTGATAAAGATAGCATATGGCCTTTGAGTTGTAAAAGTCTGGCAATATTATTTGTCCTTCAAACCTCATCCCTGAGTACCTAGTCAGGTGCTTAGCTGGATCAGGTTTCATGCATGTCAGTAAAACTTTTTCACTCAGCACTAAATATTCAGAAACCACTAGTGTTAATTTTTCTCATTGATAGCATCATAGTTGAATCAGATTCCTGTAGCATTATGAATATTTTTTTTCTGGCCAGTATTGCTTATTTTTCAATCACTCAAGACATACTATTTTTCTAACTGGAGGGGATCTGTCAAGTTTATTTCCTTAATATCATCAGCAATTATTGTTTCAGTCTGTACTACTTTTGGAGCATCTGTGTACATAGACCAAACAGATACTAAATTTTGTATTTTCTTTATTTGATCCCGAGAAATATTTGAATAAGAATTGTATCTCAGGGGTGCCTGGTGGCTCAGTTGGTTAAGCAACTGCCTTCGGTTCACATCATGATCCTGGAGTCCTAGGATCAAATTCTGCATTGGGTTCCCTGCTCAGCAGGGAGTCTGCTTCTCCCTCTGACCCTCTACTTCTAGTGCTCTCTCTCTCTCATTCTCTCTTTCTCTCAAATAAATAAAAATCCTAAACAGAAAAGAGCTGCAATCTCATTTGTTTTGTATCCTCAATGTCTTTCTTTTCTTCCTTCCTTCCTGCCTTCCTCTCTCTCTCTCTCTCCACATTCATTCGGGATATAGTTATCAGAAAAGCCTAGTAGTTCCTAAGTTCCTCATAATTACATCTAGCTGAGTGAAAACAAACAAAATACAACTGAGTAAGCAGTCACATCATTTTACTTAATAGATAGTTAAAAAGATAGTAGAGCGAGGACTGTAATAGAGAAAAGTAGGAAAAATGCAGGTCCTATGTCCCTTTGAGGAGGGAATATTTAAATAGACTTCTGAAGAAAGGGAGAAGAGAGAAGAAAGGGAGAGAGAAGCCAGAGATGAAGGATACTATGATGCAGCTTAATGAGCAACTTCCTAAACATCACCAAAACAACCTGTTGATCAAGCAGAGCATTGATCAACTACTATGTAAAGAGAGACAATGGCCTTGACAGATTGTCAAAGGGAGGTTAAGGACAAGATGTTTTTTATATTATTGGAGTCTGATTTAAAACAGGAGTTTCAATGTAGAGCTTATCATCATGGACAAAGTTCCTTATATAAAATTTCAGTGTTGATGGAAACAAGAGTTGAGGTTTTGAAATGGCCTTTGAAAAATAAACAGTTGTTTGATAAAGCCAGTTGAGTGAACTACCATTCTGATAAAGGAGTCCTTCATCTTGATGAGGGCAAGTTGAGTAACCTGCTTTTCAGCTTTAGATATTTTTGAAACCTAGGTTATTTTTCTTCCTGGACAAGAATTCCCTGGATAGTGGGATCATGTTTATGGAGCCAGTCTTCGTTTTCTTGTCCTTTTTAAGAGCTCTGATGTAGATGATTTAAATTTTCAGTATGAGTTAAGTTTGGAAGAATAAAAGGGCCAGATTCTGGTGCTTCCTTCAGCAGCACAGCAGCATATACACTGAAACAGGACCAAGTGTTATGTAAGAGCCCATAAAGCATGGTGAAGAACACATGTTCAATGCACAAAATCGTCATCGCTATGTTTTAATGTAAATAATGATCTCTGCTTGCATTCTATAAATATCATTCTAGCTTTTGGGTAGAGAAGTGAAAAAGAGAGTGATCGGAGAGTGAAAAAGAAAACAAATGTGACATTTTTACTTTAGTTCTGTACTATGTTGAACACATCGTTTCTGAAATATGAGTGTTTCATATTTCTAAAAAGAAAGAATATTATATTTCTAAAAGGCCTGGGTTTGAAGATGAACTGAGAGTAGCAGAACTTCCTAAAAGAAACCTCGAATTACAAAGTTTGAATACTTCATAAATTATAGGAACCATTAGTTTTTAAGAAGCATTCTTAAAGCTTTAAGTCTTGAAACAGCAAAAATAATAATAATCCTATATATTGCAATTGAACATGGAATATTTTTTTCTTAGAAATTAAAAAAACTGACGCAAATTGTGTTCAGTCAGAATTGTTGGCTGCTTTAAAAGAACTGGACATATAGGTATTGTTGGCATCATCGGCTTGGGAAACTTTGATTTTTTCTTGTTAAGTGTATTTCTCCTGTGTGAAATAAGCAAATTTTCTCCCTCATCATTCCAAATTTGTTTATGAGAAATTTTGTTTCATTATTTAACAATAGAAAGAGAGATGGGGCAAGAAATAGAGGGGCTGTTGTAATTATAAAAGCAAACTACTATATTTTGGACAAATTCAGAAAAGTGGTAATAAAAAGAAATCGATATGCACATCAGACATTAAGGGGTAGTGAGTGTACAATTCTACCCTTATATCCCTTATCCATTTTTTGAGAGATTCGTAAAGCAAAGAATATTGGAAATGAGCCTGAAATTATTCATAAATCATTCTTCTCTTTTTATTCTATGTAATTTTTACAATGAGCAAGTTTACAAAATTTTCACACCTGCAAGAGCTTTCATCCTCATCATTACAGCCAATACTTGTGTGGTTGTAAAGCCCAACTTCAATTGTTTTACTTGCTCGTGGCTTCAGCTATGAAAAGATAGATGATGAATTTCCCATCATTGTGATTGTCACCCTAAGGCAGGATGGCCACTTGATAAAGATATTGCTCAATGAAACATTGAATTTCTTATGTCTCAGATATTATGATAATGTACAATAGAATAATAATATTCTAAAAATCACTCCTCAGGATTTATAACATCTTTTCCTTTCTGTCATTTGCCATTACAGATTTTAGGACAGATGGGGTAGAAAGACCTGGAGGTCATGATAACTTTGTGAGATCCAAGATCAGTATTGATCATGCCTATGCCAGTGGCCAGGAAGAGTAGCGGTAACTCCAAATAGTAGTAAAGCAGAGGGGGTTGAGCTACTGCCAGAGACTGGTTGCCAATCCAAGTATCCTAGTGACTCACCATCTGGCATTAGTGTTAAAGGTTGCCAACCCCTTAAGTTAGAGCAATCATATGTATCAGCAGGTTACCTGTCTTCTCTGATCGCCAACAGAATGGTTCAAATACCACATTTTATTAAAATATGGTGCTGAGATACTTTATGTTGTTATGAAAATAACACTCAAAATCTTGTTTGATTGTCCTTGAAATTAAGTGTAACATTCAGATGGTAAGTAAATGTCTTTGTAAAGAGTAAAGGAAGTATTGTTGCCATTTCATAATGATGAAATTACTTATTAATGATAAAAAGTACAACTTTCTTAAGTGAGACATTAAAAAACTGCTTTTTGAAATAACATTTTTCATTCTAATAAAATGTCATTGATAAGATTAATGTGGTAATAATATCATTATAGTTTTATGATATTTTCCAGAACAAAACATTGTCAACATTGTTGAAGATAATTTTAGACCTACTTTTTTTATTTGATGAAAGACTTGGCTTAAAATTTTGATAGTGATATTGAAATGTCTATTAAAATAAATGTATTTTCTCAAAAGAGCAGAAACAAAATGTCCTCAAATTGCAACATTAAAAGGATTCATCTCTATGAATGAGGGAAAAAACCCTTAAAAGGGAGATTATGTTAAAGCACAAGAAATGAGGTTCCTTTCTTGTGGTTTTAAAAGATATCCTTAAATTTTCTTTTCTTTTTCTTAAAGATTTATATTTACTTTAGAGAGAAAGAGAGAGAGCATGACTGGGAAGGCCAGAGAGAGAGAGAATTTTTTTTTTTTTTTTAATTTTTTATAAACATATATTTTTATCCCCAGGGGTACAGGTCTGTGAATCACCAGGTTTACACACTTCACAGCACTCACCAAAGCACATACCCTCCCCAATGTCCATAATCCCACCCCCTTCTCCCAAACCCCCTCCCACCAGCAACCCTCAGTTTGTTTTGTGAGATTAAGAGTCACTTATGGTTTGTCTCCCTCCCAATCCCATCTTGTTTCATTAATTCTTCTCCTACCCACTGAAGCCCCCATGTTGCATCACCACTTCCTCATATCAGGGAGATCATATGATAGTTGTCTTTCTCTGCTTGACTTATTTCGCTAAGCATGATACGCTCTAGTTCCATCCATGTTGTCACAAATGGCAAGATTTCATTTCTTTTGATGGGTGTGACATACAGCCCTGAGTTGGGCTCCGTGCTCAGTGTGGGGTCTGTTTAAGATTCTCTCTCTCTCGATGGCATATGCAGCCATTGAGAGAGAGAGAATCTTAAACAGACCCCACACTGAGCACGGAGCCCAACTCAGGCTGTATGTCAGGACCCTGAGATCAGGACCTGAGTGAAAACCAAAAGTCAGATGCTTAACCAACTGTGCAACCCCAGGCTCCCCTTCATTTCTTTTTTTTTTTTTAAGCAAAGGTATGGAATTATAGAGTTAGTGAACATTGACTATATGGAATAAGTAATATTTTTGCCATTATCAATCTCAATATGAATATACACACTTTATTATTAAAACAAAGATGATAATCTTCATATGCATCTCTTTGGCATTTAAATAATACCACTGTAGATATCATTTATAATGCAAGTCAAAACTTATAATGCAATATTAAAAAGAAAAAGGATAAAATGAAATTGATAAAAGGAAGAAATGATCTTTTACAACAATTCTTCAAAAGGCTCAAGGACTAAAGATAGGATAAGTTCACTTCATTGTTAAGATAAAAAAGCCTTTGGGGATCAGTTGAAAACTTTTTCTTAGATATCTGGAAATAGATCTAAAAGTAATGACAGTCTGTCAAGTAGCTGAATCCTGAGTATGTATAACATCAACATACTAACAATGTAATGGAAAAATAGAACAGCATATTATTCTAGAAAAAGATTTCAGTTATCAACGTGGTAAGATAAGATAATAATTAACATTTGTGTGCTAGTTTTCAAGTTTCAAAGATATCTTCAGAGCCTAAAATTCTAGAGAATAAGCACATGGGTGGCTCAGTTGGTGATGTGTCTGCCTTAGGCTCAGGTCATGATTTCAGGATCCTGAGATCCAGTCCTACGTTGGGCTCTCTGCTCAGCAGGGAGTCTGCTTCTCTCTCTCACTCTTTCTGTGCTCTCCCTCTCACTCTCTCTCAAGTAAGTAAATAAAATCTTTAAAGAAATTTCTATACAATAAACTCAATCTTCTCAAGCATAAATAAGAAAAGTTTGTCATAAACATAAATCACTTAGAAATGTATCAATTCATATAATTGTGAATTATAACATTATTTAAGAGGTTTTTTCCCCCACCCAAATGATTTTCTATAATTTTTTATTAATTTTAGTATAGCTAGCATAAGTGTTTTATTATTTCAGGTATACAATACAGTAATTCAATAATTCTATATGTTTCTCAATGATCATCACAATAAGTATATTATTTTTTAAGGTTTTATTTTTTTGGCAGAGAGAGAGAGAGAAACCACAAGTAGACAGAGAGGCAGGTAGAGAGAGAGGAAAACAGGCTCCATCTGAGCAGAGAGCCTGATGCGGGGCCCAATCCCAGGACCCTGAGATCATGACCTGAGCCTAAGGCAGAGGCTCTACCCACTGAGCCACCCAGACAACCTGGTTTTTATCCTTTTCTTATTGATATAATGTATCATGCTGATTGAAACATTCATCAATCACTCTTGCTTCCCTGGAATAAATCCCACTTTATTGTAGTGAATAATTTTCTCATTGTTTTGTTGGATTTTGTTCCCTAATATTTTTTTGAGGATATATGCATCTATGTCCATCAGAGAAGTTGGACTGTAGTTCTCTTTTGGTTGTGTCTATCTGGTTTTGCTATCAGGGTAATGCTGGCCTTGCAGAATGAATTTGGAAGCTCTGTTTTCTCTTCTGTATTTTGGAACAATTTGGGGAGAATGAGTATTACATCTTCATTAAATGTTTGGTGGAATTTGCTGTGAAACCATCTGGTCCTGGACTTTTGATTGTTGAGTTTTTTGGATTACTGATTCAGTTTCTTTGGTGGTAAACAGTCTGTTCAAATTTTCTATTTCTACCTAATTCAGTTTGGGGAGGTTGTATGCTTCTAGTAATTTATCCATTTCTCCTAGATTGTACAATTTATTGTCATATATTTTTTTCAAATATTATTTTATAATCTTTTGCATTTCTGTGTGCTGATTCTTTTTTTTTGTTTCTGATTTTATTTTTTTTGAATCATTTATCAGTTTTGCTGATCTTTTTAAAGAACCAGGTCCTGGTTTAATTGATCTGTTCTATTGTTTTTTAGTTTCTATTTCATTTATTTTTGCTCTAATGTTTATTTCCTTCCTACTACTGCTTTTCGTTTTTGTTATTATTTTTTTCTAGCACCTTTAGGTATAAGGTTAAATTGTTTATTTGAGATTTTTCTTGCTTCTTGAGATAGGCCTGTATTGCTACTTACTTCTCTCTTAGGACAGCTTCTGCTACATCCAAAGATTTTGAACCATTGTATTTTCATTTGCATTTGCCTCCATGTAGTTTTATTTATTTCTTCTTTGATATTTTGATTGAGCCATTCATTATTTAGTAGCATATTATTTAATCTCCATGTATTTGTCTTCTTTCCAGGATTTTTTTCTTATGGTTTATTTCTAGCTCAATAGCATTGTTGTCAGAAAAGATGCATGGTAGGACTTCGATCTTTTTTTAATTTATTGAATTCTATTTTGTGCCCCAGTGTATTATCTTAATGTTCCAGGTACACTTGAAAATAATGTATTTTTCTGAAGTTTTAGGATAGAATCTGTGAATATATCTGTTAGATCTATCTGGTCCAAGGGGTCATTCAAAGCCAATATTTCCTTTTTGATTTCCTGTTTGGATGATCCATCCATTCATGTAAGTGAGGTGTCAAAGTCTCTACTATTATTGTATTACTATCAATTACTTCATGCTTGTTATCATCTGCTTTATGTATTTGGTCTTCTCATGTTGGGTGTATAAATATTTACAATGTTTATATTTTCTTGTTGGATTGTCCCCTTTATGATTATATAGTGTCCTTCTTTGTCTCTCATTTTTAAAGTCTATTTTCCTACGTAAGTGTTGCTATCCTGGCTTTCTTTTCAGTTCCATTTGCATGATAAATACTTTTCCATCCCTTCATTTTCAATCTATGCATGTCTTTAGATCTGAAATTAACCTCTTGTAGGCAGCATATAAATAGGATTTACTTTTTTATACTTTTTTTTTTAAGATTTTATTTATTTATTTGACAGAGAGACATCACAAGTAGTCAGAGAGGCAGGCAGAGAGAGAGAGGAGGAAGCAGGCTCCCGCTGAGCAGAGAGCCCGATGCGGGGCTCGATCCCAGGACCCTGAGATCATGACCTGAGGTTGAAGGCAGAGGCTTTAACCCACTGAGCCACCCAGGCACCCCTTTTTTATACTTTTATAATCCATTCTATTATCCCTTGTCTTTCAAATGGAGCATCTAGCCCATTTATATTCAAAGTAATTATTGATAATTTGTATTATCAATTTTACTTGTTTCATGATTGTTTTTATAGTTGTCTTGCTCTTGTCTCTCACACTTTGCTTGTTTTCTTTAGTGATATACTTGATTCCTTTCCCTTTATTTTTTGCATATATATTACTGGTTTTTAAATTGTGGTTAACATTAGATATATATGTAACACCTTAAGCTTATAGCAGTCATCTATATTATGTTGAATGTTGCTTAAGTTCAAATCCATTCTCTACTTCTTCCCCCAACCCACATTTCAAATACATAGTATAATACTTTACATCTTCTATTTTGTGACTCCCTTGACTGATTTTAATAGATACACTTCTACTTTTTTTGTATGTGTTTCCTACTTATGGTCTTTCTATCCCATTCAAAGAGTCTCCTTTAACATTTCTTGAAGGGCTAGCTGGTTTATTGGTTATAATTTCTTTAACTTTTGGTTTTCTGGGAAACACCTTATCTCACTTCTACTTTGAATGATAGCCTTGCTGGATAAAATATTCTTAGCTGCGAGTTCTTTCTCTCACCAGTTTAAAAGTATCATTCCACTTTCTTCTGGCCTGCAAATTTCTGCCCCCAAAATCAGCTGATAACCTTATGAGGTTTCCCTTGCATATAAATGTTTTATCTTGCTTCTTTTAAAATTTTCTTTGTCACTACTTTTTACTGTTTTAATTATTGTGTGTCTTGGTGTGGCCTCTTTGGTTTGATTTTGTGGGATCTCTCTGTGCCTCCTGGATCTCGATTCTTGTTTGCTTCCCCAGATTTAAGAGGTGTTCAGTTATTATTCCTTCAGATCAATTTTCTGACCACTTTTTTCTTTCTTCTCCTTCTGGGATCCCTTTAATGCAAATGTCGTTATGCTCAGTGGTGTTGCTGATTTCCTGAAGTCTATTTTTGTTTCTTCTTATTTTTTTCTCTCTCCTATTCAGCTTGATTGTTTTCCATCACTCTGTCCTCCAGGTCACTGATATGTCTTCTGCTTCCTCTAGTCTACTATTCCTTCTTGTGTATTTTTTTTTTTTTTATTTGACAGTGAGAGATCACAAGTAGGCAGAGAGGCAGGCAGAGAGAGGAAGGGAAGGAAGCAGGCTCCCTGCCAAGCAGAGAGCCCGATGTGGGACTCGATCCCAGGACAGTGAGATCATGACCTGAGCCGAAGGCAGCGGCTTAACCCACTGAGCCACCCAGGTGCCCCACCTTCTTGTGTATTTTTAATTGCAGCTACTGAGTCCTTCATCTCTGATTGGTTGTTTTTTATGTTTTCTATCTCTCTATTGAGATAGGACCTTCCCTAAGGTCCTCCACTTTTCTCAAGTAGTATCTTTATGATTATTGCTTTTAAATTATCTACCAGACATATTATCACCATTTCATTTAGCTCTCTTTGTGGTTTTGTCTTGCTCTTTTATATGGGACAAATTCTTTTTATCTATTCATTTTGTCTAACTCTCTATATCAGTTTCTGTGTTTAGGAAAGTAAGCTATATCTTCTGTTCTTGAAAATAGTGCCTTATGAAGAAGGTTCTGTGGTGGCCTATAGTGCAATGTGCTCTGTTCATCAGAACCTGGTGCTTTAGGAGTATCTCCTAATTATGTTACATGTGCCTTACAGTTGTGGTTGAATCACATTTGTCTTCAGTGCAGTTGTCTGTAATGGTTTTCTTTGCCTGTTGTGGGCAGGGTTTTGTCCTTGTGTTGTCAGTGTTCAGTCTGAAGCAGCCTTGGGCTTGACTGGAGTCAGACCATGTGTTTGCCAGTAGTGCAACAGAACTAAACTACAAGGTATTGTCCCTGTGTTGTCCCTTGAGAAGCTTTAATTTGTTGGAGGGGGCCTTCAAACAGACTATATATCTACCTCCAGCCCACCGCTGGGGCAGCAGTTGGACTATTTTGTATGGTTATCTTACTCTCTCCCCAGGGCAGGATCACTTTGGAGTAGTGCTAGTCCCTGTTAGGATTACTCATGCATTACCAGGATTGTGGTACCTCTTTGAATGGGCTGTGACTAAGGGTATGTTGGGGGAGTCCTCAGGAGAATGTGGGGGCAGGATATATGATATTAGCAAGGTCTGTGCTATTCAGCTAAAAGAGGGAACTGCAGCTTCAAGGGAAAACTCCAGTCTATGCTTGGATCCAAGGGAGCCTTTCCATGGGAGAATGCCGGGGTGGGGTATGCTATTAACAAGTTAGGTGGAGAGTGTTCATGCTGAGCTGATTCCCACAGGTGTCTATGTATCTAGACCGGGGGCTTGGGAGGAAAATGGTGTCTACCAACTCTTTTGTTCTTAGAGAAGTTTTCCAATGATCCTTACCTCTCCAGCACATCCTCTGAGATTAGTAAACATACCTCCTTCTTGTATGCCTTAGGCATTTTCCAAACTGCTGCTTCTATGCTGTATCTCAGTGGGGCTATTTGTTGTGTTGTCTCTTTAAAGGTAGGACCTCTGCCCTTCCTCGCCAAATGATTTTCAAAGTTCCAGGTTTTAGGCCCCACTGTTTGTTGGGCTCCTCCTGTTTTTGAAGCCAAATGTTATAGGGATTCACCTTCTCTGTGCAGGTCCTTATGTCTGGAGAGCCTGGCTTGGAGATCTGCTCCTCTCCACTCTCAACACCTGCTGTTCCCCTCCCTCCCAGAGAGAGTCCCACTGGTCCATTTGGCTTCTGATTGTGTCTCTGCCCTTCCTACTCTCTTGGATGCTGTTTCTTCTCATTAGTTAGCTGTAGAGAAACTGTTCTGCCAGTTCTCAAGTTGTTTACTGTATTATTTACACTGATGTGTGTGTTATCTTGTTGTATTCATGGGATGAAGTGAGCTTAAGATCCTCCAACTCTGCCATCTTCCCCAGAGATCTTAAAATGTTTTAATAGGAAAATTTCCAAATATGCTCATCTTTACTTTGAGTATCTTGATTATATATGTAGTAGAGACATACAGCTGGGAAAATGTCTAAAATCAGATTCCACTGATAGCTAGTGATAGGAAATTAGCCTAATTGGAGATGTTTTAATATATATAATATTAATACATATTAAGCTTTAATTTTCAATATATTAAGAAACATGTCTCTCGTACAATGCATTCATTTCAAAATGTGCTCAACTAATTAAATAATAAGGAAGAATGAGAGTATGCAGTTTAATAAATAAAGAACTCAGTGTATGACTGTTCCATTAGATATAAAGCTGGTTAAAGTCTAACAGAGCCATAATCTATAACCATTGGGATTACTGGTTCCACCTTACAGGAGTTAATTACATCTTTACTATGGAAGATTCTTTAAGTTTGCATGTAGCATTATAATATCTGGGAGTATAAATCAGTAGATACAATGTCATACTAAGTTTATCTCCAAGATAACTCTTGAGATATTTTTCATTACATAGCAGTTAGAAATATACTTTTCCAGTAAGTTTTGAATCTGTTTTGACATTTTATCCCTTTGCAATCATAAGTAATCTGAAAAGATTTTTATTGTTCATAAAAATGTGCTTTGTGTTCATGAATGTGTGAACTGGCCTGATTATTTACATAGTCTTACAAGATTATTATTTAACTACACTAATCTTGAGTTTGCTCTGTACAGGCACACCCTCATTTTACTGCAATTCACTTTATTGCATTCCACAGATACTGCATTTTTTTATTAATTGAAGGTTTGTGGCAACCTTGAATATAGAAAATCTATTGGCACCATATTTCCAGAAACATTTTCTCTCTTCATGTCTCTGTGTCATGTATTGGTAATTCTTGAAATATTTCAAAATACTTAATCCTCATTATTATATTTTTATGGTGATCTGTGATCAGTGATCTTTGATGTTACTATCATAAATACTTGGGCCACTGCTAACAGCATGCTTATCAGATAGTGAAATTAATCAATAAGTATTATTTGTGTTCCAATTCCTTCACTACCTGAATATTCCCTTCTCCCTCCCAATGGACCTCCCTATTCCATGAGACACAATATTGAAATTAGACCAATTAATAACCATATTGGAGTCGAAGAAAGGAAGAGTCACAAGTCTCTTACTTGAAATAAAAAAACTAGAAATGATTACACTTAGTGAAGAAAGAATGCCAAAAGCTGAGATAGGCCCAAAGCTAGGCCTCTCATTCCAAACAGCAAAGTTGTGAATGCAAAGAAAAAGTTCTTAAAGGAAATTAAAAGTGCTACTCTAATTAACATAGAAGTGATTTTTTTAAAAAGCAAAACAGACTTATTTATGATATGGAATAAGTTTCAGTGGTCTAGACAGAAAATAAAGAGTCACAATATTCCCTTCAGACAAAGCCTGATTCAGAGAAAGGTCCTAACTCTCTTTAATTCTATGAAGGCTGAGAAAGGTAAGGAAACTGCAAAAGAAAAACTTGAAGCTAGCAGAGTTTGGGTCATGAAGTTTAAGGAAGGAAGTCATCTCCATAACATAAAAGTGCAAGGTGAAACAGCAAATGCTGATATAGAAGTTATAGAAGCTGTAGCAAGCTATCCAGAAATTCTAGCTAAGATAATTAATGAAGGTGGCTATGCTCAACAACAGATTTTCAATGTAGACGAAATAGCCTTCTACTGGAATTAGATTCCATCTAGGACTTTCATAGCTAAAGAAGAGAAGTCATGCCTGTCTTCAAAACTTCAAAGGAAAGGATGACTCTATCATTAGGGACCAATGTAGCTGGTGTCTTTAAGTTGAAGCCAAGGCTCATTGACCATTCTGAAAATCACAGGGCACTTAAGAACCATATTAAGTCTACTCTACCTGTGCTCTATAAATGCAGCAACAATGCCTGGATGACAGTCATATGTTTCCAACATGGTTGTATTAGATAGATAGATAGATGATAGATAGATAGATATAGATAAATAGATAGATAGGTATCTATGTATATATGATGTTACAGAATAAATTAAGCCCACTGTTGAGACCTTCTAATCAGGAAAAGTTTCCTTTCAAAATATTATTATGCATTGACATTATCACCTAAGAGCTTAGGTGGAAATGTACACTGATGCTAATATTTTCATGCCTGCGAACACAACATCCATTCTGCAGCCCATGGATCAAGGAGTCATTTTGACTTTCAAGTCCTATTAGTTAGAAATACATTTTTTAAGGCTATAGCTTCTTTAGAGATCCTCTGTCCTCCTCTGATAATCTGAGAAAAGTAAATTGAAAATATTCTAGGAAGGATTCATCATTCTTTTTATCATTAACAACATTCATAATTCATGGAAGGAGGTAAAAATATCACCATTAAAAGGAATCTAGAAAAAGTTGATTCCAACCCTCATAGATGACTTTGAGGGATTTAGGACTTGAGTGGAAGAAGTAACTGCAGATGTAGTAGAAACAGCAAGGGAATTAGAATTAGAAATGAAGCCTAAAGATGTGATTGAATTTATGCAGTCCCATGAAAAAAGTTGAACAGATGAGTTCCCTATGGATGAGCAAAGACAGTGGTTCTTGACATGTAATCAGCTCCTGATGAAGATGCTGTGAAGACTGTGGAAATAACAACAGAGGATTTAGAAGATGACATAAACTTAGTTGATAAAGCAGGGGCAGTGTTGAGGATTGACTCGAATTTTGAAAGAAGTGCTACTGTAGTTAAAAATGCTATGAAATAACATCACATGCTACAGAACATTGTTTGTGAAAGGAAGAGTCAACCAATGCAGCAAACTTCATTGTTGTCTTATTTGAAGAAATTGCCACAGTCACCCCAACCTTCAGCAACCACTATGCTGATTAGTCAGCAGCCATCGACATCCAGGCAAGATCCTCTACCCACAAAAGATTATAACTAACTGAGAAACTCAGGCAATAGTTAGCATTATTTAGCTATAAAGTATTTTTAAATTAAGGTATACATATATATGTATATGTATATGTATAAATACATATATATGTATATATATGTATGCATATATACACATACATATATATTTTTATATACACATATATTTTTATACATATATACATATATACATATACATATATATTTTTATACATATATATATATTTAAACATAATGCAATTGCATACTTAGTTGACTACGGTATTATGTAAATACAGACCTCCTATGCACTGGGAAATCATAAAATTCATTTCACTCAATTTATTGCAATATTTGTTTTATTGTGGTGGTCTAGAATCAAACCCACAGTATTTCCAAGGTATCTTATAAATCAAGAGCCATTCAGTATTGAGCAAGTACAAATGTCAGAGAATTAACTTCTCTCTGGAAATTTTCATAGCAAATCTCAGATTGAACTTGGAAAAGCCTCTCTTATGTGCTGTTCTATTTCTTTTTTTTTTTTTTTTTTTTTTTTAATTTTTTATTTTTTATAAACGTGCTGTTCTATTTCAAAGCTAGCAAACCAAAGTCAAGAAACTTTCTTTGCCAGATTTCATGTGCAGTACTCAATACTCATAAATTTGGGTAAATCACTATTTTTTTGAGGTCACCCATATGTATCCCCTACCTGTCCAGAATTAACTTCTTTTAACACGTGTGAAAATGGTACTTTTCAAATCAGTTATTGAGACAGAGCTATTTGAGCCAACATAGTGATATTTCCATATGCCACATGGCAAAGCATTTCACAAAAACCTTGGTGAGTATGGTCTGAAAGTATCATCTCCACATGTGAAGTCAATCCTTGTTTTTCAATAGTGGGCTTGCCATGCCTAATTAAATGAGAATCATTCTCAAATGATGCTTCAGATAAGGCCTTGGCTACACAATCCATTTGTCCAACTATATACTAGTAAATAGGAAGACAAATTTTCATTGAATGCATCCAAATGTCTCTATTTCCCTAAAATGTAAGCAGGCTTAAACAAACTGAGGGTTGCTGGGGGGAGGGGTTTGGGAGAAGGGGGTGGGATTATGGACATTGGGGAGGGTATGTGCTTTGGTGAGTGCTGTGAAGTGTGTAAACCTGGTGATTCACAGACCTGTACCCCTGGGGATAAAAATATATGTTTATAAAACATAAAAAATTATTAAAAAAAAAAACTGGTTGTCTTTAAATTCTGGGTAAGGGCAAGAGAACAGAGAGGTGACAACCAGATACCATTAAAAATGCTTCATTTCAGTTTAAAGATATAGTCTGTCTACTAAAATGAGGGTTAGAGTTAGTGACTCCTTCACGTACCCATAAAAATGGAGAATTAGAATTAAAATTTCATCAACAGTATTCCACACAGATAACCATAGTTAAATTTCACCCATCAGTTCTTTAGTACTAGATAATCAATTCTTGTTCTGCTGGATTACGGGTCAGCAATGTGCTCTAATGAAGTACATCTGTTTCTGGGTCATGAAGAAACCTGGGTATAATGACTCAGTCCACTGGTACAGTCCTTAAGTTACATAAGTGAAATCAGTGTCACAGCCTATATACAACAATCAATTCTTTGAATTATCAGTAGTTCAAACATTTCTTTCCATGATGCACTGTGATTGTTCTTTTATTGTTTAAAATACAAATTCTAGATGCAGCAGAGACTTCAGGCAACCAACAGAGGGAAGCAAAAACCTATTTGATAATTATACTAAATGACTGTGGTCAATTTATTATATTCACTAACCATATCAGAATACAGAAGAGTAAAATTTTTTATTGAGGTACAGCATATAGCTATTTCCTAAGAAACTGGTCATTTCCCATGAGGATAAGAATAAGCAAGGGGATTGACAAATCTCCCAGGTATTTATAGAATGTGCTAACCCTGAAATATTTATATTAATAATATATTTTTTTCTTAACCTAGGA
Organism: Mustela putorius furo; assembly: GCF_011764305.1. Lineage (NCBI taxonomy): Eukaryota > Metazoa > Chordata > Mammalia > Carnivora > Mustelidae > Mustela > Mustela putorius. Next base: position 3,693,914 of record NW_025421290.1, on the reverse strand, counting down.
TAATCTAAGCATCTTTTTTGATTTGACAACTCTTACACAGATCTTACAAATGTATTTATCTAATTGAAAATATGAAGCATAAAAAGCAAGTTTATTTCTAGTGTCTTTTTTTATAAAGGAAAAAAAATGTATCTATAGGATTTTCCAGAGGCTTTCTGGGAAACATAAAAGATACTTTTAGGTATAAATATTTGCAATATTTTCCTTATAATTTTTATTTTTCCTAAATGGAAAATATGATATTGGAACAGCAAAATAAAAATATTTATCATAAGATATCTGGCCACTAGATTAAGACATGGATGCCTGAGCAACACAATTTAATAAAGCTGAGTTCTTCCACATGTGAGGAAACTTTGTTCGATTTTTCATAATGAAGGGCATGATCAAGTTATCTCAAGATAAAATAATTTCAGTGGGCCATGGAAATTCTGCTATTTGGGCAGATTGCACAGAAGGTGAAAGACGATTGTTTATCATTTTAAGAGTGAGAAAGCCAAATTCCAGTTTGGCACTCATATTCGGCAGTTAAAGCTTCATAACATTTTAAAAATAAACAGGTCAAACTGAGCCAAATTTGGCAAAAATATTTATACAACCTTTTGTGTCTGTATGGATCCAGTACTTGTAGATACTATAAGCCAAGCGTTGCAAATATTTTCATAATTGTTCAAATTTTGCTTTTTACTATCTTCTTTCAAGTTATGGAATAACCAGACATTTTAAGACTACTTTATTAATATATGATTTTGAAAAACACATTTTTACTCTGTCTGCACATTAATTGCTGCTCAGTAACAATTTTCCCTTGGATAATCTGGACTATTCTTATTAATTATAACTTTTAAACAAAACAAATAATATCAATTTAAAAATGCTCAGTGGTGGTACCTTATAAATGGATATCACACTCAAGCATCCTGGTAGACTATCAAAACTCACGAATACATATAACACAATTTCCCATTGTTGCATATATTTATTTTATATCTTTTTAAGGTGGTGAAGTGACATTAATAGTACTGCATTACCCAAAGGTACAGTCTCTTAAAACATATAAAAATAAAAAGCTAAAATCTAAGTTTAAAATTATGCCGGTAGTCAATGTTTTACTATTCACAATTACTGAGAGATTAAAGAGATATCCAAATAATAGTAATATGCTAATTTTATTTAATATTTATTCACATTTTTATGTTACTTAAAATCTTAGAAATAATGTATGAGCTGATAAACAAAGAATATAATTTGTACCATAAAATGTTCATCAGACTTCCTATTCAATTTTGTTGAATACTAATTCATCTTTAAAAATTCTTAAATATTACTTAGATGAGTATTGTCCACTTATTTGATAAATAAACTTACCTAAGACACATGAGAAATTCAGACTAAAGAGGAAAGTATGATGAGACAAACTTAAATCTTATAAAAATGAAATATATTCTTGTGTTATTCTTCACAATGATAAAGAGAATACATAATGTTGCTTTGTTTTCTTAGACAAAAATTATTAAACCATTCTGATTTTTTCAGAGACCCATTTTAATTATAGTAATCCAGATTCATTAAGTGTTCTGAGTAAGCAGTTTTAGTGAGAAGAATTTATGTTTTAGTCAAGCATTTTATAATATTAAAAATTGTTTCCTTAATTTCTGTTGATTTTGGAAGTATTCTTTTTTTTTAATTTTATTTAATTTTCTCCATGTTCCAAGATTCATTGTTTATGCATCATACCCAGTGCTCCATGCAATACATGCCCTCCTTAATACCCACCACGATGCCCTCCTAACCCTCCACCCTCTTCCCCTCCAAAACCCTCAGTTTGTTTCTCAGAGTCCACAGTCTCTCGTGGTTTGTCCCCCCATGGTTTCACTTACTTGCGGAACATAAGGAATCACACAGAGGACACTAGGAGAAGGAGAGAAGAAGTGAGTTGGGGAAATCAGAGAGGGAGATGAACCAGGAAATATTCTTTGTATGTCAATCTGTATATAGCCCATTTAATTGAAAAGGTGTCATAATCTAATTTATTAAAGCATTCCAGAGATTGCAAAATACTTTATGCTCACCTAAAAAAGGTAAAGTCTTCTTCCAGAGACCTGAATACATGGAAGAGCTGCAGTGCCAGACACAAATAAGAGATAAACCTAGTCTGCACCCAGAAAAACTTCTCCCTTGCCGGTGGTTGTAAAAGCCTTAATTCATTTGAAGTCATAAATAGACAAACAAATATACAAAGAAAAATTTTTTAAAAGGCTAGATACTTGATTATCTTTCATGTGACAGGATTAATTTCCATTATTCACCTAATAGTGATCATCAAACCATCATACTCAGCTTCCATCAATGGAAAATAACTTTTCAGTCTGCATGAATCAGAAACTAACAAACAAAAACCATAATATTAGTAGAAACAACAGCAGCATATCTTGAGATTCCAAGAGTCAACAAAATTAAAGTTCTGTTACACTCAGATTTTACTCCATAGGCAAAAACAAAAACTATCAAGTTTAATAGCTCTGTAAGTATATACACTTTCCCCAGCAAGGCAGTTTACTTGGCTGCATCAGGTGAGTCCACTTACACATTTCAGTGGATGACCTACAAAAGTACTAAACTCTAATTTTCAAATCGTTCAATAACATGAATGCCATGTAAATATGAAATGAACACAAGTCATATATTCTATTTAATTAATGAGGGAATCAAAATATATTAAAACTGTTCCAAAGAACATTTGAGAAGTCAGATAGGTAGATAGAGATAGGTAGATGATGATGATAGATAGATGATAGAATGAAGGAAAGAAATGAAGGAAAGAACATTAGATAGCTAAGAGGTAGAGGTACAGATATATAATTTAATAAATAAATGTTTGGAAAAGATAGCTAAGTTAAATGTAACTGTTTTATGTCCACTAGACCATAAATTGTTATTTATGTAATATTTATTCTACTGAATAGAGTTATTTGCGTATCCACCTGACAAAATTCTACTAGTTGAGTTGTAAGTTCACTAAACCTGGGACCTTCTGTCAAGAATCAGTAAGACTGTACTATGTATATTTAATTAGATAACCTTTGGGGTAATCTTTGCCTCTATATGACATGGTAAGGAAGCGCCACACACCTTCTTGTAATCTAAGTTTTTTATAGTTTTTCTAACAATGTTTAAATAACTTTCAAAATTCAATGGTTGATTTTGTAGAATAATTTAGGCACACTTATAATCCCCTTATCTTTTCTCTTACACTCATCAATCAGTATAATGCAGCTAAGTGGCCTGCCTTGTTCTCCAAATATAGCAATTGGTAGTGTAGCTTTGTGTGTGACTGTGTAGCATACTTTTACAAGAAAAATTAATTACTGCAAATTCTGTAAATTAAGGCATGTTACTATCAGGACTCTGAAGGTCAGATAGCCATAATATGAAGAATATATATTCATCTCAGACATACTCATTTAATCAGAAAATCAGTGAAAAAGATTGTTATCACTGTTCTTGTGGGCAAGCTACTATACAACTGTTTAAAAATTGTTCTGTTCTACAGGTTCAAATACATTTAAAGGACCCAGAGAGGATTAAGGGCAAAGTCTCTTGGAGGAAGCTCTTATCTTGCTACCATTAGTTTAATTGCTGATCTCATTAGATAATTACTTAATCATTTGTTTTCTTTAAATTTTTTTTAAAGAAAGAGAATCAGGTATCTGAGTCACAATAAGTAATCTACATTCAAGCTCTTGAATGATTCAGTTTTCTGGCTATGTAGCTCTGATAAGACTATTGCTCTCTGAGGACAGCAACTTGCATTATAGGTTTAATTACAAAATAGAAGCATTTGGAGGCCAACCTGCCAATTCATTTTTAGTGCAGGAAAAATATATAATCATTGGTTTAGATTAATGTCAATTTTATTGGGTCACTTAGGATTACTCATGTAAAAGGATTTTTCAGCTCTTTATAAACAAGTATGGGGGGTTTAGTACATGGGTATGTTCTCTTGCCAGTCCACCATAGCTCTACTCCCTTTCTTCCCTCTTGGAAAAAAAAATAATGTCTAGAATCTGAAGATGTTTAGTGTTGGAGCAACAGATACTTAAGCCATTGTCCTTATCCTTTATGGTCACAAGTGGAAGGATAGCAACCCCACTTTCCTGATTCATTTGCCACTTAGGATCAAGCAAGACAGTAAGGTAGGTAAGGTATTTGCCATATAATTTGACATATTATTTTTAGTTCTGAAGAATAATGGAAGAAGAATGCATAAACCCTTGCTACATCTTATTCAGTCAACCAACAAATCTTATTTTCCATCTCTAATAGAAACATTAGTCCTGCAGAGTATCAGGGGGTAATATAAAAAAAGATATAAAATGAATGTATGTAGCAGTGGGAATTGTGTTGTATGTATTCATGTATTTCATGTATTTTATGAATTTTCATGAAGTTTGATAGTCTACTAAGATGCTTGAATATGATAGCCATTTCTCAATGAGCCACCACTGAGCCTTTTTAAAAATATTATGTCTTTGGTTGAAAGTTATAATTAATATAAATAATTCAGAATATCCTAGGGAAAATAGTTATTGAGAAGCATAAATGCATAGACAGGGTTTAAAAATGTGCTTTTAAAATCAACATATTAACAGATTAATCTTAAAGTGTTTGGTTATTCCACAATTTGAAAGACTAAGATGAGTCATTAGGGCTGCACTCCTCTAACCATTTTCCAGGAGAATCTGCTTTCTTGCCTTTCCACCTTGGGAGGCTACCTGAATTTCTTTGGCCCTTGTCCTTCTTCTATCTGCAAAGCCAGCACAGTAATATCTCACATCTCTCTTACTTTCTGCCTCCATTTATAAGGACACTTGTGATTATACTGAGCATATTGATAATCCAGGATATTCTTCTCTAGATCCTTAATTTACTCACACTTAAAAAGTCCATTTTGCCATGTAAGGCAACAGAGCCACAGATTTGAGAGATTAGGACATTGGAAATCTTTGTGGAGCCATTTTCTTGTCTACTGTACAAATCTCTTATCAATAGTAATGTTTATTTTCTGAGTTTTGTGTTAATACATCATCTTTTTCATTGCCAGTTTTAGGCTCACCTCATTATACTCACTGGTATAGGTCATTCCCAAATCTTGTTGGGAAGTATAAAAAGAAAGAGGGAATGACTGAAATGTTCAGGAGACTTCAGATGGAAAGGATTTAAGAGTGAAAGGGGATGAGAACTACTTTCATAAACCAATATTTGGGTCCCCAAAACAGCTAAGGTAATAAATTTTTAGTGTAATGTTTCAATTATAATCTCTAAACTTATGTTTTATTAGTTTCTTATTGCCATATAACAAACTACTTAAAGACAAAAAAACATGAATTTGTTATCTAATAGTTTCCATGAGTCAAGAGTCTGGGAAAGTTAATATGGTCTTCTCTTCATGGTCTTGTAAGGTAATCAAGGTGTCAGCTGGGATGTGTTTTTATCTGATGGCTTTCCTGGGGAAAAATTTATTTATATGCTCATTCTGATTATTGGCAGAATACATTTGCTTGTGGATATATAACTAAGGGCTCAGTTTATTATCAGCCTGCTGTCAGAAACAACCCACAAACGCTAAATGTAGCACAGAGTTCTCTGTCATGTGGCCTTTTCTAGACACTGTGTACAAACTGGCTCCTTGCTTCTTTAATCCCAGAAGGAGAATTTCTAACTCTTAAAGAGTTTTACCTGCAGTAATATAATCAGGATCATGACACTTTGGCTATATTATGCAAACTAATCAAGGGAGTGTTGTCCCATCACCTTTGTCATTTTTAATATTTTGGGTAGAAATAGTTTATGGATTCTGCCCAAATCTAAGGGGACAGAATTGTACAAGATGACAAAAAGTGTGATGCATTAAGGGGTCACATTAGGGTATGTCTACTACACAGATGTCTAGTTATTTTAAATAATAGAACTTAGATAATTTTTAAGAAATTCTTTTGGCTGATGCCATCATCTTGTTAAAGATTAAAAGACATACAGAGAAAGTATAGTTAAAGAAATAGGATCTTGAGCTTTTAAGTGATTTAGTTATTAACTATCCTTATAAACCTAGGATAAAAGAATGTTTGATTCTCAATGGATTTTTTGTTATTGATTCTCTTCAAATGTTATCAACTAACATATGTTTAAATAAAAATATGAATATAATAAGAGTCACTATTCTCAAAAGCTAAGAGTCTGTTAAATGTAAGGACACAATTAAAATTGACACTAATGCATATTATAATGTGATGGTACAAAGGAGAAAAATACTAAAGACCTTTGGTATCAGAAAAGCACTTGTTGTAAAAGTTGTATTGGCTTGAGTTCTTAAGGTTTAATCAGCATTCCATGGAGATTAAGAAAAAAAGTTACATTGCAATGATGAATCTTCAAGCTGAGCAGAGAAAACAGGACATCCAAAACATGGAAGCCAGTCATAAATTGGGATTCCCAAGAAAAAGAGACTGAGATAAAGAGTTTTGAGGAGATGTGTTACTTGGACAGTCATTCCAAGGTGCAGAAGGAAGGCACAGGGAATGAGAAAGATGATATAAGGATGCAATGATTAAATAACTGCTATGAGAAATGGGAGTTTGATTCTGCTAGGTCCTTCTTAGAAAAGAATAGAACGCCTCCCCAAATTGTTTACTTGGTGGGAAGCTGGAGGATATATCTTCTTCTTCTCTGACCTCAGTAAGCGAGAATTGCTGCAGGGGTGTTCATTCCTCCTGGCTTTCCACCTGTGTGGTCTCAGTTCCCTCGGGGTCATGGAAAGACTGGAAGTGCCTGAGTGTGGTGGACCCCCCCCCCCCAAGTATCATAGCAGGGAAGCCAGCTCAAAGACAGAGCCAAGAAATGGGCTCTCAGCTCAGAGTTACCTTAAACTGTGATCTGAGACACAGTAAGGCCACTGCTCTTCAAGCAGGGACTCCACAAGCAGCAGATCTGGGGAGACCCCCTCCTTCCTCCTTCAGAAAGCAGCATGGGAGTGCACTTCAGAAATCTGCTGGGTTTAGAGACTCCAGACAGGGCCTTGCACCAGAGATAGAAATGCTTGGTCACAGGCTGGGTGAGCATGGAGTGCAGCCAGAGACCAGGGAGATGGAAGTGATTGATTGCTTTTTCTCTGAGGGCCCACTGAAGAGTAGGGCCTCAAGCTCTCATCTTCTATGGACCCAGAGATTTGGAGGCCACAATTTTCATTCTTTTCCTCTAAAGCTATACAGAAAGCTTTCAGGGAATAAAAGCTGCCAAGAGCAGAACTAAGCAGGTTAGTTAGCCTGTCCTCTAGCAGGGGCAATGGAATTCTGTGTTAGGCAAAGACATTTGAGAATCACTGCAACAGACCTCTTCCCCAGAAGTTTAGCAAGAACATCCAGCCAAGACAAAGTTCACTGATCAATGAGAACTGTGGAACTTCAGAGCAAGGGGAAAGCAACACATAGAATTCATTGTTTTTATCCCATGATTCTTAGTCTTTCAAAGTTAAATTTTTTTAATTTAATTATTGTCTTGTTCTTTTTTAAAATTTTTCCTCTTTCCTATTTTAACCTTTTTCAACTATTTTGTCTTATCAATATCTTTTTTCAACATCTTTTTCAATTTTCATTGTTATAGTCATATTCTATCCCTTAATTGTATCCAGCCTTATTTTGGCACACACATAGGTTTTCATTTCTTTAAAATTTTGGGATACAGCAATAAGAGAATTTCCCTAATTTGGTGAAGGGAACAGGCATCAAAGTCAGAAGGCACAGAGAATCCCCCTCAAAATCAATAAGAATATGTCCACAATCTGTCATCTAACAGTAAAACTTACAAGTCTCAAAGAGACAAGTGACAAAGAGAAAATTCCTGAAAGCAACCAGGGGCAAGAATACTTTAACATACAACAGTAGAAATATTAGACTGGCAGCAGACCTATCCACAGAGATCTGGCAGGCCAGAAGACTGGCATGATATATTCAGAGCACTAAATGAGAAAAATATGCAGCCAAGAATACTATATCCAGCTAGGCTATCATTGAAAATAGAATGAGAGACAAAAATCTTCTAGGACAAACAAAACTAAAATAATTTGCAAACACCAAATCAGCACTACAGGAAATATTGAAGTGGTCCTCTAAGCAAAGAGGGAGCCTAAACATAACAGAACAGAAAAGAAAAGACACAATATACAGTACCAGTCACCTTACATGCAATACACTGGCACTAAATTCATATCTTTCAATAGTTACCCTGAATGTGAATGTGCTAAATACCCCAATCAAAAGACACACGGTATCAGAATGGATAAAAATACAAAACCCACCAATATGCTGCCTACAAGAAACTCATTTTAGACCCAAAGACACCTCCAGATTTAAAGTGAGGGGGTGGAAAAGAATTTACCATGCTAATGGACATCAGAAGAAAGCTAGGGTGGCAATCCTTATATCAGATAAATTAGATATTAAGCCAAAGACTATAATAAGAATTGAGGAAGGACACTATATCATATTTAAAGCACCTGAACAACAAGAAGATCTAACAATTTTAAATATCTATGCCCCTAACATGGGAGCAGTCAGTTATATAAGCCAATTAATAATAAAATCAAAGAAACACATCAACAATAACACAATAAGAGTAAGGGACTTTTACACCTCCCTCACTGAAATGGACAGATCATCTAAACAAAAAATCAACTAGGAAGTAAAGGCTTTAAATGGACACACTGGACCACATGGACATCACAGATATATTCAAAATATTCCATCCCAAAGCAACAGAATACACATCTTCTCTAGTGAACATGGAACATTCTCTAGAATAGATCATATTCTAGGTCACAAATCAGGTCTCAATCAGTACCAAAAGATTAGGATCATTCCCTACATATTTTCAGACCACAATACTTTGAAACTAGAACTCAACCACAAGAGGAAAGTTGCAAAGAAGTTAAATACATGGAGGCTAAAGAGCATCCTACTAAAGAATAAATGGGTCAACCAGGAAATTAGAGAAAACTGAAAAAATTCGTGGAAACAAATGAGAATGAAAACTCTACTGTTCAAAGTCTTTGGGAAACAGCAAAGGCAGTTCTGAGAGGAAAGTATATAGCCATACAAGCCCTTCTCAAGAAACAAGAAAGGTGTCAAGTACACAACCTAAACCTATACCTAAAGGAGCTGGAGAAAGAACAGCAAAGAAAGCCTAAACTCAGCAGGAGAAGAGAAACAATAAAGATCAGAGAAGAAATCAATGAAATGGAAACTAAAAGAACAGTAGAATAAATCAACAAAACTAGCAGCTGGTTTATTGAAAGAATTAAGTTTGATAAACCCCTGCCCATAGTTATCAAAAAGAAAAGAGAAAAGATGCAAATAAATAAAATTATGAATGAAAGAAGAGAGATCATAACCAACACCAAAGAATTACAAACAATTATAAGACTATATTATGAGCAACTATATGCCAGAAAGTTTGACAATCTGGCAGAAATGGATGCATTCCTAGACATAAACTACCAAAACTAAATGAGGAAGAAATAGAAAACCTGAACAGATCCATAACCAGTAAGGAGATTGAAGCAGTCATCAAAAATCTCCCAACAAACTAAAGCCCTAGGTCAGACAACTTCCCAGGGGAATTCTACCAAACATTTAAAGAAGAATTAATATTTATTCTCCTGGAACTGTTCCCCCAAAATAGAAATGGAACTTCCAAACTCATCTTATGAGGCCACCATTACCTTGATCCCAAAACCAGACAAAGACCCCATCAAAAAGGAGAATTGCAGACCAATAACCCTAAGGAAAATAGATGCAAAAATTCTCACCAAAATACTAGCCAATAGGATCCAACAGTACATTAAAAGCATTAATCACCAGGACCAAGTGAGATTTATTTCTGGGCTGCAAGGTTGGTTCAACATCCACAAATCAATCAATGTGATACAATACATTAATAAAAGAAAATACAAGAAACATATGATAATTGACTCTCTCTGCTTGACTTATTTCACTCAGCATAAACTCTTCCAGTCCCGTCCATGTTGCTACAAAAGTTGGGTATTCTGAGGGGTTTGAAGCAGCGGGGGGTGGAAGGTTGGGGAAACCAGGGTTGGGTATTAGAGAGGGCATGGATTACATGGAGCACTGGGTGTGGTGCAAAAACAATGAATACTGTTATGCTGAAAATAAATTTTAAAAAATAGTATAACTAAAATAAAATAAAATAAACAATTACTTAAAAAATTTAAAAAAAGAAACATATGATACTCTCAAAAGATACTGAAAAAGCATTTGACAAGGTACAGCCTCCTTTCTTGATCAAAACTCTTCACAGCATAGGGATAGAAGGCACATAACTCAATGTCATCAAAGCCATCTATGAAAAACCCACAGTGAATATCATTCTCATGGAGAAAAACTGAGAGCTTTTCCACTAAGGTCAGGAACATGGAAGGGATGTCCACTATCACCACAGGTATTCAACATAGTGCTAGAAGTCCTGGCCTCAGCAATCAGATCACAAAAAGAAATAAAAAGCTTCCAAGTCAGCAAAGAAGTAAACCTCTCACTCTTTGCAGATGATATGATACTTGATGTGGAAAACCCAGAAGACTCCACTCCGAAACTGCTAGAACTCATATAGGAATTCAGTAAAGTGTCAGAATATAAAATCAATGCATGAAATTCAGTTGCATTTCCATGCACCAACAGAAGGACAGAAGAAAGAGAAAGTAAGGAGTCAATCCCAATTACAGTTACACCAAAAACCATAAGACACCTAGGAATAAGCCTAACCAAAGAGGCAAAGAAAATGTATTAAGAACATTATAAAGTACTCATGAAAGAAATTGAGGAAGACACAAAGAAATGGAAAAACATTCCATGCTCATGTTATGGAAGAACAAATATTGTGAAAATGTCTATGCTACCTAAAGCAATCTACACATTTAATGAATCCCTATCAAAATACCATCCATTTTTTTTCAAAGAAATGGAACAAATAATCCTAAAATTTATAAGGAACCAAAAAAGACCCTGAAAAGCCAGAGGAATGTTGGAAAAGAAAGCCAAAGTTGGTGACATCACAATTTCAGACTTTCAGCTCTATTACAAAGCTGTGATCATCAAGACAGTATGGTACTGGCACAAAAACAGACACATAGCTCAATGGAACATAATAGGGATCCCAGAAATAGACCGTCAACTCTATGGTCAACTAATATTCAACAAAGCAGGAAAGAATGTCCAATGGAAAAAAGACAGCCTCTTCAATGAATGATGTTGAGAAAATTGGATAGTCACATGCAGAAGAATAAAACTGGGCCATTTCCTTAAACCCCACACAAAAAATAGACACAAAGTGGATGAAAGACCTCAATGTGAGATAGGAATCCATCAAAATCCTTGAGGAGAACACAGACAGAAACCGCTTTGACCTCAGCAGCAACAACTTCTTCCTAGAAACATCTCCAAAGGCAAGGGAAACAAGGGCAAAAGGAACTATTGAGACTTCATCAAGATCAAAAGCTCTTGCACAGTGAAGGAAACAGTCAACAAAACCAAAAGAAAACCAGCAGAATGGGAGAAGATATTTGCAAATGACATAGCAAATAAAGGAGTACTATCCAAATCTATAAAGAACTTATCAAACTCAACACCCAAGAAACAAATAATCCAATCAAGAAAGGAGCAGAAGACATGAACAGACATTTCTGCAAAGAAGACATCCAAATGGCCAATAAACAGATGAAAAAGTGCTCAACATCATTCAGCACCAGGGAAATACAAGTCAAAACCAAAGGGAGATTCTACCTTACATCAGTCAGAATGGCTAAAATTAACAAGTCAGGAAATGACAGATGTTGGTGAGGATGAGGAGAAAGGGGAACCCTCCTACACTGTTGGTGGGAATGCAAGCTAGTGTAGCCATTCTGGAAAACAGCATGCAGATTCCTCAAAAGTAGAGCTATCCTACAACCCAGCAATTACACTACTGGGTATTTACATTAAAGATAACAAATGTAGTGATCCAAAGGGTTATGTGTACCCAGATATTTATAGCAGCAATGTCCACAATAGCCAAACTATGGAAAGAACCTACATGTCCATCAACAGATGAATGGATAAAGAAGATGTGATACACACACACACACACACACACACACACACACACAATGGAATACTATGCAGCCATCAAAACCCCCAAAATCTTGCCATTTGCAATGATGTGGATGGAACTGGAGAGTATTATGCTAAGTGAAATAAGTCAGTCAGAGAAAGACAATTATCATATGATTTCTCTGATATGAGGAATTTGAAAGGCAAGGTGGGAAGTAATGGGGGCAAGGGAGGGAAAAAGATAAAACAAGATTGGACCAGGCAGGGAGACAAACCATGAGAGTCTTAATCTCAGGAAACGAACTGAGGGTTGTTGGGGGATGGGGGTGAAGGAGAGGGAGGCTAGGCTATGGACATTCGGGAGCTTCTGTGCTATGGTGAATCCTGTGAGTTGTGTAAGACTGATGATTCACAGACCTGTACCCCTGAAGCAAATAATACCTTATATGTCAATAATAATTTTTTTTAAAAGGAGATGTGGATTCAGAGAGATTTTGCAACTTTAACAGTCACATGGACAATAAGAAAGAATGAGCTTCAACTCAGGTTAATCTGAGTATAACTCTGTTTTTAATCTTCTTTATTAAAGTATCTATAACAATGCTCTTTAACAGTATTTATACTTTTGCAAAGATTATTGATAAAAAATGAATTCTCATTATGGCTTTAGGTTTTATAACTTTAAAACTTTACTGATGTACTTTTTTGGTCTAGAGACAGAGGGAATAAATCTGTGAATAAAAAATAATGTCAATAAAGTAATAATAGCATGTATTTATATAAATCACACTTTTTCTAAGAGAAAGAAAAAGAGCTCATACACAAGCAAGGGAGGGGTAGAAAGAGTGGGGAAAGGAGGAGAGAGAGAGTGAAAGAATATTAAGTAGACTCCATGTTCAGGGCAGAGCCCAACATGGGGCTCAATCTCATGACCCTGAGATCATGACCTGAACTGAAATCAAGAGTTGGATGCTTAACCAACTGAGCCGCCCACTTGTCCCTATATAAACCACTCCTCTAAATGGTTTTTTACATATCTCATTTAATTCTCCCAACACTATTGATGGGAACTATTAACAGTCACATTTTACAGTTAGACATTTGAGCCACAGCAAGATTCAGTATCTTACTCAACTAGTAAGCAGCAAAGTCAGGCTTAGAACAAAGACAGCCTAGTTCTAGAGCAGAATATACACTTAAGTAATGTATATTATGCTATATAAATATAATGTTAATATTTAAAAGAAATATTCTGACTCTTTTAACATTAATTGAACCATCATGAAGTACTAGTATTAAATTTTGAGAATTCATGTAGTCACAATAGTCAAAATATGGAAACAGACTAAATGTCCATAAGTGATCAGTGGATCAGTGGATGAATGCATGAAGGAAAATGCAAAAAGAAAATGTGATACACACGCACACGCACACACACACACACACACACATATATATATTCATAATAATATTATTCAACCTTAAAAAAGAGGGAAATTCTGTCATATGCAGCAGGTTGAAGCTGAATGACTTTATGTTAAGTGAAATGAGCCAGTCACAGGAAGACAAATACTCATGCTTTCACTTATATGAGATATCTAAAATAGTCAAACTCATAGAAACAGAGAGTAGACTAATAGCTACTAGGAACTTGGAGAAGGGGAAATGGAGTTTCTTCTCAAAGGATACAAAGTTTCAGTTATGCAAGAGGAATAAGTTCTGGAGATCTGCTGTATAACATTGTTTCTGTAGTTTAGAACACTGTATTATTGTGAAAATACTGAATTATTATGAAATATTTATTTTTATGTATTTTTACTTAAATTCTAATTAGTTAACGTGTAGTATATTATTAGTTTCAAGGTAGAGTTTAGTGATTCATCAGTTGCATATAATACCAATACTCATGTCAAGTGCCCTTCTTAATGCCCAGTTACTGATCCCTCCACTCACTACCCCACCCCCAGCAACCCTCAGTTTATTCCCTATAGTTAAGAGTCTCTTATGGTTCACCTGTTATTATCATATTTTATTTTTCCTTTCCTTCCCCTATGTTCATTTTTTTTCTTAAATTCCACATATGAGTGAAATCATATGTTCTTTATCTTTCTCTAACTTATTTCACTTAGCATAATACCCTCTATTTCCATCCACATCACTGCAAATAGCAAGATTTCATTCTTTTTGGTAGTTAATATTCCATTGTGTATCTATGCCATCTCTTTATCCATTCATCTATTGATGGATGTCTGGGCTCTTTCCATATTTCATAAGTTGTGGACATTGCTACTATAAACATTGGGGTGTATGTACCCTGTCTAATCACTATGTTTGTATCCTTTGGATAAATACCCAGTAGTATAATTGCTGGGTCATAGGGCAGTTCTATTTTTAACTTTCTGAGGAACCGCCATACTGTTTTCCAGAGTGGAGTGGCTGCCCCAGTTTGCATTCCCACCAACAGTTTAAGAGGGTTCCCCTTTCTCCTCATCCTTACCAACACCCATTTGTTTTGTTTTGTTTTATTGACTTGTTAATTGTAGCCATTCTGACTGGTGTGAGGTGGTATCTCACTGTGGTATTTCCCTGATGCCAAACAATGCTGAGCACTTTTTCATGTGTCTGCTGGCCATTTGGATGTCATCTTTGGAGAAAAGTCTGTCCATGTAGTACCAGAATCAATATGCCTTGTGAAGAACAATTAAGAACATGCTAAATAGCACATATTTTAGATCATAGATATAAAACATTACATGGCTATAAAGCATATTTATGTCAGTTTAACTTTGTAATCATCTTTAAAAATCTTAAGATGATGCTATTTTTGTTTTGCTGTTGCCATTGTTATTGCTGTTGTTTGAATCTAAAGAGTAATGAGATCCTGGTAAATTTGCAGGATATGTAATTCGTATCTAAGGAACTACAAAATCAAGTCCTATCAGCCTAATCTAATTCCTTATTAGTACATGATTAAATCTGTATTATGCTTCATTGATTGTCTGCTTTGCAGGCTGCAAAAGGCTCAATGTTTACTGAAGGCAGGTTTATGATTGGAGATGAGGAATGAACCAAGAGATAGTATGTTCCTTAATAGTATTAGTGTTTGAATTTCACATGACCTCAGTGTCAACAAGGACAGTGATATTTCTCCAAGACTTTTATTATTGAGACTTATTTTCAAGGCCCCATAAATGGAAAAGCAGGCACAATGTCAGGCTAAAGGAAAACACTGAATCCCATTTAGAAGATTTCATATATAAAGATGCCTGTTTGCCTAACTGCTTCCTTTTTTGGACAGTCATTTTATTGCCTGTTTCAAACCTAGGTTCACCCACTGTGTACTTATTGTGCGGCAGTTTATTGGGAGTTGTAAACTACCTCTTTAAAAAAGAATTCTAATTCTATTTTAATACTTAGCTCCAAAAGGCTACTGTATTATTTTGCTAGGGCTTTAATAACAAAGTACCTCAGACTAGGTGGCTTAAACATCAAAAAGGGTCCTTGACATCTTCCCTGATTTGTCTTTATGCCTTAAAAGCACACCAGTCTTGTTGGATTAGGACCTTCTGCAATGATTGTATCTAATCTTAATTACCTATTTTTAAAGACGTATCTCCAAATACAGTCACATTTGAAGGTCCTGAGGGCAAGGACTTCAACATATGAAATAAGGTGGGTGGGGAACAAAATTTAGCCCATAACAGCTACCCTCCCTCCATGGTTGCTCACTCCTACCCACCATAGATGTTTTGTGTTTCCTATAGAGAATCTACAACTCAGGAAGCTGATCTTGTGGCAAATCCTGCTCCCCTTAAGTCAGAGACTGCATACGTGTATAAAGTGGCCAGAGAGGAGAAAATAAGTGAAGGCATCAATTACCTTTCCAAAGGCTTCTAAATGGTAAGACCTTCCCAGATATTTCAGGACTGATCTACACTACTATTTCTACTTCCAAACATGATGGTAACTTCTGTGAACATTTACTATAAGGGGGAGACAAAAAAATTTCAAATAATACCTGATATAATCAAATTACAGAAAGAGTACAAGTTATTTATCAAATTAAGTGGCTATTTTTCAGTAAATTTCCTCTTCTTAAATGTTGTAAAATAGAAATGTTGAAGGACTGAATAGAGTTACAGGGTTTTACAATGTTCAAAGTATGTTGATGGAAATTACAGAGTATCATGGGAAATTTTTTTAAAAATGGGAAAAATGGAGATTATAAAGACAACCAAAATAGGCCTTACAAACATTACAAGTTTCCTGTGGATGGCTATGACCGATGGCAGTTGCACTCATGATTGTCTATTAATACATCAGGCTCTATCTCTTCCCTCTATATTCAAAGAATCTGTGTAACCAAGAACAAACCTGTTATAAGTACATATTAGCCCTTTTCTTTTTGCAGTCCCTTTTCTATCATTGGCTAAAGATTATTGTTGTATCTTACAATCAAGTCAATTCATATTAACCTGACATATAATGTACAGAACAGATGTTCTTGCAGAACTTATTTTCTAGAGGAGGAAGTAGGATATAACTACAGAGTGTAATGAGGTAAGATAGAATGTAATAGCAATAAACATTGAAAAAAATGTACAGTTTCAGAATTCTGAGTAAAGAGCTCTTCATGTGAACTGAAATATTTGGGAAGGATTTGTGATGGGGATGACAGTTGTATTGGGTTTTGAATTGTAAGAGATTTTAATTCCAAGAAAAAGAAATAGCATGAGAAAACATAGAGAAGGAAAAGAGTGAGGCTTCTATGAAGAACAGTGAGGTTTTTTTGGCTCAAGTAAAGAGTAGATGAGGGCAGTCAAATCAAGAATTGTGACTTAAACTCAGGAAATTTGAATTTCATCTTTTATGCAAATGAGAGAATTCTGAAATGAGGCCTCTGAAGAGGAAGTGAGTGCACAAATTCTATTGCTTATTTATTGGGCTCTAAAGTTATTATAGTGGGGTGGGGAACCTGGGTGGCTCAGTTGATTGAGCATCCAGCTCTTGATTTCAGCTCAGGTCATGATCTAAGGGTTGTGGGATGGAGCCCCACAGGGTCATGTGGGGCTCAGTGCTCATCAGGGAGCATGCTTTTCCTTCCCCCTACCCACCTCTGTGTGAGTGTGTGTGTGTGTGTATGTGTGTGTGTGTGTGCACACAGGTGCGTGAGGTGTGTGTATGCACCCTGCGTTAGAGAGTGTTATTATGTTAGTCACCATACAAATAAAATCTTTCAAAAAAAAGTTATTATAGTGGGGAAAGTCTTTGAAATTGATTTTTTTGAGATGAGAGCTGATGTAAGCAATGTGAATTCTGAGGAGAGAAGGAACTATATAGCTGGAGTCATAAGACATTTTGCCACTATAATTGCATAGTTAATGGTGGTGATTCTTCTGGTTCTCAGAAAGCAGAGCTTGTTCTCTCTTAAAAATATGGATGGATATACTTTCGTTTGACGCTTCCTGGTGAAACAAGACAATAGTCACTAAGTATTCTCAATACATAGTTACTGTGAAGAAACATGTGACAATGGTATACAGAATTTTATGGAAGATAAAGAGAAGTGATAGTCCTTGGATTACTTTCAAATATATTAGAGCTACATAGCAACCACTAACCATGGTGGTTAAATATAAAGAAGCTAAACTTAAGTAAAAAATAATTTCCTCAGTCATACTAGCTATGTTTTAAATAATCAATGGCACATGTTGATAGTACATTTCCATCATCACAGCAATGGACAGTGCTGCTTTAATGCAACTTCAGTGGATTAACAAATTAAGAGTTCATAAAACAAATTGAGATTTAGGAAATGTATAATTTATTACAAATATATATATTGATATTTTACTTTATTATGCCCTACAGAACAATGCTTAGTGTTAAATAAGGTAGTTTAAGAATAAAATTTAAATGTGTATACCTAATTCATTTAGTGTTGTTTAAATAATGCATATTTTATAAAAAGTTCATCTCATATATCAATTACTGAATGAACATTTTAAAAAAATATGTTTGCTTTCTGAATATTTGGGAAGTTCTGAACATCAATATATTGAAAATATTCATTTTATAAATGTGTATTTTGAGATTACCTATGCAGAAGGTCAGTTGTGAAAATATTCATCCTTTAGAGTATGAAACACACATTTGTAGTTTTCCTTCCACTGAAGACCACTGGCTAAATATGTGATCAAGAACACTAAGAATAAGCAGCCCATTTGGAAGTTTTTGTTATAAACTATTGCTAAAAAGGATTTGGTTTATAAAATACCAATGTTTTTACCTTATTCTAGTCAGGTGTTTTAAGTTGTTTTTATGCTTTCTCCGAGAGAGAGAGATCTATTTTTAAATTTTCCCCCCACTCTCCCTTCTATACCTTTTCCTTCCCTTTTCTTTTCAAATGCATTGTATAGATTCTTAATTTGCTAGGGGAACAATTCTGCATAGATAAATTTGTTTAATTGCAAAGGTGTCCATCATAGCAACTTCTAATGGGAGCAATAGGAATGCATGGGAAATTGAAGAACAGAATACTGAAATTTACTTTTGTAACATTTAAGCTCTTTTCTTGAAGTATTGGAGCAATTATTTTGGTCTCCCCATGAAAAAAAATAGAGTTTGGTGCCCTTCCTTTCCTTGCTGCTATCATTTTGCTGTCAAAGTTAAGTTTTTTGAACTTTCATAAAACATTGAACATCAGAAACTAAAGACAAACTAAAGACTAATTTGCCTTTAGACATCAAACTGGAATAATCAAGAAATTGTGAATGAAATACATATTTACTAATTGTTAGAGGCAGCGTGCTGCTTTAACATTTATGTCACTCTATGTATTTGTCTTTGATTTTTCAAAACATCTCAGTTGCTTCTTATCATTCTTAGGTGTTTTTTTTTTTTCATATTTGTTTTCTACAGTGGTTTTAAGTGGGTAGATTACTGGACCTCTTGGCCTCAAGATGAAAGTCAATTATTTTATAATTAATTCTTATACTTCACATATTTCTGCAGTTACAAAATTAATTAGGTGTAAATGAACAGGGAACTTATCTTACTTTACATTTTTAGTTAGAGATATGACTCAAGAAGTATTGCAGGATTCTGGAAATATGGAAATTTTACAAAACCTATAATGGCAGGGAACATTAAGTCACAAAATTGCAGCTTAGCCTGAGGATGACCTTTATGAAGTCTAGTAATGTAAAACTATATTTCTGAAAATATGATGCCTAGGGTGACAAATGGAACTTTCTTTTCAACTAGATACAAGAAAACTTATTTTCAGTGTTTATGATGCAAGAATCTAATATGTACAAGATGTAATATTGTGTGCACTGGTGTTATGCTAAAGAAAAGAATTTTCACTTTAAAGAAGTTAATGTTACTCAAAATATAGAAACTAATTAGCAGAAGCTAATGACTTTCAACATATATTTTAATCATACAGCTGTTATATTTCTAACTTGCTCTTTGATACATATTATTTCTCCTTAAAATATATTTCTGTGATTTTGTTAATAAAGGAAAAATATATTAAATGGATGGGAACTATCAAAAATGAATTGATTATGCTAAAATAATTATTTGAATTTTTCAAAATCTAATTAGAACACTGATTTTAGAGAGATATTTATTTAAACCCACATTTTACCACACTGCATGTTTATATTCCATATATAATTTGCTTTTTTGTATACTGCTTGTAAATTTTATTATATTTTTTGTGTGACTTTTGTTTGTAATTTTTAATCACAGTGTTATAATCCCAACTTTGAATAAACCTAGATATTTATTATTCACCTCCCCTATTTTTTTTAATACCTATTGCTCAATTTAGGATAAGAAACTTATGACTCCTGAGGTAGATTCCTTTACCCTGGGATAGAAATTAAAGTTCCTCTTTATAGTGAGATACACTCACAGTCATTGGTTGTAGGTTTTCCTATGTAAATGCATTAGATACCAGAAATCTCCTAAAGTGGATTTCATGTTACTTTGTAATCTTTCCCTTCTCACTAACATTTATTGTTAGTTAGATCCTAAGATTCAAAGATGAAGTAGACACAGAACTTGATCTCTAGAAATTTGAAACTATAGTCAATTAATAATTAGCCACTCATCTCTATGTATTTTTCTTCTCAGTTTCTTATTAAGTATCTTCATCGAATTTTTTTGAGGTCTAGCTATCCTCCCCCCAGTTACCAGTTAGTATATTACTTCCTGGTTAGTTTTCCCTCCTTTCTTCCATCCTCTTTTTTTGTTTCTTCCTTTCTTCTTTCTTTCTTTCCACCCAATGATTGCTATTCATTGGGATGAACTAAATTATTTACTATATCATTTTCCTCTTGGTTTGTGCAATGATTTTCCAATTATTTCCAATCAAGATTTGGTCATTTCCTTATCTTTAAAAATTGTTCTTGGCTTGTCCCAATTAAATATGTATGTTAAAAATACAGAAAAATGTGTCATCATGAAATAATGTACCCTAATTTGTATCAACGTAATTACATGTTCTTCTCTCAGATTAATGGATACAAATGAGTTAAGCTTTATTCTTATACATTTGTGATAATGTATAAGAAATAAGCAAATCTGATGACTTACAGTAGTTACCTTGTAATTTGAGCTCTGTTTCAGTTTATTAATTATGCTCATCAAAAAACACACTTATAAGAAAACTTCACGGTAAAAAAATAATATTATGCCTACAGAATATGTATATTAATTGACTAAAACAATGAAAGTCTCTCATTGCTTAATACATTTGGCATTTAAAAAAATAAGTTCAGGTAGCTATATTTCTGATAATAATTATGAATAAAGCTTGAAACTTCACTATCAACCTGATTGAAGAGAGTTTAGGAAAAAATATATGGAAATAGAAAAGTACCCATGCCCTTCAACTGTGGTAATGAACTGAGGAAGAGTCAGAGTGTGCTAATGTTGGAATATGCTAATCCGTTGAATACTGCTCAGATAGGATTTTTCATTGTGGCTGATCAGCACAATGGCTCCAGGAAGACCATCCTGATGAGACTGCTATTTGACTGCATGCTCCAAATTGCAAATTGCATCCTACATAAAATTCTTTCTCCTTTCTTGGGTTCAGATCAATTTGGTTTGATAATGCCACTACGCATCACTCTGCACAATTCTGCTAATCCCTCCACTAAAAGTATGAGAGTTTGAAATATTTCAATAAATAACTGACCTCTGCAGTGAAAAAATAAGAAGAGAATTTGCAGTTTAAGATGTCTTAAATTTTAGGAAAATAAGTCTATATTAAAATAAATTAATAATTTGCAGTATATGAAAATAAATTACTTTGAAGAATAGCAAAACCAGTTTGCTATATTTTTCTTAGAGGATGCAGAGAAATGTGGAAATGTCATCCTAAGGAGAAATCAAGAATGAAGCTACTCTCATTTGAGGTCTTCTGTGCTTTATAAACTTTTCCTTTATTAAGTGGAAAAGTAAAGCAAAGGAACAAAAAGAGAATGTTGTCATTTTGGGAAACTGTTTATTGATCTGGCATAAAAAGACTTTTACCTTTGTCTGATTAATAGTTGTATTTTGACCTTTGTTAGAAGTAAAAGAGAATAGCTAATAGAATTGCAAGGTTGTAAGCATGCATTTGGAATGTCTCTGCTCTAAGGACATACTCTCCTCTGGAGACACTGCCCAAGATGAACTCAGCAGAGCTACACATATAAAAAAGACTTCTATTTAATCTCTGGGGGAGACTTGGTACACTTTCTTCCCCATTTCCCAGACTTTTCTTCTTACTTCTCTGACTTTAAATACATCTATTAATGTGATATATATAAACTGTCATCCTAATACAGAGTATCAGAAATTTTCCTCATCAATAAGAACAAAAATATCACTTTCACTGCATAATCTTCGAGAAATAAAGTTACAGGGGCACCTGGGTGGCTCAGTGGGTTAAAGCCTCTGCCTTCAACTCAGGTCATGATCCCAGGGTCCTGGGATGGAGCCCGCATCAGGCTCTCTGCTCAGCGGGGATCCTGCTTCCCCTTTCTCTCTGCCTGACTCTCTGCCTACTTGTGATCACTCTCTCTGTCAAATAAATAAATAAAATCTTAAAAAAAAAAAAAAAGAAAGAAAGAAAGTTGAAGGAGCATCTGACTCTTTGGTTTCAGCTCAGGTTATAATCTCAGGATCCCAAGATCCAGCTCAGTGTTGGGCTTCCTGCTCAGTGGGCGGTCTGCTTGAGATTCTCTCTCCCTCTCCCTCTGTCTCTCCACTTACTTGCACACACACACACACACTCTCTCTTTCTCAAATAAATGTATCTTTAAAAAGTCACAAAAGAATATATTTGCAGATTAGAAAAATGTGAAGTTCTGTAGTTTTGTTAAATAACTGATTAAGCAGATTTTAGTATACCATTTTTAGAATTACATAAACATAATTTTGATCCCAATATTAATTACGTGGCATACTTTGATCATCAGTGAAGTTGATTTTTGAAACATATTTTTTCAATTGGTTGATTTTTGAATTGACTTTTGAAACATATTTATACGGATATACTAATATATATTCTTCCAAAACTCCTTGAGTAATCATGCGATTTCTGTGTTTTTTGAGAAATAATGGAATATTAAATTTTAAAATTATAGGGATTTTAGAATAGAAATATCCCATTGTGGTGCTTCTCAAAGTAAAGGTGCTCCCAGCCCATTTGTACTCTCCACTCTTCTTTTTTTTTTTTTTAAAGATTTTTTTTTTATTTATTTATCAGAGAGAGAGAGGGAGAGAGGCAGACAGAATGGCAGGCAGAGGCAGAGGGAGAAGCAGGCTCCCCGCTGAGCAAGGAGCCCGATGTGGGACTCGATCCCAGGACGCTGGGATCATGACCTGAGCCGAAGGCAGCTGCTTAACCAACTGAGCCACCCAGGCGTCCCTCCACTCTTCTTTTTGAGGCCCAAATTTGACTGAGATTTGGCACTCCACTAAGAAGTCTGACTACCAGTTAATTATCAGCACTTGAGATTAAGGTAGTTTTTTGAAATATCTGTCTGTATATTTTGTTAATCATTATGGAGTTTGGAATTCAGAATGAGAAAGCTGTACTGTCACCTTAAAGGCAAGTTTAGTGATGTTGTCACTCCTATTTCCTTTAAGAATGTTTTACAACATTTTGTAATTGTTGCATAGATGCTTTTCCACTGTTTTCAACTTAGTATGCCATTGTTTTCAGTGAGGTTGCCATTGGCAGATCTGGGTAGCAGTTTGATGTCCATATCCCTTTCAGTTTTCCTCTGCCAGCCTGAGCTGCTCTTCCTGCTTTAGGCCCCTTAAGGCAGCATTCTAATTGGTCCCTCTCACTGGAAGGCATCCCATATGGAAGATGTTCTGCAACTTTTACTTTTCTATAAAAAATAGATATTTTATGTCCCCTTCTCTTGGTGACATGTTGTTGCTAATGCGATGCTAGGTAGTGATGAGTTAGATAAGGGAAGGCATTTTGTATACTTCCTGGGTGATAAGACTGTATTTAGCAAAGGCTTTCTGAGGGCAGTGCCTTAAGTTATAACTAATGACACATGGCTGCCCAGTGCAGGAGATATTTGTATTCAGGCCAGACACCTTTGTATTCTGTTTAAATTATAATATGTAAGCAGACTCCTACTCTGCCCATTGTTATATTTGCTCTTTTACCCTGAATTCTAAAAGCACCTATAAGCTCTTCTCCACTAATTTTAGAAATTAAAAAGGATATAAATTTTAGTGGTTCCATTAGGATCTGAAAATAATACTCTTCCTTTTAAAACTGAAATTATCACGTCAAGTATTGAAGCAAAAATTTTCTGAGTTTCACTTTAAATGAACTGACAATAACTATCACTTAAAACTCAACATGATTCTTGGCCACATCAAATAGCCCACATGAAAATATGACATATATTGAGTATAATTATTAAAATATACTTAAGTATTTTTCAAGTTAATAAAATGGGGAAATATTTTGCTGTAGACTACAGATGACTATATTCTAATCCCACCTTCATAAACTAATATAATCTTTGATAATCCATTACTGAACATGCACTTCCTTTTCTCATTTTTAAACTAAGTTGATTCCACCAACTGGTCTCATATTCCTTTTGCAGTGAAAATTATGCATCTTTTATATGAATTTGTAAAGAAGCAGAAAACTAGATTGATAGCTTTAGAAGGCAGAATAGTCAGTATTACCTCCTGCCATTTGATTAGAATTAAAAGTTGGCATGTGTTAATGTTAGAACATGTAAAAGGAATTAAATGTGAAGAAACTTCTGGCGAATTCCTTTTCCCAGTAAAGAAGTCAACAAGGAAAAATTCACTTTTTCCCTTTCCTTTTCTACTTATAATTACAAAGTAAAGTTATATTTGGGTTCAAAGAATGCAGAGAACATTTAGGGAAAAATCAAACATTTAGTTACTTAAAAAGAAGAGAAAAAGTCTTACTGTGGCAATCTCTCATGCCAGCTGTGTGTTTCTACAGCAAAGCTGGGAGCAGGGACAGATTTGGGAAACAATCATAATCACAGAAGGGGACTGAGGAAACCTAGCCAAGAGCAGATTACTGAAAGGGCAAATGGGCCCCTGAAAAATAATTTAGAATAAGTTAGTAGGAAATGGGGCCAGGACTAGACTCTGAAATAAAGTTTCAGAAGAGCATTGAGGCAAATTCTGTACCTGCCTACCCCTTGGCATCCTACGAGTAGACCTAGGCCCAAGGAAGATGGTCCTGTGAGCAAGGCCAGAAGTCATCAGCCTATATTATAATGCAAGCCACTGTGAGCCTAAAGTTGTCTCAGATGATGAAACAAGAAGGAAGGAGCATATTCTCTCATATCTCAGAGAAATACCTTCTGAGATAGCAGGACCCAGTAGGGAAATGATACAACTGGTGTCACACCTATACAAACTGTGGGCATCCACTAGGTTGATGCATATACTCCAGTTTCAACAGTTGAGGCAACAACACTGTCAGATGAGTGAATGTAAAAAAAAAAAATAAATAAATGCATAAATAAATAAATAAATAGAAAGTAATAATATCTCAATTGTGAATCAGGGTTTGGGACCTAACTAGGAATAGTGCAGAGGGCAAGAACAATTTCTCTACAGGATTGACACAATTAAAATATTTCCTCTAACAAAATGAATTTGGACACTCAGTCTACCACTTTCATCATCTTGTACTCCTTAGTCCCCAGTATCCATTCTTAAGACTCCTCTCTTCCTGTCAAGCAAATATGACATATGAGAAGCTGATTCATTTATTTCTCTACTGATACCCAGGAGGGAATTTCTTGTGCTATCAACTATTTGGCCAATGGCATGGGATTATTCTGTGGGCATAGATGAGATATGAGATTTGTTATATTAGCTCATGTGGTAGAAAAATGTGACTGACTAGACACTGAAAAGTACCTTAAAAGAATCAGTGGTTTAGAGATGGGACAGAGGACAAGAAAACACTAAACTTGTTATTTGGGGCAGTTAAGAATTCAGAATTGCTACTTTCCAGAGTGCAAGTTTGAAAATGAAAATGACATTGATTTTTTTACCCCTATTGGCAAATATGGAGTATGGAAGCTACACACTTGAAATTCTGGTGAATCTCAAGTCAAGTTTTAAATGCTTTCACTTTAATAATAGTTTGGCTAAAAAGGTTAAACTCTGAATTTGAAATCATTTTCCCTCAGAATTTTAAATTTATTGCTCTATTGTTTTCCTGCATCCAATGTGGTGGCTGAAATTCTGAGAACCAAGAAAATGAGAAGAAAATTGTGATTATGGAGATGATAATATGTACTAGAATCATTGATGTTGCGATGTTCTCATTATGAATGAAAACTATATAGTTATCTAGTTCCTCAAATATACAAAACCACAAAAATCAACATAATATCATCACAATGTGTAAGCTGCAACATGGTTTAAACAGATGGATCATCACTTAGAGTAAGAGGTACCTGAGACATGAGCTGAGACTGAATTAGGATAAGCTGTCAATTGAGACTGAATAAGGAGACTAGGGTAGATGGAAGTAGAGTGCCAGCAGGAGTAGTAAAACAGAGGAAGTATGTGACTTTCATGAATAATAGAACCACCACTATTTTCTGTCATGTTGTATCATGCTCACTGGTATTCTGAGTGTCTCAGTTTCTGCAGTCTTGCATAATTACAAAGTTCAAAAGTAACGTCAATACCCAGTGAGGTTTCCATAAGGAGCCTGTGTTACCTGATCATGCAAGGCTTTCCTCAGGCCACATAAATGTGTATTTAGGGAATTTCACCAGAGTTTCTGCTAAGGTGCATGCATAAAATCTATGCAAACAGTTCTCTTTGTTTGTACACATGAAGTTCTTGAAGACCAGTGCTTGGAAGAGTTCAGATATTAATTATCACTGTCTTGGCCTCCCCTTGGTGTCATCTTTGAAGTCCACAGGCATCCTCTACCCTTCAAAGTACTCAGTTCCTATTGAGTGGTAACCTCTTCTAATATTGGTATTACCCTGCTTACTTTGACTGAAATCCAGTCAGAAAGTTTATCTTCCAGGAAATTTTTATTTTTATACTTTTAATTCATGCTTATAAAATGAAAGGAATATTGAATGTTAATAAATCACATTTTAGGAGGCTAGATGAGCTTTCTTACTGTCTTTAAACCCTAAAATACAAAACATGACACTGGAGATTTAGTTCTTTTAATACATATTGTATTTATGTGTAAAAGTGGAGAGTGAGCAGAAAACAATGGGACGTTTCTCTGTGGCCAGGTATGCATCTCAACTATTTATGTATGATACATGGTAGCTCCTGAAAACACTTAATAGAGGTTAGTTATTTGAAGGTTGATGAATTACAACAGGACAGGTATATTGAACATGTGATTTGTAAGGGTAGAGAAAATAGATGATCACAGTTTCACAGTTTTAGATACTAGTGAGAGTCCATGTGGAAATATGGGTATGGGATGTATGGAAAGAAGTATAGATTGATAATAAATTTATGTAATCCATGTAAAAGTAATTATTGAATATACAAGAATGAATATGTTCCCAAGGAAAAGAGTAAAAAAAAAATTTTTTTTAAAGAACAGAATGTAGAATGTCTACACTGATAATGTGAAAGGAGGTAAAAGGAGTGAACAAATTGGGTTGAATTACAGAGGTAGGAGAGCAACCAGCAGAGGGTCAGTGAAGCCAAAGGAAAACTACATCAAGAAAGAAGGAGGAGATCAGAGAACAAAGAAAGGGGGTAGAAAATTTTGTAACAGTGAAGAAAGCAGGATAAAGAAGAAATACAAAAAATTAAAATAGAATTTACATGAGTTTTCTACTTTCTCAATGAGCAGTTTGGCCTGCTATATTATGGTCACACACCATAAATGTCAAAAGGGTGAATGAATGGATGAATGAATTAATGAATATGATAGTTATCAAAGAATTAATGAAAAGTGTCATTAGAGGTTAGATGACAAAGTTTTAAGAGTACTTATATACCATTCTGTTGTGACACTCACCAGCCTAAATCAAAGAAAAAGAACTCTGACCATGAGCAAGACAATGGCTGAAAAGTAGAATGGCAGTTGAGGTAGATCGTAAAGACATTTTCAGGCATTGGATAGACCAGTTGGGTGTGTCCAGGCTGACCATAAATTATAGGCTAGACTGGAAGGCATGTGAGATTTAAAAAAAAAAAAAAAAAGTGGTGGTTGAGGATGCTAAAAAGTTGGGAAACATGGAAAGGAAAACAGGTGAGGAATCATAAGACAAACCGATGATTTCCTGGCATCATATAGGATGATGCAATACGCAGCAATATGCACATTCTTCAAGGGCTGGATGTACAATTTCCTCTGTTCATATCCTTACATGCCCATACACAGTGACATCCCTTCACAGGCCTGATTCCTACTCCAACCTTCTCTAGTGCCAACAGCAATCTGCCATATGGAAAGCTGACATCACACTCAGTGGAGGAAAACTCACAAGTCTGCATTCTGAGAACAGAGAAACCTCGGCTCACTGATTTACTCATTACAGGTTTTATTTTCTGTCCCTCCCACCTATCTGTTTTGTCAAGAGAACTGAAATAACAGCATCATTAAAGCGTCAGATAGATATTGTTCTCCCCAAATCAACCAGATCCTATGCAGGACCATTACACACACAAACAGCTGTATAAAGCCGTAAGAGCAGCAGCTAATTACAGCCCTAGAAGTTACTGACCAAGAAATGCTGCAGATCTGGGATTGCCGGACTGAGATTACTTGGCCTGGGAAATTATCATCTGTGGTTATTTGGGTTTTCCCAAGGTAGCCAAGTGAAGTAGTTGTTAATCAGGAGAAATGAGAGGTATTTAATTTTTGTAAGACAGAGAGGCCTTTTGTCATTTTGTATAGCCCTTTAATCTTTATTTTATGATGGCTTAGAGGTGAATTCTAGAAAACATTCAAAAATTTTCCCTTTAAATTTTAATCACTTAATCATTTCTTTGGTGATTACCATAATATTTAAATTAAACAGAGAATATATTAAAATTATAAAAGATAAAGCATGGGAGAAAACTGTACAATAATCTAGGAATACAAGAAGAGGGAATATATAAGTAAATGAGAGTTAAAGTGACTTCCAAAGTAACACTCTTCATACTGATTCTGGACACAATCCCAAGAAGGTTAACAAAAATATAAATAGCAGAAGTAATTTTCATGTAATGACATCTACTGCTATCTAAGTACTACACTGCATAAATGCATAAAGGATCCATTCAAAAGGTTCAATAGTTTTATCCATCATTCATTCAACAAATCTGTAATGCACAGTTTTGGGAAAGTACCCTGCTAGATACTGGAATACCATACAGGAATAAATCAGACCGGAATACCACTGTGTAATCTCATAATCCTGTTTGACTGAATACATTATACCTATCCTTCCATTTTTGTAAGTATATCACTATAGTTTCAGTAGTTTTCTGTGAAATATGAATATATATGTGTGAAAAAAGAATATATGTAAAATATTAATACATGTATATATGCAGTCACCATCATTTTTGATGCATAAAGTTTATTTCCTATATTGCTTTTGGTTTATAATAACTATCCTTAAAACTAAAACTTTGCTCACTTCTGTAATAATCCATTAAGTTAGTTCCCAGAAGGAGAATTGATATATACAACCATTTTTGAAGATTTTGGTGTTTTTTTGTCAAACTGTGTTACAGAAAACTTATACTATTTCATTCTCCAATCAGTAGTATATAAGATTTTCCATTTTTTTCTACCATTACCAATTCTGAGTGATGATTTGATTAAAGTGGTATCTCATTAACATTTTTATATTTATTTCTTGGTTTATTAGTGAGTCTCAAAATGTCTTTATGTGTTTGTCAGCTATTTAAATTCCTTCTTTTATGTACTGCATGTCATTTTTGAATTTTCTACTAGAAGTCTTTTTTAATTGGTAAAAACTTTTTATTAACTATTTATTTACAACAGAAATCATTTTACATGAATTAAAAAGTGTTCCATAAGAAGAATGTTTTTATTTTAATTTTTCTGCTCTTCTACAAATCCTTGCACTAAAGTTTTTGGTAATATGTGTCATTTTCCTTTTCATTTATCTGTGTCTTTATTCTAGGTTGACAATTTAGCTCAAGGGTAGCATTTTGTCATTGAATTGCTTTGCCAGTTACTTGGTAAAGTAACTGGGGAAAAAATAAAACTCTGCCAGAACAGGGGAAAATTCATTTTATATTATAATGAAGAAGAATGCATTTGAGGAAATTTAACTTCTTAATGGAAGAAACATTCCAGTGTATAATAGACACCATTTTATACAGTGGAATAGCAAAAAAAAAAAGTGGTTAGAATAGAAATTGTAATGGTGCTGATTAAGATGAGACATAGAAGCCTCTGTTAAGTAACTCAAGTGGGAGGAAACTTTCTTCAAGCAATTTGTTAGCAACTATACAACAAATAGGACCCACAAGTCTGAATTTAGCTATTAGATGAAGCAGTAATGTGATAGTCCTAAAATCTCAGAATGTTCTGGTGATAGCCCTTTATTATCAGAGGAGGAGACACTTCTGTGACACCCAGAGAGAAATCCTATCTAATTTTTAATCACACATTTGGGATGCTTTTGACCACTTGAAGTGACCTTTATTTCAGTAGAAAAGATAACTTGGAATGTATCCATTTGATTTCTCCCATTTTCTCTGCTTCTTAATAGCATTTGGAGTGAGGAAAATTTTCAATACATGGCCCCAGAGATAGAATAAATGTATAAATTTCATCTCTTGGTTCTAATAGAGACTGACACTGTTATTTGGTTACCTGCTGCCAAGTAAGCAACATATTGGTTTTTTTTTCCCCCACTTTTGCCTATTAGAGTCATATTTTATCAATGGAATATCATAAATAAATAAAAGGTAAGACCAACATAGGAGGAAGAAACTCTTAGTTTGTCAGACAGATGTAAATAAGTATTTGTATAATATCATTGGGTCTCCTGATCCTATTAAAAATATGCAAAAGAAATAGTGCTTTATTTATTTTTATGGGACCTTCCCCTGTGGAGAAATGAATAGGAATGGTCTGCAGAGAACATCTCGATTTAGAAGAGATGTACACATGTGAAGGATCGGGTCCAACTCCCTGTTTTCTGGTCTTCACCATTAGTTTCTATGTGCAGCAGTTCTATAGGAGTCATTTCTATCGGGTTCTCTATATTTTGATTTAGTTGAAGATTTAGTTGAACACTATTAGAGATCATGTAGTTCAACCTCCTCATTTTACACATGAGAAAACAGAGATCTTGAGGTTAAGTGATTTGCCCAAGGTCACACAGCTAGTTAGTGACAAAGTAGAAACTAAACTACGGGACTCCCGATTCCCAATCAACCTTTCCACTTTACTACGATGACTTTCTAACATAGTACAAGACCTTAAATTAACCTTCTTAATAGTTAACTTTCTTAAGGCTAGTCAGAATTTCTGCTAAGCAAGTAGAAAACTATATGGATTTGTTTCACTATTTGAGGTTACCTGCATGGTTGTTTTTTTTTTTTTTTTTTTTTGTAAAAAGAAAACAAAACACCATAATCTTCATTAACAACCAACTCACACCCATGTCCTAGAAAAATCTGCATATTTATTAGAAAACTCAAAAATAATAGCCTATTGAATGCATAGTTTTTAATTTTTTTATTTTATTTTGAAGTGATTAGCACATATCTTGTGGGGAATTCATAATTGCCAAATGCAACTAAGGATGTGTGTTAGTGTTCTTTGCCCCTTCCATTCTCCTTTCTGCCATGTACTTTAATAACTGTCAGTTGCCAGCAACTTCCTTTTAGGTTCTCCGATAACTTACAGGAGACCAAAACCAATTTGGCATAGAAAATCAAGACTTTACTGACCTCAAGATGCCTGCCAGCATTGTGTGAGCCTGCTGCAGAACCTTAAGCCAAGTTCAGTGGTTTAAACGTTCCTAGAAGTTTGTAGGTATTACTCCCCTAAAACATTACCACATATTTTCTAATCCCTCTTTAATTAACCTCTGTCTCATCACCAAACTATTTAAAATAATTAATAAGTGGAATAATTATCAAGAAAAGCATAAGGAACATTCAGTGTTTCTCTACAGTGTCCCAGCCCTTGCTCATATCATCTTCATAAGAGCTTCTAAGTACATATTATGATAAGCACTATGTGATAACTAGTTCTCAAGAAGATTTACTATTACACAAATCTTTCAGACACAGATCTCAATTACAACCATAATCGTTCTACTTCATATCCAGAATCTAAAGAATAGAATAACCCTCAAAGAAGTCAAAGCTATAACAAAAATTATAGAGAACTGAAGATTTTTAATTTGATTTCTTTGCTATATGCTTATTTCCAAATGAGATTTTAAAGTATTAAGGCAACAAAAGGAAACAAGGCATGACCCTTGAGTTAAAAAGAAAATTAAGCATGTTAAAGTAGGAAAAAGAACTGGGTGTAAACAAAACTAGTGAAGTGGTTTAGGGCATCCAGTATACTGAAATAACTCAATGCTAAGGATTTTCCAGAAGTAGAAGATGAGAACTCCTATTATTTTATCTTTTGCCCTTGAGTTGTTCAGGATGACTTACCCTGACTTCTCTTAGAATATGCCACTTATTTTAGATTATGTTCACTTGATACAGATATTCTGAGATGGAGAACTGTAGACAGATGGATCATTGTGGAGTGCTCTTTGGAACTACAACTGTAAAATAAAATAAAGAAGCAAGATTGGGCAGCAGGAAAAAGTGACCTCCAATGTGGTTGTTACTGAGGCTTCATCCAGTTGTACACAGAGCTTTAGAACCTTTGGAACTGGGATGACAAAGCTGCCCCAAATGAGGCACAAGGATATGCTTCTGTATTTGTTGATTTGTCAGTCATTAACCTTAAGCCTTCGTTGGATGAGGTAGAAACAGGTGAGCCAATGCCTGGTGGACTGAGTAATTCCTAGTAAAGGATGCTACTGTAATCACTCTGAATCTAATATGACCACTGCTTTAGGATAGATACTGAAGACCTAAAAAGGATTAAGGTCCAGAAACTGAACAAGGGAACATGGGTCTTTACTGAAGTGGCTTCTCTCCTGATTATTCATACTTTGTTTCTATTTAGCAAATAGATTAATGTATTACAGGTCTGCTTTCTTCTCTGATTAATCCTGCCTTCGCAACTTCTTTATAGGTAATATCCTTAGAACATTCATGAGGAAAAATTCTGCACACAACGCTTTTTTGCAGAGACTATCATCACAAAACCAAATTTAAGGAAACTGGTAGCAGGAGTGGAACTTAAAAACAGATTCCTAGATGGGACATTAGATATTGATCACTTAGATGGCTGAAGGTGAGAAACGCAACATGCTCTGAAGGTGGAATATGACTATTCCCTGGCACAACACATCAGTGCAATTGTTAAAAACTTCCATTGATGGACATATGCATGCACGTATGTATTCATATGTGTACGGAACATGGCACTTAATACAACCTCTGAACTGCTAGCAGTTGCTTTCTTTAAAGAGTTGGTGGAAGAGGAAGAGGGGAAGATACTTCTTATGTGATACAAGTTTATTTTGCTTGTTTGATTTTGTTATGAGAGTTACTATTTTTATAGTAATTTTTTCACAGTGTTTCTCAAAATACAACTTCCTACTTATTTTTCTTCTGCTGCTAGCAAGTAAGGAAACATCTGTCCAATTTTCATCACTGTTAACAAGCTATCCATTCAGCAAAAACATTCAAACTGTGCTAGGTTTCCCTGCCTATCCTTGCCCTTAGAGAGTTTACTGTCTACTGGAACAGACTGAGATATACACATGTAATTCCAGAGCTTCTGTAATGGGAATGTACAAGGATGGGATGAGAGGGGCACAAGGAGAGATAGCAATTCTGTGGAGGGCATTCAGGTGTGAAAGAAGGTACCCAAAGAGGAGGTAATGCTTTGCCTAAATACTAAAGGAAAAGTAGGAGTTCTTCAGGAAACAGGGGAGAGGAGGAGAGAAAAAGCATCCCAGAAGGAGGGAAAAATGGGAGTAAAGACAGAGGCAGGAATCCACATTGTTCGTCATGGGACTGGGCATAGTTTAATTTAGTTACAGCTTAGGGAGGGAAATGTGAGGTGTGCATCTGGAGATGTGGGCAAAAGGAATATCCCCTAAGTCCTTGTGGGCCATATTAAGAACTTCATTTCATGTGCCAGTGTTTCCTAAGTAATATGCAAAGAACAAAGGTGTTCTCAGAAAAAAACTCAAAAGATATGGATCGAAAGATATACACAGAATGGGGTATTATCTAGTTTTAAGAAGGAAGGAAATTCTGACATATCCTAAATATGGATGAACCTTGAAAGCATTATGCTAAGTGAAATGTCAGACACGAAAGGACAAATACCGTATGATTCCACTTACATGAAGTACCCAGAATAGTCATATTCATCGAGACAGAAAGAACAGGGTGACTAGATTTTGGGGCAAGGAGGAATGGGAATGACTGTTTAGTGGTTACATAATTTCAGCTATAGATGATGCAAAAGTTCTGGAGATGGGTGGTGGTGAGTTGCAAAACATCGTGAATGTATTTAATGCCACTGAACTGTATACTCAGTAGCAAAATAATAAATGTTATACTAAGCATATTTTACCATAATAAAAAAAGATTGAAATGATAGAAAACAAAACAAAACAAAATACTTCCACTGGTGGTGACAAACTGACAAGTGGAAAAAGGTACTGCTTGTGTAATATCTTAGGTAACTGAGGTAAGAGGGAAATGATAACTAAAAGGGCTACAGAATTCAGTGACTTCCCTAGTATGTCACTGATTAAGTGAAGAGAAATAATGACAAACTCATATTTATTAGTCACTAATGCAAGACAAATATTAAAGCCAAAGCTTTCCTTGGTAGCACTTATGGAAGTCCTAACATTCTATAGCTGTATATGCAGGTCAGACAGAATTCAAACCAAGTTTAGGACTTAACCATAAAGACTGACAGTTTTATAATGTAGACCTTTCAGCAGATAAACTATGTAAGGTAGTTCCCTCTAATAAATTGAAAAGGAACCAGGAAGGATGAGCAATGAAATTGGTAAATAAATTGGCAATCTAAGTATTTCATTATAATCATTGTTAAAAAAATTTAATATTAAAAAATCTATTGTGTTTAAACCTATTAGCAATGATAATGAATACGTATTTTAAAAATATATGTAAACTATATATAAACTGTAATAACTACATGTGATCATATTATCTCTACCTTAAGCCCTTAATGGCTTTCTATCTTATTCAGAGTAAAAGCCAAATCTATCAAATGGCTTCAAGGTGCATTATGAACTTCCTATGATATCATCCCTTACTACTTCCACACAGCTACTTTGAGGTCTATGTGACTATAGAATACATATGTCTCTGTACTTTTAGGGCCTTCAGAGTAAATTTGCCTGAACCTTAGGATCTGGGCTCAATAACCAAACTGGAAGTAAAATTCTGATTAAATCAGAATATAAATGTAGCAAGAAAGTGAATTAGTAATTAAACATCTTCCTAAAAAGTGCAGTGCAGGTCCAGATGTATTCTTCTATGAATTCTATCAAAGATTTAAAAATGAAATAATGCCAATGTCTTAAAAACTCTTCCAGAAAAATAGAGAAGGATAGGAACACTTCACAATTCATTTTATGAGGCCTCTTTCATATTAATAGCAAAGCCAGAAAAAGACATCACAAGAAAAACAAAACTACAAAAACCCTCAAATATTTTTTAACAAGAGAAATCTAACAACACATAAAAAGAATTACATACCATGGCTACATGAAATTTATCGCAAGAATGCAAGATATATTTCCAAAGCTATTAATATGATAAACCATTTAATAAAGAAAAAAAATGTTCTCAATGGATGCAAACAAACATTTGACAAAATCAAAGATGTATTGATGATTTTTTTAAAAAGGCAAGAAATTGGGAATAGATGAGAATTTTTCACTCTTGTAAAAATCTTTGGAAACCCTCAGAAAATACTACACTTAATGATGAAAACCTGAAGGATCTCCCTCTACATTTGGGAATAAGGAAAAGTTGCCTTCTCTTGCCATTATTTTGAACACTGTACTGAAGTATGGCTAGTACAATCATGTGAGAAAAAAAGGAAATTATACTGGAAAGAAAGAAAGAAAACTGTCTTTGCTTATAGATGATATAATCCCAATAGAAAAGAAATTCACAAAAGAAAATTGTCAGAACAAATAAACAATTACAAGGTTGCCTGTTATAGGATCAACATACAAAAATCATTTATATCTCTACATATAAAAAAAAGAATGATCCATAAATGAAATTAAGAATATAAGTTCTCTTATAGTAGTATCAAAAGAAAAATATGTAGGAATAAGTCTATCTGAAGAAATGCAAGAAGACTTGTACATGGAAAATTACAAAACACTGATGAAATTAAAGAAATCTAAATATATAGAGACATATTTCTTTTTCATGAATTCAAAGACGTAATATTATTAAGATTGCATTTCTACCAAAATTGAGTTACAGATTCAATGAAATCCTTATCACAATCCACCAGACTTTTGAGTGTGTGTGTATGTGTATGTGTGTGTGTGTGTGTGTGTGTGGAAATTAACATATCAAACCTAAAATTTATGTGAAAAAGTACAAGACCCTCATATAACCTAAACCAATTTTACACAGAAAACCTTACACACAAATGTTCTTTCCAGAATTATTCATAATAGTTCCAAACTGGAAAAAACTTAAATGTTCATCAACTGGTGAGTAGATAAACAAAATATCAACATAATAGAATATTTTTTAGGAAAAAAAAAAGAACTGTATACAGATACATGCTATGATATTGATGGACCTCAAAAACCTTAGTTTGAGTAAAACAATCTGAACCCAAGAGAACACATGCACAAGCCTATTTGTATGACATCCAGAAAAGGCAAAACTAGACATAGGCAAAAAGAGACAATAAATTAGTAGCTGAAGTAAGACCTAGGAGGAGATGAGCAGTGAATGATCAAAAGGGATCTCATTGGGGTGATCAACATGCTCTAAATCTGATTTATGTTGATAGTCAAACAACTTTGTAAATTTACTTGAAAATTACTAGTGTACTTTTGAATTTTATATGTAAATTTTATATGTAAAACATATCACAAAGTTATTTTTTAAATGACCAACAGTTATCAAGTGAGAGCTGCAGACAGATTTACTTCTCTGGAAGTATGTATTTAATTTCAAGGGAGTCAGACCCAGGGCCATGGGGACATCCCATGGATTGTACATTAGTTTAATCTTTTTTTTTTTTTTGTGGAGAGATTAATTTACATTTCAAAATGACAAGACAGAAAAATTCAACACAAAAAAAAGAACAAGAGGCAGTACCAAAGTCTAGGGACCTAATCAATACAGACATTGGTAATATGTCAGATCTAGAGTTCAGAATGACAATTCTCAAGGTTCTAGCCGGGCTCGAAAAAGGCATGGAAGATATTAGAGAAACCCTCTCGAGAGATATAAAAGCCCTTTCTGGAGAAATAAAAGAACTAAAATCTAACCAAGTTGAAATCAAAAAAGCTATTAATGAGGTGCAATCAAAAATGGAGGCTCTCACTGCTAGGATAAATGAGGCAGAAGAAAGAATTAGTGATATAGAAGACCAAATGACAGAGAATAAAGAAGCTGAGCAAAAGAGGGACAAACAGCTACTGGACAACGAGGGGAGAATTCGAGAGATAAGTGACACCATAAGATGAAACAACATTAGTATAATTGGGATTCCAGAAGAAGAAGAAGAGAGTGGAGCAGAAGGTATACTGGAGAGAATTATTGGGGAGAATTTCCCCAATATGGCAAAGGGAACGAGCATCAATATTCAGGAGGTTCAGAGAACGCCCCTCAAAATCAATAAGAATAGGCCCACACCCCCTCACCTAATAGTAAAATTTACAAGTCTCAGTGACAAAGAAAAAATCCTGAAAGCAGCCCGGGAAAAGAAGTCTGTAACATACAATGGTAAAAATATTAGATTGGCAGCTGACTTATCCACAGAGACCTGGCAGGCCAGAAAGAGCTGGCATGATATTTTCAGAGCACTAAACGAGAAAAACATGCAGCCAAGAATACTATATCCAGCTAGGCTATCATTGAAAATAGAAGGAGAGATTAAAAGCTTCCAGGACAAACAAAAACTGAAAGAATTTGCAAATACCAAACCAGCTCTACAGGAAATATTGAAAAAGGTCCTCTAAGCAAAGAGAGAGCCTACAAGTGGTAAATCAGAAAGGAACAGAGACCATATACAGTAACAGTCACCTTACAGGCAAAACAATGGCACTAAATTCATATCTCTCAATAGTTACCCTGAATGTTAATGGGCTAAATGCCCCTGTCAAAAGACACAGGGTATCAGAATGGATAAAAAAACAAAACCCATCTATATGTTGCCTCCAAGAAACTCATTTTAAGCCCGAAGACACCTCCAGATTTAAAGTGAGGGGGTGGAAAAGAATTTACCATGCTAATGGACATCAGAAGAAAGCAGGAGTGGCAATCCTTATATCAGATCAATTAGATTTTAAGCCAAAGACTATAATAAGAGATGAAGAAGGACACTATATCATACTCAAAGGGTCTGTCCAACAAGAAGATTTAACAATTTTAAATATCTATGCCCCCAACGTGGGAGCAGCCAACTATATAAACCAATTAATAACAAAATCAAAGAAACACATCAACAATAATACAATAATAGTAGGGGACTTTAACACTCCCCTCACTGAAATGGACAGATCATCCAAGCAAAAGATCAACAAATAAATAAAGGCCTTAAACGACACACTGGACCAGATGGACATCACAGATATATTCAGAACATTTCATCCCAAAGCAACAGAATACACATTCTTCTCTAGTGCACATGGAACATTCTCCAGAATAGATCACATCCTTGGTTCTAAATCAGGACTCAACCGGTATCAAAAGATTGGGATCATTCCCTGCATATTTTCAGACCACAATGCTCTAAAGCTAGAACTCAACCACAAAAGGAAGTTTGAAAAGAACCCAAATACATGGAGACTAAACAGCATCCTTCTAAAGAATGAATGGTGTAAACCTGGTGATTCACAGACCTGTACCACTGGGGATAAAAATATATGTTTATAAAAAATAAAAAATTAAAAACAAAAAACAAAAACAAAAACAAAAACAAACAAACAAAAAAAGAATGAATGGGTCAACCGGGAAATTAAAGAAGAATTTTTAAAAAATCATGGAAACAAATGAAAATGAAAATACAACGGTTCAAAATCTGTGGGACACAACAAAGGCAGTCCTGAGAGGAAAATATATAGCGGTACAAGCCTTTCTCAAGAAACAAGAAAGGTCTCAGGTACACAACCTAACCCTACACCTAAAGGAGCTGGAGAAAGAACAAGAAAGAAACCCTAAGCCAAGCAGGAGAAGAGAAATCATAAAGATCAGAGCAGAAATCAATGAAATAGAAACCAAAAAGACAATAGAGCAAATCAACGAAACTAGGAGCTGGTTCTTTGGAAGAATTAATAAAATTGATAAACCCCTGGCCAGACTTATCAAAAAGAAAAGAGAAAGGACCCAAATAAATAAAATCATGAATGAAAGAGGAGAGATCACAACTAACACCAAAGAAATACAAACTATTATAAGAACATACTATGAGCAACTCTACGCCAACAAATTTGACAATCTGGAAGAAATGGATGCATTCCTAGAAACATAAAAACTACCACAACTGAACCAGGAAGAAGTAGAAAGCCTGAACAGACCCATAACCAGTAAGGAAATTGAAACAGTCATTAAAAATCTCCAAACAAACAAAAGCCCAGGGCCAGACGGCTTCCCGGGGGAATTCTACCAAACATTTAAAGAAGAACTAATTCCTATTCCCCTGAAACTGTTCCAAAAAATAGAAATGGAAGGAAAACTTCCAAACTCATTTTATGAGGCCAGCATCACCTTGATCCCAAAACCAGACAAGGATCCCATCAAAAAAGAGAGCTACAGACCAATATCCTTGATGAACACAGATGCAAAATTCTCAACAAAATACTAGCCAATAGGCTTCAACAGTACATTAAAAGGATTATTCACCACGACCAAGTGGGATTTATTCCAGGGCTGCAAGGTTGGTTCAACATCCGCAAATCAGTCAATGTGATACAACACATCAATAAAAGAAAGAACAAGAACCATATGATACTCTCAATAGATGCTGAAAAAAGCATTTGACAAAGTACAGCATCCCTTCCTGATCAAAACTCTTCAAAATGTAGGGATAGAGGGCACATACCTCAATATCATCAAAGCCATCTATGAAAAACCCACCACAAATATCATTCTCAATGGAGAAAAACTGAAAGCCTTTCTGCCAAGGTCAGGAACACGGCAAGGATGTCCATTATCACCACTGCTATTCAACATAGTACTAGAGGTCCTAGCCTCAGCAATCAGACAACAAAAGGAAATTAAAGGCATCCAAATCGGCAAAGAAGAAGTCAAATTATCACTCTTCGCAGATGATATGATACTATATGTGGAAAACCCAAAAGACTCCACTCCAAAACTGCTAGAACTTATACAGGAATTCAGTAAAGTGTCAGGATATAAAATCAATGCACAGAAATCAGTTGCATTTCTCTACACCAACAACAAGACAGAAGAAAGAGAAATTAAGGCGTCAATCCCATTTACAATTGCACCCCAAACCATAAGATACCTAGGAATAAAACTAACCAAAGAGGCTAAGAATCTATACTCAGAAAACCGTAAAGTACTCATGAAA
Organism: Mustela putorius furo; assembly: GCF_011764305.1. NCBI lineage: Eukaryota > Metazoa > Chordata > Mammalia > Carnivora > Mustelidae > Mustela > Mustela putorius. The sequence goes on along the minus strand of NW_025421290.1, from coordinate 3,653,327 downwards.
GAAATTGAGGAAGACACAAAGAAATGGAAAAATGTTCCATGCTCCTGGATTGGAAGAATAAATATTGTGAAAATGTCTATGCTACCTAAAGCAATCTACACATTTAATGCAATTCCTATCAACGTACCATCCATCTTTTTCAAAGAAATGGAACAAATAATTCTAAAATTTATATGGAACCAGAAAAGACCTCGAATAGCCAAAGGGATATTGAAAAAGAAAGCCAACGTTGGTGGCATCACAATTCTGGACTTCAAGCTCTATTACAAAGCTGTCATCATCAAGACAGCATGGTACTGGCATTGTATCACTCCATGGGTAAGAATTGGGACACAGAGAAACTTCACAGTTACTTGTTCAAAGTAATAATAATTAAAAAACAATCTACTCTGTTCCATAAACGTTACATGTAAGTTACAGACAAATTTTTAATATTTATATTTGTTAATGTAACAATCTCTTTGGTGGTATTGACACACCATGTATGCTTCTCCCTTTTATCTTTAAGTTATCTCTATCTGGACTTTTTCCCCCAAAATATGTGAATGGTTAGGATCTTTACTTCATTTAGGTCCATAATAAATTTATGTACAAGTTTGCCTTATCTTGTACTCTTCCTACAAAAGTAGCTCCTTGGGCACCTGGGTGGTTCAGTCAGTTAAGTGGCTGCCTTAGGCTCAGGTTATAATCCTGTGTTCCTAGGATCAAGCCCTCCATTGGGCTCCCTACTCAGCAGGTGAGTCAGCTTCTCTTTCTACTTCTGGCCATCTCCCTGCTTGTGCTCTCTCTCTCTCTCTCTCCCTCTCTCTCATTCACTCTCTCCCACAAATAAATAAATAAAATATATTTTTTTAAATAGCTCCTTGTACCCCAGCATGTTTTATATTTTACTCTGCTTTCTTCTTCATAGTATTTGTCATCATCTAAAATATTTATTTGTAGTTCAGTCTTATATCCCTCCATGTCACTCCATGAGAGGAATGGCTCTCTGCCTTTTGGTTCACTGCTATATCCTCAGCATCCTACCGTGCACATGGTTAGAGCACAATGACTGTTAAATTAGTGTTGCATGAAGGAAAAGCCACTAACAAATATGGAGATATCAAAGAGGCTTTACAGATGAGCTGACATTAAAGCTAAATTTTAAAGAAAAGGTAGAGCATCATCTGAAAAGAGAGCAAGACCTACTTGTGATCTCTGTCTGCCAAATAAATAAATAAAATCTTTTTAAAAATTTTAAAAAATAAAAAGAGATCAAGAAAGGACTTTTTAGCTAGCTGTATGGAAGGAAGGGTAATATAATCAACATTTAGTATCACATGAAAATTAAGAAGAGGTCTGATGACAACGAAAGCAAATTCAGGTGGGGGAAAAATAGATTATTTTTCAACATATTCTTTTACATGTCATACTTGATATATAATAAAGCATAATACATAATATAATACATAATACATGTGGATCTTACACACATTTATATATAAAAAATAATATATATATGCATATATATATAATATGCATAATTGACTACATTTTTATATTCATCCTTTTAGGTTAGTCCTTTGCTGGCAGAACTACTAAGATGTTTGCATTTTTTTTTTTTTGAGGCTTATAGTCATTTTAAGAGTCTGTATTTGAAAGCATTTAGAAAAACAATTTAAAAAGAAACATCAGAAACTATGTGGAGTCTAGAAAATAAAACAAATGAATAAGCAAGCAAAAGCAGAATCAGACCTCTGAATACAGAGAACAAACTGATGGTTGTTCAGAGGGCAGGGGTGTGGGAAATGGGTAAAATGGATAAAGGACAGTGGGAGGTACAGACTTCTAGTTATAGAACGAATAAATCACATGGAGATAAAAGGCACAGGATAGGAAATAAAGTCAGTGATATTATAAAAGTGTTGTGTGGTGACAGATATTATAAAAGTGTGTGGTGACAGATTTGATATTTAAAAGAAAACCAGGATTTGGGGTGGAAATGCTAAATAAGAATACTGTTTGGATAATAGAAAATTGAGGAGAGAGCAGCATTCACTTTTGTACAAATTCCCTAATGTTGTTGAGCAGAGCATAGCATATAGAGATGTTGAATCACTATGTTGTACAACCGAAACTAATGTGACGTTGTGTGTTTATTATACCGAAAAAGAATTCCAGTCTAACTTAATATGTGTCAACTATACCAAAAATATTTTTAAAAATCTTTTATTTTGCTTTCTCCTTTACATGTAAAGTTATGATTTCATAAATACTGACATGGGTGGTAAAGTGATAAACTATCATCTTTCCTTACAGCTAATAGAATTTAGCTTCAGGTTAACCAACTTAGTAAAAAGTTTCTTAAAACATAAATTTTTGAAAAGATTATAAAAACTGAAAAAAAACCATAAATTTTTGAATAACTATTCAAGAGCATTAACCAGTAAAAATACATGAATTCTGTTGTAATAACTACATGTAACCATCTTAAATGTTGGGATATTTTTGTTCGACTAGAATTACCATGGAATTTTTATTTACCCAAACCTAGAGTCAAAAGGTATTCAGATTATGGCTATGAACTTGCCAAATGGGTGAGTAATCACTAGTTGTTTTAGAGACAAATCTTAAATTCTCAGTTGCTTTACACAAAAAAATTCTATTATTCACTTATGCTCCATCAAATATGGGCTGACAGGAGGACACGGGGCAGATTCTCCTCAGTCTGAGCGTTCTGGGATCCAAGCTTCCTCCATCTTTCGTTCTTGTTGTCATCTCAACACAGGGCCTCTTAAGTTTGCAGTGTCAGGGAAAGTGAAAGCAGCCAGCTAGCACAAAGGATTGCTAATGCCTTGTTTTGCAAATGATACATGTCCATTCATAGTGGCTTACTTAATAGTTTTGTTTTCAAGGGAAGCTAGAAGTTCAGTTTTCCAAAATGCCCAAGAAAAAGAGAGCATTGAGATATACAACAACTCTAGTTATCAACAACCACCCTCAAGGGAAGTGTGGGAACATTAGGGAATTTGTACAAAAGTGAATGCTGCTCTCTCCTCAATTTTCTATTATCCCAACAGTATTCTTATTTAACATTTCCACCCCAAATCCTGATTTTCTTTTAAATATCAAATAGAATGATCTCATCTACTAGTTAGTAAATTACTCAACATCCTGCATAGGCTTTCCGTTAACACAGAGTGTAAATTCTACATTTTTCTTTTTCTTCCCCTGTTTTATTATCTCAATTGCAACACACCCATATTTGAGTATTTAAAGCAGTGCTAAACAAAATTTTTTTAAAAATTGCTAACTGTTCAGAATTATAAGTCAAATCTCTCTAAAAAATAATATTTCTACAGATATTTATCTACCATCAGGGTTGGAGGGTGGAGAAGAATTCAACACTGTCTTTCCATTTAGGCTATAATTCTAAAAGCAACAACCACCATACGTAATACTTTGCTAATAACAAAGGACAGCCAGCATATAATTAAGTACAAAATGTTTAGAGAAGGTAAATGAAGTTCATGTGTGATACGAGCTTTGCAAAGGAGTGTCAGTTTTTCAGACCCTGAACCAGTATGGATAATTAGACTTCAGTGATTTGTGTGTTGTTTGGGTCATTAACAGAGGTGAGTATGCTCTTAAGACAAAAAGCAGAACAGATCATATCACAGTGGTTACATGGGTTACATGAGTGGAGCTACAGAGTATAATGCTAAGTGAAATAAGTCAGAGAAAGACAAATACCATATGATTTCACTCATATGTGGAATTCAAGAAACAAAGTGAGCAAAGGGACAAAAAGAGAGGTAGGGGGAAAAGCCAAGAAACACTCTAACTATGGAGAACAAACTGATAGTCACCAGAGGGGAGAAGTGTGGAAGGATGGGTGAAATAGGTGTTGGGGACTAAGGAGGGCACTTGTAATGAGCACAACCTGTTGTATGGAAGTGTTGAAAAACTATTATACACCTGAAATGTTAAGTTCCTGGAATTTAAACAAAAACTTAAATTAAAAAATGTAGGGATGCCTGGGTGGCTCAGTTGGTTGAGTGCCTGCCTTCAGCTCAGGTCACAATTCTAATGTCCTAGGAATGAGTCCCTCATTGGGCTCCTTGGTGGGAAGTCTGCTTTTCTCTCTGCCTACTACTCCCCATGCTTGAGCACTCACTCTCTCTCTCTGACAAATAAACAAAATCTTTTTTGAAAAAAACATTTAAAAAATCTACACTGATAATTTAAATGAAGAATTAGTCAAATGATACTAGCAGATCAAAATAAATCTTGACTATGCCATTTTGATTATTGATGGTTAATTCCAAGAGCAAAGACTTTAAACCCCATTTATAAAGCAATTAATACCATTTTTTACTCTGTTTTGAAGTGTGGCCAAGGTGAGAGAATTTATTCTGATCCATGATTAGATGCTATGATATCTAAATTCTGAAACACGTTAAAACATGAAAACAAAGGACATTTTCTGATTTAGTTTCCAAGATAACCATATGATTATAATCAACAGAAAGGGGGAAAAAAGAGTGATTTCTACCGGCTCTATAGATTCTATAGATAGGCTAAAATGATTACGGGCATCTTTTATCAAGAAAATTAAATTATTTCAGCAAAATTCATTTCAGTTTTAATTAAAAATATGTTAGTGTTATTCATGAAATTTCTGTCCACCTACTTCAAAATAGAAAAATAAAAGCAGGGGCTCAAGTATAACTTGGCAGGATTATTTGGATGTTTAATTCATTCTGATCACTCAAATGGCTTTTCCTAGTGTATCTGCCATTTTAATAAGGACCCAGATCTTATACATAGACACAAATTACTTCTAGATAATATTCCCCAAATTCAAGCAGCATGCATATTTGAAATAGATAATAATGAGTGGCCATGTTTATTTTCAAAAGAGATACATGGACCCAGATATTTCCTGCAGCATTATCTATAATAGCTGAATAATGGAAACAGCTCAAGTGTCCATGGACTGATGAATGGATAAAGAAGAGGGGCTAGATAGAGATAGATATAGGAATATTGCTCAGACATAAAAAGGAATGAAATCTTGCCATTTACAACAAGGATATAGCTAAAGAGTAGTATGCTAAACAAAATACATTAGAGAAAGACAAACACCATATGATTTCATTCATATGTGGAATTTAAAAGACAAAACAAATGAACAAAGGGGAAAAAATAGAGAGAGGGAGACAAACCAAGAAACAGACTCTTAACTATAGAGAACAAATTGATGGTTGCTAGTGGGGAAGTGGGTAGGGTGTTGGGTGAAATAAGCGACAGGAATTAAGAAGCGCACTGCTGTGATGAGCACTGCCTGTCCTGTGGAAGTGCTGAATCACCACGTCGTATACCTGAAAGTAATTTAGCACTGTGTGTTGACTAACTGGAATTTCTATAAAAACTTTAAAAATAGGGGCACTCGGGTAGCTCAGTCAGTTAAATATCTGCCTTCAGCTCAGGTCATGACCCCAGGGTCCTGGGATCCAGCCCAACACTGGGCTCTCCAATCAGCCAGGACTCTGCTTCTCCTTCTCCTTCTGTGATCTCTCTCACTTTTGCTCTCTTTCAAGTAAATAAATAAAATCTTTTTAAAAAAAAATTTAAAAAGCCACATGGATTTAAAAAATAATTATAATATTTAATAACTCAAAATCATGACCATCCCTTGTACTGTTTCAAGGTGCAAGATAACATTAAATTTTCCTCAATTTTTAAATTACATCATAGGTTTGTAAAAATCCTTTCAATAAAGTTGAAACTTTGGAAAAAAATTAAAATGAACTAAACCTTAAGTCTCTGTTATTGAATCTGAGACCCTAGTATAAATAAAAATTTTGCAGATATCATCATTTTGCTTGGAAAAATAGTCTCAGGTTCTAGAGTAACCAAAAAGACAATTTTATGTTGTTGTGTTTTTTTTTAAGACTTTATTTATTTATCAGAGAGAGAGAGTGCACAAGCAGGGGTATCAGCCTGTAAAGGAAAAACAGGTTCCCTGATAAGTAAGGAGCCCAATGTGGGACTTGATCCCAGGACCCTGGGATCATGACCTGAGCTGAAGGCAGATGCTTCACTGACTGAGCCACCCAGGCATCCTGAAAACGTCATGTTCTAATGAGAAAAACAAATTACCAATTTCTTAGTATTTATTTATGTCAGAATAAACATTTGTAGGGCAATCCATAAAATAAAGAGCATGAGGACTATTTAATTAGATGTAAAAAATACACATTAATATAATGAGGTAAATAAGGGGTAAATATCTTGTCTTTTCTGATCAAGTAAAGGTATATTGAATTTTGCCTGAAATTATTATCAAATTTGTAGTACAAAGAGTAAGTGCCCTATGACCATCATAAGCTTTAGGGTACGAACTGATTCCTTAGTATAAAAACTTTTACTATATCAGATAAACATTCATAAAACAAGTTGGAAGCGTATTTCTAGTGCTTATGGTTTTCTTTAATGTGACAGCATCCCAATGTCATTATTTATAAATATATATGCAGTATGTCTAGAATTCCAAAAGTACATGGAACAGAATACAAAAGAAAATACTAGAGAGACAAGAGTTCATAGTAATCACCATGTGCATATCATAACTATTTTCTTTTTACATTAATCAAGAATAGATTTGCTACGAAACTAAAACATGATCAAAGTTTACTATAAATATGTAGAATGTTTTCTCAATTAAAAATATTTTGTTTTTTGGTGAATAATATACTTAATGATGCATAATTAATTAAATGTTGTAAAAATGGTAGAAGTCCAATAAAATTTGGGGTAAAACATAAGTATCAGAACCAAAAAAAAAAAAAAGAATCCGGGTTCTCTTTGTAGACATGCCATATTGGTAAGACAAGCTTAAATGTGTATGTTTTTGTTTAAGAAGATAGATTTTAAATTAAAAATAAACTGCTACAAATGAAAGTATTGAGTTTATAAATTGAGATTTCAGAGAATACTATTTATTTTACTTGTCGTTGTACTTCATTAACATGAAATATCTTAATTCAAAAAAATATTTGTGTTTAAATGATGTTTGAAATTATGAATGATGATGCCATCCTTGACTTCAAGTTGCTGACAGTCTAGTCAAAGAGAAAAACTTATATTTGTAGAAACTATAAAGAGCAATATAAAGCACAATGAAGCACACTTAAATACAAAAATATAGTTTGACATGATACAATGTTGAAAGGTCAAATATAAGAGAGATAAATATACCCAGAAAGTTCATATAAGGAAACCCTCATAGATAGGGATAGACTTCAGATATATTCTTAAAGATAGATGAGACAGACTTAGGAGAATAGAAGCAGTTTAAAAAAGTAGTAATTTCACTAATTTACATGTTATCTCCAATGACTTAAGTAACTAAGTAAAGGTATTTAAATTGTCATAATCATCCCCCAAATATTAACAAGATAATTCTTAATAACAGAGGAACTATATTATTCCATTCAAAATTCTTATGTCCACACTTTTACAGACTTTTATATCACTAAATAATCTTTATTTATTCAAATGTTAACTTTGTTTATTAAATGATTTGTATAGTGTTTTGTTTTTTATAACTAGCTCAGATAAAATGTTTAAGGCTCTCATTGAAAGTAAAGGGAAAAAAGTAAGTCCCTATAATTAAGTATTTACCACACTCCAAGGAATAAAGTCCTACATGGCGCATAGATACAGGAGTTGCTAGTCTTGTACTGATATCTTTCTTTTGAGCAAGTTATGTTTGGGGGATTCTTTTTTTTTAAGAAAAAATAGGAATAGAGCTTCATGAATAATAACCCTCCTTTGGAAATGATCCAAGATAGCCTTAGGCTAAATCTTTGACATTCATTTTTAGCTTAGAATAAAGTTTCTGACAGTTACATACAACAGGCTATGAAAGTTCAAAATTGATCTCAGAAAGAAATGGGAGTAAGGTATGATAAATTGCACAAAATGAGGTGATTTTTTAAAAAATTAACTGGCTCTTGAGATCTTTATAAAAAGAAAATGAAGAGCTTTTGATAACAATATGCCATCTCTTAACAGAAAACTATATCAAGGACCTAGGAGGGTGCACACTCTGATTGCTGCTATTAGCAACTGCAATAATAATGTTTTATTTTCTACCAACCATAAGACAGCAAAGTGCAAAGTATGTTTATGCTTTATGAACAATGCAACACAGCCTGATTTTTTCTTTTTTGCTATCAAAACAAGGAAAATAGAAACTGTACGTAAAATAGTCCATTTTTAGAGGTAAACCGATTTGTAAATTGATAGGATTCTATTTAAATATTGCCCCATCGGTGTTATCTACCTACATCAATAGAGAATCAAAAGGAAAGCCTTGCATGTACTACTTCTGTCTACTTCAGCAAAAGAACTAGTTTCTTATGTATATTTATTATATTGTGGCTGTCTTGGGGAAAAAAATTAAAGATAATTTTTTGTTATGTTTCTTCCATGAAAATTACAATTTATCTTTGTCTCAAGTGCCTTTAGCAGCCTAACTGATGGGTGAATGAAAGAAGAAACATATCAATAAAAGATTGGGACTTTGTTTTCTACGTAATTTCAGAAAAAGAATAATAGGGAAGGGGCAAGACTAGTTGAACTAATGGAGCACAGGATTTAAATTAATAAAAGGAAGTAGAGACATAATTCTTCTGATAATTAAAATGTGAAAGCATCAAAATAATCTATGAAATAAGCAGTCAGAATGAAATAAAAAAATGACAGCTGATAATGTCCAGAGAATAAAATGTTTGAAATTTAGACTTCTGAAGAAGTTTTCAGTGATGACCAGATTCAAAGTATGGCCATGGAATAAGATGTTTGGCATAGAATGAGCATAAAGTTCACTAGAGAATAAGAGGTTAATGAATTTAAAGATTAGAGGCTTATTTGTCTTGCTAATAATATTTTAAATGAAGAACATTTTTTACAAGGCCTGATCTATGTATTTCTCTTGAATCTTACTGATTCAGTCTTCACCAAGCTGCAACTGTTCTGCATGCTGAATTTGACACACTATCTGTGCATGGTCCATGAATTAAGAATGGTTTTACATCTTTAAGTGTTTGAAACAAATTTTAAAAATAATATTATTTAGTGAAATTTAATAGCTATACAAAATTCAGGCTTCATTATCTGCAAATAACTTGTTATTGGAACATAGGATACCCATTGTTTTACATATTGTCTGTGGCTGCTTTTGTGCTTCAAGCAGACTGGAATCATTGCCACATTGATCACAAAGCTTAAAATATTTGCTATCTGATCTTCTCCAGAAATATTTGCAGACATCTGAACTATACAAAGTCAGAGGCCTAAAGGGTAAGATATGACCAGATTTTTATAACAGGTGTTACATAATGGTTATTATTGTCACAGATGTTTTATGTGTATTAAATATGTAAAGCCTGCTGATAATTTGATCATTGACTATACTCTACATCCAGTAGGATTTCTTCAGACATATAATGGATAATATTAGTATTTTGTTTCCAAGTATCTTCATGCTCTTATAAGCCATCAAGATACTTGGTCCTTATTTGATAATTGATGAAATGGGTTGAGAGAGCAAAGCAAATCAAACAAGGTCAAATCAGGAAGTTGCATTGTATTAAAGCAAAGACAGTATTTTCTAATCCCAAAGTCTATATTCCCTTTTAATGTGCTACATTGATTCCTACAAAGTGCATAATGTTATTCTGTAACTACTCTGTTCAAGGAATAATGATCATACTCTAATGTACAACACATGACTGAGCTGATATTTTTTCTCAATTCATGAGGAACAGTGCTCTCCACACACAAATCAACTCCAGCTTGTGTGTCATTTGTTAAAACAGCCACAGTTTAAAAAACAAAAAGCTGTCCTGAAGATCAGTACTTTTAAAGATACAGACTTTCAGAGGGTAGATAGCTCTTGTTTATTTAAAAAATTATTGACTATTGACTACTTGCTGGTTAACACTTGAATTTAGAATAATTATAATTTGATAACGTTAAAAACTGTTTTAGAACATGTAAATCAGCATTTTAATGGAATGTTTTGTTAGTATTGTCATCATATTCTGAAATTATAAATTGACCTGAGAAAAACAACTGTATTTTAAATTAAGTAAGCTTCTTTTTTTTTTTTTTAAAGTGAGGGTTTTTTTTTTTTTAAGATTTTATTTATTTATTTGACAGAGAGAAATCACAAGTAGTCGGAGAGGCAGGCAGAGAGAGAGAGAGGGAAGCAGGCTCCCCGCTGAGCAGAGAGCCCGATGCGGGACTCGATCCCAGGACCCTGAGATCATGACCTGAGCCGAAGGCAGCGGCTTAACCCATTGAGCCACCCAGGCGCCCCAAATTAAGTAAGCTTCTATCCCTAATTTCTCTCTCTGAATGCAGGATTCCCATCATAATGTATAAGTACTTTTACTTACCAATTTTTTTTATAAGTTGCACGATATTATTTATTTAATGAGTGATTAAAAATTAATTTTTAAATTGATACCTTTCAGTTATTACTCAGAAAGTAAATGGACTAAACACTCCAATCAAAAGACACAGAATATCAGATTGGATTTTAAAAAAATAGGACACATTGACATGCTGTTTACGAGACTAATTTTAGACCCAAAGACACCTCCAGATTGAAACTGAAGGGATGGAGAACCATTTATCATGCTAATAGCATCAAAAGAAAGTGAGAGTAGCAATCTCTATATCAGATAAACTAGATTTTAAACCAAAGACTATAATAAGTGATGACAATGGACACTATATTATCATAACAAAGGGTATATCCAACAAAAAGATTAAAAATTATAAATATTTATGCTCTTAAATTAGGAATACCAATTAATTACAAAATTAAATTAATAACAAAATTAAACACATTGATAATAATATAATAATAGTAGGGGATATGAACATCCCACTCACAGCAATAGACAATCATCTAAGCAGAAGATCAATAAGGAAACAAGGGCTTTGAGTGACATACTGGATGAGATAGACCTTACAGATCATATTCAGAGCATTTCATCCTAAAGCAAGATAATACACATTCTTTTTAAGTGCGCATGGGACATTCTCCAGAATAGATCACATCTGAGGTCACAAATCAGGTCTAAACTAGTATCAAAATCTTAAGATTATTCCATGCATATTTTCAGACCACCATACTTGAACTTAATCACAAGAGAAAATTTGGAATGAACACAAACACATGGAGGTTAAAAGAATCCTACTAAAGAATGATTGGGTCAACTAGGAAATTAAAGAAATATTTTTAAAAATTAATGGAAACAAATGAAAATGAAAACACAACAGTTTAGGACCTTTGGAATGCAGCAAATGTGGTCCTAAGAGGGAAGTGTACAGCAATACAAGCTTTTCTCAAGAAACAAGAAAAGTCTCAAGTACACAACCTAAACCTACACCTAATAGAGCAGGAAAAGAAGAGTAAATAAAGCCTAAATCAAGCAGGAAAAGAGAAATAATAAAGATCAGAGAAGAAATCAAGGAAATATAAATCAAGAACAGTAGAATAGAGCAACAAACTAGGAGCTGGTTCTTTAAAAGAATTAATAAGATAATATCCTGGCCGGACTTATCAAAAAGAAAAGAGAAAAGATTCAAATAAATAAAATCATAAAAGAAAGGAGAGATCATAACCAACACCAAAGAAATACAAACAATTATAAGAGAATATTTTGAGCTATTATATGCCAACAAATTGGGCAGTTTGGAAGAAATGAATGCATTCTTAGAAACATACAAACTGAAACAAGTGGAAATAGAAAACCTGAGAAGATCTGTAACCAGCAAAGAAATCAAATCAATAACCAAAAACCTCCCAACAAACAAGAGTCAGAGCCAGATGGCCTCCTAGTGGACTTCTACCAAACATTTAAGTGAAAATTAATACCTATTCTTCTGAAGCTTTTCTAAAAAACAGAAATGGAAGGAAAACTTCCAAACTCATTCTATGAGGCCAGCATTACCTTGATCCTAATACATGACAAAGACCCCACCAAAAAGTAGAATTACAGACCAATATCCCTAATGAACATGGGTACAAAATTCTCACCAAGATACTGGCTAATAGGATACAGTATTACATTAAAAGGATTATTCACCATAACCAAGTAGATTTATTTCTGGGCTGCAAGGGTGGTTCAACATTCAAAAAACAATCAATGTGCTACACTGCATTAATAAAAGAAAGGACAAGAGCCATATGATTCTCTCAATCAAGCAGAAAAAGCATTTAACAAAATACAGCATCCTTTTTTGATAAAAACTCTCGGCAGTGTAGGGATAGAGAGAACATAACTCAATATTATAAAAGCCATATACAAAAAACCCACAGCAAATATCATATCATCCTCAAGGGAAAGAACTGAGTGCTTTTCTCCTAAGGTCAGAAACATGACAGGAATGTCCACTCTCACCACTGTTGTTCAACATAATGCTAGAAGTCCTAGCCTCAGCAATCAGATAACAACAACAACAACAAGGCATTTAAATTGACAAAGAATAAATCAATCTCTTACTCTTTGCAGATGACATGATACTCTACATGGAATATCCAGAAAGGCTCCACCCCAAAATTGCTAGAACTCATACAGAAATTCAGCACCGTGGCAGGATATGAAGATCAATGAACAGAAGTCAGTTGCATTTCTATAGACTAACAATGAGATAGAAGAAAGAGAAATCAAGGAAGCAATCACATTTACAATTGCACCAAAAACCATAAGATACCTAGAAATAAACCTAACCAAGGTGGTAGAGGATGTGTACTCTGAAAACTATAGAGCACTTATGAAAGAAATTGAGGAAGACACAGAGAAATTGAAAAACATTCCATGTTCAGGAATGGAAAAACAAATACTGTTAAAATGTCTATGCTACCCAAAGCAATCTGCACATTAAATGTAATCTTTATCAAAATATCAACATTTTTTCACGGAACTGAAAAGACCCTGAATAGCCAAAGGATTGTTGAAAATGAAAACCAAAGCTGCTGGCATCGCAACTCCGGACTTCAAGCTAAATTATAAAGCTGTAATCATGAAGATAGAAAGGTGCTGGCACAAAAACAGACATATAGATCAATGGAACAGAATAGAACCCAGAAACAGACACTCAACTCTATGGTCAACTAATCTTTGACAAAGCAGGAAATTATATCCAATGGAAAAAAGGCAGTCTCTTTAAAAAATGGTGTTGGGAAAATTGGACAGCCACATGTAGAAGAATGAAACTGGACCATTGCCTTATACTGTTCACAAAAACAAACTCAAAATGGGTGAAAGACTTCAGTGTGGGAAAGGAACCCATCAAAAACCTAGAGAACACAGGCAGCAATGTCTGTGATCTCAGCCACAGCAACCTTTTGCTAGACACATCTTTAAAGGCAAGGGAAACAAAGGCAAAAATGAACTATTGGGACTTCAAGATAAAAAGCTTTTGCATAGCAAAGGAAACAGTAAACAAAATTAAGAGACAACCTACAGAATGAGAGAAGATTTTTGAAAATGTCTTATCAGATAGAAGTTAGTATCTAAAATCTATAAAGAACTTATCAAACTTGGGCTCTTAGGTGGCTCAGTTGGTTGGATGACTGCCTTCAGCCCATGTCAAAATTCCAGAGTCCCAGGATTGAGTCCTGCATGGGACTCCCAGCTCCACAGATAGTCTGCTTCTCCCTCTGACCTTCTCCTCTTTCATGCTCTCTCTCACTCTCTCTCTCAAATGAATAAATAAAATCTAGAGAAAGAAAGAAAGAAGGAAAGAAGGAAAGAAAGAAAGAAAGAAAGAAAGAAAAGAAAAAGAACTTATCAAACTCAACACCAAAAAACAATCCAGCCAAGAAATGGGCAAAAGACATGAATAGACATTTCTCCAAAGAGGATATACAAATGGCCAACAGACACAGGAAAAAATGCTCACCATCCATCAGCATCAGGGAAATACAAATCAAAACCATAATGTGATACCACCTCACACTAGTCAGAATGGTTAAAATTAACAACTCAGGAAACAAAAGATGTAGAGGACACACAGAAAGGGGAACCCTCTTACACTGTTAGTGGGAATGCAGCATGGTACAACCACTCTGGAAAGCAGTATGGAGGTTCATCAAAAAGTTAAAAGTAAAGCTACCCTATGACCCAACAACTGCAATACTAGGTACTTATGCAAAGGTTGCAAACATAGTGATTTGAAAGGGCACATGCACCTCAATGTTTATAGCAGCAATGTCCACAACAGCCAATCTATGGAAATGGCCCAGATATCCATCAACAGATAAATGGATAAAGAAGATGTTGTGTGTATATGTATATATGTATGTATGTATATACACATACAAACATACCCTTGCACTCATGTGCATGCAATGGAATATTACTCAGCCATCAAAAAGAAAGATATCTTGCCATTTGCAGCAGTATGGTAAATGAAATAAGTCAGTCAGAGAAAGAAAAATACATGATTTCATTCATATGTGGAATTTAAGAAACAAAATGAATGAACACAGGGGAAGGGAAGGAAAATAAGATGAAATTAGAGGGAAACAAACCATAAGAGACTTAACTACAGGAAACAAACTGAGGGTTACTGAAGGGGAGGTAGGTAGGAGGTTGGGATAACTGGGTGATGAGCGTTAAAGAGGGCACTTGATGTAATGAGCAGAGTATTATATCACTAAATTCTACATCTGTAATAATACACTATGTGTTAGTTAAATTGACTTTTAATAAAAAAATGAAATAGTTTTTGCCAATAATTAAGAACAGTTTCAACATAAATATCCTCTCCTCTGTAGGAAATTCATCAATATTAGCAACTTTTAAATTGGCAACTAGGCCTGGAAAATCTATGCTCCCAAAAGCATAGGACTAGATACTGTAAAGGTACACTTTCATACGGCATTCCAAAAACTTATATATAGGATCTCACACATTGAGACAAAATTAAAAACAGCACAAAAGTTAATAGAGATTCAAAATTAGAAATTGGTAGTCCATTTGTGACTACAGAATCTACAATATGATTTCCCTTAGAGGTGTTGGGATATTTGCATCTATGATTTTTTATTATTGGAGTGTAGCATACTTAAATGATCAGGAGCAGGAATGGTAGGGGAAGAAAATTGCTTTATAGTTATCTGAGCCTAGAATCTATCTCCAATTTACATAATGGATAAAATATTTCATGCATGAATTACGATATGCTCAAGAATAATACTGCTACAAAAATTGGCAAAAAAATTATATTTCAGCTATAATGTTATCAAGACTTGTTCACTACATTAGATAACTTTGTCACTGAATACAAAGCCAGTTGCAATTATGGATCAATTTATTTGGGTCACCAATGTAAAACATCTATACCGGTCTATAAAACATCTATACTAGTCTACAATTTTTGCTCTCTCATTCTCAGTAAGTTTATGCAGCTCTAATAGTTTCATAGTGCATTCTGGCATTGAAATATAAAAATATTTACATATTACATAAAGATTATATTTCCAAAATAATTTATACTCACTTTATTTCTTCTATACAATACAACTAGGATATTATATTAACTTTCAAAGTATATTCATTGCTTGATTATATTATCCATAAAATATGGGGGGAAGAGGTATGAAGTAATTTTTGTAAAAGCAGACTTTGAGCCTCCTATGACTAAAAATTACACTTACAGACAATGTTCCTTACAAGTCCAGAGCAGAAAACTTGCTGTGGTTTTAGAATGAGCATGAAAGACTTTATGGAAATTTGAACTGAGTTTTCAGAATTACATACAAGTATGTATGAGAAGAGTGGAGATTCCATGACCCACCTGCTTAAAAGCTTGAGCAATTAGGGATATAAATCCCAAAACATTTTCAGAACTGTATACACATTCCCACTAAATGAAGAGCTCTCATGGGAAGATTAGGGTAAGAAGGAACCTGAAGGGCTTGGAAAAACCAAGATTGGGCATTGTTATAGATGAAAGGGATTGTAACACAAAGAAAGGGATTGGTTTTATGCTAGCTGCTGCTATTGGCAAATGGATGAACTATTCAAAATGTGTTTTTCAAACATTAATCAGGAAGGGGAATAAACAAACACTAAATTGAAATGTTATCTCAGGAAAAGAAGAAATAATAATAAAAACATTTCAGAGGAGTAAAGGGCTTTTGAGAACATTTTGAAACTGGATATTTATTGTGAGATTAAAAAAAAATACACTCAAGTGGCAGCCCAAATTTTGATAAGGGATTTTAAATATTTGGTCATGTTTACTATGCTTTTTTTCCTCATAGTAATTCTATTAAAAAAAAAAAGACAAAAACAAAAACAAAAACAACATCAAGGAAAGCCTGTACTCCTTAGCCAAAGGATGAAGAAAATTGCTGCCTGAGAAGCTAGCTTCAATACGGCCAGACACCACAGAAAAACTTTAGCCCCTTCTACCCTCTTTAAATAAATAAATAAAATGAGTCGACAGCCTAGATTTTCATTCCCACCTGTGGTAACAAGGCCCTAGCCCTGCTGGGAAGGTGCCAGA
Organism: Mustela putorius furo; assembly: GCF_011764305.1. Lineage (NCBI taxonomy): Eukaryota > Metazoa > Chordata > Mammalia > Carnivora > Mustelidae > Mustela > Mustela putorius. The sequence continues at coordinate 3,636,743 of NW_025421290.1, read as the reverse complement.
TGGAACCTAGTGAGGCCTTGGGGCATTCTCTGCCTCCGGTGCATCATAAGTATCTGCTGGACTTGATGTCAGTGTAGAGGCTTAGTGAGAAGCCTGGATTTCCACCTCCATGAAGCAGTAAGGACGTGAAACCCTGGCCTCCCAATGTGAGGATCACAGTGTCAGAAAAGGCCTCTTAAGAGGGAAGATATAAATAAGATCCCAAATCTAGTAATGCCCAATGTCCAAGATTCAGTTAAAAATCAAGTCATACCAAAACCCAGGAGCACTGCACTTGAATGAGAAAATATAATCAACAAAAACCAACCTGATTTTCAAATATCTGACAAATATTTTAAAGTAGCCATCATAAAAGGCTTCAGCTGGCAATTACAAACACACTTGAAATAACAAAAAAATAGCAAGTTTTAGCAAATAAATAGAAGATATGGAGAAAAATTGAAGTGAAATCTTAGAACTAAAAAATATAATAACCAAATTTTAAAAAAGAAAGAAAAAAAGAAAGAAAAACCTCATGGCTGGGCTCAGTGAGAGAATAGGGAGCACAGAGTAAAGAATCTGTGAATTTGAAGATTAATAGTAGAAATTACTTGGGTGCCTGGGTGGCTCAGTGGGTTAAAGCCTCTGCCTTCAGCTCAGGTCATGATCTCAGGGTCCTGGGATGGAGCCCCACATCAGGCTCTTGGCTCAGCAGGGAGCCTGCTTCCCCCTCTCCCTCTGCCTGCCTCTGCCCACTTGTGATCTCCATCTCGCTCTCTGTTGAATTTAAAAAAAAAAAAATTTAATAGTAAAAATTACTTAATATGAATAAGTGAGAAAATAAACTGAATAAGAAAACCTCAAGAACTATAATAAAGATCTAATATTCTAGTCATTGGAGACCCAGGAAGAGAAAAGAAAGAAGGAAGGGCTGAAAAAGTACGAGAAGAAATAATGACTAAAAATTCCTCAATTTTGGCTTAAGACTTAAACCTATAAATTCAAGAAGCTGAGTAAGTTCCAAGCAGAATAAACCCAAAGAAATCCATGCCAAGATATCATAATTAAAATTCTGAAATTAAAGATAAACAAATATCTTGAAAGCAGCAGGAAAGAATTAGAATGTTGATTAAACTGGAAGGACGTTACACGTAACTGTATTCTCAGTAATGCTTTAACTGATTTGAACTATATTCACAACAATATACAAATTAAAAAAGCAGGGGTACCTGGGAGGCTCAGTGGGTTAAAACCTGACTCAGGTCATGATCCCAGGGTCCTGGGATCAAGCCTCACATCAGGCTCTCTGCTCAGCTGGGAGCCTGCTTCCCCCTCTCTCTCTGCCTGCCTTTCTGCCTACTTGTGATCTCTGTATGTCAAATAAATAAATAAAATCTTCAAATTAAAAGTGCATACCTCACACATAAAGAAACTGAAATGAGCATGGAATACCTTTCCATATGTTTGTTTAATTTCAGCAATGTTTTATAGTTTTTAAGTACAAACCATTCACCTCTCTGGTTAAGTTTATTCTCAGGTGCAATTGTAAATAGATTGTTAATTTCTTTTTCTGCTATTGCATTATTAGTGTATAGAAATGAAACCATCTTCTATATTAATTTTGTATCCTGCAATTTTACTGTATTTGTTTATCAGTTCTAGTTTTTCATTGGAGACATCAGGGTGTTCTATATATATTATCATACCATCTGCAAGTAGTGAAGTTTGACTTCATTCTTACCAATTTGAATGCCTTCTTTTTTTTCTTTTTCTTCTCTGATGTTATCTATAGCTATGAACTCTAGTACTGTGTTGAATAAAAGTGATGAGAGTAGATATCCTGGTCTTGTTCCTAATCTTAAAGGGAAAACTCTGTTTTTCACCTTTAAGAATTATGTTAGCTGTGAGTTTTTCATAAATAGTCTTTATCATGTTGAAGTATGTTTCCTCTAAAGTTATTTTATGGGTAATTTTTATCAGGAATGGGTGTTTTTCTTTGTCAAATGCTTTTACTGCATCTGCTGAGATGGTCATTTTGTTTTCATCCTTTCTCTTATTGATGTGATGCATCACACTGATTGATTTGCAAATAATGGGTCACCCTTGCACCCCTGGAATAAATCCCACTTGATCATGGTGAATGGCTTTTGGAATGTATTGTTGGATTTGGTTTGCTAGTATTTTGTTGAGGATTTTTGTTTCTATGTTCATCAGAGACATTGGCCTGTAGTTCTCTTTTTTCATAGTGTCTTTATCTGGTTTTAGTATCAGGGCAACACTGACCTCATAGAATGAATATGGAAGCTTTCCTTCCTCTTCTATTTTTTGTAATAGTTTGAGAAGAATAGGCATTAACTCTTTAAATGTTTGGCAGAAATCACCTGTGAAGCCATCTGGTTCTGAACTTTTGTTGAGAGTTTTATAAATTTTTTATTCAAATTCATTGCCAATAATCATCAGTCTGTTCAAATTTTCTATTTCTTCCTAATTTGGTTCTGGAGGTTATATATATCTAGGAACATTCATTTCTTCTAGGTTTTCCAGTTAGTTGGCATATAATCATTCATAATAAATTCTTATAACCCTTTGTATTTCTGTGTTATCTTTTCAGTACTGATTTTGAGTCTTCTTTCTCCTTTTTTGTAAGTCTGGCCAAAGACTTATCAATTTTATTTACCTCTTGAGAGAATCATCTCCTTGTATCATTTTTATATTTTTTATTAATTTTTTAGACTGTATTTCATTTATTTCTGCTCTAATCTTTTTTTTTTTAATTTTTGTTCCTTTTACTAGCTTTTGACTTTGTTCTTATTTTTCTAGCTTCATTAGGATCAAGGATAAGTTGTTTGAGATTTTCCTCACTTCTTGAAATAGGTCTTTATTACTATAATCTTTTCTTCTAAAATACTTTTTTCTGGGGGCGCCTGGGTGGTTCAGTGGGTTAAAGCCTCTGCCTTCGGCTCCGGTTGTGATCCCAGAGACCTGGAATCTAGCCCCACGTCGGGCTGTCTGCTCAGCAGGGAGCCTGCTTCCCCCTCTCTCTGCCTGCCTCTCTGCCTACTTGTGATCTCTGTCTGTCAAATAAATAAAATCTTAAAAAAAAAAAAAAGCTTTTTTTGCATCTCAAAATTTTGCACCATTGTGTTTTCATTTGCATTTGCATCATGTATTTTTTAATTTTCTCTTTGATTTCTCAGTTAACTTATTCTTTTTATTAGCATATTATTTAACCTCCACATATTTGTGTTCTTTCCATATTTTTTTCTTATGATTACTTTCTAGTTTCATAGTGTTTGGGTCAGTAAAAATACATGATGATTTCAATCCTTTTGAATTTATTTAAATTTGTTTTGTGGCCTAAAATGTGATCTATACTGGAGAATGTTCCATGAGTACTTGAAAATAATGTGGTCATTTTGCTGGTTTAGGATGGAATGTTCTGAACATATCTGATATATCAAACTGCTCCAATGTGTCATTCAAAGGCACTGTTTCTTCGGTGATTTTCTGTTTAGATAATCTATCCCTTGATGTAAGTGGAGTCCTAAAGTCCCCTACTATTATTGTATTACTGTTGATTTCCATTATGGCTGTTAATAGTTGCTTTATGTTTTGAGTGCTCTCATATTGGGTACATAAATATTTATAATCATTATAGCTTCTTGTTGGGTTGTTTCCTTTATAATTTTGTAGTGTTCTTCTTTATCTCTATTTTAAAGTCTTTTTATCCAATATAAATATTGCTATCCCAATTTTCTTATTAAAATGTCTATACTACCCAAGGCAATGGACAGATTTAATGCAATCCCCCCTATCAAAATACCAACTATATTTTTCACAGAACTAGTATAAATAATTCTAAAATTTGAGTGGAACAACAAAGGATCCTTAATAGCCAAAGAAATCTTGAAAAAGAACAAAACTGGAGGTATCATAATCCCAGATACCAAGATATAATACAAAGCTGTGGTCATCAAAACAGTATGGTATCGGCACAAAAGCAGACATATAGAGAAATGGGACAAAGAGTCCCAAAATGAATTCACAATATTATGTACAACAAAGGAGGCAATAATACACAATGGAAAAAAGTCTCTTCAACAAATGGTATTGAGGAAACTAAACAGCTAGATGCAAAGGAATGAAGCTTGGCCTATTCTTATACCATACAAACAAAATTAAAATGAAAATGGATTAAAGATCTAAACGTAATGAAATAGAAACCAAAAAAACAATAGAACAAATCAACGAAACTAGGAGCTGGTGCTTTGAAAGAATTAATAAAATTGATAAACCCCTGGCCCGACCTATCAAAAAGAAAAGAGAAAGGACCCAAATAAATAAAATCATGAATGAAAGAGGAGAGATCACAACTAACACCAAAGAAATACAAACTATTATAAGAACATACTATAAGCAACACTACGCCAACAAATTTGACAATCTGGAAGAAATGGATGCATTCCTAGAAACATAAAAACTACCACAACTGAACCAGGAAGAAGTAGAAAGCCTGAACAGACCCATAACCAGTAAGGAGATTGAAACAGTCATTAAAAATTTCCAAACAAACAAAAGCCCAGGGCCAGACGGCTTCCCGGGGGAATTCTACCAAACATTTAAAGAAGAACTAATTCCTATTCTCCCGAAACTGTTCCAAAAAATAGAAATGGAAGGAAAACTTCCAAACTTATTTTATGAGGCCAGCATCACCTTGATCCCAAAACCAGACAAGGATCCCATCAAAAAAGAGAGCTATAGACCAATATCCTTGATGAACACAGATGCAAAAATACTCAACAAAATACTAGCCAATAGGATTCAACAGTACATTAAAAGGATTATTCCCACGACCAAGTGGGATTTATTCCAGGGCTGCAAGGTTGGTTCAACATCCGCAAACCAGTCAATGTGATACAACACATCAATAAAAGAAAGAACAAGAACCATATGATACTCTCAATAGATGCTGAAAAAGCATTTGACAAAGTACAGCATCCCTTCCTGATCAAAACTCTTCAAAGTGTAGTCATAGAGGGCACATACCTCAATACCATCAAAGCCATCTATGAAAAACCCACCGCAAATATCATTCTCAATGAAGAAAAACTGAGAGCTTTTCCGCTAAGGTCAGGAACACGGCAGGGATGTCCATTATCACCACTGCTATTCAACATAGTACTAGAGGTCCTAGCCTCAGCAATCAGACAACAAAAGGAAATTAAAGGTATCCAAATTGGCAAAGAAGAAGTCAAATTATCACTCTTCGCAGATGATATGATACTATATGTGGAAAACCCAAAAGACTCCACTCCAAAACTGCTAGAACTTGTACAGGAATTCAGTAAAGTGTCAGGATATAAAATCAATGCACAGAAATCAGTTGCATTTCTCTACACCAACAACAGGACAGAAGAAAGAGAAATTAAGGAGTCAATCCCATTTACAATTGCACCCCAAACCATAAGATACCTAGGAATAAAACTAACCAAAGAGGCTAAGAATCTATACTCAGAAAACTACAAAGTACTCATGAAAGAAATTGAGGAAGACACAAAGAAATGGAAAAATGTTCCATGCTCCTGGATTGGAAGAATAAATATTGTGAAAATGTCTATGCTACCTAAAGCAATCTACACATTTAATGCAATTCCTATCAAAGTACCATCCATCTTTTTCAAAAAAATTGGAACAAATAATTCTAAAATTTATATGGAACCAGAAAAGACCTCGAATAGCCAAAGGGATATTGAAAAAGAAAGTCAACGTTCGTGGCATCACAATTCCGGACTTCAAGCTCTATTACAAAGCTGTCATCATCAAGACAACATGGTATTGGCACAAAAACAGACACATAGATCAATGGAACAGAATAGAGAGGCCACAAATATACCCTCAACTCTATGGTCAACTAATCTTCGACAAAGCAGGAAAGAATGTCCAATGGAAAAAAGACAGCCTCTTCAATAAATGGTGTTGGGAAAATTGGACAGCCACATGCAGAAAAATGAAATTGGACCATTTCCTTACACCACACATGAAAATAGACTCAAAATGGATGAAGGACCTCAATGTGTGAAAGGAATCCATCAAAATCCTTGAGGAGAACACAGGCAGCAACCTCTTCGACCTCAGCCGCAGCCGCAGCAACATCTTCCTAGGAACATCACCAAAGGCAAGGGAAGCAAGGGCAAAAAATGAACTATTGGGATTTCATCAAGATCAAAAACTTTTGCACAGCAAAGGAAACAGTTAACAAAATCAAAAGACAACTGACAGAATGGGAAAAGATATTTGCAAACGACATATCAGATAAAGGACTAGTGTCCAGAATCTATAAAGAACTTAGCAAACTCAACACCCAAAGAACAAATAATCCAATCAAGAAATGGGCAGAGGACATGAACGGACATTTCTGCAAAGAAGACATCCAGATGGCCAACAGACACATGAAAAAGTGCTCCATATCACTCGGCATCAGGGAAATACAAATCAAAACCACAATGAGATATCACCTCACACCAGTCAGAATGGCTAAAATCAACAAGTCAGGAAATGACAGATGCTGGCGAGGATGTGGAGAAAGGGGAACCCTCCTCCACTGTTGGTGGGAATGCAAGCTGGTGCAGCCACTCTGGAAAACAGAATGGAGGTTCCTCAAAATGTTGAAAATAGAACTGCCCTATGACCCAGCAATTGCACTACTGGATATTTACCCTAAAGATACAAACGTAGTGATCCAAAGGGGCACGTGCACCTGAATGTTTATAGCAGCAATGTCCACAATAACCAAACTATGGAAAGAACCTAGATGTCCATCAACAGATGAATGGATCAAGAAAATGTGGTATATATACACAATGGAATACTATGCAGCCATCAAAAGAAATGAAATCTTGCCATTTGCGACAACATGGATGGAACTAGAGCGTATCATGCTTAGCGAAATAAGTCAGGCAGAGAAAGACAACTATCATATGATCTTTCATATGAGGAAGTGGTGATGCAACATGGGGGCTTAAGTGGGTAGAAGAAGAATCAATGAAACAAGGTGGAATTGTGAGGGAGACAAACCATAAGTGACTCTTAATCTCACAAAACAAACTGAGGGTTGCTGGGGGGAGGGGGGTTGGGAGAAGGGGGGTGGGGTTATGGGCATTGGGGAGGGTATGTGCTTTGGTGAGTGCTGTGAAGTGTGTAAACCTGGTGATTTACAGCCCTGTACCCCTGGGGATAAAAATATATGTTTATAAAAAATAAAAAATTAAAATCAACTAATTAATTAATTAATTAAAAAAAGATCTAAACGTGAGACCTGGAACCATAAAACTCCAGTAGAAAACATAAGCAATAATTTCTATGACATTAACCATAGAAACATTTTTCTAGATATGTTTCCTCTGGCAAGGGAAAAAAAAGCAAAATAATTATTGGGGCAACATCAAAATAAAGAATTTTATATAGGAAAGGAAACCATAAACAAAAAGGCAAACCCACTGAATGGGAGAAGATATTTGCAGGTGATAAATCCAATAAGGGGTTAATATCCAAAATATATAAAGAACTTACACAATGCAACAGACAAAAAATAAATAATCTAATTAAAATGGGCAGAGTACATGAATAGATATTTTTTCAAAGACATATAGATGGTCAACAGACACATGAAAACCTACTTAACATCACTAATCATCAGGAAAATGCAAATCAAAACATACCTCTCAGAAGGGCTAAAATCAAAAAACACAAGAAACCATAAGCAGTGGCAAAGATGTGGAGAAAAAAGAAACCTCATGAACTGTTGCTAGAAATGCAAACTAGTGCAGCTCCTGTGGAAAAGAGTATGAAGTTTCCTCAAAAACAAAGAGAATTACCATATGATCCAGTAATTCCACTACTGGATATTTATCCAAAGAAAATGAAAACACTGATTCAAAAAGATACATGTTCCCCTATGTCTACTGCAGCATTATTTACAATAGGCAAGATAGGGAAGCAACCCAAGTGCCCATCCATAAATAATGGATAAAGAAGTGGTGGTGTGTGCATGTATATACACCTCTGGAATATATACTATATATATTATCAAGTTGTATAAAAGAATGAGATCTTGCCATTTGCAACAACACTGATAGATCTACAGGCTATAATGCTAAGTGAAGTAAGTCAGAGAAAGACAAATACCATAAAATCTCACTTATATATAGAATTTAAGAAAAAGGGAATAAAGAAAAAAGAGACAAACAAGACTCTTAGAAAACTGGTTGCCAGAGGGGAGGTGGGTAGGTTGATGGGTGAAACAGGGGAAGGAGATTAAGACTATACTTATGATGATGTGAGCACTGAGTAATGAATAGAATTACTGAAATTCTGAAAATATGTAACTCTATGTTAATTATACTTGAATAACTTTTTTAATTAAAAAAAAATTAAAAGAATATTTGCCACAGTGGTTTACCTGGCTGAGAATATTTGCACAGGTGTTAAAAATTTTCTAGTAGTTCCATTAAAAAACTAAAACATGAATAAAATATAATAATATATATAGTAACCAAAATTATCTAAAATGCTTTGTAAATGTAATCATCCCAAAAATTAATAGTAAGAGAGTTTACATTTTTATGCTGTTATAAAATCATGTATTTAGCCCTAACAGCATATTTCAGCTCAGACTAGCTGGATTCATGTACCAATAGCCCCATTTGTCTTTTGGGTATTATTACACTGTGTGTATATTATTACACACAGTGTATTATTACACTGTGTGGTGTCAGTCTACAAAGCCTGCAGGAGAAATTCCACGCATGGCACAGCAACAATGAAGTTTGCTGCTCTCATCAAAGCTGTTGTTAGAAGACGTCCCAGTATTGCTATACGTCTCCTTAGACATTAATTAGAAGAATATTCCCCAAATATAATGTAGTTAAAAACTTCTATTTATAAGTACTTATGTATATAAAGATTCTCTTTGTACTTGGCAACAACAAAAAACACAACAACAAATCTCATCTGAAGTCACCATTCAAAATTTGGTGCTAATGAAAACTGCCTCATGTAAAACTCCCCCCCCCTTTTTTAAAAATATTTTATTTATTTATTTGACAGAGAGACACAGCAAGAGAGGGAATACAAGCAGGGCAAGTGGGAGAAGGAGAATCAGGCTTCCTGCTGAGCAGGTAGCCTGATGCAGGGCTCGATTGCAGGACTCTGGGATCATGACGTGAGCCAAAGTAAGATGCTTAACTGGCTGAGTCACCCAGATGCCCCAACCTTCCTCTTTTTAATATCAGAATTTAAACTTATTAAAATTGACTCACTTTTGCCCAGTACATATGTGAGGTTATGTTTTGATCTGCAAATGGTTTAATAAAACTAAAAAACAGGAATTCATTGGTAATTATTTCTGACTGATCGCCAGTTCAATTCAGAAGGTATCAGTACACTAACATCCTGACATCAGGGAAATGAAGAAGACTAAAAAGAAAAAGAGAATAGAAAATAATGTTAATAAGAATGAATCTGGGGCACCTGGGTGGCTCAGTCAGTTAAGCGACTGACTTGATTTCATTTCAGGTCATGATCTCAGTGTGCTGGGATCCATGCTTCGCTTGGAATCTGCTTCAGATTCTCTCTCTCTCTCTCCCTCGGCCCTTCTAGTTATGCTCATGAGTGCTATCTCAAATAAATAAATAAAATCTTTTTTTTTTTAAAGAAAGAATCTGTATTTCCATAAACTGATTTTTATTATGAACTTGACATGGCCTACACCTAAATTTTAAGACTGAACATTATTATACCATGCTAATAAAAAGGGTGGTTGTTTAAAACAATAGCAGTGGAGGATTGGATGCTATCAACTCTTGTTAACTGCAAATCTAGTCAGATTTTCCCAGTAGCATAAGGGAATAACTCCAGGATACCAATGCCTCTAGTCTGAGAAAGATACATGATCAGGAAATAGTACATCTAAGTTTACAGCCAAAATATGGCTTTTTCAAATGTATATTAATTCAGGTTTCATTTTTCCTGTGTGACTAAGATTTCTGATAGCAAAAAAAAAAAAATTAAAAATTAAAAAGGAATTAGGACATGGCACTCTAATAAAACTAGTCATATACTTCTGCTACACTAATGGGTAGTTTTTCCATTGTATGATTCTTTAAAAAATTTTGTCCAAGTGTATTTTTGACAAGAATACAATAAAAACAGAGCCCCTCACTTGAGGTGTGTCATTTTTTTTAACTATTGATGTGCAAGACTTAAAAATTCTCCTTGTTACATAACTTCCAAAGTTATGCTTCAATATTCAGAAAAAAATAAATGAAACAATGGGGTTTTACAAGGTCAGCACTGGGAGCCATCAGAATAGGTGTCAGCAGTTAAGGGTGGTGTGTGTGTGTGTGTGTGTGTGGCCTGCCGACCCAAATATCTTTCAGTCCCATTAATCAGCTCTCAACTAGAATGTTACTCCTTTTCAGGAAGCATTGACCTGTGTGGTTCTGTGTAAAATGTAAGAACTCCTGAGAAGGAGAAAATGCAGTATCTAGAGTAATAAGTTTATTATTGTATTATTATCTCAGTACAGCTGAGCCCAAGCAGCAGGACAGGCCTCTGAAATTAAAAGCAAGAGCTGCAGGAAGAGCAGGAAAGATATCCTGGTGGTGATAGGTGTCAGAGAGGAGTCAGAGAGGATGTTCCGCCTACCTCACATTTTGTTTAGTGTTGGCCTGAATGCCTTTGAGAGAAATATCACCCAGAAAAAGACTACTCCTGTGTAAACAGCCTCATTTCCAGGGCCAAGAGGGCAGGGTGGGTGATGCAACGCTAACATTTATTCACACAACAGTTCCCAAGGTGCACTGCAAGGCATGCCTTCTATTCCAATCCAAACTCCCCAATCTTAAGGGTCTTAAAGAACAAAGGGATCTGGTTTAGGGCAACAACAGCCGCTGAGAAAATCCTAGAATGGATAGAGATAGAAAGCTATTGGAATGATCCCTCGCTTTCCAGTAACCCATCAAAATAATCACATTTTTACTGAGGCAACGTATTTAAACTGCAGACCTATTGGAGTCTTGAGCTCATTTTTGTAAAGCTTTCAGTTCAATTCCAGTTAGCCAACAGACAGTTTAATATTAGTTTCAGGTGTACAATTTAGAGAAATACAGAAACAAATAAGTTTGAATTCCAGGTTTCTACGTTGACTAATAGCAACGAGTTCAAATTGGTTTTGCTTAATAGAAAAATATCTATTTACTACCAAACAAGTTATACCAATAGCCTAGACAGGTGAGATGGTAGATGAAAACAGGGAATAGTGTTAACAACTTTTGGACCATGTCTATAAAGTATAAAGGAAGAATCATTTTATGATTTTCATGTTTTATCCTCAATGCAAGTGCCACACAGTTACTGAGATCACTACACCCTCCCGTTGATTTGGTTCAACTCCTGTTACATTCCCAAGTTACAAAATTATTTTGTGTTAATTTTGAAGGATGCAACAACATATTTATATCAACTAGGGATAGTCTCTGAGGCTGAAGGAGGCCCTTATTTGTGTGTGTGTAAACATGGTCATTATGCCTTTAAATTGCAAATTTCAGAGAAACCACTACCTAGTTAACTTTTAAAAACCATTCTTAGAGCAAGAATTTAGAAGACTCAGGTTGATTGTACTTGAATAGTTGCAGCACAAGTAATAAATACACTGAGAGGCTTTCTCTTGGGGCACAAGACCACATTTATCTGTTTTACATCATTACTTTAATGTGCTTAATTACTTTATCATTATGAATGTACTTTAATCAGCAGGACAAATACTTTCCAATGCTTCCTATTTTGTAGACTTTTAGAAGAATACAGGAAAATGTTTATAAGGCATTTTATTCCTTACACCAGCAGCTAAAAGAAGATATTTTAGAAGTACCTTGAGATATGGAGATCTTAAATTACATGCAAGACATCACTAGAGAATCTGGAAATAAAAAGGATTTATTCTCTCTAGGCTCATTGAATGCTACCTTCTCACAAATAAATATTAAGATGCCCTAATATACATTGCTTTCACTATCTCAGTCTTAGTTGCTAAATAACTTTATAATAAATAACTGACATTTTCTTTAACTGACAGATCTCCTGAAATTCAACAAACAAACAAAAGCATGAGATAGAAGCCTAATAAAAGTTCCTAATTAGGAAATTGGTCCCTGAAGGCACATTTTCTCTCAGCCTAAAGGACCGCTTTATAGACAGATCATTGTTTTTTATTTTCAGTTGGTTTCTCTAATTTGCATGTGCACACACACATGCACAACACAAAAATGTTTTCTTTGAAGACAATTAAAATTATTTTGCCAATCAGGTTAACTATCCAGATGTTCTTTTAAATATATCACATTTTTCTCTTTACTAACATAGTGTTTCAGAATGAGAAAAGGCTTCATGATGTGGAGTTTACAACAAATTCCTCCCCTGCTAGAATTTCTGTATTTTTCCATAGAGCCTCTTTTATCTGTGAAAAGAATTATTGCGTGTTTTCTTTGCTATGTTCAACTTATTTTCTATCTTCAGAGCTAAACATAAGAGCCTGAAAAGTAATAGTTTTCTCTCATTTTTTTAATCATTCCTCATGTATAATCTACTCTATATTTTATAATTTCCTTAATGAAGATGATTGCCATGAAAATGCTTATTAAATATAGCAACATTACAAATATTGTCAGATCAATATTATTCATAATATCCAAAGCTTTTTTGGAACAGAAAAATTGATAAATTTAGAAAAAATATTCCACTTGTACGGATTTCATAAATCTGCAGATAAATGTTTGATTGTGTAGAGCTCAGTTTAGTTTTCCATGTACAGTCAAGCGACAGATAAGTGGCTGGGCTGGGCTCAGGTTTGGTGATAAATAATATGACACACTGTTATTATTATAGTATTTGTTTCCTTTATCTAATCTCCTCATGAATTAGCTTTTATTTTATTTTAATTATATTTAATTCACAACTATTATTTCCTAGTTGCTTTCATTTTTCTTATTAAGTTTAATAAAATGAGAATTATGAATAAGTGTTAAGCTAACCTAATGAAAAGATACAATATTCTAAATATACTTTGCAATATAATAAAATATACTGGATATATTTTCTTTTTTTTTTTTTAAGATTTTATTTATTTATTTGACAGAGAGAAATCACAAGTAGATGGAGAGGCAGGCAGAGAGAGAGAGAGAGGGAAGCAGGCTCCCTGCCGATCAGAGAGCCCGATGCGGGATTCGATCCCAGGACCCTGAGATCATGACCTGAGCCGAAGGCAGTGGCTTAACCCACTGAGCCACCCAGGCGCCCCATGGATGTATTTTCTTAGTGTTTAATTTTAAGCTAAACCATTAAAAACTATTTTATTTTCACTCAAACCTGACATCTTTTATTTCATTCTCACATAAATTATCAACAATTTGTAGCTATTATTTTTTAGAATAGTAAAGTGGCTTAACTTCTATGTGAATAAAATATCGAAGTAATAATATTTTGAATTTTGAAGAAATGTCATGTTGATATATGATTATGGGGCATCTTCTCTTCCTGTAAAGATCAAAATCATTTTATTTCAAACTCTCCAACCCATCCCTTCTACCATCAATTCTTTATCATATACAAAATAGGGAATCAGACATGATTTTTTTCAAAAACTGCAATTCAGAGAATTAATCACAAAATTACCACAGCATATTAGACCTTACAGATGGAGAAGTAAAAATAAATTTATAGGATAATTTGATAGTTTTTATCATAATTTATCTATTTTCAATAAGATTCTTTATCTGGGGGCACCTGGGTGGCTCAGCAGGTTAAGCTTCTGCCTTTGGCTCAGGTCATGATCTCAGGGTCCTGGGATCGAGCCCCACATTGGGTTCTCTGCTCAGCAGGGAGCCAGCTTCCCCCTCTCTCTCTGCCTGCCTTTCTGCCTACTTGTAATCTCTGTCAAATAAATAAATAAAATCTTAAAACAAAAAAAAGAAACTTCATCTGACTACATCCCCTAAAAGAAACTTTTATATCATCTTTGTAATGGTATTTTTTTTTCTGTGAGCTGAACAGAGCAAATTATATAAAATAGTTTAGATTAAATAGTTCAATGTTAAATGAGCATGATTTAGGTACATGTACTTTTAGGAAATATTTTTTTAATTTTTTAAATTTACTTTTTTATTATACACCAATTAGTTTATATTTTAGTTCTTATAAAGAAAATGTTAAGAAAATTAAAAGCATGTATTATATGGCTAAAAAACATACTTCCAGATTTCTTTACTTATCAGATGGAATAATTCAGTAGCTATGTTCACCATCACAGACTTTAGTCCTATTCAATGATATGGCATATCATGCAAAATTACCTAGTCACAAACAAAAATATCTCAAATATAGTAAAAATACATATTACAAAGGTAGTTTCACAATGCCAAATAAGAAATGTTATTTATGTTGGCTGTGCTTCAGAAATTTAGGGTCAGTAGGCTTCATCATGGGGTACCTGGGTTAAAATGTCTATTTTTTTTCTTTTTTTTGCTCTAGTTCCAAGTTGAGTAGTGTATGACTCTACATTATAATTTACTTTTTCAGTCATCTCTAGGAGAGTCTTTTCACCTTCTAACCATTGAACAGACTCCTAGAACACTGTCTCTGTGATCTTCTACACTTTGTTCTTCCATTTCTACCATTTGTGAGATAGTTTCATGGAAAATAAGCAATTGTGGAGAACCCTCTTCACTTTGTTCACAAGGAAGTCTCACATCATTCCTCTGAAGGGAATGCCTATACCCTACTCTGCCTCTTTCCTCAGTCTGATTTGGTGGATGGTGCATTGTTGGATGAACATCCCAGCAGCAGTTGGATCCACAAATTCTTTCACACTATTTGCATATTTTAATATATCAGGAGTATTTCCATAGGATGCCATCCCTGGAGAGTTTGTAGCTATCATGGAGGCATCAGAATCTTCACCTATGAATGAACCTCTTAAGACCTAAATAAGTTTACTTGGAAGGAGTAGGAGGTTTGTTTCTACATAAGATTCTAATGCACTCCTTCAGAACTAAAAGGCTTTTTACTAATTTCAGCACCTTCAAACTTTGTTTGCCTGTCAGCACTGGAAGTAACAGTCTCTCTTTCATTTCCAGAAAAATTGATGAGAGACAATTTAATATATAGTTTTCCTTTCCTTCTAGGAATAATCTGATTTACTGCTTGTCTCCAAGATGAACATGCATTGGCAGATGTTTGACCACATGTTCTACAAGTGTTGCCAGTATCAATAAAGTTTCCGTACATCTTAAACACATTTGACCTCCTGTTTCTGTAAACTTACCACTTGAATTTTCTTTTCAATCTTCAAGCACTCTCAATTTTGCTGTCCTGTTCAGCTAGTGAAACACATTTCCACTGTAAAACCTCCCCTGCCCCGCCCTGGCCGCCAAAATAAATAAATAAATAAATAAAAGTTGCATATACTTGAAGTTCAAATTTCTTAGTTTGGCTTCTTTGGCACTAAAAAAACATCTCCAGCTGCTCATGCATGAATTCCTTTGAACATTTTTTTTTTTTTTCCCTTTGAACAATCCTGGTTCTTTCTTGAGATGTCCCATTGTTTGAGTTTTTCCACTTTCAGCAAAGTACGTGGCCATTCTTCTTTCAAATATAGTTTCCACTAGTGGTTTAACCATAATTTTGTAAGCTATTTCATTAGGAGCTGAGTCATCAAAGGCAGGATCAAAACCTAATGTTTGGCTTTTAAGTACCTTCTTGAGACAAAACTAAAAATGGGCCATCAATAATTTTATTAGGGATTATGATTATCCCAAGTTTCTTTTCTGCTGAAAGGTCATTTTTTTACACAAACTCACATCCTATGTTCACCAATAGGATTTGCTACGGCCAATAGTCTACAATCCCTTTAAAGTCTCTGATCATACACAGAATTTCATAATTTGTGTTTGTAGCATCAAAATAAGGTTTTTTCTGTTGTCTTTTTTTCTTGTTGTTGTGGGTTTTTTTTGTCTTTTGTTTTTCATAATTTTTCTACTTTTTTCACACAGAATTTCTATGTGCATTCTGTTGTGCAGAGGAAGACTATTCAGGAAGCTGACTAGGTTGTGCTCATGCAGAGCCAACCACTTTGTTATCTATTGGAGGAAGGTCATTCTAAACAGAAGGCATAGTCGGACAGTTCTTTACAGTTTTGTTTACTTTGGCTGAAGATGCTGGAGGTACAGGTGTTTCTGGACTGGATTCAATATCTTCCTCAGAGATAGTCATAGCTGAGTGAAAAGAAGCTCTCTGGATCAATATCTTTGTCCTTTGTATCTCCATTTTCTAGCCATTCGACAGTATTACTTTCACTATTTTCATTTAAAAATGTTACCATTGCTTGATATATTTGGGTTCGTTAATCAGGGGCCTTGAATTTGTTCTCATTTCCTCTCTCTCTCCATGTGTTTTGTCCTTTACAGTAAAATTCACTTCCAAGTCTGGCTGGGAGTCTGTCTACACCCTAAGCCAAGTGACATTAAATATTTTCCCCTAAAGGAAACATTGCTCCACTAGATGGTTAGATTTCCACATATATCCTGATCTACATGTTGCTAAAGTTGGCCATAACTGTTTACCTCATCTAAGGTGTGTATGTTGGGTGGGGGTGGGGAAGTTGTGACAGTGTGACTGTGAGTAAGGCCCTCAGGGCATGGAGTGATGCCAGGGCTGGGCACAGGAGAGTGGGAGGGACCAAGCTCAATTCCTGAGAGCCAACCCTGGGGACAGAAATTTTTTTGTTTTACATAGGTAAATTTAGAAATCTTCTCATAAAGTTAATGAGATATATAAGTGACCAGAGAGAGAAAATTATCCCAAGCAATACCCACAAATACAACCAGAGGACATGTGGGCAAATTCTTCCTTAGAAGATAAGGTTCTTTTTAATAAAATAAAATCTTCATTTTTTATCTTGGTAAATTATCAAGTTAAAAAATTTGAATTTAATCCAGTGTAAAAAGAGTCAATATCATAGATCTTATAAAACAATAAGTGAAATTGCTGAGTTGAAAGATTACATTCTCCATCTTCAAAATTCACTAAATCCTAAAATTTCCTAATTTTATATTCAATCCTCAAGCTGCCCATCACAAATCTGTATATGCTGTAAAGACAGGAAATCAAAAAGTATGGAAGTATACACTCCCCCAATTCAAGATGATCGCATTAATATTAAAAATATTATTATTAATTATATGCATTTGGGCATTTTGTTGATTTGAGATTATCAATTTAAAATGTAACATTTAGAAACAATATTTTAATTTCTTACAAAGTAAATTGTTAAATTTTAGGCTCTATTTTTGACATTCTTTCCCTTTATTCATCCTTGCCCCACCAAGAGAAGAAACAAAGAAACAGGAAAATAAACATACTAGGAATAAAATCTGGTATAAACTACTTAGTCTGAACAAGATTTCACCACTTACTAGCAACTTGATTTGGGCAGGTTACTTAATTTCTGTGACTGTGAGGTTCCTGAATGGCTCAATTGGTTAAGCATATGCCTTTGGCTCTGGTCATGACTCAGGGTCCTGGGATCAAGCCCCACATCGGGTTCCCTGCTCAGTGAGGAGTCTACTTCTCCCTCTTCTCCCACCTCTGTTCATGCTTTCTCTCTCTCTCTCAAATAAATAAGTGAAATCCTTAAAAACAATTTTTGTGACTGTATTTTGTTTTGTTTGACTTGAGAAGTTGATAATTGATATTATTATACCTTCAGAGTATACTTTAAGATGGCTAAAAGTAATGATGTAAAATAAAAACATAATGGATACATTTGGTACTCATTCAATATTTATCATTAGTAAAGTTATTTTTAAATGTTATTGTATTATACTGGTTATTTTCTGTACTCATTCATTACAACTATGATGATAATCATAAGTCAAATATTAAAGCCCAGATAACAATACAAATGAAACAAAATGAATAATATGGCTCAAAAGTACATTATTCCTTATAGAACTATAGTATGTACAGTATAGGTCTCTTTCTTGCCCAACTGGTGCCAAAGATGTGAATTTGCAATAAACACAGGGATTTTACAATTAAATGGTTTATATTAGTAGTGTAAAAACCAAAGCTCCTTTTAAGTTAAGCTCAAAGTTGTTTGGACAATGTATTATGACTTGTACTAACACCTCAATCTTTGACTGCTTTTCTCTGGACATTATTAAAGACTTCTTTTCTGGTCTAAAACTCTTCTTCTCACAATATGTATCAAATCTTAAGGAAATGTAAAAATTGGTAATAAAATTTAGAAATGTTCAAAAGAATAGATGTTGAAAAAAATTCTTTCAGGTGTAGACCTAGACATTGTGAACAATGAAATAAGATCGATTTCATTTTTGATCTAATCAGATCATATTTTTTTATATCCAAACAATCTTCATATTTCTGTAATTGTCATTCCCTCTAGAGTTCTGGTCCTGTCATGGCCAAGTAAACTCCACTGGACCAACACTCTTGCAGATAACAATTATAAATTTAACAAAGCATAAGCCATTTCCTTAAGGCACTGGAAAGTGACAGAAGTAAGCTGATACTCCATGAAAGGTGAAACACAGAGGAAGGGAACAAAATGGCGTCAAATTATTTGTGATTCATCCTGAGAGAAGCCTCAAGTCTTCACTATTTAATGTGGCTAAAATCTAACAAGGACCCTGCAGTCCAACTGGCATGAGGGAACATAGGATGGGATTAATGTAATCGTAACCAGTTAAAGTAGTAGAGAAATACCACAAGGAAAAGTGAGAAGAGATTCCTAAATTTTTTATAAAATGTCAGCCCAGATCCCTGGCTAATCTGTGAACCACTGTGCATAGGGAAAACCCCAAACATACTAAAAAGGGAAATGGAGTTTCATAGTTCAAGTTAGGCCAAGTTGTATGTCTTCAAAAATAAATTTAAAAAAATAGTCATCAGAGGGCCATAAAAATCACCTGTAGTTTCTAAAATATATCCATTGCAATGCAAGGGAAATTTAAAATTAGTTGATATCTAAAGAAATAAGATGACATAATTAATTCAAAAAAGAAAGAAAAAAAAAGATAACGCTGTGTGACTTAGATGTTGAAATTTGCAGACAAGGATATTAAAGGAGCTATTATAAATATGTTTAAAAGTATAAAGGAAAATATAGGCAGATCTTGAAGATACTCTTGTGTTTAGTTCCAGACCACCCCAATAAAGCAAATATCACAATAAAACAAATCAAATGACTTTTTTTTTGGTTTCCCAGTGCATATAAAAGTTATGTTTATACTATAATCTATTAAGTGAACAATAGCATTATGTTTGAAAAACAATGAACATACCTTAATGAAAAAATACTTCATTGTTAACCATCATCAGAGTTTTCAATGAGTCATAATCATTGATCACAGATGACCGCAATGAACATAATAATAAAAAAGTTTAAAATGTTGTGAGAATTACTGTGTTACAGAGACATGGAGAGAGCAATTGCTATTGGAAAAATGGTGCTGTTAGACTTGCTCAACAGAATTACCACAAACTTTCAATTTGTAAAAACACACTACCTGTGAAGGGTCTTCAAGTGAAGGGCAATAGGGTTACATGGTCACAATTAATGAAAAGACAAACTCTGAATGAAGAAATAGAGACTATAAAAATCAAACCACTAGGAAATTATAAAACAGAACAAAACACATTGAAATAAAATGCATTGGATGACGGGGATGCCTGGGTGTCTCAGTCAGTTAAGCATCTGCTTTTGGCTCCAGTTGAGATCCCAGGGTCCTAGGATCTAGCCTTTTGTCCATCAGACTCCTTGCTTAGTGGGGAGTTTGCTTCTCCCTCTGCCCCTCCCCCTCTCATACTCTCTCTCTCTCTCTTTTGCTCTCTCTCAAATAAATAAAATCTTAAAAATAAAAAAATTTAAAAAAAAACAACTACAACAAAAAACCCTCACTGGATGAGAAAACAATACTAATGACTGAGGAAAAAGGTCCCTGAAGTTGAGGATAGGTCAACAGAAATTATGTAATATGGATAATATAAATGTATATATGGTGAATATGTTTACCTATGTAAGATACAAATATATATAATGTATAAAATACATTTGTGCCTATACATGTCATCAATCCATAGAACAATATCATATGACCCAAATACATGTAATTGAAATTATTAGAGTTCTCCAGAGACACAGAACGAGCAGGATGTCTATACATAGTGAGAGAGATGGAGAGAAAGATTTATTATAAGGAATTGACTCATACAATTATGGAGGCTACAAATCCCAAGACCTGCAGTCGGTAAGCTGACAACCCAGAAACCCTATAGTGTGGTTCCAGTCTGAGTGAGAGAAGGCTTGCACTCCCTTTCTCAACCAGAAAGGGCTGATATTTCTGTTAAGTCCAAAGGCAGAAAAAGCCAATAATTCAGTTCAAGTCCAAAACCCCAGTTCATAGCAGTTAGGCAGAAAGAGTTCCCTATTACTCATGGGAAATTTAGCCTTTTTGTTCTAGTCAATCCATTCTTAGTCTACTGATTCAAATTTTAGTTTCATCAAGAAACATCCCCACAGACAAACTCATAATAATGTTGGATCAAACATCTGGGCACCCTATACTTCAATAAGTTGACAAATAAAATTAACCATCACAAGTCCATTCCTAACATGATAGTAACATCATATTATCCTGCACACAACCAAAAATACTAGTTCACAAGAAGTAAAGTACTTGAATGGCTACTCTTCTCCTTGATAAACCATAAAAGGTATTACAAAATTAACAATACTTAATACTATGATATAAAGTCAATACATCTTATGTTACCTGATAGGGAATAAGAGAGTGAAGAAAACAAAGATATAGGATATACACATTCATAGCAAAATGATGAAATATTCATAAAAATTAATCTTTATTTCCATAACTTGTCATATGTTTATACTATTCTCTTTACCTTCAGCAAGTATTTCAGCTGAGTGTGATTCTTTAACTGGTAAGGTGACTCATACCTTCTTTCCTAGATAGTCAGGGCCATTATTGGTCCTGTCTGGATTGGGTTATTGTAGTTTTTCATTTATCTTAATTACAGGGCATGGAAATACTAAGAGATTCCCCTGGGAATCTCCTGTAGTCTAGACATTTTTTTCTTACATTCACTGTGGAGTAGTAGTCCAATTCCCTCTTTGTAGTCAGGAACAATCATCTGAGCCAGCATAGTAATTCCCTTCTTTTCCTGTTTAATCTGAGGCATGAGTTGAAAGTGGTCAGATATCAAGTCTTAATTTCTAGCTCAAGGGAGTCACTATTGTGTCTTCTGGTGAAACCCTTCACCCCTTTATTCCTAAGTCCTCAAAGGCCAGTAAAGCCTTATTCTGGGAATAGGAAATAAAATATTTCTCTAGTAGATCACTAGAGAAAACAGAGAGTGGTACCACTTCCCATTTCCACCCCTTGATTCCTAGACCTGTAAATTGTAGCTATGGGAGAAACACTGCCATATACTGGATGCTTATTCAGAGTATGCAGTCTTCTGGGAAATCTTACCCAAGCCCTGCAAGAAACTGACAGCTAACTAGGACTATAAATGAGTCCTCGAAAGCCATTCTACCATTCAACCAGCTATAGATGTTGAGAACATGGTATGACCAGCAAATTCCACAATAATGAGCTCATTGACTCACTTCTTTTGCTATGAAGTGAGTTTTTTTTAATCAAGAACTATTCTGTATGATAGACCATGACAGTGAATAAGTCATTCTGTAAGTCCATGGATGGCAGTTTTGGGAGAAACAATTCATGCAGGGAAGCCAAATTCACATCCAGGATAAGTGTCTATTCCTTTAAGAACAAAATTCCACCTTTCCCATAATAGAAGTGTCTGATAAATCAACGTACCACCAAGTAGCTAGCTGATCTACCATTTAGCTAGCTAAATGATGCCATGTAGAAGACTCAGTATTGGTCTTTGTTGGTGGCAGATTGGGCACTCAGCGGGGGCCACAGCCAGGTTGGCCTCGGTGAGTAGACATCTGTGCTGCTGAATCACGCATAATCTCCAAACCTGCCACCATGACCACTTTGTTTTTGAGACCATCTGTCAATAACAGAGGTGACTGGAGAGAGAGGATGACTGGTATATATAGAATGGGCCATCTTATTTCCTTGATCATTAAAATTCTCTCCTGCTGAGGTCACCTTGTGGTGAACATTCATATGGGGCGCACACACATAAGTCTTCTCTTCCTCTGTCATTTGATCAAGGGCAAATCCCCAGGAGACTGTGGGTGTAGGCTGAGAGAAAGAATGCAGTGCAGTAGAAGTGGAGGTCATCGGCATTTACACCACTTCTTCATGTACCTTACTTGTGCCTTCAAGACCTACTCAGGCCACATTATGTTATATACGACATCTGTTTAATGATGGAGCACTGTTGTGAATGCCCAGCTTTATGTAGGTGAAATAAGACCCAGTACATGATGATAATGTGGTGGCCTAAGTTTAAGCATGCTGTCCCTACTAAGAGCCTGTAGCAGATCAAGAACTGTTTCTCAAAAGGAGAAAAGTATCCAGAGAATAAGTAGGACTTCACTCTAAAATCCTAAGGGACTTTGGTGCAATTAACTTATGAGGGCCTGCCAAAAGCTATAAATAGCCTCCGTTTCTGCCACTGACACTTCAAGCACCATTGAATCTATTGGATTACAGGGCCCAAGTGGCAGAGCAACTTATAAGGCAGGGTGGACCAGTTACAGAGTCTTCTTATGTTCTGGGCCCCCACTCAAATCTAGCAACTCTTCAGGTTGCTCAGTAAATAGGCCAGAATAACACACCTAAATGATGAACATGTTCCTTCCAATATCCAAAGAGATCCCCCAGACATTGTACATCGTTCTGTTTATAGGAGTAGCCAGATACAATACTTTATCTTTCACTTAAAAGAAATATTTCAACATGATCCACACTGCTAGACCCCTAGAAATTTTACCAGTAGAAGATCCTGAAGTCATTGGATGTATTTCCCACCATTTCCAACATCAAGATAAACTAAATATGGGATCATAAGCAAAGATCCTCAAAATTGTAGTGAAACAAATAACCACAAATGAAACTCAGAAGATGGAAATCGGATGAAATCATAAACTCACAAGAATTCCACATATAAAAAAGTATCAAAAACAATATAAAATATTACATATCGAATTTTTAAAGAAATAAATTTGGAATCAGAAAAATGAGAAATCAGAAGAAAATTTAATACAGTCAGGTGTATTTTTTTAAATAATCAATAAACTTTCAGTAATAAAAGTAAAGTTGTTGAAAAAAATCAGAAAATTTATAAACTGTATGCTACCATAGAATGCAATATATGGACACATGGAGGTGTATAATACTAGGGTCATTTTAATACATATTGAGTATTGAACTAAAATTTCTAATGTATATTTAATCAGAATACCTAAAAGGAACAGAAATTATAGAATGAGCAGTTATCATAGCTGTGCATTTTTTAGGTAATAAAGACATGGAAAAGTAGAAATTGGGAAGGACAGTGTATTAAAAAATAAAATTGGTACCTGAACACATTGACATGGAGTTATAAAATTTCCAATAAAATGAGATGATCTTAAAAGTACCTGGAGAGAAAAGACAGATCCTTTAAAATAAACAAAAATGAGACTCACAAAAAGTTTCTAAAAATAAAAAGGAATCTAGAAGAGAGTAGAATAAAATCTTCAAAGTACTTAGAGCAAATCCCAATTTTTTTTTTTTGTCTACACAGAAATGCTCTTTCATTAGGGTAAAACAAGGACATTTCTAGATTTCAAAGTATGGAGAATTTAGTATAAATGCCCTATACCACAGAACATTCTAAAAGAAGTACTTGACCCATAATCCAAAATGTTCACTCACCACATATTTATTGTCTACTGTGTATTAATTACATGCTGTCCTAGGTCCTGAAAATTCAACTAAAATTCTTCTTATTAAGACACTTACATTCTCGTGATGCAGCTAAACAAAAACATAAATAAGTAAAAAATAAATGAATAGATACATACACACATAATATATAATATACTGCATAGTATATAGTATGTTAAAACATAAAATATATATAATACATGTAGTATATATAACTACATGAGGAAATATATATATAATATTTTATATACTGAGAAATACATAATATAAAGAGAAAATATATTTTCTATCATATTGATAGAATTCATAGAATCATATTGATAATGAGAAAAACAGAATATGAGAGGATGCCTGGGTGGCTCAGTGGGTTAAGCCGCTGCCTTCGGCTCAGGTCATGATCTCAAGGTCTTGGGATCGAGTCCTGAATCAGGCTCTCTGCAGAGCAGAGAGCCTGCTTCCCTCTCTCTCTCTGCCTGCCTCTCTGTCTACTTGTGATCTCTTTCTGTCAAATAAATAAATAAATAAATAAATATCTAAATTTTTACAAATCAATAAGAGAAGTATTAACTACCTAAAAGAAAAATATTTAAATAACATACAGAGCCCACAGTAAAATACAAACACCTTATGAATAGGAGTGCTCGATTTGACTCCTAATCAGATTTTCTAATTCTTTTAGTTTTGTGATAAGTGTGTATTTTTCACATAATATGAGAAAATATTAATAAAATTTCTATAAAAACACAATTTTTATTTTATTAAGACTTGTAACATAAATCTCGCTGTGCTTGGATTTTTTTTTTTTCATTAAAAGTTGCTATTATATTTTAGAGTCCCTGGAAGTAGCGGTCTCTATTTTACCCTATGAAAATCCAAGTTACTGCTCTCAACTTTATAAATTGAAACCAAGAATAACACATTTTATATTGCAACACTATACACATAAATACATACAGTCATTTACTGATGATATTTATACCTATTACTTATGATGCATGTAGAAGTATTATGCCCTGTTCTATCCTTCCTATCTTATCCTGCTTTATAATTTAAAAATGTTGGTCTCAAGGTATTAAGTTGATGCCATCAGACTGTGACCCACAGTTTTAAAAGCACTGTTCCAGCAGGTGCCAAATGAGCATATATTTAGTTTCAATAAATTAACATGAATTTTGCGAGATAGTAAGGATAGTACTTATGACCATTTAATTTGAAAGCCTGATATAGCAAAGTGCTGCTGTGATCAAAAGATTCCAACGAGAGAATCAGTTTAACACTCAAACTTTTGTGCCAATCAGTACATAATTGTTGACTTTGATTGCAGTTCTGTGATGTGGGTACTTTCTAAAAATTGTGTGCATTACTTACCTTTTTGAAAGAAATAAGATGTTTAAGAATAATGCCATTCTGAAGAGAAGGAGAAAAGGTTGTGGCTTCAAGTATATGCATCTTTTGTAAGAAAGGAGGACATTTTCAACATTTTAATGGTCCAAGTAAGTGAATATGTAAAACTTTTTCAGAATCATATCATGGCTTTTCACAGAGTAATCTCTCAATTGCAAGTAAAAGGAGTGTTATTTGCTCTCAATTTGTAAGCGAAAGGATAGCGCCAAACAATTTTTCTCTTTCAAAATAACACAAACTTTCTGCTCCTCTTCCTGTCTTCATAAAGGTATAAGTAATGACTTCTCATTGTACATCTGAACATTACAATTTTCCTTGTACTTTTAACACTGTTACACCATTTTCAAAGGTGTCATGTTTCGAAGTTTATAGCTATTTCCTCTTTGTCATTTCTTATTTTCTGTTATTCCAAGAAATACGTTATTCTGAGTATAGATAGGGAATTGTCTCCCTTCCCTCTCCGCTAAAATCTATTTTCAGTTATATATTACCAAAACTACTATGAAAACATTAAGTCATTATTGAATGAATTGGTTTCATATCATTAAAAAAAAAAAAAAACCCGAGTATATTCTTAAATTGAGCTTAAAGACTAAAAGGAATTATGCATGAAGCCATAACCTTTTTCATATTCAGATGAAACAAGGAAGGTAATTTGTAAAGGTTATTGTGAGGGGAGGGGGTTATTCTGGGCTTGTGAAAATCAATTTGCTTTATGATTATCATGAAAATAGATTCTTAAATGTCTTCTAAAACTTTTTAACTCCAATAAGGTCTTTGCTTATATTAAAATCATAATAGTTAAGATTTGGTAACAAAATGTATAGGTTTCATGAAGATACAACTTTTTGAAGCATATGAAATTCAGTATTTTTTTTTTAAGATTTTATTTATTTATTTGACAGAGAGAAATCACAAGTAGATGGAGAGGCAGGCAGAGAGAGAGAGAGGGAAGCAGGCTCTCTGCTGAGCAGAGAGCCCGATGCTGGACTCCATCCCAGGACTCTGAGATCATGACCTGAGCCGAAGGCAGCGGCTTAACCCACTGAGCCACCCAGGCGCCCCATGAAATTCAGTATTGTTTTAGATTGTTTGCTCTATTTTTTTTTTACCTTGAAAAATATCAAACCTACAGAAAAGTAATAGTAAAAGTCATTTTAATGACACTCCCCTTACTAGGATTTACCAACTATTAACAGTTGGCGAATTTGCTTTCTCTTTCTCCTTTGCTAAATATTCAAAAAGTAAATCACTGACATGATGGTACTCACTCCTAAATATTTCATCTTGTCGCCTTTAAGATCAAGGATAGCCTCCTACATAACCACAATCCCATTTTCACACCAAGGAATTTAATTTGGATTCAATAATAGTATAAAAAATGTAATCCATATTTAAATTATCTAGTAGTCCATAAAATTAGCTGCCAGTATTGCTTTAATACAAGATTCCCCTAAGAATTATACACTGTATTTGGTGGCATGTATCTTTCCTCTTTGTCTCTTGACTCTCTTGTCTTTCATAAAATTGATACTTGTGAAGAGTCCAGGCCACTTGTATAAAATGCTCTACAATCTACCTTTGTCTTTTTATGATCTCACGATCATACTTAGATTAAGTCATTTACAAACAACGTATACATTCCTTGGCATTATATTGGAAGACATAAGGTCAGTTTTTTATGGCTAATGGGAATGCTAGTTGGTTCATCTCACATGATGCTTTCCAACTATATGAATATCTGTTTCCCAGTAACTATTCACACAATGGCTCAGTGTCTGTTTATGGACAGTTGCCTTAATCAATTTTTTACATTCGTGTCTGTAAATTGGTGATTTGTTAATTATATTATTTTTCTATATTTACCCATTTACATTCTTCAGTAAAGATTGTTACATTCCCAGCAGTTCTGTGAATGAAGACTGTCCACTTCATGAAGCATTAAATAAAGTTTGTTCATAGCACCTAATTGTCTTTTTTTACGTTTTTTTTAACAGTCCTTGGTGATGAGCAGGAGGATCAGAAGCTGAGTGCTAGCTACCTGAGACATGATGAGATGCACACTGAATCCTTTGAGCTTCCTGTTCTTCTCATCAGGACCAGAAACAGTGGGTCAGTCACTCTCAGATTTAAGCTCCACTCCATTGTTTTCAGCTCTCTGTTCCAAACAACCCTTATTTTTAAAAAATTCTTCTATTTATATAATATCATTATATTATATATAAATACATATTTTTGGCTTCAAATATTGCTTTCAGAGTATGAAGTCAAATACCAAACTTTCCAGTTTTTAAAAAAGGAACAAAAGGTGGTGAATTTTCTAGAGCCAATAAGGAAAAACTTGAAGCCACTATTAAAGAATTAATCTCATCATATTTTCTAAAACATAACCAACTATGGGCTGTTTAAAACTATATATACATATTTTTTCTTTACTTACAAAACAGAAAGATCAAGTTTGAAGACTATGTATCCAACTGCCATCAGATTTTAAGTGACAATAAAATATTATCTCTATATTTTTTATTTTAAAAAAAACAAAAACAAAAAAACTAGTTCCCAAAAAGAGTTCAGAGTGTTTTAAAGTTCTCAGAGAAGTTCTGGGATCCTGGAAAGGCCCTGGAATAACTATAGGAGAAGTCCACAGTGAGTGGTAGCCATGAGGAGACTGAAGAGGGAAGAATTCCAATGTCTGCAATGTGTGGTAGCCATCAGGGGGCACTTATAAACCCTCGAGGTAAGTCCACAGCATAAACCATTAGAGGGCTTGCAGAAATAAATTAAGACAAGAAATTCAGAATGTTTGACCAATGTCACAACAAAATCTAAGTAGAATCAAGTTTTACAAGCCATCAGGCCACCCTGATGATAAAGACGATAAAGAAAACATCTCATGACAGGAACAATAAATCTGTTGCTAGTGGAAGCCAAAGACATAAAATTGGTGGGCACAAATCAAGCATTAAAAGGAGTTAGAGCACAAGCCACCTAATCCTGGACTCTTATGTTAGGATGAGTTGATCACCGAATGGGTGAAATTGATACTGTCACCTATCGACCTCAAGAAAACTTCCATGCAACAAGGCACATCATAAAACAGCACAAAAATCCCCAACTCAATGACATATTCCTTTTAGGCATTAATTTGAGACCCAAGTCTCAATTAATTAGAGATCCAAGGCCTACCTAAAAAAATGCAATCTTTAAGTTTCAAAGAATTGAGCATTCCTCCTTCCAGCATACCTCTTTATATGTCTAAGAAATATTTTCCTGGAAGCTGTAGATACATACAAAAATGGTAAAATCTTACTAAGACAATCTAGAATTACCATGGCCATTATGGGAAATATTGCAATTAGCCAAAAATATTTTTTAGAGAAGTACAGTTAAAGGAAGTGTTCCCAAATCAAACAAAGATAATGGGATACCTATTTTAATTGCTATGCAGAAGCCTGCAAAAGGGTTCAGGATTTTTAAAAGAGCTTCATTAAAAGATTCATTGCAAAGGGCTGATGAAAAGGTAAAGCCACAAAAGTTACCCAAAGCAAAAGATTGTAAGATTGATGTGACCCCTACCGCTCCTCTCTATCCTCCTTTACTTGAGTATTTACAGTTTATTAAAACTCCACTTGAATTGCCTTTCCATTCTGCAGAGACTACAAAACCATAAAATAAGCAGCATCCTGCTACTGGTCCATCATCAAACACTGGTCCAGAAATTGGAGTCTCATTTGTAATTCTGGAAAAAAGATTGTCCTCAAAATTTTTATACAAATCTTTCCACACTGACTTGAATGCCCCCATATCTCAAAGGAGGCCCCCCAATATGGCCTCCCCCTAGGGCTGATGAGATGCTGAGGGATTCTCTGGTAAACTGCCATGAACTACTCCCTTAAACAGCCGAGGGGAAACTAAAATTAAAATTAATGGAAAACCCTGCCAAATTCCTGAAGATACTGGAGCTACCCACTCTGCCTTAAACCTCACTCTCTCTGGAGCCTATGGATTCGATCCGGGGAAAACTGGCGGAAACCTGTGAAGGGTAGCAGTTCTTACCAGAGTCAGGCTTCTTGGATCTTGGTTGTGCCCGGTAGAGAAAGGAAGGTAAAATGTCATGTAGTTACTTATCGGTTTTCTGCCGTTTTCTCTCCCACAGACGGCGATGCCTTCTTGTTTTGCATCCTGAAATCGTGGCTTGGCTTTCTGTCAGGAGCATGTAGCTTGTTGATTCTCTTGTATGCAGGCAGCTCAACTGTCAGGTTCATGTCCAAAATGTGTCTGGACAGAAACGTGAGCTGCACCCCATTTGTGGCTAGGGTCTGTCAAATGACAAAACGAACACAACTTACTAATGAGTTCCCTTTATTCAAGGGATTGGGGGAGTGTGGCACTTCACAGGCAGTGGAAAACTGTTCCTGAGGGACTTTGCGCCAGTGAGTTTTACAGAACCTTAGAAAAGGCAACAGGAAAAAGGGCATGATTGCCTAGGAGGTTGGGGATTTCCATTTAAGACTAAGCAGGCCCTATTCCCTAGATTAAGCAAAATCAGCTAAACCTGAGTTAGAGGGTTGTGATGAGTGTTAGGACTCCTTGACAGGTGTTTCCTGTAAATGCAGGCTGACTTAGGTTTAGGTTTGTGGTGTAGGGCTGGGCCACTGGGGTGGCCTCCATTTTGTGGATCATGATAAACAAATTAGCTTTATCAGGTCCTGCTGACTGTTGCTAGCTCTCAGGGGAATTTTCTAAGACTTTCTTTTGGCTCTTTTTCGGAGTAGCTCTGGATCTTTGCAGGGTATTACCTTTTGCTCCCTTTTGAGGGATGTTTCCTGCATCCAAGGGGTCATTCAAAACTGCCAGGAATATTTATTGTTTGTCCTAGATGAAACCCAACAAGATATTTGAGAGGATTTTTTTTTCAAGATTTTATTTATTTATTTGACAGAGGGGGAGAGATCACAAGTAGGCAAAGAGGCAGGCAGAGAGGGAGGGGGAAGCAGGCCCTCTGCTAAGCAGAGACCCCGATGCAGGGCTCAATCCCAGGACCCTGAGACCATGATCTGAGCCCAAGGCAGAGGCTTCAACCACTAAGCCACCCAGGTGCCCCTTGAGGGGATTTTTTTAAGAAGCCCTACGGTCAAAAGTTGACCAAATTGGAAGCTGGTATTTAGACCCTTACAGAATTTTATTTATTTTTTTCTTTTTTAGGTCTTCTCTCCTCAGAGGAATGAAACAACATACCTAGAGGGAAAGAAAAACATTCCAAAGACAAACTTATCTAAATCTAAAACACAGAAATCTTTTGATTTTTATCATAGTTGAAGATCTTCTTCCTAATATAAAAGAAGCAAATTGAAGATAATATAGTAGGATGACTGGCTCAGTCCCTTCATAGCATTCAGGTTGTAACCCAATTTTTCAAGTAATTAAAAACTGTCCTCCAAACTGAGCCTTCACAAGAACAGAAAAAGCCAACATAATCCTTTTTATCAATTCCAGAATCTTCTCTCTTCACTTCAAAAGGTTAATAGGTATTGTAAAAATTTTGGATTTAGGAAATAATAGACCTTGGAGGAGCTTATAGTCTCTGTGCCTTTGAGATGTGAATGTTCTACTTAGTCTTCTCTAGAAACTGAGAGCCATCTCTTCAAAATGCAAATTTCAGGGAGGTAATTCCTGTCAGAAGGAAGCAAAGGGAGGAAAAGCCTATTTGGAAACTAGGTGAATGAAAAATCTTAAAAGTCATCTCCACAAATACTGGTAAAAAGTTTAAGTCATCTTAATAGGTAAACTTAACTTATTCCATCTGCCAGAAATTACCAACTGCCAGAAACGACCCACTACCCACTGAATAGATATAAAAAATAAACATGCAAAATGCTAAACAAAGCTTGCTCCATGGCTGAGTCAATGTATACAATTACTTTGAGTGATATGCTATTTCCCTCAATTTTCTCTGCTATGCATTTGATTCTACTACATCTGTACAGTTTTTTTTTCCCAGTAGATACCATAACTTCCTAAAACACTCATATATACCCAGAATATCTTTATTACATATTTTACTGTCAAGTAAAAATTTCCCATCTTATCAAAATTCCTAACCCCCCTCCCTCTGTATGGTAATGACAATGCTTAATCATTCTAAAAACTCAGTTGTAAAAGGGTGTATTTTGATGATATTAAAAATCTTTCTTGTTGGTATCATTTGATTATCATATTGGCCACTTTGTTTACAGTCAGTCAAAAGTATATATATCCAGGTTAATACTATTAATTCTTTAGTGATTTAATTTGATACTGTAACTCACTGTAGTACATGTACACATTTAAATATATATATATAACTACTGTGAAAACTGAATCTCTTGACATGAAAAAGTCTACTTTAATGTTAGCTAAAAAGTGTCCTATTTTATTATTTATTATTATTATTATTATTCAGTACCAGATCATTATGGTACTAGTATAGAACTCTCTGGAAGACCAATTATCATGGTCATTTAAGATAGACATGGTTATTGCACTGTGGAAAGCAGAAGGCTAGCTGAAGACAAAGTATCTGACACCCTGCAGCCCTCCCTCTATCCCCCAGCTCCTGGGTGGGATATGTGTGATATTCTTCCAGGAAGCTCCCAACTGTCTTAATGTTACTGCTTTACCAGAGGGAAAAAACAACCTTACTTTGACAATGGCAAGTCCTCTGGTATCTTGTAGGTTCTCTTTAGCATGTGAAAGTTCTTTTGAAAACCTACCTTATTCCCTACCCCCAATTCCCAAATACATAATCAGCCACTCCTCACAATCCCCCTGCAGCAGCTCTTTCCACCCACAGGCCCTGTCCCTGTGCTTAAATAAAACCACCTTTAATAAAACCATCTGAAGAATTCTTTCATGGCTATCCGCTCTGGACCCCACCCCACCAGATCTCACCTATATTCCAAAACCACATCAAAATGATAAGAGATGATTGAGAATCTTTAGGAAAAGCATTCCAAGAGATAAGGGAGAAAACTTATACAAGGCAATCTAAGCAATTTTATACCGACTCTACTGTTAATATCCAAGATAAATAAAAGAAACAAAAATCTGGTCTGCAAATAGCTCTTAAAGACCTGTTCAATAGCCAAACATCAATTTAGCTTTGAAATGGTGTCTTTCCCCACTTATTCCTGAAAATGAAGAGATGACAGGAATTGATTGTAGTGCCTAATATCAGCAAGTTAACACCATATTTTCTAAAAATATTTAAAAGCTGCAATTTTGCCTCTCATCCTTGATCTTTACAGCACCTGGCAGCAACAGGAATCACATTCTTAAAATAATACCTACCTCCTTAAGCAAGCCAAGCAATGTTATAAATATCCATTTTAAGCTTTCTTGCAAACTAACCAATGGGACAAGAAAAGAAAAAAAAAATCACTTTGAGCTCCAAACAAAAATACCAGCCCCAAATGTGAAATGCATGGTGGGGTATGTGTGAATGAGATGTTTTGCTTGAATGGATTTGCCCAAAAGCTAAACATCATTGACCAAGGTGAAACTACTACACCTTTGTTAAATTCTTTGTAACTCATATCTATATAATTAAAATGTCAACAAAAAGCTCTTATAAAACTCTCTTCATCATATGTCAAAGTATGCAAATGATATTTTATTTTTAAAAAATTAAGTTACATGGTGATGGATAATAAGGAAGGCACGGATTACATGTAGCACTGAGTGTTATACGCAAACAATGAATTATGAAACACTACATCAAAAACTAATGATGTACTACTGTATGGTGACTAACGTAACATAGTAAAAAAATAAAAATAAATAAATTAAAAATTAAGTTTATTTTCAAAATGGGCATTTTTGGCTTCCTATTTACCAAATCAGGTATTATAAGTCATTTGGAAACTACAAAAAAACCATAAAGACAAAAATATAATTCAAAAGTTATCTGTGGATATCAATCATTTCACAAAGTATTAACATACTATTAATACACAATGGGATATCAAACAGTAACCTGATATTTTTTCTTAAAATAAAATGCAAGTTTTTTCCATGTTATTAGGTCTCCAGGAAGCTGTTATTCCAGCATGTTCTACTGTAATATTTGTAAATTATCCTCTATTTTAGGACTTCAAGTTTTTCCTCTAATATTTGCTATAATAAACAATGCCCCTACAGATGTTTAAAATTATTTTTCCAAACAAAATATGTTATGTAATTTTAAACCAGGAATGATAATGCTATAGTTTAAATCCTCAATATTTGTTCATTATTTTGCTTAAAATGTTATATTAAAATATCATTCTATAACTTATATTTTATCAGTTTATCAACACATTGATTCTGGATTTTTTAAAAAATGTATTTCAATCCCATATTATTTGGTACATGCAAATTCAAAAATGCTCTCTTTGCTTTGTAGATAGATGCATTCTTACCAATATAAAATAACACCTTTTCCCATCACTGCTTTGAATCTGAATTCCTTTTATATAAGAACAATATGACCATTTCTTCTTTCTTTTTGTTTACTTGTTGCCATTATATGTTTTATCCCTCCTTTATTGCTAGCCCTTTATTACATGTTGTTTAATGAGTATTCTTTAAAATAAATGTATTTAATCCATATTTATTCATTTTTATTACATGGATGGACCTACCTGATGTACAATCTTTTTTTTTTTTTTCTTAAGAAACTCTTGATCATTGTTATTGACTATGTCCAGAAACAAATTTGGCTCCAAATAGAAGAAAAGTGAGAGACAAAATATTTTTTTTTTTTTTTTACAGCTCTAACATCTCCATTCTGACCTGTGCTCTTTCCATGTATGATTAAGTCTACTCATGTGACCTGGATTGGGAAGAAATAGTATTAAGAAAACTCTGATGGCTATTTCCAACAATCATACTGTCTCAGAAATATATATATATATATATATATATATATATATATATGATCTTAGAACTGTTCAATATACCATAACTATTCATAGATGAACAGTATTTCTCCTCAAGCCAATAAGAATGTGCCAATTTTAAAGTTAACATGTTTGGAGATTTAGAATTATAAAAGTAGCAAGAGTTCAGGAAAAAGAAAACATATAACTAAATGACATGGTAAAATTAGATATTAACAACCATTAGACAATCATTTCTGCAACAGCTTCCTTAGTTTCTCATGTGCTGTATAATGAGATGATCTTGTAGTCCTCCTTATATAAGAAAAATGATGCAATCCTATTATATATAACAGCTACTTTCTCTACTTATTAGTACTCTACATGTTTAGAAATATATTCACAATCAGAGGTAACTGGCTAGAGATATATTCACAATCAAACTGCTTGTAAGAATCAGTCAGTAGATTCTTCAACTACCCAATAACAAGAGCAGGAGATGAAATACACTTGTTCTCGGCCATTTAAAAAAAAAAAAAAATTAACTCATTGCTCACCTGAAAATTATAGTCATGTTTTCTGAGATCCAGTGCATTACTAAATGGAGCTTAATTTGCTTTGACTTAAAAAAAAATACAGAAAATAATGAAACTTGCTCACTAGAATAAATAAAATATCTCAAGTTCTAGTACTACCTGAAGAATAAGATAAAGATACCAACATTTAAATTAAAGTCAGGAGCTCCTGGATGGCTCAGTCAGTTAAACATCCAACTCTTGATTTTGACTCCGATCATGATCTCAGGGTCACAAGATAGAGCCCTGGTTTGGGCTCCACACTCAGTATGGAGTCTGCTTTAGATTCTCTTTCTCTCTCTCTCTCTCTGCCCCTGCCTAAAATAAAATAAATTAAGGCTAGAAAATCTAATAAAGACTATCATTGACTCACAAAAGACTATAATCATAATATATTTGCATTGTAAAGCAACATGTTGGGTAAAGGTAAAAAATGAAATGTAAAATTAATGCCACAAAAAGATGAAGCTTATTTCAGAGTACAGATTTTTTTAATTAAAAAAAATGAATTAAAATATCAGCTTTGAATTTTTTCGCTATGTGACACTGGATGAATTACCATTTTTTCTCACTTATAAGAGGGTATGTTAAAAGTAATTAGAAAATAATGGTCTTGTTAAATGAAATAATGTGATTGGCAAGCACATAGTTAAGTCCTCAAGGACTATCACATGTAAATTTTTTTTTTCTTTTAAACCAAAACAAAATAAGATTTCTTGAAATGGTGAGTTCCTCTGGTGAATTTGAAACATTTTCATTTTCAGTTATGTTTTGATATGAAGCCCTTTAGGATATATTTATTTTCATTATTTTCATACTAGCTTAAAAAATTAGATATATAATCATTTAAACAGAATTAAGTGTGATGGTTTAAAAATATTATTTTTAAAGATGGAATTTGATGGTTCTCATGTTTAAAACAAAATATAAGAATTAACTGTGATCCCCCTCATTTAAGTCTTTTGCCTCTTATTTTTAAAGTAACTGTAATTTATCCTACATAAAATAAAATCAATTGCTGTACTACATAGCTAATTTGTTTACTTTTGGCACCATATTGCACTTTAACTAAGAACATTTCCAGAGAATCACAATGCCAAAATTTTGCTTTTCTAATTAAAAGAAAAGGCACTGTAAGCTGTTTTATTAGAAATATGGGTGATACTATTAAAAGCAGATAATGATTTAGAAAAGTGAGCTTAGTATAGGCTGAACTTTAGTGCAGAGTATGCAAAATAAAACAGTGCACACTAATCAATTAAAACGGGGCAGATTATTTTATGGTCACTAAATATTTTTACATAGATAATGTAGGGTAGTGTTTTACTTGTGTTACATATTCTAAAAGCCCACATCTCAAAATTGGAGACTTCTGTTTTACCAAAAATGGAAATGATATCATGTAATAAAAAGATAACTAAATGTTTGCACATATGCCCAAGAGGTTGGGAGGTGGAGAGAAGAATGTACATGTAAATATACATTCATAATAGTAGAGATGAGAAATTACTGTGGCATTATTTTTTAAAAGAATGAACAGCAAAAAACTGAAATTAGCAATATAATAGGTTGGGTAGGTTATGATACATTTACACTAAGAATTATTATGCAGTCAATAAATGCATATTATATATTATTTTTTTACATATATATTATTATTAAGAAGGGGGAACAAGATGTGGAATCATTTATATTATACATTGGTATTTTTAATATCCATTTAAAATGTTAGCATCCTTTCAGGATCTGACTAAGCAGTTTTGAGGGTCACTTGGTAAGTCAGGCATGTATACTCCCTGCAAGAATAAGTGTTTCTATTTTAGGCTGCAGCAATTATTACAGTAAAGTCATATATAAATACTTGATTTCCTTCTGGAGCATAAGGATATATAAGAAACCATTAATAGTGGGAAGTTGGAAGCAAGATTGTAATTTTATTGTTATTAGTACTTGAATTTTTAAAACTTGTTTAACTATTAGTAGATAATTTATTTTTTAAATAATAGACTTTATGAAAATAATACTTATGTGCATCATTAATTCATATGCTTTAGTCTCTCTAGAGAAATATTTTAATATAAGCTTGAATGTATCCAGCTTTTTTTAAAAGGCTAATATCAATCAAGAATTAAAAGTTTCTCTTTTAGCAACTTTGAAATATATAATGCAGTATTACTAGCCACCATTCTGTACAATTCACAATATCAAATCCTTATATTTTATACCTGAAGCTAATATGTTGCATGCCAATTACATCTGAATAAAAAATTAAAAGTATTTACAATATTTTTCTAAATTATCCTTTGTTATATAAACATAAGTTAATTTTTCCTTCTTATAATTATTTTAATCAAAAAAGAGGCAAATATAAGGAAATTATGTAGTTCTATAAATTCACAGCTGAACTTTTCCAAAGAAGTCACTATTGCCTGGCTTAGTATTATCTCCATCAAAGAAACCATAACCAGATTTAAAGACAGCTTAATGATATCATGATAGGATTTCAAAATACTCTCTAGGACTAATATAATTCTGCAATAGGTGTGAAAACATGCTAACACAAAAGGATTTATTTCTAACATTTTGTTGTTACATAAGTCAGTGTCAGGTCAACAGGCTTTGGTGTGGTGAAGCCCAGACTAACAGATTTACATCAGCTTTTTGTAGGATGTTCAAAAGTGGTTTTCATTCCTACTGAAAAAAGACCAAAAAATTTTATTTTTAATACACACATATATTGTTGTACAGGCCTAGACCAAATTGCTTTAAATAAATAGAAATATCTATACTAATCAAAAAGTTGCTACAATATGAACAAAATTTTTTATTTATTTTTCTTATAAACATATAATCTACTATATGTTTCAGAGGTACAGGATTGTGATTTATCAGTCTTACACAATACACAGAGCTCCAGAGCAAATACCTTTCCCAATGACCATCACCCAGCCACCCCATCCCAGCACCCCTGATGCTCCAGCTACCCTTAAGTTTGTTTCCTGAGACTAAGAGTCTCTTATGGTTTGTCTCCCTCTCTGGTTTCATTTTGTTTCATTTTTTCCTCTCTTCTTCTATGATCCTCTGTCTTGTTTCTCAAATCCACCTATCAGTGAGATCATATGATAATTAGCTTTCTCTTATTGACTAATTTCACTTAGCATAATACCTTCTAGTTCCACCCACATTTTTACAAATAGCAAGATTTCAATTTTTCATGGCTGCATAATATTCCATCATGTGTGTGCACGCGTGTGTGAGTGTATCACATCTTTATCCATTCACCAATTCAGATATTGTTGGATATCTTAGTTCTTTTCATAGTTTGGCTATTGTGGATATTGCTGCTATAAAAATTGGAGTTGGTATCCCTTAGGATCACTACATTTGTATCTTTGGCATATACCCAGAAGTGCAACTGCTCAGTCATAGGGTAGCTCTATTTTCAACTTTTTGAGAAACCTCCAAACTTCCAAAGTGGCTGTACCATCATGCATTCCCACCAACAGTGCAGGACGGTTCCCCTTTCTCTGCAGCCTCATGAACATCTTTGGTTTCCTGACTTGTTAATTTTAGCCATTTTGACTAAGCCATTGTGGTTTGATTTGTATTGTCCTTATGCTGAGTGGTACTGAGCATTTTTTTTTTAAACATCAAAATAATATGTTTTGACATAATTAGACATCAAGGAAATGCAATTAAAATGACACTGAGATATAACTACACACTTATCAAAATGGCTAAAATAAAATATAATGACAAGACCAAAAGAAAAAAATATACCATTTGATGCATTTTATCATGTGTCTGTTAGCCATTTGTATGTCTTCTTTAGAGAAATGTCTGTTCATGTCTTCTGCCTGTTTCTTGTTTGGACTATTTGTTCTTTGGGTTTTGAGTTTCATAAGTTTTTTATAGATTTTTGATACTAGTGCTTTATCTGACATGTCATTTGAAAATATCTTCTCCCATTCTGTCTGTTGCCTTTGATATATATTGTTGTCTGTTTCCTTTGCTGTGCAAAAGATTTTTATCTTGATGAAGTCAAAACAGTTCTAGCCAATAGGGTCCAACAGTACATCAAAAGGATTATCCACCAAGACCAAGTGGGATTTATTCCTGTGCTACAATGTTGGTTCAAAATCTGCAAATCAATTAATGTGATACACTACATTAATATAAGAAAGGACAAGAACCATATGATATTCTCAATAGATGCAGAAAAAGCATTTGACAAAGTACAGCATTCTTTCTTCGTTATAACTCTTCACAGTGTAGGGATAGAGGGCACATACCTCAATACCATAAAGGTCACATACAAAAATCCCGCAACAAATATCCTCAAGGGCAAAAACTGACAACTTTTCTTCTAAAGTCAAGAATACGAAGGATGTCACTATCATCACTGCTGTTCAACATGGTACTAGAAGTCCTAGCCTCAGCAATGAGACAATAGAAAAAAAGGCATCTGAATCGGCAAAGAAGCCAAACTCTCACTCTTTGCAGATGATATGCTACTTTATGTGGAAAACCCAAAAGACTTCACCCCAAAACTACTAGAAATCATACAGGAATTCAGTGAAGTGTCAGGATATACAATGAATGCACAGAAATCATTTGCCTTCCTACACACCAACAACAAGACAGAAGAAAGAGAAACTAAGGAGTTGATCCCATTTATAACTGCATGCAAAACATAAAATACCCTCAATAAACCTAACCAAAGAGGCAAAGAATCTGTACTCAGAAAATTATAGAGTACTCATGAAAGAAATTGAGTAAGGCACAACAAAATTGAAAAACATTCCATGTTCAAGAATTGGAAGAACAAATATTGTTAAAATGTCTATGCTACCTAGTCCAATCCACACATTCAATGCAATCCCTATCAAAATACCAACAACTTTTTTCACAGAAATGGAACAAATAATCCTAAAATTTCTATGAAACCAAAAAAAGACCCCAAATAGCCAGAGGAATGTTGACAAAGAAAACAAACCTACTGACATCACAATTCCAGACTTTAAGCTCTATTACAAAGCTGTCATCATCAAGACAGTACAGTACTGGCACAAAAACAGACACATAGATCAATGGACAGAGAACTCAGAAATGGACCCTCAATTCTATGGTCAACTAATCTTTGACAAAGCAGGAAAGAATATCCAATTGAGGGGGGGGAGTCTCTTCAACAAAAAGTATTAAGAAAATTGGAGAGCCACATGCAAAAGAATGAAACTGAACCATTTCCTTACACCCAATACAAAAATAGACTCAAAATGGATGAATGACCTAAATGTGAGACAGGTATCCATCGAAATCCTTGAGGAGAACACAGGCAGGAACCTTGCTGACCTCAGCCACAGCAACTTCTTTCTAGACACATTGCCAAAGACAAAAATGAGCAGAAATTTAATATACGTTAAAATGATTCCTAGAAACTCACTTAAATGCAAGCATATGCATTTTATAGAAACATGCATGTTCATAGAGACATACATGTTATAGAATGAACAAGGTAATAGAATTATTATGAGAAATTAAAGTATGGAGATACAGTAAGTGAATTTATTTGTTTGCAAATTCAGTACCTGCTATGTACAAGGCACCAGATGAAGCTGTGGGGATCATGTAGATGCTGTGAAAGGACAGATCCCTGGAAGCAATTGCCTATCAGCTAAGACTATATGTTATCAAATTCTTATACTGAATACAGATGTGTGTGTGTGTGTGTGTGTGTGTGTGTGTGTGTGTGTAGGAAACAGGTAAATAACTATCATGGACAAAGCCTCAAAAATGTAGTTTAACTTTTTAAAGTATTTTTTTAAAAGTTTTTATTTATTTATTTGACAGAGAGAGAGATCACAAGTAGGCAGAGGTAGATAGGGGGTGGGGAGGGAAGCAGGCTCCCTCTCTCTGCTTGAGCAGAGAGCCCAATGTGGGGCTTGATCCCAGGACCCTGAGATCATGACCTGAGCTGAAGGCAGAGGCTTAACCCACTGAACCACCCAGGCGCCCCTGTAGTTTCTTAGTTTAAAATCCATCTCCACAATAACAGAATTGGATTTTACTCATTGTCAATAATTGTAAAGGGTCTGAAATTCTACCCTGCTTCCACACTCCAAGTTGGCCAGCCATAGTTGTATGGATATTGGCAGAGGTCATAAGTTTTCTGGATCAGAAATAGAGGACTTTATTACTCATAGCACAGCAAGCAATTTGAGCATTATGTGAATGTTGGTTCTCTTTGCCCCTCATATACCACAAAGTTGATGGAGAGGAAGGCTCAGGTGGGTGCTGCACATACAGTGCGTTTACACAGAAGCCAGAGAAACTTAAACTTAGGAAACCCAATATTTTAGAGGGAACCACTAACAAATCTGTTCAGTTTTTGCCTCAGAGGAAAGACATTATCTTTACTATCTTGGACAGCAAACAATTCTGAATTGATAGTTGCCAAGAGGAGGCACTATCTCTATCTTCCAATGCAGTTTGCTGTATAAACATCCATGAGAAAATAATTCAGGACAGAAGCTCACACTGCCTCTGTTTGGAAAATGTGCAGGTGAGAGGCCCTTGGAGAATTGTCTCTTGGATAATCTTCTGACAGCTATAGAAATGTTGGCCTTTTGAAAGAAGTTTTAAATTATTTCAGAATTAAAATGATTTCATCTAGACTTTCTCAATATTAGATTTATCTGACACTTAATGACTTAGATGATTCTTAATTATCTATACAAAGGAATTGTTTTGATTGGATTTTTGACTTTAGTAAATGTCATTTCTCAAGAATCTATTGAATTGATGATCCACTAAACAGAATATTATCAGCCTCCTCTCAATAAAGATCCAATTCTTAGGGCAATTCTAATAAGTTTACCTTGAGAATTTTTTGTAATGGCACGTAATTTGTACAAGTATTGGATAGCTTTTGCTGTAAAGTATGGAGTTATAATAAATAATAATTTCATAGAATTTTATTGATACCATTCCAATATTTATTCTATCAAGGGAAACAAAAAGCAGAAATACATTCTAAAATATATGAAAATATTTAGAAGTTTTATCTTATAATCTTTGCCAATCCCTCGGTAGTAGTATATTGAAGTGTGTGAACCCAAACCATAAATGTCTACCTTTACATATGTTTGTGATTTTACCCATGTTATAAATGAGGCTAAAATATATTACAATATTTAAACAAAATAGAGAAATCAGCTTTATCTTCAGTAAATACTGAGTTTGAAAATGTTAGAGTCTATTTTTTTCCTACTTTCTCTTTGATTTTACTCTCCAGGAAAATCAACATGATAACCTTTTAAAATTAATAGCAAGTATTTGGCTCTTTTTATAAATCTTATATCCTTCTTTCTTCTTCCAACCCTCATTCTCTCATGATAACTGCTCATATTTACATAAACTGGTTGCCAAAATATTCTTTTTTTCACCTAATAAAACTTCGTACTTCCTCAAGAAAATTGGTAGAATAATAATACTGTGGCTTAAAAGGAAGCTCACAGCAGACAAAATAAGAATAAGATCTAAAAATGAAGAAGTTCCTTTTTGTATAAAGGTAATCAGGTGATGATCTTGGGGGAGGTGGTCAATAAATTTCCAATGGAGTATTCCAAAAAATAGACAAGAAGTAGTATATACTATATGATTTGTGAGGATCTCCTGCTTAAATTTAGATAAACATGGTTCATTTTAAAATGTTATATAACGATGATGTTTAAAATACTGTTTCTCTTTTTTGGGGAACCTGGGTGGCTCAATTGATTAAGCACCTGACTCTTGATTTCAGCTCAGATCTTGATGTCAGGATTGTGAGATCCAACTCTGCACTGGGCATGGAGCCTGCTTAAGATTCTTTCTCTCCCTCTGCCTCTGCCTCTGCCCCTACACGACTCCCCACTCTCTCTCTTTCTCTCAAAAAATAAAATAAAATATGGTTTCCCTTTTTGTATATTTAGAAAAAAGTGCTTTGCCTTTCTGAAAATCATGCAGATTAGTGATGGCAGTCAAACTATGCAAAAGAAGGAAGCTACAGTAAACTGAGTATAGTCACAGACTTTGTTCCTGAAGTAACTTGTCATCCATATGTCGTTCACTTTTTCCATTTCTTTTTTTTTTCCTATTTTATTTATTTGACAAAGAGAGACACAATAAGAGAGGGAACACAAGAAGCGGGAGTGGGAGAGGGAGAGGAAGGTTTCCTGCCAAGCAGGGAGCCTGATGCGGGGCTTGAACCGAGGACCCTCGGGTCATGACTAGAGCTAAAGACAAACACATAATGACTGAGCCATCCAGGCACCCTTAGTTCACTTTTTCTATAGTCTTTTATTGGTCTAACCATCTTTAGGCGCTTCTAGTCTTTTCCACTGTTTCTTCAGACTTGGGAATCAACTGCGGGGCTCTCTGAGTTATCAATTATGTCCACTGTAATTTCTGGACTTCATCTAAGCATTTTAAAGTGGCTCAACAACTCCTTGCTTGAATTTCAATGACTTCCCCAGAAATGTCCTTATCTTTGAGATTTCCTTAGAGAAACAGAAGAGCCTTCAAGGTCTGCTATATGGCTCTGAGAGACTGATACCATTTAGAACCATATAGTCACAGAAAATGATAACCTTAATGTTAAATTTCTCTTTATCTATAAGAAAAAGTGAAATGGAATGAAATGAATTACAGGCTTTGGTTGTACATGGAATTCAAGGTCAGTTTGGCTATTAAAATAAATATGTTTGGATTATTAAGTTATTTAAGTGATGAACCTGCAATTTTAAGCTCTGAAAAGTAACAAAAAGCAGTCGTAGCCAATAACTCATAAAGAAATAGGTTTTAATTTTATTTAAACATTTATTTATTTATTTATTTGAGAGAGAGAGAACTCTTTTTTTTTTTAAGATTTTATTTATTTATTTGACAGACAGAATCACAAGTAGTCAGAGAGGCAGGTAGAGAGAGAGGAGGAAGCAGGCTCCCCAAGGAGCAGAGAGCCCGATGCGGGGCTCGATTCCAGGACCCTGAGATCATGACCTGAGCCAAAGGCAGAGGCTTTAACCCACTGAGTCACGCAGGTGCCTTGTGCAGGAATTGGGAGAAGAGCAGAGGGAGAGAATCCTTAAGCAAATTCCTTTCTGAGCAGAAGCCCAAGAGGGATGCAGTCTCACCACCCGTGAGATCATGTCCTGAGCCAAAACCAAGAGTCTGAGCCTTAAGTAACTGAGCCACACAGGCACCCTGATTATAATTTTGATAGTTAAAAGTCTTGGGGCACCTTAGTGGCTTAGTTGGTTAAATGTCCAACTCTTGGTTTTGGCTCAGGTCGTGATCTCATGAGTCCTGAGATGGAGTCACCCTCCACTGGGCTCAAGCAGGGAGTCTGCTTAAATATACTCTCCCTCTGCCCCCCTCCCCACTCATGCACTCTTGCCCTCTTTAAAAAAAAAAAAAAAAAAAAAAAAAAAGTCTTTTTGTGGTAAAATTTTAATGTTTATAAGTCATCAGAGAAGTAGATTTGAAATGTCGGGCATTTCAGTAGCAGAAGAGAGCATAGGCAAATAGACTAATTTGCAAGGTGAAAATAGAAAATAGTCATATTTTGCACATAAACTTCACATCAAAATGGCACAGTCATTAATACTCATAGATAACTCAAAGTAAATTTTCTTTTTCTTATTTTTATTCCTTTCTTTCTTTCTCCCTTCCTGCTTCCCTTCCTTCCTTCTGTTATAAACTTGAACAAGGTTCTTAAAATTTAGGAGATGGCACATGGGAAGAGTTTTCTTAGAAGCACCTCAATGTGACTGTGGGAAGCTACATACGAAC
This sequence comes from Mustela putorius furo, assembly GCF_011764305.1. Classification (NCBI taxonomy): domain Eukaryota; kingdom Metazoa; phylum Chordata; class Mammalia; order Carnivora; family Mustelidae; genus Mustela; species Mustela putorius. The sequence goes on along the minus strand of NW_025421290.1, from coordinate 3,592,055 downwards.
TTTCTATATTTTTATTTAACAAATTCAAATGCAATCTATCTGAAGCAACATTCTTTTTCAACTTTTCTAAAATGTTTATGTATCTTGCCAGATTTGAGTATTACAAGGTAAGGTTCACAGGTCATTTCTTGATTCCTAATACAATAATATGCAGGTAAATATATTAGGAAATAAACCACTAAAAACCTAGAAGAATGCATAAAAAGAATAATGTGGAGGGGCCCCTGGGTGGCTCAGTCAGTGAAGTGTCTGGCTTTTGAGTTCAGCTCAGGTCATAAACCCGGCATCATGAAAGTGAGCCCCATGTCAGACTCCACCCTCAGCAACAAGTCCTCTCCCTCTGCTCCCCCCAGCTCTCTCTCCTTCTTGCTCAAATAAATAAATAAATAAATAAAATCTTAAAAAAAAAAAAAGAAAGAACATGGAAAAACATGATGAGCAGGAAAGTGTTCCTTGATATATTTCTTCATCCAAATAATCTGAATTTTTCTTTTGAGCTTCTCATATTTTATGACCACATAATTTAAATGGATTATTATGTGTTTATGGAGTGTTTGCAGTTTAGTTACCATGTATGGTAGCAAAATGAACAAGGTAAACCAACTAACTACAAGAACCTTGAGATCAGCCAGAAACTGTAAAATATATGTGAAGGTGTGAGTAATAGACATGATAAAAAGCAAAATATCAATTTGGCTTATATTAATTACAAGAGAAAGATAAATTTAAATTACATGATGTCTATGAGTCAGGTAACATATCCTAGTAACAGAGTGAATATAAATTAAAATAATGTCATATAGAACAAATCCCGTGAAAATATTTGTGTTTTCCATTCCTAGGAACTTGTAACACCTCAAACCAAGCAATTAAAAAAAGTTATATGTTATTCTGCAAAAGTGCCAAAAGAGCCTAAATGTTAAACAATAGCAGAAAAAAAATAACTTTTATAATTCAACTCAATGAAATATAGTACTGCCTTAAAAAGATAGTTTTAAAGATCATAGTAACAGAAAACGTGTTAAGTAAACATGACTTCAATTTTATTCACTCATGATAAAATTATTTTAGAATTAAAAGCATGGGGCGCCTGGGTGGCTCAGTGGGTTAAGCCGCTGCCTTCAGCTCAGGTCATGATCTCAGGGTCCTGGGATCGGGCTTTCTGCTCAGCAGGGAGCCTGCTTCCCTCTCTCTCTGCCTGCCTCTCTGTCTACTATGATCTCTGTCTGTCAAATAAACAAATAAAATTAAAAAAAAAAGAATTAAAAGCATGGAAAATTATCATAAAAAGATAGTATAGCAAACCAATAATGGAAGTTACCAGTTTAAAATGTATAACATGAGGGGTGCCTGGGTGGCACAGTCAGTTAAGTATCAGACTCCTGATTTTAGTTCAGATTATGATCACAGAGTCCTAACTTTGAGCTCTGCTCTGCTCTCAACCAAGTGCCTAGTTGAGATTCTCTCTCTCCATCTTCCTCTGCCTCTCCCTTGCTTGCATGCATGATCTCTCTCTCTAAAATAAGTAAATAAATCTTTAAAATAAATAAAACATATAACACAATACAGTTATTGTCCTTATTACCTGAATATGTTGTTTTCATTATTACTTTTTAGTAAATAGAAAAAAAAAATCTTGGTTCCCTCCCTAATCCTAAATTCCTAAATTGCCAGTTCCTTGGGCATTTGTCCTAATAATAATATCTAGTATTTGTTTAATACATATATGTGTATTGAGAGATTCCTTGTTGTTGAATAAATAAATTCAAATTTGGGGCCATAATATCTCTCAAATATGAAAACCTTTGTCACTTAACATTTTCTGTATCTGTAGATACCCATACATTATTTTTCTATATCTTTGTGTCATGCTGTGAATTGTTAAATCAAAATTATTCTTCCTATGTTGCATGCGAGAGACCTTGGAATTGTACTTCCCAGAATTTCTTGTCATCAGGATTCTGGGTTAGATTACACCAATGAGAAGTACTCACAGAAGATTTGAAAAACCAAAGTAAAGGACAAACCATTAACCTCCTCAGATAGTGGTGGGCAACACAAAATTTATATGAACTCCCAAGTTCCTATGTGAGTGAATCACTCAATTTGGTACTGCAGAAAGGAGAACTCACTAGAACCTGTTTTGTGTAATTTCTTCAGCTTCCTAATCTCCAAAAAGGACATAGTCCTCTGACTCATGTTCTCCAAGACCTTCTGACAATTCTCTAAGCATATTTAAATTTCTTTTATGATCTTTATTTTGTGAAAATACCTAGGGTATTTGAAAATAGTTATTTACTCTAATAATTGAACATGATTAAACTCTGGTAACAATTTCTACCCAAATCAGTAATTCTATCTATGTCTTTTCTACAGCTGTTCTATACATAGTTGTCCACTGAGGAAAACAAGTTATGCAGAAATGCTATAAAAACAAATGCTAGAATTGCCTTTGAACAATGATTTCCAGGAAATCAAAAAGTCCAATTCATATATAACTAAGGGTTTTTCTAAAATATCTATGTTGACAAATTGTTATAGTAGTTTTTTCCAGTGACATGCAAAGAGGTATTTTGAGTTACATTTTAAATAATTTAATTTAATTTAATATTAAATTAATAATTTAATTTAATATTAAATTAATAATTTAATTTAATATTAAATTAAAAATAAAATATTAATTATAGTGTGTTTCACTTTGATTCTATTTATAATCAAAGAAAGAAGCAGAATTACTGATAAAAGTAATATTTCAATATTCATGTTATTTTCTTAATTCATTTGGAAAATTTTAAATTTATCATTTTTTTATACTTTTAAATTATATAATCCAGTAACTCTATTCACTGCATGTGAAGATACTATCTATGATTATCATATAAAATACTGTATTGATAATTCTACTCCCTCAGCCTTTTGATTGGAATTTAATGTAGTCTTTGAGAAGTGATAGTTCATTGATGTAGGCAATAATTTCTTAGAATAAAAATCACAAATCTCTGAAAACTCCAATGGTTTAGGAGTATGTAAGGTATTGGGGTAGATGTCAAATTTGCATAAAAATACAATTTTAAAAGTCTTAAAGGAGATAACTATTCTCACTTTATTCTTATTATTAGTGGTTTGTGCAATTCTAGACAACCAATATTTATAGTCACCCAGATCAGATCACTGTGTCTAAGGACAAATTTACCTTATTCTTGTATCCTATAGAGAACTGGTGGGTCCTTTTTGCTTCCATTTACTAATTTCTATACTTTTCACTTCAACTGACTTACAATTTTTCTTCTTAAAATCACCCTTTGTTCTCCCTTAGTAAATTGTATAACTCAAATTATTTACCATCTTCTCTCCTTGAAACAGTCTGGCTAAACAGCTATATGTTCTGAGTATCTTTTAAGGACATTAATATGATATGATGACATTTTCCTGTTTGAACCATTCAAAAATCTTACTCTTTCTCCTTAAGAAATGTCCAATCCCTTACTTTTCTGTTCAGTTCCCCACTTAGCCCCTGAGCTATATATCTTGACAGCTATTTCTTGATGATCTAGATAGTTATTTATAATTTCTTCAATATTTGAAATTATCTCCAGAACTCCAGGATTTTGCCAAACAGAGAGAAAGTAGAGGGGATTGGAACTGAGCTGGGTGAGGTTCGGGAAGAGATTAAAAGGGCTATAGTCATACTGTCTCTATTTGGCAGCCAGTTTCAACTGTAATTCCTTGGAAGAAATACAATACAGATTTTTTCCAAAGAAGTGATGTTAAGAGAATGCATTGGCAGAAGTGATCATGAACTACTGAGATAAAGCGCAGCTAATACCTCCACAGAGGAATTACCTGACAAATTACTTCTTAGCCATCAGGCCACGATATATATGTTGCTTGTGGTAAACCTTCAAGAATGACGTGGATTAAAAAAAAAAAAAAAAAAAAGACTGACGTGGATACTCTTGCTTTTGCTTTTCCATGATACCTGTATGTCTGCCCATTTTAAAATACTTACCACACTATATTATAGTGTTTTTCAAAATGTATTTTTATTACAGAAATAATATATGGATATATTTTTTTAAGTTTTTTATTTTTTATAAACATATATTTTTATCCCCAGGGGTACAGGTCTGTGAATTACCAGGTTTACACACTTCACAGCACTCACCAAAGCACATACCCTCCCCAATGTCCATAATCCCACCCCGTTCTCCCAAACCCCCTCCCCCCAGCAACCCTCAGTTTGTTTTGTGAGATTAAGATTTTATTCCAATAGATTGAAACAATGTCTTTATGACAATAAATTTTATCTTCTTTAAATGTGATATCTCTGTTGCTTCTCAAATGTCATAGATAACACTGCTAACAAGGCATTTATATATAGAAGTATACAATTTTAGTTACTTTTCAATTCAATTGGTTTTTATTTATTTTGAGTATGGGGCTTCTGCATAATAACTTTTGAAAAAAGATTTTCTCTCTTAAGAGTTTGAAGACTAATGAATAAGGGAAAGTGTGGGAGAATATATCACTAGCTGTCTGATGCTTTAGGAAAGAACTGATAAGTGGCAGAGTCATTTAGAGCAGAGAAAAGATAGGTTATAAAGATTTATAAACTATTGAATTAATTGTCCTTCTATATGATATATTTTAAAATATCTTTTTTTTTTTTTAGATTTTATTTATTTATTTGACAGACAGAGATTACAAGTAGGCAGAGAGGCAGGCAGAGAGAGAAAGGAAGGGAAGCAGGCTCCCTGCTGAGCACAGAGCCCAAGGCAGGGCTTGATCCCATGACCCTGGAATCATAACCTGAGCTGAAGGCAGAGGCTTTAACCCACTAAGCCACCCAGACGCCCTATATTTTAAAATATCTTAAACTAGTTTGTCTTTTACTAAATCATCATCTAATGTGTGTTTATTTAGGCCAATAGTTATTAATTTTATTACAACTTATTAGTTAATATAGTCAGGTCCTTGTCTTGTTTATTTCTAATAGCTGTGGGATTTTGTTGATTCTGGAATTATTTAACTCACCTTCCTCCATACCAGTATTTCAACTGTGTACTTTAACTTGATTTGAAACAACTATCTCAGTGAGTCTGTTAGCTTCCAAAGAGTCTGTGCTTGCAGCTGTGGTCTCCCCAAGAAACCTGGAAGATTTTCTCTACAAGCAGTAAAGAGTTTCATCTCTCTCAAGGACTACCTTAGACCTTGCAGGAAGGGGCTCCTTGTCCTCCAGATCTCAGGATACAGGTATCTGGCATGGCTTCTTGCATTATTCAGCCTGACCATGTCTATAGCTAGACACGGTCTGCATGCTTTCACAACATAATATTTCAGACTAAGGAAACATAAAAATGTTAAGTTTGACTCCCCATTATACTTTGCCCTTAAAAGTATCTCTAATAAACAAGTCCAGCAGTTGCAGTATACAAGATCAATATATAAAAATTAGTTATATTTCAATATACTGGGAATGAAGAACCCAAAAATAAATTTAAGTAAATCATTAATTTAACAGCATCAGAAAGAATAAAATACATAGGAATCGATTAAAGAATGGTATAAAATCTACACATAGAAAATTACAAAATATTGTTGAAAGAAATTTTAAAAGACCCAAATAAATGGAAAGGCACCCCATGTTCATATATTGTGAGACTTAATATTGTTAAGATGGGAATACTCCCCAAATTGATCTACAAATTCAACACAATCCTCAATAAACTCAATCTGTATCTGTAGCAGAAATTAGCAAGCTTATTCTAAAATTTATGTGGAAATACAAGGGACATAGTTTTGCTAAAATAGTCTTGAAAACTAGGAACAAAATTGGAATATTCATAATTCTTTAGTTTAAAACTTACTGCAAAGTGCTCTAGACAGTATGGTCCTGGCATAGTACTTAGAATCTAGAAATAAACCTTTACATTTATGAACAATTGATTTTTTTTGAAAAATTTATTTTTGACAAGGATGCCAAGATAATTTGATAGGAGAAAGGGTAGGGATTTTTTAGAAAATTGGGCTTGGGACAACTGATTTAAAGTAATGAAGTTTGATCCCTAACTTACCAATGTACAGAAATCAACTCAAAATGGATACCATCTGTAGCATTACCCCTTATTTTACCATGACCACAGAGTTGTTAAATGACCTTCTCTGGGAGGTACTGTCCTAGCATGAAACCCATAGTCTGGCAGTTTGGACTGCACCAAGCCAAAGGACTCCAGAATGTCTGGTTTCATTCCACCCAGGCAGGCTGGTACTTCACCAAGATTACAACAAATACCACCCAAAAAACTACAGAATTTTAGGGGGGGAAAGGTGTCTCAAACTTGTAAAGGGAGCTGGACAGAACTTTTTGTGCAATTTATAGATAGTAGTCACTTTTATAAAGTATTAAACATCTCTTTTTAAAAGATTTTATTTATTTATTTGAGACAGAGAGAAAGCTAGCACAAGAAGGAGGTGGTGGCAGAAGGAGAAGGAGAAACAGACTCCCCCTGAGCAGGGACCCCAATGCAGAGTTCAATCCCAGGACCCCGGGATCATGACCCAAGCTGAAGGCAGATGCTTAACTGACTGAGCCACCCAGGAGCTCCAAGTATTAAACATCTTTTCAAAAATGTTTGATCAGCATTCCAGTCAATACACTTTAATGATATGAAGCTCCCTTCTGAGAAGTCATATGTTACCCATCCAGCTGATCTACAGTTTGTGAAAAATCCAATATTACCATTTAAATACTTAAAGATGCAAGGACTTTAACCAACCTTATGAGTTGGGGTCTAGTATACCCTTAACCTAGCCTCTTCTAATGTTAGTATCTTACATAACTGTAGTATTTATCTGTTTGTTGCATTTTAATGGGCAATGCTAGTAGAGAATTTAGGGATTCTAAAATAAGCATCCATTATTTTTTAAAAAAAGATTTTACCTATATATTTGAGGGGGGGTGCGTGCACAGGAGCAGGGACGAGGGGCAAAAGGAGAGGGAGAAACAGATTCTCCACGGAGCTGGGAGCCTGACTCAGAGCTCAATCCCAAGACCTGGGATCATGACCCCAGCCTAAGGCACATGTTTAACTGACTGAACCACCCAAGCATCCATTTTTTCATTCAATGAATATTTATTCAATGCTTTGCTAATTCCATTCACTAGATTAAAATAGAGAGCACCCCAAAGTGAAATAAGTCAGTCAGAGAAAGAAAAATACCATATGATTTCACCTACATGCGGAAATTAAGAAAACAAATAAAGAAAAAAGAGACAAACCAAAAACACACTTCTAACTATAGAGAACTGATGGTTACCAAGAGGAGGCATGTGGGGGAATGAGTAAAATAGGTGAAAGGAATTAAAAGTATACTTATCGGGATGCCTGGGTGGCTTAGTTGGTTGGACGACTGCCTTCAGCTCAGGCATTGATCCCGGAGTCCCAGGATTGAGTCCCGCATTGGGCTCCCAACTCCATGGGAGTCTGCTTCTCCCTCTGACCTTCTCCTCACTCATGCTCTCTCTCACTGTCTCTCTCTCTCAAATAAATAAATAAAATCTTTTAAAAATAAATAAATAAATAAATAAATAAATAGAAATATACTTATCATGACAAACACTGAGTAATATTTAAAATTGTTGAATCACTATAATTGTACACCCAAAACTAATATAACATATATATTAATTATAATGGAATTAAAATTTTAAAGAATATAAATTAAAAAATAAATGCAAGTTTAAAAAAATAAAAAAAAATAGAATAGCCCAAAGAAGTAGTGTCAGTCACTGTTCTAGGTGCTGGGGAGAGTACAATAAGCAAAATACACAAAATCCCTGCATTTGTGGAGATTACCCTTTGGCTGAGAGATAGACAACAGATAAGCCAAATAAGTTATATAGTATAATAGATTATGCTGAGTAGAATTATCAAAATTAAAGCAGAGAAGGGACATGGATAGTGCCAGGTAAGAGGAATTGTAGTTTTAAATAATACAGACAGGGGAAGATCTCTCTGATGTTAAATTTGAGCAAAAATATGGAAGAATTTCATACTTGAGCCTTGCAAATACCCTGAAAAGCACATTCCAGGAAGAAGGAGACCCAGAAATGAAGACCCTTGTATAGGAGCAGCATGGGAAGAAAACCCAAGTATTAGGGAGTAGTGTTACAGGAGCAAAATGATTAGGGCACTCCAGATAGGCTTCTACTTTTGACTTTGTGGCTATTGTTCCCTCTGTCCAGAACACTCTTCCTCCAGATGTACAGGTCAATTTTTATCTCCCTGAAATCTCACCTTCTCATAAGGCTTACTCTAACCACCTACTTTAATACTGCAGCCTGCTTGTGCCTCTCTCCTCCATTATAGACCTAGCATTCTGGATCCCCCTTACTATGATCCATATTTACTATTTTTCCTAAAATTAAAAATGTATGTTATAAGTCATATATGTTGTTTATTGTATGTTTCTTCCTTGCTTGAATGTGAACTTAAGAAGGCAGGCATCACTTTTGCTTGTTTAGTGGTAGATACCAAACATCTAAAGAGGATCTACCACGTGAAAATATTTGATGACTAAATCAATGAATGAATGCAGAATGAATAGTTGGTGAAGAAGTAAGTAAATTAATGGCGGGCTTCAAGTGGAGGAATGATATAATAACTTAGATGTATTGTGTAGAACAGCCTAAAGGAAAGTACTTATAGATGAAGGGAAACAATGTATGAAGGCAGGGAAGAGGTATCTGGAGCTTGCACCAACATGAGAGCTTTAGTGACAGCAAAAAGGTGCCTGCATCTTTGTATATTGTTGCTAATAGATTGGAAGTAATTTATAGAACAAAGAGAAAAGTTGAATATCACGTCAAAGATTTTGGTTGAAACATCTGGAAAGATAGTATTTCATGTGACTGAGATGAATTGGTGGAACAGATTTGGGTGGCAGAAACAATCAGGAGGTCCAGACTAAATGTGAGCACCGAGAGAATGAGAAGTCCAAGGATTAAGCCCTGGACACTCCAATATCTGGAATTGAAAGCGTCGAGGAGAGACCAAAGGAGATTAAGCAGAAATAACCACTTAAGTAAGAGGAAAAATCAAATAGGTATGAAGTTCTGAAAACTAAGGATGGGAGTGATCAGTTTTGTCAATTGTTATTGATGGATCAAGTAATATGTTTTTAATGAATATTTAATATTGATAGAGTAACATGGAGGCTTGACAAAGCATGTGACCTCCCCCACCACATACACATATCACTTCCAACACATAACATCCAGTTTCTTTCTTTGTGTTATATAATTACTGCTGATAGTGATCTCGTGAATATTTCTTTCTCTCCCTAATACAATGGCATTGTACTTAACATCTTAAACTTTCATTCATTTGACCTCTGGCCAGTGAATTTCCAAAATGCGGTTACAGATTGTTTACTTCTTATTTGAAACAGTCACAACTCAAATACACAGGCAATATGAATCAATAAAACCCATTTCTCTGCCTATTTCTGTAACACCTTAGTTGCATGTCATTGATCAGAGCCTCTCTGAGTTTCGGTGTCTTTTTACACAGTTAAGGAAAATATATTAGATTATTTAGGGATTACCAATCCCTCTAAACTTGAAAGGAAATCCTTGGACATCAGGTACCCTGTGGCTCAAGTATTGACGTGATAATTGATTGTACAGAAAGGAGCGGAGACTCCAAAAAGAATGCATGAGACTGTATGAGACAAATTTTGCCTTAAGTCAGCCATAGGCACCAGTCTCCATGTACTTAAGCTGTTTCAGGAAGTTTACAACTCCATACAAGCATTGGACCTTAATTTCACCATAAGAGCTCACAAATTTTATGATAGTGCATATTGTTACTACTAAAACCTCATTAAGATCTGCAGTTACCTAATTGAAGTATAAAATGATGTGCAATGTTAATGAAATGACAATGACACTCAAATGTCATTGTGAAGATTTAGAGCAGTAACAAGTTTTAAAGCATCTAAAATTGTATGCCACTATGTATGAGAGGCCAATCATTTCATCAATAAATGTTTATTATCTCAATAAAATCAACTTAAATTACTTGGGGGAACAGAACTATATTATAATATAGGTAACAGATGATAATTTAACTATATGTATTATCTAGCTATAAATGATTATATCAATTAAGCTGATATTTTATATTTATACGCAGTTCAATTTTGTTGAAAACACGTATTTAAAGTTAATTAAATGCCCTCTCAATTTTTCATTTATTTTAGACCTATGAAAAGGGGCATTTCTGGGTCTTTAATCTAAGGGAACAGAAAAATGATATGAAAAGTTTTCAAACCCACCAAATTAAAAATGAATCTAATAATTTTACTATATATTTTATCCTTGAATTTGTGATCTCACTGTAACATTAAATAAATGGCCCTAAATGTGCATAAACCTGAGAAAGAAATGAACCACTCATTCTGTTGTATAGCCCAGAGTGTAATAACTTTACCCACACGAGGTCTCAAATATCTGTTGATTGATAGGTAACACCATTCAATCCTCAGGTCAAAAAATTCTGGGCATTTAATTTCTCTTGTTAAAATATATTTTAACTAACAATATCAGAGACTAGAGGTGACTGAGCATGCTATAGGAAAAATCTCATTACCCAGTGCAATAAATGTGGAGACCTAGTATTTGTAGACCATAATGATGGGATTCTGTTTTGATCTGTAATGTATGTAAGTGAAAATCAACATACAGTGTATTTTGGGAAAAATCCATACATTTGAATCTAATATATATTATTGAATCTCATCTTCACTGTGACTTAAGCTTTTATTACATCCTAATTGACAAAAACTTCATGCCAGCCTTCATGAATACCACTCTGTTTCCCTAAAATTATGCCAGTGATGGTAGGACTGTCCTATGCTGTGTTGCCTCGTGGTCTATTATAGAGGAACATCCAATGGTCAGAAAGACGGCAGGAAACAAGATTCCCTTCCTCCAACATTCCACCTGAATAGACATTAACAAGCCATCCAACTTTCAATTTCTTATTTTTCTCACCTATAAAATTGCAATAATTAATTGATTCAAGTATTAATTTTGTGACTATTACATAATGGCCATTTTTATAGACTGTGAAACAGTTGTAAAGTGACAGTTATAGACAGGACAAATGAGGCACCTGCTTTTATAAAATTTCATTCTTATGTAAGTGAAACATGAGACACATACATAAGAGCATATCATCTGCTCTGACGTCCTGTGCAAAAAGAACTGCTGATGAATTGGTAATTCAAGTCTTCCTTAAAGGCATATGAATGAAGGGAAGGAGTGAAGATTTATGGTAAAAAATATCACCTAGAGGATAGCAATTGTAGAAGTCCTGAATTGGAAAGTTTTATTATATCTGATTAACACAATGGAGGATATTTGGGACAAGTGAAATGCCATTGAAGATGAAGTAAGAAAGAGAGATAGGAAGCACAGCATGAAGGACCTTAAAGGAAAGTAAAAAGCTTCAATTTTGTTCTAAAGTAGTAAAAAGCCATCAGGAACTTTTTTCAAAACAATTAATAGACTTCAGAACAGTTTGGGATTTACAGAAAGATGTAGTGGAAAGTACAGAGCTTTCCTATAACCCCTCAACTCCCCCTGCCACCCACCAAATTTGCCCTATTATTAACACCTTGAATTATGTGCTATCTTTGTTACAATTGATGAGCAAAATTGTTACATTAACTAAATTCCATAGTTTACATTCAGGTTCACTTTCTGTGTTTCATAATCTCTGTGTCTTGATAGATGTATAATGGTGTAGATCCCCTACTACAGTGTCATACAGAAGAGTTTTGTGTGCCTAAACATCCTGTTCTCTACCTATTCATCCCTTCCTCCTACACAGAACACCTAGCAATCAGTAATCATTTTACTGTCTCCATAGTTTCACCTTTTCCAGAATGCCGTATAGTTAGAATCATACACTATATAAACTTTTCAGCTTGGTTTCTTTCACTTAGCAATATGCTTTTAAGTTTCTTCCATGTCTTCATGGAGTGGTAACTCATTTCTTTTTTATTGCTGAATAATATTCCATTGTCTTGATGTACCACAGTTTATTTATTTATTTATTGAAGAACATCTTGGTTACCTCAGAGTTTTAGAAATTATAAATGAAACTGCTATAAATATTCTTGTGCAAGCTTATGGGTGAACAGACATTCTCAACTTATTTAATTAAATAACAAGCACTTAAATTGCTAGATTGAACAGTAGGAGTATGTTTAATTTCATAAGAAACTGTCAAAATGGGTTCCAAAGTGGCTGTGCCATTTTGCATCCCCACCAGCAATAAATGCTATTGCACCATAACCTTGTCATCATTTGGTGTTTTCAGTGTTTTGGATTTTAACCTCTTTAATAAATGTGTAGTGGCATCTTACTATTCTTTTAATTTTAAATTCTCTGACGTCATATGATATTGTTCATCTTTTTGTAAGCATACACTATCTGTTATTTTTTCTTAGTGAGATGTCTGTTCAAGTATTATGTTCACTTTTTAATTTATTACTCTTATTCTTAAAGAGTAAGTACTCTTAAGAATTTTTAGTGTATTTTAGATACTGTCCTCTTACCAGATATGTATTGCAAAGATTTTCTCCCAGTCAGTGGATTCTTTTCATTCTCTCATTTCTGTGTCTTTTGCAGAATAAAAATTTTAATTTTAATGCAGTCCAGTGTATAAAATTTCTCTTTCATGGATTATTTTTGTTTGCATGTGAATATATGGTTGTTCCAGTATTATTTATTTATTTATTGAGAAAAATTTCTCCATTGAATTGTCTTTGCTTCTTTGTCAAAAATCAATTCAACATCAGAACCTATAAAAGGAGCAATCAATTATTTGAGTCCTTGTTTTTCATATGTTAGCCCTGCTATATCAAGAAAGAATTATAATGGCAGTAGGAAGAGGATTAAAAGAGATTAGGGATTAGATTAGTCAAAAGAAATTGCTAGTATTTTGTGATGTGAGGATGAAAAAATAAGAAATTAAAACTTAATAATGTTTTAACAATGTGAATATAAAAGGAATGAAGACAGACAACCTCTCTAAGTCGCATTTGGCCTGAGACTCTGTGAGTTTAACATTATTAGGAAATTTGAAATTTTTTAAAATTTGGGTAGGCTTTGTTTATTTCTGTTTATGTTTTTATTTTTGTTTGAAAACTACTGTCTTTGTAAGTTAAATTTTCATTTTATTTCAAATTTGATATCATTTAAATTATTATGTTATTATACCAACATACCTGGGATGGTTAGGAGACATGAAGAAAGACCCAGTAAAAATGTGTCCTCAAGATATCAGCATATTGAATACCTTATCCTCCTTTTCAAATGACAGTGGCAAGAATGATGAGTAATATTTTGCCTTTGACACTAACTTTTAATGATTATTACAATATAGATCACAATGTGTTGGTTTCTTCTTAAATTTTAATTAAATCATTTCTGGTAATTATCCAAATGTTAAAAGAAAATGGTATTCGTGTAAAGTCTTGTCACAGTGTTAACACTTTTAAAAAGACCAAAGAATAAAAAAACCAATAGATTTTACTAGTAAATTCCTTATAAACTGAAACTTGGAAAGAAACTTGTCATACTAATGATAATAATCTTGTACAAAAACATAGTCCACTTATATAATTAGGTAAAATCACATAGGAGAAAGTAACAATTGCTACAATTTTAAAATGAAATCCCCATCCTCTGGGGAGGAATGGTGTAATCATTACAGCAAGGTTTCTAAAAATATTGCTTTTAATTTTCTTTTTATTTTGGATACATAAAGACCATAATCTTTGGAAGCCTCTTAGTCAAATCCACTTTAGGTGATAACAAGCATTCCTACAGAAAGTCAGGAAAATGGTTCTACCTGGATTGTGGTGGAGCTTTCCTATATTCTTCCCCTTATACCTCTTATATGCTTCCAGATCTCTTTTAGGCAATGCTTGTCCTTTTAGGCAATGCTTGTCAAATGATATCTGATTGCCATATTGTTGCAGATATGAAATTTACTAAGTTCTACCAACATGTCACTTGCTGTAATAAACATAATCCCTGAATAGGTTTATAAATAATAGCATATTTGCATAGATGACTATATATATAAAAGACTGAGAAAAGAAAATTTTATTTTGTGCAAGTCATGCATTTATCAAATAAAAGCAATTAAAAACTTTATGCTCTGAGTTATTTTCATTATTTATTTATATATAATGGTGTAAAGGAGGGGTAGCTCCTCGATATACAGATTCCCTCAGAGAGGTTGTTTTCTCAATTTTCAATGTTGGAGGAAACATAAAAGTCACATAGTTTGAACTATGAATCCAATCCACAAGACCCCTCTAAAATGTCTAATTCTGCGGTTCTCAAATCTGGCTCCAGTTTGGATCATCCCAGGAATTATTTTTAAATTACTGATACTCAGGACCTATCCATAAGAGTTTAATTAGAATATCTTGGGATAAGTTGTATTCATCAATGTTTTAAAAACCTCCCTCTATAGGGATCATGTGGCACCAGAGTTGAGAAGTACTGTTTCAGCTTATATATGTGCCAACTAGTTAGAATCATTCGCATAACTATTCCCTCGTACTATATGAACAAGACTAATTATGAAACTCTGAAGTCTCTGAATATTAGTAAAAGTTTGCTCTGGGGACACATGGGTGGCTCAGTTGGTTAAGCCACTGCCTTCAGCTCAGGTCATGATCCGAGGGTCCTGGGATTGAGTCCCACATCAGGCTCCTTGTTCAGCGGGAGGAGTTCAGTAAGCCCTTTCCCTAGCAAACAGCCGTTTTGTGTGTGTGTGTGAAAATTTTATTAAACAATAATAATAGCCATACAAAGTCTCTAGGAATTATCCTATGTGCTTACAACAACTTGAGGAAAAATTTGATTTATTCATTAAAATCCATGAAATCTGTTTAAGAACAGCAAATCTGTGACATTTGAGCCATTGAATCTGGTTCTACTCCTCACCCAGTTCTCCCATGTCCCAGCTCCTTGTTACTGAAATGACTCCCAGTTGCTCTCCTTCAAGTAAGTCTGGCAAAGAAGACAGGGCCTTCCATTTTCCTCAACTCCTACTTCATGGCTACAATTTCACTCATTAGGGACAAGCCCCAGTAGCCCTGTGGGGTGACAGCACACTTCCACTCAGGCACCACAGAGTAAACTGGGGCTCTTCATGGTAAAAATTTATGTAAGACAAGAGTTTCACAGCAATAGGGCATTAAGGTAACAATATGTTAAATGAAACCCAAGTGACCAGAAAACTAATGTAGCTTCCTAAACTATTAATTCCAGGGAAGAGTATAGAATTTGGAAAACTTTAGGGTTGTTGACAGTTATTCTCCTAAGTGTGTTAAAATACATCTATAAATAATATGCAAAAAATGTTTAAATAGTTTGAACATAACATTAATACACACATTTAATCTTTGTGACAAAGTAAAATATTCATTTTTATTTTTATTTTAAAACAAATGTAAACCAGGTCGCCACCCCTACTATCAAAATATATAATATTCCCATGACTCCAGAGTTCCCTTGGGCCCCCATGTCATTGATCTCCTTCCTAACCCCAGCCCCTGGGAAACACATAAATTTCTAATTTATGTCTCCATAATTTTGAATTTTCTAGAATGTCATTCAATGGAATCATATAGCTATTTATTTTCTGTGACTAAGTAACTTGTTTCATTTGACGTAGCACTTTTGAGATTCATCCATATCACTGTATGTATCAGTAGCTAATTCCTTTTAATGACTGAATAGTAGTCTCATGTGTGAAGTATCAAGATTTATCTGTTCATTATTTGTTGAACATTTAGATTGTTTTTAGCTTGGGGCCATTATTCATAAAGGTGTTATAAACATTTACAAATATGTTTAGTGTGATAATGGTTTTCCTTTCTTCTTTAATTAAAAAAAAAACTAGGAGAGATGCTGCTGGGTTTTGGTGAATAAATGTTTAACTTTATACACAATGCCATAAAGTATTTTCTGAAGTGGCCGTATTGTAAAATAAAAATATTCTAATATATATAAAAGAACTTTACATATCCTGGAACTGCTTACCTCTTTAAACACAAGGGAAGGCTACTTCAGGACTTCAATGGAAGATAATGCCTTAGAGAACATATCTCCCCTTGCCACGGTCACCTTTCTGCAGAGAAGTAATTGTAGTTTAGATTCAGTTACTCCGTTTATTCATAAGGCTTCCTTATAAAATAAGCAAAATGGCCACAGCAACTGGAAGCTCATTTTTTTCTTCATCTTTTTACCCCAGATTTTTTTTTTCCTACTTTAGGCGTTAGCACACCCAAATTCTGTTTTCTCTCTCTCTCTCTCTCTCTCTCTCTCACACACACACACACACACACACACACACACACACACACGATGTGCCTGGAGCGAAGGTAGACCTTCTGTAACAGCCTAATGCTAAGTATTCTAGTTCAGAATTTGAAAAGAAGAAAGAAAGTAAAGACCATGGAGATGGGAGGAAGTTCACAAGGAAATGCCAAGTGAAAATAATCTGTGTAATAAAGGAGAAGAAGGGAGAAACACTCTGAGAAGTGCCTGAGAGAATTTGGGAAGAAGAGAAAAGAGAATATTGGAACTATTTTCAGTATTATGACTGAAGAGTCCCAATAATGTTTTTGGCAGGTGTGTGTAGAGATTGAAATTCCTTTTAAATTACTTTCTGGCTTCTGCAGTACGTTTGTCTGCAGATGATGTCACTTCAAACGGAATCAGTGTTCACTTGCTGGTGGCTCCAATTGGATGACGGTTGTGAAAAACAGAATCTCTGTGAATATGTATGTGTATAGGAGGGAGAACTAATTGGTGTGATGCTGTTAAACTCATTTGTTACTTTTTAATTCTCTCTAAAGCTACCACACATCTATTACTTTGGAGGCAGCAGAGCATCTGTCTTTGAAGTCAGACAAGACTCAGTTAGTACCTGCAGTTCATTAACTGTGTGACATTGGACTAGTTAACTCATTTCCCTCACCTTAAAATGCATTAATAAGAGATTAACTCTCAGACCTCTGTTGGATTTTAAATGAAATAATGTAATAAAATGCTTATTAAGTTTCTGGAATATAATAAAAGTAAAGCAATAATAGTTATTATTGGCTGTTGGTTGCTTTTTACGAAAAAAAAAAAAAAAAAGGAACAACAGGGCTCCAGATGGCTAAGTCAGTTCAACATCTGACTCTTCATGCTCCATAATCAGTACAGAGTCTGCTTGACATGCTCTCCCTCTGCCCCCCCCACATTTGCATGTTCTCTCTAAATAAATAAACAAAATCTTAAAAAAATGAAGAAAATAAGAACACCAAAAAAGAATGACACAGAGAGAGACATAGGGGTTGATAAGAGAAAACTTCCTGAAAAATATGCTTGATGGATGTCAGAAAAATGTGTTTGGAATAGGTGAATGACTGATTGATTGCATTCACAGAAACTTTTCACAATCCTATTTATATAGTGAGTGTTTAATGTCAATGATATTAAAAATATTTCAAAGGGACTACTACTTTCATTAAGTTTCTCTCTTCCACATCTCAGTGCTTTCCTATTTAAAAATTTCATTCTTTAGAAATACTAACGCTCTTCACAATTTAATGATGATTAATGTAGATAAAATATTCTTTATAATGTATAGTTAGAAGAAATATCTAAATAAAAGGTCAAAGTATTTTTTATTTTAGCTTTATTGCCAACTCTATATATAAATTTTACCAATCTTCCTTAAAACATTCTTTCAGTATGTTTAATGTAAATTATTTATTACAAAATGATATAAATAATTAAAATGTATGATCTAGCTACTGCTTTGTTATGTTTTGTGTCTTGTTAAGGTTAATGATTAAAAAGGCCTCATGTAAATGACTGTTTATGGCTTGGTACAGATGCATTTACTCTTTTGTTTCAGATAAAATTGTTAGTTATCTAATAAATAAAATAAACAAGAATCCTATGTTTAGAATAAGACTGAAATAGTATTTGGACTAATGCTTTTTTTGAAAACAACTATAATACTGGATTACATATATTTTAGCAGCTTCTTACATCATCAAATTATAGTTAAGATAGGAAGAAATAGGGGTGCCTGGGTGGCTCAGCCAATTAAGGGCCTGCGTTCAGCTTGGGTCATGATCTTGGGGTCCTAAATTCAAGCCCCATGTAGGGCTCCCTCCTTCTCCCCTCCCTCTACCATTCTCCCTCCCCTCAGTAGTGTTCTCTTGCTTGCTCGCAAAAGAAGAAAAAGAACAAAACAGAATCTGTGAAGACACCTATCATATATTAATGAAAACCAGTGAATTGCAGACAAGGATAAGAAAAGTTCTACCTTCATAAAGTGAAACCACAAAAAAGATAAGATATAAAAAAAGAAACCTCTAAAAGTATCCAGAAGGGGAAAAAACCAAAAATACCTTCAAAGGAGTGACAGTTTGGCTGTAGAAGGCAGAAGCCAGAGGTCAATGCAACTATATGTAAACCATAATATGGTTCATCTTAATTAGCTGAGGGATTAAGTTTAAACAAATTTCATAACACATTCTAAAAAAAATAATTTGGTAACTGTTATGGGTTGAATTATGTTGCCTGAAAAGGATACAATGGCATCTTCACTTAGGGTTGTTGCAGATGTCATTAGTTAAGATGAGGTCACACTGGAGTAGAGTGGACACCAATGTGTGCACGTGTGAAAAAACAGAGACACAAGGAGAATACCAAAGAAAAGACAGAGAATAGAGTTAGTGCAGCTGAAAATCAAGAAATGTCAAAGTTTGACAGCAAGTCATCAGTAGCTAAGAAGAGGCAGGGAGGGATTTTCTTACAGTTTACAGAGAGAATGTGGCTCCCTACTACATGATACCGAACTTCTAACCTCCAGAACAATGAAACAATAAATTTCTGTTGTTTTAAGCCTCTGGTTAATGATACTTTGAAGAGTTGTCCTAGGAAGCAAACACAGTAACTTAGTCAGTTACAGAGATGTGATATTGAGTATTTCTTACAACTCTGTTAAAAGAGATATTGTTATTATTAAATGGTCATTATTAAATGGAATTGCTGGTTTCCTGAATGGCTCAATAAGTTAAGTGTCTGCCTTCAGCTTAGGTCATGATGCCAGGGTTCTGGGATCGAGTCCTGTATTAGGCTCCCTCCTCCGTGGGGAGTCTGCTTTTCCCTCTCCCTCTGCCCCTCCCCCCTGCTCATGCTCGCTCTCTCTCTCTCTCACTTGCTCTCAATAAATAAATAAATAATCTGGCGGGGGGGAAGAAAAAAATAAAGAAATGGAATTGCTGTTACTTCCCTAATGTTGTTATCAAAAGTTCCTACTGTGGAGGCTACAAATGATAGTATGAGTATCATTTTAATGATACTCATAAATTAATTAATAAGAACCATATTAAACAAGAGATGACACTAATATTCCAAAAATCAACAAATAAATTATATTATATTAGAATGATTTGATCAATAATTTACACTAATAATTTATATGACTGGGTTAGTAGTTCCATATAAATTAAATGTTATTAAATTATGGAGCTAAATTACTATATTACTAAAACTTAGTATTTCAGTGTCATTTATTTATAAATATATTTGTTGTTTCTATAGTCCTAAAATATTTTAAATATCGTTCATATGTATTGTGCAAATAGATATGCCACAACTTTTAAATTGGAAACAAATGCTGATTGTAAAAATAACTATAAGAAATTAAAAACATGAATAATATTATAACTATTAAAGAAATTGACAAGTCAATAGTTCATTGAAGGGGGTTTTTTCATCTTTTTTTTCTGGATATTTTAGAGAATTTTCTTTGTATCTTAACATTTTTTAGAAGTTTTGCTATACACTTTTACGGATATAATTTTTCTGTCTTGCCTGAGGTTCATTGGGGTCCATGAATGTGTGATTAGGTCTTCAGTTGACAACTGAATTATAGTTAATATTCAAGAAATTTACTAGTACTCAATAGTCAATTGAATAGTCATAAAACCCTAGTACAGTGGGATTCTTAGAGTAACTTTAACAGAATTAAAATAATTTATTCTAAATCTATAGAAACTTTTCCAGATAATAGAAAATGGGGATGGAGATATTCTCAAATAGACATAAACTTGACATCAAAACCCAAAAAGGTCTACATGAGACAGGAAAACTATTCTCAATCTTAGAGATGCACTGGGTGTATATGGAAAATCATAGACATAGTATTATCAAACCAAATTCATCAATGTATAAAAATGATAATGTATCATGTCCAAGTTTATTTTTCTCCTCCAGAAATTGAAGTTTGGTTTAACATTAGAAAGTTAATAAAGGTAACACAACATATAGCAAAATAAAGGAATATAATCACATCTTCTCTCGAATTAGAAAAAACATTTGATAAAATTTAGTTTTTATTATAAAAACTCATAGAGAAATAGGAATAGAAAGTGAGTTGCTTAACTTGATAAACTAAAACCCCAAAACTATGATAAACATCAAGGTTAATAATGAAATATTAAAATATTTCTCTCTCCATTTGGATGAAAGACAAAGTTATACACCTGTTCATATGCTTTTGGATGGTTGCAACTCTGTAAAATATATTTCTCTTTTACTAGGTGAATCTCTATAAGATTTTATCCTATATTCTTATGAATACCCTTTACTCTAATTCTAGTAGTAGTTTTATAAGTTTCTTAAAGATTTACTTTTTGTTTGTTTCTTAAAAGTTTTCAATGCAAAAACAGTGTCTTCTGTGATAAACACAGTTTTAATTCTTCCATTCTAATATCTATGTTTTCTATCTTCACCCTGTAGCTAATCCTCAAGGCAATATTTAATAGAAGTGACACTAGGCACTCTTGCCTTCTTTTCAATCACAAAGGGGAAATATTCAGTATTTCACTATTATATACAGTGTTAGCTATTGTATGTTTTTAAAGATGTACATTTTTAGACTGTGGAAATATTTTTCGACTCCTACTTTGCTGAAAACTTTTGTTATGAATAAAGTTTTAATTTTACCAGATGATTTTGTCCAATCTTTCTGATGAGCAATTGTTTTTTCTCCTTAATTTTGTTAAGGTGGAAATTATGCTGATTAAATTTTTGATGATTAAACAATCTTGATTTCTTGGATTCAATTCCAGTGGTCATCATATATTTTTCATTCCAAATTTTCCCGATTTCTACTTGACAATATTTTGCCAAGGATTTTTTGAGACTGTGTTTCTGGGGAAAATTTGTCTATAAGATTCTTGTCTTATAACGACTTAGGCTTTAATATCAAATATATTCTGATTTGTAAATATTATTGGGAGATACCTCACCCCCTGCAAAGCAGACCTTGTCAGCCATATGTTGTAGATATCACCAATAACATGGCAGTGCTCAGCCTGATGTTAAAAGGAGTGAGACTTGAGGAAATAGTGGGGGCATAGTAGAAATGAACAAGCACAGATTTTATTGTCAGATAATTATAAAAATCATAGAGCCAGCACCTACCAGCTCTCTTATCTTGGTTCATGATCCTGAAACATTCTCCAGTAGATTTTCTACATGCAAGTACCCTTCTCATAGTCTGCCTTCTGGAGAACATAATCTGTGACTGGAAATGAATGTAAGTTTCTTCGTGTATCTTAGGGTTGTAGAAACAAAGTCTAGTCATTTCTGTTGTTTATGTGAACAAACACAAAGGTTATGGAAGGAATAAGAGTTAGAGACACTTCAAAATCAGTGGGACAACCAGTCCAGGAAAGAGATTGGGACTGGTAGAGCTGAACATTAGTTCTCAAGGGTGAAGCTGAAATTGAGCACCTCATCAAGAAAGCACCCCCCCAACTGCCATCTTTGTAGAAACGATTACTCCAGCAGAAGCTACCAGCCAACCAGATAGAGCCATCTGAGTTCTAGAATACTTCCCCACCACTGACTGACCAGTTATGAAGAGAGATTTTTGCCTCTTATATTCCCCTTCAGAGCCCAAGAGCAGAGAACCCAACTCTCAGGTGAGGGTGAAGGCCATCTCTCCCAATTCACACCACCTATAACCAACTTATTACAAGCAAAGATGACCTGTACTGCAGTGCAGAATAAGGGATAATCTCTGAAAAAAATTCAAGATTGGAAAATTTTAATAGAAAAGACAGTTCTGAATATGAAAACTATTCCACTGTAGTAACCAAGTGCAACTGAAATTTTATGGAATGAACCAAAATGGTGTGATGAAGGCTCCCAGCATGTAGTGAAAAGAAGAGGTTCAATAGATACATTATTGAGGGACAGTTGTTAAGAAAAATTTTTCATATTTATTTTTAAAAAATCACTGGAAAGGGTTTTGTCCCTCATTTTCTAAGAATGTTTATAAAAAGTTGTCATTTTTTTCTTCCATAAACATTTCACCAATAAAAGCATCCGTATGTAGAAATCTGTGTAAGAAATTTTCATTTACTAATTCAGTCTTTTGTTAGATATAAAACTATTAAGGCTATTCAACTTTTCCATTTATCTTTATGTGTTTGTTAATCTGGGTATTTCTAAGAGATTTTTCTATTTCACTTAATTATTGCTATAATGTACTCAATATTTTCTTCTTTTCCTTTCATATATAGAGATATACCTAGTTTAATTCTTTTTTTTTTTTAGTTTTTTTAAATTTATTTATTTGTTAGAGAGAGAGAGAAAGCACAGGCAGGCAGAGTGATAGGCAGAGGCAGAGGGAGAAGCAGGCTCCCCACTGAACAAAGAGCCTGATGTGGGACTCAATCCCAGGACTCTGGGATCATTACCTAAGTTGAAGGCAGCCCTTTAACCAAATGAGCCACCCAGGCATCCCTACCTAGTTTAATTCTTGATACTATCATTTCCTTTCTCTTTTTTCTCCTTCACTTTTATTTCTAAAGATTTTATTTACTTATTTGACAGAGAGAGAGATCACAGGTAAGTAGGGAGGCAGGTGGCTGGGGTCAGGGGTGGAGGTGAAGCAAGCTCCCCACTGAGTAGAGAGCCAGATGTAAGGCTCAATACCAGGACCTTGAGATCATGACCCAAGCTGAAGGCAGACACTTAACTGACTGAGCCACCCAGGTGCCCCCAAAAACCACTTTTATAGTTCACATATGACCAATGACATTTTAAAAGAACATTCACAAAAAATCTATATCTAATATTTTGCTTAATTGTGAAAGACCAAATGTCTTCTCTCTAATATCAGGAACAAATTGAGGATGTTTACTGTCATCATTTCTATCCAACAATTTCTATTCATTGAACCTAGCCAGTTCAATGAGGCAAAAATAAATAAACAAACAAATAAATAAATAAATAGCTTCTCATATTGTTTAAAAATAATAATAATAATTAGATCATCACAACCCATGCAAAAACTAAAGATTTACTAAAATAGATATTCCAAAATTTTAATTGAAATTCTATCTTTTGTAACAGGTGTCAGCAAACTATAGCCAGGGGACCAAATATGGCTTGCCACATATTGTTAAAATTAGCTTCCATTGAAACACAACCATGTTCTATTTGTTTATATATTACCATGGTTGCTTTTGCATTACAACAGGGAGAGTTGAGTGGTTGAGATAAAGACCTACAGCTTGTAAACCCTAAGCATAGTTACTGTTGACCTTTAATTTTTTTTAAAAGATTTTATTTGTTTGAAAGAGAGAGAGACCTACAAGCAGGGGAGTGGCAGAAAGAGAGAGAGACGCAACTTCCCACTGACCAGAGAGCCCAATGCGGGGTTCCAGGACCCTGGGATTATGACTTGTGCAGTAGGTAGACACTTAACCAAGGCACCCCTACTATTGACCTTTTACAGAAAAAGTTATCCAACTCCTGTTCTGTTCTGTACAATATATGCCATAATCATATCGATCAAATATAACTAATGAAAGAGATACCAAACTTCTCATGAGTTAGATATAGCATCCTTTTCTCTCTACACCATTTATTTTCATCCATGATATTCATATTAAGTCCCTGAACAAACTTAAGTCTAATATCTTATTATACTATGCCTAGCAATGTACTCTGGAAGAAATGCACTGTGTTTCTTCACATTTTATTTATATTTTGGTGATAACATTAGGAATTTTTACTGGTGTACAAGGGACTCCAAAGGCATGAGGCTGGAGGAATTGCTGTTTCCTGAGAAGGTAAGTTGAGGTTCTGTAGGTAAATTGATTATTTGATGAATAGAGTTTTACCAGCTGGATAAGGAAGATGAGGTAACAAAGGCAGGGCATGACGTATCAGCAACAGCCAGAGTATGAACATGCTAAAGCTTGGTGTCCTGTATCCTTCGCCTCTCACATTCCCACAGACCACTGCGCACACATATGCATAATCCTTCCTACAGCCACTTTATCCAGCTTCATTTGTAGTTTTACTACCTTATTTTTCATGGCCCTACCCTCTGTTTAATAAGTACAGGGACTTTCTTTTTAAGAAAAAAAATGCCTTCTTTTATTTTAATCAACTCTGTGATTTAATTCTTTTTTTTTTTTCTCCTCTTAAAAGGGAAAGGGAAAGCTGTTCAGTTATCAAAAAAATTCAAATTCCTTTTCTTGGGTAGACTACCATCAATGTGCTTTCAGGCAGCAAATCTCCCAGGTCCTAGGAACCACTTCCAGACACTGAAGCTCTTTTCGGGTCAAAAGACTTCTCTGCCTCCAGGAACTCCAAATGCTTCTGTCTTCTTCGGAGGACTTCTGGAATAGGTCATAGATCTTTTGCTGCTCTGAATCCCTGTAGAAGTAGTCAGTGGCTTCTGTCATTTCTGAAAAATTGATCTCAGAAAGCCCAGATTCACTTAGAACTTTAATCTCTTGAATCAAGGGGCAAAGGTAGCATCAGTCTTGCCTCTCCCCACAAGGTAAAGGGTGCTCCCAGAGCTCCACTGTCCACAACAGTGTAGTCACTCCTCAGCCTGGGTCAGCTCTCTTGGCTTCCAAAGCAGTTCAGTGAATACCAGAAGGTCAGCTAGGGTAAGAGGAGGCCCACGTTGGTGGCAGTGATGGACAGCACAGCCATAGCGTGCCTCTCAGACAGCTGCAATTGCCAGCACAGATCTGTCAGGCTTCCTGTGGTTGCTTTGTTGTGATTATTTTTTTTTTCTATTTGGTTCAGTTTCAGAAACACATTTAAAACTATGCATTACCCTTGGGGTGCCTGGGTGGCTCAGTGGGTTAAAGCCTCTGCCTTCGGCTCAGGTTGTGATCCCAGGGTCCTGGGATCGAGCCCTGCATTGGGCTCTCTGCTTAGCAGAGGCTCTGCCTGCCTCTCTGCCTACTTGTGATCTCTGTCAAAAAAATAAATAAAATCTTTAAACAAACAAACAAACAAACTATGCATTGCCCAAGCACATTCAATATAAGGAATTATAATTTAAACTATTTCTTTAAATAAAGCATTGAATCTTAAAAAAATACTTAAGCATCGCTTAAGGAGCCAAATCACAAGCTGGTTATTTTAAATACTATTTATGGTGGTATTTGAGTTCTCACTTTTGTTCAAGAAAGAAATGGGCATTGTACATGGCTACATGGTTTGATTGCAAAGATTAATTAATGTTTGTTATCTGTGGTGATTCATAGTTTTCATAGAAGTCTTTTTCAAATCGTGACTCCAGCAAAAATTGTTATCTAATAATAAGGATATTAATTGGCATGCTGTTTAATAAATGAATTAATGCATAACATGTAGATAAATAAGGATAAAGAATTCTCATATTTTATCATCTATTTTTTATCATATACACTGCTGGTTTGTTCATTAAAGCCTCTGAAAAATACCCAAGACTATTGATTTGGTTCAACTCAATAGTTCCTAACCTCATATGATCATGGAAATCTTTTTGACTTTCCAAAGTTTTTTTTGACTTCAAAAAAATGAAATTAGGAAACACAGCTCTACTACTTTTTATTATCCATATTCCACAGTCTGTGGCTTTTAAGAAAAGTTTCTATTTTCTCTTACCTATTAAATGTATTTTTCCTGTTTCTACAATTCTTAAACCTTTAAGTTATTTTTCTTTTTAAAGATTTTATTTATTCATCTGAGAGAGAGAGAGCATGAGGAGGGTAAGGGCAGGGAGAGGGAGAAGCAGGCTCCTTGCTGAGGCTTAATCCCAGGACCCTGGGATCATGACCTGAGCTGAAAGCAGACATTTAACCAACTGGGCCACCCACATGCCCCCAAATTATTTCTTTCCATGCACTATTATTTTGTAAAACACCTTCTTGTTACATATTTATCAAAAGTACCTATAATCTATAGAATAAGATATAATTGCTTTCAATTTTTGTGTTTAACAAATTTTAGTGCATTATTTCATTATCCTCTAGCCAATTATAGTTATATAAATAACTTTATTTGCATGAGGCACATAGCAGTTTATTGGCTTAACTCCAGTTTTGATTTGTTAGGTTTTTTGTAAATAATCTTATTTAGGCAAAAGGTATGTAGTAACATGTTAACAAAGAGAACTAGAAATATCGGAATATAGTATTTGATCAATAACGTTTAGTTAAATAACTACAGATTTTTCTCAATTTAAAATAATGGGTTGTTTTCTGTTTAGCCTTGTGCGGTACTCTTTAAGCAAGTTAGACAGATTAAAGTGATCCCCTTTTCATATTTTTAACCTAAGAAATTTTAATATCAATTCAGGAACTCAATGAAATGCCTCAGTGAGCTTCTTGCTTCTCTGTTTCTCGTAATTCTCTAATGGACAATGGAGGCTCGAAGCTGATGGAAAGCAGCAGGTTTGGGACCAATTCCAAATTCCTGCCACTTCCTTTAGTTGTGTCTTTTCTCAGAGCTTGGCTTTCTCTCTTAAGAGCTGTTTTCCTTTCAGAGCCAGTTTCATTTTCTCTTAATCCATTACTTTCTTCCCTCTCAGAGGCCTACCTATACTATTCTCTGATGAGTATCCAATTCCAAAGACTAGTGTCTGCTTAATAGGACTTACTCACTCCTATAAGTAAGGAGGACTTACTTACTCCTCAGGTCTTTTCTGTTCCCCTTAACTCCTTCCTAAATCCCTGCTGTCTTTTCTTTCTAAATTTTTACTTTCCTGGAATCTGAGTGGCAAGTTTCACTTACGAAGTGTCACAGAAATACAAACTTGTATTCATCCCTGGGTCACTTCTTTGCAGGTACAGTGGAATGTTCTGACTTCAGAAACAATCTGCCTTTTTAGAGGCCAGACATGATTCAGTCCTGTAATTCTTTAATTGTGTGGCTATTAGAGTTCACTTCTAACAGCTATGTGTACCACCCCTTTCCTCCTTCTCCTCCTCTTCCTTCTTCCTCTTATTCCTCCTCTTCCTCTTCTTCTTCCTCTTCCTCTTCTTCTCCTTCTCATTCTACTTCTCCCTCTCTCTCCTCCTCCTCCTTTTTCTTCTTTTTTTTTTTTTTTTTTTTTTTGGCTGAGTACAGTGTACAGTACTTTGTACATGACAAAATAGGGCCACCCAAGCCCTTCCTTCTTCAAAAAACTGTGTAGAGGGGAATGATGACTTGGGGCAAGGACTCCCCAGCAGCTCTTCCTCTTCCTCTCCTTCCTCTCTTGCTCTCACTGTTCCTGGTAGTCCAGGGATCTCTCTCCTTGGAGGCATGTGGACCTTACAGTCCACCACCCAGGTGCTGTAGCAAAATTAATTGTCATACCAGGAAATGAGCCTGACAAAGTAGTTATTGAGGGCAATGCAGTCCCAGCATCAAGGGTGGAAGAGTGGATGTCATTGTTGAAGGTGCATGAGACAACCTGGTCCTCAATTAGCCCAGGATGCCCTTGAGAGGACTCTCTGATGCCTGCTTCACCATTTGGTGAATTTGGAAGCTTTTTCCAGGTGGCAAGTTGATCCAAGACTGACGCCTTGGGGATGGGCATATGGGGGCACTGAAGGCCATGGCGGTGAACTTCTCATTTAGCTCAGGAATGACCTTGCCTGTAGCCTTGGCAGTGTCAGTAGAAGCAGGGATGATGTTCTGGACAGCCCCTCAACCATCGTGGCATGGTTCCAGAGGGGCTGTCCACAGTTGTATGGGTGACAGTGATGGCATGGACTGTGGTCATGAGTCCCTCCACAATGCTGGAGTTGTTATGGATAACCTTGGTCAGAGGGACCAAGCATTTGGTGGTGCAGGAGGCATTGTGACAATCTTGAGGGAGTTGTCATACTTTTCATGGTTCACACCCATTACAAACATGGGGGCATCAGCAGGAGCAGAGATAATGACTCTCTTGGCTCCACCCTTCAACTGAGCCCCAGCCTTCTCCAAAGTGATGGAGACTCCACTGGACTCCTCAACATACTGAGCAACAGCATCACCCCATTTGATATTGGCAAGTTCTCACTCTGTGAAGATATAGATGGGTTTTCCATTGATGACACATTTCCTATTTTCATCCTTGACTATGACATGGAATTTGCTGTGGGTGCAATCACACTGGAATATGTAGAACATGTAGTTGAGGTCAATGAAGGATGGCTGATGACAAAAATTTCCACTTTGTCAGAGCTAAAATCAGCCAGCCCTACTGACCAGGTGTTGAATCTGGCCAAATTTGTTTATTCCAACCTTCACTACTGTGTCTCAGGGATGCAACTTGTATTTCACCAGAAGATATAGCTGTCTGTTGAAGGGGAAGCAGAGAGCCTGGTCCTTTTCCTCTTATGTGAGTGTTTTTTTTTTTCCTTTCATTTTTCTTTGTAGTTACCAAAATGATGCAGACTTGCCTTCCACAGTTTGCATTTTCATGCTGTTGATTGTTTCTTTTTCTGTGCAGAAATTTGTTAGTTTGCTATAGTTCTATTTCTTTATTTATGTTTTTATTGACTATAGTTTTGAAGTTATATCCCTGAAATCATTATGGAGACCAATGTCATGAAACTTTTACCCAAAGTTTTATTCTAGGAGTTTTAGAGTTTCTATCTTAAATTTAAATTTTCAATCCATGTTGAGTTGACTTTTGTGTATGTGTAATAATGGGTCTAATTTCATTCTTTTGGGTGTGAATATCTAGTTTTCCCAACACGATTTGTTGAAGAGATGATATTTTCCTCATTTTGTATTTCTGGCACTGTCAAAAATCAGTTGGCCATATAAATGTGAGTTGACTAAATCATAATGTTGAAAATTGGAAATGCCCCATGGACAGTTCACCATCCTTTGACATAATATGTAAAATAGCACAGATTATCTCTTCCTTATCAATGTTCATTCTATCATCTTCCAGAAGTGTTCATAAATTGTATTTTATTCCTTATTTTATACATAATAATATGCTTTTGAATGTATGTTTTTTTTATTTAATAGTATATTTTCCTATTTTACTGGACCATTCATCCATGTTTGTGTATCAGTAGGTGTCTAAAAATTTCTTTTCTATAGCCATCACTATATTTAGTAGGAGAAAATAAAAGGAAGTTTCATTCTAACCTTTACCTCAATAAAATTTTTAAATACTAATCTTTGAAAAAATGAATTAAGGCATTAATGAATAGAAACTTCTATTATGCTGAGTGAAATAAGTCAAGCTGAGAGAGTCAATTATCATATGGTTTCACTTATTTGTGGAGCATAACAAATAACATGGAGGACAAGGGGAGATGGAAAGGAGAAGGGAGTTGAGGGAAATTGGAAGGGGAGGTGAACCATGAGAGACTATGGACTCTGAAAAACAATCTGAGGGTTTTGAAGGGGCAGGGGGTGGAGGTTGGGAGAACCAGGTAGTGGGTATTAGAGAGGGCACGAATTGCATGTAGCACTGGGTGTGGTGCAAAAACAATGAATACTGTTACGCTGAAAAGAAATAAAAAATTTAAAAAAAAGAAATTTCTATCTGTGCAGACTAACAACTTACTAATAGCATATAAATATTGCTAGGTCACAGAGTTAGATTTCTATATCTTAGTGATTGTTTTTACTGTGCCTCCTCTGCTCCTCAATATTATTGTTGCTTTACTGTAGAAAACTTCAGAGACTTTTTCATGCCTCAGTACTTGATAAGTATGAGGATAGGTTATAAAATGGCCCTTTGAAACCTTAAAGCATTACATTTTAAAACTCATCTGTTGTATAATATATTGAGAGGAGCAAAATTATCCATGAAGGGGAAATGTTAAAGATATATATCACAAATTATCCATAAATTTGGTTATGCTTTACTCAAAATAAAATATACCTCTTTCTTTTGTCCACATTCCAGAATATCCAAGATGTGATTAAAACTGGTGGATGTGTTTGCACCACATTCTGATTTTACTTGAATGAAAGTATATTTTGATGTCTTTTGCTATATAACATTGATTATAAGTTAGAACTAAATAAACGTATTTTAAGCAACAACAAAATATCAATAAAGCTTTAAAGCAGAACCTTTTATTAGTTGGTTAAATAAAGTATAGGCAAATGGAAATTTTACTTGTACTTGTGGTAAACATATAATGTGCCATATATACTATGCACATAAACATACGTAGTATGTCTGAATCACACTGTGAGCCCATTTAATAAGTTAATTACTAAGCCTTATTTTATACTTATTAGAAACCAAATATATTGGTGGGGGCTGAAGTGTCCATTTGCTGTCTTCAAGGAGCAGCCATTTTATTTGAGAGGTTAAGAAAGCAATAGAGAGAAGAACCCACTTCAATATTCATAACTGTAGTCCTGCCCCAGAAGATGATTATTCATCCTGACTGTGTTTAACTCAGGTGTGAAAAAATAATGTGTTTTCATGAAATATGAATAGAAGTGATATATGTCACTTCTTGTCAGAAATTTTAAGAAATAAAAACTGATTTTCTATTATTCCTTTGTCCTCTGCTTAGAAAACTGTATATTCTGCAGCCCCAAATTATTCCATCATCCTGAACAATGTGTAGCAGACATACATTATAGGAAAGAAACACACTTGGTTTTGAAGAACATTGAGATTTAAAAAAAAAAAATTAAAGATTTATTCATTTGAGAAAGAGAGGGAGAGAGCAAGCAGAGGGAGGGGCAGAGAGAGTGGGAGAGAGAATCTTAAGCAGACTCTACACGGAGGGCAGAATCCACTTAGGGCTTGATCTCATGACCTTGAGATCTTGACCTGAGATAAAATCCAGAGTGTGATGTTTAACCAACTGAGCCACTCAGGCAGCCCAATAAGAATACCACTGAGATTTTAGAATTCTTAATACAGAATAACCAGGAACACCATAACAAATGAGATCAGTGTGAAATACATAATCATTGTGAGTTCTTTATAATATTTTATATCTTTTTTCAAGTATCAAAAGAAACATGTTTATAGCAATAGATTTAAGTAACACATAGGTCTATGTTTTACCCTAAGATAAATATGATTATTTCTTTCCTTTATCCCAAGTTTACTCAAAAGCAAAACACAATGACTTAAAACTTATCTTTTTACTTAGATGCTATATTTATACAACTAGGTGCAAATACATAGGGTGTTTATTTACCCAATATTGCATCATATTCTTTATATTGATCTGCAACTTTTCCCTATTTCTCTCTTTTAAGGGATTTATGTGATTCTCCACATGAGATATTCAGTTACATGTCTTAGCATTGGTTCTTCCTATCAAGTATATAAGCCACTTTCTATAATATATTTTTATAGAAATTTATAATATTTAATAGAAATCTATAAAAATATTTCTCTGGGTAATCATGTATACATAATTCATATTTAAAATTCATATTTAAATATATAGGAATACATAGAGACTTTCCAATAAAATTGCACATATTTTATGATTTTCAAAGTTTAGAATGTCATCATATAATTATTAAAATGACAGAATAGTTTTCTTATAGAGGCACCTGGGTGGCTCAGTCAGTTGATGATCTGACTCTTGATTTTGGCTCAGGTCATGATCTCAGAGTCATGGAGTTGAACCCCACGTTGGGCTCTGCTCTCAGCTCAGACTCTGTCATTCTCCCTCTGCTCCTCCCCCCTGCTTGATCTTTCTTGCTTTCTTTAAAATAAATAAATAAGATATTTTTAAAAAAGAATAGTTTTCTTATCACCTTTGGGTGACATTTTCTTCTTGAATTATAATTTGATTCTTTTTGTAAAATTATGAGCAAGGCCTAAAGAAAATATGAATAACATGCTCTTTCCTACCATTGTTTAGCAAAAGTGTAAAAAGTCTTGAAATTTGAAATAAGTTGTATTTTAAGAGATGAATAAAGGGTTGAGTGGAAAGCAAAAGGTAATTTTAATACTGTCTACAAATTATATCCTTTTACAGAAAACATTTCAGTTGAAACCATCATGTAGAGAAAAATTCACCAATAATACAAAGAAAAGTAGAAAGATCTGGATTAAAAATAACTTCTATTCATTTATATTAGAGAAGGTAAGAGTATTGAAAGAATGGACTGAGTTATTGAGAGCACCAATTAAGAAGCTAGAGTCAAATCCAGAAACTGGATTACAGAGTGCCTCATAAAGCAAGAGATAGAGGAAGGGCTTTAAAAATAAACAGGAACCATGAAAATAAAGATGAAATTCTAAAATTACATCAATAAAACACTTTAAAAACATGAAATACAGAAGATGGCAGAGGAGTAGCAGGCTGAGATGACATCAGGTAGCAGGAGTTCAGCTAGATAATAATCAAACCATTTCAAACACCTATAAATCCAATAGGAGATTGAAGAGAAGAGCAGCAATTCTACAGACAGAAAACTGACCACTTTCTGAAAGGTAGTATCTGCAGAGAAGTGAATCTGAAGCTACAGAAGATAGAACATGGGTGGCAGTGGGGGGCGGGGGGGGGGGACATGCCTGGGTGGCTCAGTGGGTTAAAGCCTCTGCTTTCAGCTCAGGTCATGATCTAGGGTCCTGGGATCAAGCCCCACATCAGGCTCTATGCTCAGAAGAGAGCCTGCTTCCTCCTCTCTCTCTCGGCCTGCCTCTCTGCCTACTTGTGATCTCTATTTGTCAAATAAATAAATAAAATCTTAAAAAAAAAAAAAAAAAAAAAGAACATGAAGTGGGGGAGGGGTTGGATCCCGGCAAGCAGCAGAGCAAGGGAGAACAAAATCAGAACTTTTAGAAGTCTGCTCCACTAAGGGCCTTCGCTCCAGAGGCTAAGCAGGGGTGGAGCCCTGGCGGGGACAGTGTGGTGTCAGGTCCCACGGGGGCACAGAAGGATAAAGGGTGTCTGAGTATAGCACAGCTTGCAGGTATTAGAGCAGGTAAGCGGGCTACAGAGACAGAGCAGAGGAGTGAGTTCTCAGTTTGGGTTACCATAAACTGTGATCTGTGGCACAATTAGACCACTGCTCCTTGAGCAGGGTCCCAAAAATGGCAGATCCAGGGAGATGCCCCTGGAAGAGTGGCAGGGATCTGTTGGGTTTGGAGACTCCAAATGGGGCTGTGAGCCAGAGACAGAAATGCTCGGTCACAGGGCGGATGAGCTCGGAACATGGCTGGAGACCAGGGAGATGAGAGGATTGAGTACTTTTCTCCAACGGTGCACTGAGGAGAGGGGCCCCAAGCTCTCAGCAACTCTGAGCCAGAGATTGGGAGGCCACCCTTTTAATTCTGTCCTCCAGAGCTCTATGTAAAGTGTTCAGGGAACAAAAGCTCCCAAGAGAGAATCAGGAGCAGATTACTTAACACGGCCCCTGGCAAGGGTGGTGCAATTCCACCCTGGGCAAAGACACTTGAGAATCATTACAACAGACCCCTCCCCCAGAAGATCAGCAAGAAATCCATCTAAAACCAAGCTCACGGATCAAGGAGAACAGTGGAATTCCAGAGGAGGGGAAAGCAAAGCATGGAATTCATGGTTTTTTCCCCATGATTCTTTAGTCTTGCAAAGTAAATTAAATTTCTTTAATTTTATTTTTTATTCTAATTTTTAAAACTTTTACTCTTTCCTCTTTTAATGTTTTTTAACTAGTTAATCTTAATAATACTTTTCTTAAAAAATATTTTTGAAACTTCATTATTATAGTCATATTTTATCCTTCATTCTATCTAACTTTATCTTTTGTATACACATAGGGTATATTCTTCTAAAAAAAATTGGCAACACCTTTTTTAGAATTTTTTTAAATTTTCATCTTTACAGTCATATTCCATCCCTTCATCATGTTTACCCTTATTTGTGTGTGTATGTATGTATATATATACATGTTTATATGTCCTTATTTGTCCTTATTTCTGTGTGTATGTGTATATACACATACATGCATACATGTATATATACAAATAAGGATATATATATGTGTATGTATGTTTGTATATATACATATATGTGTATATATATTTCATACACACAAAAATAAGGACAAATAAGGACATATATACGTGTATATATATATATACATACACACACAAATAAGGACATATACATAGTTTTTCTTTAAAGTTTTGGGAGGTAATTTCTTCTAAGAGATCAAAAATTCCCAAAATCAAGGGGGTGGCTCTGATCTATTCACCAGTCTAATATATATATTTTCTTTTTCTTTCTTTTTTAAAAAAAAATTTTAAACTTCTTTGTACCCCCTTTCTTCTTCCTACAATTTGGGGTCTCTTCTGATTTGACTAATGCACATTTTTCTGGGGTCTTTGCCACCCTTTTAGTATCCTATTCTCTAGTTCATATATTCTTATCTGGATAAATGACAAGGTGGAAAAACTCACCACAAAAAAAAAAGAACAAGAGGCAGTACCAAAGGCTAGGGACCTAATCAATACAGACGTTGGTAATATGTTCAGAATGATTCCCAAGGTGCTAGCTGGGCTCAAAAAAGGCATGGAAGACATTAGAGAAACCTTGTCTGCAGTATTAAAAGCCCTTTCTGGAGAAATAAAAGAACCAAAATCTAACCAAGCTGAAATTTAAAATAGCTATTAATAAGATGCAATAAAAAGTGGAGGTTCTTACTGCTAGGATAAATGAGACAGAAGAGAGAATTAGTGATAAAGAAGACCAAATGACAGAGAATAAAAAAGCTGAGCAAAAGAGAGACAAACAACTACTGGACCACGAGGGGAGAATTTGAGAGATAAGTGATACCGTAAGAAGAAACAATATTAGAATAATAGGGATTCCAAAAGAAGAAGAAAGAGAGAGGGGTCAGAAAGTATATCGGAGTGAATCATTGTAGAGAATTTTGATAATATGGCAAAGGGAACAAACATCAAAATCCAGGAGGTGCAGAGAATCCCCCTCAAAATCAATAAGAATAGGCCCATACCCCATCATTTAATAGTAAAATTTACAAGCCTTCGTGACAAAGAGAAAATCCTCAAAGCAGCCCAGGACAAGAAGTCTGTAACATACAATCGTAAAAATATTAGATTGGCAGCAGACTTGTACACAGAGATCTGGCAGGCCAGAGAGAACTGGCATGATATATTCAAAGCACTAAATGAGAAAAACATTCAGTCAAGAATACTATATACAGCTAGGTTATCACTGAAAATAGAAGGAGAAATAAAAAGCCAACAGAACAACAACAACAACAACAAAAAAAACCCTAAAAGAGCTTGTAAACACCAAACTAGCCCTACAGGAAATATTGAAAGGGGTCCTCTAAGCAAAGAGAGAGCCTAAAAGTAGTAGACCAGAAAGGAACAGAGACAATATACAGTAATAGTCACCTTACAGGCAATACAGTGGCACTAAATTCATATCTTTCAATAGTTACCCTGAATATAAGTGAGCTAAATGCCCCAATCAAAAAACACAGGGTATCAGAATGGATTAAAAAAAATCAATATGCTGTCTATAAGAAACTCATTTTAGACACAAAGACACCTCCAAATTTAAAGTGAGGAGGTGGAAAACAATTTACCATGGTAATGGACACTAAAAGAAAGCTGGGGTAGCAATCCATATATCAGGTAAATTAGATTTTAAGCCAAAGACTATAACAAGAGATGAGGAAGGACATTATATCATACTCAAAGGATCTGTCCAACAAAAAGATCGAACAATTTTAAATATCTACGTCCCTAACATGGGAGCAGCCAACTATATAAACCGATTAGTAACAAAATCAAAGAAACACATTGACACTAATACAATAATAATAGGGGACTTTAATATTCCCCTCACTGAAATAAAGGCCTTAAATGATATACTGGACCAGATGGAAATCATAGATATATTCAGAACATTCCATCCCAAAACAACAGAATACATATTCTTCTCTAGTGGACATGGAACATTCTCCAGAATAGATCAAATCCTGGGTCACAAATCAGATCTCAACTGGTACCAAAAGATTGGGATCATTACCTGCCTATTTTCAGACCACAATACTCTGAAGCTAGAACTCAATCACAAGAGGAAATTTGGAAAGAACCCAAATACATGGAGGCTAAAGATCATCCTACTAAAGAATGAGTTTGTCAAACTAAAGAATGAATTTGTCAAACAGGAAATTAAAGAAGAATTGCAAAAATTCATGGAAACAAATGATATGAAAACACAACTGTTCAAAATCTTTGGGAAACAGCAAAGGCACTCCTGAGACAAAAAGATATAGTGATAACAAGCCATTCTCAAGAAACAAGAAAGGTCTCAAATATACAACCTAACCCTACACCTGAAGGATTCTGACAAAGAACAACAAAGAAAGCTAAACTGTGTAGAAGAGAAATAAAGATCAGAGCAGAAATCAGTGAAATAGAAATACAAAAAACAATAGAACAAATCAATGAAAGTAGGAGCTGGTTCTTTGAAAGAGTTAATAAGATTGATAAACCCCTGGCCAGACTTATCAAAAAGGAAAAAGACCCAAATAAATAAAATCATGATGAAAGAGGAGAGATCACAACCAACACCAAAGAAATGCAAACAATTATAAGAATATATTATGAGCAAGTATACACCAGCAAATTTGAGAATCTGGAAGAAATGGATTCATTCATAGAGACATTTAAACTACAAATACATCCTATACTTTTTCTCTGTTGTGCTTCTTTTCTCTGGATGGCCCTTTTCCAAAATGACTATGATTAGATGCCCATTTATCCTTCAATATTGTTTTTATCCTGATTTCACCAATTAGTTGTTCTTTTTAAAATTTTGTACTTTTTGGGTGCCTGGGTGGCTAAGTGGGTTAAGCCTCTGCCTTTGGCTCAGGTAATGATCTCAGGGTCCTGGACTCAAGCCCTACACAGGGCTTTCTGCTCAGCAGGAAGCCTGCTTTCCCCCCTCTCTCTCTGCCTTTTTCTTTGCCTACTTGTGATCTCTTTCTGTCAAATAAATAAATAAAATCTTTTTTAAAAATTTCATACTTTTTTCCCTAATTCTAATATTGCTTCTATCAAATTTCATTTTGATTATTTTGGGTTCTGTGTATATCAGTCAACTCTGAAATTCTTAATGGAAAGGCTATATCATAACTTTTCTTTTCCCATGTAATTCTTATTAAAGAATAGAAAATCATGTGGTGACTTAGTAGCTATTCAATAAATATCTCTCTGGGTGATTGGGTAGAGGGTGTAGCAACCTTACTTTTCATAAAATAAATGTTTCTGATTAATTTAGTGTCACTTTTCTCTTAGGGAGTTAGCTCTGTAATTCCGTGCCAGGCTTGAATACTGCTCTGGCTACCTTGAAATCTGAATTCTGGTCTTTGTGTCATGATATGAGCCATCTTCTCAGACTCCAGCCTGACCTTGACTAACACCTAAACCAGCTGTCTACACGGCTTGTATCTGGCCTGTCTTTAATCCACCCCCAGCTACTTACATGTCATGCCTCACAATATCTCCTTTCTACACCTGTCATCTTCTCAGGTTGTGCCAAGAATTTGCAGTATGATTTTTCAACCAGTTTCCAAAATGTGTGATGCATTATGACCTGAGATATTAATCCACTTTTCTTTTGATTAAATTGCCTCAGCTCATTTAATGTTCTCCATAGTTCACAATTTCTAATTGTGAACAGAATTTCCAATCATTTCTCTTTGTTCCTAAAAGATCTGATATAGTGATGGCTTTGTATGATCCAACTTGTCAACTTAAATTAAGTAAGATCAGAGATCATCTGGTATTCAGCAACTAGAATGCTTCATTTAACATTCTTATATATTATATTTTCCAAATCATTAATCTGGTCTAAAATTAAGTCCCTGATTCTTCCCACCTGCCTTACACAGCTTTCAGTTTCCAATCACACTCTGCCAAATATACATAGCAGTTGCTCTGTTAGGGCTTTCTGAGTTGACTGAATTGACATATTTATCTTTTGGAAGAAATATAAAGAGTAATGATAAAGAGTTCATGCTCTGTATGTAAACTATGTAGTTTGACCACTTTCTAGCTATTTATTTTATTATTTTTTTAACTTTTTTTCTTATTTGAGTATAGTTGACACACAGTATTACATTGGTTTCTGGTATACAACATACAACGTAGTGATGCAACATCACTACAAGTTATGCTATATTCACCACAAGTGTAGCTACTATCTGTCACCACAAAATGCTATTACGATATTGTTGACTAATCCCTATGCTGTATCTTTCATCCCTGTGACTTTTTCATTTCATAACTGGAAGCCTGTATCTCCCACTCCCCTTTACCTATTTCGCTCATCTTCCCGGCCTCCTCTTCCCTTTGGTAGCCATCAGATTGTTCTCTGTATTTTTAAGTCTGCTTCTGCTTTTTGTTTGCTTGTTTATTCTTTTTTTTTTTTTTTTGGACTCCACAGATGAATAAAATCATGGAGCATTTGTCTATTTGTCTTCCTAGTCTGATTTATTTAAACTCTG
The DNA here is from genome assembly GCF_011764305.1 of Mustela putorius furo. Classification (NCBI taxonomy): domain Eukaryota; kingdom Metazoa; phylum Chordata; class Mammalia; order Carnivora; family Mustelidae; genus Mustela; species Mustela putorius. The sequence goes on along the minus strand of NW_025421290.1, from coordinate 3,553,186 downwards.
TATTTCCATGTATGACCTGCCACAAGAGGTTCATATATATATATGAACATATATGATTATATATATATTAGAATGAATTTTTTTCACAGCTACTGGGGAGGGAGGAGGTCAAAGTTACATGTAGAGGGACGAGTTAGAGCAGATTGCTATAATCTAGACTAGGTAGGTACTGATTGTATGTGTGAAAGTTAATGGTAGGTTAACATGAGAAGCAGGTGAACATAGGTTGTAGTTTGAAGGTAGAGCCAACAGGATTTTCTGAAGGGGCATTTGAGGGGATGTAATTAAAAACAACAACAATAACAAAAACATAAGGATGAGGATGCTACCAAGGTTTTGGCCTGAACATTTGAAGTATAGAGTTTTCATTTACTGAAGTAAAGAAGACTGTTGAAAGTTTAAGTAAAAGAGGAAGTGGGGATGTGCCGGTGAATAATAGTTTAGTGTTAATATATTAAATTTGAGATACATTTTGGCCAATAATCTAGTTACCTAACAGTATGGTAATGTCTCCAGAACCACAAAAACTTAAATAAATCCTAAAAACGGCATTGCTAAATTCATACTTTCTGATGTTTAGTGTTTACATATGAGCTTCAGAGAGATATTCTAAGAATAAAGTATAGGATCAAATCCTGAATTTCATTGAAGTCTAGAAATATTAACTTTTTGCCTCTTCTTTAACTATAATGCTAATGTTTAGTAATTTTGCAATTGTGGGTAACATCACATGGTCTTACCCAATCTTCACAAAATATTTTTCTTTAATTTCATGCCCTTGTAGTTCTTATCAAATTGATCCCATGTTTATTATAACCAGTGTATAATTTTCATGATTTCCACTTACATCCATGTTCATGAGAGATACGGTCCATAGTTCTCTTTTTTTAGTGTAGTCTTTGCCTGTTTAAGTATCAAGATAATGCTGGCCTCATAGAATGAATTTCAGTTTCCCGTCTTTTTATTTTTTTTGGAAGAGTTTGGGAAGAATATGTATTAACTCTTCTTTCAATGTTTGTAGAATTTGCCACCTGGTCCTGGACTTCTTTTTGGGGGGAAGTTTCTCGGTTACTGTTTCAATTTCTTTGCCAGTTATCAGTCTGCTCAAGTTTTCTATTACTCCCTGCTTCACTTTTGGTAGTTTATATGTGTCTAGGAATTTATCCATTTCTTCCAGATTGTCCAACTTTTGGCATAGTTTTGGCATAGTTTTTCATAATATTATCTTATAATTCTATTTCTGTGATCTTGGTTATTATTGCTCCTCTCTTATGTATGATGTTAGTTTTGGGGTTCTTTCTCTCTCTCTCTTTTAATAAATCTGGCTAGAGGATTATCAATTTTACTGTGTTTTTTCTTTTTTTTTAACAAAGAACCAGCTCCTGTTTTCACTGATGTTCCATTTTTTTTTTTTAAAGATTTTATTTATTTATTTGACAGAGAGAGAGAGAGAGAGATCACAAGTTGGCAGAGAGGCAGGCAGAGAGAGAAGGGGAAGCAGGCTCCCCGCTGAGCAGAGATCCTGATGCGGGACTCCATCCCAGGACCCTGAGATCATGACCTGAGCCAAAGGCAGAGGCTTTAACCCACTGAGCCACCCAGGTGCCCGTTCCATTTTTTGTTTGTTTGTTTTAGTTTCTATATCATTTAATTCAGCTCTAATCTTTAGTATTTTCTTTCTTTCACTGGCATTAGGCTCTGCTGTTTGTTCTTTTTCTAGCTGCTTTAGGTGTAAAGTTAGTTTGTTCATATGCCTGTGTTTCTACCTACTGCCCTCTTAGGACCATTTTTGCTGCATCTGAAAGGTTTTGGACCTTTGCGTTTTCATTTTCATTTGTTTCCATGTATTTTTTAAAATTTCTTCTTGAATTTTCTGGTAGCATATTGTTTAGCCTTTATGTATTCATGGTCTTTCCAAATTTTTTCTTAAAGTTGACTTCTAGTTTTATAGCATCGTGGTCAGAAAATGTCCATGGTATAATTTCAGTCTTTTTGTATTTGTTGAGGCCTGATTTGTCACCTAATATATGATCTATTTTGAAGAATGTCACATGTGCACTTAAAAAGAAGATGTAGAGATGCCTGGGTGGCTCAATGAGGTAAGCATCTGCTCTTGGCTTAGTTCATGTTCCTAGAGTCCTGGGATCAAGCCCCACATTGGTGTTCTTGCTCAGAGGGGAGTCAGTTTCTCCCTTTCACTGCCTCTCCCTCTGCCTGTGCTTGTTCTGTCTCCCTGACAAATAAATAAACAAAATCTTAAAAAAAAGGGGGGGGGGATTAAAGAAAGTATATTCGCTATTTTAGAATGGGATGTTCTGAATATATCTGTTAAATCCATCTGGTCCAGTGTGTCATCAAAGCCATGGTTTCCTTGTTGATGTTCTGTTTATATGATCCAACCATTGCTGTAAGATTTTCAATTAGTTCTTATTAATTGTTTTATATATTTGGGGTCTCCCATTTTGGATGCATAAATATTTAGAATTGTAATATCTTCTTGTTGGATCATTCCCTTTATTATGAGATAGTGTCCTTTTTTGTCATTTGTTACCAACTTTGTTTTAAAGTCTAGTTTGCTGATAAAAGTATTGTTACTCCAGCTTTGTTTTGACAACAATTTGTGTGATAAATATTACTCCATCCCCTCACTTTCAATCTGCAGGTGAGGAGTTACTTCTAGTCTATAAATGGGTCTTTTTTTTTTTTTATCCATTCTGACATCCCATGCCTTTTCAAAGGAGCATTTAGTCCATTTACATTCAAAGTATTATTGATAGATACACAGTGCTATTTTATTACTTGTTTTATCTTTCTATTTGGAGATTTCTCTGATCCTTTCTTGGCTTTGTCACTTTTGGTCTCTCTTTTGCACTCAAAGGGTTCCCTTAATACTTCTTGCAGGGCTGGTTTAGTGGTCATGAACTTCAGTTTTTGTTTATGTATTAAGCTCTTTAAGTCTCCAATTCTGAATGATAGCCCTGCTGGATAGAGTACTCCTGGCTAGATTTGGTGAGTGCTGTGAAGTGTGTAAACCTGGTGATTCACAGACCTGTACCCCTGGGGATAAAAATATATGTTTATAAAAAATAAAAAATTAAAAAAAAAAAAAAAAAAAAAAAAAAAGAACAGCACTTTGAATATAACATGCTACTCCCTTCTGGCTTGGTTTTGGCCCTACATTACTATCTTATCATTTAATATCAATTTCCACTTTTTAATAAGCAGTTGGTCCCTTCAAGTAATCTTTTTCTCACTCATATATTTTGTGTTTAATTCTTCAGAAGGGAAAACAAAAACTTGTGTTGCTTCCTGACTGAGTTAATTCTATATAGCCAATAAACTGGGTGTTTAATTATAAAATAATTTAAAATAAGCAGAACATAACCCATTTTCCATGGATTAAAAACATGAGTAATAAAAATAATAAAAGAGCAAATTTCTTTGTATTGGAAGAAAATTTTTGGCAAAAGCTTTATTTCTTGTGATAGATTTTTAAAAAATTGATCTGCCTTGAGAGGAAGTAAAGTTCAAGTTATATAGATAGAAGTGATGGGAAGATTATCTTTATTTAGGTTTCATAGACCCTAAGTCTAAGTGGTAAAGAAAAACTTAAGAAAGAAAAAATTGCTAAGGAAGTCATAATTTTAGTAATGAGAAAGCATCAGCATCAAGCTTATAGTGACAATTCCTATCAAAATATTTATTTTGTATTACCTCTGACTCAATTTAGGAGCTCACTCTCTTAGAAATAAACAAGCATATGTACAGTTCTGCAGCCAGCCACAGACACCTCAGGCAAAATAATGCAGAGATACTGGAGCAAATCCATTGAAGAGCAATTTAAATGATTAAAGACAGATGTGTTCTCATGTAGAAAGCAAAAAAAAAAAAAAAAAGAGTCTGCCCTGGCCAATAATTAAAAGAAAAAAGAAAATAGGATCACTAAACTCGGGACGCCTGGGTGGCTCAGTTGGTTAAGCCGCTGCCTTTGGCTCAGGTCATGATCCCAGCGTCCTGGGATCGAGTCCCACATTGGGCTCCTTGCTCCACGGGGAGCCTGCTTCTCCCTCTGACTCTGCCTTCCACTCTGTCTGCCTGTGCTTGCTTTCGCTCGCGCTCTCTCTGACAAATAAATAAATAAAATCTTAAAAAAAAAAAAAAAAATCACTAAACTCTAGAACTGGAAAAACTTCCTAGCTTTCTTATTCAGTCCAACCATTTGACAGACACAGAGATATTCTCACCAAAGTTATGTAATCTGCCCAAGGGCAATTAGCCAGTGAAGAGTATAAGTAGATACTTAAAAATTATGTCAGGATCCATAATTAGACATCTTGTGCGATAAACTATGTTAAGATACAGAAATAAAACTAAGGAAGAGGAGGCAGGCTTATGGAAAAAGTCTTCTGAAAAATATATTAAAGCATTACATTTTAGCCAAAAAATAGGCCCAAATTTCTGAAAAATAAAACTTAAGCCACAAAATTGAGGGGCAGAGAAGTAACCCACAGTAATAGATCTAACAATTCACATACTGAATATATATCGTAACAAACTCCTAGCCAGAACTCAGGTTATTTTAAAATAAAGCTTTGCCCATTTATCAAGTAGGGTGTAAAGAAATTTACCTTGATAATGTACACTTGGAAAAGTTAAGAATGGTGATTAACTCCATTTTGTACCCATCACAGTCTTTATTTTAAAGTACGGATGGACAACCCACTTCCCTACCTGTTCCTCCCCAGCAGAATTTAAAAATCTAGCAGACTTTGTTTACCTCTATATTCACAATTAATTATGTAGTGTCCACTAATGAGTACAGTTTAATAAACATTTTTTATGGGAAAATATGAGTCTAATGTTTAAATTAGACAGTATGACTCTTATCCACATTGGCAGGAAATAAAGGTCTACATGAACACAGACCTTTAACTCCAGACCTAGACCATAGAGACGGGAAATAGACCCAGCATATAGCAATCTGCTGAAGAAAAGTTGAAAAAGTTGCAGAAAAGGATATATCACCAGGGTGCTTGGGTGGCTGATTTGGTTAAGCATCTTACTCTTCATTTTGGCTCAGGTCATGATGTCTGGGTTGTGAGACTGAGCCCAGACTAGGATTCTCCAGCTGGGTGTGGAGACTGCTTAAGAGTCTCTCTTTCCCTCTCCCTTGGTCTCCCATGGAGACCTCTGTCTCTCTCTCTAACAAAATAAATAAATAAATATAAGAAAGTATCACTATTTCTAGAAGCTGCAGCTCAATCACTGGGATACATTTTGTTACTTTATTAAAAGTAAATGATGAATAAAGGTCATAAAGGAAGATAGTTAAAAACCATATGATTACTTAAAATCCAATAGTGACATTAATAAATAGAAAGGTGGGATTTTTATTAGATCCCATTTTTAAAAATATAGATTTAAGTAAACAGTGTAGGTTTGGCTCTAACCCCTTTTGAAAAATAGCAGTCAAGGAGGTCTTTACACAAATACATGTATACATCAACTGTATGACTGAGAACACATTCAGTTTTTATTTTATTTATTTTTAAAAAGAACTTATTTATTTATTTTAAAGACAGAGAGAACAAGAGACAACATGAGCTAGGGAAGAGACAGATGGAGAGGGAGAGGCAGGGTCCCCACTGAATACCTTATGGGAGATATTTTCTTCATTCTTATCCTTGATAAACTTATAAAATGGACCTACATGGAAGAAACTTATTAATGTGGAATTTTATGGCTGAGTCTAGTTTCTTATTTTATTTTTTTCAATTACTTATGGAATTATTGTTGGCAAAATGAATTCACTAAATTTATTTTTTCAAGGGTCATTCTTAGATAAAATATATCTCCTCTTAGGTCATTCATCACACATAAGAATTGCAATTTAAATTTATAAATTAGCTTTCCATTATTAGTTTTTCTTGGTCAGGTTTTGACTATCCCATGAGGCAGATGGAAAATTCTTTCTATATGTATCTTTCTATATGTCTATGTATGCATGTATAAACATGTATATTCACATAAATGGATGATAGATGATGATGATGATGATGATAGATATAGATAGAAAGGTAGATAGATGTTAGAGAGATGATAGATACATAGATGATAGATGATAAACCTTTCTAATTATGTACACTCATAAATTTCTTTATTTCTGTGGTGGTTCATCTGAAGATATATTTGCAGGTATTCTAATGAATCCTTTCTTACACATTGCATGCTGACTTCTGCTGTAAGATGCTATGCTATCTGTCTTTCTAAGTCATGAAGCTTACCTCCATATCCATGCTGACACATTTTTTTACTTACTTCAGGTAGGTCTAATTTAGTTCTACCCATGTATCATATTATCTTGCCTTGAGGTTTGGACTTTCTGGGATATTGACTAAAATCTAGAATAGTTACCAAATTTCTGCCTGGGTCAGAACTCTAGTCACCCCAACACTGTTACTACCAAAACCTCCATCATTCTTAGCTTTCCAGCAGCTGTTCTTGTCCTGTACATGTACAGCTTAGGAATTTTCCAAGTATCCAAGGAATATTTTGATGCAATTTCTGCCCTCCTTTGCAATGTTCCTCTCTAATGTCTGTCCCCTAAATTCTAATTGCTTAGTATTCCTCTCTGTTTCCATTGCCCAGCAGAATTGTCATTCTTTCTTTGGGCTTTATTTTCCTGCACTGGTATGTCTGGAAAAATGTCCTAAGTGAGAAATCCAGGGTGAATCTGTTGTCTACACCCCAAAACGGCTATTTTATATATTTTGTTCAGGTCTTATTGTTATTTAACACAGGAAACTATGTATAATATCAGCAATTCTATCAAGGCCAAAACTTCTAGTAGCAAAATAAAATAGTAATAGATATTCTTTAGATATTATTTTATAAGGCATATTTTGAATGATAACTTATTAAAAATAAAAAGGATCAAACTTGGTGCCTTTGTCTGACATCTCATATTGGGTAAGTGATTCTCAACTTTGTCTATACATTAGAAGCATCTCGTCTTCGTCCATTCATGATGCTACAATACTACAACATAGACTGGTTAGCTTATAAATAACTCAAACTTATTTCTTACAGTTTTTAAGCTTCTAAGATTAAAGTGTCTAGTGAGGACCTGCTAGCAGATTCAGTGTCTAGTGAGGACCTGCTTCCTGATTCACAGTTAGCTGTCTTTTTGCTGCATCTTCACATGGTGGAAAGGATGAAGGAGCTTTCTAGGGTCCCTTTTATAAGTATAGGAGTCTCATGTATAAGGGCCCTACCTTCATGATCTAATAAACACCTCCTAAATGTGCCCACCTCCAGATATCATCACACTGAGAATTAGGTTTCAACATATGAATTTGTGTGGGACAGGGATGGGAGGTGGGTGGGGGTACAAATTATTCCCTCTATAATACACCTGAGTAGTTTTTTTTTTTTTAACTGAATACTTCTTTAACATCTTAGACTAATTAAAATATATTTATAGAATAGGATCTAAACATAACTAAATTTCAAATCTCTACAGATAATATTAGTGTTTACCCAATGTTGAAAACCACTCATAAATGAAGTGCATGGATTAGTTAATTCACAACAACAACAACAACAACAACAACAAAAAAAAAAAAAAACCTTTGAAATACTACCTTAGAATGTCTGAGTGGAAAAAAAAAAGAACCTGTAAGTGTAAATAATAAGAGTACTGATGAAAATAAAACAAATAACATCTTTTGAGCAGGCCCCCATTTTCAAAACACTCCAACAAAGATCCTTGTTACTAAAGGAGCAACATGAAAGCAAGATCCAACATTTGTCATTTTCTGAAGAGACAAGAAAGAGGAAGGAGTGATAAAACAGCAGCTTAGCAAAGGAGGCAGGGTGTACTGGGAGAGAGATGAATGAAGCGTCAAAAAGACACGAAGTTGGGGGTTAATTCTGAGTGCAAGGTAGATGCATATGCATGAAAGAATATGTTTCCTTATTGGTGATGATATTTTAAAATTTAAAAGAATAGTTACCTTGTATTTAATAACATATCATCTATATAGATAAATTTTTTAAACTTAATCCTGATTTATAAATGAATTCAAATCATCTGTATAAACAGCATCCTAAAGAGGAGATCCTTTTATAGCAATGACAATAAGGTCCTTGTTACACTGCTGGAGTCACTCCAACACAATAGCTAAACTATTCCATGACTAGTATCCAAAACATCTCAAATAAATGCACAAGAGACTTTTCTTCCATATATAATTATTGTGGTCCTTGCTAGAATAAATGGTTTATAAGAGCATATGTTGATATATAGTCAATGGAAAGTAATCGTGTTCAATTTGATTCAACACATCTTCTAGCTGACTCAATAATTCAAATGCAAAATTCCCAACTCAAAAAAGGCTTGGGCATTCACTATACTCCCTGAAGGACTTTATATCTATTGAATAAAAAACATGGATTCCAGGAATCTATGCACAGTTACTTGCTTTGCTCTAAGAGAAAAAAAAAAATTGAGTAATCTTTCTGTGACAAATAATACTAATATGTACACTGCAAATTGTTAGAAAATTTATTTCTGAAACCACTTTAATCAATGTAGAGAAATGGGAACTGTTAAAAAGGCTAAGGTAATTAAGAAAAGCACAGAGAAAAATATAAAGTTTCTTTGAGTTTTAAGACTTTTTGTGCAAGTCATGCTGAACTATGATTTGAAAAAAAACTACATAAATACCTTCATTGACTTTGACGTACCAAAATTGTAATCTTCGATTTTCACTTATTTTTCAGATTAAACAAATGTTACCAATCAGAATCAACAAAGTATATTTTTTATATATGAAAACACATACTTTGAGGGAAGGACTGTATACTTTACACTTTTCAGACTTTGGAATAAAAGCCAAAACCCCTACTCTTTACTTACTAAACCTCAACTCCATAACCAAAGTAAATGCAACTCTTTGTCATTTAGTTCACTCTAAATATATTCTTGGCCAATTGCTCTGTTGCTACTGCTCTGCTACAGATTTGAATCTCTGTGTGAGAGATTAAATTAATTAGTTTAGATTAATTAATTACATTAATTATTTAGGAATGTCTCCCCTCAAGATTCTTACTCTCTGACATGAACAAAGAGATTAATTAGTCAATTACAGAAGGACAATGATTGCTGCATTCATTCGCAAAATGCTCTGGGAACAAATTATAGAGAAAAATACCTGAAGATCAAGGAAATTTAGAGGTTCTGAAATATATTATTGGTGTTGAAAGATACATAAAAAGTAGCCAAGTGAAAAGATTGTGGAAGTGATTGAAGAAAAAGAGTGGTATATAATCTAATTATGTAGGCATGAGATAGTATGGACCATTCATGGAATTGTATATTGTACATTAGGGTAGGGTTTAAGTGGCCCTTCATGGGTGAAAAACATTAGTCAGAAAAGTGAACAAGGTTCAAATCTTAAACAGGTACGTACTATATTAAGGACTTTATATGTACACTATACATAATGGGGAGTTTTTGAAGAATTTTAAATAGCTTCATTAAAATTATGTAATTTGTATCTAGGCATATTTGTCACAACCAATTCTGGTTTCAACTCTGACACATAAACACCTTGGAAGTCTTCACCATTATCCTTCGAACAAAAAAAAAGTGGAAATCTCTAAATCAATGACTTTCATGTACTTATCAGAAATTTGAGATTACAGTATGAAGTGGTGCTTTAAAAACGGAGAGAGAGAATACAGAAAATGCAATTGAATTATGCTTATCAGGAGCAAAAGCCATTAGACCATTAACTGCCTAAAAACTTAGATGGTAATTTTGAGAATTTCTGGAGACTTAATTTGCATTAGTGCAAGTGTGAGAAACTCCTCAATGCCACAATCTTAAGGGACCCCAAAACTTCCTTGGGTTTTACCTCCTGGAATTCCACCAGGATTTCACAAAGATGAACCAAGAGAAATTCTCCTTTGGTTCTGGGAAAAGAGAGGGCAAAAATAGTAATTTTGAAATAGACAAGGGACTTCTTAGTGATAAAGCCCTACTCTTCAAAGGAAAAGCTTTACAAGAGCTGTATTTCTCCTATGTGGAAGAAAAATTCCTCAACCCCAGCTATTTCTGGACATGCTGCCTCACCCAAGAGGGAGAGCAGAGCCTTGAGTTACTTAAGAAGTCAAAGTCCAGGGACATATGACCATTAAGAAGCTATAATTTAATCAGATTAGAGAATGCTCCCTCACCATAGCACACATATTACCACCACATCAACAGGGATCCAGGATATTAGTTGATTTTAGATTAAAGAGCTGTAAGAATCAGACTCCATTTCAAAAAGAGTTCTTAGGTGGAGAAAAAAAAAAAAAAAGAAACATGAGAGACAAAGAGAAGAGGAAATGGAAACTTCTGATACCTACAGCTACTACAAACATTAAACACAGCCAGCTTTGAGCCAAGTCTTAATACAAAAAACTCATGCAAAAGCCCTTTTACTTCAATTTCTTTTACCAAACACATTATGTCTTTGTTTCAACAAAAAAATACAGAGCATGCTAAAAAGGAAAAAAAAATAGTCTGAAGAGACAAAGCAAGCATCAGAATCAGATTCAGATGACAAAAGTTTTAGAACGATAAAAGAATTTAAGATCACTATGATTAATATGTTAAAGTCTCTAATAGAAAAATTCAACAACACTCAAAAACAGGAAAAGGATGTCAAAAGAGAGATAGAAATTAAGAAATAATTAAGAGGAAAGCTAGACATAATGATTTTTTAAAACTATAAAAGAAAAGAATCCTTTAATGAGTCTATTAGTAGACTAGACATAGTGGAGGAAGGAATTAAAAAAGACATTCAGTAGATGGATTCCTAGGTGGCTCAGTCACCTGAACCTCTGATTTTGGTATCAGCTTGGGTCATGACTTCATGGGTTCTGGAATCAAGCTCCTGTGGGGCTCTGTGCTCAGCGGGAAGTGTGTTTGAAGATTCTCTCCCTCTGGCCCTCTCCCTACCTCCTGTGCACACAGGTGCATCTGTCTCTCTCTCAAATAAATAAATAAACATTTTTTTAAAGACATGCCAATAGAAACTTCCGAAGCTGAAGTGTAAAAGACAGGAGAAAGTAGGGGGGGGTGGGAAATTAGGGAATATATTAAAAATAAATTGGGGAATATCTGTTAGACAATTTCAAAGACTGTAATATATTCATAATTGGAATTCCAGAAGGAAACAAAAGAACAAATGGCTCAGATAAAAATATTTGAGGTAATGATAGTGAGAATATTCCAGAATTGGTTTCAGACATGAAACCCTAATTTCAGTAAGCCTAGAGACACCAAACAGGATAAATATTCAAAAATCTACAGCTAGGGACGCCTGGGTGGCTCAGTTGGTTAAGCAGCTGCCTTCGGCTCAGGTCATGATCCCAGCGTCCTGGGATCGAGTCCCACATCGGGCTACTTGCTCCGCAGAGAGCCTGCTTCTCCCTCTGACTCTGCCTTCCACTCTGTCTGCCTGTGCTCGCTCTCACTCTCTCTCTCTCTTACAAATAAATAAATAAAATCTTTAAAAAAAAATCTACAGCTAGGCATATCACACTTAAATTGCACTAAGGAAAACACAAAAATAAAATCTTAAGCAAGTCATAAAACAAAACAAAAAACAAAAAACAAAAACCTTACTTACAGAGGAAAGAGGATAACAATTATAACTCCTTGTCAGAATTACAAATTAAACAAGAGCACCGTGAAATATTTAGTGTTCAGAAACACAAAATTTTTCCCACCTAACTAGAATTCTATATTTATATCTAGTGAAATTATTCTTAAAAATAGAAAGATAAATAACTTTCTCAAACAAAAACAGAAATTATTGTCAGCAAATCTGTGAAAAAGAAAAAAAAGCTTAAAGACTTATTTAGGACAAAAGAAAATAATATAGCTCATAAACTTGAATCTATCAAAAAGAAAAAATGATCAGAGAAGGAATAAATAAATTTAAAGTAAAATATTTTGAGGGGGAGGAGTTGAGATGGTGGAGGAGTAGCAGACTGAAATAACATCAAGTCACAGGAGTTCATCTAGATAGTTATCATACCAATTCAAACACCTATAAACCCAACAAGAGATCAGAGAGAAGAAGAGCAGCAATTCTAGAAACAGAAAATTGACCACTTTCTGAAAGGTAGAATGTGCGGAGAAGTGAATCTGAAGTGAAGGGAAGATAGACTGTGGGGGGAGGGGCCAGCTCCCAACAAGCAGTGAAGCAGCAGAGCACAAAATTCGAACTTTTAGAATCTGCTCCACGGAGGGACATCACTCCAGAGGCTAAGTTGGGGGTGAAGTCCTCATGGGGACAGTGTGGTTTCAGGTCCCATAGGGTCACAGAAGGATCAGGGATGTCTGAGTGTAGCAGAGGTCGCAGGTGTCAGAGCAGGGAAGCCAACTACAGAGATGAGCAGAGGAGTGAGTTCTCAGCTCAGGGTTACCTTAAACCATGACCTGCAGCACTGTTAGGCCACTGCTCTTTGAGCAGGGACCCCACAAGTGGCAGATCCCGGGAGACCCACCTTCCTCTGCTAAAGAGCAGAGGGGTAGGATTCTGCTGGGTTTGGAGACTCCAAACTAGGCTGTGTGCCAGAGACAGAACACTCGGTCACAGGCCAGGTGAGCTTGGAGTGTGGCCAGAGACCAGGGAGACAGGACTGATTGAGCACTTTTCTCTGAGGGCACACTGAGGAGTAGGGCCCCGAGCTCTTGGCTACTCTAGGCCAGAGATTAGGAAGCTGCCATTTTCATTTCTGTCCTCCAGAGCTATATGGAAAACATTCAGGGAACAAAAGCCTCTGAGAGAGGCACCTGGATGGCTCAGTGGGTTGGGCCTCTGCCTTTGGCTCAGGTCGTGGTCTCAGGGTCCTGGGATCAAGCCCCACATTGGACTCTCTGCTTAGTGGGGAGCTTGTTTCCCCCCTTCTCTGCCTGCCTTTCTGCCTAGGATTCCAGAAAAAGAAGAAAGGGGGGGGGGCAAAAGGTGTATTGGAGCAAATTATTATAGAGAATTTCCCTAATATGGCAAAAGGAATAAGCATCAAAATCCAGGAGGCACGGGGAACCCTGCTCAAAATCAATAAAAATAGGTCCACACCCCATCATCTAATAGTAAAACTTCTAAGTTTTAGTGACAAACAGAAAATCCTGAAAGCAGCTCAGGACAAGAAGTCTGTAACATACAATGGTAAAAATATTAGATTGGCAGCAGACTTCTCACAAAGACTTGACAGGCCAGAAAGAACTGGCATGATATATTCAGAGCACTAAATGAGAAAAACATTCAGCCAAGAATATTATATCCAGCTAAGCTATCATTGAAAATAGAAGGAGAGATTAAAAAAGAGAGAGAGAGAGATAAAAAGCTTCCAGGACAAACAAAAATTAAAGAATTTGTAAAAAACCAAGCCATCCCTATAGGAAATATTGAAAGGGGTCTTCTAAGCAAAGAGAGAGCCTAAAAGTAGTAGACCAGAAAGGAACAGAGACAACATACAGTAACAGTCACCTTACAGGCAACACAATGGCACTAAATTCATATCTCTCAATAGTTACCCTGAATATAAATGTGTTAAATGCCTGAATCAAAAGACACAGGGTATCAGAATGGATTAAAAAAAAAACAAAACCCATCAGTATGCTGTGTATAAGAAACTCATTTTAGACCCAAAGACACCTCCAGATTTAAGCAAGGGGGTGGAAAACAATTTACCATGGTAATGGACATCAAAAGAAAGCTGGGGTGGCAATCCTTATATCAGATAAATTAGATTTTAAGCCAAAGACTACAATAAGAGATGAGGAATAAAACTATATCATATTCAAAGGGTCTGTCCAACAAAAAGATCTAACAATTTTAAATATATATGTCCCTAACATAGAGCAGCCAACTATATAAACCAATTAATAATAAAATCAAAGAAACTCGTCGACAATAATACAATAAAATAGAAAATAGAGCTACCCTATGACCCAGCAATTGCTCTACCGAGTATTTACCCTAAAGATACAAATGTAGTGATCTGAAGGTCTCGTGCACCTGAATATTTATAGCAGCAATGTCCACAATAACCAAACTATGGAAAGAACTTAGTTGTCCATCAACAGATGAATGGATAAAGAAGATGTGGCATATAGGTATACAATGGAATACTATGCAGCCTTCAAAAGATATGAAATCTTGGGACGCCTGAGTGGCTCAGTTGGTTAAGCAGCTGCCTTCGGCTCAGGTCATGATCCCAGCATCCTGGGATCAAGTCCCACATCGGGCTCCTTGCTCCACAGGGAGCCTGATTCTCCCTCTGACTCTGCCTTCCACTCTGTCTGCCTGTGCTCGCTCTCGCTCGCTCTCTTTCTTACAAATAAATAAATAAAATCTTTAAAAAAAAAAGATATGAAATCTTGCCATTTGTGATAACGTGGATGGAATTAGAGGGTATTGTGCTGAGCTAAAAAAGTCAATCAGAGAAATACAATTATCATATGATCTCCCTAATATGAGGAATTTGAGAGCCAAAGTGGGGATTTTAGGGGTAGAGAAGGAAAAAATGAAACAAGATGGGATTGGGAGGGAGACAACCATAAATGACTCTTAATCTCACAAAGCAAACTGAAGGTTGCTGGAGGAAGGGGGGTATGGAGAGGGTGGTAGGGTTATGGACCCTGGGGAGGGTATGTGCTATGGTGAGTGCTGTGAAGTGTGTAAACCTGGCGATTCACAGACCTGTACCCCTGGGGCAAATAATACATTATATGTTAATAAAAAAATTTTAAAAATATTTCATTTTTCTTATTCTTACTTGATCTAACCAGCAACTATTCAAATCAATAATAATAACAATGTATTAGATAATTGTAGGATACAGTTTTGTGAAATGAATGACATCAATGTCATAAGAGACAGGAAGGAGAACTACTGGTCTGTTAAATAGTATCAACATTACATTGGCAGTGGTATAGTGTTAACTGAAAATGCATTTAGATTAATTATATATATAATGTATTCCGTAATATATTATATATATATTATACACATATAAAATCTAAATTAAAGTCTATAGCAAAAGACATAGATACATCATAAATTTATCAAAATCTGTGGCAATTACTAAAAGCTTCTCAAAAAGCATGACAGAGAAGAGAAAATCTAACTATATAAAATGTTCAACTAAAATCAAAGAATGTGGAGCACCTGCGTGGCTTAGTGGCTTAAGCCTCTGCCTTCCGCTCAGGTCATGATATCAGGGTCCTGCAATTGAGCCCCATATCATATCTCTGTTCAACAGGGAGCCTGCTTCCCCTTTCTCTCTGCCTGTGGCTTTGCCAACTTGTCATCTCTTGCTTTTTGTCAAATAAACAAATAAAAATCTTTAAAAAAAAAAAAAAGCCAAAGAATGCAAAACAGGAGGAAAAAAAGTAACAACTGTGAGGATGAGAAAAGCTTTATGAACATGGTAGATGTTGATTCACCTATACCAAAAATTATCTTAAATGTCAGTGATCTATGTATACCAGCTAAAAGATATATATCATTGCAGTAGATAAAAAACAGATATACTTTACCAACAAGAAACTCACTTTAAATATAAAGACAAAAAGAAGTTAATAGTAAAGGGGTGGAAGAAATACAGAGAACAAACTGCAATGATTGCCAGAGGGAAGGGTGGAGGATTGGACAAAATAGATGCCAAGGAATGGGAGAAAGAGGCTTCCAGTTATGGAAGAAATAATTCGTGGGAATAAAAGGTACAACATAGGGAATATATTCAATGGCATTGTAATAGTATTGTATGATGACAGATGATAACTATACTTGTGAACATAGTAGCATAACGTGTAGACTTGCAGAATCACTGGGTTGTACAACTGAAACTAATGTAAGATTGTGTCAACTATACTTTAATTTAAAAAAAACTAAAGAAACAAAATAAAAATATAGAGAATATTGTCCCAAACACTACTCTAACACTACAGAAGAGAATGAGAGTAATTATATTAATTTCAGACCATACAGACTTTAGAACAGGAAAGTTATGAAGAATAAAGAGGAGCATTATGTCATGATAAATTCTCCAAGGATAATAACAATTAGCATGCATACACTTAAAACAGTGTGTCAAAATTTGTAAAGATAAAATGAATAGAACTAAAACCAGAAATAGCCAGATCTATAATTATAGTTGGAAACTTCAACACCCATCTTTAAGTAACTGATAATAGATCACTCAGGCAGAAAATTAAGATACAATTTACTTAAACAGTACCATAACTAAATCGAATTGACATACATAGAATATTTCATCAAATAACTGCAAAGTGCAAATTTTTCTCACTCTCACTTGGAACATTCACCATTTTGAATAAAATACATAGTTCGATTTTTTTGTTTGTTTGTTTTGTTATGTTTTGCTTTGTTCTGGGGTTGCATGCATAATGTGGATAGACTGAATATCCACTCAGGGCCAATTTTCCTATGGTTCATATTTGTTCTTTAGATGTTGTCCAGGCCCTTCCAGTCATGACTCAATATGGGGAAAGTCTCCTCTTAGATGTCCACACACATACATTTGCTAGACCCTGGGTTTTCATTCCTGTTTCTCTTATCTGGAGAAGCCATAAAAAACAAGGTTGAAATTACCTTTACTAGTAAGCAAAAGTTTTAGGGCAAAATCCCTTTCTTGCTTCTCTTACTTTTCTGGGTTCCTACAATCCCTTCAGTTTTGCCCTGGTACTTCCTTAATATCTTGTCAGCTATTCAACACTTTTAATATTTTTTTTAAATAATTTATCCACACTTTTGATTATTTTCATCAGGAAGATTGGCTCAATGTGCGGAAAGCATTGGAATTTAAAAATAAAAAAAAGAAAAAAAAATGAAAATCAATGAAATAAAAAACTGGTACTTTGAAAAATGAATAAAATTGATAAACCTTTAGCCAAGCTAACACAGGAAAAGAGAGAGAGAGTGAGTGAGGGGATATAAATTATCAGCATCAGGATTGAAGGAGTGGTCATCATTACTGATCACATGGATTACAGGGTTACTGAAGGAATACTATGAATGAACTCTATCCTACAAATTTGATAACTTAAATGAAATGGAACAATTCCTTAAAGTATGTATCTCTGTGGAAGAAGTATGGATGATAGATACGAGTTTAGAGACTAAATCAGGAGAAAGAAATGATATTTTGCTCAATCCATGTGAGAAATTAGGAAGACCTAATAAGGCATTTGATGAAAGAGAAGTACAAATTAAACAAGAGAAAGGGTAGAGGAAGTTTTGAAGAAGGAACCATCTATTCCAATGACTTTGTACTTCAGCCTTTTGCATCTGCTCAATCCCTTGATTATACTATTGGCTCCAAAATCTCAAGTTTAGGGGTGTCTGGGTGTCTGTCTGTTAAGTGTCTGCCTTTGGCTCAGGTCATGGTCCCAAGATCATGGGATTGAGCCCCACATCTGGCTTTCTCCCTCTTCCTCTCTGCTGCTCCCTCTGCTTGTGCGCTTGCTCTCTCTCTCTCTCTTTCATTCTCTGATAAATGAATAAATAAGATCTTAAAAAAACAATCTCAATTTTAAACAAATTTCTGACTACCAAATTCTATTTTCCTTTTTAATTTCCTCTGGAACTCGATTTTTACAATTCTTCAATTTTCTTTTTTTTTTTTAAATTTTCCAAATTTGGTGTTATGTTAGTCACCATACAGTACATCATTGTTTCTGATGTAGCGTTCC
Source organism: Mustela putorius furo (assembly GCF_011764305.1). Classification (NCBI taxonomy): domain Eukaryota; kingdom Metazoa; phylum Chordata; class Mammalia; order Carnivora; family Mustelidae; genus Mustela; species Mustela putorius. The sequence goes on along the minus strand of NW_025421290.1, from coordinate 3,535,404 downwards.
ATGATTCATTGTTTGCGTGCAATACCCAGTGCTCCATGTAATACATGTCCTCCTTAATACTTATCACGGGGCTAACCCATCCCTCCATCCCCCACCCCTCTGAGACCCTCAGTTTGTTTCCCATAGTCTATAGTCTTTCATGGTTCCTCTCCCTTCTGATTCCCCCCCTTCATTTTTCCCTTCCTTTTCCTAATGCCCTTCATGCCCTTCCTTATGTTCTGCATATAAGTGAAACCATATGATAATTGTCTTTCTCTGCTTGACTTACTTCACTTAGCATCTCCTCCAGCTCCATCCATGTCGATGCAAATGGTAGGTATTCATCCCTTCTGATGGCTGAGTAATATTCCACTATATATATGGGGTTTTTTTGGTGGTGGCCTCCAATCTCTCCAAACTTTCCAGGGTGTGGCTTGCCTGGATTGCAGTTGATACTTTCAACTCTACATTCCCCCAACTACCCCTCGACAGAATGACAAGGATGAAATCCCAAAAAAGAAAAGAATCAGAGACAATGACCTCTCTCATAGACTAATGGTTATGGATATAAGCAAGATGTCAGAAACAGACTTCAGGGTAACAATTATGAAGACAATAGCTAGACTTGAGAAAACCATTAACAGCAACATAGATTCTCTAAGAGCAGAAATGAAAGCTAATCAGGCCAAACTTAAAAATGCTATGAATGAGATGTAATTCTTTGATATTCTAAACTAGACTAAAATCTCTAGGGGAAAACTTTTAATAACACTCATTCCAGAGTTTTGGTACATTTGTCATTCATACAATTAATATGTTTTTCTTTAATGTCTATCTAAAATTACTATTGGCATCCATGAGCAGTCCCATTTTTATCAAGGGGCTTCTGTATATTGCTTTCATTTTCTGATAATTCTACATGCAAGTGAGAATATACTACAAACTGCCATTGTGTTATATATCTTAGCTTTATATCAGTATACTAATCCCTCGTATTTTTGACTAATTAGTAAATAAGTGGCAAATTGAAAATTATTAATCTTATGTATTTCATTGCTTATTTTTCTATAAGCAAAAATTAAGAGAAGCTGTCAACAGTGATAACAATTAATGCTAGTAAGTTTTATCTCCAATTAATAAAAATGGAGGATAAAAATGAATACTTTTTTCCATAAAATTATTTTCAACCCAAACTAGGTATTAACGTTTTAAAAGATTCCTTTATAAATTAAAAATACATAATTCAACACTAATTTTAAGCTCATATTCAAATCCCTTGGAGGTAATTATTTCAGAAATAATATTTTAAGTAGGAAATACAATTATATTGTCACATTTAAAATATGATTTGAAAAAAATGACTGAGATGAAGTGGCCCACTAAATTGTAATTTAGTACTAATTATTCAATTTGTACAAATATTTTCCTTACACATCCCTCATGGCATCCTGTTCTATCCTTGACATAAAAGGATTAGAATATACATGTTTTCCTATACTATATGTCCTATATTATAGTCTTAGATTATTATGAACTAGATATTGGATAAATGGAAAGTTATCTACTAAAAATTTGATGAGAGCAGATATAAAAGGAATTTAAGAAGGATATTGAACAATTGACCTGCTCTTCATGAATGTTTTGAGGACTCTTTAAAAAAACTAATCTTTATATTGGTAATATTTCTGAGGATTACCTTCTGGTGATTTATGCAGAAATAAAAGTATCTAAAAGATTTTCCTCACTTTCCCAAATTTTATGCTAATGGGAAAAATACAATTTAATATATTAAAATGGTAAGTAAGCCTTCAAATCTTTTAAAGCAACATGGTTTTATAAAATAGAAATCTAACTTTCTCTCTCATAAAACATGGCTGGATGTTATATGTTCACAATCATATTTTAATATTAATATTTGGTAGACAGAGTAATATAATTATCTTATTTTTATGTGTATACTTTTATATTAACCATTAAGGAAAAATTCTATCAGTTTCTTTTATTTCTAAATTAATAAACTACTTCTAACCCCTTATATCAAGAACATATTTGTTAAGGTCTAATTCAAAATATTTTTTTGAGTATGCATTTATCATATTCACTTCAAGCAGCTTTACATATAAGTTTGTGAACCTACTGATAACTTTCATCCACTACAGTAATCCTTTGGCAATTCAAGATTTAATGTGTATAATCTGATTCATTCTCAAGAAATATGATTTGCTCCTACATAGCAGTCTTGCAATTTACAATTTAAATACATTCTAATATTGAAGTGTTGGTTAATATAGTCAAGTAGATGGCATTTGTGTTATCATGGTATTCACAAATGCGGGGATTATCATTTTGTGGTGTATCTCTCTCAAATGTCAAAATGTTCTATCTATCCAAATGCCTGCTGGGTGGCTTGCTGTCACCTTAAAATGAAAAAATGCACTCATCTCATTCCAAATCTGTTATCTTTTATGATCTTATTTATTGTTAATAGCAACATAAATTTTGTAAATTGCAGTTTTATTCATTCTTCTTCTTCACACTGTATTAAATCAGTCACTAAGTCCTATAGAATCCTGCTCCAAAGTATCATAGCAATTGTTTCTTCCTGAGATTTTCTGTGACTCAATTTTCTTATCCCAAGTCTTGTTTATACTGTTAACTAAAAATCTCCTTCTGTATGTATTGTTTCTCCAGCCAGAGTGGAATTTACTGTATCCTGAACAGTATTCAATATGGATCGTAAAATGAAAACAGGGGCCATGTACCAAGGCAAGTGATGGATTCTAGAAGCAGAAAAAGACAAGGACACCAGATTTCCTTGAAAAGCTCCAAAATGGCAACGCAGCCCTTACAACATCTTGAATTTTGCCCCACGAGACCTCTGTCAGATTCCTGACCTATAGAATTGTAAGATAACAAATTTGTATTGTCAAGGTATCCAATCTCATAAAATGTTCTGTGAAGATATTAAGGGTATAACACAAAAACTCCTCAATTAAGCCAGAAAATGTCTCAGAAACTTAAAAGCATTGTCCTTCAGTTACCTCAGCAAAAAACAAAAATTTGTTAAGGAGCTTCTTACCTAATTAGTGAACACTATTATATACACAAGAGATCCAAAAGACTCTTGAGAATTTTATACTGGCAGAGACATTGCCAGCTTGGATCAAAAGGGAAAGACAAATTTCAGACCCTGAAAATTTTACAGGCGGCAAACAGGCTGATAAAAATATTCAGCAGGAAATATGTGCTACCTTTTAAGGAACGATAACTCTGAGGACAAAGCTGAGAAAGTAGAGCAGAGCTATTAGCTGAAAGGGCAGAACAAGGAACCAAACAGTATGATTCTCAAGCCTTGAAAACTAATGGTGTTTGCCTGTCAGGATTTCAAATTGCTTAGGACTAATGATTCCTTTTTCCTTCTAATGTTCTCCCCTTTTGAACCAGAATATCTGCAAACGTTTTATTATGCCTGCCCCATCGTTGTATTTTGAGAACACAAAACTTGTTTTTTAGTTTCACATGTTTACAAATGGAAAGGATTTGTGTACGAATGTAGATTACACCCAGGGTCTCACCAATATCTTATTTACATAATGAGAATTGGTACTTTTGTGTTGAAGATATTTAGATGTGATTTTGGACTTTGAGTTGATTTTTTTTTTTTTAAGATTTTATTTTTATTTATTCGACAGAGAGAGATCACAAGGAGGCAGAGAGGCAGGCAGAGAGAGAGGAGGAAGCAGGCTCCCCGCTGAGCAGAGAGCCCGATGTGGGACTCGATCCCAGGACCCTGAGATCATGACCTGAGCCGAAGGCAGCGGCTTAACCCACTGAGCCACCCAGGCGCCCATTGAGTTGATCTTTTAATGGACTGAGATTTTTAAAGACTTGGGAATAGGGTGGATATATTTTGCATTTGGGTTAGACACAAATCTTTGGGAAACCAAGGGAGGATTATGTAAGAAGAATAATGCCCCCCAAAAATGTCTGCTTCTAATCTGTGAAACCCATCAGTATGTTACCTGACATGGAAAAAATGAACTGTGCAGATGTGATTAATGATATAAACCTTGAGATGGAAGATTACCCATGTGGGCCTAATCTAATAACACAAGTCTTCAAATTGGAGAAATTTTCCTGACTGAATGAGAGAGAAGACAGAAGAAGAAAAAGGAAACATTCTAAGGGTGAAAAGGACTCAACATGCTGTTGTTGGCTTTGAGGGTGCCATAGATAAGGAATGCAGGTGGCTTCTGAAAACTGGAATTGAACTTCAAATGACAGGCAGAAAGGAAATGGAATTTCAGTCCTACAATTGCAAAACAACCTTAATTCTGGCAACAATCTGAATGAGCAAGGAAATGGGAAACCTTTAGAGTCTGTAGAAAAAAAAGGAAAAAAAAAATGCAGCCTTGTCAGCACTTTGGTTTTAGCCTGGTAAGACCCATACAAAATTCTGATCTAATACATTCTTGTTTTAAGGCACAAAATTGGTGGCAAAATGTTACAGTAGCAATAGGAAAACTATTACACTGACAATATCAGATAATTCCAATACAACCTTGTACAATTTTTTTACATCTATTTCAGTAGCATGCTGCTAAGATCCTTCATAATATTCCAGGATGATAGATATTATATATTGTGTTGAATTTTTATTGATGCATAATGGGTTACTACAAATTTAGCTGTTTAAAGCAACATCCATTTATTAGGTTACATTCTGTAGGTCAGAAATTTGGGACAGATGAGATTAGCTTCCCTATTCAGGATTTTTGGTGCTGAGGTCAAGATGTGAGCTGGGCAATGTTAACGAAGAATCTGCTTCTAAGCTTATTCAGATTGTTAGCAGAATCCAGTTCCTTGCAGCTTGTCGAGCTGAGATCCTCATCTTTTTGCTGGCTATGAGCCAGGTGTTGCTCTCAGTTGCTAGAGTTTACCCATCCTTCTCCTTCCTCCATCTTCAAAACCAGAAATGGAGTTCTTTTTCATTGATTCTCTGTCACTCAGTCTCTTCCACTAGGAAGAGCCCTAATACCTTTTAAAGTCTCAACTGATCAGTATAGGTCCACTGAAGAAATCTCCCTGTTTAAAATCATCTAAATTGGGGCACCTGGGTGGCTCAGTAAGTTGAAGCCTCTGCCTTCAGCTCAGGTCATGGTCCGAGGGTCTTGGGATCGTGCCCCGAGTCGGGCTTTCTGCTCAGCAGGGAGCCTGCTTCTCCCTCTCTCTGCCTGCTTCTCTGCCTACTTGTGATCTCTGTCAAATAAATAAATAAATTCTTTAAAAAAAATCACCTAAATTGAGAACTTAATTTTTATCTCAAATTCTTTCATAGAAACACCTAGATTAGTGAGTCATTGAAAAACTGAGAGAAGGTATATATGTATTACAGGGGATAGGAATCTTGGATCATTTTAGAATTCTGTGTACGCTGAAAAGTCTAGAAAGGTAAATTTTTAAAAATGTTTTAGTTCCTCTCATAGTAATTGCTCTTCTATTTATGTTTCCAATTTCAAAGATAAGCCTATAGCAAGGGTTCTTTATGTTTGGTGCAAAGGTCTCAAGTATCATCCATCTAAAATTATGTAAAATTTTAATATTTATGATAAGAGTGAGTATGCATTCACTATACTGACCATAAAACTTTGACATGTTATAAGTTCTAAATGTCATTTGCCCTCAACAAATAAGAAACACTTAGGTTCTGCTGATTTAAATGGCAGAAGAATCAGGCAAAAATAGCTCTGTGATGAATATAAATGGTACATACAGATGCACAATTATTGGTCTCTAAAATCTCATTTCTCCTGAAGACAAGTGACTCTGGACAATTTAATAAAAATTTAGGCTGGTAAAATTTTGTTCTTGGGCTGCCCTCCATGCAGATAAATGTGTGTAACCACAAAAATAAACAACCAGAGAGTCAGCGTGTTTGTCAGAGGCTCTTTGGTTCTCTAACAGATAATGCAGTCTGCGGTAATGATGTCAGCACTTTGACCTGGCACAGGAGACAATTTTCATCCACATGCGTTAGCCTGACACAACCTGGCTATCTGAAAGATTTCCCTCATGAAAGCTGTCTTGAAATGGCTCCACATAATATGCACACCCTGAAAAAATTCCTCTGGGCTAAACAGTGTTTTAATCTGTTGACAGCATTTTAATTTTCTCTTTCTGAAGAACCTCTGAAGGAGGCCCTGTGGAGAGAGAAAGCGGGTCAAGAGGAAATTAAAAGTGAAGATCCTGCTTTCTCACAACTAGGATAAATCTGTTAATTAAGCCAACCCAGTAAAATGCAGGCAATTTTTAATTTACAAACTGCTGAAAGCTTGCTATCAAATAAATTGATTAGCAGTACTCATAATCAAAAGCTCTGGATTAGTAGTTAATTTGTGGAATCAATTAATAGGAGCATTTATCAAATAATATTGCCTCCAGAGAATAACAAATTCATTGCCCTGTGTTCCCAGAGATAAGAAACCCTGGACTCTGGGATGTTCAATGATTCCTGGGGAAACACTCTTCTGTGAATTTGTTCTTTTCTTGATTTCTTTTTTCAAGAAATGTGTTATTAAATATCCAGATTTCAATTTTCCTTACTAAAAGCATAATATTAATGGATATGTGAAAAATTATTTACAGCTAGAATATTTCTCATATTAATTTATAAGTGTTCTGTTGGACTGTTTGTCCTAGATATTTATAATTAATTCACTGATGGGTGGATAAATATTTTTCCAAATTAATAAAATTACAAGTGGCCCAAGGCTCAATTATCTGTGGTTGACTCTCAAATGAAATGGATTCTTCTAATTATAATTTGGGTTTTCTTGAGGCTTGTTTTTTTCTGGATATAAAAGTTTTATCCAAGTAGTTAAACTATGTGATATACTATCCTAGTATTTAGGACTTTCAAAATAAATATTGGGTAGGTTAATGAAGGATCTAATTCCATCTAGTACATATACTTATGAAGGTTTTTTTTAAAACATATTTTATTAATCAGTCATTTCCTTAAATCAAACTATAACGCCAACTAATCCTATATTGTGGCATTTGATTATATGTTAAGAGAGAAGATAGAGCACTATTACTAGATCTATGAGAAAAATTTAATTAAATAAATAAATATTTAACCCGTATTTTTAAATTTTCAGAATAAATTTGTCTATACTCTCTTTTCTAAAGTGAAAATATACTACATCAGTATATTTTTTATTATTCAGTTCTTTTTTGCAAAGATAAGTTCAAGCAGTGCCTGGTAGAAGGATCAGTTATACTTTATCACTCTTGGGCTAACATTTTAAAAAACTTTTTAAATGTGTTATGAAGCAACTTAAGCAATGCGGTATTTCTATTTAAAGCCAAGCTTTCCTTTCACTGGAAATATAATTTCATAGCATCATGTCTGAAAATTCCCATCACAGTTTTGGTTTTCTTTATTGTGTACATAAATATCCCACAGTGTTGCAAAATTGTGATTGTTTCATAAGCCAAAAGAGAAGAGTTTTCCAAAAAATTGACTCGTCATGTTAGAAGTTGGAGGAGGGGAAGGAAAGTAACTTCCCAACTGAGAAATCACTTTGAGACTGAAAAATGAAGTAAGCCTCCTACCTACAATTTATGTAGACATTTATTCAGGGTAATTTACCAGTGGAGGGATTGGTATTCTTGATATTGGTATTACTAGCTAGGGGCATTGTGGTGAGGTCTAAGAGTAGTTATCTAATGTGGCACCATCTGTGCACCAGAGGATCTCTACTAGTTATCTAAAGTGGCACCTTCCGTGTACCACTGTAGGGAAGATCAGAATAAGCCTTTCTGCATTTTGTTAGTGTTAACATTAACCTCCATGAGACCTGGAACATGTAGCCCCAAGGGAGGTCATTGCATGGACATGAACAAGATGGAGGTTCAAGATGGGAGTTAGTGTTGTCAGTATTTCCATATGTTATATAGGTCATATGAGCTTTTTTAATTTAAATGAAAATATTTATTAAAAATTGAGCATTGATTTTTACTCCCAGCCAAGCTAGAGTAACAGGGACTGACTCACCCTCCCACCTGAAACAAACAAATGAACTCGCAATATAGGAATATAGTTTTTAAGCCTATGCACATCAGGGAATTAAAGATAGTGGCACTTTAGAAACAGGAAGGAAGCATGAAGTGAGTCCTATGATCGCACTAGCTTACTGCCTAAAGAAAATTTTCACCTGAGGCAAAGACAGGGGAACCTAAGAAGAGATATAAGTTTAGGAGCTAAAGCTGGAGGGTACTGAGAATCCAAAAAAGCTAGAGTTCACAGGATAGAATAAAAAGAGTGAGCTGCATAGATAGAGGACTCTGGAAATGTGCACAGCAGCCCCCTGGAGTCCTTGGCTGAGTACTAATACATCTATGGATTTGAGGAAACTACCACCCAAGGAAAGAATCACTCACAATCAATAAAGGGAAGAGCCTGCAGAACTAACAGAGAGCTAGAAATAACACCACTTCCCACAAGTCAAACTGGAAAGACTTATAGAGCATCGGGTCAAATACTCAGAAGAGTTGTGCCTTAGTAACAAGGAAAATTGGCAGTCAACTACCTGCTGCTCTTACTTCACCTCACAATGCTTAAAAACAAGACCTGAAATAACCAGACTGTTTCTGAGTAACTTAACTGCATGCTAGAATACAGGTTAAGAGCATTTATTAGAGTAAAAATAATCCAGTATCAATAAGTTTTCTATTGCCCTGCATTCAATAAAAAATTTTGGGGAATGCACCCAGTGCTCTATCAAGTGCCCTCCTTAATGGTCACACCCCAATTACCTCATCTCCCACCTACCTCCCCTCCAGAGACCCTATTTGTTCCCTATAGCTAAGAGTCTCTTGTGGTTTCCCCCCCCACCCTCTGTTTTTATGTTGTTTTATTTTTCCTTCTCTTCCCCTATGTTCATCTGTTTTGGTTCTTAAAATCCACATATGAGTTAAATCATATGGTCTTTTCTTTCTTTGACTGACATATTTTGCTTAACATAATACTCTCTACTTCTGCACATGTCATTGCAAATGGAAAGATTGCCTTCATTTTGATGGTCAAGTAGTAATCCATGGTATCCATATACCAAATCTTCTTTACCCATTCATCTGTTGATGGACATCTGGGCTCTTTTCATAATTTAGCTATTGTGAACATTGCTGCTTTAAACACTGGGGCTCATATGTCCCTTTGAATCAGTATTTTTGTACCTTTGGGTAAATACCTAGAGTGAGATTGCTTAATCTCAGCATAGGTTTATTTTTAACTTGTTGAGGAACCTCTATTCTGTTTTCCAATGTGGTTGCACCAGTTTGCATTCCCACCAACAGTGTAAGAGGGTGTTATATGTAACTAATGAATCACAAAATTCTACTCCTGAAACTAATAATATGCTACATGTTAACTAACTTGAATTTAGGTAAAGTAAAATTAGAAAAAGAAACCATTTTTGGTGTTCTAAAAACAAGATTCTTTAGGCAGGTAACATTATCTCTACTATTTTTTTCATTTACATTTGTTAATTTTTCATTTAAAGAGGCAATGCGGCATAATAGAAAAACATGGGGAAATCCCTCCAAAACACTTGTTCAAATCCCCAAAAATACTTGTTACAATATTTATGATCTTTAAAAAAGATTGGATAAGTTATGTTGCAGTCTCTGCATGCAAATTAGAGCTAAATATTTATCCCGCTGATTTGTTAGGATCAAAAAACACTACACCTGTTACATATCATGCACAAAATAAATTATTTATTATCATCAAAAAAAATTATTGGGAACTCCAATAAGCAAGAAAATGCAAGCCATAGGGAGAAGAACCAATCAATTGGAACAGACCCAGAAGGATGCAAATGATGGGATTATCAGACAAAGACCTACAAAGAGTTACTATGAATACATGCTATATGCTTAAGAAGCTACAGGAAAAATTTAATACTAAAGAGAAAAAAAGAAGATATTTTAAAAAATGACCCAATTCCAACTTGCACTGATGAAAACTATAATACCTGAGAGAAAACAAATTTTTTCCATGTACTGACAGCAGATAAGATATTTCAGAAAAAAACAAAAAGCTTAGTGAACCTGAACACATATGACTAGTCACTGCCCAAGACAAAACATAGTGAAAAAAAGCAGAATTGGAAAAAAAAAAGTGAATAGAGTATCAGTGAGCTGTGTGGCAATATCAAGCAGTGTAATGTATAGGTAATAGGACTCCCTTAAAAGGCAGCCAAGACAAAAAAAAAAAAAAAGGAATGATAAAAAATGTGAAAAACTTATGGCAGATGTTTCCCCCAAATTTGAAAAAAAAAAAAAAAAAGAAAAAAGAAAAACTATAAAGGCACAGATAAAGAAGCTCAACAAACCCCAAGTACAAGAAACAGGAAGGAAATTACTTAAGTTACATCATAAGCAAAATGCTTAAAATCAGAGAAAAAGATGTCATGCTAATAGAAGTTGAAGAATAAATATATATTACATTCCGAGAACACAGATGAGGGTGACAACAGTGTTTTGTCAGGAAAACAAAAAGGTAAATAGTAGATACTGGAGCACCATCTTTAAAAAACTGAAAGAAATCTGTCAATCTATAATTTTATTACATGAGGAAATACTTTTCAAGATGAAGATAAAATACTTTTCTCACATACAAATGCTGAAGAAATTTAACACTAGTAGACCTGCATTATTTTAAAAAAAATTTTTTAAGTTCTATCAAAAAGCTTTAGGCTGCAAAAAAATGATACCATGTTGATGGTATAATCAGGGATTTTCAGATTAGGTGGAAAAGCAAAACTCAACTATATGCTGCATGTTAGAATGCCCCATTAAACAGAAAGAAACGAATAGATTAATTTTAAATCAAAAGTTGTGAAGGGACTGAGATGTTACTATATTTGCAAAATTATATACCTGGTAGATGGAAAGTGATAGATGATAGATGATAGATAGGTAGATGATAGATAGATTGATAGATAAGAGATGATAAGTAGATACTGGCAGAAATTTTAAGTATCTGAGTCAGAGAACACATCTTTATTAAACTGACCAAGCCTAGTATCATGAAGGTGATCTGATGAGAGCCAGAGGAATAATCTTACCTGTATTGTAGAATTTAACTATAGGAAATAATAGATAAACAAATACGACTCTCTGATAGAAGGGCAACTGTTCACACCTCTCCCTCCGGAGGAAACCAAAGGCTTTGCTCCCTAATATAAACAAACTCTCTTCTGGGAGAAAAAGAGGATCCTGGGGTCTTACCCTTTGTAATTTAAATAAATGCCTCTGAGGGGAATCATCTTCTAGGTTTACAACACAGGTTTATCACTCTTTCAAAGTAAGCACAGAGTTTAATATGTCCCTACATCCCTATGGAAGTTATTTTCAAAATTTGTCCCTTAACCCAATCACCTGGAATGTAAACTTTTGGTTACAGGGGACATAACGGAAGGGTTTTTTTTTTTTTTTTTTAGATTTGGAGAGAGAGCTAGCACAGGCAGGCAGAGCGGCAGGCAGAGGCAGAGGGAGAAGCAGGTTCCCTGCCAAACAAGGAGCCTGATGTGGGACTCCATCCCAGGACTCTGGGATCCTGACCTGAGCTGAAGGCGGCTGCTTAACAAACTGAGCCACCCAGGCGTCCCACGGAAGGGGTATTTTTGTGTGTGTCTGTGTGTTTTGAGAATGGGTGGGTTTGTTTTTTGATCTTCTGAATGGGAGCAAATGTTTCCACCATGAAGAAAGCAAATGGCTACAGGTTTAATACACATGCGCTGTGAAGAACAAATATTTCTGGGGAAAGGAAAGGAAACATGCTTTATTATAGCATATAAATTTCCCTGGCTTAAGAATACTGAGAAATGCAGGGAAAATTTGATTTCCCACAACTAATTAAAATAATGGAATGAATACACACACACACACACACACACGCGCGCGCGTATGTATGTATGTATGTATGTATATGTAAATAATTTGTGTTAACAGTAATCCGTGATCAAAATAGCTGGAGTAGCTATTTTGGTATTATATAACATAATTTCAGAGCAAAAAAATTGTATTAATAATATAGAGAGTCATTTCCTAACTATAAAGGGATCATTTCATCTAGAAGACATCATAATATTAAACATTTAAAGATATAACAGATTATCCTCAAAATGCACAAAGCAACAACTGTTAGAACTGGAGGGAGGAAATAGATGAAACTCTGATTATAGTCAGATTTCAACACTATATCAATAACTGACAGAAATAATAAACAGAAAATTAAGATACGGAAGATTTGAACCACGCTTTCAATGAACCTAATTTAATCGGGCTTTGTGCAGACATTCCCTGAAATAGAATACACAATCTTTTTAAGTGGGCAAAGGACATTTATCAGGACAGACCATATGTTAGGCCACTAGCAAAGACTCAGTAATATCAAAGCATTCAAATCATACAAATTAATTCTCTAAGCAAAACAAGGACTAGTAATAAAATTGATAATGGAAAGATCTCTGGAACTACTCAAATATTTGGAAACAACACATTTCTAAATAGACATGGGTCAAAAAGAAATTAAAATTAAAAGGAACTTTGTACTGAATGAAAATGAAAACAATGTAGCAAAATGTGTAAGATTATCAGCTGCAGCTGAATAGCACCACATGTCCGTATTGGCAGAAAATTCCTTAAAAGAGACAAACCAGCAAAGCTCACTCAAGAAGAGATAGGTAGCTTGAGTAACCTTAAATTTGTTAAAATTTATTTTATAGTTAAAATCTTGCTCAAAATGACAAATCAAGACACAGATTGGAATTTCCTCCCATTTTTAAGGGTGAATTATCTGTACTCCTAGCTAAGAACAAAAATCTCTGCTAATGCACTAGAGACCCCCTTTTTAATACATCAAGGGAAACTTGTCACTAAAATTCTGTGTTTTATGCATCATAAATGCTCCTATTTTACTAGGTCATTCTTCACAGCACACAGATATACTACTGTTTATCTCTATTTTTTTTTTAAGATTTATTTATTTATTTTAGGGGGCAGGGGTAGACAGAGGAGAGGGAGAATCCCAAGCAGACACCCTGCTGAAGCCAGAGCCTGATGGTGGCTCCATCCAGGACCCTGAGATCAGGATCTCAGCTGAAATAGTGTCAGATGCTTAACCTTAAGCCACTTAGGTGCCCCTGTTTGTTTCTACTTTAAATAAAAATCTTCACATCTTTTTCTCTTGGCGGCCCACTGCTTTCCTTCCCTTCACAGAAAACCTTGAAAACGTCTGTACCAGTGCTGTACAGTAGAACTTTATGAGATGACGGAAATTAAGGAATTAGATTCCATTTCATTTCTATAGACTGAACAGAAAAAAAGGTTGATCATATCAAACATCAGTCATAACATGGCATAACCTGAATATTTTTAACATGTTGGTAGCTATGTAAATCCATACAATGCTTTGGAGAAAGTGAAGAGTAACATATAGCAGATGTGCTGCTTTCCTTGGCTTCGCCATTAGAGTGTAAGTAAGCCTGGCTCTCAGCTGCCGACATCTCCACGTTTTTATTTGAGAGTCTTTTCTCTGCTCACACTTACCCCCAGGCATGCATAGCGTGCCACCAAAAGTGCTAGAGAATTCAGGGCTCTAGGAGAAGCCCTCAACAAGCTCCCTCACACTTACTGGATCGCTCTGAGATCCAACCACATTCTATACCAGTTATCATAGCTTCTCAGCAGAATTAAGCACCAGTTGCCTACGATGGTCAGCTTGCTTAAAAATTCATCTTTTACTGGCTGCTTTCTTATTTCCATTCTTTCTGAGTCATTTCCCAGATAAACTACTTGCAATGGATTCCTTGTCTCACAGTCTGCTTTTTAGGAAAACCAATTATGATAGACTTTTTCAAGTAAATATGATGATGTGGATATCCACGAAATCAGCAAATATACCCCTAGGAATTTGCCTTAGAAGAGCTACTGCTATGTGCAACAGGAAACATCCACAAAAAATGTCCATAGTACCCCTCTTTGTATTAGCAAACAACTACAGACAAAGGATAAAGAATTAGTATCTTCACACAATGTAATACTAGCTACCAGTAAAAATTAACAACTATAAATATAAACACAAGGAAGTAAAAATCTCAAAATGTTCAGAGGAAAAAAAAGCATTTTAAAGATTAAATGCATTATGATTCTTTCTATAAGGTGAAAAACATGCAGATATAAAAAGTGTATAGGAATACTAACATGTGATAATATTAAATATTACTGTATATAGTAATACAATAAGGAAAAATAAAGAATGAAATATGTGAAATTTAGGATAATGGCTACTTTTGAGGAAGGAGGGAAGTGGATTGGAATAAGGCATAAAGTATCTTCAAAGATGAAGATAATAATCTTTAAAATTAAACTGGACTTTATCATCAGAAAGGTAGTTTCTCCACACAAAATCTGTTCCATATATACTGAAAAGTTATATATTTAGTCCTATATTATGTAGGATCAATGAAAAATGAGTTTTCTATGAATGTTGGCAAATGTTTTGATGTCAGTTCTACATAACAGGAAGATTTTCTCATTTAATTATAAATGAAAGGTAAATAATTGCATCTGAGTTTGGGCCTGACATCTGGAATTACAGTTGACTCTTGAACAACATGGGTTGGAGCTGCATGGGTCCACTTATAAGCAGCTTTTTTTTTTTTTATAAATACAGTACAGTACAATACCATAAATGTATTTTCTCTTCCTTATGATTTTCTTAATAACAGTCTCTTTTGTTAGCTTATTTTATTGTAAGAATACAGCATATGATACAGATAACATTCAAAATATGTTAATTGGCTCTGTTATCAGTAAGGCTTCCAGGCAATAGTGCACTATTAGTAGTTAATTTAAGCCTTTTGGGAGTCAAAAGTTATATGTGAATTTCCAACTGTGCAAGGGTTGATACCTCTAACCCCCAAACTGTTCAAGAGTCAACTATATTTACATTTTCACAACAGCATGATGAGTATTGACTCAGGCGTTCACACATGGAAAATATTCCCCAGAAACATACTTTAACTGAATATTATACAAAATGTAAAGTTGCTGAAAGACTACACAATTTATCAAGCACAGAGAGACTTAATTAAATGAACCCTGGCCAAGAACTTCACGGACTAAGAAAAAGGATCACAGTGCCATGTAGCTAAGAGACTGCTATGCTACTTTTCCCTACTGCTGTGGAAAGGAGATGGTGTTTTTCCTGCTTCTTAGTTTGCCCTTACCATACTTCATGTGTTTTGCTGATTTTCAAGTCATCTTCAACTATAAAATTAAACAAAACAAAACAAAATTCCTTTACTCCTAAATTTTTGGTTGCTATGAAACTTAAACAATAGATCCTAAATGTTTTGTAAATAGTAAAACATTCTACATACAACCAAAGCATTTTGAGGAATATTTTGTTGATCCTTGTTGGGAGTAATGTGAAAGGATGTTTGTCTTCTCTAGGCTTAATGCTCTACCAATGGAGAAATTAATAGAAAAAGATTTCTCACCCTTACAAGTAAAAAGTGTTTTTTCTTAAGTGTTTCAATCTGACATTTTAAACTCAACACCTCAAAAACAGAATATTGGGGGGTAGGGAGAGGGTGTAGGGTTATGGACATTGGGGAGGATATGTGCTATGGTGAGTGCTGTGAAGTGTGTAGGCCTGGCAGTTCACAGACCTGTACCCCTGGGGCTAATAATACATTATATGTTTATTTTAAAAATTTTAAAAAACCAGAATATTGTATTTGCTGATGGGTGCTGCAATTGAAAATTTGGTCATACAGCATTCTCGCGAGATGCCTTACATCACCCATCACACCTCTTTTCTAATTTCATTTTGTCAAAATATGGTAAACTTCATATTTGAGTTACCTTTCCATCCTAAGCCCAGGGAGAGGCACATGACATGAACTAGTGAAATGGACTATTTTTCCTAATATTCCTTTTATAGAGCCAAATAATTCAAGAATTGGAGGAAGTAGTTGGGAAATTAATAGTCATCTAAATTCCTCAAGATACCGGTGTTCTTCTGCCAAATCTGCTCCAGTTGGTCTTATACTTTTCATCCATTCTCTGAAGTTCCACACTGACAACTTAAGTTTTAAAAGAATAGTTTTTTTTAAATGAACATATCGAAAATTACTTTAGATGGTAACTTTATTTATTTTATAATTGAATTTTTTTTCTTTTCACTATATTTAGATAAAATTGACATATAATATCATTATGTAAGGTCTTCAAGTTGACAATTTGATATATGCATCAATTGTGAAATTGTACCACAATATGATTCTACCTTCATCACCTAACATAAGGTGATAATACCTTCATCACCTAACATAATTAAAATTAGGTATATGTGTACATTTAAAATTTACCCTCTTAGCAGCTTTCAGGTATTTGAAAGTAGTTAACTGTACTAAAGTCACCAGGCCATACATTGGATCCCTATAATTTATCCATCTTATAAATGGAAATGTGCACATTTTGACCAACATCACCCCATTTCTGCCAACACCAGCCTCTGGGAACCACCATTTTACTCAGTTTCTGTTAGAAAAACAAACAAACAAACAAACAAACAAACAAACAAAAAACCCATATAAGTGAGATGATCTAATACTTCTCTGTTTTCTGTCTTATTTCACTTAGCAAAATGCCTTTAATTTCCATTGATAGTGATGCAAATGGCAGGACTTCTTTCTTTTTAATGGCTGAATAATATTCTTTTGTATATGTATACCACATCTTCTTTATCCATTCATCCATAGAAGACACTTAGGTTGTTTCTGTGCCTTGACTACTATGATTATTCTGCAATTAACATGAGGGCAAATATCTCTTCAAAATTCTGCTGTCATTTCCTTTGGATATATAACCAGAAATGGAATTGATGTATCAGGTAATAGTTCTATTTTTATTTTTTGAGGAACCTCTCTATTGTTTCCCATAGTGGCTGAACAATTTGTATCCCCACTAACAGTGCACAAGTTTCACTTTTCTTCACATCCTCATCTAACTTATCTTGTGTCTTTTTGATGATAGCTCTTCTAACAAGTGTGAGGTGATAGTTCATTGTGGCTTTGATTTGCATCTCCCTGATGATTGGTGATATTGAGTATCTTTTCATGTACTTATAGAACATTTATATATCTTCTCTGGAAAAAAAATTCTATTCAAGTAATCTTCCCATTTTTAATTGGATTGCTTTATTTTCTGCTATTGAGTTATATGAATTCCTTATATATTTTGACTACATGATTTGGAAATATTTTCTCCCATTACATAAGTTGCCATTTCATTTTGCTGTGTAGAAGATTTTTATTAGATATATCATTATTTTCCTCATCTTCAACTTTTTAAAAGAATTTATGAAGAAATATGTTAATTCTTTACAATTTTGGTACAATTCACCAATGAAAAACCATCTGGTCTTGGACTTTACTTTGTTTGAAGGTTTTTTATTCTAATTTAATCTCCTTAATCATTTTGGCCTGTGTGCACATTTTCAATTTCTTCATGAGTCTGTCTTGGTAAGTTGTAGCTTTCTATAAACTTACTCATTTCTTGTAGGTTTTCCAACTTATTGGCATTTAGTTGTTCAGAGTAGTCTCTTATGATTTGTATTTTTGTTACTTGTAATATTTCTTTTATTTCTGATTTTTTGTTCTGACTCTTCACTTTTTCTTTGTTAGCTACAGGTTGGTCAATTTTGTTTATCTTTTAAAAAAAAACAGCTCTAAGCTTCATCTGTCTGTTCTATTTTTTTCTTTCTGGTCTCTATTTTATTTATTTTTCTTCCAATCTTTGTTATTTCCTTTCTTCTGCTAAACTTCAGATTAGTTTGTCCTTTTCTCTAGTTCCTTGAGATTTTTTTTTTCTTAATGTAGGTGTTTATTGCTGTGAACTTTCCTATTAGAATACTTTTGTAAATTCCACAGATTTTGGTATGTTGTGTTTCTACTCATTTGTTTCAAGATATGTTCTGATTTCTCTTTTGCTTTCTTTTTAGACCCCTTCGTTGGTCAGGAGTGTATTTAATTTTCACATATTTAAGATTTTTTCATGTTTCCTCCTGTTAATTGATTTCTACTTAATGTCATTATGGTCAGAAAAGATACTTGTTATGATTTCAATTTTCTTAAATTTGCTAAGACGTGATTTGTGACCTAACATATGATGTATCTTGGAGAAGTTCCATGTGTGCTTGAGAAAAATATTTGTTTTGTTTCTTTGGGATGTAATATTTTATATATGCCTATTAGGTCCCTTTTGGTCTAAAGTATAGTTCATAGCAGTGTCTAGCTGGCTCAGTCAGTAGAGATGTGACCCTTGGTCTCAGGGTTGTGAGTGCAAGTCCCATATTGGGCACACTGCTTATTAAAAAAAATAATAAAATATAATCCAAGTCCTTATCTCCTTATTGGTTTTCTGCCCAGATGATTTATCCATTGTTGAAAGTGGAGTATTGAAACACCCTACTATTATTGTATTTTCTATTTTTCCCTTCAGATCTCTGAGTATTTCTGTAATATAGTTAGGTGTTCAAATGTTGGGTGCATATATATGTTTATGGTTGTCATGTCATCTTGGCAAATTGACCCTTTTATTATTATAATGCCTTATCTCTTGTGACAGCTTTTGAGTTAGAAGCTATTTTGTCTGATATAAATACAGCTATCCCGTTCTCTTTTGATTTTCACTTGCAATGGAATGTCTTTTTCCATTCATGTTGAGCGGACATGTGTCCTTAGTTGAAGGGAGTTTTCTGCAGGTTGCCCATAGTTGGGTCTTTTTTTTTTTTTTTAAATCCATTCACCCATTCTATGTCTTTGATTGGGTAATTTAATCATTCATATGTAGAGCAACTAATTGATGGGTAAGGACTTACTAGTGCCGTCTTATTGTTTTTCAGCTGTTTTGTAGTTCCCTTGTTCCTTTCTTCCTCTCTTTTCCTTTGTGAACTGATGATTTTCCATAGCAGTATGATTTTCATTCCCTTCTCTTTGTCATCTGTGTATCTACTGCAAGTTTTTGCTTTGTGGTTACCATCAAGTGTAAAGAGTAATTTTAAGTGATTAATAACATAACAATGAACACAAATTGGAGCAATGAAAGAAAAGATTGTCTAAAAATGATGAAAACAACTTGAAACATAACTGAAGATACAGAAAAACAAGTAAACCACTTGTGTTGATTATGATTTTGAATGTTGCAGTATCCTCATTTTTGGAGTTTGTTTAAAAGGTCATAGAGAGCAATGTAAGAGCCTCAATTTTGGATTTTAAA
This sequence comes from Mustela putorius furo, assembly GCF_011764305.1. Classification (NCBI taxonomy): domain Eukaryota; kingdom Metazoa; phylum Chordata; class Mammalia; order Carnivora; family Mustelidae; genus Mustela; species Mustela putorius. The sequence goes on along the minus strand of NW_025421290.1, from coordinate 3,516,066 downwards.
TAGATACTCTATACATGCAATTTTCAAAGTGTTTGCTACATATTTTTCCCCCCTGGAGAAATTTATCTAAAAAAATTCTTTTCATCTGGAATACTTAAGAAACATTAAAGTTCACACTGACATAACTAATAAGCCACTCACTACTAATACAAATCTATTGCTTGGACAGTCGGGATATCAGATAGTATGAAATTGTTTTATGGGGAATTTCTCTTACTAAAGATGAAAGTATATGTAGCATTTCTAAAATTATTTATGAAAAATGAATTTATGCATCACTTTGTGTCTGCCAACATTTCTTTCTAGCTTTAACAACCAAAGTGCAGTCAAAATGACCCCAAAACACCCAGAAAATGTTCATTAAAATTGATTTTTCCATCCAGTTACATTGCTAGTGAAAATGTATGAAATACATATATTTTTATTTAGAGGGCCAGTTTTCTTTTCTTATAATGGAGTGTCCTTAATAATGTATTTTTTAACAAGACAATGTCTCTAAAATTGGACAAGGCAAGAAGTCCTGATTTTTCACAGAAATTGAGCAAAAATATTTTGCTCAGATAAAGAGAAATGTAGGAAGTTTCTGCTTGTGAGTTCTAATCTTTCAAAAGATGTGGAGTATCTTTCTATATTGAATAATTGCCTGCTTCTCTTTACTTTAAAGAGAGCCAAAAGTAAAGGTAGTTAGATGGTAAACAATGGTAGTAGAAGGAAAGAGGGAGACTGAATGACACTCCATTTGCCATCACATGGAAGATGAAATACTATGGAGAAGGAAGGGCAAGAAAGGAAATAGCAATGGAAATTAACTCAACCTATGTAATTCACATATAGGAATAATAATTTCATATTCTTTTCTTTTTTTTTTTTTTAGTTTTTACTTATTTATTTGAGAATGAGAGAGAGTGAGAGAGAGAGAGAACATGTGCAGGGTGAGGGGCAGAAGGAGAAGCAGATCCCCTGTTGAGCAGGGAGCCCAATGTGGGCCTTAATCCTGGGGCTCCAGGATCATGGATCATGACTTGAGCTAAAGGCAGACACTGAACCGACTGAGCCACCCAGGCACCCCAGTAATTTCATATTCTTAAAACTATGTGAACTCAGAAAGAGGCAGGTTTTATAATTCACATTTTAGTTGTGACACCCTCAGTCAGAAACATAAGGATATCATAAAATCACTAACTGCAAACTCAACTTAGCAATTTATTTATATATTCAGTGTGCGAATTCTTAGAAGTGATCCTGCTTGGAGAGACTGAGGTTCCTTCTGATTTCCAGTGCTATTTATCCACCCTGAACCAAACACAAACATTTCATAGTAACTTTACTATATAGTGTTTTGTTATATATTAAGAAATATGCACAAAAACTTGGTCCTGTTACTGGACTGAACTATTTCTGCATTTCATATAAATTGGTTCTCATGGAGGAGATATGGAGAAGCTGCCTGACTAAAATGGACTATAAGTGAGGGCTGCATTCCAGTAAGAAGGGAAGCTGAGAAAGCACTAAGAATAGGAAGTCTTCATTTAGCAACAGAATTTGATGTACATAATAATAGTTTTCAAGAAAACAAATTGCTAAAGCAGCTGTCCCCAGCATTATAAAAGAGTAACTTCCAACTGATCTATCAGTTACAGAAGACAACATTATGCCAGGATTGTTGTTTTTGTTTTTGTTTTGTTTTGTTTCCAATTTTAATTTTATTATTTTACTTACACCCACAATTGTATTTGCCCCAGGACAGTCTGTTGCAAAACTGAAAATAGTGAGGTGATGCTATAGTTCACCAGCATCTTCAGCTTCATTCTATAGAATGCTTCTTTAGAGTTTTATCCCCTGGCCATTTGTTTTGGCAAAAGACTTCAAGATTGTGTATCAGCTGCAGATCACAATAGGAAAAGCCAACATGGTGGTTTATAGAATTAACAAGAATAGCTATCTTCCTTGACAGATTGCTCTGTTTAATTATAGCTGTTGAGGATTGAATCAGCTGCTTGAACAGGGAAAATCAGAGGGTCATTAGGATGGCCTATTAATTTTCTGTCATGAGTAGCAGCTTACCTATGATCTGCACATGCAGTATAGCAGAATGCTTGCCAAGTCACTGGCCCTGGAAACCCCTATGGCAATTTTTAAAATCCCTGTGGTAACAAAAGGGATAAGAAAACTGGTGATTTAGGATGCAAACGGATGGTAAAATTTATCAGATAGATAATTTTCTGTTTCAAAATTGATTTGAAATATTTTTTAGAAAATCAATTCAATATGTCACCTTCTTCTGGCAAAAACCATTACTTATTCCTGCATGTAACAAATAAAGAACACATTATATTCATTCCTTGGCTCTTTTTTTTTTTCCATTGGAAGAAGAGACTTCTTTTATAATATTAAAATAAGCGTTCTCTGAAAACAAACAAACAAAAATCCCTCTACTCTCTGCCATTCAGGTGGGACCAGAAAAATAAAAAACAAAAACTTGAAGTATTTATTGCATGTGAGGAAAATCACTGGAACTGGAGCTGATATGATATTTATTTGGTGGCAATGTAGACTCTTAAGGAATGGCCTATGAAAACAAAGCAACAACCAATTCATACAATCTTTAAAAGCATCCTCCAATTCATCCGTAAGTACCGTAGTAATCTATAAGAATATACCTCAGGACCACTCAGCACCCTCAGAATGCTATAAATATTTCCAAGTCCTACATACCAATATGAGAAAGGAACTGGAACTGAACCTGACAATTTATGACTAACACACGTTGTCTTGGAAGTTCTGAGATCTTGAAACTCCCAGGACACACAATTCTTAGTAGCAGCAAGGATCAGTTTTATGCAGATTGCTCTCAGGACATACATCTCTCTTCACAGTAGTCAAGATTGGATAATTAACTTTACTAGAATCTGGAATTGAGACAGGAGGTGTATATCAACTTAAGAGGACTTTCTAATCTATGTGTCTGACTATAGAAAAGAGAATGCAATCCCTATAATTAATCCCTGTGTGTCTCAGGAATACAAGAGCATTTAAATACCAACATAGTAGAGTAAAAGAAGAAATCAAAAACAATGGCACCACTGTAGTGGTTTCATTATAGCCAGTGCATGAACAAAAGGCAGAGCTAAAAAGTGATCTAGGTTCCCAAAATTTAATCTGTGAATTAAGCACTACCACATTCTCTAATAAAATAATACCAAATATAGTTAAGGCTTTTTAAAGTATAATACATATTTTTATTATAACTGAACTGATCATGCATAAAACAATCTCAAGGAAACTTTCCACACCTTTCTTTTAAAAATGGATTTAACTTATTATTTATATCCCAAATATAAATGATGAATTCATCCTTATTTAAAATATCTCTATAGTGAATTTTAATTATATTGCTTCCTTTTTTTCTTTTTATAGAGTCACACTGAAAATTATTTATCTTCAAAAGTGGGTTAACCCTCTATGAACTGAAAGTAACAAAAAACCAAACACATCAATTTTAAACACATCTGCTTGAAGAAGTATAGATGTTGAACATAGATATTTATACATGTGCTTATTTACTTATGCAACTCCATGCTGGGAAGCTACAGGCATCCCTCATTTTATTGTGCTTTGCAGATACTGAATTTTTTACGAGTTGAAGTTTTATAGCAACCCTGATCTGAATAAGTCTATCAGTGCCATTTTTCCAAGCATCATTTGCACACTTTGTGTCTCTGAATCACATTTTGGTAATACTTGCAACATTTCAACTTCTTTCCATTGTTATTATATTTACTATGGTGATCTGTAATTAGTGATCTTTGATGTTACTATTGTAATTGCATCACAAACCTCACCTATATAAGACAGAACATTTAGTTGATAAATGCTTTGTGTTTTGAGTGTTCCACTGACCAGCTGTTCCCCATTTCTCTCCCTCTCCTCACGCCTTCCTATTCCATGAGACATATTGACCTAATGTTGAAATAAGGCCAATTAATAACCCCACTACGGACCCTAAGTAAAAAGAGAGGTCACACATCTCTCACATTAAATAAAAAACCAGAGATAATTAAGCTTAGTGAGGAAGGAATTTCAAAAGCTAAGATAGGCTGAAGCTGAGACTCTGGTGCCAAACAGTTAATCAAGATGTAAATGCAAAAGAAAAGTTCTTTAAGAAAATTAAAAGAGCTACTTGGGTTAACACATGAATGATAAGAAAGCAAAACAGCCTAATTGTTGATATGGGGAAAGTTTTAGTGGTCTGGACATAAGATTAAACCAGCCACAACATTCCCTTAAACCAAAATCTAATCCAGAACATCGCCTTTTTCTTCAATCCTGTGAAGGCTGAGACAGCTGAGGAAGCTTCAAAAGAAGTCTGAAGCTACCAGACATTTGGGCATGAGCTTTAAGGAAAGAAAATTCCTCCATAACATAAAAGTAAAGGTGAAGCAGCAAGTGCTGATGGATAAGCTGCAGCAAATTTTCCAGAAGACCTACCTAAGATAATCAATGAAGGTGGCTACACTCAACAATAGATATTTAAGGTAAATGAAATAGCCTTCTTTTGAGGAAGATGTCATCTAAAACTTTCATAGCTAGAGAGGAAAAGTCAGTGCCTGGTTTCAAAGCCCCACAGGTCAGACTGACTCTCTTGTTTAGGGGGTAATGCAGATGATGACTTAAAGTTAAAGCCAATGTTCATTTACCTTTCTGAAAATCTTAGGGCTCTTAGAATTATGCTTAATTAGATGTTTTGGATGACAGAAATCAGATATGATTAGAAAAAATGATCTTTCAAAACATTAATGCTCATTGACAACGTCACCCAAAAGCTCTGATGCCAATATACACTGAGATTAGTTTTGTTTTTTTTGACTAACATAACATTCATTCTGAAGCCTATGGATCAAGAAGTAATTTCAACTTTTAAGTCATATTATTTAAGAAATACATTTGTAAGGTGTAGCTGCCATTGATAGTGATTCTTCTGATGATCTGAGCAGAGGGATCAGAAACTTTCTGGAAAGACTTCATCATTCTACATGCCATTAAGAACATTTGTGATTATGGGAAGAGGTCAAATATCAATATTAAAAAAAAAATTGGAAAAAGTTGATGCTAGCCTTCACAGTAGACTTTCAGGGGTTCAAGACTTCAGTGGAGGAAGTCACTGCAGATGTGGTAGAAATAGCAAGAGAAATAGAATTAGAAGAGGGGCCTGAAGACATAACTGAATTGTGGCAGTCTCTTGATAAAAATTGAGCTGATGAGGAGTTGCTTCTTATAACCGAGCAAAGAAAGGGGTTTCTTCAGATGGAATCTACTCCTAGTGAAGGTCCTATGAAGATTATTGAGATGACAACAAGTGATTTAGAATATAACATAAAGCTATTGATAAAACAGTGTCAGGGTTTCAAAGGATTGACTCCAGTTTTGAAAAAAGTTTTACTGTGGGTAAAATGCTATCAAACAGCTTTGCGTGCTACAGAAAAATCACTCATGAAAAGAAGAGTCAATGGATGCAGCAAACTTTGCTCCTGCCTTTTTTGAAGAAATTGTCACAATCATCTCAACCTTCAGCAACCACCACACTGATCGGTCAGCAGCCATCAACATTGAAGCAAAACGCTCCTCAGCAAAAAGATTACAACTGGCTGAAAGCTCCAAAAATAGTTATCATTTTTTCAGCAAAAAATCATTTTTCAAGTATGGATATCACTTTTTTTTTTTTAGATTTTATTGATTTATTTGAGAGACAGAGATCACAAGTAGGCAGAGAGCAGGCAGAGAGAGAGGAAGGGAAGCAGGCTCCCTGTTGAGCATAGAGTCCAACACAGGGCTTGATCCCAGGCCCTGGGATCATGACCTAAACCAAAGGCGGAGGCTTGAACACACTGAGCCACCTAGGTGCCGCTGGACATTGCTTTTTAAAACATAGGGCTATTGCACACTTAATAGACTACAGTATAGTATATTCACTGGAAACCAAAAGAATTGATTTAATTTGTTCTATTAAGATACTCACTTATTTTGCAGTGGCCTGTAACTGAACCCTCAGTATCTCTGAGGTATGCCTGTACAATATTTGTCTAAGACATTAATGAGGAGAATGCTCTCTGAGAGATACTAATGAGGATGTACATCATTCAAGCCATAAATCAAATCTTAAATGGCATCTGGAACACAATGAAAAACAATCAGAAGTATTTAGCTAAAAGATCTCCATGACTCCATGAAGCAAATTGTCATGTCAGAGGAAATAAGACCTGATATTATGGGTGATTGGAATTCACCTCTGCAATTAGCTTCTATGCCTTTCCTAAGACTGTGCAAACAAACAATGCCATAAAAGTGCACTGATAATGGAGCAGAAAGGAAAAAAAAAATAAGTTACCCGATGAATATATACATTTAAAGCAGCTCAAATCTTAGATAACTTTATTAGACTACTGGTGCTTTTTGAATAGCATTTCTTTTATATTTTTAATTTAATAATTAAATGAAACACTTGTACACTTACATATTTGCAAAGTAGATAGTTGGAAATGAGAAAACAAGTGCTCCAATGGTACAGTTAATGTTCCTTTCTCCATATCTGAAAGAGAATAGGACGGTTTAAATACTGTTTCTCCCAATTAGATTTTTAAATAGGTAAAAAAATGGATTTCTTAGGCTTTTTTTTAACCATGACCCTTGAAAACCCCTTCAGCTAATTCCCTATGAGCTTTTTTATGAACAGCCCATTTGTTTGAGGAGTGTTTTGTATAAAATGGTTTAAATTACTTCATATAATTTGTGTTTTTAAATCTTTATCAGAGGATTATCTTTATTGATTGATTTTTTAAAAAATGGACTTTAATTTTGATTTCACAGCAAAATGGAGTGGATAATACAGAAAATTCCCAAACACTTCCTTTTCTCACACAGACACAGCTTCCCCAATTGTCAACATCCCACACCAGAGTGGTGCATTTGTTACAGTTGATGAACCCACAGTGACAAATTGTTATCACTCAAAGACCTTAATTTACATCAGGATTCACTCTTAGCATTGTACATTCTATGGGTTCAGGCAAGTGTATAATGATATGTCTTCCCCACTACAGTGGCATACCCATTAGTTTCCCTGCTCTAAACTCCCCTGTGCTCCGCCCATTTATCCTTCCCTTCTCCCAAACCCTGGCAACTATTGATCTTTTTAGTAGTTTCCATAGTCTTCATAATTTTGCCTTTTCCAGGATGTCATGTCATGTCATCAGAATTTTGCAGTATGAAGCATTTACAGATTGGCTTCATTCACTTAATTAATGTGCATTTAAGCTTCCTCCATGTCTTTTCACATCATGATAGCTCATTGCTTTTTAGTGCTCAATGATGTTCCACTGATGTATCATAGTTTATTTATCCATTTCACCCACAAAAAGACATTTTAGCTGCTTCCAATATTTGACAATTTTTACTTTTTAAGATTTTAATTATTTATTTGAGAGAGCGTCAGAGCAAGCATGAGTGGCAAGAGGGGAACAGAGGGAAAGGAAGGAGCAGACTCCCTGCTGAACTGGGAGCCTGATGCAGGGCTTCATCCCAGGACCCTGAGACCATAACCTGAGCTGAAGGCAGATGCTTAGTCAACTGAGCCACCCAGGCGTCCCAAGATTTGACAATAATTAATAACATTACTATAAACATACATGTATAGCTTCTTGTGTGGACATAAATTTTCAAATCTTTTGTGTAAATACCAAGGAAAACAATTGTTACATCATATGTTAAGTATGCTTAGTTTTGTAAGAAACCATCACACTATATTCTTAAGTGGCTGCACAATTTTGCATCCCTACAACCAATGAATGAAATTCCTGTTGCTCCTGGCCAGCATTTATTGTTGTTGATGTTCTGGATTTTACTCATTCTAAGTGTGTAGTACTATTTATTTATTGTTTTAACTTCCAATTCCCTACTGGATGATGTTAAACACCCTCTCATATGCTTATATACCATGTGTATATCTTTGGGTGACATGCCTCTTCAATCATTTGTCCATTTTTTAATCAGACTATTTGTTGAGGGTTTTTGTCTTTTTATTCTTTTTTTAAGTAGACTCTACACCCAATATAAGGCTCAATCTCACAATCTCCTAGGTCAAGAGTTGCATGTTCTACTAAATGAGCCAGTCAGGCACCCCCTTATTGTTGAGTTTTAAGAGTTCTTTGTGTATTTTGGCAAATGGTCCTTTATAAAATATGACTTTTGCAAATATTTATCTGGCAATTTGTTTTGTTTCATGAAGTAGATTTTGTCATATCTGTTTCATTTGTGACCATCATGACTCTTTCCAATCTATACTTTCAACGAGATCTTTTTTACATGAAAAAATCACATAAAAATATACCTTTGAGAATGTATTATATATTAACTTTGTGTTTGCTTTAATTTCTATGACATTTTAATATGAAATGTGTTTTTACCATAACAAGTGTTTTAAACTAGTATTCTAATACATAATTTAGCAAATAGTACTGTAGGCATCATTTGGCTTTCAAGGCAGATTTTACATCCACAACTATTAAAGGTCATTGTGGCAAATTTAGTTGAGGTTTTGAGGATAAAACAAAAATTTCACTACCTCACTACTTCTTAAAAGCTGTATTTAAATATGCAGTATAAGGGATAAAAGTGAAAATGAGGGATTAAATATGATCAAAAGTATAAGCATAACATGCCATGCAAATTGTACCCAATATTAAAATTCAATGACATCATGCTCTCCCAGATTTTTCACTACTGAACTTTGAGTACTTTCATGAATTCATATTATTCTCAACTTCAAATTGAAGTGCTCTACAGTTTAGTCCTTGGTGCTAATCTATCCTAAAGCTCCATTCACTTTCTCAATGAACTAATTCATTATCATATCATGAAATGCCATCTGTAGGCCAAAGACTACATCCATTTTTTTCCAGCTCCTACTTTACTTCCTATACTTCACTCGATACTTCAGATGACAATGCCTTTATTTCTCCAGCTTATACCACCCCCATCAATTTTCTGATTCATTGTTTTCCTCTCATACCTCATATCCAATCCATTAGGAAACTCCTGGCTCTGTCTTTAAAATACTCCATGTAGAGTGTAACAATTCCTTATCCTAGTACTATCTATCCTTCTCCAAGCCATTATCCTTACTTGTCTGGGTTACTGAAATAATCTTACTGCTCCTCCTATGTTTGCCCTTCCTTTCATACTTTCTATGAAACACAGCAGTTGAACTGATCATTTTTGAGGGGAATTCAATTTATCTCACTCTTCTGCTCAAAATACTGTATTCCTTTCACTCTGCAAAAAAGCTAAATCTCTAATAATGGCCTGTGATGGCCCCAATTACTCTCTAAATTCACATTTTAGTACTTTTCCTCTTTATCACTCTACTTCATATAACATGGCATTGTTGTTGTCCCTCTATTTAACACATCAGAAATACTCCAGCCTTAGAGGAGTCTGCACTGATTATTTCCTTTGACTGGATTTTTTTTACTCATTCACTGTGGTGTCTACTTTTCTAACTTTAAGTCTTAGTTCAAATGCTATATTTCTGATAAAGCTTCTCCTTATCACTCTTTCGAAAGTTGCAGTCTACTCCCTCTCTAGTGTTCTCAAATGCTCTCTATCCTACTCTATTTTTTCCGCTTTCTACAGCATTTATTGATGTAATACGTTTACCTAAGTAATTCCTATTTTTTTTAAATTTTTTATTTTTTATAAACATATATTTTTATCCCCAGGGGTACAGGTCTGTGAATCACCAGGTTTACACACTTCACAGCACTCACCAAAGCACATACCCTCTCCAATGTCCATAATCCCACCCCCTTCTCCCAAACCCCCTCCCCCCCAGCAACCCTCAGTTTGTTTTGTGAGATTAAGAGTCACTTATGGTTTGTCTCCCTCCCAATCCCATCTTGTTCAGTAATTCCTATTTTGTGTTATTCTTGCATTTTTACTGTCTGCCTTTTTCCATTGAAATGTAAATTCTACATAGTGATATTTTTTTTTTGTTCACTATTCTATCTTAGAGACTGAGCTGAGTACCTGGATGTATTTTCTGCTTAACAATTATTTGCTGAATAAATGAAATACAGAAAATTTTCAAAATAATTATATTCTCCACCCTGGATCAGAATTGCAGATACAAATATAATTTTTTAAATTATATTTTGTTACTACATCCCCATGCAAACACACTGAAATTATTCTGAGTGTGTAATGAACTAGTTACCTGTAATAAATCCTCAGTAACCATTCAATTGAGTCAAATGGTCCTGTGTATAGCAGAGTCTGTGCTGACTGAATAAAGTAACAAATATGCATGACATGAAAAATAGTCAAATGTAACAAACTTAACTGTTAGTAAGGCATTAATCTCTATAACTATAAAAGTATTACAAATAAAATATGGTAAGGAAGGGCAATATAATTCATTGCAGAAATACACACACACTTTTACATTCAAATACATATATTAATACATTTTTAAACAACCTTCCAAGAAGGATTGTTGAGATAGAGACAGAAGGGATCATGTAAAGAGGGTGTTATTTTATAAAAGAGAATAGTAAAGGGTGAGTGCTCATAAATCAGATCATCTCTCCAAAATATATCTTATGATCTCTGTCTCCAGAGTACAGCTAAAAGTGTCTTATTATAAAATTGTCCATGAAAGGATAAAGAACTTTTTTAAATTTGATATATGAAAACCCATTACAATAATTTTTCCTTGTTAACAGAACTTTAATATTGTTTTTGTGTCATCTAGCCATATTTCACAGGGAATGAATTTTGATTAGCACAAGCTAATCTGATAAATCCATTCCCTTGACAGAGCTAGTAATGCTCATGAAAAACCATGTTGGCCAATTATAGAGGACAGTAAGTCTATTAGAATTTTCTGATAAATTTCTCTCACTCTAAAAGTAGCTCTGGAATAGTTGCTGTAATAATTCATTTTAATTTAAATAAAAATTGAATTAATATATACATACAAAATGTTCACGACTCATAAGAGCATAGTAGATTGAATTATCATAAAGAGAACATATGCAGGTATTACCATCCATATCAAAAATTAGAACATTACTAGTATTCTAGAAGTCATTTCTTTGCCTCAATCCATTTGCCACCACATAGAAAGTAAATTTTAACACTATACATTAGTCTTGATTATGCTTGAACTTTATATAAGTATATTTATACAATAAATTTCTTTTATATTTGTCTTCTTTTGATTAACATTATGAGATTTAACCATGTGTTGAACATAACAATAGTTTTGGGTTTTGGTGTGTTTTTGTTTTCATTCTCATCGTTGTATTTTATTCTGTTGACATACCACAATTAATTTACTTAGTCCATTGTTGATGGGTTTATGGTTATTATGAATAACCATATTATGAATGGTTATTATGAATAAAGTAGCTAACAATTCTGTTTAAACATGTTCTATGAAACATACATGAAGAAGTTTTCTATTTTCACTTTCCTTATCATTCTCCATGAATTACCAAAATTTGGTACCTTCAAATAGTTCTAATTTTGGTCATTTTGGTAGTTGTACAGAATACTTAATTTGATTTTTTTTCCCAAAAAGGTTAATGTTGAACACCATTTATTTTTTCTTTTTCTTTTTCTGCCATTGGCATATCCCCTCATGTGTAGTATCTAGTACTTCTTTATATATTCCAGTTAAAATTAATTTATTGGAGATAAATATCAATTTCTATATGTATATGTGATATATAAATATGTATAAGCAACATATATGCAAATATATGCATTTTGCAAATACTCTTCTGACACTGTTGTTTAGCTTCATTTAGATTAAGAATTTTGGGGCACCTGGGTGGCTCAGTGGGTTAAGCCTCTGCCTTCGGCTCAGGTCATGATCCCGGGGTCCAGGGATCAAGCCCTGCATCGGGCTCTCTGCTCAGCGGGAAGCCTGCTTTCCCTCGTTCTCTGCCTGCTACTCTGCCTGCTTGTAATCTCTGTCTGTCAAATAAACAAACAAATAAATAAATAAATAAATAAGAATTTTAAAAGTCATGAAGTTGGCTTGTAATGCCTTTTCCTATTTTCTATTGTTACTGCTCTGTCTTTCATATTTGGGTCCACAAGTTATGTGCAATTGATTTTGCATATGGTGTGAGATAATGGCCCAAGTAAATATACAAGTTATTCAGAAAATTTTCTGAAAAATTATGTATTTCCTACTGTATTACATTGTTCTCTTTGTTATAAGTTTTATGTCATGTGACTTCTTTCTGTTTCTGAATTGATTATTCTATATAATTTGTTATCTATCCTTTATTCATAATATAATCTTCATTATTTTAGCCCTTTAATATATTTTATTCTGAAGTTTTATTTTTTTTATTCAAGATTATCTTGGATATTCTAGGCCAGTTTGAATTTCTATATAAATTTTGGAATTTTTAAAAATTATACTGGGGTGCCAGGGTGGCTCAGTGGTTTAAAGTCTTTGCCTTTGGCTCAGGTCATCATCCCAGCGCCCTGGGATTGAGCCCAGCAATGGGCTTTCTCCTCAGCAGGGACCTCCTTCCTCCTCTCTCTCTGCCTGCCTCTCTGCCTGCCTCTGGGCCTACTTGTGGTCTCTGTCTGTCAAATAAATGAATAAAATCTTTTAAAAAAAAATTTACCACTAAAAAACCACTGTATGTTTTCAAATAGAAATGCATAAGTTTTAGATTAATATAATTAGGCAATTATATTTTAATATTGATTGTGTCAACATAAATATAACACATCACTCCAGTACTCTCCAGGGGAAAATTTACAATAATTCATTAAGTGTAATGCTTGCTATAGATGTTTGTAGATATTTGCAAGGGGGTTAAAAAAGTTTCTGTTTCTAGTCTGCTGATTTTTTTATCATGAATGGGCATTCTGCATTTATTGTGGCTATCATTCAATTTTTCTTATATTCTGTTAACATAATGAACACAAACCATATATTTCTAAAATAATTTTACTATATTTCTTGTCAAGTTTTGATACCAAGTTTATTCAATCCACATAAAATTCATCACAAGGATTTTTTTCTTTTTCACTTTCTGGGAAAAAAATGGCTTGAAATTGACATGTTTTCTTTACATTTTTGGGATCAAGCTGTGAAGATGTGAGGACTTGAAATTAAATTTATGGGAAAGTTTTTAAGCATGAATTCAGTTTATGTAGGAGATTTTTTTCAATGAATTTATCAACTTAACTTAAATTTTAAAGTTTTTTGACATGTTGTCCATGACATTATCTTTGGAATCTATGACACTTTTTTTGTCTAATCATGTTATTGGAAATTGGCCCCTTTGTTAGATTCATCCTCTGACAAGCAGACACCAAGACAGAATTAATAAATTCTACATTTAAATATGATTTCTTAATCATATCAATAATATTTGTACTGTAGACTTTTAACAGTAAAGTGCTAACAAACTTATTTTATTTTGATATCTAAGGCTAATATTCTTTTTTTCCATTTTAATTTATTTTATTTCTCTTCAGTGTTCCAAAATTCGTTGTTTATGCACCTCAACCAGTGCTCCATGTAATACATGCCCTCCATAATACCCACCACCAGGCTCACCCAACTCCCCACTCCCCTCATCTCTGAGGCGCTCAGTTTGGTTCTGAGTGCATAGTCTTTCATGGTTTGTCTCACCCCCACCCCACCGCGATTAACCCCATCTCACTTCTTCTCTCCATCTCTCAAAGTTCTCCGTGTTATTCTAAGGCTGATATTCTTAAAAACTTTTCATTTCCTCCAGTGACCAACAAAGCACATATTTTCCCAGCCACTCACAGTTACTGGCAGATGCCAACTCATGCAGAAGAAAATGATACCTTGCTCTATAATAAACAACAGGACTTTCTCCTTAGAATGCAGACAATTTATCACAAATCAAACCCTCTGAGACATCATCAAGAAGAAATCTACCACAATTCTAATGTATCTATTGTGACTCAATGACTAATGCAGTAACACCGCTTTCTATTTTTTTTATATCCTAGTCTACTGTAATCCTTAGTCCTTGCCTTGCATCCAATTTCTGTATCCTGTTCATTCTAGCTAAATCTTCTCTTGTGTCTTGCAGATTTTCTGCTGCAAAAACCTTTAAAACCTTCTCTTTCTTCTGTACCTTTGAATTTTATTTCTATCACCGAGCTTCAAATGTCAGCTTGCCTTCACTACCACCATTTACTTTACACTCTTTCAAGTGTAAGCACTGTATTCTTTCACATCTCATGTACATCAAGGTTTTAACTCTAATGCCATTCCAATTACATTAATGTCTCTCCATTGAGACTCATGGTTATACAAATACATTCTCTTTCTTATTTCTGTCACTTAGTCTCTGTCACTTTTCCTCATTATTTAAAGACTTCCATTCTGAACTCACATTCTCTTTCTTCCCTATTTTTTTTTTTTTTTTTTGCTATCTTCCTAGGTCTGCTCAAATTTCACACTGATAATCTATTCAATTCAAATATCTTAACCTTTTGACCACTTTGTCCTCAGTGAAGTTACCCTTTCTTACTCAGTATTCAAAACTTATGACCCATAAAATCACTAATCAAAACAGCTGGCTCTGGAAAATATGTTATGTTTCTTAAATTTTAAAGGCATTGCTTAAACATTTTAAAATTTTAAAACAAATTGAAAAACACTTTTAAATTTTAAAGGCATTGCTTTCAAGGCTTTTTTCTTGCTTAAATTAATTAATTAAAAAAATAAAACTTAAGTCGCGAAGAAATCTTGTTCTCTGAGAAATCATACTTGAACACCTTTTACTATAGTCCCTTCTCTACAATAGAATTCTTTTCTCTGGGCCTCAGTTCTCATAACAGGAAATCCTTGTTGGGCTTCAGGCTTATTTGTTTCAAGGATTCAGTGATGGGTTATCAAATACTGGTTCTTTCCAACTCTTGCTCTGCCATTCATGGTATAGCTTCCTCTTCAGGCTGGTTGCAACATAGTAGCTATTTCAGGCATTACATCCTGACACAACAGGGGAAAAAGAAAGACCACATTTACCTACACTATCCCTAAGGAATCCATCATCATTTTTTTCATTTGGAGTATTTCAATAACCTACTAACTAGTGTCTACCTAGACAATGCTGTCTTCTCCATAGAAAAACTAGGTTAAATTGCTCACAAGCAGATAGTTCCATCTCACTCACTTGGTTGCAGTCCTTAAATGCCTTCCCATCACACGTTTCAATTTCTTAGAAAGTCTAAACATATTTTTAAAATATGCTTCCTGCCAAACACCCTGGTTTCATCATGAAATAATATTCCTCTTGCTTACTATCCTCATCAGACTTTTCTGTGTAAGTTATTTGTAGACAAATTCCTTTCTATTTCATTGCCTTCTTACATGTTAGCCTTTATTGCTGAAATATTATTTTCTCTGACTCTATATTTTATTTTTAGTAACTGGCAACCTTTTCTCTTCAGTTTTCAGGAAATGTCTCCAGGATATGCCGGATATCTATATTTCATGATTTCATTATACATTCTGCCTTTATTTTGAGATATTTATCACAACTATAAGTTAATAATTATTTGTATAATTCCTATCCTTACAATATCTGTCTCTCCCCATAAATTCTAAGCTTCTTGAGGGTAAACGCCATCTGTCTCTCTTTTTCTGCTGTGTTCTCAGAAAATGGCATATATGGTACATATTAAAATGTGCATACACAGACAAACATACATGTATGTTGAAATAGAGACAAAAATAGTCAAAGATAATTTCTATTTTCTATAAAAATAAAAAGATAAATTTTATTTCTCCCATATTCATTTCCTGTTATGACATTTCTCACACTCTCCACTTTTGCAGCAGATAATTTGGCTCCTATTTCATAGAATTGAGTGGGCAACTGAGATCACCAACATGGTTTCCTGTTTCCAGAAGCAAGATTATTTGTTTTGGGGGCACCTGCCTTCGGCTCTGGTCTTGATCCCAGGGTCCTGGGATCAAGCCCCGCATCAGGCTTTCTGCTCAGTGGCGAGCCTGCTTCGTCCTCTCTCTCTCTGTCTGCCTCTCTGCCTACTTGTCTGTCAAATAAACAAATAAAATCTTTAAAAGAAAAGATTAGTCATTTTTACATTTATTTATTATTTTACTTTTGGCATTAAGAGATCATATTTTTATAATATAATATAATATTTTATAAATACATATTTATATATAAATATATATTATATATATATGATTTTTTTATAAAGAAAATGTATAATTTTGTCCAGTTTCATTTAGTATTTATGTATAAAAGCAGAAGTGGTAAAACTTGAGTCAATCGGAAATAAAGTTTTCTTTGGTAAAATAATGGAAGTCTGGAGTTAAGAATTATTATCTTAATAATTATCAAAATAGCCATTTAATTGATGGTGTACTGGGCCTTTGTAGATATGGAAGAAAAATAGTCCATTCATAGTGTATAGGGGATAGTATATAGGTATGATTGGAATGAGGAGGAGACTGATAGATAAAATGAAATGGAAAGAATAGTTTTAGAAAAAGATTTTAGGGATGAAACAATTCTGGCTGATAGCAGGTTCTATTATTCTACCAGTCATGTAGTCTAGAGGGAAGTGGAATTAAATGGCCAAATAGCTTATATATATATATGTATACACACATATATATGTACATACATACATATATATGAACTATATATAATTCATAATATACATAAGATTATATTAAATGTAATATATAAAATATATACTGAATATAAATAATTGAATGTGTATGTGTACATAAAATGGGACAGTTAGAGCATGAAAAAATGCCAATCCTTAAAATAAAATTTTAGACTGACCAATTTGACTATTTGGGGGCATTAGAACTTTATATTTTAGTTAGGACAATGTTTTCTTCTATAATTACCAAAATTTTCATTGTATATTACAAAACAAAAAGGTATCATTTTGGGGTTTTGGAACTTGCAATTGAGAATCCTACTTTTAAGTTGAAATGCTCTTCCTCTAGGGTGACATATTTTTCTAGGACCCATCACGAGTGAGTTGGTATGTCTGAATGGAAGAGTATTACCCTATAACTAATTGTCATTGTATTGATCCTATTGTGTTATGATGTGAGCTATCACCATAGCAGAAGAGAAAACTGGAAGAATATTTTGTGTATAATGACATCAGTATGAAAAAGTATGAGTTACATTTTATGAGTAAATTAATACTGTGTGGTTGGAAATATTTGCCTCATAACAAAGAGATTTTATTTAATTATCATATAGTCACATTCATTAAACACCTGAAATTCTCCTTTGTGGAAGCACTTTTCAACTATAATGTCAAAATACCATATGATTTGTAAATAGCAACAGGATAAATAGAAGACACATCTTCCACCACAAGGTTCTAAGGTGCATAAGATGTGGGAAAATCCATCCTCCACTTCAGAGGGCTGCAGTGAAAAGGAGACCCAGCATACAGTCAGGGTTCAACTGACCCAACAGTGAAGAAAACTTACAGAAAAGAAATTGGGGGCATATGGTACCTTCAATGATGAGAGACCATTCACTTCAGAGATTAGAGTGTAAAGACTTAGGATATTGGAAAATGAGATTTATGAAACCAGATTAGACAATATATAAAACAATATGGTAATAAGTGTCCTTGTGATATAAATGATCTGGGAAACTTGGGCTTCTGATTATAACAAAAGTGAACAGAATATAAGGAACCAGACTTTTAGATCTCTAAGGTAAAAGTTGTTATTCAGTAAGAATGAGAGAAGTTCCCAGCTCTCATAAAAGCTCAGGTTCCAGATCACCTTTTGAGGACTGCTGTCCTTAAAATCCTGTTCTTTAAATACTCAGGCATAACCAATGAGCTCTAATTAAATACATTCCTCACTTTTAAGCAGGTACTTGGAATGATTTTGACAAATAGACCCAGATTTTAAGTCAAATCATGGATCTCTCTCGCGTTCTCTCTCCTTCTCTCTTACACACACACACACACAAATCGGCACACACATACTCTTATATATTTACTTTCGCTCCTGCATATTCACATATGTTTCCTTCAGTGGAATAGAAAGGCTTATATAAATTAGTATCACTAGTACTCTATTGTGCTTATGGAAAGAGGTCTAATTATGGTAAGAGACTCTATAGGATCTGGAGAACTAGATTAACTTGGTTCAAATTTTGTCTCCACTACTTGACAGCTACATAATCAGTGATTGTACACAACCTTTCAGTGACTGAGTTTTCTCTTTTATAAAGTAGCGATGGTATTTTCAACATGTAGTATTGTTGCTGGACTAAATGAGATAAAATATATCAAAGAGATAAATAAGATAAAAGCATCTCAAGCAGTGTCTTGCATATGGTGATATTCAATAAATATTAACTCTTATTTTTGTTGTTCTTATACTGGAAAGGATTTAAATCTACTCTTATTGATATTTTCACCTATGTGGAGAGAAGCTATATAAAAATTAGACTAAAGACTCGGGAAATTTATTTAGTCTATTTTCAGCTTGCTTTCTTTAGCCATATAAAGAATTGAGATAGATGATTTCTTTCAGTTCTCAGATTCTGTTATTCCATCACTAAGATTCTATACACTGGTAAAATAAAATGATATTAGACATACTACTAATTTATTAGTTAGGATTTTAATATAATTGTTTAAAAAATTCAAACAAACTATATACACATTCTCACATACATATCTTTTCCAGAATCTTGTGGATAATTATTTCAATTACCAATTCTCTTTTTTTTAATCAGACTAATAAATGCCATAGTATTGTAGTAAGTTGTAAAATGGAGGAAATACAGAGTTTATTAATGCATTCATCAGACATAAGAATATCTTACTTTTATAACTTGCATGCTAAGCAAATCCTGAGGCATGTCTTATGCTGGCCCAAATCTTTCATAATCAATTGAGGTGAAGTAGGTTAATATTTTCCTAGTATTATTTAGGATTCCTTCACTCCAGACTATATACTAGCAACCATTAATAAATTAGTTTTAATTTATTCTTTATATATAATAATTAAGCATTCATTTCCAATTGTCAGTAAGTTGAGTGCTATTGCCCTTAAGCTACGCCTCTGGTTGATTTTTTAATGTTTTTTAAAAACATAATCATGACAATATTTTTACTTTCCTATGAAGTATCTTCAGTATTCATTAGTAAGTAAATATATATATATATATATTCATGCACATATATACACATATAATTTTACATATAATTTTCACATACATATATACCTATAATTTTATGTGTGCATCACTGCTAAACCTTACCTAATAGTTACCAAGGAATTTTTGATAGACACCTTTTAATAATAAATTGCCACTATATACCACAATGAAACAAATTAATGCATAAGTTTATACTGTCTCTTGTATAGTAAACCAGTTTTTCAGTTTCCCTACAACAGTGCTTCCCAAACTCTTATACCTTGTGGCACACAGAGAAAATGACTGAGTGTCTAATTCTGTATTGAACCATAAGAGTTGTCTACATGTGGTTGGCCTTCAAATTCATTTCATTTTGGATATATTAAATAATTTTTAAATAAAATATAAACATAGTGGAATGACTAATTATGGGCCATTAACATAAACCTTTTTTACACCTGGCTTTATGCTTGAAGTGGTTATATTCAATGCCTACCCAGATTTTTAAGTGATTATATTTTCAGATTCTTACTGTTAACTACCTTCAAGAACTCTGCATAAGTAGATGGTAAAAAAAAATTATCATCCAATTTTTGTCACTCTCCAAAGTTGTTCAGTTAGCAATATTAAGTATTGGTAATATGATTAGACTTTGAATGCAACAAAAGTGTTTTGTATCAAGTTCTTAAAGGTAATAATACTGACCTGACTTAAGGAATAGGCACTTATTTGTAGAGTAGTACCTCTAAGTGTTGATTCTCTTTCCCCCTAGCCTCCCCTCAATCCCATTGGCAGTCAGTTGGATAGTGCACCATGTTTTTCACCTTTTTAAAACCTGGAAAAGCCTCTCTGGTAGCAGTATAGACTCCTTGCCTGTTAGAAGCAAGAGATTATCTACAGCCGGTTGATGAGGTAGGTATTCAATTCATATAACGTCCTTGGCCATGCATCAATGTGGTGGGCACTGATTTGTTGCCCCTTGCTGCCTGCAGGTATTTGCTGCCTATAGGTAATGTGTGTGACAAATTCTGCTTGAGCTTCCCTCTGTGAAGTTCCTGATAAAGCTAGAAGAAAATTGCTTAGGTCTATGGTTACTCTTGAAAAGAGAGTCAACCCTGTCACCTATTTGTGGCATCTTAGTGGGGAAGCTCTGATTCACAGTATAGATATTTATCTACCTTGTGTCCATAGAAGTCAATCATAGAAGAGAGGATAACCTATATAAAATAAATGATGATTCCATCTGCACTTTATCAATAGATCATCTGCATTCTAAACTGTTTTTTTTTTTTTTTGGTCGATTTTAACAGAATAATCTTAGAATAGAGAGCTTTGTTATTCTACCAATTTTCAACATTAAATAAATTTTTGAGTCTTTACCTGTTATATACTAGGCCCTATGCTAGTCACTGGAGTTAAATGGTAAACAAAATTATGATAGTGATGCATCCATAAGGTGTTTTTTAACATGTTTTAAAATAGCTAACCATTAGAACATCATAAAGCTAGAGATGCATGCAAAGGTAAACTCTTAGTCTCACTGAATGGCAGTAGAACCAACTAAATTAAATAGTACAGAGATAATTTGGCAAAGTGATATTTGTTATTATATTAATCACAGCACAAATATTTTCTGCATCAAGCAGGGAAAACTATTTATTTATTTGGTTAAAACTATTTTTATTTTTTATTTTATTTGGTTAAAATGTTGTATAGGAGGATAAAATACTGCAAGGAAATTCCATTCATACACCAATCACCAAGAATTAATATTAGACTCCACAGGTTAAAGAGTAAAATTCCCAATGAGACTGCCCTCACACCAGACTCTAGATGCAATACACATGAACTTCTGACCACCTGGTAACAAATCCCAGAAGTTCCCACAACCTCTTAGTTTCTCTAACTCATTAGAACAACTCCAGAATACAGGAAAGTTCTTCATTTATATTACTATTTTATCATAAAAGATACAAATCAGGAGTAGCAAAATGAAGAAACACAAAAGGCAAATCTAGAAGGGTCCTGAACACAGATTCCATGTTCTTTCCCTGTGCAATCATGGAATAGTAACTGCTTGGCACATTGTTGTATTTACCCTCAGGATGTTCCACCAAGCTGCAGGGTCCAGAATTTATATTAAGATTTCATTACTCAGGTAAGATTGGCTTGAATCACTGACCAGTGTAAACTCAAATTCTAGCCCATGCTTTCCCTCTCTAGAGGTGGGGAGGTCAGACTGATATCATATAGTTCAAAGTCGCAACTTCTAATCACATGGTTGGTCTTTGTGGCATGACCTGACCCTATTCTGAGTCATTTGTTTGGCATGACTATCAAAAAGCCAACCAAGAGTCATCTCATAGCTTAAGAATAAACTTCTAGAGCCTAAGAATGATAGAGACACTCCAATCACTTAGGAAAGTCCAAAGGTTTGAGGTTTCTCCCCAGAAACTCAGGATCAAAACTGGAAAGTTTCTTTATTATACAAGATGAACTTTGGCAGAATGGAAGCAAAACAAAACCCATTCTTTCCAATCACAAATCCAACCTACCATATTCACCCATTCTGTGTAAAAGAGCTTTTGTGCCTGTAGAGTAGCATATGCCACTTGGTATAAGTAGACAACTATTACAAGATATTTCCTCCTGTGGCCAGATAAGACCCATGAGGTATTATGAAGGGATTGTGGGGTATATGTTCAGGAGGCAATGATTAGGAGCAGAACATGGTAGATTCTATGAAGAATTCCACTCTGGGAAATTCCTGGGGAAAATAAAAACTGTTTTCAGAGACCAAGTCCACTTTTTCTTTCTCCAACTAACTGAGGAAGAACCAAATAAGTTGGTTGAGTCTACTTCAGCCCAAAGGAGACTGTGGAAGCTGGGAGACTCCCTTCTGATGCCTGGATGGAATCTGAGAACCTGGTTGCATTGTTTTGCTCCAATAAGGATAACACATCTGGGATACAGATGAAATTGGATTTTTACATTATTACGTTTTCATTGGTATTATTTTCTAAGAACCATGTCTCCTTTAAGTATAAATATGGTACTTAAGTATAGATATGATAAGAATCACTACACTTGAATGTTCCAGTGCATTAGTTTTGATTCTCTAACAGAACATGATATATCTACTGAATGATTCTTATCATAGGAAAGAAATCATGCAGGGATTTCCACTTGAGTCTTCTTATTCTGATGGCCCTTACTCCATGGTTCAGGGAGACAGGATGAGTACTCTGTCATTTACTATAAATCTATACGGGCTATGCTTGTTACTAAGGAAAAAACTCAGTAACAGGATGAAAAGGATGCACTCATAGTCTCATCTATACTATGAAACCAATGTGAGGCAAGCTTGGATTAAAACCACACTTACTTAAATTTCAGAAGCCCCCTCTCTATTAAATACATCATCATGACATTCATAATCTCTCTAACCATCCCCTAAATTTTGTTTATTTCTCTTATATCATTGCATAGTTACTCTGAAAAATACCACAGCTCCCTCTGAAGGTGAGCAAGAACATTTGCAGAATGCAGATATGTTGTTATTAAGGCTATATCAAGGGTAACTGGTCTCCCCTTGATTCAGAGGGATCTTTGTATCTTAAGAGGTCATGGTTTCCTAATTGCATTCTTTGGGCAAGTTAGAATCAGTAAATTGATTGCAATGGCAACATCTCCCATCTTTTTTTTTCCAGATGATAGAGGATGAATGCACTTTTCCATGTCGTTGAAGATCCTTTCAAGGATGCTTATACTCCCTTCTCCAGGGTATTTTTAAGGTTTAGTAAAGAAAAATTTTCTCTGGGTTTTCCAGAGAATAGAGTTCAGTGTGGATAGAGGTACTCATGATAAATCCAGTGTAACATTCTCATACAAATCCATTCTTCAACTTGTACTTCATAACCTTTCTCACATCATGGTAGCACAAATTGAAAATGATAATATTGTCACACTGGGCCTCCAGCCACCCCAAATCTCACCTTCACTCCCGTTCTGTGGCCTGGGGGATCAATATCTTTGTATACCTGGATTTTTACAAGGGCAACTCATGTTCTACAGAAAAACAAAACTAAATAATTCTATAAACTTAAATTCATTCAACTTTCACCACCGTAAGTGTAGATTTGACTAATCAACAAAGAAAATAATGAGACCCATCTTACCAGGTAGGTTAATTCAGAGTCCTGTATATTAATAAATATTTATAATTCATTTATTATAGTTAATATAGTTATTAATATTAATAAATTCAGTCTCATATTAATAAAATCAGTCTCATCTAGCACATGGTCCATCCTCTTCTGTCTAGTAAGTAATACATTTCTGTACATATTCTTCAGTGTCAGAGTTATTTAAGTTAGCAGAACCCGAGTTTTCCCCCTTCTAAGTAAGCATACCTTGTAATTTGGTCCTGGGATGTCCGATTTCAGTTATAAATTTGGAGGTAATAGTAGGTTTTGCTAAGGAGGCATAAAGAAAGTTGTCATCTTCTTGCAAAGTTACTGACTTGGGTGTAGTTTTATGATTTTCCAGCAAGAAAGGACTAACACCCTCATACAGGTGAGAAAGGGCTACTTCTGCCACTAATGGGGGAGTAATGGAATTTTGGGTATCTAGGATTATCTAAGGTTTTCCAAGTATCATGATTTAAGTTATGTGAGTTCCAATATTTCTTAGTCATTTCTCTTTTTTTTTTTCCACACAAGGAAACAGAAGAAGCTGGAAATTAAACTCCATGTGTGGAAGAAACAAACTCTCCTTCTGATTTTAGTTCCAGTGATGAGTTTCGTTTAGGTAATTAAAAATAAAACAAAACAAAAATTCCTTGCTCTGTGACCAAAGTAAACTAAGAAATTAAGATTCTGAATCTAGTAATTTCCTTATGTAATTTGTTCAATGTAGGCAGCAGTACAAACACTCCTACCCTGGCCAATTTCAATCACCAACATGATCAAGTAGAGAAGAAATAGGTTCAATAACCCCTGATCAGGGAATGTGAGATGGCTCTAGCACATCATGATCCCCAAAACCATGCAATTCAACTAGCAAGACTAGGGAGCCATGATCAAGAACTTGAGAAATCAGGACAGTGCTGTCAAAGCTGCAAACTCCAAAAGCTCACTGTCTCTGTCCTGAAATATGTCAGCAAGGGGCTTGCTTTATACATAATTTCTCTCCCATTTCAGAACACTAGCTACAGAAGATTCAGGAAAATGCAGTGTTAGCTATTTAGCCTCTTCACTGTAAGAAGTTATGCTTGGGGCACCTGGATGGCTCAGTAAGTTAAGCAACTGCCTTTGGTTCAGGTCATGATCCTAGAGTCTCAAAATCAAGAGTCCCACATCCGGCTCCCTGCTCAGCAGGGAGTCTGCTTCTCCCTCTGTCCCTCCCTACCTTGTGCTCTCTGTCTCAAATAAATAAAATAAAATCTGAAAAAAAGAAGTTATGCTTGAAATATGTTAGCCTTGTTGTGGAAATAACCAATATAAATTATACCCATTAATAGGGACTTAGATTTGTTTTATATAAGTATTATACATTGAAGAATAGAAATATGCATGCTTGTATCTATGTGTATAGATATATGAGTGTGTTGAAATGTACCAAATAATATACACTGAATTGTTAACTCAAGTCCATTGGCTTGAAGGAGGACCAAGAAGGAAAGAAGCAGGGAGCCATTTCAAAAAGTTTTTTTTTTTTTTTAATCATCAATATATGCAGTACTATATATACTTATTACATTCATGAGGAATTAGAAAACACCGAGTTACTGGGGCACCTGGGTGGTTCAGTTGGTTGAGCATCTACCTTCCACTTGAGTTGAAATCCCAGGATTCTGGGATCGAGCCCCAAATCAGGCTCTTTGCTCAGTGAGGAGCCTGAATCTCCCTCTTTCTGCTGCTTCCCCTGCTTGTGCTATCTCTCTAACAAATAAATAAAATATTAGAAAGAAAGAAAGAAAGAAAGAAAGAAAGAAAGAAAGAAAGAAAGAAAATACTAAGTTCTGTCTATATCTACTAACCTGTAGATATAGGGGATTCATAAAACATGATAAGCTAAATAAATAATCTTCAGGGGTGCTAGGGTGGTGCAGTTGGTTAATCCTCCAACTCTTGGTTTCTGCTCAGGTCATGATCTTAGAGTCATGAGATCAAGCCCTGAGTCAGACTCCATGCTCAGTGCGGAGTCTGTTTGAGATTCTCTCTCCCTTTCCCTCTGCCCCTCCTTCTCATGCTCTTTCTCCAATAAGTAAGTCTTTTTTTTTTTTTTTAATAGTATTCAGGTAATATTTGTAGCATAATTCAATTTGGGGGGAAATCTACAAACAAAAGTCCTATATAAGTATATATGGCTTGAGTATGTTTAATGAAAGGACATAGATTAAGTCTTATCATTGGTAGAACTGTGTGTTCTATTCTTATGATAATAATATATTAACTTTATAAATAAACAATTTTAAGTACAAAAATTCAAAATTCAAAAATTTCATGGCATTCAGTCCCTATGATTGGTTGAACCATATAAATGAAATGAATGTTTCCACAAGTTAATATTGCCTGACTATTTTGTGAATAGACTTTCAATAGTATATGCATTTTTACAAGAATTTATTTGAGCCACCATATAGTAAGAACAAATTGTAAATAGTAAGAAGCAAATAAAATAAATTGCCCCAAGGGAGTTTTGATTAGATAGTGAATGAACATTTTTAGGGTAAAAGAGGTCAACAGCTTCTATTTATGTGTATATAGTACATTCAGCAGGTGACACAATTGGGAAAGAACCAAAATTATTTTGAAGGAAGGAACAGTGACAAAGGCAATCTTTTCTTTAACTTACTATTTATTATATTACATTACATCTTCATTCTATTCAGTGTTATAAGTATTGATGGGAATGTTTCATTCTGGACTAGTATGATCCTGCTGAGATTTTTGAATAAAGAAATAAGTAAAATGCTTATAACTAAAATATATCAGATATTCTCTTCAATTATTTAGAGGAGATGCAGTTGTAGCAAGGAAGTCCATTATATTCTTATCTGCCTTTCCTAGCATAGTGTGGGCAAATAGTCAAATTCTTCCTCTGTCTCCTTACCCTTTTATTGCAGCTGTTTTAAACCTTAGATATGCTGAGGAAATTGTAGATTACACCAAATATACCATCTCAAAAGAAAAACTGTCATGCTCTTTGGAGAGAGAAGCTGACAATCACTTAATGATTCCTATAATTTCAGAATTCTAAAGGCAAATATAAGCCCATTTTATAAAATATATTTTGGATTTTTTAAATTCTAAAATATCAGGCTATATGACATTCTCTGGTTTGATTTAAAATCATTAACAAAACATATATCTTTTATTTTATTATTCTCTTTTCATACTTGTAATCTGATGCTGGCCTATTAGGAATAATAAGTCTGTGATGCCTCAAAATTTTTGAGGTAAATATGTAATAATAACAAGAAGGATTGACAGCCATAATAATGATAAACACAAACACTGTAACAGATTGTATTTGGGAATAATAAAGACAGGCATATGTCTTACAAATTATGGAGAAAATACATAAAAATACCATAGCTTATTCTTTTTCATCAATTAAGGGAAATAGCACAACTTTGATAGAAAGCATGTTTTCAAATATTACAAGGCAAAAACCAAAATATTATTTGTAACAGCAGAGAACACCTCCAAGGTTATGCAGGAGGAAGAATTAAAAATATAAAAGGTGCTTTGTTGGTATTTTTCAGGTGGGAAATAGCTGTTTAGGTATGTCAAATTTAGGCTGTGAGACAAAAGTAGTTTATGAGGCTTTTGATTTAATGTGGTTAACTTTTGAATTCTTTCATCTTCTTCCAATGTTTTTGGAGTCTTGTCTGTTTAAAATGTACATTTTAAATATTGATGGATTTTCAGTCTGTTCTGTTTTTCTTGCCTAATTTTGTCATATAGGTAGATAAATAAATGGATATCTAATTTAATATCCTTTCACTGTGTATGTACTAGCAAATTAGCCATATATAAATAAAAGTTAGACCCATAACAGATATTTTGAGAAAAATGAAAATGATTAAAACTGAAGAAATACTTTTCTCTAAGAATAGATTTTTTTTTCCAAGTATATGTGCTGACTTAATGGGATTTGGGTGGGAGAGGAGCTTCTTTTTCTTTTCTTTTTTTTTTTTAAAGATTTTACTTATTTATTTGACAGATATCACAAGTAGGCAGAGAGGCAGAGAGAGAGGAAGGGAAGCAGGCTCCCTGCCGAGCAGAGAGCTCAATGTGGGCCTCGATCCCGGGACCCTGAGATTATGACCTAAGCCAAAGGCAGAGACTTAACCCACTGAGCCACCCAGGTGCTCCCTTTTTGTTGTATTTCTTTCTCTTTTTTTAAAGATCTTATTTATTTATATAACAGAGAGAGATATCACAGGTAGGCAGAGAGACAGCCAGAAAGGGAGGGAGAAGCAGGCCTGCTAAGCAGAGTCCGATGTGGGGGCTCAATCCCAGGACCCTGAGACCATGACCTGAGCTGAAAGCAGCAGCTTAACCCCCTGAGCTACCCAGGTGCCCCTGATGTATTTCTTAACATTAACATTTTTCCTACTATGTTTATATATATATATATACTTATATACTATAAATGTATATACATACGCATATATATTTCTTATATAAATACATATATATGTATAGTACGTACAGTTGACCCTCTAACAACATAAGTTTAAACTGCACAGGTCCACTTCTATGTGGATTATTTTCTGATAAATATAATATGGTACAATAAACATTGTATTTTATGATTCTCTTAATAACATTTTCTTTTTTTTAATATATCATAAGAATGTAGCATATAATACATATAACATATGAAATATGTGTTAATTGACTGTTTATGTTATAGGTAAGCCTTTTAGTCAACAGTAGGCTATTCGTCACTCAGTTTGGGGGAAGTCAAATGGGGATAAAAATATATGTTTATAAAAAATAAAAAATTAAAAATTAAAAGTCAAAAAAAAAAGTTATTCACAGATTTTTTATCAGAAGGCAAAAGAAATAACACTTCCTCTAGTTAAAGCTCAATCAAAGGGCAATGGGATCAAAAGAAAATATTTCAGACTCCCTTGCTTCAGACAGAAACCTCTGAGATGGATGCTGAATACCCCTCACAGAAGTGTGGTGAGTTAGGCCCCCACTGCAAATGGAATTATCTCAAAAACACACTTGGGCTTTAACTACTTCTCTAATTATTCTTCCTACTCCCTCCCTCTAACTTTCTGAATCACTTCCCAAATAATTTAAACTGCACTTAAGTGCTTATCTTGATTCTGTTTTAAGTAAAACTCAAAGTAAGAGAGTTGGCACAAGAAATTATTCTAGAATGCATCTGTGATGAGGTTCTAGAAATGTATCACTCATCAGTTATGACAATAAGTACAGCCTTGTTCGTGATGCTAACTTCTAGTGTATTATTAAATCTGAAAAGAGGTGAAAGACCTATACTCTGAAAACTATAAAGCATTGATAAAAGATATTGAAGATGACACAAATGAAAATACATTCCATGTTCATGGACTGGAAGAACCAATATTGTTAAAACATCTACCCTACTCAAAGCAATCTACAGATTTAATGCAATCCTTACCAAAATACCAGCAGCATTTATCTTTATCACAGAACTAGAATGAATAATACTAAAAAATGCTTGGACAAAGAAGCCAAGGCAATCTTGAAAATGAGAACAAAACTAGAGGTATAATAATCCCATATTTCAAGACATACTACAAAGCTGTAGTAATCAAAACAGTCTAGTACTGTCACAAAAATAGACACATAGATCAATGGAATAGAATAGAAAATCCACAAATGAACCCACACTTATATGATTAATTAACTTATGACAGAGGAGTCAAGAATATGCAACGAAGCCATATCTAAATGGTGTTGGGAAAACTGGACCATTTTCTTACACCATACCCCAAAATAAACTCAAAATGGATTAAAGAACTAAATGTGAGACCTGAAACCATAAAAATCCTAGAATAGAGCACAGACAGTAATTTCTCTGACATCTGAAGTAGCATTTTTTAAAGATGTCTTCTAAATATCTAAAGCAAAAGCAATAATAAACTATTGAGATTACATCAAAATAAAGAACTTTTGCACACGGAAGGACACTGTCAACAAAACAAAAAGGCAACCTACATCCACTAAGGGGTTAATATCCAAAATACATGAATAACTTACACAACTCAACACCAGAAAAGCCCAAATAATCCAATTTAAAATTGGGCAGGACATAAATAGATATTTTTCTAAAGAAGACCTATAGATGGCTAACAGACACATGAAAAGATGCTCAGCATCAGTAATCATCAGGAAAATGCAAATCAAATTCATGCAGCTACTGTGGAAACCAATATGGAAGTTTCTCAAAAAATTAAAAACAAAATTACCACATGGTCCAGTAATTTGGCTACTGTGTATTTACCCAAAGAAAACTAAAACAATAATTTGAAAAGATATATGCACCCCTATGTTAATTGCAGTGTTATTTACAATAGCCAAAATATGGCAGCAACCCAAGCATCCGTCCACAGATGAATGGAAAAGAAGTGGTATATCTTTAAAAAGTGGAATATTGCTCAACCATGAAAATGAATGAAATCCTGCCATTTGCAACAATATGGATGGACCTATAAGCTATAATGCTAAGTAAAATAAGTCAGACAGAGGAAGACAAATACCATATGATTTCCCTCATATGTGGAATTTAAGAAATTAAACAAACTGACAAACAAACAAAAAAGATAAAGGAAAAAACAGCCTCTTAAATACACAGAACTAACTGGTGGCTGCCAGTGGAGAGGTCGGTGGGAGATGGGTGAAATAGCTGTAGGGATTAAGAGTATACTTGTTGGGATGAGCTCTAAGTAATGTACAGAATTGTTAAATAATTATATTGTACACCTGAAATTAATTAACACATATGTTAGTTACATTTCATTAAAAAGTGTGGGGGGACCTAAAGCCTCACAGTAGTGAATATGTTAGAATTGCTTTTTTCTTGAGACCAAAGAATCCACCAGATACTGGAAGGTCTCAGAGAACATTTCCTTTATTAAATCAATAATAAACAAATTAATATGGCATATTTGAGAAGCTTTGTGGTGGTTGCGTCCTGTAATCCAGAATGAGATGGTACCTTGTAATAGATTTCGTTAGTTCAATGTGAGTCATAGAATTGTGACGAGATGAAGACACTTAAGTTGCTTAATATGACAGGTGAATATAATTGCTATCATTGGACCAAGGGGGAAATGATAACTAAAGTTTCATTAATAAGCATGTTGCAAGATGAATGGCTAGTCAACAAGAGTAAGCTTAATTGTAGAACCAAGAAAAAAAAACAAAACAAAAACTAGTGAATGGAAGTTCCATCTATTTCCAACTTTTGGTCAGTTCTGAGTCAGAGCACATGAATTAAAATGGAGTTTGACTTCTCTTAAAAAAGAACCTTATAACACCATCACAAGTTAGTATTCTCCCAATCCTTCTATAAATGTACTTGCTGTTATTTATCAGACTAACTATATATACTGGGGCAGAGAGAGTATACACATCTTTTGAAAGTCTTAGCACACAATGTACAAAATGACTCCACTCCACCATATGAAACACTATGGTGACCACCAAATTAGACTGGTGATGTGTGAATAATAAAAGTATGTTGCCAAAGTATTTTTCTGACAGAGAAACCAGTCAGTCTATAGCTCCATTCTCTATTTTTAAAGATTTTATTTATTTATTTGAGAGAAAAAGTGTGTGAGAGAGAGATCATGAGCAGGAAACAGGGGTAGAGGGAGAAGCAGACTCCACACTGAGCAGGGAGCCCAATACAATACGTGATCTCAGGACCCTGGGATCACGACTTGAGCTGAAGGTAGACGCTTAACCAACTGAGCCACCAAGGCACGCCGTAGCTTCATTCTGTGGTTATTTATCTGTGTTCTGAATATAGAATTGGAATAGATATTTGTTGCAGCTAACAGAACCCTCACTTTGGTTCCCTGACCTATAGAAAAAGAAACGTTAAGAACATTAGGTGGAAATGCCTGAAACTGGTTTCTCTTCGGCCAAGAAAACTACACTACATGTGGGGTGGCATTGAAGAGATTAGAGCCAAATTCAATAGCTTGAATACAGAGTGGTGGTTCCCAGAATATTGTCGTTAATTTTACCTGCAGGGCCTCTGCAAAAATAGATCATGATAGGCTAAGAAGGACTAGTATGATATTAATTAAGTGGTGGCCTTATGATGAATATTGCACTAGCTGTGATTTCTTTATGGAAACAGATAAACAAAACCTCTGGCTCTTTTCATGTAATTATTGATTGGAGAAAATACCCCCCATATGACCCAAGAGAAGAAACATCCATCCAATATCCCAGAGAACTTTCTAAGTCCTTGGAATGAAGATGTGGGGGGAGACATCAAGAGGAGGTGACAGATGATTGATCCACGAACCTGACTAGGCAACTAGAGGCAACTCCCTCCCCTCTCCTTGGAATGTGTCCCACTTGCCTTCTCAGCTCCCAGAAGCTGCCCAAAGAGCATAGCCTTTGGATGATGGTGTGAGGTTGAGGCCCTCTAGAAAGTATATGTAACTGAATCCAGTTAAGACTTATATACAAATTTTTAATATTTGGCTGGCATGCCCAAGATGTTTTTATTTTGTGCCTGCCCCAGACAAGCCTAGTATATAAGTTCCCTTGTTTATGAAAACTGCCATCTACCAATCTGGAGTGATCTGCCTCTTTCTTCAGTCTCTCTGCATAAAGCTGGTTTTGATTACACACAGGAGGCATGCACCATTGCAAAGCAAAAAAAGAGGGGGGTCCTCATCTACCTAGGACACTAATGGAAGCAAAAAGAGAAGTTCCCATATCTGACACATTTTGACTAGATTAAAACAACTTTGGATATCTCACCAAGATAGAAGAATAATGGAACACATTTATAAATTGACATCACCTATCTGGTTCATTGCCAAGTATCCAGTTTGGATTCTGAATGAATAAATGAAAGAATAAGTAATATCAAAAATATGAAATGAAGTTATGAAAAGGGAGGCAGCATTGTAAATATATAAAAGAAAAATAAAACTAACCAACAATTTTTACTGGATTTGTAGCAGTATGCTTTTCAGCATCTATTAAAATTTTATACTATAATGAAAGCAAGTAGAGCCCAAAGGAAGCTGTAACACACAGTATAAATTAAGAAATTTGTCTCCATGTTCAACATGGAGCTGTCAGCCAAGAGTTATCATTCATTAATAGTGAAGTGCATCACACTGAATGGGAAAGGTAGTGTTATTCATGAAGGATTCCCAAACCAAGTGAACTGTCATTTTACACATTACCTTGTTAGTAAGGAAGTCCATTTATATTATCTGCTTGACTAAATAGGCCAGATGCTTAGAGAGTGAGTTTGGTACATATCCAGAATCATAAGATAATCTTCTGAGCCCCAAACAAAAAAAATAACAACTGTTTGCCAGAAAGTAACATCTGGGGTGTCTCACAGCACAATCCCCATAACAGTGAAAATGGGTACAACATCCAATTTTCATCTGTTATATGTGCTAATTCTGCAAATACATGTGGCCTCATTTGCTACTTGAAATAAAAGTACCAGAGCATCTGTTCAGGTAAACATCATATCCAAGGATGTTAACTGTGCTCCTTGGAGCCAGATTTTCTGCTTTTTAAATAAATACTATTTCTGCTATAGAGAGTCTATTATCAACAGAATTTGAAGATTTTGCTTGGCTAAGAAATTCTTCCTAGGAATTATGTCCTATAGGATCATCTAATTCTGACAACGGAAGGACTTTCAAAGTAATATTCTGATTATCTTCAAATAAATAACATTTTATAACATTTTTTCTCTATGAATAAAGACAGTTTGGATAACTTTAACTCTTTTCCATCTTTCCTAGTTGCTTGTTCCTTTTATTCCTTTCTTGGGCTTCACGAACTCTCTGGCCCCTCCTTTCACTCAACCATACCAGCCCTTGACCCCTCTTTCTCAGCAGAGGTCAAAAAGTAAGTCCCAAGACTAACAAGATATATTGAAGCTATTCAATTAATATTTACACATGTTTTTACATTTGATTATTTTTTTGGTCATAAATCATGTGACAGTACTGTGATTAAAGCCATCCCTCCAATGGCTCAGCCTCTCAATTACTGGGCCTCCTCCCTCCCAATGATCTCATCACTACTCCATCTTAACTACCATTCAATAGACTGTACCCCAACTGTATCACCTCCAGCTTAGTTAAGGAGCTTCCTAGGATTCTTCAAAAATAATTTTGGGTACAACTTATCTCATAGTATAT
This sequence comes from Mustela putorius furo, assembly GCF_011764305.1. Classification (NCBI taxonomy): domain Eukaryota; kingdom Metazoa; phylum Chordata; class Mammalia; order Carnivora; family Mustelidae; genus Mustela; species Mustela putorius. Next base: position 3,482,397 of record NW_025421290.1, on the reverse strand, counting down.
TTTGTTGTACCCCGCCCCAAATACCCTTCAAATCAGGGAAGATTTAGAGCCATTTTTATGAAACACCAAATCAAAAAAGCATAAACAGAGAAAATAAGTGATCATTTGGTGAGTAGTTAAGCCAAGATTTGTATATTAGATCATAAAGATGCCCCTACAATACAATGTTTGAGACAGTATTTTTGTTCTGTTTTTACTATTTCTTATAGTGTACAGTCAAAATACTGTTTTCTAAAGTTACTTAGATCACCTACTTTCCTCCTCAGACGCTTCAGTGTTATTATGTGATTCATTTCTGATGCAGTTAGATACATTTGTCACAGCCTGGTTTATTTTTATTGTGTTTGTTGCTGTTTGCATGTACTAAAAATTACTCTGTGGTGTATAGTTCTATGGGCTTTGACAAATGAATGGAATCCTTTATCACCACCATATTATATTCACTTAGACATGATCTCATCATAAAGGCTGTGTCTTTATGAACAACTTTATTCCCCATTCCTAAACTTTTTGAGTGTTTTAAAGATATTTCATCTGTCGTTTAGCTCGTATTATTTCTCATGAGAAATGTTTCTTCATCTGCATCTTCATTTCTCTGTATACTGCATCTTTTTTTCTGTATGCTTTAAGATTTTTTTTTCAGGATGCCTGGGTGGCTCCATGGGTTAGAGCCTGTGCCTTCGGCTCACGTCATGATCCCAGGGTCCTGGGATGGAGCCCCACATCGGGCTCTCTGCTCAGCAGGGAGCCTTCCCCGTCCCCCCTGCCACCTGCCTCTCTGCCTACTTGTGATCTCTCTCTCTCTCTCTGTCAAATAAATAAATAAAAATCTTAAAAAAAAAAGATTTTCTATTCATTGTTGCTTTTGATTATGACATAGGTTGGTATAGTTTTCTTCATATTTCTTGTGCTTGGAGTTTATTGAGGTTCTTGTATATATGCATTTATAATTTCCATCATGTTTGTGAATTCACTGGCCATTATTTATTCAATTTTTTTCTGTCCTTCCTACCCTTCCCCCTGAAATTCTATAGTTTCATATATAGGAATCTGTTTGAAGTTATTTTACAAGTAACTTTACATTTTTTTCCCATTTGCACTTTGTTTTGAATAGTTTTTATTGATATATCCTCACAATCATTGATATGTTCACTTGTAATATCTAATATGGCATTTATTCTATTCAGACTTTTTTATTCTCAGATATTATAGTTTTCATATTTTAGTAGTTTGATTTTTATCTTTCAAAAATATCTTCTATATCTCTACTTTTTAATCTAATTTTGAAAACTATTTTTAATGACTTTTTCTGATAATTCAGATATCTGTGTTATTTCTGAGTCTTGATTAATTGATTTTTCTCTTCATATTGGGTTGTCTTTTCCCCCTTCTTTGCATTCCTCATAATCTTTGAAGGATTCCTGACATTGTGAATTTTATTTTGTGATATGCTGGATAATTTTTTTCCTAAAATTCTTCTTAAGCTCTGTTCTGAGGTGTAGTTAACTTACTTGGAAATATTTTGTACTTTTGTGTCTTGGCTGTATGACCTGTTATGTGAGTCTGGAGCAGTGGTCAGCCTAGGGCTTATTACATGTGAATCAAGACCTTCCCTCCTATTCTGTTCAATATTCCATTATATAATGATTTGTTTTTTCCAGTTTAGCTGGTACAAAAGGACACTGTTCTTAGCCTTGTTTGAACATCAGACACTGTTCTATTTTATTATTAGAAAGTTATTTTCCTGTAGGGATTTTCCTCATGTTCATGTGTGACTAAATGCTTGCTTAGTATCTTAGGAGAACTCCCGGCAAGTCTCTTGGATTCCCGGGGTACCTGGGTGGCTCAGTCGTTAGGTGTCTGCCTTCAGCTCAGGTCATGATCCCAGGGTCCTGGGATCTAACCCCGGGATTTGACCTCCTGCTGGGCAGGAAGCCTGCTTCTTCCTCTCCAACTCCCCCTACTTCTTCCCTCTCTCGCTGTGTCTCTCTCTGTCAAATAAATAAGTAAAATCTTTAAAAAAAAAAAAAAAACTCTCTTGGATTCTCCTCCCATGATTATCTCCCCTCTCTCTTACTTTGTCTTCTGAATTCTGGTATCCTTGATCTCTCCAGATCCTCAGCTCTGTCTCTTCAACTTTAGGAATATGCTGGACTCCACCTCAGTTTCCACTCCCTGCACTGTGATCAGGAAACTCAGTACAGTGAGTTGGGCAATGACAGGGTTTATCTTACTTGTTTCCCATTTCCCTTTTCTTCATTGTTTAATGTTTAGTGTTTTTAAAATAATTATTTCATTTTTTTCTATTCTTTTACTGTTCTGTTGCTGTTGCTTTTATTGCTTTAGGCAAGGTAAATCCAGTTCTTCTTACTCCATATTAATCAAAAGAAAAGTTTCTTGTCATACTGAGACAGAAAACAAAAGAAGGGATCCATTTTTGCCTATGGGCAGAGTATTCTTGAATTTAATTTAATCTCTTACTACTTGGGTCATTTGTCATCTCCTGAGGTAAAATTCTAAGCCTTCTGCTATTTTTCTTACAAATACATACAAGAGGCTATGGCCTTTTGAAGGAAGGAATATTTTAGGAGGTATAAACCATATCCCTAGTTAATCACAGACTTAATGGCTAACCCTAAATGATTAAAAATAGGAATGAGGAATATTATTTCTACTTTCATCATATTTGTAATATGGAGGGCCCTCCATCAGGATAGAACTCCTTGCCATTCTATCCAGCTGTATTTTCCTCAATGCTTGAGGATTCATTATTTCATTGATAAGTTTAGGTGCTAGGACTCAAAGTTCTTTTCTCCTACTCTTTTCCTAATAGCTTGTTTTTGGAGCATACCCATACTCTTAAATCTCCCATGATGTAAGCTTTAAAAGAACATCTCTCTATCTTATATTTTTCCTGAGTTTTCATTGCATGATGTATTATGCAAATCCCAGGAGCAAATCTCCTTAAGGGAAAACCAACCAACCAACAAACCAAATTCTCTACATAATTTTCTACCTGTCTGTAGTCTTATTTCATTGATCTTTTCCTCAAATACTTTAAATTTTGCATAAATAGAGAAGCAATGTTCTAGACAGGCAGGAAGTTCTGTGAATAGGAAAGTTGTGTGAAAAAGTAGGGAAAGGGAGTTAACTGAGTCTTTTTCTAACCATTCATTTCCTCTAGTGTCTAGTGGTAGAGGATTTAAAAATCTTCTGAGCCTTTGGGGCATAGAGACAAGAGGCAGTAGTTGGTAATAGGGAGTTGACCAAATTTTAGAATGGAGTCACATTTTTAAAATTGTTTTAATGCCTATTCTGAGACTTTTCCTCATTTCAAAGAGCCTGGGGACACTCAATGAGTATAACCATTTTGGAAAAACAGGCAATAAGTAATTCTGCATCTATTCATAGTTATCAAGAGAGCATTCAAAACTTTGAGTTAGAGAATACAGAGGCAGACAATGTTTGGAAATCCAAACAGGGATGGAGAGAAATGAAAGAGATGCTTTCAAGACACGGCACTCATATCGAGAGACAAAAAATTCACTTGCCAGCAAGAGTAAGGAACAGCACTGTGACAGTGGTGTTCACCAAACTTATCATTTCCTCCCTCACTTCTCTCAGCCTCTCTGGCAATTAAATTGGGGTCCTGTTGCTAGTTCTGGCCAATGACACATGAGGAAAAGTGATTTGACACTTCTAGCTAAGTAAAGCATTGAGAACCCTGTGCATGGTTCTCCGAGTTTCTTTTTCCAAGTCTACATGCCAGAGAAAGCTGCTTATTCCATACTCACCTGCCTTTAAGGTGGTGGTGTTGCTCGCTTCCTGGGGATCTGAGTGTTCTATGGACCTAAGCACCAACCTCACCCATGTGGAAACTGTAGCATGGTACAATGTCGGTGCCCGAGCAGGCTTGTAGCACATGCACGGTGATGCTTCTGGGCTCCGCCGTGCCCGCTCGTTGCCTTGGCCGCTACCTCAAGCCGTCGCCGCCACCGGGTGGCGACGGTGGGGAGCTGCTCCGGCGGGGCCCGTGGTGGGGGGCCCTGGGCGCCCCCCGACTTTTTCGGTGCCCGAAAGTAAACATGCCATTAAGATGGCGGCTGGATGTGAGCCAGTAGGCGGAACTTAGGATTTTGTATCTGTGTGGCTGCAAGTGATTGGTTGTGCAACCTTGATATATATAGACATGCACGGGCGGGGGGGCGGGGGGAGAGATCCCAACAGCTACGCAGAAATAAAGCTTGCTTTGCTGAGGTCTCCTGGTCGTTCTTGCTGGTGAGAGCGACAAGTGGTGCCGAAACCCGGGAAACCCGAAACCTACACCGAGGAGTTCTCAGTGAACGCAGCGATCCGGTAACTGTGCACAAAATTTCAGATAAGAAAGTTCCTAAGTATAGGACGAGAAGTGAGAAAGTTCCTAAGTATAGAACGAGAAATAAAAGGGTTCCTAGGCATAGGACAAGAAGTAATGGGATCAAAGTTTACTAAGATGGGAGGATTACTGACGGAGGTGCTTAAGGCTAATGGCACTCCGCTAGACTCTAACCATTAAACGGTTAAAAATATTATCGAGAAGCAGGTCAGAGAAGCCTCTAAGGCAGGATCTAGCAAAGGGGGAGAAAATTCAGAGGAGAGCTCCTCTGAAGATGAGCTTGGGGAAGCCATGACACACTTAAAATTAAAAGAGGAAGTCCCTAACGAACCTTTAAAGGGAAAGACATACAAAGAAGCCAGGAAAAAATATGACTTCCTAGCGCCCTCTGTCAGAGAGCTACTACTAGTGCTCCTAGTGCTCTAAAGATTTTCAGACACTCCCCTAAATATTATTTCTGATAGTCAATATGTGGTAAATGCAACAAAAAATATTGAAACAGCCATCCTCTCCTTAAGTGATTCACCTATTCCATGGATCTTAAGGCAACTACAAGAGGTTGTGCAACTGCGCACTGCACCATTTTTTATAGATCACATCAGAGCCCATATGAGCCTACCAGGACCATTATCCGAGGGCAATGCTCTAGCAGACCACAATAGTCATTTCCAACTTATTTGCCCTACCTTAGAACAGGCGAAGCTGTTCCATAGCAAATGGCATGTGAATTCTAATACCTTAAGATATAGATTCCATATCACCAAAGAACAGGCAAGAGATATAGTAAGGACCTGTGGGAATTGTGCCACATTACTCCCTCAGCCTTCCTTAGGGGTAAATCCCAAAGGCCTTCAAGCTAATCACCTATGGCAAATGGATGTCACACATGTACCTGAATTCGGGCAACAAAAGTACGTACATATATCAGTGGACACTTATTCAGGTATCATAATGGCTACTCCCCTCACGGGGGAGAATTCAAAACAAGTCATCACACAGTGCCTATGATGCTTCGCAGATTGGGGTATCTCCATACAAATAAAGACAGATAATGGACCTGCATATACATCAAAATCTATCCATCAATTCCTAAGTCAATTTGGTATAGTCCATACTACAGGTATACCTTATAATCCACAAGGTCAAGGAATAATTGAACGCGCCAATGGCACCTTCAAACGATGCTTACAAAAAACAAGAAAAGGGGGAATAGGGGATGACTACAAGTCACCCCGTGATCTTACATCTCTCACCCTTTACATTTTAAATTTTTTGTCCTTGGACCATAATGGTACACCTGCAGCAGACAGGCATGCGGCGGTTACCGAACGCAATCTAGCCCAGGCAAAGTGGAAAGATATACTCACAGGCCAGTGGAGAGGCCCTGACCCAGTCCTAAGATGGCACCGAGGTTCTGTTTGTCTTTTTCCACAGGATCCCCAAGTGCCTATCTGGGTCCCGGAGTGACTGATTAGAAGAATCGATCAACATGGCCCGCCCCGTCCTGATGCTCGGCCTGATAGCGATCCTGGCGACACCAGCATCCCTTCAACAGATGCACCAATGGGCAATAGTGAAAGCCTGGTCGCTCCCCATGCCACTGACCAATGAGTCCGCCATCCTCCCTCCTGTATACCTACTTTCATTCCCATGCCCATTTCTGTAAATCCTAACAATTCGCCTGTATTGCTCTCAAGACATAAAAGAGACTTTGGGATCACTGCAGCCATTATTGCAGCTGTAGCAGCCTCCGCAGCTGCAGCAACTGCAGCGGCTGTAGCTCTCACCACATCTGTAACAAGTGGACATTCTCCAGAAACTATTGACGACTGGATGCATCCAATCACTTTCTGGACTTTGCATAACCTCTGTGGCCTATAATGACCTTTCTATTTCTGCTAATCTGTAGAAAGAGTTAAGCAGATAAGATTGACATAGCTCCATTATGGGATTGGGTATCTGTTGTAAATCCTTATGTTCTGCCGTTTTGCATCATTACGTAAACAACAATGTAGGCAACAGTTGGTGCTAGTACAAGCTTGCATGGCACTGGAAGCTGGTACATTTCCCCAAATCTGGCTGGCAGCGCTAGATCGGTAGTCAATGACGGGTAAGATTGGCTGCATGCACATAGCAAACTAAGCCAGGAGTTCTCCAACCAGGGGGAATTATCCGATGACGGGTAAGCATGTTCATGGTAGCTGACAACCTAAGACAGGCACCATCTCCTGCCTTGCATGCCTAATATAAAAGAAAAGGGGGAGATGTCGGTGCCCCAGCGGCTTGTAGAGCATGCGCGGTGATGCTTCTGGGCTCCGCTGTGCCCGCTCCTTGCCTCGGCCACCGCTGCCTCAAGCCATCGCTGCCGCTGGGTGGCGACGGTGCGGAGCTGCTCCGGCGGGGCCCGCGGGGTGGGGGGGGGCGGGCGCTGCACGACTTTTTCGGTGCCCAAAAGTAAACACGCCATTAAGATGGCGGCTGGATGCGAGCCAGTAGGCTGAACTTAGGATTTTGTATCTATGTGGCTGCGAGTGATTGGTTGTGCAACCTTGGTATATATAGACATGCACGGGCAGGGGAGAGAGAGATCCCAACAGCTACGCAGAAATAAAGCTTGCTTCGCTGAGGTCTCCTGGTCGTTCTTGCTGGCGAGAGCGACAGTACAATGAAGTTTCATAGTGGGGAGCCACTGATTTTTTTTTATTTGTTTTCTTTCCAGAGCATATATTAGTCTATACAGACTAACAGAGGCTCTATAAAGAGTGGGGGAGGCCAAACAGATGACTAGCGAGAAATGTACCTTGGCTCTGACTCTTGCTTCACTTCATCTTCCCTTATGCCTGATTTTCGATTTTCCCCACGTTCACTCAGGTTCTGTGTGCATGGCAGTCTCTATTAAACATTTAGAGTAACTGGATTTTATTATCCTAACATATTGAAAATAAATTATAATAAAAAACTAGTCACTTTTGTCCATAAAAGCTCTTGGCCAGCAAGAGAAGCAAGAATGTGAGGTAAAACTATTAAGGAAGACCTAAACCGACAGGAATGTACAGAAAATTAGAAAGACATTAGACATGACATAGAATTTGTGAGTCCAGGTCATTTTTTTAAATTAAATTTTAAACAATTGCAATATATCAAGTGATATTTCAATTAAATAATAATAATAGCTACCATTTTTTGAATGCCCACTATGTGCCATACATGCCTACAGATATGCCCACTATGAATAAAATGGGAATAAATATATTATTAAATTTCATGATACCAAAAAAAAAAAAGAAAAGAAACGTACATTGGAGAAAAGATAACAATAAAGTCAACAAAACTTTAGTGTAAAGTCAGGGCTGAACTTAATATTGCACTCAGAATTTAAGATGCAAGTTTTGTGTATATTTCCTGTTTATATTCTATACCATTTTAATCAAAATATTAAAATAAGATCCAAGAGACGTAAATGTGAGGGTAAGAATATATTGTATCAATTGACTTTTCGGAAAAGCTGATCAAGAAGAATACTGCACTACAATATCAATAATATATTAATAACCAGAACATATGTACAATAGAGGGAATATAGTCAATAAGATTGTAATAATGTTGTAAATTCAGTGAAATGTAGTACTATAGCAGTTGATACAAAGTGTATTAGAATCAAGCTGGAATAATTCAAAATGTGCTCTGGAAATGAATGCAGGTAGCTGAATCTGCATGTCAAGAACTGAATATATGTATAACTATGAATTCTCCAAATTACCTTTCACATAAGATGCAATGTTTCTTAGCAGGTAACATGTGACATTAAGTATAAAAAATAAAATAAATGAAATATAAAACAATAATAAATAAATTGATAATAAATCAAGTTTTAAGAATTAACAAACTACTCTGATATTGTATATATACCACTTAAATTCAATAGTAACTGTAGCAATTGTCATTATAATTTGAATATTTTTTTTTTTAGGGAACAGTATTTTCTCGGGGGTGCTATTTAGAAAGTCCCGTTACAAAAAAAAGAAGAAAGAAAAATTCCAGTTCATGGTCATCATAAAAAGCAAAGTGATTTATAGGTGATTTGACTATTCTCAAATTCTCCACAGTAAAGGGACCATCCCTTTGGCCCAAGATATGCTACTTTGTTGTTGATGCAAAACTGACTTTAAAGTAGGGAAAAAATGCAATGTTGCTATTTGTTCTACAACAATGAAACTTTTTTTCTTTAAGATTTTATTTATTTATTTGACAGAGAGAGATCACAAGGAGGCAGAGAGGCAGGAAGAGAGAGAGAGAGGAGGAAGCAGACTCCCCGCCAAGCAGAGAGCCCGATGTGGGACTTGATCCCAGGACCCTGAGATCATGACCTGAGCCGAAGGCAGGGGGCTTAACCCACTGAGCCACCCAGGCACCCAACAATGAAACTTTTAAAAACAGCAGAAAGGCCAATGAAATTCTAAATGTTTTTATATCAAAACTCAACTATGGCAAATGTAAGTACCAACAATTTGAATTCTGAAGCTCCATATACTGCATTTTTCCTGCAATTTTCAGTAATATAACTATGATTATTGGACAATTGAATCATCCATGCAGGAATGCCTCATATGGTTTTGCTGACTGTAGATTTTAGGAGGGTGTCCAGCTGATGACCCATGAGGGATAAAATTTAGCCTACATTTTGCTTGGCAGGCTATGAGCTCATGCATATGACTGCATCTTCCCAGAAAATATAGCACTTTTTTTTTTAAAGATTTATTTATTTTAGAGAAAGAGAGAGAATACAGGGGCTGGAGGGGCAGAGGGAGAGGAAGAGAGAGAATCTCCACCAGATTCCCCATTGAGTTTGGAGCCAGATACAGGGCTGAATCCCAGAACCTGAGCTGAAACCAAGTGAAGGATGCTCTGCCTCTCAATGGACTGAGCTCCCCAGGTGCCCTAAAAGTAGCACATTTTATGAATCAGCATAAAGATATCTGTTTTCTTAAGGTGTATCCCATAGTGCTGCATTTACACGGATGGAGTACCGTTTTCTGCTTTGTACAAATATTCCCTTAATTGGATATTTGTAAATAAGAGAATTTAACTTCCAGTTTTCTCCAAATCAATTTTCTTAAAAATTCACACAGGACTTTATTAGGATTTTTTCTCAACTTTTTCTTTCCTATCTAAATCATATACATATATAGATAAGGAATCAAATAATATAGAAGTTCTCTTCCCTATCCCTACAACTCTGGAGAATTTAAATCACTGTGTTTTTGTTTTGTTTTGTTTTGTTTTGATACTTCTAATAAGTAACATCATAGCAACAATATTTTTTTCACATTGGCCACTACTCATTATATAATAAATGAAAATATAAACGACTTTCTAACATTACTATTTGGATATATTTGTAATTTTTTTCCTGCCTCTTTAGTATCTAACCTTCTCCCTGTTAAGTGAGAGACATCTATCCAAAATAGAGAAGATAAGGATTTTTTGCAGAAAAGATAGTAAAGAGAAAGAATAAGGTAAAAATCAGCTCTTGATCTGCCAAATAGGATTATTTTAAAAGACTCTTATCTTGAGATCCATGCAATTATCTTTATTTATTTATTTATTTATTTGAGAGAGAGACAGTGAGAGAGAGCATGAGTGAGGAGAAGGGCAGAGAGAGAAGCAGACTCCCCATGATGCTGGGAGCCCGATGCGGGACCCAATCCCGGGACTCCAGGATCATGATCTGAGCCGAAGGCAGTTGTCCAACCAACTGAGCCACTCAGGCGTCCCTCTTTTTTTTTTTTTTTAGCAATTATATTAAAAAACATTCCAAATTTATTTAACATCTTTCTTGTTACCTTTTCATTCTTTCTTTAACATGACAATATAGAGTTCTCCAAATGCATAAAGAAAATATGCCTATTTATCATAATGACTCAACAGTAATGGTGAAGACAGGAAGATGGAACAAATGACATCTGGGAAATCTCCCTTTTAGATTCTAGGAATCAAAGGAGGGGGACATTGAGGAGGTGGCTGGAAAGCAATCCTCTCAGAGAACTATGCTTCCTGGGAAGGAGTTAACAATAGAAATGTAGAGACAATTAGTACAGAATGGACTTTTAGCCTTGGCTCCTTAGCAGGGAAAATAGTCTCCCAGAGATGTCCATACTCTAATCCCTTGAATCTGTAAAGATGTTTCCTTACATGGTAAAATGGATGTGTAGATGTGGCACAAATTTGAGATGGAGAGATTATCCTGGATCATCGTTGTGAATCCAGTGTAATGACATGGATCCTTAAAAGTGGAAATGGAGAGAAGAAAGCAAGAGATGTGAAATGTTATTCTGTCTGTGTTGAAGATGGAGGAAGGATCCAAGAGCTAAACAATCCAGAAAATGCAGAAAAGGTAACAAAATAGATTCCCTTGAGAGCCTCCAGAACAAATGTATACCTACTGACACCCTGATTTTAATAAAGTGAAACATATTTCAGGCATCTGAATTTGAGAATTTTAAGATAATAACTATGTTGTTTCAAACCACTAAGTATGTGGCAATTGGTTATAGCAGCTATAGGATACCAACACAAATCTCTCTAGAACCCTCCCAAAGTTTCTAGAGACTGCAGGCCACCTCCCCACCATATTACCTTAACATTGCACCATCTTATTTAGGCAGATGGGAGTTTGAAGTTGGGCTTTCCAAGCCCCCTACTAAATAGAGATAGAATGGATCTGCTGCCCTAAGGACTCCAAAATTAGCTAATCTACATCAGAGTGGTGATGCAGATGATGATGACAAAAAACAGGACTTAAACTCTCTCTCTCTGTCTACCTCCCCTAATAGTTATACAGGTATCCCTAGTCCCTCTTCTAATTACCTCTAACACTTCAAGTAACTTCAAACATTTCTTGTTCTATAAACCACAAACACTATCTTTTGACTCAACATTATTAAAGGAGAACATAAGCACCTTCCTTTTTTCCTATACTTCACATATTTTTTCCATCTCCTAAATGGTCACCAAATCCCTTTACTTTCATATCCTCTTTTTATAAACATAGTTTTCTGAGATTGATTCTAAAAGCTTCAAAGTAATAACATTATATAGGTAATTTTGACCACATAAATAAGATTTTTTAAGGTAGTTCCAAGGTAAGTTCCAAGGTAGTTCCAAAGTATAGTTGTATTTTGTTCTACTGTCACCCTAATTCTGAACAACCATATTATTCAACAAAGACTATGCGCTGCATCAAGTTCAAGTAAATTTCCATTTTCATCATCTGTCAATTCTCATTATCCTAAGTTCAGGTTTTTCTAAATTCTCATCATACCATTCCTTTTCAAAAGCTGCTATTTACATATGGTTTTAGAGCTGCCCTTTATTTTTTTTTTAGGTTGGATCCAAAGTTTGTTCTCATATCTTCTTTTTTTAGTTTAGTACCTTATTTTGTTGTGAATAAATCTTCCAATCAAATCCTAAGTAAAGGTTTAGGCATGGTGAGCTTAGTGAATATTATATGACTAAAAATGCCTTTATTCTTCCTTTACAATTAATTGTTTCATTTTGGACAGAATTCTCAGTAGAAAATTGTTTTCTTGCTGAAAATTAAAAGCCTCAATCCATTGTTTTCTAATATCCAGTGCTACTGATGAAATGACTGATGTTATTCTTATTCTAGTTCATTTGTATTTAACTTTTTTATTTTATTTATGTTTTAGTTTACTTACTTTTAGTACTTTAAATTTCATTTATAGACCCTCTTGTATGTCCTCTTTAACTTTTTAAATTTCAACTTCACAAAATGAACATTCATTACACAAGGCTCTGGGTTGACTCTTAAATGTTCCCTCTCTTGCTGTTTCTCTCGGTCAAATAAATAAGTAAAATTTTTTTAAAAAGAGAAAAGAAATTTCACACAATTCACAGTATAATGGCATTTAAGTAAATTAAACTATTGTATTCTTCATGGACCCATTTATATAAAGTAAAATTTATAGAAAGGACTGAAAAATATATAGCAAATATATGGTACTAGTTTTTTGTATAGAAAAAGGGAAGTGAATGACTTGGGGAGCGAGGCAGGTAAAAATTAGGTCTTTGATTTCGTCTGTGGTGTTTTATTTCTATCACATAAAAAAAAAATCAAAGAAAGAATTTTAAGGAAAACTGTAAAATTGTTACTGTTTGTTTATTATGTTTGGATACATAGATATTTATTTCACACTGATCTATTTTTTTATAGTTTATTATCCAAAATTCTAGAGCTTAAAATTTAAAAAAGAAAAAAAATTAATGTTAAAAAATGTCCTTTTGATTTCTATTATCTATTTTATTATTTTTTATTAATATATAATGTGTTATTTGCTTCAGAGGTACAGGTCTGTGAATCATCAGTCTTAAACAATTCACAGCACTCACCATAGCACATACCCTCCCCAATGTCCATAACCCAGCCAATCTCAACCTTATAGAACCAATTAGGATGTAGTTTTTTTGAATTATGGAGTAGTCCTGCAAAGATAAATAACTTTTAAATGATGTTGCAAAGAATCACTTAATAACACTGAGAGTTTATAGCCGGTCACCCCTCCAAAGCTTAATTAGCAGCCAGGGCATGGAGAACTTTTATCTACTCTTGTTCACACTGTCAACACCTAATCTGGAAGAGATGTGCAGTAAGTAGGCAATGGAAGGTAGATGATGGAGGACTGAATAAAAAAATAAAAAATAAAAAGTTATATAGTGATTTCTGCATATTGGAAATGTTAGAAACCTGCATCAACAGGATTTAATGTAACATCTACTTTGAAGTTTTCTGCATTGAATCACATCACATTAGTTTGTAATGACTGTGTCCCTTCTCACTACCTGAAGAGGTTGTACTTTTGTGTTTTCTAAAGCTCTTGATGAACTTTCCAGTTCTACCGTGACAGATAATTAAAGAAGTGAGCTTAAAAGGAAGAGATGAGCACCCTGAGGAGGGACCAGGATAAAGGGGTATCCAGTTGAGAACTATTCTAACATATCGTTCCATCATGAAGATAGAAGAAAAGCTTGTGTATGGACTGAGAAATTTCAAGATTAGTGGGGAATATTATGAGTTGCCACCCAACAAGCTTTAAGGTCCTCTGTCTGTAGCCTCCAGGCTCTAGAATAATGTATGAGAGCAGATAATACACATGTAAATGTGGTTTTACCCTGTCTGTGATTTAAGACTTAGACTGCTGACTATATGGTCATTCATTCCATGGGTTGCTTCAACTTCTGCAGGAAAGATCAACTAGTTAAACCTCAGAATACTTGTAAATTTTGGGAAACTCCTGTGTACCTCTTCATAAATTATTTTGGGGGAAGAAAAATTGCCTTCTACAAAGCAAGTCCCTGATTTTAGAGATACATCTTTATACTCACTTGAAAAATTCTGGAACTAAATAAAATTAGGATTTTTTAGTCCTATTTTTCACATGCTAAAAATGTGCAATTATGAATTTTATATTTTAAGAATTATTTTCTCTCCTATTAGTCTGATGATCAAATCAAATTCAGTATCTTAAGAGAACTGTGGTTCTGCTACTACTAATGTGATGCAATTCAATGCAGAAACTTCAAAGTAGATGTTACATTGAATCCTATGGATGCAGGTTTCTAACATACCATTAACATAAGTGGTAAGACATATTTTAACAAAATATAATTGTGAGCCCAATAGACTTTTAATAAATAAAGAATTCCATGAAAAAGATAACATTGAACTAAATTAGAAAGAATGTCAGAGCATACCAGCTACAGGCAATACCTGTTCAAAGACCAGAAAGGAAAGCATGTTTGTAAAATCAATAGTTCCAATTTTTCTAACTGCAAGAAAGAAGACTAAGTTTCTATTTCCTTCTTAGTATAACTATAAGATTTTAAATTATTTTTAATAGTTATAAGATCTTTATAATAGGACATTTAATGCACACCTCTTAGGTATACAATCTGTCTAAATACACATGTTGATATAATTGGAAATCACTTTGCTTTTTTGTAATCAAGTGCTCTATGATTTTGTAAAAGTGTCATAAATTATTGTATTTGTAAAACAATAATTTTATAGACAAAAACTACATTAAAATATTGTTAGAGATTTTCACATGTTATCATACTTATCTCTAATTTAGTGACTTCTATTGTTGTGTAGAACTGAAGAACTATGCATACGAGTAGTATCCAATGTGGGTCAATCACAAGTAGCACTGTTATCCATACTTGTATTTGTATCCTGTTGTACAATACCACCTAAGAATGAAATCAGTGGGTCTAAGGGTATTCATATTTTTAACTTGATGCAAAATATCACAATTAAAAATGTTTAAAAGGAAATTTAAGAACAATAGTCTTTTATACTTTCAAAATTGAGCCAGAAATTTATGTCAGTGTGTCAGTATGTTGGAAATTTTAATAATGATTTAGAAAGTGTCTTTCTAAGCCACATGACTGGCAACTGTCAAAGATAGGGCTTGGAACTTTTTTTTTTAATTAATTTATTTATTTATTTATTTGTTTTCAGCATAACAGTAATCATTGTTTTTCCAGCACACCCAGTACTCCATGCAATCCGTGCCCTCTCTAATACCCACTACATGGTTCCCCCAACCTCCCACCCCTCGCTGCTTCAAACCCCTCAGATTGTTTTTCAGAGTCCATAGTCTCTCGTGGTTCACCTCCCCTTCCAATTTCCCCCAACTCCCGTCTCCTCTCTAACTCCCCTTGTCCTTCATGCTATATGTTATGCTCCACAAATAAGTGAAACCATATGATAACTGACTCTCTCTGCTTGACTTATTTCACTCAGCATAATCTCTTCCAGTCCCGTCCATGTTGCTACAAAAGTTGGGTATTCATCCTTTCTGATGGAGGCATAATACTCCATAGTGTATATGGACCACATCTTCCTTATCCATTCATCCGTTGAAGGGCATCTTGGTTCTTTCCACAGTTTGGCGACCGTGGCCATTGCTGCTATAAACATTGGGGTACAGATGGCCCTTCTTTTCACGACATCTGTATCTTTGGGGTAAATACCCAGTAGTGCAATTGCAGCATCATAGGGAAGCTCTATTTTAATTTCTTGAGGAATCTCCACACTGTTCTCCAAAGATGCTGCACCAACTTGCATTCCCACCAACAGTATAAGACTGTTCCCCTTTCTCCACATCCCCTCCAACACATGTTGTTTCCTGTCTTACTAATTTTGGCCATTATAACTGGTGTAAGGTAATGTGGTTTTAATTTGAATCTCCCCGGGGGCTAGTGATAATGAACATTTTTTCATGTGTCTGATAGCCATTTGTATGTCTTCATTGGAGAAGTGTCTCTTCATATCTTCTGCCCATTTTTTGATATGATTGTCTGTTTTGTGTGTGTTGAGTTTCAGGAGTTCATTATAGATCGTGGATATGAACCTTTTGTCTGTACTATCATTTGCAAATATCTTCTCCCATTCCATGGGTTGCCTCTTTATTTTCTTGACTGTTTCCTTTGCTGTGCAGAAGTTTTTGATTTTGATGAAGTCCCAAAAGTTTATTTTTGCCTTTGTTTCCTTTGCCTTTGGAGACATATCTTGAAAGAAGTTGCTGTGGCTAATATCGAAGAGATTACTGCCTATGTTATCCTCTAGGATTCTGATGGATTTCTGTCTCAGGTTGAGGTCTTTTATCCATTTTGAGTTTATCTTTGTGTACCGTGTAAGAGCATGTTCGATGTCGGACTCCGGTAGGTTTTGCGGGCCGACAGGCACGAGGAGAGCATCCGGGCCAGCCGGTAGCTCCCCTTGGGGCTGAGCGGGATGGCGAGTGTCGCGAGTCCAGGCGCATTAACAAACCACACCAGACTCGGGGGATCTGTCGAAGCAGGATCTCACTTTATTGAGCGGGGTTGCAGCTTATATTGGGTAGGGGATGGGAAATGAGGTCAGCGGGGAGAGAGCCTATGGGGTTTGGTTACGTAGTCAGTAACTGGGTAGGGTGTGTTGGGCGAGAGGAGGAAATATCAGAGATATGCGGAACCGAAACCGCCACGTTGGCGCCAATACTGCCACGGTGGCGCCTTTTCTAGCCGGAAGAGAAGGCAGGCCAGCGCCATCTTTGCTGTGCCCAACATTTCCCCCTTTTGGTTTTGTAGGCATGACTTCTGTCTTAGGTTGCCAGTGGTGAGGTAACAGAGTTACCCGTCATTGAGGGTCATACAGCAAAGGTATGTCCTCTGTCTTAGGTTGTTCTGTCCCTCCCATTGGTCTTACCCGCCATTGAATATCATGCAGCTACAAGGGGAACTTTCCTCTAAGGCCTGTCTTAGGTTGCTCCGGTCTTCATGGGGTCTTACCCGTCATTGGCCAATAAAGGTCGTTGGCACTATTAGTAGGTGTCTTCATCATGGGCGGCCAATCCTGATAATGTACTTGGACATTCATTAATTGAATGGCTTCCATCCTCTTTTGCACGAATTGGGTCAACTTGTTTATAATGCAGGGACCAAAGGAAACTAGGAGGAGTAGGGTTAAGATGGGTCCCAGGAAGGGGAGGATGAAGGGGAGTAGACCACTAAAGCCTGTCCAAAAACACTGCCTTTTTAAGCTCCTTAAGGTCCCCAGGCTCCCATGGGTACCATGAAGCTGGACGGTTACCCCCTGGGTTAACATTAACAGGGAAGAGAGAACAACTGGAGGGCTCAGGGGAGGTATGTTCTGGAGGGGGGGGACAATAAGGAGGCGGAGGAGTGGGCGCTGATGGTTGAATAAAGGGGTTAGTGGAGGGGGGTCGCATAGGGGGGCTCTTACTTCAAGGTTTGGGTTGGAGATCTGGGGGCCAAGGGGCTTAATCAAAAGGGTTTAGAGGGGGATAGAGTTTTTTGGGTCTAGCGGAGGGGCCGTCAGGAATGTTTGAGGCGGGAGTGGGAGACTTCTCTTGTGGCTTGTCTGATATAGTCGGAGTGGGCGTCCCAGAAGGGAGTTTGGTTGCCTCGGATTGGGAAGGGGGAGGGGTGCAAGATTTCGGGGGGCAAGGTGACTCCTTAAGCCCCTTTGGGGGTCTGGGTGGACCCAAAGGGGGTATCTCCCCCCTGTTTACGTGGGCTTTATGGATTAGCTGTTCAATACAATCCCACATGTCCCAATCAAAAAGGTTACCTTCCGGAAGCCAAGGAGCCACCCTAACAAAGGCCTCCCATGTCTTAAGGGCTTGGGAATCGGTGAGGGAAAGACCGCGGCTTCTCAAAAGGAAACGCAGGGATTCGAGGGCAGGGTCACTTTTGGAAGATGACTGCCCCATAATTTATGGGGGTACACTCACCCGAAGACCGATTGGCCCGTCAGCGAGAAGAACGAGGAGAGGGTCCTCACACGGGGCACCAGTTGTCGGACTCCGGTAGGTTTTGCGGGCCGACAGGCACGAGGAGAGCATCCGGGCCAGCCGGTAGCTCCCCTTGGGGCTGAGCGGGATGGCGAGTGTCGCGAGTCCAGGCGCATTAACAAACCACACCAGACTCGGGGGATCTGTCGAAGCAGGATCTCACTTTATTGAGCGGGGTTGCAGCTTATATTGGGTAGGGGATGGGAAATGAGGTCAGCGGGGAGAGAGCCTATGGGGTTTGGTTACGTAGTCAGTAACTGGGTAGGGTGTGTTGGGCGAGAGGAGGAAATATCAGAGATATGCGGAACCGAAACCGCCACGTTGGCGCCAATACTGCCACGGTGGCGCCTTTTCTTGCCGGAAGAGAAGGCAGGCCAGCGCCATCTTTGCTGTGCCCAACAGTTCGAGTTTTATTCTTCTACATATAGCTGTCCAGTTTTCCCAGCACCATTTATTGAAGAAACTGTCTTTTCTCTACTGTATATTTTTTCCTGCTTTGTCAAAGATTATTTGACCATAGAGTTGAGGGTCCATATCTGGGCTCTCTACTCTGTTCCACTGGTCTATGTGTCTGTTTTTATGCCAGTACCATGCTGTCTTGGTAATCACAGCTTTGTAGCAAAGCTTGAAATCAGGTAACGTGATAACACCAGTTTTATTTTTGTTTTTCAACATTTCCTTAGCGATTTGGGGTCTCTTCTGATTCCATACAAATTTTGGGGTTATTTGCTCCAGCTCTTTAAAAAATATCCATGGAATTTTGATCAGAATGGCCTTAAAAGTATAGATTGCTCTAGGCAGTATAGACATTTTAACAATGTTTATTCTTCCAATTCAAGCATGGAATAGTTTTCCATCTTTTTCTGTCTTTTTTAATTCCTTTCATGAGTGTTCTGTAGTTCTCAAGTACAGATCCTTTACCTCTTTGTTTAGATTTATTCCCAGGTATCTTATGGTTCTTGGTGCTATAGTACATGGAATCTATTCTCTAATTTTCCTTTCTGTATTTTCATTGTTAGTCTATAAGAAAGCCACTGATTTTTGTACATTGACTTTGTATCCTGCCACGTTCCTGAATTGCTGAATGAGTTCTAGTAGTTTGGGGGTGGAGTCTTTTAGGTTTTCCATATAAAGAATCATGTCATCTGCGAAGAGAGAGTTTTACTTCTTCCTTGCCAATTTGGATACCTTTTATTTCTCTTTGTTGTCTGATTGCTGTTGCTAGGACTTCTAATACTATGTTGAACAAGAGTGGTGAGAGTGGGCATCCTTGTCATGTTCCTGATCTCAACGGGAAGGCTGCAAGCTTTTTCTCATTGAGGATGATATTTGCTGTGGGTCTTGAACTTTTAAGAAAATTTAAATAGTAAAATTGAGCTCAATTCCTCTTCAATCAAAAATTATTCAAATGAATGAAAACATCATCAGGATACAAGAAATATTAAAATTTATCTATAAAATCAGAGTGAATATTGAGCCAGTTATAATTCATTTAAATCAAATTTTTACCTAAATATGGATATATATTGTTTCAGAAAATTAACATTCAACCAACAATTTAGTTCCTTTAGCTTTATAATCATATATCGTGTTGGTAGCCTATTAGTACAACAAAATAATGCATTTTATATTGTAGAAAACAATTTCTATCACTTATTTAGCACTAAAGAAAAATAAGGCTAGTAGAGAATTATAATTGCTGGTTCATTTTTAACATTTTCTACTGAAAGCCACAAAGCTTATAAAATTACAGGAAAAATAAGACTATTTCACTTGTGACTGATTTGATAAATAATAAAATGCATAGAGAAATAGAATCACACTTTAGATAGGTGAATCAATGAAATACAGATCTTTTTTTATCAGAGTATAGTATTTCACCAAAACAATTTTTAGTTTTTTAAGGAAGAGTGAATTTAAGAATCTAAGAAAAATAAGTAAAAGACATATTTTAGTCCTTACTCATTGCCTCATTTTTTATGGTGAGCTGGAAAGCTAATATCAAATATTCCTCTGGAAGGACTAAGGCCTGAGAGTGCTTTCCCCTATCATATGGATATGTGAGAGCCCAGTGTTTATAAACATTTCTATAAAAGTTAAAGCAAGGAATTTTAATTCTTTTTATAGGTTTGGATAAGAATGTATTAGAAATGTAATCTAATCTTACCAAAGATAGGTACCTATGGTCAATTCTCATCAAATGCTTACTCATTCAAGATGCTTTTTTGTGCTCTAAACTTTCAAGTGTCTATTATTAAATTCTTAACTTTCTCCATAAGAAATGCATACTATAAATGCTTGTGAGATATTCACAAAGCTTATTATTAGGGAAAACATCTACATATGAATTTTAGTAGACTTAGGCATTTGACTCACATTCTATGTTTTCCAGCAATGTTCCAAATATTTCCAAATTCTCATTAATTGTTTTTCTTCAGTTCTTGCTCCCAATTAACCTTTACAGTTTCTTTAATACAAAAACATTGCACTTTCTACCATTTGCATTTTTATCTTACTAATAACATTTTTCATCTCCATCTTTTGATTTCAAATCTAATTATTTTGAGATTACTATCACTTAAGTGTTGTAAAATCCTTGTTATCAATTACTGTTTTTCATTACAAAATTAAAATTTACCTTATCATTGTTCAGTGCAAAACATCGTATTGTAAGCATTGACCCCGATTAGCTTTGTAAACATGGCTGCTATTTCAGAAGCCTTAGCCTACGATTCTTTTAAAACATCTTAATGGTACTGAGTCTTTGGTTTAATCAAAGTGAAGAGTTTTACTCCTAGTATATGCAAACCAAATTTAAGTTTTTTCCATTTAAATGTGTCTACAAATATACATGTCAAAACAAGGCAGCAACATTTCTGTTTTATTTTGAATTTTCTTTAAGATTTAATTTTATTTATTTGAGATGGATAGAGAAAGCACAAAATCAGAGGAAGGGAGAAGCAGACTCCTTGCTGACCATACTCCCTGTGAGGCTAGATCTCAAGACACTGGGATCATTACCTGAGCTGAAGACAGAAGCTTAACTGAGTCAGCCCCCCAGATGCCCCAGCATTTCTATGTTTATAAATACACACACTCATACCTGCACACATACATATGGTAAATATTTTGGAATAATAATAGTAATACCTAGTTATTTGCCAGGAAATATGATAAACTCTTTGAGCTATAGAGGATTACTCCATTTAATCTTCACAGAACTGCATGCTATAGGTGTTATAATTTATACTATATTACAAATAAAGGAACTAACTCTTTACATTAATTGTTCTCCTCAGGACATTTGAAAAAACAAGGTGGGTTAATGGATAGTTATTTAGAAACAGTTTCCTGAATGGGTATTAGGAGCACATTTGTGTTTAGCACTGGGTATTACATATGTGATGAATCACTAAATTCTACTCTTGAAACCAATGTTACATTATATGTTAACTAACTAGAATTTAAATAAAATTTTGAAAAAAATGTCAAAAAAAAGAGAGAAAGAAACAGTTTCATGGATTTCTGTTGATTTCTTTTTTTATTTTGTGAATTTCTCCCATGATAGTACAAGCAATAGAGTTTAATTTATTGACCATTGTAATGACTGGCATAGAACAGAACATGTTTTTCCTTCTTGGGATTTTATAATGATAAAAGATAAGAGTTCACCTGCTGTTAAAATTCTTGAAAATCTTACTTCCCTTAAAACTCTGTTTATCTGATCCTGTGTGAAGTTACTTATTTTATTATCAAAACATCTCATATTTGTTTCTAATGATGGCTAAATAATTTAAAATTATAAATTGCCATTTTGACAAAAAAATAAGTCAGATGTTTCCATCTCAATCAGGTGTATATTTAAAATATATTAAGAATATTTATATATGGATATTTTTAATAAAGTAACCATATCATTTCTATGACACTATTTTTTCTTTGTAATAAGTAAAAAGTTTAAATATTATAATTTCTCTTTTAATAATAATATCAAAATATGTCCATCCAACTGAGAGCTGAGAATTACTCAAAAACGTAGAAATCCTATATTCAAACAATGTTGCCAAATTTTAAAACATTCAGAAATGTGCTTTTGGAATTATCACCAAAGCTCTCAAATTAATTAATTTTTGTTAAACAAAAAAGAGTCTTCTACTTTAAAATAAGAATATAATTTTCAATATTCTTTTCATTTACTCCTTTTCTATCAGCAACTAGTTTAGCTTGATTCCACCCATCCCATTTTCATAGGTCTTTGCAAACTCAGGCCCAAAAGAAGTTATATTGTAGGGTTATATGAACCACATGCCTGAAGAAAATTAATAAATATATGTGTAAGGGCCTGCTTAGCCAGAGCGAGCCATTTTGTTCTTTATGCAGTAAATTTAGATTGACCCTGTCCCTGCCCAGAAGAACTTACTTAGAAACAAGTCTGGGAAACCAGAAAAAATATGACTGACCAGCCCCTGATAACAGAGCCCATATACCAGGACGTGTCAGGTCAGGGGGAGGTAACAGAGCCCAGAATACAAGGATGAGCCAAGCCAGGTGGAGACATCCAATCAGGAAAGCACCTCCCTAACCACCCAAGAATATGGTCCCTGCCTTTTGGGCACCAATTCTGACCATAGTGATAGGCTAGTTCAAATAACTACTATAGGGTGAATTGTAATTCAATTGGCCACCTGTGTGTGTCCAGGCTTGACCACATGGCCTTTGCTCTATAAAAGTTAGTCTGTGAGACTGGGAGGAGTCACCTCTGCAAGAGAGAGCCCTGGCCGGTCAGTTTGATTCTAGATGCTTGGCGCGAAATAAAGTTTTGTTTGACCTTCACTTTTTATCAGTCTCGCTCCTTTGACCATGGACCCAACAATATGATAGTTATGTGATAAGTGTTGATAAGTGATAAGATTAGTTGATAACATGGTTGTAAATAATAAGTAATATATTTAAATTTCCAGAGGTGAAAAGTTCCTTGTATCATCTATATAAGAGGTAGTATAATGTAGTCAATGAATCACTACATTTATTTGAAATTGTTCTAATAATTTCTGAATATGTTTTAGGGGTAAAGTTAGAAAACGTAAGTCAAAGTACGAGGCAAATTATGAAAGACAGTAATTATCAAAGGTAACAATAATAAAAAGCCAGAACTTAAGCATAGAACAAACTGGGAGCTGTCATATCAGTACATGAAATATTTTACAGGACGTCAACAAACCTGCTACCTTTAAAGTTGAGCAGACTTGGGGCACCTGGGTGGCTCAGTCAGCTAAATGGCTGAATCTTCTTTTGGTCAGGTCATGATCTCAGGATCATGGAATCAAGATCTGCCTCCAGCTCCCCCTGGAACTCCAGGTCAGGTTCTGAGCTTGTCTGGGAATCTGTTTGTGGTTGTCTCCCTTCTCCTCTGTCCCTCTCTGCACTTGTGCACACACACTTTCTCTTTCACTGTCTCTCCAAAATAGATGATTGTTTTTTTAAAAAAAAATTTTAAATAAAGTTGAGCAGACTTTAGGAAAACAGATGCACAATAACATTTAGATGAATAATATTGCTGCATATAGGAACTGACCTCAAAAGACAACTTTTCTGCGTCAAGTATGCAATAGTTAATAAGAGTAGGGAAACAAAGTTGGTATGCAGTGTATGTAACATTTGAACAATCTTTGTAGCAATTTAGATTTTTTATTTCTTGAACCAATGCGATTTTAAGAGTTACTTATTTTATATTTATGGGCCCCTTCTTCAGCTCTGTCTTCCTTTTAGGGGTACTTTCCTCCTCAAAGGAAATATTCTTCTGTTGGGGTCCATTCCACATTAAAACATGTTAACCCCCTGGGCCTGCCTGGGCCTACTTAGCCTTAGTGACTCCATGTTGCCTAGGTAGACATTTTGTTGTCTAGAAAAGTTACTGCTCTCGGTTCCAGGTAACTGTTACTAAAACACAACACCTAAACCAAGGTAACTGTTACTAAAACACACACCTAAAACAAGGCCAAATCCAGGTAACTATTACTAAAACACATACCTAAAACAAGGCCATTGGTAACCGTTACTAAAACACACAGGTAGGAGACATCCAATCAGCCAAAGCCACATATGCAGATGTCTGCGATTGTGCCCTATAAAAACTAGCCTGTAAGACCAAGGGGCGTCGCTCTCTTCGGAGGCGGCCCTGGCCAGTCAGTCTGACTTCTAAAGCTTTACATAACTTTCACTTTGTCTCAGCCTCATTTCCCTGGCCAGTCAGTCTAATTTCTAATGCTTGGCATAGAATAAGGCTTTGCGTAACTTTGTCTCAGTCTCGATCCTTTGATAACGGACCCAACACTTCCACTCTAAAATTCTTTTTTTTACAATACTTTGGTTTATTCACCTTGAATTTGTAAACTTTCATGTCCTTTCTGTTTCTGGCTGATTCTAACACTTCATATATAGTTATTAATCTGTCTGACTAACTTCTTATCTAAATATAAAACAAATTTGAGAATGAGGAAATAATTTTGCTTCTGAGTTCTTGCACAAAATGTAAATCTATTAACCCATCTCCTGCTCTGTAGTCTAATTGTGACAAGATTTCACCAGCATACTTTATACTGCTTTTCCTGCAGAATAGCCATGTGTCTCAAAATCTGTTTATTTTTTGTTTGTTTGTTTAGTTTAATAATTGAATATTAATCATTAAAAAAAATAAGTTTCAAATTAGGTATTATCATTGGGAAAGCTTTCCTAACTCCCCCAGAATTGTACAAAGATTTCTCTGTGTTTCAGAAAGGTTTTCCACATCATTAGAGGTTTGCAATGGCTCTACTCTATGAGATTATCTCACTATTTTTATTTGCATTAGTAGATTTTGATTTCCTTTAATATGGAGACTGTTTTATTAATCTTTTATCTCCAGTGCTTGACATGGTACTTGCTATATAGGATATTTTATGCTAATGCTTAATAAGTATTGAGTAAATTGTTTTATGATAAATTTCTTATAGTTTACATATCTCTGTTATAAATTAAATAAATGATAAGAATTAAACTAAACGAAATTTATGAGATAATATTAATTTATTTTATAATAACAAAATTAAACATGATGACTTATAAATTCTGTAACAATGTATATTCTTAATTAATTCTGCCTCACAGAATACACAGGTATCAACATGCCATTAAGTATAACCTATTTCTAATTGAATCCTATAAACCGTAGCCTTAGACAAGTAGATCACCACTTTTCACAGTAGACAGAAAACAGAATGGATATTTCTTCACAAATATAATTTTAGTGAAGTACCTATGTTATTACAAATTAGTTTAACATTACATGTAAATTTTATTTATTCATGCATTCATTCATTCATTCATTCATGTATTTATTTGAGAGAGCGAGGGTTGGGCAGAGAAAGAGGGAGAAAGAGAATCTTTTTTTTTGCAGGAGGAGAGATCTTATGCAGGCTCCACACCTGGCACGGAGCCTGACTTGGGGCTCCATCTCATGACCTTGAGATCATGACCTAGGCTGAAATCAAGATTTGGACGCTTAACTAACTGAGCTACCCAGGCACTCCACATCACATGGAAATTTAAAAAAATCATATCTTTTTTTTTAATTTCATCATGAGAAAATGACTTCAATTTCAAAGAAAACACAACTCTTTTTTAAGGATTTTATATGAACGATATAGAATCTCATAAACACCAAATATTTTAGAAGTATAGAAACATTATATTTCCAATGTTAGCAAGACATTTGAAAGTAACAAAGCACATCAGGGCAAGGTTTATAGAATGAAAGACACTATATACACCTATTATTTACAGAAATGAATATAAGTAGGTCACTTACCTATAGAACAATGTTTAGGAAAATCATATGGAAAAATGTGTCCATAAATAAGCAGATTTCAAAGCAAAAAATTAAGAAACTATGATTATGACCAAAAAAAGCCAGGAGGTCTATTTCCCAAATATTAAAAAAAATAATAATAAAATGAGAAGTAGTTAATTGTGCATTTCATTTAGCAAATGTTCATGAAGTAGCTATTTTAAAACACTTTAAGACCTAAAAAGATACTAACAGCTAAAAAATGGTTCCTACTTTTATAAAGCTTTGTTTCCACTGGAAGAGAAGCTAGGCATACACACAAAGATACCTTGAATATAAGATAGTGAATGATAACGTTTAGGGAAGCACCCAACATTCAACATCCCAATGTAATCTGTGTTTCTCTCTTTTTCTGGCAATAGTAGAGTTTGATGTGGGTCTTGATTAGTGAAAATTACTAGCAATCCCAAATTCACTGCTAGTCCAGTAATCTCCAGGGCTGGTCCAGTACACAAAATCAGTGCAAAGATTTCCCTGAGTGCTGGTTATTGGTTTGGTAGGGCATGTGAGCTGGTTGGCATAATTAGACTAAAGGAAAGGAATGGGAATGAGGAGTTCTCAATTTCTCTTCTGTCAGATGTGAACTAGGCAACCTGTAATCCCTGGGAAATGATAGC
Source organism: Mustela putorius furo (assembly GCF_011764305.1). Classification (NCBI taxonomy): domain Eukaryota; kingdom Metazoa; phylum Chordata; class Mammalia; order Carnivora; family Mustelidae; genus Mustela; species Mustela putorius. Next base: position 3,456,141 of record NW_025421290.1, on the reverse strand, counting down.
CTTTCTATAACCAGATATAGAAATAAGCTGAAGAAATGTACAATATGGACAATAGACAGAAAGGCTGACAGAATCTGGGGCCTTAATACTATTTTTGAGTCACTGGATCAATAAATCAAGAAGCCTGCTCTACATTTTATATGAAACACTACATTTTATTACAATTTAAGCCACTTTGGCTTTTCTTTTATTCACAGTCAGAAACATCCTAATGGATAAAAATAATTGGTTATATTTTTTGGCATCATATTATATGACTATTTCTGTCCCTCTTGAGTACTATATAGTGACCACAATAATTCATTTCCTACAAATTTACTTATTGAGAAATAGTATGAACACATAAACATTTAAAATAAAATAGGCTTATCGTTATTACTTTACCCAAATAAAAATATAATTTGATAATGGGAAAATTAATTCCAGAAGAAAACAATAATCAAAATTATTCTGTGAAAGTACTCAAGTCCCATTGGAAAAAGTCTATTTGTATATTCAGAATAACATTAGTCTTTTTCCACAACCTGAGGGAATTTTAACTAATTCCAAATTTTTACTAATTTCAAATCCAATAATGGAAGAAAAAATAGAATTTTAGATCCCTTATGTGTTATAAAACAGAAAAAAAAGCTTGAAAATGAACAAAAAGAAAAATTTTTCTTACCTTCTGCAGTGTCTGTTAGATTAGATATTGAAGGTCTATATCCCAGACTATGGATGATTGGTCCTCTACCCTGGGTCCACCTTTGTGTGAGTCAGAATCTAGAAGCAAAGTAAGACTTGTCAATGATCTTCTGTAATTCCTTAGAAACTCAATCCATCAAGAAAGTAAGTTATAGAGTTAATATAACACCATTTTAGATGAATGTCATAAAAATGATTGTCACAAAGATGGAAAATATATTCATTAAAAAATAAACATCATTTTTTTATAAAAACCAAAATAATAAAATATTCAATAATAAAAGAAGAAAGATGCTTTTTGAAAATAGTACACCTTAACTAATATAACCAATATTAATAGGGAATACAAACTATTTCATTCAGCATAAGATTAATATTATAACAAGAAAACATATCCATTATAATGTGGTAAGATACAATAATAAATGAATAGCTAATGAGACAAAGTCATATTACAGAGAAATGAAACAAATTTTAGTTAGCTGGCCAATCACTAAATATAGCTGGAAAGACCAATTGCTTTCAAATTGAAACCAGAATAAAACAGCTAGAAAATATAATAAATATGATATAAAAGTATAAAACTATTAGTTATTATAACAATAAATAATACATTCTATATATACAAACTTATGTAAAAATCAAGGACCTGAATGAACAAAGAAAACTACAGAGATAGTTTAGAGATACTACAGAACTATAGAAAGATATTACAGATTAAGTAGATGTAAAAACACTGTGGGGGCGCCTGGGTGGCTCAGTGGGTCAAAGCCTCTGCCTTCAGCTCAGGTCGTGATCCCAGGGTCCTGGGATCGAGCCCCACATCGGGCTTTCTGCTCCATGGGGAGCCTGCTTCCTCCTCTCTCTCTGCCTGCCTCTCTGTCTACTTGTGATCTGTCTGTCAAATAAATAAATAAAATCTTAAAAACAAAACAAAACAAAACACTGTGGATGGTAAGAGTGAAATTACAAAGATATAAATTATATTTCCAACTCATTTGCACACAACATGCTAAATGTTTATTTTTTAACTTAACAACTAAAAATTATACATGAAAAATGTTTAATAAAAGCAACAACTTATAATATTTATATAATATTGTTAATAAAAATCGTCTTGCTATAGCAGAAGTTTCACACTAGATGGGCTCCAAATATGTAGACAATGCTTTAGTTCTTATGTTAAGTCATGACTAGTTTAATTACTAATTATATTAAACATTATGCCTATTAGTTATACTGTACTATACATTATTTTTCATGTATGTATTTAAAGCATTGAGCAAAACTGCATTCTCAGCAAATGGATAAGTTACATGGGTAGATAAAATTTGAGAGGAGGCAGACATCTGATAGACATACACACAGAGGATCAAGCTTGCTAATAATTAAACTCATGTGAATTAAAACATCCGGACAATTCATTTTTCTCACTCATGGAATCATCAAAAGAATAATAATGAAATGTTGGGGCTAGGATTTACTAATAGGTACACTTCTGAGCATGGTTAGGGAATTACAAATTGGTTCAACTTTCTGAAAAATTACTTTCCAATTTATCTTATGAGTTTTAAAGTACCCATTGACATCTAAGGCAGTGACACTTTCTGAGTCTATCCTCAAGGGGAGAGATAAAACAAATGCAACAATACTAACAATTAGAGGTGTAATCAAGTATTTATGGAACAGGATGTCAGAAGTGGATGATGTTGAGAACTTAACATAATAGATACACTGCAAAGAAGGATATCAGATCCCTACATATATATATATTTGAAAAGAAGATAGTAAACAAAAAGGTGGTTAATCTTTAGATGATCTCCCACTTCCACCCAAAAACTGATTCAGAAGGGATGCAAACTGAGTGCTTGGAATTGGAAGACAACAGGTAAACCTAAAATGTCATCTTTAAGCATCTGCTAAGTTCAGAGGGAACTAACGCCAGCTCACCTTGACGTTCATCAGGAAAGAATGATTCTTTTCCCATATATCCTCCCCACAATCCTTCAAGTAACATAAGCCTAAACATTTGATAAGCAAAATTCAACCATGTCCTGCTTTCAGCTACAGTTTTTAGACCTGAAAAATTCTACACTGAGGGATAAGAGAGGCCTCCATCTTAAATCAAGAAGGAATTTTGGGGGTTTATTTGTTTTGTTTTGATTCTTTCTTCCTAAAGATTTATTTATTTAGTTTACAGATCCAGAGAGAGAGAGTGAGCACACATGCGCACATGTGGGGGCAGGAGTAGAGGGAGAGAATCTTCAAGCATATTCCCCACTGAGCACAGAGCCAATGAGCAAGTTCATCTCATCACCCTGAGATCACAACCTGAGCCAAAACCAAGAGTTAGAGACTTAACCAACTAAGCCCCCTAAGAACCCCAAAAAGAAACTTTTGATTAATACATATGAGTAGACATTTTAATTATTGAACTGAATTTAGGTTTTCTAATTCAAAATGAAGTGCAACTCTTGGGCAACTGGATGGCTCAGTCAGTTGAGCATCTGTCTTTGACTTGGGTCATGATCCCGGGGTCCTGGGATAGAGTCCCTCGTCAGGCTCCCTGCCCAACAAGGAGTCTGCTTCTCCCTTTGACCCTCAACCTACTCATGTTCTCTCTCTCTCTCTCAAATAAATAAAATCTTAAGTAAGTGAATAAATAAATAAATATTTTTAAAATACATAAACAAGTTCTTAAAAATCAGTAATTTAAAAAAATAAAGTGTAATTCCTTATTACTGAACAATGATTTTTATTTTCATATTTTTATTTACTTGCACAAATTTTCAAGCACCTGACTGGTTATAATCCAACTGTACACAATTTATAAAGTCAAAAGATTTTATAAGGAAAACACATATAATAACCAGTGCTGTGAAATGCAGAAAAAAAGTTTTGTATTTGGTTGTGGCAGGACTTTTTTGTTGTTGTTTTCTTGGATTTTTAAAGGAAAAACCCTACCTAAAATTTTAATCTTATAAAAAATGAGTACCCAGGATTTTCTTTGCTTCAACATAGAATATTATAAAGTCAAAATACATTAAAATTGTTCTCAGATTTGGAGTTTAAGATAGACCTGCAGACATGGCTTTGATTCTTTTAGATGTCTCATAAAATGGGACATTTTATATGTTTTTTAAAATATTTTAAATTTCTTTTCAGTGTTCCAGAATTCACTGTTTATGCACCACACCCAGTGCTCCATGCAATACATGCTCTCCATAATAACCACCACCAGGCTCAACCAAACCCCCACCCCCAACCCTCCAAAACCCTCAGATTGTTTTTCAGAGTTCACAGTCCCTCGTGGTTCATCTCCCCCTCCAATTTCCCCCAACTCCCTTCTCCTCTCCATCTCCCCATGTCCTCTGTGTTATTTCCTATGCTCCACAAATAAATGAAACCATATGATAATTGGCTCTCCCTGCTTGACTTTTTTCACTCAGCATAATCTCTTCCAGTCCCATACATGTTGATACAAAAGTTGAGCATTCATCCTTACTGATGGAGGCAAAATACTCCATAGTATATATGGACCACATCTTCCATATCCATTCATTCGTTGAAGGTCATCTTGGTTCTTCCCACAGTTTGGTGACTGTGGCCATTGCTGCTATGAACATTGGGGTACAGATGGCCCTTCTTTTCACTACATCTGCATCTTTGGGGTAAATACCCAGGAGTGCAATTGCAGGGTCATAGGGAAGCTCTATTTTTAATTTCTTAAGGAATCTCCACACTGTTTTCCAAAGTGGCTGCACCAACTTGCATTCCCACCAACAGTATAGGAGGGTTCCCCTTTCTCCACATCCTCTCCAACAAACATTGTTTCCTGTCTTGCTAATTTTGGCGATTCTAACTGGTGTAAGGTGGTATCCCAATGTGTTGGGTTTTTTTTTTTTAAGATTTTGTTTATTATTTATTTGACAGACAGAGATCACAAGTAGGCAGTGAGGCAGGCAGGGAGAGAGGGGGAAGCAGGCTCCCCGCCGAGCAGAGAGCCCGATGCAGGGCTCGATCCCAGGACCCTGGGATCATGACCTGAGCCGAAAGCAGAGGCTTTAACCCACTGAGCCACCCAGGTGCCCCTCCCAATGTGGTTTTGATCTGAATCTCCCTGATGGCTAGTGCTGATGAACATTTTTTCATGTGTCTGTTAGCAATTTGTATGTCTTCACTGGAGAAGTGTCTGTTCATGTCTTCTGCCCATTTTTTGACATGATTATCTGTTTTGTGTCTGTTGATTTTGAGAAGTTCTTTATAGATCCTGGATATAAGCCCTTTGTCTGTATTGTCGTTTGCAAATATCTTCTCCCATTCCGTGGGTTGCCTCTTTGTTTTGTTGACTGTTTCTTTTGCTGGGCAGAAGCTTTTTGATCTTGATGAAGTCCCAAAAATTTATTTTTGCTTTTGTTTCCTCTGCCTTGGAGACCTATCTTGAAAGAAGTTGCTGTGGCCGATGTCAAAGAGGTTACTGCCTATGTTCTCTGCTAGGATTCTGATGGATTCCCGCCTCACATTCAGGTCTTTTATCCACTGCGAATTTACCTTTGCGTATGGTGTAAGAGAATGGCCAAGTTTCATTCTTCTACACATAGCTGTCCAATTTTCCCAGCACCATTTATTGAAGAGACTGTCTTTTTACCACTGTATATTTTTTCCTGCTTTGTCGAAGATTAGAACATATGTGTTAAGTAATTATGTCGAACATAGAGTTGCACATCCACATCTGGGCTCTCTACCATGTTCCACTGATCTACATGTCTGTTTTTGTGCGAGTACCATGCTGTCTTGGTGATTACAGCTTTGTAGTAAAGCTTGAAATCAGGCAAAGTGATGTCACCAGTTTTGTTTTTCTTTTTCAACATTTCCTTAGCAATTCGGGATCTCTTCTGATTCCATACAAATTTTAGGATTGTTTGCTCCAGCTCTTTGAAAAATGCCAGTGGAATTTTGATCAGAATTGCATTGAATGTTTAGATTGCTCTAGGAAGTATAGACATTTTAACAATGTTTATTCTTCCAATCCATGAGCATGGAATGGTCTTCCATCTTTTTGTGTCTTCAATTTCTTTCATGAGTGTTCTGTAGTTCTTTGAGTACAAATCCTTTACCTCTTTGGTTAGGTTTATTCCCAGGTATCTTATGGGTTCTAGGTGCTATAGTAAATGGAATTGGTTCTCTAATTCCCCTTTCTGTACTTTCATTGTTAGTGTATAAGAAAGCAACTGATTTCTGGTACATTGATTTTGTATCCTGCTACATTACTGAATTGCTGAATGAGTTCTAGTAGTTTGGGGGTGGAGTCTTTTGCGTTTTTCATATAAAGTATCATGTTATCTGCAAAGAGAGTTTGACTTCCTCATTGACAATTTGAACACCTTTTATTTTTCTTTGTTGTCTTATTGCTCTTGCTAGGACTTCTAATACTACGCTGAACAAGAGTGGTGAGAGTGGGCAACCTTGTCATGTTCCTGATCTCATTGAGGATGATATTCGCTGTGGGTTTTTCATAGATAGATTTTATGAAGTTGAGGAATGTTCCCTCTATCCCTATACTTTGAAGCATTTTTATCAGAAATGGATGCTGGATTTTGTCAAATGCTTTTTCTGCATCAATTGAGAGAGGACCACGTGGTTCTTCTCTCTTCCCTTATTGACTTGTTCTATCACATTGATTGATTTGTGAATGTTGAACCACCCTCACAACCCAGGGATAAATCCCACCTGGTCATGGTGGATAATCTTTTTAATGTACTGTTGGATTCTATTAGCTAGGATCTTGTTGAGAATCTTAGCATCCATATTCATCAGGGATATTGGTCTGAATTTCTCCTTTTTGGTGGGGTATTTGCCTGATTTGGGGATCAGGGTAATACTGGCTTCATAAAAAGGGTCTGGAAGTTTTCCTTCTGCTTCAATTTTTTGAAACTGCTTCAGGATAATAGGTATTATTTCTCTTTTGAAAGTTTGGTAGAATTCCCCAGGGAATCCATCAGGTCCTGGGCTCTTGTTTTTTGGGAGGTTTTTGATCATTGCTTCAATCTCGTTGCTAGATATTGGTCTATTCAGGCTGTCAGTTTCTTCCTGATTCAGTTTTGGAAGTTTATAGTTTTCCAGGAATGCATCCATTTCATCTAGGTTGCTTAACTTTTTGGCATATAACTGTTGATAATAATTTCTGATGATTGTTTCTATTTCCTTGGTGTTAGTTGTGATACCTCCCTTTTCATTCATAATTTTATTAATTTGGCTCTTCTCTCTTTTCCTTTAGATGAGTTTGGCCATGGTTTATTAATCTTATTCTTTCAAAAAACCAGCTTCTAGTTTCATTGATGCGTTCTACTGTATCTATAGTTTCTACCTCATTGATCTCTACTCTTATCTTGATTATTTCCCTTCTTGTGTGTGGAGTTGGCTTAATTTGTTGTTGATTCTCCAGTTCTTTAAGGTGTAAAGACAGCGGGTGTATTCTGGATTTTTAAAAGGTTTTGAGTGAGGCTTGGATGGCTATGTATTTCCCCCTTTGGGCCACCTTTTCTGGATCTCATAGGTTTTGGACTGAATTGCATTCATTCTCATTGGTTTCCCTAATTTTTTAAGTTCTTCTTTGATTTCCTGGTTGATCCAAGCATTCTTAAGCAAAGTGGTCTTTAGCTTCCAGGTGTTTGAATTCCTTCCAAACTTTTCCTTGTGGTTGAGCTCCAGTTTCAAAGCACTGTGACCTGAGAATATGCAGGGGGAAAAATCAGTCTTTTGGTATTGGTTGAGTCCTGATTTGTGACCCAGTATGTGGTCTATTCCAGTGAAGGTTCCATGTGCACTCAAGAAGAATGAGTATTCTGTTGTTTTGGGGTGGAATGTTCTATATATATCTATGAGGTTCATCTGGTCCAATGTGCCCTTCAATGCTCTTGTTTCTTTATTGATTTTCTGCTTGAATGATCTGTATATTACTGAAAGCAGCATATTAAGATCCCCTACTATCAATGTATTCATATCAATATGACTCTTTATCTTGATTAACAGTTGTCTTATGTAGTTGGCTGTTCCCATATTGGTGGCATAAACATGTACAATTGTTCGATCTTCTTGGTGGATAGACCTTTTTAGAATGATGTAGTGTCCTTCTGTATCTTTAACTACAGTCTTTAGTTGAAAATCTAATTTATCTGATATAAGAATTGCTACCCCAGCCTTCTTTTGAGGCCCATTGGCATGAAAGATGCTTCTCCATCCCTTTACTTTCAGTCTGGATGTATCCTTAGGTTCAAATGGGTCTCTTGTAGACAAATGGATGATTCTCGTTGTTTTATCCAATCTGCAACTCCGTGCCATTTTATGGGCTCATTTAGGCCATTCACGTTGAAAGTGATTATTGAGAGATATGTTTTTATGGACATCGTGTTACCTGTGAAGTCTTTGTTTCTATACATTGTCTCCATAAATTACTGTTCAATGATATTCTTGGGTTTTTTCTTCTTTTATAGAACCCCCCCATAATATTTCTTGTAGTGCTTGCTTGGGGGTCACATACTCCTTTAAACATTGCTGGTCTTGGAAACGCTTTATCTCTCCATCCATTTTGAATGTCAGTCTTGCTGGATAAAGTATTCTTGGCTGCATGTTCTTCTCATTTAGTTCCATGAATACATTTTGCCAGCCCTTTCTGGCTTGCCAGTTTCTGTGGACATGTCTGATATTATTCTGATGGGCTTTCCTCCATATGTAAGGAATCTCTTCCCCCTAGCTGCTTTCAAGAGCTCCTGTCTAAAATTATGATTCATCATTTTCACAATCAGGTGTCTCAAGGTCTTTCTAGATTCTATGATCTTGGGGTGGGATCTTTCTGTCTCTAGGACACAAATGCTGGTTCCATTCACCAGATTGGGAAAATTTTAATGGAGAATTGGTTCAACTATATAGTCTTCTTTCTTTCTCCTCCCCCGCAGGGAATCCAATAATTCTGACTTTGGAACATTTCATGGCATCATTTATTTCCCTAATTCTGTTTTCATGGCTTCTAAGCTGTTTGTTCCAGGCTTCCTCCTGATCCATTTTCTCTATCAGTTTGTCCTCTAGATCATTAATTCTATCTTCTGCCTTAGTTACCCTAGCTGTTAGAGAATTTAGATTGGAACTCATTTTGAGCATTGTTAACATCATCCCTGGTGACTTTCACTTCTTTATCTTTATTTATTTATATATACTATCAGTACAAAAACAAATATACAGAAACACAGAAGAAAAAGATGGGAGGGTGGTTATAAATTCTCAGTGTGGAAGAGGAAGGTTACTTTTATTCTTTCTGGATGTATCTTGATATCTTTGTTAAAGGACTCAACTTTCCTGAGATAAAGAGAGATTAAAACTGGTTTATATATATAGGTGAAAGGGTATTATCTTGAAGCTTATCTCTATATGAATATTTAAAAAATAAAATTAAATTTTAAAAGTTTATAAAAAATTAAAAACTTAAAAAAATTTAAAAACAATAAATAAATAAATAGAAAAGCAAAAGAAAAACACAGTTATATGTGTCAAAAAGTTCAAGTTAAAAAATTATTATGGAATTTGTTGTACTGAACATCTCAATGTGATGGTAAATAGGTTAAAAATTATTTAAAAATTTTTAAAAAAACGAGAGTAGCAATGAATTAAAAATAGAAGTTGTATCTATGAAGTAGTGGTGGTTGTCCTCTTGGTTTTTGTTTTGTTTTGTTTTGCTTTGTTTTGGCTGGCTTTCTGGGGGAGGGGCTTGCCACGTGGTTTTTCAGACTGTCTTGCTAGAGTTGAGTCCTCCTGCCCTCTATCAAGGGCCTGGGCTCTGGGGAAACTGGTTTTTCAGGCTTTTGTTCTCTGGTGGTCACCCCCCCCCCTTGGTGGCTTTTGGTGGTTCTTTGGAGGTTTAGAGGAAAGTAAACTGCACCCAGACCTCCATCTCAGAGAGAAACCTCAGTCTGTTCCCCTGTGGGTGCTCCAGAGCACATAGTTTCCCCCTCTGCTACCGGCAAAACATCCCTGGTCACAATCTCAGGGGTCACAGGAACTTCTACTTGTACCCAAAACCATGAGAAGTACAAGTCCAGGGAGCTGGCTTCCAGTGCTGCCTCCATCATGGCTGTCTGGGCAGCTCCAGACCTGGGAGAGGTCCTAACCAAAGACAGCACACCCAAATTTTCATGCTGGCTGGAGCTGGGAGTGTTCAGACTCTCTGGGTCCTGGAGAGCACTGGCTAGAGCCTGCATGGACCTCTCTCAAGGGAGGGTGTGGAGTGTGACTCAGACCCTGCATGAGTGTGACTCATGCAGCATGCACGCAGAGTGCAAAAGGCTGTCATTCTAGAGAGCACTGGCTGGCATCCACACCAGCCTCTCTCATGTGCAGCACCACCCAAATGCTCTCACACATGCCAGCAGCTCAGGGACCATGGCCTGGCTCTTTTGCTGCACTCTCTCTGGCTCAGCACCAGTGGTGGCTGTCCTGGGTCCGTAGGCTTAAGCCCCTATCCCTAACCACCTGATTCCACCAATTTCCCCTTAAGATCTTCTGCTCTTTTTGAGTGCTTTCATTCAGACTCCAAGTTAATGCTAGTCCCCAATCACAGGGTACTCTCATATTGGTGTATTAGTTTAAAATGGGTCACTTCTGGTGGCTCCCTCCCCCTTTTATTTATCTTCTGATATCAATCCCATGATCCCACTCTGCTTTACCTGTTCACTGGTGTCTTCTGCCCCCATAGAGATCCAGAAGTGTATAATTCTAATCTCAGGCTGATTTCATGGGTGATCAAAGTTCTTTGGTAGATAATCAGCTCACTTTAGGGACCAGTTAAAACAGTGCCTCCTAATTTTCCATCATCCTGTCTCCCTCAACAATGATTCTTAAGGTATCATGGACTTTGGGCAGAGAAAGAACTGTTTTCTCAAAATAAAATAAAAAGGAAGTCAGAGACAAAAAATAAATGATTGGCACAAAAATAAAAAATATATCCATTAAAAATAAATTCCCTGGGGCACCTGAGTGGCTCAATATTTAAGCAGCTGCCTTGGGCTCAGGTCATTATCCCTAGACTCTGGGACCAAGCCTCAAATCAAGTTCCTTCCCTGCTTGGGGGAGGCCTACCTCTCCCTCTGCCCCTGCTTGTAACCCCTCTCTCGCTGTGTCTGTCTCTGTCAAATAAAAAAATAAAATATTAAATAAACAAATAAATAAATAATGAACTCCCTCTGCCCCCCCCACTGGAGTTCGCTCTCTCTCTCTCTCTTTCTCTCTCCCCCTCTCAAGTAAATACAAAAATCTTTTTTAAAAGTAGAAGTGATTGAGATGAATATTAGATCACATAAAATTATTCTCTATAAAAAATTATTCTCTATGAAAATTAGGATTGGCAATTTACCAAAGCAAATTAATAGAAACAAATGAACTTATCTGCTTTCTATGGGACTCAATCATTAATCTGGTCTGATAAAAAAAAATCATCATTCAAGTGCCTCCCAATGCCAAAGAATTATATATTGAAGGGAAAAAAAGATGTGTTCATGGCTAATAATAAAGAACCACTCTCTGGGATGCTGATGCTTATGTCTAAAAATGTGAACAGGAGAACAAAATTAAATAAGTGATACTAGCAGTAACTCAATTAGATTGAAATACATTTAAATATTTGTATGTTTTAATTTACAACTTACTCGAAAAACATCAGAGCATTAGGAATAAATATAGAAACTATTAAGTAATTTAAGCCAAAACTGAATTTATTCAGAAACACACAAATGAAAAAAAACATATATTTGAACCCTTTAATTATCCCAACATATAGCCCTTCTATACAATGCTTCTTTCTAGAAACAGCAAAGTTTTAATCTAAAGTGAATTTTTGATTACTGTAAAATGCCACTCATTAAAATATGTGAGGATTTATAGCCAAGGGAAAAGCAATGCTCTAAGCCAGGACCATTTCCCCATGCCACAGACATTCCATGGACAGGCTCAGACATTAGGTCCACATGTCAGAAAGCTATCAATGGCATAATTAAGGGAAGATCAGCATTTTTAGCTTTATACCACAAAGCCAAATTCAGCTATATAACCAATCTACATAAACTTTAATGAGGAGAATGTTTCATTCTTATCCAATCTGTGGCACTTTACAAACTCAGTCATATATGTTAGTACATACCATAAAAAACAAATGGCTCCAAAAGTGAGTAAAAGAGAGATAGGGAAGTGTTATTTTATATTAGAAGACTATAGGCGAGAAAACACAGTGATAGAATTTTTAGAATTTCTTCATGTGCTTGGTTGGTATTTCTTAGTACTGAATTGACTGTTCCATTTCTTTCTATGAATAAATGGAGTCACATAATTATTTATATGTTGGTGAAAGAACTCTCTTTGTGTGCAAATTCTATTTGTTAGAGCAACAACCTTCAGAGTCATCTATTTTAAGGATGGCTAAGTAAGCAGAATCACATTTCTGAACTTAATGACAATGTCAGTGTAGCTTATGAAACCATAACAATGTAAGAAGAGACATCTGGTGTGCACCATGCATGTAATATATGGTTAGCTTCAGTGATTCTTCCGACTTCTCCTTGTGTTGTAATATACATGTGGCAAAGTGCCACTCAAACTAAGTAGAATCATTCAACTGTCTTGAATATAAAGTAAAGAATACAATGCTTGACTGGGCAGACTAGTTGCACAAGAATTCTGATGCAGATGCCTAGTAAAAATGTTTTTGATAACTTTCAGTAGAAAACATCTGAAAGATCAATGAAAAAATATTTCTAGAGAATATACAACTGTCTTTATGATGCAATGACTTCAAACACAAGTACATGTTTTTTTGTTACGTTCCATAGTACACTGGGACTGAAGGCTATAAGAGGCGTGGTAACCAATACAAACAAAATAAGATGTGCACCAGTGTGTGTGTGTATGTGTGTGTGTGTATACAGACACACTAGTATATAAATATGGATTATATGGATTATGTCTATGATACATATGCATACTTTCAAATAATGCCCCCTTATTTATGCAGTCCTGAAAAAGGAAAAAGTCACATTTTCCAAATTTAGGTAAAATGCTATTATTTTTTTAAATATCATGTGATTATAATGCATAGATTTTCCTGTCTCATATTTTTTCTTCCTAATCAGTGGAATCATGGGTGAGAATCCTTGAGACAAAGGCAAGCTCGAGTTTCTCTTATTCCCGTCCCTCCTTAATCTGTATGCCTTTCCAGAGCAAAGAACTATTGGGCCTGACTGCTGTTCAATAATGAAGTCTAGGACTCTACAGAAACCCCAGAAGGAAAAAATATTGTAAGACTTTCTTCCCTCTGGGTTAACAAATAACTGCTTGGAAAACATTCCACTGGGGCTAGAAAAGGAGGGTGGAGGTAATACAGTGAAGAAGTAGCAGAATGAAATGACATCAGATCCCAGGAATTCAGCTAGATAGGTATCAAACCATTCCAAACATCTACAAACTCAACAGGAGATAGAAGAGAAGAAAAGAAGCAATTCTAGGAACAGAAAATCAACCACTTTCTGAAAGGTAGGAGGTGTGGAAAAGTGAATCTGAACCAATGGGAAAATAGACTGCAGGGGGAGGGGCAGGCTCCTGGCAAACACCAGAGAAGTGGAGCACAAAATCAGAACTTTTAGAAGTAGCAGAATGACATGGCATAAACTTTAATGAGGAGAATGGCACTGAGGGACATCACTCCAGAGGCTAAGCGAGGGTGGAACCCTCATGGGGACAGTGTGGTCTCAGATCCCGTGGAGTCACAGAAAGATTGGGGGTATCTGAGTATGGCAGAGCTGCTAGGGTTTGGAATGGGGAAGCCAACTACAGAGACAGATCTGAACAGTGAATTTTCAGATTGGGATTACCTTAAACCATGATCCAAGGCAGTTGGGCCACTGTTCTTTGAGCAAGGACACCTCAAGTGGCAGATCTGGGGAGACTCACCTTCCTCCTCCATAAGGAGCAGTACAACAGGAATCTGCTGGGTTTGGAGACTCCAAATGGGGCTGTGTACCAGAGACAGAAACACTTGGTCACAGGCTGGGTGAGTACAGAGCATGGCCAGAGACCAGGGAAGACAAGAGTGATGGACGGCTTTTCTCTGAGGGTACACTGAGGAGTGGGGCCCTGAGCTCTCAGCTCCTCCATACCAGAGATTGGGAGGGCCCATTTTCATTCCCATCCTCCAAAGTGGTACAGGAAGCATACATGGAACAAAATCTCCAGGAACAAACCCTAACAGATTACTTAGCCTGGCCCCTGGCAAGGGTGGTGCAATTCTGCCTTGGGCAAAGACACCACACACAAAAATAGACTCAAAATGGATGAAAGACCTCAATGTAAGACAGGAATCCATCAAAATACTTGAAGTGAACACAGGAAGCAATCTCTTTGACCTCAGCCGCAGAAACATTCCTAGAAACATCGTCAAAGGCAAAGGAAACAAGGGCAAAAATGAATTACTGGAAATTCACCAAGATTAAACGCTTTTGAATAGCAAAGGAAACAGTCAACAAAACCAAAAGACAACTGACAAAATGGGAGAAGATATTCACAAATGACATATCAGATAAAAGGACTAGTATCCAAAATCTATAAAGATCTTATCAAACTCAACAGCCAAAGAACAAATAATCCAATGAAGAAATGGGCAGAGGACATGAACAGATATTTCTGCAAAGAAGACATCCAGATGGCCATAAGACACAAGAAAAAGTGCTCCACATCACTCAGTATCAGGGAAATACAAATCAAAACCACAATGAGTTAGCACTTTATACCAGTCAGAATGGCTAAAATTAACAAGTACAGAAATGTCAGATGTTGGCAAAGATGCGGAGAAAGGGGAACCCTCCTATGCTGTTGGAGGGAATGCAAGTTGGTGTGGCCACTCTGGAAAAGAGCATGGAGGTTCCTCAAATAGTTGAAAATAGAGCTACTCTATGACCCAGCAATCACACCACTGGGTATTTACCCTAAAGATACAAATACAGTCATCTGAAGTGGCACGTGCACCCAAATGTTTCTAGCAGCAATGTCCACAATAGCCAAACTATAGAAATACCCTAGATGTCCATCAACAGATGAATGGACAAAGATGTGATATATAGGTATACACTGGAATACTATGCAGCCATCAAAAGAAATTAAATCTTGCCTTTTGCAATGATGTGTATGGAACTATTGGGTATTATGCTGAGCGAAATAAGTCAATCAGAGAAAGGCTATTAACCATATTATCACCCATGAGGAATTTGAGAGGCTGAGTTCGGGATTTGGGGAGTAGTGAAGGAAAAAAATGAAACAAGATGGGATTGGGAGGGAGACAAACCCTGAGAGACTCTTAATCTCACAAAACAAACTGAGGGTTGATGTGGGTAAGGGGTGGTTGGGTTATGGACATTGGGGAGTGTATGTGCTATGGTGAGTGCTATGAAGTGTGTAAGCATGACAATTTACAGACCTGTGTCCATGGGGCAAATAATACATTATATGTTAATAAAAATAATTAATGATTAAAAAAAAGAAAACTTTCCATGGGGGCAACTGGGAGGCTCAGTGGGTTAACTGTCTGCTTTCAACTCAGGTCATGATCCCAGGGTGCTGGGATCAAGTCCTGCTTTGGGCTCCTTGCTCTGCCAGGTGACACTGCTTTTCCCTCTGTCTACCACTCCCCCTGATTGTGTTCTTTCTCTCTGACAAATAAATAAAATCTTAAAAAAAGAAAAGAAAACATTCCATTATTAATGAAGCCTTACATAAAGATCAGAATGCTGGGGATTTTGAAAGAGTTTGGCCTATAAAACCATCCCCCTTTGTAGGTAAAGTTGACTCTGCTAATATTAATAAATCTAGTCTCATGGGCCACCAAGAACCCCAGGAAGGCTGGGAAACTCCTAGAAGACTGAGGGGCAGTAGGGCCAGGAGGGCCTCCATCAAGGTAATGCCAACCTGCCCATGGGTTCCTTTCATTTCAAGTCATCAGCCAGACCCAACTCAATAAGTAGTGTTGGTATAATTAATTACTTATCTTGGGGAAAAGTTGGGTCCATCGTTACCATGATATACAAAAATAACAGCAACATTAATAAACACTCCTTGGAAGGCAGTGAAAAATAATTGAGTTTTATAAGGTTTTGATATGTTCTGAGTAAGAGAAACAAAATGTAGAACACTCATATAATTAATTCATTTTTTCAAGCACTGACCCCCAAATCCACTGCATTTATAAAATGTTTAATAGGATTACAAGAACAAGTAGAAAAATACATACATTAGGGTACATACTAGATGATTAATATGGGTTACTTGATGTGGGTTAAGGGAAAATAGGAGAGGAGAGAGAATGGAAAAAGGAAAAAAGACTATTTTAACAAAATTACCTTATATTTGTCATAGGCCTTCACATATTCAAATATTTTAATTGTGTATATATTAATATTAAACAAATTATATAAAATAGTAATACTAAATGAGGTATTATAGTCCATCTGTGTTTTATAATTACTAAAGAAAACTAACATGGATAACTAAGGTTTACCAAAAAATATATTAATCAAATCACATCACTAGAAAAAACTGGAATACATAAGGTAATTTTTAAATTAATGAATATGCAAGTTAGTATTTACATTTTTTCAAGGTGTATTATATGTATTAATTTCAAAGCAGAAAATCTTTAAACAATAACTCCAACATAAGTATTAAGAAGAAAATATCACAAGGGCAAAAGAGCTATAAAGATAAAAGCATGAAAGCAGTCAGAGATCTTAAAGATCTATTTTATTGCCACATTTATACCTTTTAATTTGAATAGTATATTCTAGTGTTTTGAAAATGTACTATACCTTCTCCAACTGCTTTCAATGGAGCCTACACTGGCAGATATGAAAAGAAATCTGCCTTCCCACCCTTTCTTCTACTCCCACAGTTTAAAATAATTACTTCAAAAATGTTCAGTTAAGATTCATTAGCTGAGTCTTCCCTGGGCAATCACCTGTATAGCTGATAACTTTAGATGCAATTAAAATAAACTTTCAATAATGTGTTTGTTTGTTTTTCCCTATGAAAATGCTAGGTTCTTTCCCACTTAAGTTATCAAAACAACAGAATAATTTCCAGTACTGTTTTTGAAAGAGTTTGGCTTCCTGTCTTATTTTTGCAGAAGTTTGAAATTATTTTAAATAAAGGTAAGCATGGTTCTAGTGGTTTCTCAGTCTAAACAAGAGTATGTTTTTCATACTAAATTCTAGAGTGATCAAAATAGATATGCCTTTGGCCTCAGAGCATTTAGTGAGTTATTCATGGTTAAAAAATAATTAGTGGTTACAATAGTGATAATTCTGTAAAAGATGAACAAACAAGCAAAAAACAGGTGCTGTGCTGAAACATAATGGGAGTTATGTCAGATAATTTCATTTAGCTGGGGTAGTTTAGAAAAGATGATTGCCCCCAGAAGTAGAGAATATCAAGCCTAATAAAATTACTTAGTAATATGATGAAGATAAAACTGTTGTGCCAAGATTAACTAGAGCAAGCACCAGACTGCAGTTCAATCAAGCCCCTTAATCTCTTTCCTTAGAAAATTAAAGGGTTTGAAACCAGAAATATGAAATATAAAATTACTAATTTTCATATTAAATGGGATATTTTCTATGAATCTCAAATGAATGTAGTACTACAAACAATATGATTAATAACAATGTCAGTTTGTTATCTAAAAGCTAATTTTCGGGCGCCTGGGTGGCTCAGTGGGTTAAGCTGCTGCCTTCGGCTCAGGTCATGATCTCAGGGTCCTGGGATCAAGTCCCGCATCGGGCTCTCTGCTCAGCAGGGAGCCTGCTTCTCCCTCTCTCTCTCTGCCTGCCTCTCTGCCTACTTGTGATGTCTCTCTGTCAAACAAATAAATAAAACCTTAAAAAAAATTAAAAAAAATAAAAGCTAATTTTATAGCGATCTTTAAGTTTGAACTCTAATAACATATATTAATAAGGGAAAATATTTTAAAATTTTGATGCAATTCTAAAGTTTACTCCATCTTATTATAATATTCCTAGAAAAAACAGACTTTTTCTTAAATTAAATGAAATATTATTTGATTTGCCTTAATTCAAATCCTGAAAAATAAGAAGCATTTTCAATCCTCTTGCTTACAATATATTTATTTTAACCATCATTCAGTAAAATTTGATTTATTCATTGAAGGGAAACCAATAATTCTTACATTCATAAAAATAAAACATAAATTACTTATCAAAAAAATCAAAGAACTATTTCATAGATTTATGAGAGAAAAAACCTACTTGTGAATCAAAAATATGTAAAACATATGTCAGAGGAAAAAATATATTTTAGAGGGATGATAATACTTTTCTGTCATCTATGACTAATAATTTTTTCAATTGCAATAAAAAGATATTTTATTCAGTAACAAAAACCTCCATTCAAATAGGTAATTGTGCAATAACAAAAAAATCTATTTATCCATCTATTTAATGTAATTCTTAAGAGTTTCAATTTCAAGAAAAAAAAATCAGTGTTGGTGAGAGTACAGAGAAATAGTTTTCTTAAACTGCTTTGAAAGGGTTATTTAGTCCTACCTTAGCAACTTTTAAAAAATCCTTAACAGTATTCATTCTATTCACTCCAGTTAATACCATTTCTGAAAATGAATCCTCGAGAATAATATAGGATCATAACAGTAATCATGTGATGATAAAAAAAAAACAACAGAAATGCCCAAATTAAATAAATCACCTGACTGGGATACTTTTTACCTAACAAAAATTATTTTGGTCATTAATATTCATTGACATGGAAAGACACGACGTGTCTCTCCACAGACATATAAGGATAATCTGTAACTATATATACCAACTGTGGTTATCTCTTTCTGCCCTGGGAATTAAAAAATGTTTTTCACAGTTTCAAATTATCTATGAGTATCTTTTAGTATTTTATAAAATGAACATGTATTACTTTTATAATAAGAAAGCTATTCTTAACTGTACCAAAAATAATTTTTAATTTCTTTTGGTAGTAAAAACACTATCCTCCCCTTACATGCATGCATAATTTTATATAGCTTCATTGTTTTACGTCGAAGAAAATATTTATCAATAAATTGATCATTGAATGCATAGGTAATTATTTACATGCCTGGAGAGTAGGCTTAACATAAAGAAATTTCTATGTTATCCTTCCTTTGGGTGGAGAGAAATAGTGTATGTGCTTTGCTTTCCAAAGTTAACAAATAGATTTCCTACTTTCTTATTATTTTGGCTAATTGCTTTTTCTAATTTCAAAATAAAATATTTTATTGCATTATTATTTGTGTTTGGTTTTGCACTTCAATTTCCTTTTTAAATTAAACAAACGCTCAGAATGTTCAAGAATTTCTGCAAGAATTTAACTTTGCTAAAGAGTCATAGGCTTTAACCATTCTCTCTGAGAATAATCCTCTCTCCGTCTCTCTTCTTATTTCTTGAGCCACATAGTTATGAGAGACGATCTTATCTCTCAGTTTATGGTAATTTATCAGTTTGAGTGAAGTACCATTCCCACTTTATTTTTTTTTTGTTTAGTTCAATGTTTTTCACTGTTAATTTCTACTCTTCCCATTTACATCTACTCTAAGGGTTAAAGTCTTTGAATATCACATATTTTTCAAAAATACATCACATTGAATCATATTTCTCTAAATTTAGTATAATAGCATACATACAAAATGATTAAGAAGCATGATTAATTAGGTCAAAACAACTATAAAATTGAATTCATGAAAAAAATGGCCTAAGCAATTTCATTTATTGAGCATTTATAAAGCCCTGCATTCAAAAATTAGATGCTGTAACTTTGTCCAAAAGCACATGAAACAGGTGGGTGAGGGATGGGCTAAATCGGTAATGGGTATTAAGGAGGGCACTTTTGATGAGCGCTGACTGCTGTATGTAAGTGATTAATCATTAAATCTACTCCTGAAATTAATATTACGCTGTATTTTAACTAACTGGAATTTAAATAAAAACTTGAATCCTTTAAAAAAAAAACAACAACACGCATACACAAAACAAAACAGAAGAACCATAAGAAAAGTCTCAAAAAAAATTTTTAAATTCAAGTCACAGATTGTTCAGTGAATAAAATGACATCAAATTTAATATCAATTATTGAAAGGTAAAAAATATTAACCATAGTTTTGGAAGCTTAAACAGTTGCCGGAAACGGCCAACCCCTGTACCAATAGATGAAAGATTACTCCAAACTCCACTGTGAAAGAGAGAAGGTAAGGGGTTCAATGCTCAAAGATAAAGACCCTTTGCTCTTCCTCCATTTCACTTTTATTGGTCCTTCCAGATAATCACAAATCCTTATCACTGTGTCTCAAGCAAGGGGTCTAACAGAAACTGGGAGCATCTGTTTACAGAAAAGATAAGATATGCTAATCTGCATGTTCTTCTATGCTAAGCCCAAGGGACAATGCTTGCATCCCTTAGGTGTTTGGCTAAGAAAGCTTGGGGGAAGGCAACTCCCTGTGCCATTCCAACAGCAGAATGCCTGGCCAGGCAGGCCTCCACATTCCAAAGGCCTAGCCTTTCTCCAAAACCTTGCTTCGCACCCAGTGGCCTCTGTATTACATTTTAGCAAGCCAGGTATTATGGCTGATTTCATGCTCCACATTAACCCCAACAAATAATAATTATTAAATAGCTAATAGGCTAAATATTTTGAGCTGAATAAAAATTAAAATATTAGACATTAGAAGTACAAATTCTGAGTAAGAGATATTTTGAGAAGAAATTATATCCTTATATTAGAAGAGAAAAATCCTAATAATCAAATAGCTGAGTTTACAAAGAAATAAGGGAACAATTGAACCATTATGTGCCTAAAGAAATGTTAAGTATGACTTCGAGTAGAAAAAAATAATAGATTGGAAAGTAATGAACAAAAGATAATGTACAATAGAGATGATCAAAATATACACAGGTTGTTTTTTGAAAGACTAATCCTGCATCTGGTTTTATTGCTGCATGATTGAAGGAACAGATAAACCAAGCTGGGACAATAGTACAAAAATCTTTGTGCTGTTACATTTTAAAACATAAGAATAAATTTCTAGAAGGAAATACAACTTAAAATACAAAAAATTAGAAATCATAAGTAATTACAGAGTTGTTAATGAATTGGAGAAAATCATTAAAAGCATAAACTCAGGTGGGTTTGAAGGTGAATTCTGGCACTATATAAAAGGAGAGATAATTCTAGTCTGATACAAACTTTTTCTGATAAGAAGGAAAAACAGGAACTCCATCTCAACTGTTTCTAAACTATAATAATCCTGATTACAAAAGCAAGCAAAAGTATAAACTATTCTCACTAATGAAGATAAAAGGAAAACTTTTAACAAATATTAGCCAACCCAGTCCATGATTACTTTCAAAAACAATAAAACCATTAAAAAGATTTGTAACTAATTGTATGACAAGTTTAAATGGAAAAAAAAATTATTTTGATAGATTTAGAAAAGGTATTTGATAAATTTTACAATTCATTCTTGGAAATCAGCAAGCAAATGAAAATTTTAAAATATAGTATTAGAAGGTGACATTCTTAATTTGCTAAAAAGTAGCTACTAAATCCTACAACATTACCCTTAATGAATAATATTGGAAATTTTCCTTTAAAATCAGGAATAAGTCCATATAAGACATAGCTTCTACTGAACATATATTGGTGGGCCTAGCCAAATTAAATGAAAACAATAAAGGTTGTAACAAAAGTAACAAAACTGTCACTACTCACAGATTATGTCATTTCCCGAGGAGAAAAATTCAAAGGAATCATAGATTTTGTTAGAAATTATAGTAACATACGTTATTAAAAACAGTATTAATATATATATTTAAAGTTTATAAACATTAACAAAGACATTTTAAAAAATAATTCAGAAGGGGCACCTGAGTGGTTCAGTGGGTTAAAGCCTCTTCCTTCAGCTCAGGTCATGATCTCAGGGTCCTGGGATTGAGCCCCGCATCAGGCTCTCTGCTCAGTGGGGAGCCTGCTTCTTCCTCTCTCTCTGCCTGCCTCTCTGCCTACTTGTGATCTCTGTCTGTCAAATAAATGAATAAAATCTTTAAAAAAATTTCAGAATATAATATTTAAAATATAAATGTAACTTTTGTAGTATAAGATCTTATATTCGTGGACATTTTTATCAACAAATAGTCCTGTGCAAGAACCCCTAAAAATTGTTTTGAATTTTTTTTTCTTTCAAATAAAAATCTAGATAGAAGATGCTATTAAGATTTTGAGCAAGGTCCTTAAGTGATAGTCTTCTCCCAACAATATAACCATGTAAACCTTTCCCCAAGACCAAGTCTGTCTGTGAAAGTTCCCTCATAAATTGAAAATCACCTCTATGGAAATTATGATCCCAACAGTCTTAATATGTTCAATGATGGTAAAACTTTCTGACAGCCAGCAACTCTAGGTTTATAAAACTCTAAAAGTCCCTTTCCAGGGAGCCAAACCCACTACCAGAACTATTTGTGAAATAATCATTTGCTAAGGTGCCCATTCCAGTATTAGACCATGCCACTTAGGTACATTTCAAGTATCTTATACTTGAAATACTCATGTCATTTCGCGAGGAGAAAAATTCAAAGGAATCATAGATTTTGTTAGAAATTATAGTAACATACGTTATTAAAAACAGTATTAATATATATATTTAAAGTTTATAAACATTAACAAAGACATTTTAAAAAATAATTCAGAAGGGGCACCTGAGTGGTTCAGTGGATTAAAGCCTCTGCCTTCAGCTCAGGTCATGATCTCAGGGTCCTGGGATTGAGCCTGGGTGAAGGCTCAATTCCAATTTCAGAGCTCTTAGTTACCTTCAAGCACATTCATTTTTATCTCTTCTGAACCCAGATTTTCTAATTCTCTGTTTTGACAATCTTGTCTTGATAAACAAGATAAAAAGAAAGAAATAGGTGTTTTTTGCCTGATGTTACCATAGTTGTCATCATCATTGAGAGCTCAGATTGCATTCTTAAAGGATTGTTTTTAAAGATTTTATTTATTTGACAGATAGAGCTCACAAGTAGGCAGAGAGGTAAGCATAGAGAGAGGAGGAAGCAGGTTCCCTGATGATCAGAGAGCCTGATGTGGGGCTTGATCCCAGAACCCCGAGATCATGACCTGAGCGGAGGGCAGAGGCTTAAAACACTGAGCAACCCAGGTACCCCTTCTTAAAGGATTTTTAAATGTGCTACAGCCTTCCATGGCTCACTCTAATTCAGTGTTTAAATAGTTATACTGACCTGTCTATACTGAAATCCAGTGCATATACACCATATATTGCATGGAGCACTGGGTGTGGTGAAAAAATAATGATACTTTTATGCTGAAAATAAATAAATAAATAATAAAAGAAGAGAGGGTTGGGGGAAAATGGATTCAGAAAGACTAATGCCTAGGGCGCCTGGGTGGCTCAGTGGGTTAAGCCGCTGCCTTCGGCTCAGGTCATGATCTCAGAGTCCTGGGATCGAGTCCCGCATCGGGCTCTCTGCTCAGCGGAGAGCCTGCTTCCCTCTCTCTCTCTCTCTGGCTGCCTCTCCGTCTACTTGTGATTTCTCTCTGTCAAATTAATAAATAAAATCTTTAAAAAAAAAAAAAAGATTTAAAAAAAAAAAAAGAAAGACTAATGCCTACAAAATAAATGCTTCTACTTATTAAGGACCTGTTTGATATAACAACTCACTAAATGACAAAGAATTAAGAAAATTATAGCTTTTCCAAATCATATTAGATGAATTTTAGAGAAATGTTAGGTAAACAATGTGTTTTGTTGGTTATCCTAGACCACTGCCTTGAAAACAGACACTGTGCCTGATATTTTCTACTAATTTAAAAAAAATGGAAATAAGGAGGGAGAAGTCAAGATGGTGAAGTAGCAGGCTGAGACTACATCAGATAGCAGGAGATCAGCTAGATAGTTTATCTAAACATTGCAAACACCTACAAATCCAATGGGAGATCAAAGAAAAGAAGAACAGCAATTCTAGAAACAGAAGATCAACCACTTTCTGAATGGTAGGACTGGTGGAGAAGTGAATCCAAAGCAACGGAAAGAAAGACCGCAGGGGGATGGGCCTGCTCACGGCAAGTGGTGGAGCAATGGAGCACTAAATCAGGACTTTTAAAAGTCTATTCCGCTGAGGGACATTGCTCCAGAGGCAAAACTGGGGTGAAGCCCACGCAGGTTCTGCGTGGTCCCAGGTCACACAGGGTCACAGAAAGACCAAGGGTGTCTGAGTATCACAGAGCTTGCAGGTATTAGAACAGGGAAGTGGACTACAGAGACTGAGCCGAGGAGTGAGCTCTCAGCTTGGGGTTACCTTGAACTGGTCGCAGGCTGGGTGAGCTCAGAGCACAGCCGGAGGCCAGGGAGACGGGAGTAATTGGGTGGGTTCTCTGAGGGCACACTGGAGAGTGGGGCCCAGAGCTCTCAGCTCCTCCAGGATGGAGACTGGGAGGCCGCCATCTTCATTCCGATCCTCCAGAACTCTATGGAAAGCACTCAGGGAACAAAAGCTCCCGAAAGCAAACTTGAACGGATTACTCAGCCCCGCCCAAGGCAAAGGCGGTGCAATTCTGCCTGGGGCAAAGACACTTGAGAATCACTACAACAGGCCCCTCCCTCAGAAGATCAACAAGAAATCCATCCAGGACCAATTTCACCTACCAAGGAGTGCAGTTTCAATACCAAGGAGAGCAGTGGAATTCCAGAGGAGGAGAAAGCAAAGCACAGAACTCATGGCTTTCTACCCATGATTCTTTAGTCTTGCAGTTAATTTAATATTTTTTTTATTTTTTTCTTCTTCTGCTCAATTTTTTTTAACTTTTACCCTTTTCCTTTTTTAACGATTTTTAACTAGTTTATCTAATGTATATATGTTATTTTTTCTTTTTATATTTTTTCTTTATTTGTTTCCTTTTTTTAATTGTTTCTTTTTTTTTCTGAACCTCTTTTTATCCCCTTTCTCCCCACCCCCCACGATTTGAGGTCTCTTCTGATTTGGTTAAAGCATATTTTCCTGGGTTCTTTGCCACACTTTTAATATTTTACTTGTTCCTTCATATACTCTTATCTGGACAAAATGACAAGGCAGAAAAATTCACCACAAAAGAAAGGAACAAGAGACCGTACTGAAGGCTAGGGACCGAATCAATACAGACATTAGTAATATGTCAGATCTACAGTTCAGAATGACGATTCTCAAGATTCTAGCTGGGCTCGAAAAAGGCATGGAAGATATTAGAGAAACCCTCTTGGGAGATATAAAAGCCCTTTCTGGAGAAATAAGAGAACTAAAATCTAACCAATTTGAAATCAAAAAAGCTATTAATGAAGTGCAACCAAAAATGGAAGCTCTTACTGCTAGGATAAATGAGGCAGAAGAAAGAATTAGCGATATAGAAGACTAAATGACAGAGAATAAAGAAGATGAGCAAAAGAAGGACAAACAGCTATTGGACCACGAGAGGAGAATTTAAAAGATAAGTAACACCATAAGATGAAACAACATTAGAATAATTGGGATTCCAGAAGAAGAAGAAAGAAGAAGAAGAAGAAGAAGAAAGAGAAGGTATATTGGAGAGAATTATAGTAGAGAATTTCCCTAATATGGCAAAGGGAACAAACATCAAAACCCAGGAGGTCCAGAGACCCCCCTTCAAAATCAACAAGAATAGGTCCACACCCCGTCACCTAAGAGTAAAATTTACAAGTCTTAGTGACAAAGAGAAAATCCTGAAAGCAGCCCGGGACAAGAAGTCTGTAACATACAATGGTAAAAACATTAGATTGGCAGCAGACTTATCCTCAGAGACCAGGCAGGCCAGAAAGAACCGGCATGATATATTCAGAGCACTAAAGGAGAAAAACTTGCCTCCATGAATACTATATCCAACTAGGCTATCATTGAAAATAGAAGGAGAGATGAAAAGCTTTTAGGACAAACAAAAACTGAAGAAATTTGAAAACACCAAACCAGCTCTACAGGAAATATTGAAAGGGATCCTCTAAGCAAAGAGAGAGCCTAAAAGTAGTAGATCAGAAAGGAACAGAAACAATATACAGTAATAGTCACCTTACAGGCAATACAATGGAACTAAATTCATATCTCTCAATAGCTACCCTGAATGGTAATGGGATAAATGGACCAATAAAAAGACACAGGGTATCAGAATGGATTAAAAAAAAAACAAAACCCATCTATATGTAGCCTACAAGAAACTCATTTCAGACCCAAAGACACCTCCAGATTTAAAGTGGGGGATGGGGGGGAGAAACAATTTACCATGCTAATGGACATCAGAAGAAAGCAGAAGTGGCAATCCTTATATAAGATCAATTAGATTTTAACCCAAAGACTATAATAAGAGATGAGGAAGGACACTACATCATACTCAAAGGATCTGTCCAACAAGAAGATCTAACAATTTTAAATATATATGCCCCTAATGTGGGAGCAGCCAACTATATAAACCAATTAATAACAAAATCAAAGAAACACATCAACAATAATACAATAATAGTAGGGAACTTTAACACTCCCCCTCACTGAAATGGACAGATCATCCAAGCAAAAGATCAACAAGGAAATAAAGGCCTTAAATGACACACTGGACCAGATGGACATCACAGATATATTCAAAACATTCCATCCCAAAGCAACAGAATACACATTCTTCTCTGGTGCACATGGTACATTCTCCAGAATAGATCACATCCTGGGTCCTAAATCAGGTATATCAACCAGTATATCAGAAGATTGGGATCATTCCCTGCATATTTTCAGACCACAATGCTCTGAAGCTAGAACTCAATCACAAGAGGAAATTTGGAAAGATCACAAATATATGGAGAATAAACAGCATCCTTCTAATGAATGAATAGGTCAACCAGGAAATTAAAGAAGAATTGAAAAAATTTATGGAAACAAATGATAAGAAAACACAACAGTTCAAAATCTGTGGGACACAGAAAAGTAATTCCTGAGAGGAAAATATATAGCAATACAAACCTTTCTCAAGAAACAAGAGAGGTCTCAACTAAACAACCTAACCCTACACCTAAAGGAGCTGGAGAAAGAACAAGAAAGAAACCCTAAACCCAGCAGGAGAAGAGAAACCATAAAGATCAGAGCAGAAATCAATGAAATAGAAACGAAAAAAACAATAGAACAAATCAATAAAACTAGGAGCTGGTTCTTTGAAAGAATTAATAAGATTGATAAACCCAAGGCCAGACTTATCAAAAAGAAGAGAAAGGACCCAAATTAATAAAATCATGAATGAAAGAGGAGAGATCACAACTAACACCAAAGAAATACAAACAATTATAAGAACATTCTATGAGCAACTCTGTGCAAACAAATTTGACAATCTAGAAGAAAGGGATGCATTCCTAGAGACATAAAAACTACCACAACTGAACCAGGAAGAAATAGAAAACCTGAACAGACCCATAACCAGTAAGGAGATTGAAACAGTCATCAAAAATCTCCAAACAAACAAAAGCCCAGGGCTAGATGGCTTCCCAGGGGAATTCTACCAAACATGTAAAGAAGAACTAATTCCTATTCTCCTGAAACTGCTCCAAAAAATAAAAATGGAAGGCAAACTTCCAAACTCATTTTATGAGGCCAACATCACCTTGATCACAAAACCAGACAAGGATCCCATCAAAAAAGAGAACTACAGACCAATATCCTTGATGAACAGAGATGCAAAAATCCTCACCAAAATATTAGTCAATAGGATTCAACAGAACATTCAAAGGATTATTCACCACGACCAAGTGGGATTTATAACAGAGCTGCAAGGTTGGTTCAACATCCGCAAATCAATCACTGTGATACAACACATTAATAAAAGAAAGAACAAGAACCATATGATACTCTCAATAGATGCTGAAAAAGCATTTGACAAAGTGCAGCATCCCTTCCTGATCAAAACTCTGCAAAGTGTAGGGGTAGAGGGCACATACCTCACTATTATCAAAGTCATCTATGAAAAACCCACTGCAAATATCATTCTCAATGAAGAAAAACTGAAAGCTTTTCTGCTAAGGTCAGGAACATGGCATGGATGTCCATTATCACCACTGATATTCAACATAGTACTATAAGTCCTAGCCTCAAAAATCAAACAAAAGGAAATTAAAGGCATCCAAATCAGCAAAGAAGAAGTCAAATTATCACTCTTCGCAGATGCTATGATACTATGTGTGGAAAACCCAAATGAGTCCACTCCAAAACTTCTAGAACTTGTACAGGAATTCAGTAAAGTGTCAGGATATAAAACCAATGCACAGAAATCAGTTGCATTTCTCTACACCAACAAGACAGAAGAAAGAGAAATTAAGGAGTCAATCCCATTTACAATTGCACCCCAAACTATAAATACCTAGGAATAAACCTAACAAAAGAGGCACAGAATCTATACTCAGAAAACTATAAAGTACTCATGAAAGAAATTGCGGAAGACACAAAGAAATGGAAAAATGTTCCATGATCATGGATTGGAAGAACAAATATTGTGAAAATGTCTACGCTACCTAAAGCAATCTACACATTTAATGCAATTCCTATCAAAATACCATCCATTTTTTTCAAAGAAATGGAACAAATAATCCTAAAATTTATATGGAACCAGAAAAGACCTTGACTAGCCAAAGAAATATCGAAAAAGAAAGCCAAAGTTCGTGGCATCACAAGTCCGGAATTGTGACAGCTTTTCGACAAAGCTGTCATCATCAAGACAGTATGGTACTGGCACAAAAACAGACACATAGATCAATGGAACAGAATAGAGAGCACAGAAATAGACCCTCAACTCTATGGTCAACTAATCTTCGACAAAGCAGGAAAGAATGTCCAATGGAAAAAAAACAGCCTCTTCAATAAATGGTGCTGGGAAAATTGGACCGCCACATGCAGAAAAATGAAATTGGACCATTTCCTTACACCACACACGAAAATAGCCTCAAAATGGATGAAGGACCTCAATATGAGAAAGGAATCCATCAAAATCCTTGAGGAGAACACAGGCAGCAACCTCTTTGACCTCAGCATCAGCAACTTCTTCCTAGGAACATCACCAAAGGCAAGGGAAGCAAGGGCAAAAAGGAACTATTGGGATTTCATCAAGATCAAAAGCTTTTGCACAGCAAAGGAAACAGTTGATAAAACCAAAAGGCAACTGACAGAATGGGAGAAGATATTTGCAAACAACATATCAGATAAAGGGCTAGTGTCCAAAATCTATAAAGATCTTATCAAACTCAACACCCAAAGAACAAATAATCCAATGAAGAAATGGGCAGAAGACATGAACAGAAATTTCTGCAAAGAAGACATCCAGATGGCCAACAGACACATGAAAAAGTGCTCCACATCACTCGGGATCAGGGAAATACAAATCAAAACCACAATGAGATATCACCTCACATGTCAAAATGGCTAAAATTAACAAGTAAGGAAATGACAAATGCTGGTGAGGATGCGGAGAAAAGGGAACCCTCCTACACTGTTGGTGGGAATGCAAGCTGGTGTAGCCACTCTGGAAAACAGAATGGAGGTTCCTCAAAATGTTGAAAATAGAACTGCCCTATGACCCAGCAATTGCACTACTGAGTATTTACCCTAAAGATACAAACGTAGTGATCCAAAGGGGCACGTGCACCCGAATGTTTATAGCAGCAATGTCTACAATAGCCAAACTATGGAAAGAAGCTAGATGTCCATCAACAGATGAATGGATAAAGAAGATGTATATATATATACAATGGAATACTATGCAGCCATCAAAAGAAATGAAATCTTGCCATTTGCGATGACGTGGATGGAACTAGAGGGTATCATGCTTAGCGAAATAAGTCAATCAGAGAAAGACAACTATCATATGACCTCCCTGATATGAGGAAGTGGAGATGCAACATGGGAGGTTAAGGGGGTAGGAGAAGAATCAATGAAACAAGATGGGATTGGGAGGGAGACAAACCATAAGTGACTCTTAATCTCACAAAACAAACTGAGGGTTGCTGGGGGTAGGGGGGTTGGGAAAGGGATGTGGGGTTATGGACATTGGGGATGGTATGTGCTATGATGAGTGCTGTGAAGTGTGTAAACCTGGTGATTCACAGACCTGTACCCCTGGGGATAAAAATACATTACATGTTTATAAAAAATTTTTTAAAAAAGAGTCTCTAAAATCATGGAAATAAAATGGAAATTAATTTTAAGGTTTGTAATATTTTTCAGTATTTAAAAATAATGCATGGAGTGCTAATTAGTATACAATCTCCCCCTGTACTGGGTAATTTTTCATTGCCAAAACAATGATATGATTACATGAATGTTAACTAACTCTCCCTTAGAATCTAAAATAGGAAAATTGGACAGCATCATTGAAGGAAAAATGAAAAACAAATACTGTCATGCCAGCTAATGGATGAAAGAGATTCCTGTCACAAAGAAGGTGATGAGTCAGCAATTACTGCCCTCACTCATTCACCAAAGTGCACTCAGGCTCAAATTGTATCCTAAAGCAGAGTTTTTCCTTTCATCAAGGAAACATGAGTACTTTGCAAAAAGTAGACAGTATAATTTAGCTTTTTGATCATTGCAACGCTGTGCAAAATGCCTCTAAGCAAATATATTTTTATCTGTGTGTGTGTGTATATATATACACACATACACATACATATATATATACACACATACATATACATACATACATATGTGTATCTACATACATGAATATTTGTGTAGGTGCATACATTTTCACATGTGGGATTCTCAGAGTCTTCTAATCATGTCTTAATCCGTCTAATCAACACATTTGCATGAGGATATGATGAACAAATGTGTCTTAACAAGTCAATGTTTACAACACAGAGAGTGAATTATCAATGTGAACTATGAACTTTGAGTGATTATGACATGTCTGTGTAAATTCATCAATACAACAAATGTGCTCTGATGGGTACAGTGATAATGAGAAAAGCTATGCATCTGTGGGGTCAGAAGGTATATGGGAAATCTCTGTACCTTCTTTTCAACTTTGCTATAAACCTTAAACTGCTCTAAGAAGTCTCTATTTTAAAAATTAAATAGAAAAAAATGTTAGTGTTTCTCAGGAAACATACATCATCATATATATCATCATACATATCAGCTACTCACCAATCAATAGAACATTGGTTTAATCATTTAACCTCTTAAGCATATTGAATGTCTACTCTTATTTTAAGCACTGTGTTAGGTCTCCAGACTAGGAAAATCAAAAAGAATTATCCCTTTATTTGATACCTTGCATTCTATTCTGTAAAGCAGTTCCCCGTGGCACCAAAGTTCAGTGAACAATTCTTGTGTTTTGACTCTGAATGAATGTATTTGATGAGAATATACAGCAGATTATTTAAATTCACAGGTTTTAAAGCCAAACTACTGGATCTGAATCCCACCAGCATGATCACCTAACTTTAGCTGAATGTTGGGAGAAATTAATTCATATCTTTACATGTATTTTCTCTATTAGTAAAATATGGGTATAACATTAATATTTCTTCTGCTTGTCTGAAGTATTTAATTACATACTAGGTAAAACACTTAGAATAATACCTGTGTATTCTAATAAATAATGTTTACCATATAACTATTAATAAGAATTATTGTGTTCTGTTTTAGATATATTTTTGTCTAAATGTCTAACTATTAATAAAAAAGTAAAGATATAATCCTTCTAATGATGAATATCCATATGATTAAAAATTCATCTAAATAATTCTGATAGCACACTTCTGATGCTATTAGATGTTATTCTGATGACCCAAGTGGTCATCAGATATGCTCAAATTCATGGCTCCATAACCCATATATCTTGGTGTTTATTACTTAATAGTAAGTAAAACGTGCCCAAGATCAAAGTCAGAACATTACACATCTCTGTCTGCTTGTTTACACACACAATTGCAAAATATGTTCGATTGGCAGCATATGTTAGAGTGAACACCAATCTGTTATGGCAATAATTTCATTGTTGGCTGTATTGCAGAGGCCTGGTCTATAATGTATTTTATTAAGATGGATGTGCTTTAGTTTGTTCAACCAGTCATGGTAAAGTATTTGGCTAATGTTTTTATTGCATGCCATCTGTGTGGGCAGTAAGGTTGTCCAATAACACATGAAATGTCACTGTTTTGAATAGACATCTAATTGAGATTTAATCAAATGGATATTTTACATTAATTAAATGCCAACTGATTAATGAAAACATATTTTTCTATTTAATAACTATATAAAAATGGAACATGATTAGCTCGAAATTCCATGCATTATGCACAAAATGTAGACTTTCTCATGAATACATGCATGCAGAACAGTGTAATAGAATCTAGATGCATTTAAATAGCATTAAAATAAATGTCACCCTGCTATTTAAGAAATAGAGAGCACTATGTGTTTGGAAATGATTCTCTCTAATATCTGGATCTCTTTGACCCCTCTTTGTACTGTCATAAAGCAGCACATTTTTTTCTCTACAGCCAGGGAAAAATTTAAATATACCCACCCCTACTGTGACAAATAATCAGTTTCATATACGCAAACCCAGAAGCGTTGCTAACTACCAAAATGATTGTAAGAATCACAGGAGAACAAAATCAGGCAGATGTTTTGAAAACAAAGCAACTTGTTGAAATTTAGCTTCTCTCAAAAAAATATCAGGCAAATGAATCTACTTCACTCCATTTTCTTTCTTTCCCACTTTCCATCATATCTCCTGGCAAAGCCATTTTTTTCTCCAGTCTGGCTACATTTCCCTACACGTACCCATCTCAGGTTTATCCAAAATTCATTGTGTATATGAATTCTCCCATTTCCCTGAAATATGTTTCCTTACTTGATTCCATGAGAAAATTCTGTTCAGAAGAGAGGACAGCTCTTACATGCCATTCTTTTATCATTTATATCAGCAAAATGCATTTATAACTTCCTCGCTTGTGTTTTCCCTTAAGGTTGAAGATAAATCAAAGTATGGGATCAAGAACTGGATGAACCTTAGATAAAATCTGGCCCCAAATTATCCTTTCAGTTGATCCAGATGGCTAGTAACTTAGAGTATTCTTCCCTTTCAGGCGATACTAGGTAAAAGGTAATTTGGGGTTTTCATTCACATTTTAGTTTCTGTAGACCCTAGTTATTAGTGAAGCATGAATAAAAGAAAAGAAGTAATATATACTTGCACATCTGCCCCCATTTAATGTCTGAATATATGACCCCTGAGGACTGGCTGTTTCTTTTTTATCTCACTAGCACACTAGTTAGTTAGTTATTTAGTGTGACTAGCACACTAAATTATTAAGCACACTACTACTTAAATACTCAATATCATGGCAAACCTTAAGACTGATTTCCCTTTCCACAATACAGGGATACCCTGTTTCATTGGACTTCACAGATACTGCATTTGTTACAAATTGAAGGTTTGTGGCAACACTTAGGTAGTGTTGGCACCATTTGAGCAAGTCTTGAGCAAGTCTGTTGGCACCATTTTTCCAACAGAATTTTCTCACTTTGTATTTCTATGGCACATTTTGGTAATTCTCAGAATACTTCAAACTTTTTCATTATTATTATATTTGTTTGGCTGATCTGTTATCACTGATCTCTGATGTTGCTATTGTAATTGCTTTGGGATGCCACAAATTGTACCCATACAGGTTGGCATATCAACTGATAAATATGTGTGTACTGACTGTTCCACTGACCAACCCTTCCCCCATCTCTCTTCTTCTCCTTGGACCTCCCTATTCCATGAGACACAATATTGAAAGTATGCCAGTTAATAACCTTGCTATAGCCCCTAAGTGTTCAGGTGATAGGAAGAGTCACATGTCTCACTTTAAATCAAAAGCTAGAACTGATTAAGATTAATGAGGAAGACATGCCAAAATCCAACATAGGCCAAATCTGGGCCTCCCTGTCAAACACTTAGCCAAGTCGTAAATGTAAAGGAAAAGTTCCTGAAGGAAATTTAAAATGCCACTAAGGTAAACATGCAAATGATGAGAAAGTGTAACAGACTTATTTATGACATGGAAAAACTTTCAGTGGTCTGGACAGAAGATCAAATCAACCACAATACTGTCTTAAGCCAAAACTTAATCCAGAGCAAAACCCTACTCTCTTGAATTCTGTGAAGGTTAAGAGTGGTGAGGAAGCTGCAAAAAAATATTTGAAGCTAGCAGAGGATGGTTCATGAGGTTTAAGGGAAGAAGCTTTCTCTGTAACATACAAGTGCAAGGTAACACAGCAAGTGTTGATGTAGAAGCTGCTTCAAGAGTTCCAGGAGATCTAGCTCAGCTCATTATTAACAAGCATGGCCATGCTGAGGTTTTCCATGTAGACAAACAGCATTCTGTTTAAAAAAAAAAAAGTCCCATCTAGGACTTTCATAGGTAGAGAGGAGAAGTCAATGGCTGGCTTCAAACTTCAAAGGACGGGCTGACCCTTTTGTTAGAAATTAATGCAGCTGGTGACTCAAAGTTGAAGCCAATATTCACTGTCCATTCTGAAAGTCTTAGGGCTCTGGAGAACAGTTACTCTGGCTGTGCTCTATAAATGGAACAACAAAGCCTGGATGACAGCACATGTGTTTGCATGTACTCAATATTTTAAGCCCACTGCTGAGATCTATTGTTTAGAAAAAAAGATTCCATTGAAATATGACCACTCATTGGCAATGCATTGTGTCACTCAAGAGCTCTGATGAAGAGGTACAATGAGAGCAATGCTGTTTTCCTGCCTACTGACACAACATTCATTCTGCAGCTCATGGGTCAAGGAGTTATTTTCACTTTCAAGCCTTATAAATCAAGAAATACATTTTGTAAGGCTGCAGCTTCCATATATAGAGATTCCTCTGGTGGATCTGGGCAAAATAAATTGAAAACCTGTTAGGAGTTACCATTCTAGATGCACATTAAGAACACTTGTGATTCATGATAAAAAGTCAAAATATCAACATTAACAAGTTTAGAAGAAGTTTTTCCAATCTTCATGGTTGACTTTGAGGGGTTCAAAACTTCAGTGGAGTATGTAACTGCAGATGCAGTAGAAATAGCAAGAGAACTAGAAGTGGAGTCTGAAGAGGTAACCAAATTGCTTCAAACTCATGATGAAATTTGAACAGAGGAGAAGTTGCTTCTTATGGATGAGCAAAGAAAGTAGTCTTTTCTCTTGATGGAATCTCTTGTTAAAGATGTTGTGGAGAGTGTGGAAAATGACAACAAATGATTTAAAATATGACCTAGGCTTAGTTGATAAAGCAGAGGCAGGATTTGAGAGGACTGACTCAAATTTTTAAAGAAGTTCTACTGTGGGTAAAAAGCTGTCATATGGTACAGTGTGCAATAGAAAAATTGTTTGCAAAAAGAAAAGAACCAACAGATGAGGCAAGCTTCATTGTTGTCTTATTTTAAGACATTGCCACAGCCACCCAAGCTACAGCAACTGCTGAGCTCATGTCAGCATCCATCAACATTGAGGCAAGAACTTCCACCAGCAAAAAAAAAAAAAGAAAAGAAAAGAAAAATTATGACTCAGTGAAAGCACAGATTATGATGAGCATTTTTAAATAATAAAGTATTTTAAGATATGTACTTTTTAAAGAAATAATGCTATTGCTTATTAATAAATTATAATAGAGTGCTAACATAATTTTGTATGTATTAGAAAACCAAAAAAAACATTTGATTTGCTTGGTATTTGCTTTAGTTAAGTGGTCTGGAATCAAATCTGCAGGATCTCTGAGGTATGCTTGTATTTGTGATGAAGTGATAAAATTAACTTAAAAAATATATCTGTCTGATGATACAAATACGTCAGTTAGTGGCATCCCGTTTTCAATCAATGATCCATTTCACCCAGGAAATGTACAAGGTTTAATAATTTTCAAGCATCCTCAACTTTGTTTAAAAACTAACTCATGGGGGCACCTGGGTGGCTCAGTGGGTTAAGCCTCTGCCTTTGGCTCAGGTCATGATCTCAGAGTCCTGGGATTGAGCCCCGCATTCGGCTCTCTGCTCAGCAGGAAGCCTGCTTCCTCCTCTCTCTCTGCCTGCCTCTCTGCCTGCTTGTTATCTCTCTCTGTCAAATAAATAAATAAAATATTTAAAAAAAATAACTCATGAATTAATTTCAATGTTTTTCAATTTATATTTTAGCACTTTGGATACTGACAGTAGCACTTTGGATACTGACTGTATTAAGGTTCCTACCTGCTATCATCTTATTTAGCTAGTAAGTACTTATTTCCATGTGAGCTTTTAGTTCTACTAATCTGTACTGTGGGGGTTGGGGTAAATTCATTTGACATGACTTTTATGACCTTAATGGAAAATATAACCTCCAATATTTTAAAATTATTTAATATGTGGGATTTTTACTCCTGGTAGTCTATTTTCCTGATATTGTTTAAAATATAGATAAGGCAAGAAATCATCATTTACAGTGAAGCATCATTACTGACATTTTGATATCTAGCTATATGAACTCTTTTAATTCCTGTCTCTAAGGAATACACATGATAAAAACAATCACCCTAAATAGAAGTATTTCATTATCTTTGACAAAATAGATTAAATTTTAATTAATTTTAATTTTAATAAATTTTAATAAAATTTTAGTTTCAAGTGTGCAACATAGTGATTCAACAACTGTATACATTATGTTACACTAACCACAAATATTGTGTGTCAACCCTATTCAAATAAAAAATTTAAGAATTAAAAATAATCAAAGAAGTATCACCAAAACCAAACAAACAAAAAAAAAAGTTCTACTTTTTTTTTTTTTTAAAGGTGGGTCTGGGAAAAAGTGCATTAAGTCCAAGAAATGCCTGTGCTAACAGTAAAGGCTTAGAGTTCATTCAGCAGACCTGAGTCTTTGATCCTGACAGTACCGATGTTATTAACAATGTATAGGATCTTGAATAAAGCTACTGGATCTTTAAATATAAATAAAATAGGGGCAT
Organism: Mustela putorius furo; assembly: GCF_011764305.1. NCBI lineage: Eukaryota > Metazoa > Chordata > Mammalia > Carnivora > Mustelidae > Mustela > Mustela putorius. The sequence continues at coordinate 3,419,304 of NW_025421290.1, read as the reverse complement.
CTGCGTGGCTGTCAGTTGACCATCTGATTCTTGATTTCACCTCAGGTCATGACCTCAGGTTCCTGAGACCCAGACCTGCACCTCTGCACCTCACAGCTCTGCTTAGAGGGGAGTATGCTTGTCCCCTCTTCCTCTCCCTCTGCTCCTCCCCAGCTTATGCATTCTCTCTCTCCCTCTCTCTCTCAAATAAGTATAATAAATCTTTAGAAAACTAAAATAAAACAAAAATAAAATAAAATATTTTAGTACAGTTTATTATTGCTTACAGAATTCAAATTGTTTTTCAAAATGTAAAAAGATCTATGATCAATTCTTTTTTATATATTCCACCAGTTTGGGCACCAAAGAATCTAATCTCAACAACTGTGTTTGCAGAGTATGTTCAAGATGTTAGTCACATTAGCAGACATTTTGTACTCTGACACTGTAGTTTTTTGCTCCAACAGGTAATTCGTTTTGGCTAACAATTTCACAATTTCACCCTTCAGTTCTTTTAAAACTGTTGGGGAAATGCCATCTGATCCTGGGGATTTATTTACATCCAGTTTCCAGATTTTCTTGTGATTGTATTGCTTTTTAACTAATTTTTCCCCTGTTATATTTTCCTTAATATCTATTTCTCCCAGGCAGCAATACTAAAAAAATAGTTGATAATGGCATCAAAATAATTTTCAAAAGCAATATTTCATAGCGTCATGAAAAACTCCAAACTTAAGGTATATTACTAGTATGTTTTCATATTTTGATATTTTTCAAGTGGAAGTGGAAAATGCATACACATTTTGGGGGGAAAGAGAATTCTTTCCTGTACATACAGATATGAGCACACATAGATAAATATACACAAACTCAAAACAGTTTTCTATAGAACGTGTTTAGTATAGATTACATGATATTTGAAAGAGAGCAAAAGAAACTTGAGTATAGCTCTTCAGTTTTTAAGAAATTTCCTACTTCTTATTCAGTACTTCTAAACAAAATACCATCAAAACTCATTTGTTTATTAAACCTAGATAATTACTCTTAAAATGAAAGTTAAAAATAATTTCAATTATTGACCATTTAAGATTTAGAATTATTTTTGTTCCAAATTATTGATACTTTAACAATTTCCCTTTGACTTTTTTGCTCTATAATTATTATTCTATGTCATTTAATGTAAGATTCTAAACTAATAAAGTTATGCTAATTTAAAAAGTATGAATTAAGTAAAAGTGCTCAATGGTATTAACATTTTGATAAACAATATGATTTTCAAAACATTGAGTTAGCATTCATGTTAGACCAATCATTTAATAATGTTCTAATTAGACTATTTTCATTTTATTGTCATTAAATTTAGGGTATATATTTAATTTCAATAACCCACTACTTCTGAGAGTTATTTAATTTTAGTTCCATTTTACACATGATGAAACTTAAGTCGATAAAGGATTATCATCACACAGCCACAAAGATCCAAAATGTAGATCTAGACTCAGATGTGTCTAATGTTGAATTCCATACTCTTTTCATCATGATGAATTGCCTCTCTCAATTAAGCTCACACTTCCTTTATAGCCATTTACTACATTAGAGTTCCCTCATGGCCAGGTGTACATGAAATATATGTAGAAAGAGACATGAAGAAAATTAAAAATTAGTTAAGATGGAACTTTTTTTCATAGAGTTGGAACAATCAAAATTGCTTTTGTTTTGGGTGCGTGTATTAGCATGGACACTATAGGTACAGCAGAAGAAACATTGGAAGAACTCTAACAGGATGTGATTCTTTAGAAAGAGAGACAAATTGGTAACTAGGAAACATATTCAATCTCATCACCCCTTTTACTTTTCAATATATTTTGAACATTTTATTTCATGCATCATTTTCAATCCTGTGTTTCTGGTTATCAGACTCCCTCCACAGATTAGAGCCAAGCAAAACTGAAAGATTGATGGCTTGTCTCTAGAAAATTTATTTTAGTTATAGGATCCCACTGAAATGTTAAACAAGAGGCTGTCATACAGAACCTGGTTAGATTATTCAAGTCATCAGCTGTGAAATTAGTGTATTTAGTTTAAACCACTCAATTCTTCTACGAAGCTCTCTTCTCCATTCATGGAGATTTCTGTAAAGCATTAATACATCACAAGTCCCTTACAAATCTAAATTGACTGGCTCTATTGCACCAATGTAATAAATATCAGAACAACGTTTCAGAAAAAAAAGTTAAGACCTCAAACTGGAATTCCTAGTTTTTTAAGTAATTAAGGGAAATGCTCTGTTTCTGAGTCATTGTTTTCCTCCTCTTGTATTTTCCAAATCAGTTAATCACAAAGTCATTCAGCCCACAAAAATAAAAAAATCTATGAATCTGTTCTCATTTTCCCCATTGCTTGTTTTCCTACGTTTAACCATTGAATCCAGTAGTTTAAATCTCTTAATATTCCTCAAATCTATACCATTTCCCACATTGTTCCCATACTACTGACTTAGTCTATTTCTTGCTTGGCTTTCTGCCATAGCATATGGAGTATTTTGTCTTCAAACAGAATCTTAACTATCTTTGACAGTATGGTCAGATAACTTCTAAATTATGCTATTGATAACATCAAATTTTAAAAATATTTTCCCTGTTATACTCAAATAAAAAATAAAATAAATATATATATAACCAACTTGTATGTATATAAGTATGTATATGTATAAAATATGTATACATATGTATATGTATATGTATAAAATAAATATATATACAACAAACACATATGTACATATGTGAAATTGTGTCCACCAAAAAACCCATATGCATATAATTGCATGTATATAAGAAATTGTCTATAAGTTGGTAACAGTTCTGCCCACTAATTAAACTGTATGATTTTTATACTTTTCTGTATTTGTACTAAACTTGAATATATATAAATAAATACACAACCAGTTCCATATCATCACTACATATATTATTGATTTCTTAAAGCATAGTGAGAATTTTACTTTACTAATCCCAGTCAATATAAGGACTTTAAAATTTCTTAATTCATATGTGTTCTCCCAAATTTTATACAATTTACCATGTAGTAATTCTCTTCATTTATGCATAAGAATGCATAATCATACCCTGTAGCATGTCATAAATAATTACTTTTTTTCACATTTACCCTTTTCATTCCTTTCTTCATATTCTTGTTTCCATCTGAAATTATTTTCCTTTTGATAACAGAAGTGTTCAGCATTTTCTTATTCCTTTTATGTTGATGATTATCTCATTTTTATATCAAAATTTCCTGATTTAACACTAATTCATATAGGAGAATTTTTGCTGGATACAGAAATCTAGATCTGTGGTTATTCTGCTTCCCACCTTTGATGATGGACATTTCATTTCCTTCTGCCTTCTTGTCTATTGAAAAGGGTAAAGTTCGTTTTAGAGTTGCTTTATGAACATGTTTTTTCTCTGTCTGCCTTTAATGTTTTTATTGCTTTTGTTTTTTGCAAAATATATTATATATTTGATATGGTTTTATATTTTTTTTGCATTTATCCTGAAGCTGTGGCTTAATATAACTTTAAAATTTTTTTGTCAATTATCTCTTCAAATGTTACTTCTGTCAAATTCTCTCTTTCCTTCTCTGGATTTCCAACATATTTATGTCAGAAACTTAAAGATTTTGTATATCTCTTATACTCTACCTGTACTTTTCACTGTTTTCTCTCTCTGTATTATCAGTGGGATTTTCTTGTTTTATGTTCTAGTTAACTTCTTTTTCTTTAGATTTTTCTACTCTGTTATAAAATAAAGTTTCAATTCTTAATTTCATTCATGGTATGTTTCAGCTCTAGAATTTCCACTGGATAATTTTTTTTGTATTTTTCAACTGAAATTGTCCTGGTATATTTAATTTCTTGAATTTATTCCTCTTAGTCATGTGTAAGTTATTATTTGGTAAATTTGAACCTGTATATCCCAAGTATCTTTTTTATTATCCATTTTTATTATGGCTTATATCATGAAATTTTGTCTCTTGGCAGTTCTGAAAATTTTGATTGATTGGCATACATATTGGATGAAAGTCATATAACAATTTGTGTCTCTATTTAATATTATATTCCTTCAAAGATTTTATTTCACTTTTGTTCACAAAACAAACAAGCACACACACACAACAAACAGACCTTAATCTATTCAGGGAATGAGAAATTATCTCTGTTTCAGTCCTTTAGAAGCTTATTTTTCTGTTCCTCTTGTGCCTAGGATACAGGTCTACACCTTTGTTGGAGGTCCCTAATAAAACCATGGGGTATTAGCCACATAGATCCTACTTTTTGGTAGATCCCAAGACTTCCATACTATTTTCTCCTGGTCCTATAAAATTGCCAGCAGGTCTATTCCACTGTTTAGTCTCCAATTCTTCTCACCCTCTGCTTGCAGTTTTCAAATCAACAAATATCTCAAAGTGGGGAAAACTCTGTATTTAGCTCATATCTCTCAAGAGAGGCATTTACTTTTCCTTTTCTAAAGGATCATGGCCTTACAAGATCTCATTGCCTTAGAAATTCTCTGGTGTCTTAAAGCTATTTTTTGGTTGAGATTTTTCATTGATAAGGTGGTTTTTCTGCACAAAGCTGGCCTGTCAGTACTAAAAGAAGTAGGAAAAATATGTATAAAACAATAATTTTCAATAGAAGTTATATTAATTTTGACAAATGACATTCACCTGTAATAAATCACAATGGTATTAGTTGTTTATTGTAACTTTACCCATATAAGCATAAATCTTTAGCATTAGAATTTTTTTGAAGGTCTGTCCACTTGCTACAAAGTTGGTACTTGTAATTAGAGAAAAGGTAGTTTTCAGTCCCCACAATTGTTATTGCAGAGATGATTTCTAAAAGGTAAAGTAAATACATAATGCTTATGTATGATGAATACTACTTTAATCCATATTCTAACCATTCTTATTCCTACTTTTAACATTACCTTTAGGACAAAAAGAACAACTCAATAATTTTTCTCAGGTCTGAAATGTAGCCAATATGTCATTTCCTTCCTGATTATTCCTTAAAATCACCAATGAATAAGTGACAAGGGGCATTCTGAGAGATATATTTCTGAGTCTGATTCAAAAAAGAAAGGACAAAAATTGCCTGGTCAAGGTTACAGATCTGTATTGTAATTCACTAAGCAAACATGGGCTCCTAAATTCCATTTCTTCCCTGAACTCAGGAGCCAGGATGTAGAACCTTCAATGTTAGGGAAGCTATGAAGAGAGGTGTTCAAGAATGAAGTCATAAAAATAGAGGTTTTGTTTCTTTTTCATCATACATAGCATGCCTTTTTCAGCAAATGCCTTCCTGGAGTTGCAAGCAATTGGAATTATTTTTGTTCACACTGACATACTGGAAAAAAAAAAAATCCAGAGTCAAGTGGTAAGTGAGGAAGTATAAATTTAGTAAAGTCTGGGGTCTCTTTCTTAAGATCTTAGCAGGAATTAGAAAACAGCACCCTTGTTTGTTTGTTGAGTATAGACTCTTCAAGTAGCTGTAATTAAATATAACAGGTCATAATGGATCATAAATTTTAGAATGTGGAAGGTAGTCTCCTTATAGCACATGGAAGAAACAGTCCCCTTCACAATCTTTGTGTAGTGTGATAGAAATGGACAGGTTTGAAAGAATTAGTAGGGGTATGATGGAAATAGCAGCTTCAGCTGCAGCCATAACAACTCCTGATGCTATTTATTGTATAACTACCATGTGTATGTACATGTAAATATATAAGCACACCCAAACATAAATATATATGTATCTCAAACATTTTTCTCTAAGCATATATAGCCATCGCTATAAAGATGAGGAAACTGTCAGGGAGGTTAACAGTTTCCCTCGGCCAATAGCCACCCATTAAGCAGCTAAATATCAAAAGTTCCAGGATTTAAACCTACATTTTACTGCCCCAGAGTCATAAGAACTTCTGTATTTAATATTTTACCTAGCATTTTACTTCTTATGATATTTTACAAAAATTGCTCTTTCCTATATATTATATTTTTCTCATTCCAGTTTTTCATGAATTATTAATTCTCCCAGACTTTTGCTGGAATCAGTTCAATCCTTTCCCTGTTTGGCTTTATTTTAGGCATTATTGGGCACTGATGGCTAGGGTGGTCCTCATTTAAGTGGAAAGCTGCCATTTCTCATTAGCCCCTGCTGTTTATCACAAAACCAGCTTCAAGGTTAAGCAGTGTACATAGTGATTGTTAAGGCTTGTCCTTGCTTTTTGCATTTGATGGAACATTAGGAACATAGGCCAAAGCTAGGAACTGTTATCTTACTATTCTAAACCATAGAAGAAGGAGGAGTACAATTAAATGCAACCAATAAACTAATATATTTCAGGTATCTATATGATGATACATAGTTTATCAGTTTCTTCTAATTAGGAAATAAAGGGCACGCCTGCATCATTGCAAAGAAAATCAGCTTTGTTACCAATGCATTTGTAACCCTGATATACTGAACATGTTAGAGTTAAGTAGCCTGTTTAACCAGGTATGACAAAGTATGGTAAGCCTTAGGGAATTTACAATGATTGCCTCCCAGGGAAGATGTTTCCAGAAAGATAGGAAAGGGCAACAAATCTGGGCTTACCACTTTAAATACATACAGTGGCCAAGGGTTTATCAATTATAATAGATCAATGCCAGTTGCTTTAGGTCTACAATAGGGAGTAGTAGAGACTATGTTTAGCTGAGAAGCTCATGCCCTCCTTAAAGTGGCAGTCACAGTTTATGAGAAAATGTTGCTAGTATTTTAAAAACTAAATTTTGTGGGAAAACCTAGAAGTCCCTACTTCTGTTAAGTCTACCAATTTTTGATTATTGGAGGCAGATTCAATTTATTTTAGAAAAATAGAAACCAAGAGTGACATTAGTGATCTTTATGCCAGAATGTTTTGAGGGCATGGGAAAGTATAAAATATGGCCAGTCTCCTTTCAAAATTCCACAAATATATACAGAAACATTAGCCAAGCCTTGTATATTATATGAAAGCTTGAAGTAAATTATAATGCAGAGTCACTTCTGATTTTCCTCATTGTAAAAATTCATGCAGGAGGGAAGGAGCAAGATGGTGGAGGAGTAGGACACTGAGATATCATCAGGTCTCAGGAGTTCAGGTAGATAGTTATCAAACTATTCTGACACCTACAAACTCAACAGGAGATAGAAGAGAAGAGCATCAATTCTAGGAACAGATAATTGACCACTTTCCTGAAGGTAGGACATGCAAAGAAGCGAATCCAGGCAACAGGAAGATAGATCGTGGGGGGAGGGGCTGGTTCCAGGCAAGTAAGAAAGCAGCAGAGCATAAAACCAAAACTTTTAGAAGTCTGCTCCACTGAAGGACATCACTCCAGAGGCTAAGTAAGGGGTGGAGCCCTTGCAGGGACAGTGTGGTCTCAGAACCCATGGGGACACAAAAAGACCAGGAATGTCTGAGAGTGGCAGAGCTCTCAGGTATCAGAGTAGGGAAGCTGGCAGCAAAGACGGAGCCAAGCAGTGGACTCTCAGCTCGGGATTACTTTAAACTGTGATCCAAGGCACAGTCGGGCCACTGTTCTTCAAGCAGGGACCCCACAAGCAGCAGAACCATGGAGACTCACCTTCTTCCTCTGGGAGGAACAGTGTGGGAAAATACTACAGGAATCTTCTGGGTTTGGAGAGTCCAAATGGGGCCATAAGCCAGAGATAGAAAAGCTCAGTTATAGGCTAGGAGATCCCAGAGTACGGCCAGAGACCAGGGAGACAGGAAGGATTGACTGCTTTTCTCTGAGGGTGCACTGAAGAGTGGGGCTCTGAGCCCTCATATCCTACAGGGCCAGAGATTGAGAGGCCACCATCTTCATCACCATCCTCCAAAGCTGTATGGAAAGCATTCAGGGAACAAAAGCTACCAACAGCAAACCCTGGCAGATTACTTAGACTGGCCCCTGCAAAGGTGGTGAAATTCTATCTCAGGCAAAGACATTTGAGAATCACTGCAACAAGCCCCTCCCCCTGAAGATCAGCAAAAACTTGCAGCCCAGACCAAGTTGACTGATCAGTGAGAACTGTGGAACTCCAGAGCTAGGGGAAACCAACATATAGAATTCATGGCTTTTTCCCAATGATCCTTTAGTCTTTCAAATTTAACCTTTTTAAATTTTATTTTTTTCCTTGTTCTTTTTTTTATTTTTCCTTTCATATTTTAACATTTTTAAATTATTTTATCTTATCAATACCTTTTTAAAAATATTTTTAAATTTTCATTGTTATCACCATATTTTATCCTTTCATTGTATTTAACATTATTTCTTATATATATACAGGTTTTTTTCCTCTTTAAAATTTTGGGATACAATCTCTTCTAATAGATCAAATATACTCTAAATATGGCACATAGCTTTGTTCTAGTCTCCAGCCTGGTCATATTCTTTTCTCTTCTTTTTCTTTTTTCAACCAACTTCTTACTAATTTTCATCTTTACAGTCATATTCCATCCCTTCATCATGTAACCCTTATTTTTGTATATGTACACGTTTTTCTTTCTTTAAAATTTTGGAGGTGGTTTCTTCTAATAGACCAAAATACACCAAAATCAAGTGTGTGGCTCTGTTCTATTTGCTAGTCAAATACATTCTTTTTCTTTTTTCACCCTTTCTTCTCCCCATGGTTTCAGGGGGAGAAGATGTGGTTAGTGTATATTTTTCTGGGGTCATTGCTGCTCTTTTAGTGTTTTGTTCTTTCATTCATCTATACTTACCTGGATAAAATGGAGGTGGGAAAACTCACCACCAAAAAAAAAAAGAACAAGAGACAGTACCAAGAGCTAGGGATCTAATCAACACAGACATTAGTAAAATGTCAGAACTAGAGTTCAGAAAGACGATTATCAAGGTGCTAGCTGGGCTCAAAAAAAGCATGGAAGATATTAGAGAATTCCTTCCTAGAAAAATAAAATCCCTCTCTAGAGAAATAAAAGAACTAAAATCCAACCAAGTTGAAATTAAAAAAATCTATTAATGAGGTGCAATAAAAAATGGAGGCTCTTATGCTGGGATAAGGAGGCAGAAGAGAGAATTAGTGATATAGAAGACCAAATGATAGAGAATAAAGAAGCTGAGCAAATAGGAAACAAACAACTACTGGAGAATGACAGGAGAATGTGAGAGATAAGTGATACCATAAGATGAAACAATATTAGAATAATTGTAATCCCAGAAGAAGAAGAAGAAAGAGAGAAATGGGAAGAAGGTATATTCAAGTAAATTATAGTAGAGAATTTCCCTAATTTGGCAAATGGAACAAGCATCAAAATCAAGAAGGCACAGAAAGCCCCCCTTCAAAATCAATAAATATAGGTCCACATCCCATCATCTCAAGTAAAATTTACAACTCTCAGTGACAAAGAGAAAATCCTGAAAGCAGCTTGGAACAAGATGTCTGTAACATACAATGGTAGAAATATTAGACCGGCAAAAGATCTATCCACAGAGAACTGGCAGATCAGAAAGGACTGCCATGATATACTCAGAGCACTAAATAAGAAAAATATACAGCCAAAAATACTATATCCAGCTAGGCTATCATTGAAAATAGAAGGAGAGATAAAAAGCTTCAAGAACACACAAAAATTAAAAGTATTTGTAAACACTAAGCCAGCCTTACAGGAAATATTAAAATAAGTCCTCTAAGTAAAGAGAGAGCCTCAAAGTAGCAGAACAGGAGGAAGAGAGACAATATACAGTGACAGTCACCTTACAGGTAATACAATGGCACTAAAATCATATCTCTCAATAGTTACCCTGAATGTAAATAGACTATTTGCCCCAATCAAAATACACAGAGTATCAGAATGGATTTTTTAAAAAAAAGAGACCCTTTAATATGCTATAGGCAAGAAACTCATGTTAGACCCAAAATACCTCCAGATTTAAAGAGAGGGGGTGGAAAACAATTTACCATGCTAATGATCATCAAAAGAAAGCTGCAGTGTCAATCCTTATATCAGATAAATTAGATTGTAAGCCAAAGACTATAATAAAAGATGAGGAAAGACACTGTATCATACTTAAAGGGTCTGAACAACATGAATATCTAACAAATTTAAATATCTATGCCCCTAACATGGTAGCAGCCAACTATATGAACCAATTAATAACAAAACCAAAGAAACACATTGACAATAATACAATAGTTGTAGGGAACTTCAACACCCCCCTTACTGAAATGGACAGATCATCCAAGCAAAAGATCAACAAGGAAATAAAGGCTTTAAATAACACACTGGACCAGATGGACATCACAGAGATATTCAGAACATTCCATCCCAAAGCAACAGAATACACATTCTTCTCCAGTGCACAAGCAACATTCTCCAGAATAGATACCATCCTGGGTCACAAATCAGGTCTCAACCAGTACCAAAAGATAGGAATAGTTCCCTGCCTATTTTCAGACCACAAGGCTCTGAAACTAGAACTTAGTCACAAGAGGAAATTTGGAAAGAACCCAAATACATGGAGGATAAAGAGCATCTTACTAAAAAATGAATGGGTCATTTCTTCTCGGCCTTTTGGCGAAGAGCAAGTGAAGAATGAAAGGGTCAACCAGGAAATTAAAGAAGAATTGAAAAAATTCATGGAAACAAATGAAAATGAGAACAAAACTGTTCAAAATCTGTGGGACAGAGCAAAGACAGTCTTGAGGAAAGTATATAGTGAAACAAGTCTTTCTCAAGAAACAAGAAAGGTCTCAAGTACACAACCTAACTTAACCCTACACTTACAGGAGATAGACAAAGAACAGCAAAGAAAGTCTAAACCCAGCAGGAGAAGAGAAATAATAAAGACCAGAGCAGAAATCAATGAAATAGAAACCAAAAGAATAGTAGAACAAATCAATGAAACTAGGAGCTGGTTCTTTGAAAGAATTAATAAGATTGATAAACCTCTGGCCTTTCTCTATAGTGAGAAAGTGCTCCATATCACTCACCATCAGAGAAATACAAATCAAAACCACAATGAGATACCACCTCACACCAGTCAGAATGGCTAAAATTAGTAAGTCAGGAAATGACAGATGCTGGCGAGGGTGCAGAGAAAGGGGAACCCTACTACATTGTTGGTAGGAATGCATGCTGGTGCAACCACTCTGGAAAACAGTAGGGAGGTTCCTCAAAAAGTTGAAAATAGAGCTACATTATGACCCAGCAATTGTACTACTGGGTATTTACCCAAACGACAAAATGTAGTGTTCCAAAGGGGTATGTGTACCCGAATGTTTATAGCAGCAATGTCCACAATAGCCAAACTACGGGAAGAACCTAGATGTCCATCAACACATGAATGAATAAAGATGATGTGGTATATATATACAATGGAATACTATGCAGCCATCAGAAGAAATGAAATCTTGCCATTTGCAATGATATGGATGGAACTAGTGGGTATCATGCTAAGTGAAATAAGTCAATCAGGGAAAGACAATTATCATATGATTGATCTCTCCAATATGAGGAATTTAAGAAGCAGGGCAGGAGGCTGTTGGGGGTAAGATGGGAACAAAGGAAATAAGATGGGATCAGGGGGGAGACAAACCATAAAAGACTCTTAATCTCATGAAACAAACTGAGGGTTTTGGGGGGTTGTGGGGGAGTAGGGGTAGGATGGCTGAGTTATGGACATTGGTGAGGGTATGTGCTATGGTGAGTGCGTGAAATGTGTAAGCCTGATGATTCACAGACCTGTACCCCTGGGACAAATAATACATCATATGTTAATAAAAAAATTTGTACAAGACATATAAACTGAAATATTAATTGTATCCATGATTGACATAATGGAATACATTTTTAAAAACAGAGAAAATAGTAGATATTTCTTCAACAGAGTAAAAATATCCAATAGAATTTAAGCACTTAAATATTAAAAGCAAATACTGCAACATGACCAACAGAAAACTCGGGACAAAGGCAAAGGTAAAAGACTCCACTATAAGAACCTTAGCTTTCCATATAATACATGAAACTTTTATAGTAATGAACTAATGTCATTAAAGTAATATTTTGCTTTACATGAAATTAGTCTGAAATGATATATAGCAATCATTCACAATCCCTACATGTAATGTTTGGTGTATGAATTTAATTATTTTTTCTTATCTGTATTTTTTTACTTTTTCTATCCTCATTTGAGGATTCTTAAACTCTTAAGTTGCTTATTTTTTTCCATTTTTATTCTGATTTTATATATTTTAAAAGAGAGAGAGAAATGTCTGAAATCCTATCTATCAAGTGCTTCCAAATTCTGAAACTATTAAATATTTAGACAAAATGCAAACCTTTGGGGAAACTGGGAGAATTTTTTTTTTAATTTTAAACAGAGTGAATTATGTAAACTAAAAGTTATGTGGTATCACAGAATAAATACTAAGGCAGAACTTAACATTTAGCATAAAAGGGAACTAAATTAAAGTCATGTATATGGAAGACAATTTATCAGAACTTTCTCTCAGGCTACCAGAGATCACAATAAAAATAGTAACAAGAATTGTATAGAAAATGTCTAAAAAACCAGATCCTCAGATATAGCTGACCTACGGGAAATTTGACAAGACATAGGAGGAAGATATTTTGGTATGATTATAAAATAATAGTACAGATGTTAAGCTATTTCCTTGTAGGGCAAGAAAGAAAGGCTGGGTTCTGCGATTAGCCATATTTTGGGAGCCATCTCATAGTTACAGACTTGTGCCAAAGGATGAAGTGGAGACTACTTCTCCATTAGTTGTGGAATTCCAGTGTCATCCAGTAACTATAAAAATCATCTGGAAAAGCAGAGTGGGTCCACTTTTCTTTTCCAGATTCTAAGTTTGCTTTATAAGGAAGGAAGACATGGTTTATAGCATGCTCAAAATCCACAGCCTTTTTATATTAGATGGATTTCAATGCACAGAGCTACCCATAAAGACACTGGATGGTAGATAACATTAAAACACTGGAGCCATTTAAGTAAATTACCCATGCTGTATATCATGAATCTCCAGAAAAGATCTTGAAGTAACTAGCAAATTGTCCATGCAACCCAGGGACATATTAGTTTATCTTTTTGTTTGCTGGTTTACATGAGCGGTTTATTTGCAAAGTCCTAGACATAGAGCTGCAGGAATTAGATGGGATGGAGCAAGTAGGCCTGTAAAATTAACCATTCCTAAAGCTGCTGCTCCTAAATCTTTGATGAGAAGATTTTAACAAGAAATAGTATTAAGTTCAAAAGAACATAGTGAAAAATAAATACTATAAAATAAAATACAAGCAAAAACAATGGACAAAAATTAAAAGCTGAAAGTAAAGAATTAAAAAATATATACATACAATAGCACCCAGAGGAAGAATTAAGTTTTAATCCAAAATAGTTAGAATTTTCATATTTTTTTATTTTGTTTTTTATTTTTAAAAAGATGTTATTTATTTGTCAGAGAGAAAGAACACACAAGTAGAGGGGAGGGGCAGGCAGTGGGAGAAGTGGGCTCCTTGCTGAGCAATGAGCCCAATGCAGGTCTCAATTTCAGGACCCAGGGATCATTGCCTGAGCCAAAGACAGACACTCAACTGACAGAGCCATCCCCCAGGGGTCCCCACGTTTAATAGACTTAAGAGACAGAGGGTCCCCATTCCGGTTTATGCACGTCATGAGGCAACCATGACGTGAATCCACTGAATCCACCTGCTCCTGTATTTCTGAAACCATTTCAAATTAGGCAACCATGACGTGAATCCACTGAATCCACCTGCTCCTGTATTTCTGAAACCATTTCAAATTAGTTGGGAGGAGAAACAATTCTTCCTATTCTGAGGAAGAAAAATGTAGTATCAGAGAGTACTAGTCTTGTATTTGGCTTCATAATAAGAAACATTTAGAATGGAATTCCATTTAGGAAACATTTATTTTAAAAACTTTTAAAGAGACTTGTTATATTGATTGTGGCAGTGACAATACATTAGAAATATGACATGGCACTTTTCACTAAAGATGGATTTGTTTCAGAGCCCAAGTGAAGAAGTTTGCCCATAGTGGAAATATCAAAAAATGGGATTATTTATTAACTGGTCTGTAGGTCTGTTTGTGTCCAAAGAAACCACAAGAAAGTTTTGTGAAAGAGAGTATCCAGCAATTTTAACAGCTAGAATAACACTCCTAGAAGAAAAAAGATCTAGGGAACCAGAGGAGACATGTTCACATGAGAATAATAAAACCTCATACAGAGTCCAGAGCTGAACAAATAAAAATCTGGAGTTCTTGAATGCTACTAGGACTTTGAATTGACCTTCTCTGCTCATCATGGAACAACAGCATTGGCTTTTACATCAATGACTAGACATGTTTCTAAGCCATTTCTTTTCTTTTTTAAGCTAAAATTATTCTGTAGATTGTTGTGGGCCTTTAAAAATTTTTTGACGTATGTTTATTAGATCAGTGTTCAAACCCAAAGGTGACAATTTACCTTTATATATTTGGCCTTTTTAGATATTAGGATTATTAAATTTTGTTTTGTTTTCTGTTCTTATTATTTCAGTTTTGTAAGAGAAGGAAGCAAGGTATTGGGACAAGAGTACCCCTTTTTACATTCAATAGAAACTTTTCCTATTTTTTCTCCTAGCCTCTTTGCTACACACAAATACCTTTTCTTTCCTTTTAAAGCTCAAATCTCTTTGCTCCTCTGTTCATTAATTCATTATCCATTGAATAACACCGTGGGGAGCAATGTGTTGCTCCCCACGGTGCTTTTCAATAAATAATGAAAGTAATGAGATAACTGGGCCTCACCAACACCCCAGAGGAGTGAGGAGCTGAGAATTCGTGGAAACCACAGGATTATTTTTTGAAAGGATTTTTTTTTTTTTCATTTGTGCAGTGCTGTAGCCTCGAATTTCCTTATTTCCCCTCATGGGTTCCATAAGCTTTTAGCTCTAAAGTTTTGTTGAGAAGCACGACTGGGGACTTCTCAGGGATCCACACTGATCTTTTCAACTGACTAGGTTGTGAAACTGGTGACTGAGGAATGACAGGAAGGTTGTTAGCAGCCACGGTGTCAGCCAAAAACCAAGTGAACAGAAATGTTTGAATCAAAGGAGTCATGCTCATGACTAATATAGTCTTATACTGATCTTCTGTCTTACTCATAGAACTAAAACAATAGTTTTAGGTGTTGTGTCGACCAGGCTCCATTTGTGATTTGTTTGGCAAGGGTGTCTGATTTGTTAGTGAGCATTTCCACACTGGTTCACACTTTAAATGTGGCATCCTGTGATAATAAAATGAGATCTTAATTTGTATAGGCTTAATCAAAATATATTCTCATTTGTTAAATTCCATACATAAAAGACAAATTCACAGCATTTTATATCTCTAAAATTTTGCAGAAATTAAATGAGTAAATTAAATAACTTGATGGGAAATTAAAGTAGGAACTTCTGTATTTGCAATCCTTATTATGCATGCCATCTACTCACCTTCACATGTTTTATTTATCCTGTTTTATTCATCAAGAGATAAGAGAAAAAACACAGTAGAAAGTTTTAAGAATAAGGCTAAAGGAGTTGCTAATATGCACCTTTGTTTTGAAATAGGACTGCACTCAAAACTTATTGAGGGTAAAGATAACTGCCCACTTTTGTTCTGAAAATTAAGAAGCAAATAATTAAGGCACACCTGCTATTTTCTTTTGCTGCTTATCCTAGAATCTTACAGTCCTTAGAATCATGATTTGTTTCCTGAAACTAACACATAATCTGATGAATTAGGTAAAAGATCAACTTTTCTTGTCTTAGTTTTGGGTTTAATTAAAATAGCAACCAATACTTAATACTTAGGTTCCCATATAAGATCAGACTATGGAAGTCCAGCTAGATCCTTCTGGGAGCCTCATCACTACCACCACCATCACCTTCTACTCCCCACCCCTGTAACTTGCACCTTCAATTTCCCTTGAAAGAGATCTCATCAAGGTTACAAGTCACAAATCAGTATAACCTAAGGAGTTTGGAACATCTTCTGGACATTAGAAGGTTGCTCTGAGAACTCTGCCCCTGTTTCTGACTAAAACCCCAATACTCATGCTGGAAAAGACTTGATTCACCTTAGCCTCAGCACTCATATTCCTAAATTGATCTAGAGGAGGAAAATAGGGGAGAAGGGAAGACAAAGGAGTGACAATTCTGTGTGATTAAGTTTTAAGGTCATCTGAGATTATACAGTGGTAAAACAAAGGGTTTTAAGAATGAGGACTTGAATTTAAATTCAGCTTTGCTGTGTCCCTTAGGTAAATTACTTAAATTCCAACTTTAAATTCCCACAATTTAAATGAAGCTAAACCCATCATCTTGCATGTTTCCTGTTAGTGTTAGGAATAATTCATATCAAATGCCTAGCACAGACATTTCCATCTATTAAATATTCAATAAATTATAGCTAACATTACTACAATTCTTATCTTTTTAGAATGTTATTAAATCACCTAATTTCAGCTACCAATCTGAACCATATAGAAGCTTTTCTTTTTAAATATGGGTTCTAAAATTCCTTATTATATACATAGGTATTTTAGAAATTACTGAAACAGTGATTTCTTTATTCTTAAAACACATGCTTCCATTACTGATATTTTGTCAAATAGCAACTTACAAGAACAGAAGATACTCCTGCCTTCTTCAAGCATTTATTACAATTGTCCTTTTCAACATTTAGTCATAAAAGTGATTTATGTGAGTTGAAAGTTAAAAGCGATAGCTTAAGTTCTCAAAATTAAACAATCACTCAAATCTATGCAAATTGAAATGCCCAAATGTGATGGGAGATGTAAAATGCTAAGTGCAAGTAATATTAAAAAGGCTATTATTTTAATAAATTAAAGACTGATGGTATCAGCACTGTTAACAAAAGACATCTAAGAACAGATTCTTCTATACTTCATTTATCTAATTCTAGAGGTGTGTCAGTGACTAGCCTACCTTCAGCTCTCCCTACCTTGCTTCAAATGGCAGTCACCAATATATGAAAAGAGAGCCTATAAAAAATAACCAATGTTGCAACCATCTGTATATCCTTGTCTTTTTAGATAAGATTTTAAAGGTACTTCCTCTAATTCTCATTTGTTCATGTATGTAACATATTTTCCATAATAGCATCATAATTACATTGTGTTAGAGACAGTTTTATCCATTTCAGTAGCTTACTTCAACACTCCTTTTAGAAAAAAACCAGCCATTTTGATAGCTAATGTAAAAAAAAAAAAAATCACATATTGAATATGAACATGTGAGCAGCTCAGAGCAACCTCTTTGTCATATTTGTCAGGAACCAAGAGCTGCAGTCAGAGCTCTTGGAGCTCGGGGCAGATGGAAATGGGCAATTTCTCAGTAAGAGAAGTCATTAATATTCAAACCTGTAATGGGTATTAAGAAACAATTCAATCTAAAATTTGGGCTATTTGTAGTTGATTTTTTTTTTTGAGCCTTGTCACCAAGGAAATGTAGAATATTTTTCTTCTTGGAATCCTAAATAAATTCATGGGGAGAGAATACTACAAAGCTAAGTTTGAATTATATATGTTAAATTTTTTTTTTCCTTTTTCAGAGGGATTTTAGAGCAATTGATCAGCAGATTTTTCAGAGTTGTCAATAGCCTAAGAGATAGGAACTGATGATTATTAGCATTGTTGATAGGAACTGTCACATCCCAGGCTCCCTATGGGGCATTTTCTTAAAACCAGAATGTTCTAATTTCTTGCATAATTTAAATACAGTTCTACATAGCTTGGTCTAATGCAGAAGTCAGCTATGCTAGAAAATGAGATATATGAGAATACACAAATACACACAGTTCTGTAGTGATTTAGAGCCATAATTTTGGTGTGTTTTATTCTTAATTCCTATCATCTACCTCAGTGAATACAGTCAGGTAGAATGTAGGAATTTTCCATCCTACTGTTAGTAATGCCTAAGACAAAATTTTCAAAGGTTTTCAGTGTACATGTGTAAGAAAAACTCAGTGAAGTTCACATGACATCATGAGAGTTAGCATAAAAGCAAACATTAGAATTCTTAATTTGTTTTAAAAAGTAGATTTTTTAAAAACTGGTCAAAATAATTGTAACAGGGACGCCTGGGTGGCTCAGTTGGTTAAGCAGCTGCCTTCAGCTCAGGTCGTGATCCCAGCATCCTGGGATTACATCGGGCTCCTTGCTCGGTGGAGAGCCTGCTTCTCCCTCTGCCTCTGCCTGACATTCTGTCCGCCTGTGCTTGCTCTCTCTCCCTCTCTCTCTGACAAATAAATAAAAAATCTTTAAAAAAAATAATTGTAACAAAAATTAAAGCTGGCTAGGTCAAGTGCTATACAAAAAATTTCTGAATATATACAGGTCTTAATGTTCACAACCATCATTCATTTAAACATCATTTGAAAGAATAATTGCCTGAAAGGCAAAGACATATGAAGATTTTTCCAACCTAATGACAAAATATTGTAATAGTTCCATATATTTTCATAAATTAAAAAAAACAACACTTAGCCACAAGAAGATATTCACTGAAGGGGACAAAGTTCTAATTTAGTATATTGCACTAAGATATATTTTTAAATCTTTTTATATTCAAGTTTTAAAATAATTAAAATCTAGTAATGAATTTCTGCTATATTTAAACTTTCCAAGTTCACATGCCATATGTTATTTGAGAAGATAATTTGGTGAAAAGGAAGGGGTAGGGAAGAAGAAAAAAAAAAATGAAGGTTATCGGAGCCTGGGTGGTTCAGTTGTTAAGTGTGTGCCTTCAGCTCAGGTCATTATCTCAGGGTCCTGAGATTGAGCCCCATGCCTCAGGTCCTCTGTGCAGTAGGGATTCTTGCTCTACCTCTGACTCTCCCTCTGTGGTCTCTCTCTCTCAAACAGATAAATATATATTTTTTTTTAAATGAAGGTTATCTCCTAAGTGTACATATGGATAAGAAAGAAAAACATGGAGTGCCTGGGTGGCTCAGTCGTTAAGTATCTGCCTTTGCCTCAGGTCATGATCCCAGGGTCCTGGGATTGCGCCCCTCATTGGGCTCCCTGCCACAGAAAGTCAGCTTCTCCCTCTCATACTCCCCTTGTTTGTGTTCCCTCTTTCACTGTGTCTCTCTCAAAGAAATAAATAAAATATTTTTTTAAAAAAGAAAGAAAAGTGTGTATCAGGAAAGAAAATAATGGCATTAGGCTTTACGAGATAATTAAAGGGAAAAAAAGAGACCTTGAATTTGCACAACAAAATCTTACCTTTTTTTTTAGGCCTCTACTCTATGTTTAAAAAAAAGAAATAGGTACAAGAAAATAAATCTTTTAACAATCTTAATAGATACCTGATATTTTAAAATACGTGTATCCTACTTTCTCAATCTAACCCTATTGTCAATAATTAATATTAAAATCATGTATTTATCTCCTATTTTCCAATAATTATCTATTGTTTCCATGAAATAAAACTAAAGATGCACGCAAACCAGCTGTGCTCTCTTTGGTAATAGCCCATATGTTATACAACTTGGAATTGATCCTGACAGGTTATTTATTGTTGGTTTTATTCCAAGGATGGAAAATAGTATAACAGTGTGAAAAAAATAATACAGTGAGGAAAGAATAAAGCAAAGAAAAAAACAAAAGAAAATTACAACTGTTCAATCTTTTTATGTGCATGAAATGTGCTTTAGTAAAGTAAATACAATGCATAATAGTTTGTTGGAATTTATATTTTGAAGTTTTCTAAAAATTTTGTTTGGTTATAAGATAAATTATATTTATATTTTATATTCTCATTACTTGGATTAAATCAAGGGACTATGAATATCTATATTTCAGTAATTTTATTTTCCACAGATTTAATAAACAATTTTAATTGTTTCTTTCTAATTGAAATTTTAAAATAAATACCTTGCCTAGTTATTTTGATTCCTAACAGTTAATGATGAATAGCACAAATTACTATTTTTTTATTTTATTTATTCTTTTTAAAGATTTTATTTATTTATTTGACAGAGATCACAAGTAGGCAGAGAGACAGGCAGGGAGAGAGGAGCAAGCAGGCTTCCCATTGGGCAGAGAGCCCAATGCAGGGCTCGATCCCAGGACTCTGGGATCATGACCTGAACCGAAGTCAGAGGTTTTAGCCCACTGAGCCACCCAGGTGCCCTGACAAATTATTTTTATTAATACTTACTTTGCTCCTATACCAATATTTTTTTTAATTTTTTATTTTTTATTAACATATAATGTATTATTAGCCCCAGGGGTACAGGTCTGTGAATCTCCAGGTTTACACACTTCACAGCACTCACCATAGCACATACCCTCCCCAATGTCTATAACCCAACCACCCTCTCCATACCCCCCTCCCTCTGGCAACCCTCAGTTTATTTTGTGAGATTAAGAGTCTTTTATGGTGTGTATCACTCCAATCCCATTTTGGTTCATTTTTTCCTTCCCTACCCCCCAAATCCTCCACTTTGACTCTTAACTTCCTCATATCAGAGAGATCATATGATAATTGTCTATCTCTGACTGACTTATTTTGCTCAGCATAATGCCCTCTACTTCCATCCACACTGTAACAAATGTCAAGATTTCATTTCTTTTGATGGTTGCATAGTATTCCATTGTATATATATACCTCCTCTTCTTTATCCACTCATCTGTTGATATCTAGGTTCTTTCCATAGTTTGGCTATTGTGGACATTGCTGCTATAAGCAATTATAGCAGCAATTGCTGGGCCATAGGGTAGCTCTATTTTCAACTTTTTGGGGAACCTCCATACTGTTTTCCAGAGTAGTTGCACCAGCATGCATTCCCACCAACAGTGTAGGAGGGTTCCCCTTTTTCCGCATCCTTGCCAGCATCTGTCATTTCCTGACTTGTTACTTTTAGCCATTCTGACTGGTGTCAAGTGGTATCTCATTGTTGTTTTGATTTGTATTTCCCTGATGGCGAGTGATATGGAGCACTTTTCACGTGTTTGTTGGCCATCTGGATGTCTTCTTTGCAGAAATATCTGTTCATGTCCTCTGCCATTTCTTCATTGGATTACTTTTTCATTGGCTGTTGAGTTTGGTAAGTTCTTAATAGATTTTGGATACAAACTCTTTATCTGGTATGTATTTGTGAATATCTTCTCCCATCCTGTCAGTTGTCTTTTAGTTTTGTTGACTGTTTCCTTTGCTGTTCAAAAGCTTTTGATCTTGATGAAATCCCAATAGTTCATTTTTGCCCTTGCTTCTCTTGCCTTTGGTAATGTTTCTAGGAAGAAGTTGCTGTGGCTAAAGTCAAAGAGGTTGCTACCTGTGTTCTCCTCAAGGATTTTGATGGATTCCTGTCTCACATTGAGGTCTTTCATCCATTTTGAGTCTATTTATGTGTGTCATGTAAGAAAATGGTTCAGTTTCATTTTTCTCCATGGGGCTGTACAATTTTCCCAACACCATTTATTGAAGAAACTATCATTTTTCCATTGGATATTCTTTCTTGCTTTGTCAAAGATTAGTTGACTATAGAGTTGAGGATCTATTTCTGGGCTCTCTATTCTGTTCCACTGATTTATATGTTTGTTTTTGTGCCAGCACGATACTGTCTTGATGATGACAGCTTTGTAATAGAGCTGAGAGTCTGGAATTGTGATGCCACCAACACTGGCTTTCTTTTTCAACATTCCTCTGGCTATTTGAGGTCTTCTCTTGTTCCATATAAATTTTAGGATCATTTGTTCCATTTCTTTGAAAAAAAAATTAATGGGATTTTGATAGGGATTGCATTAAACATGTAGATTGCATTAGGTATCATAGACGTTTTCACAATATTTATTTTTCCAATCTATGAGCATGGAACATTTTTCCATTTCTTTGTGTCCTCCTCCATTTCTTTCATGAGTACTTTATAGTTTTCTGAGTACGGATTCTTTGCCTCTTTGGTTAGGTTTATTCCTAGGTATCTTATGGTTTTGGGTGAAATTGCAAATGGGATTGACTCCTTAATTTCTCTTCTGTCTTCCTACTGGTTTATAGAAATGTGACTGATTTTGGTCTTCATTGATTTTATATCCTGACACTTTACTGTAGTCTTGTACAAGTTCTAGCAGATGGAGTGGAGTCTTTTGGGTTTTCCACGTAAAGTATCATATCATATGCAAAGAGTGATAGTTTGACTTCCTCTTTCCTGATTTGAATGCCTGTATTTCTTTTTATTGTCTGATTGCTGAGGCTGGGACTTCTAATACTATGTTGAATAGCTGTAGTGATAATGGACATCCCTGTCGTGTTCCTGACCTTAGCAGATAAGCTCTGTTTTTCTCCATTGAGAATGATATTCACTGTGATTAGCTTTGATGTTCTTGAGGTATGTACCCTCTATCCCTACACTTTGAAGAGTTTTGATTGAGAAAGGATGCTGTACTTTGTCAAATGCTTTTTCAGCATCTATTGAGTGTATCATATAGTTCTTGTTCTTTCTTTTATTAATGTATGGTATCACATGGGTTGACTTGCGGATGTTGAACCAACTTGCAGCCCAGGAATAAATCCCACTTTGTCGTGGTGAATAATCCTCTGAATGTACTGTTGGATCCTATTGGCTAGTATTTTGGTGAGAATTTTCACATCTGTGTTCATCAAAGATATTGGTCTGCAGTTCTCTTTTTTGATGGGATCTTTGTCTGGTTTGGGGATCAAGGTAATGCAGGCCTCATAAAATGAGTTTGGAAGTTTTCCTTCCACTTCTATTTTTTAGAACAGTTTCAGGAGAATAGGAATTAATTCTTCCTTAAATGCTTGGTGGAATTCCCCTGGGAAGCCATCTGGCCCTGGGCTCTTGTTTGTTGGGAGATTTTTGATGACTGCTTCAATCTCCTTACTGGTTCTGGCTCTGTTCCAGTTTTCTATTTCTTCCTGGTTCAGTTGTGGTCATTTATACCTCTGTAGGAATGCAACTATTTCTTTCAGAGTGTCAAATTTGCTGGCGTACACTTGCTCATAATATGTACTTATAATTGTTTGTATTTCTTTGGTGTTGTGATCTCTCTTCTTTCATTCATGATTTTATTAATTTGGGTCCTTTCTCTTTTCTTTTTGATAAATCTGGCCAGGGGTTTATCAATCTTATTAATTCTTTCAAAGAACCAGCTCCTAGTTTTGTTGATTTGTTCTATTATTTTTATGGTTTCTATTTCATTGATTTCTACTCTGATCTTTATGAATTTTCTCCTCCTACTGGGTTTAGGCATTCTTTTCTGTTCTTTGTCTAGCTCCTGTAAGTGTAGGGTTAGGTTGTGTACTTGAGACCTTTTTTGTTTCTTGAGAAAGGCTTACATCACTATATACTTCCCTCTCAGGACTGCCTTTGCTATGTCCCAAAGATTTTGAACAGTTGTGTTTTCCTTTTTATTCTTTCCATGCATTTTTTCAATTCTTCTTTAATTTCCTGGTTGTCACATTCATTCTTTAGTAGGATGCTCTTTAGCCTTCATGTATTGGCGTTCTTTCCAAATTTTCTCTTGTGACTGAGTTCTAGTTTCAGAGCCTTGTGGTCTGAAAATAGGCAGGGAACTATCCCTATATTTTGGTACTGGTTGAGACCTGATTTATGACCCAGGATGGTATCTATTCTGGAGAATGTTCCTTGTGCACTAGAGAAGAATGTGTATTCTGTTGTTTTGGGATAGAATGTTCTGAATATCTCTGTGATGTCCATCTGGTCCAGTGTGTTATTTAAAACCTTTATTTTCTTGTTGATCTTTTGCTTGGATGATCTGTCCACTTCAGTAAGGGGAGTGTTGAAGTTCCCTACAACTATTGTATTATTGTCAATGTGTTTCTTTGATTTTGTTATTAATTGGTTCATATAGTTGGCTGCTCCCATGTTAGGGGCATAGATATTTAAAATTGTTAGATCTTCATGTTCAGACTCTTTAAGTATGATACAGTGTCTTTCCTCATCTTTTATTATAGTCTTTGGCTTACAATTTAATTTATCTGATATAAATCACTGCAGCTTTCTTTTGATGATCATTAGCATGGTAAATTGTTTTCCACCCCCTCTCTTTAAATCTGGAGGTATTTTGGGTCTAAAATGAGTTTCTTGCCTATAGCATATCAATGGGTCTTTTTTTTTTTCTTTTAATCCATTGTGATACCTGTATCTTTTCACTGGGGCATTTAGCACATTTACATTCAGTGTAACTATTGAAAGATATGAATTTAGTGCCAATGTATTGCCTGTAAGGTAACTGTTATTATATATTGTGTCTGTTCCTTTCTGTTCTTCTACTTTAAGGCTTTCCTCTTTGCTTAGAGGACCCCTTTCAATATTTCCTGTAGAGCTGGTTTGCAAAAAACATTTGCAAATTTTTTCAGTTTTTGTTTGTCCTGGAATCTTTTTACCTCTCTTATTTTCAATGATAGCCTAGCTGGATATAGTATTCTTGACTGCACATTTTTCTCCTTTAGTGCTCTTAATATATCATGCAAGTTCTTTCTGGCCTGCCAGGTCTCTGTGGATAAATCTGCTGCCAATCTAATATTTTTACCATTGTGTAACAGAGTTCTTGTCCCAGGCTGCTTTCAGGATTTCCCCTTTGTCACTCAGACTTGTAAGTTTTACTATTAGATGACAGGGTGTAGACCTATTCTTATTGACTTTGAGGGGGGTTCTCTGCACTTCCTGGATTTTGATGTTGTTCTGTTGGCCATATTAGGGAAATTCTCTACTATAATTCACTCCAGTATACCTTCTGCCCCCCCGCTTTCTTCTTCTTCTGGAATCCCAATTATTCTAATATTGTTTCTTCTTATGGTATCACTTATCTCTTGAATTTTCACCTCGTGGTCCAGTAGTTGTTTGTCTCTCTTTTGCTCAGCCACTTTATTCTCTGTCATATGGTCTTCAATATCACTAATTCTCTCTTCTGCCTAATTTATCCTAGTAGTAAGAGATTTCATTTTTTATTGCACCTCATTAATAGCTTCTTTGATTTCAGCTTTGTTAGATTTTAGTTCTTTTATTTCTCTAGAAAGGGCTTTTATTCCTCCAGACAGGGTTTCTCTGTTACCTTTCATGCCTTTTTTGAGCCCAGCTAGCACCTTCTTTATTTTTTTTTAAAGATTTTATTTATTTATTTGACAGAGAGAGCACAGTAGACAGAGACGCAGGCAGAGAGGCAGGCAGATAGAGAGAGAGAGGGAAGCAGGCTCCCTGCTGAGCAGAGAGCCCGATGCGGGACCCTGAGACCATGACCTGAGCTGAAGGCAGCGGCTTAACCCACTGAGCCACCCAGGCGCCCCCCAGCTAGCACCTTCTAAATTGTCATTCTGAACTCTAGATCTGACATATTACCAATGTCTGTATTGATTAGGTCCCTAGCCTTCAGTACTGCCTCTTGTTTGTTTTTG
Organism: Mustela putorius furo; assembly: GCF_011764305.1. Lineage (NCBI taxonomy): Eukaryota > Metazoa > Chordata > Mammalia > Carnivora > Mustelidae > Mustela > Mustela putorius. Next base: position 3,393,820 of record NW_025421290.1, on the reverse strand, counting down.
TTTTTGTTTTTGTTTTTGTTTTTGTTTTTGTGGTGAGTTTTTCCACCTTGTCATTTTACCCAGAATAGAATATATTAGTGAGAGAATCAGAGCCACCCACTTGATTTTGGGAGTATTTTGGTCTCTTAGAAGAAACTACCTACCCAAATTTTAAAGGAAAAAAAACCATATAAACACATAAAAAATAAGGGTAAACACAATGAAGGTATGGGATATGACTGTAAAGATGAAAATAAAATAAAATTTCTAAAAAAAGGAGTTGATAAGATATGTTGGTTGGGAAAAGAAAGAAAAAGAAAGTGGAGAGAATTTACTCAGGCTGGACACTAGAACAAAGCCCCATGCTAGGTTTAGGGTATATTTTGATCTATTAGAAGAAGTTGTATTCCAAAATTTTTTAGAAGAAAAACCCTATGTGTATTGAAAAAATAAAGTTAGATACCATGAAGGATAAAATATGACTACAATAATAAAGGCTTTAAAAAGAATTTTTTAAAGAAAGGTATTGTTAAGATAAACTAGTTAGAAGTGCTAAAGAGGGAAGAGTAAAAGCTACAAAAATTAGAATAAGAAAAAAATAAAATTAAAAAAATTTAATTAACTTTGGAGGACTAAAGAATCCTGGTGAAAAAGCCATGAATTCCATGCTTTGCTTTCCCCTCCTCTGGAATTCTGCTGTTCTCCTTGATCAGTGTGCTTGGTCTTGGCTAGATGTTCTTGCTGATCTTCTGGGGAGGGACCTGTTGTAGTGGTTGGCAAATGTCTTTGCCCAAGGTGAAATTGCACCTACCTTGCCTGGGGCTGGGCTAAGTAATATGCTCAGTTTCACTCAGGAACTTTTATTCCCTGAACATTTTCCATAGAACTCTGGAGGAGGGGAACGAAAATGGGGGCCTCCCCATCTCCAGCCCAATGTGGTCAAAAACTTAGGGCCCCATTTCAGGGTGCCATCAGAAAAAAGCCCTCAATCCCTCCCATCTCCCTGGTCTCCAGGCACACTCTGTGCTCACACGGCCTGTGACCAAGCATTTCTGTCTCTGGCACACAGCCCCGTTCAGAGTTGCCAAACCCAGCAGATCCCTGCTATTCTTCCAAAGGGGTTCTCCCTGGATCTGCCACTTGTTGTGTCTCTGCTCAAAGAGTAGTGGCCCGATTGTGCCATAGATCATAGTTTAAGGTAACCCCAAGCTGAGAGCTCACTCCTCTGCTCTGTCCCTGTAGCCAGCTTCCCCACTCCAATACCTGTGATCTCTGTGACACTCAGACACCCCTGATCCTTCTGTGACCCCACAGGACCTGAGACCATGCTGTCCCCAAGAGGGTTCCACCTCCACTTAGCCTCAGGAGCAATGTCCCTCAGTGGGACAGACTTTTAAAAGTTCTGATTTTGTGATCCATTGCTCCACTGCTTGCCAGGATCCGGCCTCTCCCTCCGCAGTCTATCTTCCCATCACTTCGGATTCACTTCTCCACATGTCCTACCTTTCAGAAAGTGGTCGATTTTCTGTTTCTAGAATTGTTGCTCTTCTTCTCTTTGATCTCCTGTTGGATTTGTAGGTGGTTTGATGGTTGGATTTGGAATAGTTTGATAACTATCTAGCTGATCTTCTGCTACCTGATGTCATCTCAGCCTGCTACTCCTTAGCCATCTTGACTCCTCCTCCTATAATCAATATTTTGCTTCTAATAGGTTAATCAGGCTGAATGTTTTCTAGAGTTTTCTACAGTCTGGTTTCTCAAACCTTCCATGAACTTGGATTCCTGTCTGTCCTAGCTTTTAATGTGAAGAACGATTGATGTAGTAATACAAAATCAAGAATGCATTAGATTATGCACATCTTTTATCTTCTGCAGTTATTCTTCCCTACTTGTACATTTGCATGAATATAATCACATGAATTCTTTTGTGTGTTTTTTCTTCAAGAATTGTTAAGTTTCTGAAATTCAACTCTACTTCAGCCTGCATTTCTTATTAGTTTTGGGGGGTTACTTTGCATTAAATCAATATACCATATTGTATTAATCCATTTTACTGATGAAATACATGAGTTATTATCCAACTTGATTAAAAACAAATATACAAAGAAAATTCTTCTTCATATATCTTGAGAAATGTGTACAGAAGATTTGCATATATGCTTAGGAGGAAAATTACTAAATGACAGAGCATGTGCGCCTCAGAATTTGTTAATTAACATCTAACAATTCTAAGGTGGTTGGAGCAATATACATTCTTAGTTATAGAATATGAAGATCCTATGCCTATAGCCATGCCAATAGTTATCACCACACTTTAATGATTAGTGAGTAGTGGTAAAATACTTTTTAATTTCCATTTTCTTTATTATCAAGTACCAAAAACCTTTTCATGTGTTTATCATCTGTTTGCATTTCTTCACTTGTGAGGTACTTATTCTAATACTGGCTACCTCTCTTTTTCTCATTTATGGAAGCATTTTTCATCCATTCTGCAGACTAATTCATTGTCTATTGTGTATGTAACAAATATATTTTTTCCACTTGGAATCTTGTCTTTTCTTTTTACAAAGTGTCTTTTGGCCTTTCACATTTTTATTATGTCTTGTTATTATTTTAATTTGTATTTATATTTAGTGCTTTTTACACCTTCTTTCCCAAGGCTTTCTTTGTCACAAAATATTGGAGATGACATTCTATAGTACATGCTAGAAATATGTACAGTTTTGAGTATCACATTCAAGACTGAAATTCAACTCTACTAGAAGTGATTTAACTTTGCATGAGGTAAGGGAACAATTTCATATTTTTCTGTATGGATATCTACTTAGATCCTTTTTTTAATTATTATTAAAATGCTATCTTGGCCCTACTGGTTTACAGTAACTCCTCATCATATTTCAGTTGTCTGTGTATGTGTGGATCTATTTCTGAGCTATTATAAACTTTCAGTCTCTTTGTCCTCTTACACAATGATGGTGGCTTCATTACTATAATTATATCTTTAGTTCTATATCTGATCATGTAAGTATTCTTTGCTCTTCTTTATGGCTGACTTGGTATTTTTTGTCCATTGCATTTCCATATGAATTTTATTTTTAAAAATTTTATTTATTTTTAATATTTTTATTATGTTAAGTTAGTCACCACATAGCACGTCATTAGTTTTTTATGTAGTCCACATGAATTTTAGAATTGGCTAGACAATGCCACAAAAATATGTTGGGATTTTGAAGAGTGTTCTAATATATCTGTAATTATATTATGGAGAATTGGAATTTGGGGAGATTAAAAATTCTAATATGTGAACATGCTGTATCTCTCCATTTATTTTGGTCTTATCTCTCTCAATACTTTTTTCTTACACGTTTTCTTTAAATTAATTTCTAGGTACTTTGTATACCAGATGCTATTAAAATGGTAATGTTAAAAGTTAAACTAAAATTACCAGATAAAATCTTAATTATCTAAAAGATAATATAAAGGGCACATTTTTCTAGGACCCTCTCCCAACCTATCCCTCTCTTTCTCTCTAAATTTGAACTGATCTCCATAATAGAAAAGAAATTATTGTGTTATTCCAGCTCTTGGGCAATTCTATTTCTTAGTGCCTGAGTGAATTCTTTGGAACTTCTAGCTTAATCTGAAAAATGAAGTTACAATACTGTGAAATACAGTGATATAATCTAAGTGTGAAAAATGTGTAATTTTGATCACAGTGGGGTTGATGGGATAATTTCAATAGTTTCTGGAGCTGACAATTTAAATGTAGTCAACTTATATTAGTAACTTACAAACTTTCTCATATTGCATATTTTTGTGTCTCTATAATATAGATTTGCTGCAGCTGTTTAGTTAATTCTGAGCATGTAATTGCTTGAAATCAATTTATAATCTCAATATTTTGTTCTTAATGGAGTATCCTATTAAACTCAGTTATCTTTTATTTAATAAAAATATCTTTTTTATTGAAGTAGAATTTCAGACACATATCTGAAACAGAAAGAAAAAAGAAAAATGATTTTCAAGACATTGGACAGCAGGCAACAAAGGACAGTGATCATTGAGACAAAGAACAAATGGGTTAGCCCTAGGCATGGCCCAGATTCCTGACTTGAAAAGTTTACAGGTCCTGGCACAGAGAAGGGGAACCAAGGTAGAGCCCAGCTCACTCCTTAAGTTGAGGGGAAGGACACTAGAGTTTTCATAGACCACGGTAGCCAGAATGAAAATATAGAACATTGGAGAGCATAGAAGTTCACACAGAATCTGCTACCTGCTGAGGGAATCTCTTGATTACTCGGCATTTATCAGTATATGAATGTGAAGAAATTACTCAAACCCAGGGAGAGAATTATCTGAAAAAATCAGTGAAAACAGAACTCAAGAGAGCAAACAGGGACGAGAATCGTATCTATTACCTGTAGCCAGTATAGAAAATCTAAAAATGGATAGGGTTGGGTAGAGTACTGAGAAGAGTCAGTGGTGATGAATGTTTAACCTTGGATTAAATGTTCCTTTGAAATTGCTTTACAAATTTTAAGAACATCACAGCTGTTTACAAATAAGTAAACAAAACTGTCATACTGCTTCCAAATACTAAATTGTGTCCCAGAATAAAGTCCAAGAATGTTTATAAGAATGCAAAAGTAATGAGTCTACAATAATGTAAAATTCACAATGTCTGGACCACATCAAAGATTTGAAAAATATATCCCAAAGTGAGGAGAAAATTAATTTATGACATTGATGAGAATTGACACAAATATTAAATTTATAAAACAAGGACACTTAAAAGATTAGAACTAAATTCCATACACACAGAAAGTTAGGTAAAGATATAAACAAATGTATACATCAATGTATCAATGTATCAAACTTTTATAGTTGAAAATACAATGTCTGAAATAGAGAACATACTGGATGAGATTAATTTCAATTAGACATTACTGGATAAAAGATTAGTAGCTTTAAAATCAGCAATACAAACAAGAAAAAACTAAATGCCAAGAGAATTTTTTAAATGAAATAAACATTAGTGAATTGTGGACCAATTTAAAATATCCTAATAGATGAAAGAGGGAACAAGCTATTTGAAGAAAGAAAGGATGAAAATTGCCCAAATTTGATAAAGGTATAAACCCAAGCTAAGCAAAAATTAATCATGAGACACATAAATCACAGTCAAATTGTTCAAGCCATTTACTGCAAGAAAAGCTATAAAGTGGCAAGAGACAGACACTTTATTTACAAAGGAATAAAGGTATAGATGACATCAGATTTCTCATTGGAAACAATGTAAATCAGAAGACAAAGAGCCCTATCTTTAAGTATTGCAAAGAAATTTAATTTGGGGGCTGGGTATCTGGGTTGCTCAATTAAACATCTGCCTTCAGCTCAAGTCATGATCTCAGGGTTCTGGGAAAGAGCCTCACTTCAGGCTCTTTGCTCAGCAGGGAGTAAGCTTCTCCCTCTCCCTCTGCCTCTCAACCTCACTAATGCTTTCTCTCTTTCAAATAAGTAAATAAAATCTTTTAAAAAAGAAAGAAGTTTGAGATTTCATATCCAGAGAAAATAACTTTTAAAAATTTGAGGCAAAATAGACTTTTTCAGACATACAAAAGTTGAAAGAAATCATCTACCAACCAGTATTACAAAACATGCTAGTCTTTCAGGCAGAATGAAATGAGAGCCGACTGAAATATGAGATTTCCATAATGAAATAAAAGCACAAATAAGGATAACTATAATAATAAATTTATAGGGTAACCTTGTTACTAATTAAGTCTTTTAAAAATAAAGTTGACTAAACAGAAATATTAACACCTAATGTAGTTTATAACATATGTATAAGTAAAATATAAGACAACAAAAATGCCAAAAAAAATCCCTATGAAATATTATAAATATTCCCTGTAGTTAATAAACATGAGGAATCATTATTTCCTGAAATAATTTAGTATAAAGATACTCATGTATAGTAACTTATAATAAATAAATGCTAATGGTAATAAACTGATATGAACACATGCTTAGTGAAAAATTTACCTTAAAACATAGTCTAAAATGGAAACTCATTAATGAGAATGAATATTAAACATGTTACAGATTCCAAATGCTTGCCATCAAAAGCATAAATGAGAGGTTGACAGAAAAAAAATGATAAACATTCATAATGATATGTTTATTGTGTTTTCTTGTATGATGGGGGCGATTATTCTACTGTAGTGAAATACACAAAAGTGTCAGGTCCTAGTGAAGATATTAATGATGGTACTGTAAATGCAGGTGATAAAATCATTATTGGAGATACAGTGAAAATGTATATTCTGTGAGTTGATCTTTTGAACAGCCTGAATTTATCAGTAAGACATTCCTGGGTATCCATTCAACTAGAGAGATCACCTGCAAAACCATGGTACTGGATCAAAAGACAATGCTTTTTAAATCACTGTTGTAGTGCTATTTTATCCCTAAAATCCTGTTCCATCGTTATCATGAGATGTCCAACACCAGTTTAATGACAATAATAATAATTATACTTCATCTCCAATATCTTTAAATAATTGTAATAAATGCATAATGCATTAATATGAACAGATATAATGTGTTTTGGATCTTTGTATATTAAAACTTGTACTGAACATATAATTCTTAAGAATAAGTGTTCTAGTATCTGAGGTCTATATTTATCCCATTATTTCATTTATCAATGTAGCAAAATACAAAACGTGAATGAATATAACATATATAATAGTCTTTATTAACTTAATAGTCATGCATTTTTGGGGGGAAACAAAAATGTTTATTCATATGAATAGGTTGTTTATTAATAGAGTAGTATACAGATATCATTGATAATATTTTATAATATGTGAATATATACTCAGTATCTCTCTAAAAATAAAGCAAATGGTAAATCCTAAAACATAACTGACCTGAAAGATCTCAAATATAAACCTGAAGTATTATTATTTCCCTAATGTGAGTGAGATGGTCTATCCTGGGCTTTCATGTTTTCTTCTATTCTCTGGAATAATATCTATATGAAAGACATTTTGTGTTCTCTATGATTTAGGTTTTTTTTTAAATCTGTACACATTTTGGAGGGTTCATTTCTTTACCAATGATACAATTTAATTATGGGAGATCTATAAAATCCTTTGTGCTTCTGGAAATATTTATGGTGATTTATAAATACTAGTAAAGAATATTTATTCCATCTATCTTGTTTTAACTTAAATACATAATGTTTAATATTAATAAATATTATTTATTTCTTATATATAAAATATATATTTATTATTATTTATATATAATACATGTTATATATAAATTTATAAATTATAAATTATATATTTATATATAAATTATATATTTAGTTATTATTTATTATTATTATTTATATATAAAATATACATTATGTATATAAATAAATAAATAAACAATAAATAGCATAATAATAAATATTTGGGCCTTGCACAAATGAGGAGATTGTCCACACCATCTATGGCTTCATTTGGTACACATAGGGGGCCACTCCCCTTGGTCCACTTGGACCCCTGCACACTCCCTACTGGGAAAGAATAAATGCTCTGTAGACCTACCCCCTCTCTCTCCCTCTTTCACTGTGTTTAATTCCTTAGAGAAAATGCAGTCAAATCCTTCCAATCAGACATATGTTGATATTCATTGTGCCTTCCATTTGCCTTAAACTTTCTTGAGGATTTCTCATCCTTTTATCTGTTTCAGGTATTTTAAATAAGTAACTTTCCCTTCAACAATGTCTAGTATTCTTCACATTCATTTAAATGTTTATTTTTCTCCAGAAATTCTGCTATTTTTCTCATTTACTTGTTTTTTCTTAATACATTGTTCTTTTTAAAATAGATTACTATTATAAATTATTTATGAACTATTTATGAACTACTATCTATAAGCTATCCCATTATAAAAAAATAGGAATGGCAGATTTCTTTCTGTTCTATGACACAATAGCATATTTTAGTACTTCTGGTTTTTCTTTTTTTAAGATTTTATTTATTTATTTGGCAGACAAATCACAAGTAGGCAGAGAGGCAGGCAGAGAGAGAGGGGGAAGCAGGCTCCCCGCTGATCAGAGAGCCCAATGCGGGACTTGATCCCTGGACCCTGAGATTATGACCTGAGCTGAAGGCAGAGGCTTTAACACACTGGGCCACCCTGGTGCCCTTCTACTTTTGTTTCTTAATTCAATAATATTTCTATGACTGCCTGCAATCTTTAGGACATCCTTCATTTCTTTTATATAGTGGTGAAACTGCAGCAGCCTAAAATAAAATTTACTTGCAATTCTGCCTTCAATTAAGCCTATATTACTTGGTTTCGGTCAATGTAATGACATTGAACTTAATATCTTCCCAATAAAATTTGGGCATGGGGCACTTAGGTTTTTACTTCCTAGCAACAGCAAATTTTTATATTTGTAGAAATTAGTTTCTAGCTCTTCAAAATATCCACACATGGGTGCCTGGGTGGCTTGGTAGGTTGGGCATCTGCCTTCAGCTCAGGTCATGGTTCCAGGGTCCTGAAATCGTATCCCCCGCCAGGATCCCTGCTCTGGATCTGCTTCTCCCTCTGCCCTTCCGCCTACTCATTCTCTCAATCTCTCACTCTCTTTCTCAAATAAATGAATAAAACATTTTTTTTTAAGAAAATGTCCACACACTTCATATCTACAAGACTTGTCTTGGTGGGCCAGTTGTTTACCAGTCAGGTCCTTTTACACCTACAAGGTCATCACATAGAATATTCATATCTAAACTGTCCATCATTATTAAATTCTTAGAAGCACATTAGATGTCATCATTAGGTTTAATTCTTCCTTCTCAAGAAAAATGACTTTGAAGCACAGTGTTACTTTAAACTTGTGAAGTTGAAACTGGATTCCAAATATATATTCTTTTTTTAATGGGCTCTCTAAAGTGTCTTTTAGAGGGTTCTATTATCTGTATTCCTAATTATTTTGTTTTGACAAGAGACTTTTTTTTTAGTGATGTATTTCTTTTTATACATTATAATTCTCTTTTTGAGCTTATCTTCAACATGGGATAAATATATACACTTTTTTTTTTTTTTTTTAAGGAAAGCCATGTGCTCTTAGCTATGAAAATCCCTCTCTTAGAAAGCTTTGCAACAGTTGTTTCCAGAGTTCCAGAAGATGACAAGGTCTTGTACCAGTTAATATTCCTATAGCACATGAACAATATAAATAAAGGCTGTATAATTTTTTACAAAGTGATTTTCACCCAAAGTTCAAGGAAGAAGACAGCCTACTTATGATATACCTGAATAAGTAGACAAAGATTTTCAACTTTTCATAATTTCAATAGCTTTCAAGGTTCTTATTTATGAAAACTTCTAATCCTAGCTGCACTTGGAGTACATTCAAAATCATATCTTATCTGACTGTTCGACCATATCTTATATTACTGGTTCCCTGCTGTAAGATTTTATATACTAATCTTCTCCCCACACTGTCCTTAGCCCGCACTGTATTTATTTGCGCATAAAGTGCTCATATAAAAACCCCTCCCCTTCCTTTCTGTGCATGTAAGGATTTATTCTTTTTTTAAATCTTTTTTTAAAAAGATTTTATTTATTTATTTGACAGACAGAGATCACAAGTAGGCAGAGAGGCAGGCAGAGAGAGGGAGGAGGAAGCAGGCTCCCCGCTGAGCAGAGAGCCCGATGCAGGGCTCGATCCCAGGACCCTAGGATCATGACCTGAGCCAAAGGCAGAGGCTTTAACCCACTTAGCCATCCAGGTGCCCCTGTAGGGATTTATTCTTTATTTAATTCCCTTTTGTTCACTTTGTAGCTACAGCCACATTTTCTGAAAAAGGCTAATAGATCAGACTTCTGTATATTGTCTCTTGCTTAACTCCAAAACTGTGACCCATTATGTTCCTATTTTATGTGAGATACCATGAAACATTTGATGTTGACCCAGGACACTGTCTTGCCAGGTGGTCACATTCTTATTCTACTATATCAAACATTTTCAATTTATCTTCTGCTCTTATTTGGAAAAAGGAAAGATTAAAGAAATTAATTAACTAATTAAATTTTAATTTCATTGATTCATTTTATTTTATTTATTTATATATTAAAATATATAAAAGTTTTCTATAAAATATTTATTTATAATTAATTTAATTAATTCAATTTAATTAATTAAGGATTAAAATTCTTAAAATCAAATGGGGAATTTTCTTGAAATCAAATCATTTCTTCTCATTATTCTCTTTTTTCTATTGTATGTGTGAATGATTTGGGCTGCTTGTCCACTACGTAGCTAGCACTGACTATTCCATTCCTTACAGATGTTTCTTAAAGACTGGCTAGAAAATGGGACACATGTTTTCTAACCTCCTCTTTGGTAAAACTGAATACAAACATATGAATCCTTTGCATTTTAATAACTTTGCCAGTTACTACTATAGGGAAACAAGCAGGAATAGCAACACAATAAATAGCAAAACAATAATAAAAACTTTGAAAAAAGTTAATATACCCAAAATGTTCTGACAGCCATGGTCTTGGAGCTCTCTTTTCTTATTCCTTCCAAATCTCGCTTCTACATTCATTTTATATATGTGGTACTAGTATCTCCCTATCCTCATGCATTGAATGAGGTTCTCTCTTCCAGACCTATAGCACCAACATTTAAATTTATTTAAAACAGCAGCTTATGTCTAATCTCAATTGTATAATTTCTTACCATTTATGAAATTTAAGACTAAATCTAAATTTTATCACATATTAGGTATTATTGTCTCTTGACACTTCTCCAAAAGTTCATAGAAAGACTGAAAGATAAACCAATATACATGGACCTTACCTGTACTAGCAAAAATTTAAAAACAACAACAACAAAAAAAAAAACCTGCCAGTAAGGTGGTAGGTAAGAAATACTAGCATTTTCAGGAGAGATAAATAAGCCTATTATGAAAGTCTTCCAAAATTCCAACCCACAATATGGTAATCTGCATAGCTCCCTATGATAACATTCCTGCAATTTGAAAAACGGTAAACAGTTAGTGATGGATGTATTGGGTTTCTGTGTATTGCTCCTTGCTCGACTCTGAAACTACAGTCCCTTTATGTTCAAGATCTGGAAGATGTTGCCTATAACTAGATATCATCATAATTATATGTTGATAATAATTATGACAATATTATTATATTATATTACATTAATATAATATTCCTCTATGTGACAGTAACTATGCCAAGTACTTTGGAGACCCTATTTCATTTAACCCTTGTAAGTCTATGACGTATATATTGTGCTCCTATATATTAAATGAGGGAGCTAAGGTTCAGAGAATAAGTAATTTAACTAAGGTCATACAGCTAATAATGCTGGAAAACATGATTTGAATCCAGTTGTTTTGAACTCCAAATCTCAATCATACTAATCACCCTTAAAAATTTTTTTTGGTTGGGGGCACCTGGGTGGCTCAGTGTGTTAAAGCCTCTGCCTTTGACTCAGGTCATGATCCCAGGGTCCTGGAATGGAGCCCCACATCGGGATCTCTGCTCAGCGAGGAGCCTGTTTCCCCCTCTCTCTCTGCCTGTCTCTCTGCCTACTTGTGATCTCTGTCTGTCAAGTAAATAAATAAAAAATCTTAAAAAAAAAATTTCTGATTGGATTTTCACAAGTGACTTATTTAAAAAAAAAACAAAAAAAAAAACCCTAGACATTAATCCAGACTCAACACTTCACAGTCTTTGTTCTGACAGTATGTTGTGTATCAAATATCTTATTTGTCAATTAGAGTTACCCTTGACTTTTTTTCAATTCTGATGATCAACAGGGGTCAATGAAATAGCAGGACCATGTTATTAACTTTATTGTTTTTTTGTTTTTTTTTTTTTTTTTGGTTTTCAAATTTTATTTTTTTTTATTTTTTTTTTTATTTTTTTTTTTATTCTAAAATTTTAACTTTTCTTTCTATGTCATTCTTAATCTTGGGTCCTCTCTTGGTTCCTGGTCCCTGACATTGGTTGGCATGTACATTCTGCCATTCTCCCCCCTCTTCTTTCCCTAATATACCCAGAACTACCCCCTGCCCTTTCTGTCAAATCAAAGTATCTTTAAGGAGTTTCTTTCATACTTGGGTCAGTGGAGGCTTTGCCAATCTGCACACTCCCAGATGGCTAAGAGATACTTTCAGATCATTTTAATCATCTGTTTTTCATATCCCAAAGACTTTGATGCTTATAAGAGGATTATCTCTCAAGAATAGATCGGGTTAGAGAAGAAGCTGTTAAAATTCCATTATTTCTTTCGACTGTTGTTATCACTATGGCTGCATTGGGAATAAATGATTTGGGCTTTTAGAGTTGGTGCATGAAACCAGGTTAAGGAAGAGGTACAGTATTTCCCTTTATAGAATGGAATGATGTTAATATGGTCAAAATATGATTAATTCTTTGAGGCATGACTTCACTTCTACTAACTTGGTCAGCAAGGCCACATGTGAATATGATCCATAGCATTTATCTCTACTAAGACTCATAAACAAGTTTCCAATCTCAGATATTACACTCAATTATTTTAAATATGCAAGTAGAATGGCTTTAGCTCACAGTTTATGTGATAAAATGACTAACTCAAAAGTACATGACATTACACAGAAGATCCAGTAAAGACACACTTAATTTCCAAATTAACCAAATTTCTAAGATAATAGAGATCATCACACTGCAATACATTATAAGCTTTAGTAGTGAGGGATAGGAGGATCAAAAACCATTTAAAATAATAAATATGAAACTATTCAATAGTCTACAGCATTACTAAATAAGGTAACCAATAAAAAACTGGAGGAGAAAATTAATTTTATATACAGGCATACTATGTTTTATTGCATTTTGTTTTAATTGAAGGTTTGTAGGAACCTTGCATGGAGCAAGTCTAATAGCACCACCTTTCCAACAGCATTTGCTGACTTTGTGTTTCTTTGTCACATTTTGGCAATTTGTGTAATATTTCAAAATTTTCATCATCGTTATTATATTTATTGTGCTCATCAGTTATTTTTGCTGTTACTGTTGTAATTGTTTTGGGGTGCCATAAAAATCTCACCCATATAAGATGATGAACTTAATCCACAAATGTATATCTTCTGACAGCTCCGTTGACTGGCTATTCTCTCATTCTCTCTTTCTCCTTGGGCCTCTATGCCTGAGAAATAATAGTATTGAACTGATGCTAGTTAATTACCCTACAATGCCCTGACAGTGGTCAAGTAAAAGGATAAGTCACACATCTCTCATTTTAAATCAAAAGCTAGAAATTATTAAGCTCAATGAAGAAGGTATGTTCAAAAACCAACGTAGATTGAAAGCTAGGTCTCTTGAGCCAAGCACTTAGCCAAGTGCTTTTCCTTTGTGAATCCAAAGGAAAGGTTCTTGAGGAAATTAAAAGTGCTACTTCAGTGAACACACGAATGATAAGTGAAATAGCTTGCTGATATGGAGAAAGTTTTAGTGGTCTGGACAGATCAAATCAGCTACAACATTCCCTTAAGCCAAAGGCTGATCCAGAGTAAGACCCTGAGAGAAGTGAGGAAGGTACAGAAAAAAGTCTGAAGCTAGCAGAGGCTGGTTTATGAAGTTTAAGGAAGGAAGCCATTTCCATCATATAAAACTGCAAGGTGATGTAGCAAGTGATGATGTAGAAGCTACAACAAATTTTCTAGAAGATCTAGCTAAGAAAATTAATGAAGGTAGCTGCATAAAACAACAGACTTCCAACATAGACAAACAGCCTTCTGAAGACGTCATCTAGGAGTTTCATAGCTGAGAAGAGAAGTTGATACTTGGCCTCAAAACTTCAAAGGAGAGGCTGACTCCTTTGTTAGAGGTTAATGCAGCTGGTGACTTTAAGTTGAAGCCAATGCTCATTGATCATTCCATAAATCATCCTAAAATCCTTAAAAATTATACTAAATCACTCTGCCTATGCTCTATAAATGGAATAACAAAGCCTGGATGACAGCACATCTGTTCACAACATGGTTTATTGTATATTTTAAGCCCAAAGTTGAGACCTACTGCTCTGAAAAAAGAGATTCCTTTCAAAATATTACTTCTAATTGACAATGCACCCTGTCACTCAAGAGCTCTGTTGGAGATGTACAATGAGACTAATGTTGTTTTCATGCCTGCTAACACATTCTGCAGTCCCTGGGTCAAAGAGTCATTTTGACTTTTAAGTTTTATTATTTAAGAAACACATTTTGTAAGGCTATAGCTGCCATAGTGATTCCTCTGATGGATCTGGGCAAAGTTATTTTTTGAGGGGTTCAAGGCTTCAGTGAAATATTATTTCAGTGAAATAAGTAACTGTAGATGTGGTAGAAATAGAATTAGAAGTGGAACCTGAAGATATAATAAACTGCTACAATCTCATGGAAAAACTTGAATGGCTGATTTGATTCTTATGAATGAACAAACAAAATGATTTCTTGAGATGGAAACTACCCCTGATGAGGATACTGTAAAGATGATGCAAATGACATAAAAGTAGAATATTACATAAACCAGTTAATAAAGGAGTGGCAGGGTTTGACTGGGTTGATTCCACTTTTGAAAGGCGTTCAACTGAAGGTAAAATGTAATTAAACAGCATTGTGTACTACCAAGAAATCTTTGTGAAAAGAAGAGTCAATGGATGTGGCAAATGTCATTTTTGTCTTGTTTTCTTAAAATGCTGCAGCCAGGGGTGACTGGGTAGCTCAGTCACTTAAGTGTCTGACTCTTGATTTCAGCTCATATCATGAGATCAAACCCTGCATTGGGCTCAGTGCTGAGCGTGGAGCCTGTTTAAGATTCTCTCTTTCCATCTCCCTCTTCCCTGATCCCCTCAAGCTCTCTCTAGAAAAAAGAAATGCACAGTCACCCCAACCTTCATTAACTACACCCCAGTTAGTGAGCAGACACCAACATTGAGGTAAGACCCTCCACCAGCCAACAGGTTAAAACTCATTGAAAGCTCAAATGATAGCAAATTTTAATGATATAGTATTTTTAAAGATTTATTTAATTATTTTAGAGAGAGAGAGAATGAGCACATGAGTTAGTGAGTGGGGGAAGGACAGAAGAAGAGGTAGAGAATCTCAAGAAAACTCCCCATTGAATGTAGAGTGCTACACTGGGTTCAATCTCACAATCCTGAGGTCATGACCTGAGCTGAAACTGAGTCAGACACGTAAACAACTCTGCCACTCAGGTGCCCCAGCAATAAAATATTTTTAAATGAAGGCATGTATATTATTTTTTAGATTTGATGCTATTCTACACTTAACAGACTGCATTATAGTGTAAACATAAATTTTAAACACTGGGAAACCAAAATATTTTACTTATTTTATTGTGATATTTACTTTATTGCACCGGTGTGGAACTGAACATGTAGTATCCACAAGATATGACTTTAATGCCAATGTTCAATAGAGATCACGTAATTAGGAATTTGTGTTACAAATTGAAAAAACAGCACTTAGCGGTTTATGCCTCAGTCCTTTAAAAATTTAAATGCGTGACCCATAAATACAGAGAACAAATGGATGGCTGCCAGAGGGAAGAAGGGTGGGGGGATGGGCAAAATGAGAGAAGGTGAGTGGGAGCTGCACAAGCTTCCAATTATGGAATAAATAAGTCATGAGAATAAAATGTATAGCAAAGGGAATATGGTCAACGACCATATACAATATTGTATAGTGACGGATGGAAGCTACATTTGTGGTGAGCATAGCGTAACGTATTGAGAACTTGAATCATTATGTCATACCCCTGAAACTTATGTATCATGGTGCATCAATTATACTTCAGTAAAAAAAAATAAATGTATGGGCGCCTGGGTAGCTCAGTTGGTTAAGCGTCTGACTCTTATTTTCAGCTCAGGTCATAATCTCAGGGTCTTGAGATTGAGCCCAGTATTGGCTCCATGCTGGGCTGGGGCTTGCTTAGGATTCTCTCTCGTCCTCTACCCCCTCCCCTGAGTAATGCACACTCTCTCTCTCACTCTAAAAATTAATTAATTAATTAATTAACATCTGAGCATTTTTATAACATTTTTTGAAATAAAGCCATTAACCAAATTTCTATAAAGAAATAGCAGAATATATTTAAAAATCCAGTTCTAATCTGGTATATTTAAATAAATATATGTAAAAACCTCAGTTCTGAGTTTGTTTCAAAGTGATATTTTTTAAATTATATGTTATGTGGAGATACTGTGGAATAATAATGATACATAACTACATGTGGACTAATTTATGCTATAAACACTCATTTGAGCAGGCAAGAGAGAAACAAAGCATTATTATGTTCACTTATTACAGAATCAACCAGTTTTTGTTTGTTTGTTTGTTTGTTTAAGATTTTATTTACTTATTTGACAGACAAGTAGACAGAGAGGCAGGCAAAGACAGAGAGGAGGAAGCAGGCTCCCCGCTGAGCAGAGAGCCCAGGACCCTGGGATCATGACCTGAGCTGAAGGCAGAGGCTTTAACCCAGCTGCCCCCAGAATCAACTAGTTTGTCATAGCATCCTGTCCAAAGGGTTAAAACAACCCAAAAATGCTCTTTTACATATTTAGTTGAGTTATGGAGAGTTAAATAAATCACATATTAGAAATGCTTATTTTTAGAAAGCTTTAGAAATTTATTGTACTATAGCAAAATAGAAAAAAAAATTGCTAACTCAAGTATAAAATCTAGAAATGTTGCCTTTCTCATGACCTTTTCAGTCATGTGTCTCATGATGTATACTTAATTTTATACACACAAATATGCATAGATGTATACACATATCCATTGCATTATTTTATTTTCCCTGTTTTACAAGTAAGAAAATTTAATGTAGAAATCATCTCTAAGAAAAGTAGAAAAATCTTTATCTGCTACTGCTTTGAGTTAGTATATTCTAATTTAGAAGATATATCTTGCAATATTTAAAACTAAATGTGGACACAGTTTTTAAGTCATACAATATCTAAAATCCGTAGATATTTTATAATCATCTCCTTAATGTGAAATAAGGATGAGTATTTTTCCTTTAATAAGTTAAAATGGCTATTCTTTGCTTGAATACAGCAGTCAACAGTAAAAACAAGCTTATTTCAAACTTCAAATTTTCCAATTATTTGATCAAATTTAAGAGGAAAATGTCCAACATTTTCAATACAATTAAGAAAAAATTAAGGGTAACGAATACTCTAAATAACAAGTAAAATAGAGAGCAATAAATATGCATTCAAAGGCTTACCAACAATATTTTTTTCTTTAAAAAGTAATATTTATAAGAAACCGTCAAAGGCAAAGGGATAATAAAATAGTCCATAAATAAAATTCCCTCATAAATCATTAAGTGCTAATTTCCCAATATACATATGTGTTAAAATGATATAAACATGACATAAAAGATGAAATCATTTTGTGTTAAAGCTGGTTTATATATTAAACTTGTCAACCTGACCTTTAAGCAAATAACAAAAATAATATTTACAAATGACCTATTTTGACATTTCAATGACAAAACATAAATGTCATGTTTAAATATTTGTTAAATATAGTTTATGGTTGTGAAAATTGAACAATTTTGGAGGAAGTTATTTGGAACTGTGAATAAAGAGCCTTAATACCATTTGTTTCTTTTACCCAGTGATTCAAAATCTGAACAACTAGCCTAAGAAAATAAATATAAATACCCCTGCAAAATTTAATGCACAGAGATGCTCAATTCATAAAAGTGAATAATTAAAAAGCATAAAGCCCTAATTGTCAAACACCTGGGGAACTGCTAGAGGAATCCAAGTGTTTTCTTCTTTTTGACAACAAAAGAATAACAAAACTCATGTAAACCAGGAACAAAGGAGACTCTAACCCTTAATCCTTAGTAACGCTGCTATAGTTCCTTCCATATGCCCACATGTTCTCAAGAGGTTGTTATCCTTTCCATTAGTTCCACTTTGCTTCTTCATAAAACTTAATTCTCAGGACTTTGAGTAAAGCTTCCAAGAGGAATGAGAATCTGTACTAACTAAAGATGCAACCTATAATTCTTACCTGCCCATATCACTGTTTATTATCTCTCTCACAAATAGCATTGGAATTCAAGGAAACTGAGTAAACTGGACAATCTCCCTCCTCCTAAACCTCAAAGCAATTGGTTATTCCCATTCTCCCTAGGAAAAAGTCAATTTAATCTCCTCAGTGAATTTAGACACATAAAAGAAGTCTCCTTGTTAAGGGGGTAAGAGAAGAATAAAATGAAACAAGATGGGATTGGGAGGGAGACAAACCATAAGTGACTCTTAATCTCACAAAACAAACTGAGGGTTGCTGGGGGGAGGGGGTTTGGGAGAAGGGGGTGGGATTATGGACATTGGGGAGGGTATGTGCTTTGGTGAGTGCTGTGAAGTGTGTAAAGCTGGTGATTCACATACCTGTACCCCAGGGGATAAAAATATATTATATGTTTATAAAAAAAAAATAGAAGTCTCCTTGATGCCCAACTATACTAATGGAATTTATTGTTTTATTCTTAAATGGCAACTCATCCCGTGGTCTCAGATTTATGGACTTGAATGAGGAAAGAAAGCTTATAATTGATTCAAAAATTTCTTTTGTGGATTTACAGGTATCAAGAACTGTTTCAAAATTGTAAATATCATGTTGACCCACAAAAGTGTTCACTCAATGGTTTATTCTAGTAAAGGAAGATATGTAATTAATAAGAAAATAAATAGGAAATGGGGGTCAGTGTTTTTCTTTTCCTTGTATAGAGTCTAGAGCTGAGAAAAACAAGACATTTACTTTCTCAAATGGTTATACTGGCTTTATAAAATTCTGAAATAGCCTTTCTAAGAGTAAAATACTAAGAATAAAAATGTGGGCACAATATTTATAACTTAACATTGTAGAAATATCTTCTCATTTAAATCATATCTAGCATTTCTTGTATCAAGTTCCAAATAACAAAGTTTTCAAGATACAGAAGAAATTTTAAAATATACTGAGAATCATAACTGGAGGAAATCATACCAGCAAGAACAATGGAATACAGTGAAAAATTACAATCTAATTGCTGATATACTCTTCAATCTAAAATTCAATCCGCCAGAGAGAAGAAATGGAAGACATTTTTCTTCTTTTCTCTGCTGTTTGCACCTTTGTTCAGAGAACCATTTATATAACAAACAAAAAGCTAGATAGCTAAGTATGTGCATTTTATTTAAGAATGGTTTTTGAGGTGATCAATATGACCCTTTCTATAGATATTTTTAGAATATTCCTGGAAAATAACTGAATTATATGCTAAGTATGTATGTAGGCCACAGTGGGTGGGGGCAATGACTGATATGGAGGAAAACTAGAGAGAGGGTGAATTACTATTACTAACTTACTGTATGAGGCATTTTTAGTTCACATAAATTAAGCACTCAATATAGGACAAAAACAGGAAGAGCCTTGGCAGCATTCATGTTAACAACTGTCATTTTTGTATGTCCTACCAGCTTAGTGTCCTAAAATCTAAAATGAAGGTTAAGGAATAGCCCACTTCAGCTCTGGTAAGCTCTACCAGCCGAATGCCTGCAAGGCCTGAGACATTGGATAGAATATTGAAATACCACTCTACACTAATCCTAGCTGTGATAAGGATTTTTTATCTAAATTGAAAATGGAAAATAAGCAAGGCAAATCACCTATTGGCATACCCCTGGTTTGAATAAATCTATTTTCAATAGAGAATAATTAAGTAGAAGAAAAAAAAAATGATTTCATTGTTGAAAACTTGCTAAAGGGCATGGAAAATGGAATGGCCTCCTAACGTCTCAAAGGAAGATCTCAACTGAGAAAAAACAGTGAATTAAAAAAAGATATTTTCAAAAACTCTTTGAAATTCTTAACATGGAGACAACATGAGGTCAATGAAAGATAATCAAAATTATAGCAAAAGGTGAGCTAAGGTTTAAATATACATATATATGGCAAATATATTTTTCAAATTGAAAAATGTTTTAAGAAAATTAAATTCGAACTGCAGAATTCAACTTTTAGTTAAGTATGTTACTGGCATGAAAGAAAAATTAAGAAATATTTTTAAGAGTTAAAGTGAAGGAACAGAGAAATGAAAATGTTTTTTTTTTTTTCTTTTTTTTTTTAAAGTAGAAGGTAGATACAGGGGACACATAAGGGAAATTAAAAGTTGAGCAATTCTGTCTAAAAATAAGCCAAAGAAAAAAATGATGGAAAACTAAAAGTAAAAGCTTCTAAAACATCTGAAACTAGAGACCTGAATGTGTTGTATTAAGAGGGGATTAGTGGTTGCTAGATTAAGGACTTTTAAGAAATAAAAACTAAAAACTTGTGAATTACAAAGATGAAAAAAAATCTGCAAGCATCTAACTAGAAAATAAATCAGGGTGGTCTTATTTTTATGTGTAAAATTACTTTTTATAAGGCCATAGGGGATAAAATTGGGGTATATGATTTGTTAATCTAAAAACACTCCATGGGGCATCTAGGCGGCTCAGTTGGTTGAGCGTCCAACTCCTAATTTCAGCTCAGGTCATGATCTCAGGGTCCTGTGATTGAACCCTGAGTCAAGCTCATGCTGGGTGTAGAGCCTGCTTAATATACTTTCTCTCTTTCTCCCTCTGCCTCTCCCCCCTGCCCATGCACACTCTCTCAATCTCTCTCCCTCTTTCAAAAACACTCCAGTTAAGATTTTATCAACCACGGGGTGCCTGGGTGGCTCAGTGGGTTAAAGCCTCTGCCTTCCACTCAGGTCATGATCCCAGGGTTCTGGAATCAAGCCCCACATCTGGCTCTCTGCTCAGCAGGGAGCCTGCTTCCCCCACTCTGCCTGCTTCTCTGTGATCTCTGTCTGTCAAATAAATAAAATATTTTTAAAAAAAGATTTTATCAAGCAATAACAACTATTTTATTTGTTTTCAAATAATAAGTGTAACATTTGCTTCCAGATATGATGAAGAAGTTTGTGGCATACCAATGCTCCTTTTGAGAGCAACTATAATGGGAAAAATATTCAAACATATATTTTGATAGGCACTGGAGAGCTAATGAATCAACCTGGAATAGAGGAGACAAAATCCCCCACAGAGAAGATTTATGAAAGATGAACTGAAATTCTGTAGACTTTTTCCCTTGGGGTATTTTCTGGCTCTGGACACCAGGCAACTGTTCAAAAATCTGGATTCTGCCTGGGCAGAGCTCACTGTTGGGAAGCAGAGATGGAATAGAATGTTTTGTCACTCAGAGAACTAAAAAGTCTTGAGAGGTGACAAAGAGAGGAATGAGAATTTAACCTAATGAGAAGGAAGGAGGAAGAGTTGAGCCATTGCTAAGCTTATTTTCCCCTCAATATCTGCTGAAAAGTAGAGGTACATCGAGTATGAAGATAAAAAAACTAAATAGGCTCTGGGTAGCAAAGCAGAGAATGTAGTAGTCTCATCAGGTTGAGATGGGGATTAGCATCTAGAATCTTCCACCCGAAGAGGTCCTGGTGAAATTAGTTGGAAATCCTGCCAGGTTTGGCCTATCCATGAAAACAAATCAGAAAAGATGGTTGTGGGCATTATAATGAGCAGAAGGGTAAGAACAGTATTCAATGGTTGACACCTTAGGGTGGAAATAGATGAGCAGTCCTCCAACATTTTACTTAAACTGTAAATGACAAAAACCTTTACAGGGGCATTTGTTTTGTTTTCTTTTGTTTTTCCAAACCAAGGACTTGAATCACCACAAGAGGGAGTCAAAAGGAGGGTGACTATGCATTAGGAAAAGGAAAATTCCTGGACTTTTCAGAAATTACTAGGAATTGACATTAATTATTGAGAACTGACATTAATCCTTTGGAAACCAAAATGCCATTTTGGTTTGAGATTCCAAGTAGGAGCAGGTGGATTCAGTTTATTACTGAAGTTTTGGCTTAGGTCCATCTCATGTTAGGGTCAGTGTGTTTCTAAATGCATCTGTGGTTATTTCCTCACGTCTAAAAAGCAATATACATATTTATAACTAGAAGAATCCCTTTACTAGCTCCATGACCTATGAAATAAGAGCTATTACAATAGGATTTGCTAGTGAAAACGCACTATTACTGCATCTCCCTGTAAATAGTTTATATGAACAGACAAAAGATCCTGAACAGTAACACAATATTGAAGGTGAACAAAGTCAGAGAACTGACAGCACCTGACTTCAAGACAGTATAAAGCTACAGTAAGAACCTGTGGTGAAGAAAGTTTAGTACTGGTGAAAGAATCAATAAATAGATCAATGCAACAAAATAAAGAGCCCAGAAATAAACCCACATTAATATACGCAACTGATCATTGACAAAGAAGTAAAGGCAATACAACCGAGCAAAGACAGTCTCTTCAACAAAAGGCAGTGGAACAATTGGATGTTCATATGCAAAAAATGAAATTAAACATACACCTTATGTCCTTCATAAAAATTAACCCAAAATGAATCAAAAACATAAGCGTAGAATGTAAAACTAAGAAATTCCTGGACAATAACCCAGGAAAAATATCTAAATGACCTTGGGTTTGGCAATGACTTTTTAGATACAACACCAAAAGCATGATCCATGAAAAAAGAAACTGATAAGCTAGACTTTATTGAAATTAAAATTTCTAAAAAATAAAATAAAGTAAAATTTTCTGCTCTGCAAGACTCTGGCAAGTGAAAGAGAAGACAAATCTCTGACAGAGAGAAAATACTCACAAAAGATTTATCTGATAAAGAACTGTTATCCAAAATACAGAGAACTCTTAGAACTCAATTAGAAGAAATCAAACAACCAGTTTAAAAAATGTGCCAAAGGCCTTGACACCTCAGCATAGAAGATATATAGATGGCAAATGAGCATATGAAAAAATACGCCACATCATATGTCATCAGGAAAATATAATTTAAAACAATAAAATATGGGGCGCCTGGGTGGCTCAGTGGGTTAAGTCGCTGCCTTCGGCTCAGGTCATGATCTCTGGGTCCTGGGATCCAGTCCCGCATCAGGCTCTCTGCTCAGCAGGGAGCCTGCTTCCTCCTCTCTCTCTCTCTGCCTGCCTCTCCATCTACTTGTGATCTCTCTCTGTCAAATAAATAAATAAAATCTTTTAAAAAATAAAACAATAAAATACCACTACACATCTATTAGGATTGCCCAAATCCACAACCAATGACAACCAATGCTGGCAAGAGATGGAAAATAGCAGCAAGTCTCTTTCATTGCTATGGGAATGTAAACTGGTTCACTCACTTTGAAAATCAATGTAGTTTGGTTTTACAAGATAAACCCACTCTTGTCATATGCTCCAGCAATCATACTCCTTGTCAGTTACCCAGAGGAGTTTGAAACATGTCCACACAAAAATCAGCATGTGGATATTTATACCTACTTTATATATAATTGCCAAATCTTGGAAGCAACTAAGACATCCTTTAGTAGGTGAATGGATAAATAAACTGTAGTACATTCAGACAATGGAACAGTATTCAACACTAAAAGAAATGAGCTATCAAGCCATGAAAACACATGGAAGAATTTTTAAATGTATATTACTACAGAAAAGAAACCAATCTGAATTAGCTACGTACTATATGATTCTGACTAGATATTGTTCTGGAAAAGGCAAAACTATGGAGATGGCAAAATGATCAGTAGTCAGCAGAGGTTGGGGGATGGTGGTGGCAGGAGATGAATAAGTAAAGTACAGAGGATTTTAAGGACAGTGAAAATACTCTGATATTTTAAGGGTGAATACATGCAATTATATATTTATCCAAATTTATAGAGTATACAATATCAAGAGTGAATTATTATATAAACTATGGACTCCAGATAATAATGATTTATTAATTGTAAGAAATTACTACTCTGATGGGAATGTTGACAATGGGAGAGGTTAGGCATGTATGGGGACAGAAGGTATATGAAAAAACTGTACCTTCTGCTCGATGTTGCTGTGAACCTAAAACTGCTTTAAAAAGTAAAGTCTTAAAAATTTTTCAAAAAGCTACCACTAGTTTTGGAAAAAATATATTTAGGCACCAAACTAATATCATGAAGTTAGAGCTAGCAGATGTCTACATAGCCCCCATGTGTGTGATATGTAACTCACGGAGCAGGCCATGAGGTCACCATGTGCACATGCAGCCATTATCTCTAAGTTTCCAGGTCTGATAACCATGATCTTTTTCAAAGGATGGCCTCCACTTTCCAAATATGAGAAAGTTCCTTTTATTGGTAAACTCTACCTTGGATCCATATATGGAAGAAGATGCTAGTGAAATATTTCCAACCTTGCACATGATCATTGTACCAAATAGGCAACAAACAGACAATCCAGCTCAGTACATGCCCTTGTCCCCTCAGCATCCTGAGATGCTGACCATATGCATACAGGAAAACAAACAAACAACATTCGCTCTTGCCCAGCCTGACCAATTACCCCTTATACAACACACTAGAGTTACACAAACGAACAAGTAGCTTAAATGAACATTCATTTGAAATCCAGAACAATTTAAGAGCACCTTACAAAGCCACGAAAGTTAATTTTCCTATTTTCACTCAAAGTTTCTTACTACTGTTGAAATTAGGTCATTTCTGCTTTAGTCATTAATATAAACCAATAACAAATAACAACTGAGCAAATTCC
This sequence comes from Mustela putorius furo, assembly GCF_011764305.1. NCBI lineage: Eukaryota > Metazoa > Chordata > Mammalia > Carnivora > Mustelidae > Mustela > Mustela putorius. Next base: position 3,369,093 of record NW_025421290.1, on the reverse strand, counting down.
TTGTAAAAATGACTTTATTCTACTTGTTTATTTCTTTATAAGTCTCTACTTTGTCAGCATGCCCATCTGAAAATACTGAAAATATTTCCTGTGCTCTTCTTATCATTATTTTGTTGCTTAAGTAATATGGCTTCCAAAGTAAACTGAGATAGGATATTTTAGAGGAGAAATCTCAGATGAGTACTTTATTGTAGGTGGTTTCTCTGTGATCCATCACTCACACCCCACAGCCTTTCCTGTATAAAAATCTCCAAAGAGGCTTGACTGCTTTTTCCAATGCCCAGTGCCTCATCTTTAATGGATATTCTGAAATGGATTATGGATTATAGAAGGATGGATGGATGAATCAATAGATTGATGGATAAATTAAGATAGTCATATAGTCCATTTATTTTTTCCTTACCCCCTTTTGTCCCTTTAGTGCTTTACAGTATCATCTCTTTCCCCTTTCAAATATCTCACACATGTGTCAGCTTCTTAATTATAAAGTTATATTAATGTATTTGCTTGCTAAAAGCTTAGTGCTTATGACAATAAGGCCTACAGAGCTATAGATATCACCTTTTGATGTAATATTACTGTTACATTTTAAGAATTACAACTTTTAACAATTTTTTTGAAGAACAGAATGGGGCCAACCCTGTTTAATTCTGTTCGTTCCCTAAGTGTTTAGTCTATTGGAAATGCATTGGAAACACAGTGAGCACTAGGCCATCAGCCTTTCTTTCCTTACCCTGCATTCTTGGTTCTGTGTTTGCACACTGCACTTACACATATGAGAGTGTTTCGGGAGGGTATTTTGACTATTTGCTTGATATAGTTTAGTTACATCATCCTACATTCTTCTAAATTATTCATACTTCTCAATTAAAAATAAGTTCCTTTTTCCCTTTTTCTTCTGAGGTATCCCCCCCAACCTTTTTTTTTTTTTTTCCTTAGTAGAAGTATTTCACTTGCAGGGAATAGTTTTTCTATCTCTAGACTATGTTATATTTGTATTATATACTATGTCAATTCAGTACTTACTTTTCCCTTGTATATCATTTTTTCTGAGATCATACATGTTTCTCTCAAGTAACTTTTCCTCCAACCTATCACTAATTGCCTATAAATTCCTTCTGATAAAAATTATCATTACTTTGGCTTTCTTTCTAAGTATCCTCAGAGCAGAATATTTCTAACAGTTTTGAAATTTTCCAATTAAGTGTTTGGTGTCAGCTATTCTATAGAAAGTAGTCTATCTTTTAATCAGAAACAACATTCCTTTCTTAAACTGCTTCCAAAAGTAGATGTTATCTTTTGATCATATGTTATCACTCTATAACAAATACCGGACACACACTGAAGTGCTATTTTCCTTTGTTGTGTTTTTATAATTCAAAGGTATCTATTTATAGATGTTTCAGTTTTCTAAATGCACATACTTACTTTTGCATTTCTGTATTTGGCAATATTAGGCTAAACTAGTTTTCACTAGTTTAAAAGAATTAAGTATATGAAATGGAATAACAAGTAATATGTACCTAATATGTCTACAGGATATTTAATATTAAGCATATGAATAAAAATGTGACAGCATAAATTATAATGGACAATGTGCTACAGCAAACTTGGCTAGTCATTGGCCCTTGGCAAGAACAAACATCTGAAACATTCAATTACTGGTAGAAGGTTTGAGGTGAGTTGGGGTAGGAACTTCTTTTCCTTCTCATCAAAGTCAGCTGAAACACCACCGACTTGAACTGGATTGTTGTTATTGGGAAAATATTTCAGTTCTGACAGCCTTCATAAATATGTTCTACAAAGGTATGCTATAAAACGTTATAGATGCCATTGCTTCTCTTCTTTATCTGGTATCTCTCTTCTTTATTTTGGGCTTAGGGACCCTCTAAAAATCTGTTTCTGGGGAATGAATGCTTTCCAGTAGACTTGCTCTCCATTTTGACATATGGTTTTGAATTAACTCCTCCAGCCTCCACAAGTTCTTTTTTAGTACCTAACAGAATAGACCAACAGATTCTCTTCTTAGTTGGAGTTACAAACTCTCATCCAACTACCTAGATGTAGATTTTTCCAACTCCTAGGTGACTTCCAGATCCCTCAAGTCTTTACTTCTTTCCCATAAATTCCAGCTTTCTGCTGCCCTCTCCTGGCCTACTATGGCATACAGACATTTATAAATTTGAGTTTTAAATTAGAAAGAAGTAAAACAATTACTTTAAAAAATTAGTGTGTAACAAAATCTCCTGAAATCTTGTGAATACATTTAAGTTACAAAGCCTATCACCCAGCAATTACTATTCTGTATATCTGAGGTAGTGGTCAGTAATGTTCACCTTTAATAGAGTGTTACTCCGATTAATGTGAACTATAAACCGCACTAAAAAACTGGAATAGGCAGATTTGATTCAAGATCTTGGCTATAATATTTTGACCGCAAGAACAAGCCTTGATGATATTAATTAGCAAAGAAGTCATTTGCATGTTTTTCCATTGTTTAATTTTTAATGTAGTAACTAAACAAAACCATTATTATTTTAGATTTATGTATTTGATATTCAAATTTAGAGCAAAATTTAAAGGAATATGAATACCTAGGTACGCGTAGATACAATGGTGTCTAAGTCTTATATATTGACTAACTCTATTTATTCTAAAAGTTATCTCCTCTGGCCCAATTTTGTATTTCTTACTTCAATCAAATACTTTAAATACATTTCACTGATCTTTTCTGCACATATTGGGTCTTTAAAGATTGACTCTATCTATAAAATAAAACACACAAAGACTGATCAAATGAGCAAATAATAGGTACAATAGCAAATACCCTTGTCACTAGTGCCTATAACATTTTTCTGCCTCAGTCTTTAAATTTGCAATTCATAACCTGAGTCCGATATCAGAATTATCTGAGGACTTTAAGAATATAACTATATTTGGGTCCCACTCCCAGAGATTCTGGCTTAATTGATTTGAGAGCAGGGTTCATATCAATTTTTGAGAGCTCCCCAGGTGAGGCTAATGTGCTCTAAAACTCCTTTCCATTTGGACTTTGAGTCAGAACAATGGTTGCTGCTAATCTGTTTTCCCAGTTTCATGGGCACCCCCTATGCCTCACCTTCATTTATGGTCATCCTTATCCTGGAAATACTAATAGATTGTGCATTCTCTAAAAATACAATAAAACTGACTGGTAGATATTTATGGTTTTGATTTAGCTTGTTGGCTCAGTAATAATGGGGAAAAATACCATTAAAGCCATCTGCTATTCTTTCACCGTCAATCATTAGAAGTCTGTTGTTTTCCAAAATATTGCTAGGCAAAGGATTCTTGAGTCCTTGACTTGTTTTCTCATATGTATTGAGAATATAAAAAAGGGTACTACAACTTTTTTTCCTGTATCCATTGCTTCTCCTAATAACATATAGTTATCTTACTTTACTAATTATGATTCTGGAATTGAAATATTTTTTTTTGTTAGTCCTGACTTGCATGACATATCCAATTTGTAGCCATTCTATACAAAGGGTTGGAAACAAATACAACATCATCATATAACAAAATGAAATTCTATAATAATTATTATACAGTTAAAGTTTTGAATGCATTTATCAATGGGAAGTAAAATGGTTTTATATCACATATGAACAAAGAAGCTTTCTGAGTTTGATCCCATTAGTATGAATTTGTCTAAAATACTGAGTTACTGTTTTAGAATAAAATAGAACTCCATATAGTCATCAGTCTCTAATGCTAGAATAAAGTTACAGGTTATTAACTAAACAACTGGGTACATTTTTAATACCTCTCGCTAAATAATAATAAAGTGCAGTGCACATATATGAAAGATAATGTTTATCTAAATCTACAACTTGAAGATATCACAGAAATGTTAAATTCTGCATTTGTTCTTTAAATTAGATTGTATAAGAGAGAAGCTCAGGTATATAGGTTTATACTTAAGTCTTTACTTAATGTACATTTCTAATTGGAAGAGATGAATTTAAGCAGAAATTTGGACTGTGTTTTAAATAAAGTCAAAATCTGGCTATGAGAAAGGCCCTTATCGTAAGTCCTGTGCCCAGTCCTTTCTAGGACACACATGATACAGAAACTTTTATACTTCATAGTTGGTACAGCCTCCCTCTTAGAGATAACAAACCTACATTTGTGGGAAGAGCTCTCAAAAAGCACTCTTGTCTTGAGACCATTGGAAAAGTGGACTTGTTACCCCCAGAGACCCAGGGAGTCTGTGAATAAAAAGAGGGAATATACTAAGGGTGAATAAGGAGAGAAAGTAAAATGGAAGACCATTATTCCCATAATACTATTACATTCACAAAACTTATTGGCGCAGGGAATCTTTTATGGAAAATAGTGAAGCATCTGCTTACTTCCCATATGCCAGTAGAGAGCAGAGTGGTGACAGAGGACTACGGAGGCATATTAACTATAGGCAATTTTCCAGAATTTGCAGGGATACCTCAAGATTCTCAAACATTACAAACCATGTTTAACTAGATTTTTGGATCACAAGGGGGTACCAGCTTACAATTGGTTTATTAACAAATTAACATAACACTTTCAGATTTAGTAATTTAGTAGATTTAGTAAAATTCATTTACTTCTGTTGTCTTGTTATGCAGCACTGCCACTGGTACTGTATAGAGCACTGAAAGCAAGGCTTCCCCATATACACATGTCCTAAAGAAGCGTGCGTACTCCTAAAATGGTCCTTACCTCCCTGAAAATAGGTAGAGCTTGGAAACCAGAGCTTTCTTCAATCTCAGTATCTGCTGATACTGCAGCACTAAGTGCCAAAGTCTCTAGTTTAAACTAGTGAGCACAAAAGAAAGTAGGGAGCCTGAACTGGGTGGGGGTCCAAACGTGAATATATAGATCATGACAAAAATGAGATGGCTGGTTTTCTATTCTATATCCATTTAATATCCACTTACGAAAACTCTTCCCTTTCCAGGTATATTTTACCTCCATCCTCCACATCTAATTTCATGTAAGAGCTATCTGTATTTATAGTGTCCATTTCTCTCTTTTCTTTAACCCACTGCAATTTTTCTCCTTCCCACCTTTAGAATATGTTTTAACTAGGTGATCAATGATTACCATGTGGCTAAATCCAATGGAATTTTTTTTTAAGATTTTATTTATTTATTTGACAGAGATCACAAGTAGGCAGAGAAGCAGGCAGAGAGAAAGGAGGAAGCAGGCTCCCCACTGAGCAGAGAGCTGGATGCAGGGCTCGATCCCAGGATCCTGGGATCATGACCTGAGCCGAAGGCAGAGGCTTTAACCCACTGAGCCACCCAGGGGCCCCCAATGGAATTTTTTTGAACACGTAAGTTTTTTTCTTTTTTTGGAATTCTCTTTTCCATCTACTTTTCTGACACAACCCTCAATTAATTTTTTTCTACCACCTCTCACTTCTATTTCTGCCTTGCCAATCCATTTTCATTTACCTGATACAGTATTTAAATTCAGGATTCTAGGTCATGGGTCAGCAAACTATGGCTCATGAGTCAAATTCAACTTACTTTCTGATTTTGTATAAAAGGTTATTTATTTATTTTTTTTTTTTTAAGATTTCAATTATTTGTGAAGGCAGGGGGCAATAAGTAGGGAGGAGAGGGAGAAGCAAGCTCCCTGCTGAGCAAGAAGCCCATCGCAGTGCTCCATCCCAGGACCCTAGGATTATAACATGAGCCAAAGGCAGATGCTTCACCAAGGCACCCCTGTAAATAAAGTTTTACTGGAACAAAGCCAGTTTCATTCATGTATATATTGTCTATGGTCAAATAAAAACAACTGTGCTAAGATGTATAATTGTGGCAGAAACCACATAGCCCTGAGAGCCTAAAATATTTACTATATATATAACCCTTCATAGGGGAAAAAAAAATGTTTACCCCAGTCCTAGGTATTGGACCTTAGATTATTTCCTGGTATTTTTCTAATCATTTTTTAATCTAAATTCCATTAGCCAAATTATAGTACATCATTAGTTTTTGATATAATGTCCAACGATTCATTAGTTGAGTATATCACCTAGTACTTATCATATCACATGCTCTCTTTAATGCTCATCACCCAGTTACCCCATCCCCCAGTCACCTCCCTTTCTGCATCCCTCAGTTTATGTCCTGGAGTCAAGAGTCTCATATGAATTGTCTCCTCCTCTGATATCTTCCCATTCAGTTTTCACCCCACACCCCTATTGTCCTCTGCACTATTCCTTATGTTCCACATATGAATGAAACCATATAATTGTGTTTCTGATTGACTTATTTCACTTAGCATAATACCCTCCAGTTGTATCCATGTCAATTTCTAGTCATTTTTATAAGACATCACATTAACTACCCTGTCTTCAATTTGTATCTATAAACAGGATGACTTCCAAATTTATATCTTTGGTCTAGGTAACACCTCAGAGTTTCACATTTTTATATCTAGCTACATATTTTCTAGTTCTAATGGAATGTCTCAAACTCAGGCTCAAAACTGAATTTATAATCTCAAACACAACACACAAAGCTGACCTCATCAGTTTCCTTCCTTAGTGAAGGGCACCAGAATTGATTCAATTGCTTAAATCAGAAGACTGCCATTCACAACACCTCCCGCTGTCTTCACCATGCCTAAGGCAACCAGTACAAAGTCTAATCAGTTCTACTATTTGATATCTCTCAAAGCTATTTAATTGTACCCATAACTCCATCTCCATATAAGTACCCCTAATCTCTCATCTGGACTATTGGAATAATCTTCTAATTCCTTATACGTCCCTGCATCCACCGATATTTCTGTTACTCTATCTCCTTTATATGGAACAAAGGGATATTTTTTTTAAAAAATTTAAACCTAAGTATTAACTGCACACTTTAAGATGTGATTACAGTTAACATACTTATGGCATGACAATTGATTTTTTTTAACTTCTATTATGGGGAGAATATATGGCTCATAGGACTCAGATATTTAGGAAATGTTTAAAATAATTGCACACTAGTAATAAACCTTTTAAACCAGTACCTAAATGCTCTAGTGATATACAGCTACTTATTGAATGGTAAGTTCTGCATATAGCTTACATCCCATTCATGGTAGAATACTTTATTTATAAAGTCAAAATACCATTGCAAACTATTCTAGCAAGCATTATAAATTCACCAAATTAAACCTTTCTGGATTGCTCTTAACAATCATGCTCTTTCAGACTTGCATATTTGTGATAAGCTATTACATATCAGACATGAAGGTCTTAAAAGAACTTAAAAGCCCCCTGCCCAGCATTCTGCCCACAGTTTAAGGCCAGAGTTTTAAGCACATTAAATACAGTACTTGTCAAACCAGCCACCCCCTCTTTTCCCTGGATCCTGCATATAACTTTATCTGTGTCAGCCCATTCCTCAACTCCCACATCATTTTCAGAAAATGGCAGGTTCTAAATCACAAACTGAAACCTGGGTAAGTATCTCCAATAATTCCATGAAATAACGTTCCATTCTGTGTCTACAATGCAAAATAAGCAATTTGTCAGTTATATAATGAGTTTAAGCATTTATCCTTTTGTGACCTACTACGCAGCACCACCTAACACTATCTCCCTTCTGTCTTTGCTTCCAAATTTATCCTCGGTCTCATCATTCCCCTGGAGACAAATGCTATTTAAATAGCATGATCCTATTCCTATGCCTCCAGGAATCAAGTCACCTGCCTCTCCAATTGCCTGAGTTAAAACACATGCCTGACATTTGGAAAATTTATATCAGCTACAAGAAATGGGTTGAGACCAATTAAGCCTACCATATCAATAGTGGACCTAAGCCTCTATATAAGTTTAATTAATTAATTATTCATTCACTCATTTGGTCAGTATGCTGAGTTCTATTATTTGTCAATCACTTTTCTAAGTTTGAGGAACAGAGCAAGAAGACAAAATAAAGAGGGGGGGAATCCCTAATTTTATGGTGGCAGGAAACAGATGATATATATATGCATAAGTCAAACATATAGCATACAAGTTGTAATAACTGTTTTGGGGAAAACATAAAACAGGAAGGAAGGGGTAAGGAGTGCTTACCTTAAATGGTATATGAAAGGGAAAAGTGATGTTATTAAACTGGGAAAAAATATCTTGGTCAGTAAAACAAGTTGTGGGTACTTGAGTGTGTTCAGGTATATCATGAAGACTAGTGAGTCTAGAGCAGTTTGAACAAGGAAGAGAGTAATAAAAGGCACCATCAGAGGGAAACAGGGAGGATAGATTATGCAGGATTCTATAGGCCATTATGGGGCCATTGGTTGTTCTTTTGAGTGAGATGAGAAGTTATGGGGATTTTAAACAGAATATTTTTAGTATGATATGTTTTTAAAAGGACTACTCTAGATTCTATGTAGAGAAAAATTTAAAAAATAAGATGCACATACAAAATAGGAAGAAAAGGGCAAGGAATTCCAATTATTGATTGTGCAAGGAAGTGATTATTATGATGAACCATGGGACCTAAGTTGTGTGTAATGATGGAGACAATTCATTTTTAGTCAGTTAAAATCTATTGCAAAACTTCCATTTAGACAATGCAGTGGCTTGTATCATTTGCAATGGTAGAAATGAGGTAAAGTATTTAAAGTCTGGATAAAGCTTGAAAGTTGGGTCAATAGGACTTGCAACTAGAATAGATGTTAAGTACAAAATAAAGAGAAATCAAAGATGTTGCTAGCATGAACAAATTAGAAAGATGAATTTGACAATAACTAAGAATAGAAAGATTGTGGGAGGGACAGATTTGGGGAAAAAGTAGAGAGTTCTATTTTGAACATGTTAATTTTGAGACAACTATTAAATCTCCAGTAGAGTTGTTATGTGTGCTTTTGGATATGAGAATTTAAAATTCAGATGAGAGTGCCTATATGAAGATATAAATTAAAGAGTCATCAGAGTACAGATGGCATCAGAGGCCATGAAACCAAATGAAATTGCTAAGGGTTAATATAGAGATGTAAGAGTTAGGAGGATTCAGTGCTGGGTCACTCAAATATTAGGAGGTTGGGGAATGGGGAAAACCAGTAAAGGAGACTGAGAAGAGACAGCCAAAGAAGTAAGAGTCTCAGAATACAAGTGAGGATCATGTTTCAAAAAGGAAAGAGTGACTCTTAATTCCTCCTGATAGGTCAAGTAAAATAAAGATTAAAACTACCATTAGAGGGCCACTGGATGGCTCAGTTGGTTGGATGTCTTTCTCTTGCTTTAGGCTCAGGTCAGTTTCTCAGGATCAGAAGATTGGCCCTGCATTAGGCTCAGCACTCACCAACAAGTCTGCTTATCCCTCTTCCTCACCCCCCACCCCTCCTCCCAACTTTATTTCAAATAAATAAATAAATACAATCTTAAAAAAAAAAGAATCACCATTAGATTTAACAACATGGAAATCATTAGTGATTTTTAGAAGTATGTTTTCCATAGAATGGTGGATTTAAAAGCCTGAAATTACCTGGTGAGAAAGAAAGTATAGGCAACCCTTTAGAGGAGTTTTTGCTATAAAGTGGTAGATAATAATGTGTCAATAACTGAAGGGAAGTGTGAGGTATCAAGAAAGATATTTTCCATAAAAACCTGAACCATGGTTAGTTGCTAATAAAAAAAAAATGCTTTTGTAGAGAGGACAAATTGATGTGGAGATTAAAGCGAAAGATTGCCTTCCAGAGGTGAGATGGGGCTAGAGGCTGGTGAACTACTAGAATATTGCATTAAATAAAAACACAGAAGCATTCATATTAATAGGAGGAAAGACAGAGTATAAGAGCATGAGAATCAGCAGATGTCTAATATGTGTTAACATACTTAGGGGAGTTGCAAGTTCTCGGTGGAACAGGAAGGAAAATGATTAACTGAGGGTAACAATGGTGGAGGATAAGTTAAAGACTCAAAGACAGAGGATATGATATGAGATAGTTCTCTAAAAGGACAAGGGAAGAAGGGAGTAGAATTATCTGGTGCCACTACAGGCCCAGTAATTGGTATTTGGTCTTCTCTTCTGCCATGTACCTACAAAACAGGAAGAAAAAGGCAAGAATGCCAATGATTGATTGTGCAAGGAACTGGTTATTATGATGAACCATGGGACCTAAGTTGTGTGTGATGATGGTGATAATTCATTTTTGCTCAGCTTTTATATCAAAGCTTGAGAAATTTAATTTATTTAAGCATTGTCATGGTATTAATATACTAGTAAGTTTCTAATAGGAGAAGCAGATATTAAAAAAATAATCAAACACAAAATATAAAGTTACTATGGTAATAAATAGGACAAAGGAAATGTACATGTTTCTATTAAATCATATAATAGGGGAATTTAAACATTTGGGAAGTCCAGGGAACCCTTGACAATCAAGTAGTGGTCTGAAGAATAAGTAGAAATTGGTTAGAAAAAAAAAAAAGGAGGGATGGGGAGGTCAGGATAGTGAAGTCTCAGACATAGCAAACAGCATACAAGCAAGTACATTGTGGGAGGAGAGAATAGCAGGTACCAAGGAATGAAAACAATTGGGGCTATGAGGGTAAGAAGGAGCAAGTTTCAGGATGAGGCTTAAGACATAGGAAGGGAGAGGCCAGATAATAAAGAACCTTACAATCAGGGTAAGCATATAATTTATTGTCCAAATTATGTACATCTCTGTATAAAAAGAGGTGTGAATAAAACAATTATACTTCCAGAGTAACAGATAGAACCTGGAATTGTGTTGGGCAATGTAGCATTTTGTCAACTCACTCACATAGCATGTTCAGGTCCTAACACTTGATACTAAGAGAGACACCAAATCATTGAGTATTTTTAATGCAGAGGGGTGATATAAACAGACTTGAATTTGTAAAGATCATTTTGGCCACAGTGTAGAGCTTAAAATGGATAAAATGCAGATTGGCTTTTTAAAAAGTACTTAAAGCAGATCATACAGGAAATATTAGAAGAGTATTGATGGAAATGGAGAGAAAAGATCAGTTCAAGATATATGTGTCTTGAAGTACACATATCTTGAGGCAAAACTAACCCAACTTTGGAAAAGTATGGTGAGAGAAGGTATTGAAACAGACTACCATATTTATGGCTTCAATAATTGGATGGGTCATGGAAATATTTTCTGAAATAGGGAACATTAAAGAAGAATAAAATTAGAAGAAAGATCACAAGCTCAATTTTGAAAATGTTGCTTTAGGGGTAGCTTTGAGACATCCAGAAATAGATATTTAGTCGACCACTGGATATATGTGTGTAGCCAAAAAACCCTCAGATTTTATGCTATATTAATTTTATCTGTTTCTTACATCAAATTAATTTCCAATTCTAAAGAGTAGAGATTTCCAAAATGCTAAGAAATTGAATATCTAATATTTCTGCCATTTCCCTTCATCATCAGGTTTTACTGCCCTTTCCTTCACATATTCAACAACCTTTCCAAACCACCTTCCCACCCCCCCATCATACACATACACTTGGAACCTCTGGCAATCATTGACCCCTTCTGTATCTCTATAGGCAGATGCTTAATGAGCTGAGCCACCCGGTATCCCTCCATAAGGACTTAAGAATCAGTTTGTTATTGTCTACAAAATCATTTTATAGGATTTTAATGGGAATTATATTGAATCTATAGATTAAATTGGGAAGAATATTAACAATATTAATGATATTAAATCTTCTCAAAAATCAGTATTATATATTGAATATTCTTTGATTTCTATCATCAGTATTTTGTAGTTTTCCAATTCAGGTATCCAGGCCCTGCACATATTTTGTTAGATTTACACCTTAGTATTTCCCTTTTTTCCTTTTTTGGTACTATTATAAGTGGTATTGCTTTTTTAAATGTAATTTTAAAGTATAATCATCAGTGTTGATCTATAGGAAAGCAACTGACTTTTGTATATTATCTTTGTGTCTTTCAATCTGGCTATCCTTATTAGTTCCAAGAGTTTTTTTTATATACTTAGATATTTCCAGATAGACAATGAATAAAGAGTTTTATTTCTCCTGTTTCAATCTGCATACATTTTATTTATCTTTCTTATCTTTGTGCACTAGCGAGGACTTTCAACAAAGGTTTTAATAGGAGTGGTGGAAGAGGTCATGCTGACCCTGTTCTTAATCTTTGGGGAAAGCAGCCAGCCTCTCACCACACCATTAAATTTTATATTAGCTGTAGTTTTTTTTTTAACTTTTTCTTTTTCAAAATGAGGAATTTCTTCTTTTCTTAGTATCTGAGAGGTTTTCTGAAACATGAAATCATGTTACCTTTTATGAATTTATTTATTTGATTTCTTTACTTGAGAGAAAGTGAGAGAACATGAGAGGGGAGAGGTTCAGAGGGAGAAGCAGACTCCCCGCTGAGCAGGGAGCCCAATGTGGGACTCAATCCAGGACCCCAGGATCATGACCTGAGCCGAAGGCAGCCACTTTACCAACTGAGCGACCCAAGCACCCCTCAAATTATTTTTTAAAAATTTATTTATTTGCTTTAGAGAGACAGCACATGAGCAAGGAGAGGGATAGAGGGAGAGATAATCCTAGAATAAACTCCTTGCTGAGCACAGAGCATACTGGCAGAGCTTGATTCCAGGACCCTGAAATCCTGACCGGAGCTGATTATCTAGAGCCAGAACTTAACCAACTGAGCCACCAAGGCACCCCTCAAATTATTTTTCACTACCATTTGATATAACAATATGATTTTCTTCTTTAGTCTGTGTAAATGGCAAATTACATTGATTAAATTTTCAAATGTTAAAATTCCAGATTTGCATACATGGAATTATCCCTTAATTATAACCACTTATTTGTGTTGTAATTTTTTATAACATTGTTGGATTCAATTTGGTAATATTTTGTTGAGGATTGTTGAATCTATGGTCATGAAATATCAGGATACTGATTTATAGTTTTATAGTTTTCCTTTCTTGCAATGTCTTTATCTGGTTTTGATGTTATAATGCTGACCTCATAGAATGAGCTAGGAAGTGATCTGCTAGCTTCTGTGTTTGAAAGAGACTGTGGAGAGCCAGTATATTTTTTTCGTTAACTGTTGGAAAGATACATAAGTGAAAGCATGTGGACCTAGACCATTCCTTTTTGGAAGGTTATTAATTATTGATTCAATCTATTTACTAATAATAAGGCAATTTATCTATGTTTTCTTTGTTTAGTTTAGATTCTTTGTTTCTTTCAAGAAATTGAAAGAAAGGCATCCATTCTATTCCTTTATTATCCTTTTAATCCATGGAATCACTAGTGGTGACTTCTCTTTCATTTATGGTATTGGCAATTTGAGTCTCCTTTCTTTTTTTTCTTATTCTATCTATAAGTCTATGAATTTTATTGATCTTTTCAAACATCAGCTATTGGTACTGGGTTTGTTGATGTTCTCATGTCTCTGCTATAAATTTTACTAATTTTTTTTTCAAATTGGTATTATTTCCTACTTCTGCATGATTCACGCTTTAAGTTCTCTCCTTTTTCTAGTTTCCTAAGAAGAAAGTTTGGGTTATTTGTTTTATATCCTTCTCTTTCTAATATATTCATTTAATGCTATAAATTTCCCTCTAAATACTGCTTTGTTGCACTACAGGGACTTTAATAAGTTGTATTTTCATATTGATACCATTCAAAATCTTTTTTCAAATTTCCCTTGAGAGCCAGCCCCTCTTTGATTCATAGGTGGTTTAGAAGTATGTTATTAATTTCCACATATTTGAGGATTTTCCAGCTATCTCATTGTAATTGATTTTTAGTTTAATTCCATTGTGGTCTAAGGACATATTCTGCACAGTTATTTCTTTTTAAGATTTTACTTTTTAAAAAATTTTAGACAGATACAGAGAGAAAGAAAGAGTTTGAGTGAGGGGCAGGGGCATTGGGACAGAACCTCAAGCAGGGTTCAACCTCATAATACTGAGATCACAACCTGAGTTGAAATCAAGAGTCAGATGCTTAACCGACTGAGCTACCGACTGTACTGTACTACTGTACAGTACAGTCACTCTACAATTTTTATTATTTTAAATGTATACTGGTGTTATAGCCCAGAATGTAGTCTATTATGGTGAATGTTTCAAGTAACCTTAAGAATAAAACGTACTATGGTCTTATTTGATGAAGTATTCTATAAATGTCATTTAGATCAGACTAATTGATAATGCTGTTAATGCCATCTGTATCCTTACTAATTTTCTTCCTGCTTGATCTACCAATTACTGATAAGAATGTTGGAATCTCCAGCTATAATTTATTTGCTTATTTCTCCTTTCAGGTCTGTCAATTTTTCTTCACATATTTTTTTGCATAATTATATTCTAACACATTAAGGGTTGTTATTTTTTTTGAGAATTGATCCCTTTATGACTATCCTAGATAATATTCTGTGTTGTCTACTTTGTTTGAAATTAATATAGCTAATCTGACTTTCTTTTGATTAGTATTAACATACTATATCTTTCTTCATCCCTTTACTTTTAACTTATCTCTGTTTTATTATTTAAATTGGGTGTCTTATAGGTAACATATAATTGGGTCTTTTTTGTCTACTTTGATCATCTCTGTCTTTCAATTTGTGTGCTTGTATTATTCTCATTTAAAATGATTGATGATATATATATTTTAATTAATACATATTATATTTCTAACTCTTTGCTATTTGTTTCTTTTGGGAATTTTTTGTTTCTTTCTCCTCTTTTTGCTATCTCTGGTTTTAGGAGTACTTAAGTGGTGCCGATTTTCTCCTATTTGATCATATTAAATTGCCTTTTGTAAACAATTGGTTTCATATGGTTTACAACACACATTTTTCTAATCTAATTAATTATCTAATTAATTAATCTAATCGAAGTCCACTTTCAACTAACATTATAGCACTTCAGTGTGATATAGGTACCTTATAACAGAGCTTTCACAGTTTCTGTCACTATCACTTGTAATATTATTTACACTCCTTTCACTTATCCATATGCTATAATCACCCAATAAATTGTTACTATCATTATATTAAACAGTTATCTTGTAGATAAAGAATAAAGAAAATTCAAGGTTTTATTTTTCTTTTATTTATGCCTTCACCAGTGTATTTCCTCTTATTACAGACCTAGATTTCTAACCTATATCATTTCCTTCTACCTAAAAATTCTCTTTACATTCCTTTCAGGGAAATTTTGTTGATCATAAATTTCCTGTTTTTGTTTATCTGAGAAAATATATATTTATCTGTTTCATATAAAGATAATTTTTAACTTTTCCAGCCATGGAATTCTAAATTTGTCTTCAAAAAGTTGTTACATATGTTACTTCATGTTCCCCTGCTTGCATTCTCATGAGAAGCCTGTTGTTAGTATTCTTCTTGTTCTTCTATTGGTAATATTCCCCCTTTATTTTCCTTTCTGGCCTCTTGCAAGATTTTTTTGTTTAAATATGATCCTGGATGTGGGGTCTTGGATATTTACCCTGCTTGGTCTTCTATGGTCTTCCTAGATTCGCAGTTTTTTTTTTTTTTAAGATTTTATTTATTTATTTGACAGAGAGAGATCACAAGTAGGTAGAGAGGCAGGCAGAGAGAGAGAGGAGGAGGAAACAGGCTCCCTGCTGAGCAGAGAGCCTGATGCGGGACTCTATCCCAGGACCCTGAGATCATGACCTGAGCCGAAGGCAGAAGCTTAACCCACTGAGCCACCCAAGCGCCCCCTAGATTCGCAGTTTTATTGATTTTGCAAACACTTTACCTTTACTACTTCAAATATTTCTTCTGCTATGATCTTTTTTCTTTCTGACATTCTGATTATATATCTATTACACATTTTGAAAGAGCCCTACAATTCTTGCATGTTCCCTTTCTTTCATTTTTTTTTCTCTTATATTCCAGTTAAAAAGTTCTATTGGCTTATCTTCAAGTTCACAAATTCTTTTCTTATTCATTTTAAGTCTACATGTGAGCCTGTTGAAAGAATTTTTCATTTCTCTTGCAATGTTTTTAATTTCTAAAATTTCACTTTAGGGCCACCTAGTTTTAGACCTGGTTGAAATACATAAAAAGGAAATAAGCAATTAAAATATAGTCTAAGTGCTCTTAAATAAGAGATAAGAACTCACTTACATATGTCTTTCATTTTATAAAATATTCATAATAGAGCACATGGGTGGCTCAGGTGGTTAATCATCTGCCATTGGCTCAAGTCATGATCTCAGGGTCCTGGGATTGAGCCCTGCATTGGGCTCTCTGCTCAGTGGGGAGTCTGCTTTTCTCTCTCTCGGTCTTTCTCTCTGCTATCTCTCTCTCTCTCAAATAAGTAAATAAAATATTTAAAAAATAATAAAATAAAATATTCCTAATGACAAAGACTACACAGAAAAAATCACGCAAAACCCTAAGGTAAAATTTCTTCTTCATTTTCAGAAGTGAAGATATATATACAATACAAAATATATATTAGCAAGCCAAAATAGATTAAAATGATATGTTATCATTCAACTAGATCTTATTTAATTACATAGAAATGTTTTAAAGTAGAAAGATAAAATAATTACATAGTTATAAAATTTAGAGATATAAACAGTTTTAGCTCAGAATTTTTTAGCTAATGTAAAATGGAAACACAAACTGATTATATATTTTATATTATTAGAAGGCAAAACTTACCAATTCTACAGAAAGAAAAGATGTTCTTTTCCAGAGCTAAAGATAATGAATCATGTCTTTTTAAAGGACCAAGTGTTTTCTGTGTCAAACACTGCATTGAATTTTATTTGTTTAATGTTTGAACTCTTTTTAATGTACATTAATAAAATGTGGAAATAAACTTTAAAAATAGAAAAATATTTTAGATATTATGTGATTCCACCAATACTAAAACTATATCTGTAACATAAATATAGGTTGTGATGACCTGAAGGAAAGAAGTAAATATTGGGCCATAAACTGAGAATGATGAGGATATGTGGTTGCTTCTCCACAGAAGTGAATTTTAAACTGAAATTTGAAGAATGAATAAACCTGTCATTCAGAAAAATGATGTAATATTAAACAGCTTAATACATTTCTGGGTACAAAAAAAAATCAAAGCAAATGGGAGAGTGATAGGAGATGAGATTGGAAAAGTACAGGAACTTCAGATCATGGAAGCAAGGAATTGAGAATTTATTTTGAATAATAAAGAAGGAATAAGTTTAAGCAAAATATGGCACAAATGTATTTGTAGACTCTGACAAATGAATGAAGAATGATGGCAATGGTGAGGTAGAAGAATAGAGGTGAGGAGACCAAAAATTCTTGGTCAAGAGATGATGGCTGCTTGAAGTTCAATGGTATCCACGGGGAGCAAAATGAATGTAAGAATTTGTAAATGCATTTGAGGAAACACATTTGTTTTTCACTTTAATACTAGATAGGAGATGGTTCCATTAATTGAGTTATGGAATCTTGGGGAGAGTCTAGCTTTGGAGGTGAGGGAAAGGAATCTCAAGAGTTTCAACCTGGGCTCATTAACTTTAAAATATTTGTGAGATGAGAGATTGGAGTTCAAGTAGGCAAGAGTGCATCAAGTCTGTACTTTGAAGGAGATTTCAAGGCTCAAGATATTAAGTTGAACTACTTCACATATAACTAGCACTTAAATGCATGGGAATGGGTGATAGTACCTACAGAAGGAAAATTAAAGTAGAAAATAGGATCCACAAGCAAGACTTTATATATTCCTTTCAGAGGCTACTGGGGATTAAAAAAGAGATTAAGAAGCAGTTAGCCAGAAGCAAAATTAGAATGAATTAGTTCCAGAAAGTAAGAGAAGAAAAGATTTCAAGCAAAGGAATGCACAGATGTGTCAAATATTCCTTCAGCGTTGAGTAAGATGAGATCAGAAGAACCATTGGAGTTGGTAACATGGAGATGTTCTTGACTTTATATTCCTCAATGAAAGAAAAAAAGATGCTTTAATAGAGAGTAGAATGTGTTGAAGTGGTCATGGAGATTGAAGCTCCTAAGAAGGCATTTGTGCACAACCCTGATATGTCTTTTGATTTAAAGGTAACATTAGGTGTATGAGGATAAACGATCAAGAAAGTTTTGTTTTAAAGCTTTTTTAAAAAAGATATTTCTATTTTTTTTAATAAGGACTTTATGTAGGCTATTACAGGGATGACAAATATCATCTTCCAGTAGTATTTTTAGGGCTAGACTGAGATAAAGAGATTATAAATGAAATTCTTACATGACAAAAAATGTGAAAATATTGAGCTGCATATCTCAAAATGAAGTATTTTATTTCTATATGAACTTCTGTTTATAAGAAGACTCAATCATTCATTCAACAGCTATTTATTGAACATCTAGTATGTGTGTGAACACTGTTCTGGAGAAAAGCAAATATACCACCAAAGAAACAAGCTAGAGGCCCTTACTACCTTCAAAAACTTGTATGTTTTAATGTGTATATAGGTTTGAAGAGAACAAGGCATATGGTTACTCATTTAGTCCACTTTCCTAACTTGCTAACACTCATAAAACCTACAGGTCTATTTTTTCAGGCTTTTGTTCTCTGGAGGTTTTTATATTTGTTCACTTTTGTTTTTCTTTCTTGCCTTGGCCGCTTTTGATGGTTTTTGTAGGTTTAGAGGAAAGCAAACTGCACGGAGGACATGGGGAGTTAGAGAGAAGGGGGTTGGGGTAAATTGGAAGGGGAGGTGAATCATGAGAGACTATGGACTCTGAAAAACAATCTGAGGGGTTTGAAGTGGCGGGGGGGTGGGAGGTCGGGGTACCAGGTGATGGGTATTATAGAGGGGACGGATTGCATGGAGCACTGGTTGTGGTGAAAAAATAATGATACTGTTATGCTGAAAATAAATAAATGAAAAAAACCCTACAGGTCTATAAAAATGCTATAAATTTGCAATGATAAAGAGGCTATGAGTGCTGGGTAAGAATTGATAGATCAATAGAACAGATTATTTAGGCAATTACCAATAAAAACTATCAATGGAACAGTATAAGTGGCAATTGTAATAAAGAAAATGCTTGCAAATATGCCAAACACTAAGAAGAAAACAAAGAATACTGAAAAATAAAGAAATAGATAATGTGTAGATGAGTCCCACAGAGGAAGCTATTTCAATTATGTGTTTAGAAAGTGATGTTTAAAATGTTCTCCTTATTTACCTAATTAATATAATTTCATTTCCTATTGATTAAATTGGAATTTCACAAGCAGTTGAAAGAGTACAATAATAACTATGACCCATAAAACCCATAAACTTATTTCTAAAAATGTTATATCTATGCCCAATGGGAAAGGGGAACTTTCCCCACTTCTCAGCCACGTATATAAAAAAGAATGAGAAGAAGTTAAGCCCAAATTAAGTTACGCCCAATTTTATTATGCATTAGCATGGACTTGTGATTACCCATAAAGCAAGGGCAACTGAAAGATGCTCTGACTAATGTTTACAGAATAGATGGGGATGTCATACATAGCTTAGTTTCAGTTCTGCAACTCAAACTCAAATTTGGAAGCAAGTTTTTAAAAATTATTTTTGAAAGATCTGGGCATACTTTGCATAATACTAATTTCTAGTACTCAACAAATATAAGCATCCTTGCATTCATATGATAACAGGATGTGTTGCTGTATACACAAGGGATTTAGTTATTTCTACAGTATTTCATAGATATTTTAAAAGCAGGACTTCAAATTGGTGTTAAATTCCAATAAAGAGTTTAAAATACTTCACTTGAACAGGACAAAAAGACCTCAAATAAACAACCAATGTAACAAAGTATTAATAAATTTTTTTTAAAAAGCAAGCAAGTAAACCATAAAAGTTAAAAATTTGAGTAATTACCAGATACCAGACACTGTTAGTGAGATAGCTTATTTCGATTAGTATGGCTTATGTCTAGTGTGCCAGGGACACTCCTGGCTTATACATGTTCCTCCAGCATAAGAATAATAGTGCCCCCAGACAATGTCAAGCTGTCACAGCTTAGATAATAAACTGTAACACAATCAATATTTAATCTTTATCAGATAGGTACTGCTACAATCATTCTCTTTTTTTAATAAGAACTAACTGAGGCTCAGAGAAAACTTGCCCAATGTCCAAAGAAAAAGTAAAGCTAGGCTTCAAACCTGTGTAGAACCAAATCTTGCCTGGGTTTCTCAGTGCTTCTGTAAAAAGCTGTAGCCTATTGAGATACTGAGATATATATGAATAGAAAACATTTGCCTATGCTTCCACTAGAAGTATTTTATTCTTTACATACTATGCAGATTAGATCTGTAGGCTTTTGTGTAGCTCATTATGCTGATCAAAAATGTAGTAAAATGGGACTCCTGGGAGGCTCAGTTAATTGAGCATCTCATTCTTGATTTTGGTTCAGGTCATGCTTTCAGGGTTGTGAGATGGAGCCCTGCATCAGGTTCTATGCTCAGCAGGGAGTCTGTTTGAGAGTCTCTTTCTCCCTTTCCTTCTGCCCTGCACCCTGCTCATTCTCTCTCTTTCTCTCTCCCTCCTTAAAATAAATAAATCTTTTAAAAAATGTAATAAAATTTCTGTTATCTCCCCCAAGAAGTCCAAATGGTTACAGCCTAGTCTTGACCCTTAAACTAATCTCTTAAGGGGTCACAAACATGAGTGCTCTATTTCCTTAGATATTTACATTTCAAGGAAGAATGAGATCCAAGACCTTGGAAATATCTCTAGGTCATAAAATTCAGAGACACTAGAGCTTATCAGGACCTTGGCAGGGTATGTTTACATTCTAGAATGTTAAAGTGGAAACCTAGGATCCTTCCCAACCTATCTCCAAAGACAAAAGGGGAGGAGGAGGCAACTGTCTCTCCCCCTGTATATTACATGCAGATAGATAAAATCCATGTTTCTCCCTCTTTCACCTATGGAGTGACTCTCACTCATCAAGGTAATTATTCCATTTGGCTTTCATCATGTCACCTTAGAGGTAAGGACCAGAACAAGGGGAATCAACAGAATTATTGTTGCATATATAATTATAATAACTAATATGTCTCTTATCCAAAATACCTTATGTGCATATTCGGGATAAAATTAATAAAGATGAATATAAAAACTCAATAAATCCAAGTTGTGCAATTCAAGAATCTGTCAAACCACATTCTTTACTTACAAAATTGAGAATGTCATAAGCCACAATAAAAGAATTAGTGTAGTAATTTAACAAAAATGAGAGATTAATTGAACAAAACCCATGGACAAGAAATAAACATTAGTATAAGAGAATTTTAAAGGAATAATCCATTTTAAATTGCAGATATTTTCATTAATATCTTTGTATTTAATATTTTTAAAAATATCAACTTAAACACCCATATATTAGATATTTTATAATAGTCTTTATGCAGAAAGCCACAGAAAAAAATTAAAGGCAACTGGATTAAATAGTCATTAAATAGGAAGGATTAAGTTATAAGTTTAGGAGGAATAAAATAAATTATAAATCTAAAATATAATTTATATCAAAAATAATATATACTAGGAAAATAAAGATATATTAACATTTTATATTTGCCAAATAAATATTAAAAATATCTATACAAAATAATATAAAAACACTTTAAAAGACAAAAAATAATAAGCTTAGAAAATGGTGACTTGTACTAGCCATGTAATACATAAATTAAGATAATAATGAACGATAGTGACTATTGCATAGCAAACAAAAAATGACAGAATCCGATTTTTCAAAAATAACAGTAAATAGAGTACATTAATTGGTACTTACAGAAATATGATCAGAATATTCTTTTTGAGAACAAAAGATATATTTATAGACAACTAAAATTTTCACAAAATTTAAACTAGCAATCTCTTTTTTGTTACTCTAATAGAATAATAGAGCTAAAATATTAAACCTTGAATTCTAAAATTATATGACCTATATTACTCAAGCTCACTTGATATTTATTGATGTTAACTTTGTGATCTAATTTATAGCCATTTTTTAAAACTATCACATGTGCTTTTGAAAAAGGATATACATTCTGTATGTACTTTGGGGCACAGAATTCTGTTTCTACTGTCAGATCAATTTTTTTAATAGGTAACTCATTTCCCCCATATATTAATTTTTTTGTCATTTTTATCACTTTTTATAATTTCTGATATATATTACAGTCTTTTAGTATGACTTTTTAAAAAAAATTTTTATAGAATTTTTATTTGATGTTTTTCTTCTTCTTTGAAGAATTCTCATTCTCAACTAGGAAATATACACTGCCATATGTATACATGCATATATATCATATATATATATTATATAAGCATTTTTGATGTTCTCATTGGGAAGAGAAAGCCATGTGAGAAAGGAGGTAGAGACCGAAGTGCTGTAGAAGCAAAACAAGAAGCCAAAGATTACCAACAAACTACCTAAAGGTAGGAGGAGGCAAGGAGGATTCTCCCCTACAGGTTTCAGAGGGGGCATTGGATCTGCTGACACCTTGATTTTGGACTTCTAGACACCAGAACTATAAGGCAAGAAATTTATGTTTTAAGCCACTCAGTTTGTGTTAAGTTGCTATGGCTTCAGGAAACTAATACATCCATAAATTACATAAGTGGAATAGAAGATGTAGGAGAAATTTTTTAAGAAAATATTAAAAGTTGTTAAAAAAAAAAGTTAGCTGTGACTATAAAGAAAATTGAATAAATTATGAATTAAGGGAATAACTAGTTAAACCAACAAGAGTAATCAAGAATTATATCACAGCACACTAAAATGTTTAGCTATGAATAATATTTAAGTAGGCATAATAATATAAGCATTCATTATTGATTTAACAAGAACAATATGATAACAGTAGAATGATGGGAGAAAAAAGGCAAAAAAATAACACTGCCAAAGATCTAAATTTACATCTACCATAATAGGAATTCAAGACTATGAAAGTCATTATATATATATATATATATATGTATATATATATATACACACCACATATTTTCTAGCCATTCATCTATGGAAAGACACTTCCATATTTCAGTTATTATAAATAGTGCTACAATAAATATACGGGTGCATATATCTTCTCAAATTAGTATTTTATTATTCTTTGGGTAAATACCCTGTTGTGGAATTACATATGCTATTTCCGTTTTTAATTTTCTAACATATTTCATTTCCAAGATATTTTGTTTCACCTTTGATTTCTTCATTGGTCAATTGGTTGTTGGTATCATGTTGGTTAACCTCCACATATTTGTGATTTTTTCCAATTCCCTTCTTGTAATTGATTTCTAGCTTTATATCATTAGGTTGAAAAAGATGTCTGATATGATTTCAGTTTTCTTAAATTGATTGAGAATTTTTTGTGGCCTAAGATATGATCTATCCTGGAGAATGTGCCATGTTGCACTTGAGAAGAATGTGTATTCTGCTGTTTTGAGATGGGAAGTTTTATATATACCTATTAAATCCATCTGTTTTAATATATCATTTAAGGCTAAAGTTTTCTTTATTGATTTGTTATTCTCTAGAATACGTTCCCTGCAAGCACGTTCATATCTTCTAGATGTGTGGCAAACCTGAAGTCTGTCCCTCAGGGTAAAGCCCCAGGACAATTAAATAGGTCTTTTTCATAGAAAGACTTGTGGTGCCGTGCTGTCTATGTAGAGCTGTGGGGTTGGTAGCCCACCAAGAACTGTCTCTCCAGTTGTTACAGTCCCATGGGACCCAAGAACATAAGCTCCCCTGGCCACCAGCACCAGGTGATCAAGGAGTTCCCCTGTGTGGATGACACACAGCTGCTAGCTTTAGCATGGCAATGAGAGAACATAGAGTCATGGCATGTCCAAAGGCTTTTGCAGAACAGTGGGTAAACACGAAGAAATCAGGATAAAGGAAGTTACAGGGCACCTGGAGGCTCAGTCGGTTAAGCGTCTGACTTGGGTCATGATCTCAGCATCCTGGGATCCAGCCCCACATCAGGCTCCCTGCTCAGCAGAGCATCTGCTTCTTCCTCTCCTTCTGCTCCTTCCCCTCTGCTTTCTCTCTCTTTTTCTCTCTCTGCCCCCGCTCTTTTTCAAATAAATTAATAAATAATCTTTAAAAAAAAGATAGTAAAAGTTACTATCAAGATAGAGGAAGAGTTGGGGCACCTGGGTGGCTCAATGGGTTAAGCCTCTGCCTTTGGCTTAGGTCATGATCCAGTGTCTTGGGATTGAGTCCCTCATTGGGCTCTCTGCTCAGCAGGGAGACTGCTTCCCCCCTTCTCTGCCTGCCTCTCTGCCTACTTGTGATCTCCTTCTCTCTGTCAAATAAATAAATTAAATTAAATTAAATTAAATTAAAAAGGAAGGAGTACAAAAATGACACATGCCAGTGCCCTCACCCACAGAGAGAGTCCCAACAGTCCTTGCATCCCAGGCAGACGCTTCAAGATTAGCAAATGAATCTCCTTCATATATAGGCTAAATGCATTATAATCTGTTGCTTTTTCACTGGTCCTCAGGGCATGTGAGTCCACCTGCAAGCTCTTTAAGAGATAGCAGCAATGTCCACAATAGCCAAACTATGGAAAGAACCTAGATGTCCATCAACAGATGAATGGATCAAGAAGATGTGGTATATATACACAATGGAATACTATGCAGCCATCAAAAGAAATGAAATCTTGCCATTTGCGACAACATGGATGGAACTAGAGCGTATCATGCTTAGCGAAATAAGTCAGGTGGAGAAAGACAACTATCATATGATCTCCCTGATATGAGGAAGTGGTGTTGCAACATGAGGGCTTAAGTGGGTACGAGAAGAATAAATGAAAGAAGATGGGATTGGGAGGGAGACAAACCATAAGTGACTCTTAATCTCACAAAAAAAAACTGAGGGTTGCTGGGGGGAGGGGGTTTGGGAGAAGGGGGTGGTATTATGGACATTGGGGAGGGTATGTGCTTTGGTGAGTGCTGTGAAGTGTGTAAACCTGGTGATTCACAGACCTGTACCCCTGGGGATAAAAATATATGTTTATAAAAAATAAAAAATTATATTAAAAAAAAAAGAGATGTTTCTCAGTTCCTTACAACTCTTCAGATCTAGATATGAGCCCAGTGGTTTTCAAAGCCAAATGTTTTGGAAGTTCACCTCTCTGTTGCAGATCCCCAAAGCTGGGGGGTCTCTTGTGGAGCACTTCAACCCCTTGCTTCTCTGGAAGAGGCTCTGGGAGAAGCTCTGGATCTGGGGGATTCTTCCTAATTGTGGGTTACTGGGCCAGGACTTGAACTGTGGGAATGACATGTCTCTGCCTCTTCTACTCATCTCAGTGAGGCCCTTTCACCATTTGTGGTAAAGGAGCTGTTCAGCTACTTTTCAGGTCTTTTTCAAAGGGAGTCATTCTATATCTAGCCTTAAATTTGGTGTGTACAGGCTAGCAGGTGAGTTCAGAGTCTTCCTATACTGCCGTGTTGAGCTGCTCCCCATTCCTTAATTTTCAAATCAGTAGTTCATCCCATTTGTATACACCTGAAAATAACACACACATTCTGCTTTGGATTTTGAAACTATAATAGCCATGCTATAACTATAACTATAAGTTTTTAAATTTTTCATGTAATCTACACCAAACTCATTTTTGTTGATTATTCAAAAACTGTGTCAAATACTTTAAAATACATATAGGGAGCATTATTATTATCTTTTTTGGTTGACAATGATTATTTTTATACATATTAATTTCTTTGAACAAAAAGATATGAAACAAGAATAACATTGTATTTTTGCCCTTCTGTCAAAGCTTTTTCAGTTGAGTAAATCAGCTTTAAATTCAGCTCAACTTATTAGAATCTCTGCTTGCCACCCGGGGATTTGTATCCCTGGGGATTCTGTAGATAGACTGAGAGATTGATATGATGATAAAGCTCTCTGAGGATCTCAGAAAATATTCTTAGAGGGACATAAAAAGAAAAGGATAAACAAATAATACATTTTGAAAAAAAACAATATTGAGAATGCATTTACATCTAAGCACATAAATATACCCAATTACCTAGCATTCTTTTGAATCATTTTTTAAAGAGTTGAAAAATAACTCGGAAGTGAAGGTATTCTGAAAATTCAGGACTCCTTCATTCATTGTTGTTTAATAGTTAGCTCTTCAATTATTTTAACACTCTGAAAACTTGGTGCTCACAGTCCAAACTGGTTCTTAACATGGACATAACATTTTAAGAAAAAAAATTGTTTTGGAAACTGAATATATTTTCAATGATTTGATTTGAAGATTATTTCTAGCAGAGGAAGAAACAAGGGTTTATTCAGTTTCATAATGAAATTAGCAGGGATTTTAAAAAGATTTTATTTATGTATTTGACAGACAGAGATCACAAGTAGGTAGAGAGGGAGGCGGGGGGGGGGGAGGAAGTAGGCTCCCTGCTGAACAGAGAGCCTAATGCAGAACTTGATCCCAAGATATACTCAGGTGACACATTTGTTTCCAGGATAAGACACACACATTCTACACTCCTTAAGATAAAACATATCTAATTTGCACTAAAAAAGAAAACTGTACTCCCACCTCTTTATCTACATCCAATAAATACTGTGGGCCACAACTAACACTGAGATAGTTTCCTAATTTAAATTGAAATGAAGCAAATAATTTTATAAGCTACCTCTCTTCAGGAAATTCTGGCTAAAAACAAGTCACATTAAATCTTAAATATTTTTAGATCACAAGGGCCTATTACAGCTCTCTGTGATGGCCATATTTTATCCTATTGTATTTTTTTTTAAAGCTTCACAAAAAAATCCAGATTCTTAAATGTGCTTCTAGCCCTTGTGTATTTATCTGAAAGGCAGTGCAAAGTACCATTTGACTCCTTTAAATGAACCACTTGGGAAAGTAATGGGGACTAACTCCAAATAACAAGAGGTCAAACTCTGTCAAGGAAATGTGTTTACTATCTTATGTTTTTAAAATTCTCTTTTTAGAAAAGCCTTTTAGATTGTCACCCAAGTTAAGTGACATCAAAAGCAAGATGCGAGAGCCTCTGTCAGAAGCACAGTGGTGATCTGTAATGCCAACTAACTCCAGGTGTAAAAGGAAACTGGCATTGCAAACTGTATCCTCTACGTAACATTTTGAAAAATGCTTAAAATGCCCAGTGCCTCACTGGGTGATGGGCATTAAGGAGGGCATATGATGTGATGAGCCCTGGGTGTTGTATGCAGCTGATGAATCATTGAACACTACATTAAAACTGGAGATGTACTATATGTTAGCTAACTGAATTTAAATTAAAAAAAAAAAAAGCCCAGTGCAACATTTCTATCAGCGAGAAATGTGGAATTATTGGAAAGTTCCATTTTCCTATTACTGCAGAAATTCAATTAAATGTCCATTAATTCTCAAGATTTTGCTTACAAGATCATTTCCTAGTTAAAAGAAAATTTAAATTTAAAACCCATGTTCATTCATATTAACTGGTTAGTCAATCTATGGTTAGGATAGTCCTTCTTATTTTTCAAACCCATTGTTACTTTATTTTCTTATATTTTTCTTCCTTAAGATCTAAAATGCTATAATGTTTCATTTTTTTTCAAAGATTATATCTATTTATTGACAGAGGAAGAGATAGAGAGCACTAGTAGACAGAATGGCAGGCAGAGGGAGAGCGGGAAGCAGGCTCCCCACTGCACAG
Organism: Mustela putorius furo; assembly: GCF_011764305.1. NCBI lineage: Eukaryota > Metazoa > Chordata > Mammalia > Carnivora > Mustelidae > Mustela > Mustela putorius. Next base: position 3,341,371 of record NW_025421290.1, on the reverse strand, counting down.
GGAGTCCGATGCGGGCCTGGATCCCAGGACCCCGAGATTATGACTCAAGCCAAAGGTAGATGCCAACTGAGTCACCCAGGTGCCCCAATCATATAATGTTTCAAGAAGTGTTTAGCATTTAGTAAGCAGGATGTAATCGTTTCTAGTTTTTTTTTTAATTTTGTTATTTAAATTTCAGCTAACATAGAGTATGATATTGGTTTCAGGTGTACAATAGAATGATGTAATTTTAAGGATGAAATCCAAACTGCAGCCCATTTTGCTATTTTCTCCTCTTTTTGGACATTTGTGTATGTCATATACTAATGGGCTATATTTAGGATGATATCCACTATCAGTAAGTTTTTAATATTATTTTTGCTCTTTAGCCAGTTGTTTATTAATATTGATATTAACCATGGGGCCCCTGGGTGGCCAGGTCAGGATCTCAGGGTCCTAGGATCAAGCCCTGCATCTGGCTCTCTGCTCAGCAGGGAGCCTGCTTCCCCTTCTCTCTCTACCTGCTTCTCTGCCCTCTTGTGACCTCTCTCTGTCAAATAAGTAAATAAAATAAGTAAATAAAAATCTTTAAAAATATATTGATATTAACCAGGCTTCATCAAAACATGATTGCCTTTAATAAGACAATTGGCAAATAACTGAGTTGTAAATGTTTGTGTTTGGGCTCACTAGAATAACCCTTATTTATTTAGGGTTATCAATTGATCACACACATCAAGAATGTGAAAGTGCTTGTTGATCCTAGTTCTTTTCCTACTATGAGATGCAGTTCATGAACAGCCCAAATGTTCAGCCTTATGAACCTGTGAAGAAATATAAAGTCATGTTTCTGTATTATAACAGCTTGTTCTTCTCTCATAATTGTGGCATCTCAAACTTCTCAGCAAAACAGAATACTCTCTCATTATTACTGGGTATCTACAAAGGAGAATGTCATTTGTTCTTATAATGTAATGGGTTCCCAATAACTGCAACTCAGCATCTTCCTTTATACTGATCCAGCCCTTCCTTCCCATTGCCTACTGTTCCTTAAATCACTCTAAGTGATAGATTTGTTCTAACTGCCAATGGAGTTTCTTAGGAAATAATTGGCAGGCCTGTGCTATAAAAGTGAACATTCTGGATTCTGAATCCAGTAATAAGGAATGTCCTAGCCAGAGGTGTGTCTCCTGATACCCCAAACTTCCCACTCTCTGTGATATGAGTGTGCCAGTTTCTGAAAAGAGGCAGAGAAAATGGCTACCTTCTCAACTCTGAACTCAGATTACTTGTACATGTCCCAAACCACAATATTTGTGTACAAAATCTCAAAAAATTTCTCCTGAAAGTGAGTTTTTCTGCCTCTTCTCTTAGCTTCTCATCTTTTGCAAGTATCTCTCAAAGTAAAAATCAACAACAAAAACCACTCATGAATAAAAATCAGCCACCCACTATAGAAGTAAAATCTCTCCACTGCAGTATACACAAAGATGTATTTCTGCTACTTTCCCACTCCACTCCATGTAAGAATAATGCAAATTTCCTGAGACACATAACTCCAGCCCATCTACACCTTCTTCTGGTGTACACATTAACTTCTGGTTACCTGTATCCATCCAAAGGCTATTCAGCTAATTTGCCCAAAACGAGGGAGCACCCTTCCCCAGATATAAACTGAAGTATCTACCTCTAGAGACAAAAGAAACTACGATTTTAAATGCTTATTTTGTCTATCTGTATATAAAAAATAATAGGTTACAGTTTCATCCAATGTCCCACTCAGGTGGAATTCAAAAGCCCTTGCTCATCTGAAACTGTTCCATTGGTTATGACTCCACCTGGTTTAACTGAAGAAGTCTGCCGAACACATGTTTACCCTTGCATGAATAAAACACTAGTTCAAACCATTAGTTGTAAATTATTGTATTGGAATACAATATACCTAACAACTTGACTATTTTCAGAAGGATAATACTAAAAAATATAAAATAGCATTCATCAAATATTTAAGCATATGATAAACACTGTGCTAATGGCTTCACAATATGATGAAAAATACATGAAAATTCTGAAATTTTATGAAAAATATATGAAAATCACCAAATGAAATGGTGATTTGTGGAATTTGAAATGAAAAGAATATGAGAAATTGGAAGTTGTCTGCACATGAGAAGTAGGAACAACATACATCGGGTAACCACAGAAAAAAACAGAAGAGCAGCATGAATGTTAGCTTGCGATTCTTGCTTATAACTCAATCTTGTCATCAACAAATACACCAGACTTATATACTACAAACTTTTTAGACTTTTTAGATTTGTCCAAACTGCCTCCTTTCCTTGAAGCACCATCTCCCAGAGCTTTACCTTGGAAGACTGTTTTCGGTTTGTCCCACAGCTCACTGATGTTCTGGGTTTCTATTAAGTCTTATTTCTCTGTGTTTTTCATTTTAGATAGGTCTACTGCTGTTTCCAACTTCACCAGCCTTTTCTCCTACAATGTCCAATTTGCCATTAATTGCATGCAGTATATATTTCATTTTACCCATTGTAGTTTTTCTCTTTAAAAAAAAAAGATTTTATTTATTTCTATGAGAAAGAGCAGGAGTGTGGGGAGAGGCAGAGAGAGAGGGAGAAGCAGACTCTCTGCTGAGTGTAAAGCCCATTGCTGGGATTCAGCCCAGGACCCTAAGATCATGACTTGAGCCAAAGCCAGATGTTTAATTGACTGAGCCACCCAGGTACCCCAGTTTTTATCTTTAAAAATTCAATTTAATCTTCTGCTTCTCTACTTAACCTATTCAATTACTCCCCAACCTTCCTGAACATATAAAATATAGTCATACTGTTTTAAAAACCTTTTCTACCATTGTTATCAGTTTTGGCAGAAATTTCATTGTTAGTTTTGGCAGAAATTTCGCCATGTGAGGATTAAAAATTTTTTTTTTTTGCTCTGTTGTTTGCATTCCTGTAGCTTTTCTTTGGATGATAGACACTGTAAATTTGGCCTTGTTAAGTACTGGATATTTTTGTATTCCTTTGAATGTTTTTGAGATTTATTCTGGGGTATACTTAAGTTTCTTACTTGGAAATAATATAATCTAATGGGGCCTTGTTTTTAAACACTTTTGGGGTAAGACCATAGCAGCAAATACTCGAGATCTCATTTTTTTCCTACTACTAAGTACTATAGAATATGCCCCATGAATTATAATGTTTTCCACCCTGACTTGTGGGAAAAGGCACTATTTCTGGCCATGTGTGAACTCTGGAGATTATTTCCTTGAATTGTTTTAGGCAATTAACTCCCAACTTTAGTTAGCTTTCTCACAAGCATGCCTTGATCAGTGCTCAATCGAATACTCATGGGATACTGACATCTCTGCATTTCTTTCTCTGTGCAACTGTTCTTTTTTAGAACTGGAGCCTGCAGACTGAAGCCATCTTGGCCTTCCCAAAATCCCAGTTCCATCTCTCACACCCAAGGAGACTAGCAGGCCCCATCTTATTTACTTGCTGTACCAACATCTGCTATCTCTCTTTAGGTGGTAAACCAGGGAAATTAAAATGGCTATAGGGCTAATCCTAAAAACTCACCTCATTTGTTTTTCATCTCTAAGAGACTGTGGTTTTGTTGCTTATGTTCAATGTCTTGAGAAACTCTTTCATATATTTTTATTGTTTTTTAATTTGTTTTAGACAGTTCTATTGATTGAATGTGTCCCTAAAATTCATATATTGAAGTCCTAAACCTCAGTGTGGCGATATCAGGATCTGGGCTCTAAGGAAGTAGTTAAGGTTAAATGAGGCCCTAAGAGCAGAGTCCCAGTCTGATAGGATTCATGTCTTTAGAAGAAAAAAAAAAAAATCAGGGATGCCTGTGTGGCTCAGTAAGTTAAGCATCTGACTCTTGGCTTTGGCTTAGGTCATGATCTCAGGATCATGATATTGGGGTCATGAGATCAAGCCCTGTGGTTCCACTCTCAGCAGGGAATCTTCTCGTCCCTCTCCTTTGGCTCCTCCCCTTTCTCATGCTCTCTCTCTCTCTCTCTCTCAAATTAAAAAAAAAAATCTTTAAAAAAATTTTTTAAAAAAGAAGAAATACCAGAGCCCCCCCCCTTTCTTTCTCTCTCTCTCCTTTCACAGGTGTACAAAGGAAAGGCCATATGATGACACAGTGAAAAGGTGGCTGTCTACAAGACAGAAAGAGAGCCCTCATCAGAAACAAAGTCTTGTGTCAACATGAACTTTTCTGGCCTTCAGAATTGTGAAAAATTAGTCTCTGTTGCTTAAGCCACACAGATTGTGATGTTTTGCTGTAGCAGCACAAGTAGAATCACATAAGCAGGTAGATAAGCCTTGTTTCTCTACCTTGGCTGAAGACAGAAGTCACAGTTAAGTAATTCTAATCATGTGCTCAAGACACAAAATACAGCAGCTATAGCAACACAGAAAACACAGAAGTAAAAGCAAGGATCTTGTATCAGCAAAGTCCAGTTATAGTAACACTAGTAACATTTATCAAGTTTTGAAACATGTGTTAAGCACAGTGCTAAGTGTTTTGCTTCCATCAAACCATTTGTTTCTGTTCAAAAATCTATAAAGAACTCAAGAACTTCTACTCAGCATGAGACAAACTCTCCCTGGATCTGTAAACCACTATAAACAGTAGTAATGTCTTGAGACTTTTGTGTGTCCCTGGCCCCTGCCCAGATTCTTATGCTTTTTTATCTCTCATTCTTGGCACCGAAAGTCTTGGGTCTCATTAGGCATCCAATTTCACCTTGAGTCTCATTAGGCATCCAATTTCACCAAAGAATTGCAATTAATAAACTATAGTCAAGTGAATGTGTTAGAACTAAAGACAATATGTTTTGAATTAGGAACTTAGCAGATAGAAAGAATATCAAATTAAATAGAGAGAAGTACAGTTGACCCTTGAATGACAGAAGTTTGACCCACATGGGTCTTCTTATATGTGTATTTTTTTTTCAATAAATACATTTCTCTATTGTAGTGTATTTGTACTGTAAATGTTGTATATTGCAAATGTATTTTCCATTCCTTATGATTTTCTTGATTACATTTCCTTTTCTTTTTTTTTTAAGATTTTATTTATTTATTTGACAGAGATCACAGGTAGGCAGAGAGGCAGGCAGAGAGAGTGAGAGGGAAGCAGGCTCCCTGCTGAGCAGAGAGCCCGATGTGGGACTCGATCCCAGGACCCCGAGATCATGACCTGAACCAAAGGCAGCAGCTTAAACCACTGAGCCACCCAGGCGCCCCTACATTTCCTTTTCTTGAGCTTAATTTATTATAAAATACAGAATATAATATATATAACTTACAAAAAATGTGTCAATCAGCTATTTATGTTGTCAGCATGGCTTCTGGTCAACAGTCTAATAACAGCTAATTAGTTAAATGAGAATCAAATTCTGCATGGCAATTTCTGACTGCATAGAGTTCACTGTCCCTAACCCACTCAGTTGTTCAGGGGTCAACTGTAGCACACTTAAAAACTAGAAATCAGAATGACAGAAAATATGGAAACAGCAGTGAAAGCAGGAAAAAGAATAGAATCAATAGAAAACATAAGAATCTTGCAGGATAGAAATTAAAATTTCTATTTATATGTATAGAGGGAGAAACAAAAGAAAGTGGATCAGTAGAAATTATGAAGAGAAAATGTTTGAAAAATGTTCCAGAAATCATGAAAGACATGAAGACACAGATTGAAGAAATTCTGAAAATCCCAAGAAAGATAAAGATAAGGAAAACTACTATAATATTCATCAGACTAAAACTGCTAAAACCATAGACAAACAGAAAATACTAAAGAATCAAGAAAAATTTATATCCAAGCATACATCAGAGATATCTTTAACTCAGTTCCAGACCACTACAATAAAGTGAATATCACAATAAAGCTAGTCATTGTCTCAACCATGTGCTTAAAGATATTCAGCAAAATTAGACTGAAAATTTTCTTAGTGTAGTCACATTCCTTAATTATCTCAGCAAGATCTTTTAAATAATTTGCTACAGTTTGTACATCAACACATATTACTCTACCATTCACTGTTACATTATATAGACAGATTCTTAAATGTCATGAACCAACCTCTGATAGCTTCAAATTTTTCTTCTTCAGCTTTCTCACTTCTTTCAGTCTTCATAGAATTCAAGAGAGTTGGGGCCTTGCTCTGGATTAAGCTTTGGCTTAAGGAAATTTGTGGCAGGCTTGATTTTCTATTCAGATCACCCTAACTTTCTCTGTAACAAGCAAAAAGGCTTTTTTCATTTTCTTATAATTTGTGTATTCACTGGACATTTTAATTGTCCTCAAGAATTTTTCCTTTGCTTTCACAACTTGGCTAACTGGCACAAGAGTATTAGCTGTTGGCTTAATTTGGGTTTGAACATGCCTTCCTCACTAAGCTTAATCCTGTCTAGTTTTTGATTGAAAGAAAAAGTTGACAGGAAGAGTTAAGTTGGTGGAGGTGTAGCAGACTGAGATGACATCAGGTCTCAGGAGTTCAGTTAGATAGTTATCAAACCATTCCAAACACCTAAAAATCCAACAAGATATTGAAGAGAATAAGAGCAGCAATTCTAGAAACAGAAAACTGACCACTTTCTGAAAGGTATGACATGCGGAGAAGTGAATCCGAAGTAATGGGAAGATAGACCGCAGGAGGAGGGGCCAGCTCCCAGCAAGTGGTGGAACAACAAAGTACAAAATTCAAACTTTTAAAAGTCTGCTCCACTGAGGGACATGATTCCAGAGGCTAAGTGGGAGTGAAGCCCTCGCAGGGACAGTATTGCCTCAGGTCCTGCAGGATCACAGAAGGATTGGGAGTGTCTGAGTGTAGCAGAGCTCACAAGTATTAGAGTAGGGAAGCAGGCTATAAAGACAGAGTTGAGGAGTGAGCTCTTAGCTCAGGATTATCTTAAACTGTGATCCATGGCACAATCAGGGCAGTGCTCTTTGAGCAGGTACCCCACAAGTGGCAGATCCAGGGAGAGCCACTGGAAGAGCAGAGTGACAGGAATCTGCTGGGTTTGGATACTTCTAACAGGGCTATGTGCCAGAGACAGAAACGCTCCATCACAGGCCGGATGAGCTCAGAGTGCAGCCAGAGACCAGGGAGACAGGAGTGATTGAGTGCTTTTCTCCAAGGGTACACTAAGAAGTGGTGCTCTGAGCTCTCAGCTCCACCAGCCAGAGATTGGGAGACACCCCCCCCCATTTTCATTCCCACCCTCCAGAGCTCTACAGAAAGTGTTCAGGGAACAAAAGCTCCTGAGAGTGAACTCAAGCAGATTAATTAGACTGGCCCCTGGCAAGGGTGGGCAACTCCATCTCAGGCAAAGACATTTGAGAACCACTACAATAGGTCCCCCCACCAGAAGATCAGCAAGAACATACAGCCAAGACCAAGCTTACTGATAAAGGAGAATAGTGGAACTCTAGAGGAGGTGAATGCAATTCTCCACATGATTCTTTAATCCTGCAAGGTTAATTAAATCTCTTTCATTTTATTTTATTCTTATTCTAATTTTTTTAACTATTCCTCTTTCTTTCTTTTCTTATTCTAAGTTTTTAAACTTTTCCTCTTTTCTCTTTTAACATTAACTAGTTTATCTTAACAATACCTTTCTTAAAAAAATTTTTAAACTTTCATTATTATACTCATATCTTCTACTTCATTGTATATAACTTTATTTTTTGTATACATATATAGGGTTTTTATTCCAAAATATTTTGGGATACAACTTCTTCTAATAGATCAAAATATACCCTAAATCTAGCAAAGGACTTTGTTCTAGTCTCCAGCCTGAGAAAATTCTCTCCACTATCTTTTTCTTTCTTTTCCAACAAACTTATCTTATCAATTCCTTTTATAGAATTTTTTAAATTTTTAAATTTTTTAAATTTTTTTAAATTTTCATGTCTAAAGTCATATTCCATCCCTTGATCATGTTTTTCTTTCTCTAAAATTCTGGGAGATAATTTCTTCCAAGATACCAAAATACACCCAAAATCAAGTGAGTGACTCAATTCTATTCACTAGTCTAATACACACACACACACACACACGCACACACACATATACATATATATGTATATATATAGTTAATTTTTAAAAATTCTTTTAAAAAGCTTCTTTTTACCCCATTCTTCTCCCTCTGATTTTCCCACTCTTTCAAGCATTTTATTTTCTCATTCATACATTCTTATCTGAATAAAATGATAAGGCAGAAAAACTCACCACAAAAAAAAAAAAAAAAGAACAAGAGAAGGACCAAAGTCTAGGGACCTCATCAATATGGACATTGGGAATATATCAGATCTAGTGTTCAGAATGATGATTCTCAAGGTGCTAGCTGGGCTCAAAAACGGCATGGAAGATACTAGAGAACCCCACGTCTGAAAAATAAAATCCCTTTCTGGAGAAATAAAAGAACTAAAATCTAACCAAGCTGAAATCAAAAAAGCTATTAATGAGGGGCACCTGGGTGGCTCAGTGGATTAAGCCTCTGCCTTCGGCTCAGGTCATGGTCTCAGGGTCCTGGGATTGAGCCTCGAATTGGGCTCTCTGCTCAGCAAGGAGCCTGCTTCCCCCCACTCTCTGCCTGCCTCACTGCCTACTTGTGATCTCTCTTTCTGTTTGTCAAATAAATGGATAATATCTTAGAAAAAAGAAAAAAAGCTATTAATGAGGTGTAATCAAAAATGGAGGCTCTTACTGCTAGGATAAGTGAGGCATAAGAGAGAATTAGTGATATAGAAGACCAAATGACAGAGAAAAAGAATCTGAGCAAAAGAGAGACAAACAACTACTGGTCCAGAATTTGAAAGATAAGTGATACCATAAGACAAAACAATATTAGAATAATTGGGATTCCAAAGGAAGAAGGGGAGAGGGGGGCAGAAGGTATATTGGAGCAAATCATTATAGAGAATTTCCCTAATATGGAAAAGGGAACAACAACAAAATCCAGGAGGCATAGAGAACCCTCCTTAAAATCAATAAGAATAGGTCCACTGCCATCGAATAATAAAACTTACATGCCTTACTGACAGAGAAAATTCTGAAAGCAGCCCAGGAAAAGAAGTCTGTAACATACCATGGTAAAAATGTTATACTGGCAGCAGACTTATCCACAGAGACCTGGCAGGCCAGAAAAATCTGGCATGATATATTCAGAGCACTAAATGAGAAAAACATGCAGCCAAGAGTACTATATCCAGCTAGGCTATCTTTGAAAATAGAAGGAGAGATAAAAAGCTTCCAAGACAAACAAAAACTAAAAGAATTTGTAAACACCAAGCCAACTCTACAGGAAATATTGAAAGGAATGCTCTAAGCAAAGAGGGAGCCTAAAAGAAGGACAGAAAGGAACAGATACAATATACAGCAACAGTTACCTTACAGGCAATACAATGGCACTAAATTCATATCTCTCAATAACTACCCTGAATGTAAATGGGCTAAATGTCCCAATCAAAAGACACAGGGTGTCAAAATGGATTAAAAAAACAAAACCCATCAATATGCTACCTACAAGAAACTCATTTTAGACCCAAAGACACCTCCATATTTAAAGTGAGGGGGTTGAAAACCATTTCCCATGCTAATGGACATCAAAAGAAAGCTGGGGGGGTGGGCAATCCTTATATCAGATCAATTAGATTTTAACCCAAAGACTAAAATAAGAGATGAGGAAGGACACTATATCATACTCTAAGAATCTGTCCAACAAGAAGAACTAACAATTTTAAATATCTATGCCCCTAACTTGGGAACAGCCAATAATATAAACCAATTAATAACAAAATCAAAGAAACAGATTGACAATAATGCAGTAATAGTAGGGGACTTTAACACTCACCTCATTGAAATGGACAGATCAGCCAAGCAAAAGATCAAGAAGGAAATAAAGGCCTTAAATGACACACTGGACCAGATGGACATCACAGATATATTCAGAACATTCCAACCCAAAGCAACAGAATATACATTCTTCTATAGTTGACATGGAACATTCTCCAGAATGGATAACATGGGTCACAAATCAGATCTCAACTGGTACCAAAAGATTGAGATCATTCCCTATATATTTTCAGACCACAAGGCTCTGAAGCTAGAACTCAATCACAGGAGGAAATTTGGAAAGAACCCAAATACACGGAGGCTAAGAGCATCCTTCTAAAGAATGAATGGGTCAACCAGAAAATGAAAGAAGAATTGAAAAAATTCATGGAAACAAATGATAATGAAAACACAATGGTTCAAAATCTGTGGGACATAGCAAAGGCAGTCCTGAGAGGAAAATATATAGCAATACAAGACTTTCTCAAGAAACAAGAAAGGTCCCAAATACACAACCTAACCCTACACTTAAAGGAGCTGGAGAAAGAACAGCAAAGAAAGCCTAAACCCAGCAGAAGAGAAATCATAAAGATCAGAACAGAAATCAATGAAACAGAAACCAAAAATAAACAATAGAACAAATCAACGAAACTAGGAGCTGGTTCTTTGAAAGAATTAATAAGGTTGATAAACCTCTGGCCAGACTTATCAAAAAGAAAAGAGAAAGGGCTCAAATTAATAAAATTATGAACAAAAGAGGAGAGATCACAACCAACACCAAAGAAATACAAACAAATAGAACATATTATGAACAACTATACGCCAGCAAATTTGACAATCTGGAAGAAATGGATGCATTCCTAGAGACATATAAACTACCACAACTGAACCAGGAAGAAATAGAAAATCGGAACAGACCCAGAACCAATAAGGAGATAGAAGCAGTCATTAAAAATCTCCAAACAAACAAGAGCCCAGGACCAGGTGGCTTCCCAGGGGAATTCTACCAAACATTAAAGAATTAATTCCTATTCTCCTGAAACTGTTCCAAAAAGTAGAAATGGAAGAAAAACTTCCAAACCCATGTTATGAGGCCAGCATTACCTTGATCCCAAAACCAGACAAAGATCCCATCAAAAAGGAGAATTACAGACCAACATCCTTGATGAACACGGATGTGAACATTCTCACTAAAATACTAGCCAATAGGATCCAACAGTACATTCAAAGGATTATCCATCGCAACCAAGGGGGATTTATTCCTGGGCTGCAAAATTGGTTCAACATCCACGAATCAATTAACGTGATACAATACATTAATAAAAGAAAGAACAAAAACCATATGATACTCTCCATAGATGCTGAAAAAGTGTTTGAGAAAGTACAGCATTCTTTCTTGATCAAAACTCTTCAAAGTATAGGGATAGAGGGTACATACCTCAATATCATCAAAGCCATCTATGAAAAACCCACCGCAAATATCATTCTCAATGGAGAAAAACTGAGAGCTTTTCCTCTAAGGTCAGGAACATGGCAGGAATGTCCACTATCACCACTGGTATTTAACATAGTACTAGAAGTCCTAGCCTCGGCAATCAGACAACAAAAAGAAATAAACGACATCCAAAATGGCAATGAAGAAGTCAAACTCTTACTTTTTGCAGATGATATGATACTTTATGTGGAAAACCCAGAAGACTCCACTCCAAAACTGCTAGAACTTGTACAGGAATTCAGTAAAGTGTCAGGAAGTAAAATCAATGCACAGAAATCAGTTGCATTTCTATACACCAACAGCAAGACAGAAGAAAAAGAAATTAAGGAGTCAATCCCATTTACAATTGCACCCAAAACCATAAGATACCTAGGAATAAACCTAACCAAAGAAGCAAAGAATCTGTACTCAGAAGACTATAAAGTACTCATGAAAGAAATTGAGGAAGACACAAAGAAATGGAAGAATGTTCCATGCTCATGGATTGGAAGAAGAAATAATGTGAAAATGTCTATGTTACCTAAAGAAATCTGCACATTTAATGCAATCCCTATCAAAATACCATCATTTTTTTGAAGAAATGGAACAAATAATCCTAAAATTATATGGAACCAGAAAAGACCCCATATGGCCACAGAAATGTTGAAAAAGAAATCCAAAGTTTGTGGCATCACAATTCCAGACTTCAAGCTCTATTACAAAGCTGTCATCATCAAGACAGCATGGTACTAGCACAAAAACAGACACATAGATCAATGGAACAGAATAGAGAGCTCAAAAATGGACCCTCAACTCTACAGTCAACTAATCTTCAACAAAGCAGGAAAGAATGACCAATGGAAAAAAGACAGTCTCTTCAACTGATGGTGTTGGGAAAATTGGACAGCCACGTGCAGAAGAATGAAACTGGACCATTTTCTTATATCACACACAAAAAATAGACTTAAAATGGATGAAAGACCTCAATGTGAGACAGGAATCCATCAAAATCCTTGAGGAGAACACAGGCAGCAACCTCTTCGACCTCAGCCGCAGCAACATCTTTCTAGGAACATGGCCAAAGGCAAGGGAAGCAACGGCAAAAATGAACTATTGGGATTTCATCAAGATCAAAAGCTTTTGCACAGCAAAGGAAACAGTCAACAAAATCAAAAGACAACTGACAGAATGGGAGAAGATATTTGCAAACGACATATCAGATAAAGGACTAGTGTCCACATTCTATTAAAGAACTTAGCAAACACAACACCCAAAGAACAATAATCCAATCAAGAAATAGGCAGAGGACATGAACAGATATTTCTGCAAAGAAGACATCCAGATATCCAAAGAACACATTAAAAAGTGCTCAACATCACTCAGCATCAGGGAAATACAAATCAAAACCATAATGAGATACCAATTCACACTAGTCAGAATAGCTAAAATTCACAAGTCAGGAAACGACAGATGTTGGAGAGGATGTGGAGAAAGGGGAACCCTCCTACAATATTGATGGGAATTCAAGCTGGTGCAGCCACTCTGGAAAACAGTATGGAGGTTCCTCAAAAAGTTGAAAATAGAGCTACCCTATGACCCAGCAATTACACTACTGGGTATTTACCCCAAAGATACATATGTAGTGATCTGAAGATGCACATGCACCCAAATGTCTATAGCAGCAATGTCCACAATAGCCAAACTATGGAAAGAACCTAGATGTCCATCAACAGATGAATGGATAAAGAAGATGTGGTGTGTGTATATATATATAGAATGGAATACTATGCAGCCATCAAAAGAAATGAAATCTTGCCATTTCCAACAGCATGGATGGAACCAGAGGGTATTAAGCTAAGCAAAATAAGTCAATCAGAGAACAACAATTATCATATGATCTCTATGATATGAGAAATTTGAGAGGTAGGGCAGGGAGTTGGGGAAGTAGAGAAGGAAAAAAATGAAACAAGATGGGATCGGGAGGTAGATAGTCCATAAGAGACTCTTAATCTTACAAAACAACTGAGGGTTGTTGGGGGTTGGAAGGGTAGGGGTAGGATGGTTGGGTTATGGACATTGGGGAGGGGATGTGCTATGGTGAGTGCTGTGAAAGGCATAAGGTTGATGGTTCACAGTCCTGAATCTCTGTGGCAAAAAATATGTAATACATTTAAAAAATAATTAATTTTTTTTAAATGTAAGTTATTCAATAATTAAATAATTACGGTCTTGCTCTGTATGTGGAATTTCTAATAAAGTCCATGTTTTCATCCATTGTAAAAAGTTTTTCTAATTTCTCATTAATACAGATATGCAATTCTAAAAATTGATAATCATAGAAGGAAATGGTAATGAGTTGCATATTGCCACATTTTTAGTGCATATCTTCCATGACATTTTAAGAAAATAGAACATACTTGAAGTGTATATAAATATTTCATTATATGATAACAGTTATTCTCTATTAGGAATATTCCTTATTGTTTAAAAAGAATATCACATTACTAAGAAAAAGTTATCTTTCGAGAAATTATATTACTTCCTATACATCATTCAGGAAAGTATTATCTGAGTATATACCCAATTACCAATCTGTAGTATCTTCTTCAGTAATCTTTCTTTCTTTCTTTCTTTTTTCTTTCTTCTTCCTTTCTTTTTCTTTCTCTTTTACTTTCAAGGCATATGCTTTTCCCTATTTTATGTCATTAATCACTTATTACTTGAAGATTTCATTAGTTTCTATTTGTATCACTTTCTAGACCATTAATAAAGCTAATGTTAATATAATCTTCCTTCAACTTGACAGTCTACTATTTTTTTTATTATTCTTAGTTTTCTGTTCTTCAGCATGCTGTCAATCCTGCTAACAATCCTCATAGGTAGGTACTATGAATTAATTTTTCAAGCAGAGTAATATGAAAAATATGAAACAACCTTAAGTGTTATGTGATAATGGTTTTTCCTAAAGCAGAACTGTACCATTGCTTGTAAAAGTTATGTATAGAAGTAATCATTAATATTAGAAGAGATCATAATCAATATTATTAATCTATGTTAATGTTTTCTTCGCTAACAAATACTTAATAAAATAAGTCAGAATACAATTATAAATTGTGGTAAGCCATTTAAGCCATTTTATGACAAGTCTTTACTCTTACTCATTTGTACTTATTTCTGAATATGAAGCTGACTCTTTTTTTGAGTTCCATTTATGAATAGCACAACTAGTTCAAAATGATTGTTCAGTTGATCCAAAATATTTGCCTATTTGCTAATTGTGAATAAAAAATTCTACAGCTCATTTCATAGAAAGACTCAAAAAGAACTCTAAACAAAGGAGAGGACTCTCCTGTAGGTTTAGAGAAGGGATGTGTTTAGTGATTAAGGCATTGTCAGTTTTCTCTGAAAACTTCAGGTAACCCTCAATCAATATTCATTAGGTTTATCAATCAAACAATTTTGTTTAATTTATACCTTTCCTACTATCTCTTTCACCATCTGTCTTCTTAAATATATTTTATTTTATTTTATTTTTATATAATTTTTTACTTATGTTAATCACCATACAGTACATCATTAGTTTTTGATGTAGCATTCCATGATTCATTGTTTGTATATAACACTCCATGCTCCATGCAATATGTGCCCTCATTAATACCCATCAAAGATATGTTTTATTAATGATAAGGCTAGGTCTTTATTTTTCTCTTTTAGAAATAAGATTTATATGAATTTATATTTATTTTTTCCAGGTAGTTGTTTCTACTTTAAATTACCAAAAAGAAGAAATGCTGGTTATATTTAACTGTATTTGAATAACAATGCATATAATCTTATGATAATATTGGTTCATAATTATGCAACAATTGATGAAATCCAAGTTAATGAGTTTCATCCAGGTAATGCCAAATATTTTTAAGATATAGAATACATTTTTTCAAATAAAATCATAGCAATACTTCAAAATATTTAACAGATAAAAGTGAACATCTCTGTGTGAAACAGACTTAATGAGGGCCTGGGATTCTTTTTCCAGCTGTTATCTCTAGATCTCCATGATTTACCTCACAAACCCTAAGACATATCCAAAGAAAATTATATGGTAAGAAAATCAACTTTGTTTCTTGGGAAAGTGGGCATGGAGATGTGTGGGTTAGAGATACACATTCAGAGGTAAATATATCTCTAATTCACATTCAGAGGCAAATGACTGGCCTATGCCAAGTGTTAGTAGAATAGTGGTTACACACACACAGACACACACACACACACACACACGTTCTGGAAGTATGCTGTAGCTATAGAACTGCTCTCAAGGAAGATTCTACTCTGCTAGCTGTGATATGCTGAAAGTACTTTTCTAATGGATGTGAAAATCTTTCATAAAGCCTATTTGCTATTAATTCTGTATTATAGCTTACACATAGGGCATATGAATCATTTTTGTGCTATACTTATTTTTCAACTGAATTTAATGTGCACGACATGATAATAGGTTTCATACATCATTGGAATAAACTGTTATTCTAAGTTGTTTTTTGAACAAAATTTATTTTCCTCATTTTTCAAGTAGCTGTACCAAAAAATCTTAAGCTAATACTTAAGCAAATCCAAATAAGAAATAAAGTACATAAGAAAAGGACATTTTTGAGAGAATTTCTCTGGTATCTTTTGAAACTAGAAACATGAGAAAGAAAATAATTCTTTTTTTCTAAATAATTTTTTAAAAGTAATCTCTCCACCCAATGTGGTGCTCAAACTCACAATACTGAGATCAAGAGTTGCATGCTCTACCAAATGAGCCAGCTAGACACCCCAAAATAATTCTCCATCAATGTAAAACTAAATCAGAAAATGTATTAATACAATGTTTTATATAAAAACATAGTTCATTCTCATATGTAAACAAAATTGCACAGTTAATAAATAGTCGTTTAGAAATATGTCATGTTTAGAACTATGTCATCAATTTCTGGATCAGGTAGCTTTGCAAACTTAGGTTGTTTGAAAAGTATATTGCAATTTTCCTTGAAAGTACCACATACTTGGCAAACTAAAAATGTCCTATTACAACTCATGTCATTTTGTAAGTTTCTTGGATACTTGCTTATTATAGTTGACAAAGCTTTGATATTAGATGTATTTCTATGTAAATGCACATATTTAGCTAATGATATTAATTATTCAGTGTGAAAGTTAAAAAATTTTTCCTATAGTTAAGTAGTTATAATATGGAAGTAGAACAAACATAATCACTAGATTGAAGGTGATTTGACAATATTAAGTCTAAGATGCTCAGGCTTATTATAGTCAGGGCCTCCAGACTATATATTAGGCCCAGGGAAGACAGGCACCCAGCTGCCCTGGGTCCAGTGTTCTAGAAGGTCTAGATGTAACATTACTTTACCCATGACTCTTACCATGCCCCTCTCTACAGTATAAGAAATTTTAAGTACCAAGGAGATGATTCTCCCACCTGAAATCCTGGCCCCATTTTAAATGCACTCTTTGGATATCCAGAAACCTGGTTTCCTGTCCGAAGGACTGTTGTCAGCACACTCTGACTACTGCAAAGGAGGGTATATCTCTGAACCTGAGAGTAGCTAGAGAGTAGCCACCTCTTGATGGGCAGAGGGGAATTGGGCATGAGGAGTAAAGCCTTGGGAGTATAAAAATAGTGGGGGCATACCAGAAGTTCAGAAGAATTTGGAAGCAGTTCTTTAGCATCACACTTTGGCATGGAATCCTGAAGAGTCCCAAGCAGTATAAATTCAAGTGAGAACTTCCAGGTTTTTATCAATATATTTATCAAAGTAGAAGAATAAAATATATTTTATATTATAAATTGTTGCTTTAATTCATAACTTTCAAATATTGATAAATACAGTATGTGAACTTCTATGTGTACCCTGGCCCTAGGCACCCCAATATTGGACATGAACCTAATAATGATGAGTGTCTGCACAGTAAATAAAGGCAGGACAACATTGAGAATAAACCTTCCTGACAACCAATTTGAATAATTTAGTTTCCAAACATTTATTTTTAGCTTGTTTTCCTCCTTTTGGGTAAGCTGAATTGGAAGTCCACATGGTCTAATAAAACGACAAAAATGGATACACAGTCCAATTTCTCATTCTATTTGAGAATGGATGACAATGAAATGGAATCTACAAAATTATTCCTTATACTTTTTAAATTTTATAGTCACATAAATATACATGTATGTCATGAGAGTTAAAACATTTGAGAATCTAGTATATTTTAGAATAATTTTTCATAAATTTTGTAGTTTAAAATTCTGAATAAAATTATCTTGATCCAAGTGGTAAATGACACTGAGGAAAAGTCACAATTTACATGAAGCCTTATATAAGAAAATAGAAGAGTCATAAAAGATATTACTAATATATGTCCCAGTAGATACTGAGTTACTCTTCAGAAAATAGGATTTTTAAGAATATTTTCTGAGAAATTATTCATGAGGTAATATTTTATTAATATAAGAATTCTGAATGATGATATAAACACTTCTAATCTCAAAGTATATATATAAAATAATAAGATTTTGTTGACCACGAATCATATATGATTGTATTTTCATGGATATTGCCTGAGCACCAATTTCATGTATGATTGATTTTCAGAATGTGTTGAACAGAATACATTTTCAAGGTCCATTTATTCAAGATGAGGTTCAATTCACATAAAACATAGTTTCTTATGAATTATAAAGACAAAAGAGTCCCCTAAAACACCAGAGTTCATATGGATTCCTGTTAGTAGAGTTCCTTTATTAAATAATACAATATTTTTAATCAGTTCTTTTTATAGAGGTTAATACACATTTTTTAAAAGTATACTCTATAATCTGATTATTCAACTTAGTTTCCTCAACCATCATCTAAGAAAGGATTTTTCCCCTGAACTTTTATGCATTGAATGGATATACCAAGCCCTCTCCATTTCGTTCATTCGTCTAGTCATGTATATATTCATTTATTGAACAAATTGTTAATTGAGACCCATATACCTGACACTGTGCTAGTGCTGAGATATAAAAACATGTATATACACACATATATATACACACACACCAGATTATTACATAAGATAAGAATATAGAAAGATAGATAAATATTATAGATTGCTAAACCTTGTAAAAGAGGTTGTCTATCTGCTAAAAGGAACCAAGGCAACCTCAATCCTCTCTTCAACATGGAAAAAATGATGCCTTTTGGTATATTAAATTTGCTTCATGGTTATATATGTTCTATACTTACATTCTGAACTTACATGCACATGCCACAACCCCAAAACAAATCAACTGAAATTAACTGACTCAGATTTGACATACATGTTAAATATTAACAAAGGACATTAAAACAGTTATAATAACTCTTTTCCATATTTTCAGAAATTTAGCAGAATATGGAAGGGTTTTTTTTTTTTAATTTTGTATTTATTTTAGAGGCAGAGCTAGAACAGAGCACGAGGAGGAGCATAGGGACAGAGGAAGCAAACTCCCCACTGAGCAGGGAAGACTCAGAGCTTCATCTTACAACCCTGAGATCATGACCTGAGGCAAAACCCAGAAGCAGACACAACTGGCTGAGCCACCCAGGCACCCCCATGGAAGATATTTTTAAAAACTAAGCTTACAAAGATGAAAATTTCAATGTCTGTTATTAAAAAAAAATACCTAAATGGGATTAATAGATTAGACATTGCAGAAGAAAGGAATTAATCTGAGGACAGGTAATCCAAAATGAAACAGATAGAAAAAAAAAAAAACCACTGAAAAAAGTTAATAAACACAACATTTGTGAGTTCTGGGATAAATTGGCCTAAAAAGTGGCCTAAAAATTATGGAATTGGAATCCCTAAGGGACAAAGTAGGGGAGAGAGATGTCAGAGAGGAAAATATATGAACAATCTTTTTAATATGAAGAAAATTATAAATTTAGAGATCTAAAAAATCCAAAAAACCCCAAGCACAACAAATAGAAAGAAAACTATACCAAGGCACATCCTAATCAAATTAATCAAAAATGGTGATGCTGAGAAAAATCTTAAGGCAGGAAGAGAGAAAAAACATAAAGTTCATACATTAAAAACAAAGAGTAGTGGCTGATTTCTTGTAGGAAACACTAAAATTGAGAAGACTGTAAAGCAGCATTTTTTAAATAGTGAAAAAATTCCCATAAACCTAGAATTCTATATCCAAAGAAAATATCTTTTGAGAACAAAGCTGAACTAAGGTACACTTTTAGATATTCAAAACTAAAGAAATTAATCTCTAGCAGGGATCCACTATAAGAAATAATAAAGGAAGTTCTCTAAGCAGAAAGAAAGTTATACCAGATAAAAATATAGATAAACACACAACAATGAAGAGCACTGAAAATGATAACAATGGAGACACCATCCCAAGGTGGAAGGATTATATATATATATATATATATATATATATATATATATATGTTTTAAGATGATTATTTAGCAAAACAATTAATATATCATGGGAGATAAACATAGAAAGAACTAAAATGCATAACAAGAGCAAAAAGCTGGGAGAGAAAAAAGAGAAGTATACTGTCTTAAGACTTTCTAATATATATATAAAGTTGGATAATATAATTTCAAGGTTGACTGCAGTAAGTTAAAGATACATACGGTATACCTTAAAGCAACCACAAAAATAGCAAAACAAGAGTTATAGTTTATAAGCCAAAAAGGGAGGTAAACGGAACCATAAAACATATTCAATTGATCCAGAAAAAAAGGAAACAATCTATAAGATGAATAGAAAACAAGTAATAAGACTATATATTTACTTTATATAGTTACTTTAAAGGAAAAACTATCAACTCATCACATTTAAAAAGCAGATATGATCAGATCAGATAAAAAAGTACGGCCCATCTATATGCTGCCTAGGGAAAACAGAAACATTAAATACACAATTATGTAAAAAGTAAAAGTGATATATATTGCTGGCTCCTCTGAATCTCCAAAGTTTAATAAAATTTGCCCTACTTTCTAACAACAAAGGCAGAATCTGCAGCTCACCATAGAACCCATTCCCAGGGGTCAACATCAAGCACATAACTGGCAAGTAGGTACCATTGACCCTTTACCTATTGTTTGCTCTAGGAGTACTTAAATGTATTTATGCAATTCCAGGTTTGGCACCGAAGCCAATGTTCCAATATGCTATAAAGCACCAGAACCAAAAATATTGTACCAGTTTGAGACTCTTGGGTATCTTTCATCAGATCCAGGCACTTACTTTACTGTCTACTCATTGCAACATGGGAGAAGAAATATCACATTCAAAGGACTAATGCTATTCCTTATTACCCTCAAACCAATGGACTAAGAGGTAAGTGGAAGAGACAAGGGAATGCTATAATGGTGGTGCTATAGAGGGGTCAGGGGAGACAAAGGATTAAAGAAATGGCCTACAAACCTCTGGTGTTATGTGCTATAGTGTAACATGAAAGTAGTCGTGTCATACAAATTATAAGACAGATGTACATTATATGAATTGTTAGGCTCCTGTTGAAATTGGAGCACAGGGGATGAAAGATGATATAGAAATAAAGTAGAAATCTTCCTTATCTTACCATAACTTTCTTTTTCAGTGCAGATCTAATATTCCCTGGACCCAGCTGCCATTAAGGATCCCAGAGGCTAACAATTCTGAAAATAAGGTATTCTGTCCATTAAACTGAACTCCTAGCACTCTGGTTTTATCTTTATTGAGAAAATAAGGCAATTAAAAAAAAAAAAGTTGAACCTAAGTATCCACAATAAAGCAATTAATGCCAAGTGAAGAAAGAATCTATTCCACAAAACATGTGACCCAAGTCATAACACTGAAAATCTTATGGAAATAAGTCTGCCTGAATAACACAAATTAAACATCTAAGAAAATAAAATCACATGGCTTTGGAATGAAAGAAGCAGTGCTGGCAGTCCCAAGTCCTCTGCTCAGTAGCTGTTTTCATTCATTTGTAACAATTAAAATCATGATATTTAGTAAATTTTACTTTCCAAATGTGGTTACAACAGAGCCTCGCCTGGCATGTGCTCTTTTGCAATGTGATTTTGCCAGCTCCCCCTTCAGGAGGTAGGTGGAGATGCATCCCTCTCCCGTTGAATATTGGCCGGTCCTCATGACTTGCAGATAACCAAATCTTGCAACAGAGGTGATGCTATAAGACTCTTGAGACGGGGTCAGAGAGAGGCTTACAGCTTCTGTCGGGGTTCCTTGGAATGCTGGTTGCAGGCTTGTTAGAAGCCTGTCTCATGAAGAGACCACACTTGGGCTCTTTAGTAGAGAACCCCAACTACCCCAGACTTCAACTCACCCTAGCCCAGGAGCCGGATAGTTGAGTGAAGTCCCCGGGTGATTTGCCCCAGCAGTTAAAACCACTGCTGCTGCTCAAGTAGACAGACACTGAGTCCAATTGAGACAAGCCCACATCCGTGCCCTGAATTCTTATTCCAGAGAATTTGTGAGCATAATATAATGGTTATGGTTTTATATCATCAAGTTTGGAGTGTTTTTGAGGATTGAAAAATTAAAGATAAGGTTTAAAGACACCTAATTTATTAAATAGCCCAACTCTAAGCCTCATTACAGGTTAATTTCTTTCTTTTATTTCCCCTTAGAGCTAGAGCTCATATAGCCAACTTAGAATTTGTAATACATTAAAAATGTGAAAAGTCCAGAAAAGAAATGATGACAAAATATATGTCTTTGGATAAACTACTACACACATGAACCAAAAAGAAAAAGAAAAGAAAAGAAAATACTACTGTTTTAATAACTAATAAGACTGTTATTTTAAAGTATATAGAATGAGGGAAATAAAAAATTCAATTTAATGTATACTCAATTTTTCTATGTAGTTTTGCTCCCTTTTTTTTTTTTAAGGACTTTGTTTTCTTTAGAATGTTAGAAGTCAGTAATAATGCCAACATTGTTAGTTACACAGTTCAGAGAGTAGGCCTTGATTCATAGGAACAGTCACAAGCTAAGTTGGGAGTCTGCAGTTTTCTCA
The DNA here is from genome assembly GCF_011764305.1 of Mustela putorius furo. NCBI lineage: Eukaryota > Metazoa > Chordata > Mammalia > Carnivora > Mustelidae > Mustela > Mustela putorius. The sequence continues at coordinate 3,318,966 of NW_025421290.1, read as the reverse complement.
GCATGATCCTTGTGTAGTCAACTCCTTGGGACAACACGCCATTTCATTAAATCATTTCTCTTCTAACCAGCTTAACTACTACTTCCCCACACAGCTTTTCCTAAAACTGCAATCATTCTGTTACTTTCCACTGTACATACTTCTCAATATATGTTTTGAATTTTCCTTGGGGAAAAAAAAAATTCAGTGGCACCAATTCTGTTCAAGATGGAGTACCTGTTTAAGACAAACATGAACCATCCTTTCTATAGGACAAAACATGACAGCCCACACTTACTCCACTTCTTATATTCTGGAGTCACAGTGAAGCCTGTACTTCTCAAGAGAATATTATAGCAGATCTGAAATTATTGATGTTTATTGAGTTTGAATATTAACATGGATGAATGTTGGAAAAGACTCAACTTCTAAACATAGGTAAAATGAAATTGTAAAAAGATTAAAACTTACCTTGAATAAAAGGAAAAATAGAGAAAAGACTTTTAACTAATTCTCAAGTTGGAAAATGAATACCTCCCTATAGTTTCTATAGACATCAAGTAATAATTTGTTAATATTATAAACAACTTTATACTGATAAATTTTGAATCTTTGGTGATTTGGACAAATTTCTTGGAAGACACAAATTTACTATGATGCTTCAAGAAAAATCCAAAAATCTGAATAGCTCATATTAATAAAAAGTTTGGGGTTCATAATCAAACACCTCCTCAAAAAGCAAGGCATGGATGTCTGTTTGCACTATTTCTATTCTGCTTTGTACTGAAGATGCTAGCAGGAAAGATGCTAGAGGAAACAAAAGACATGCAGAATTAGAAATAGTTAGTGTCTTGATTGACCAAATAATCACAAGGAAGCTACTAAAAAAAAAAAAAAAAAAAAAAAAAAAAAAAACCTCTACCATTAGGTATGAATTTAGAAAGATCACAATATACGCGATGACTGTTTTTATACTAGTTGTAAAACTGAAATACGATATTTAAGGGAAAAATGGCACTTACAATAACATCAGAAAGATATAATGGAATGAGTTTAACAGGCATGTGAGCCCCAAACTGAAAAAAATAACTTCGCTAAGGGAAATTAAAGAACATGTAAATGAATGGAAAGTTTTACTTTGTTCATAAATTGGAAGACTCAGTCACTAATACGTAAATTTTCTGCAAATTGATCTATAGTTTCAATACAATCTTGATTAAAATATCAATAGGCATATCTATAGACAAACCAATTCTAAAATGTATATGGCAGTGAGAAGGACCTAGAATAATCAAAATAAACTTACCAAGTAAAAATGTTGAAAGACTTACACTATTTCACTTTTTAAAGATTTTTATTTTTTGAGAGAGAGAAAGAGAGCAAGAGCAGGGCGGTGGGAGGTGGGGAGGCAGGGGTAAAAGGGTTAGAGGGAAAAGCAGATTCCCTGCTGAGCTGGGAGCCAGATGCAAGACTTGATCCCTCTAACCTGGGACTCAGGAATCATCACCTGAGCCAAAGGTAGATGCTTAACTGCCTGAGCCACTCAGACGTCCCTATCTTATCTCATTCTAAAAATTTAATTAAAGCTACAAAATTCAAGACAGTGTGATATTGATGAAAGCATAGATAGATAAATTGAACAGAATAGAGAGCCCCTAAACGAACCTATGTACATAAGGTAAGTATATTTTGACAGACTCCAAGGCAATGCAGCAGGGAAAGAAACCCTGTTCAACAAATGTTGCTGAACCATCTGCATAAATGCAAGGTCATAAACTGTTCATCAAAAGTCAGTATTAAGGAAATTATAAAAAATAAGTCACAAACTGAGAGAAATATTTATGATGCTTATAAATGACAAAATACTTTCATCCTACATATGTAAAGAACTTCAACAAATCATTTAAAAAATCCACATAAATTTGGGCAAAATAATTGAAAATATATTTCACAAAGAAATATATTTAAATGGGAAATAAGTATAGAAAAGGAGTTCTACATCTTCAGTCATCGGTGAAAGTACATTAAAAATATAATGACATACAACTTCACACCTACAAGAAGAATTAAAATTGAATGTCAACACCCAAACTGGCAAAATTGAGGAGCAATTGGAGCATTTGTACGTTGCTGAAGCAATGTAAAATTCTAACGTCACTTTCGAAAACTGGTGATTTTTGAATTAAGTTAAACATGTATTTACCTTATGACCCAGAGATCCCACTTGTTGGGTTATCCCCCCCAAAAAATAAAATATACATAAGTAAAATAGTTGCATATAAAATATTCTACTAGCTTTATTATTAATTGCCCAAAAAAAAAGTCAATCAACAAGAGAATGGATAGACAAATCCTGATATGTTCACAAAATGAAATATTCAGAAAAAAATGATCTGCTGAATTATGCAGGTGTGCATCTTAACATTGGATTAATATTATGTCGAACATAGAAGCTTGATACAAAAAAGTATATACAGCATGATTACATTATACAAATTTTGAGAATTGGTAAAATTCATGTATTTTAAGAGAATCAGAGTGTGATTGCTCATAGAAGTTGAGATTAATTTGTGGAGACAAAAAGGAAAGTTCCTGGGATGATGAGAGAAATATTCTATATTGTAACATTTCTCAAATAGCATCAAATTATACAATTAAATATGCATTATCACTCAAAGTTAACATATAAACTTTCCCTCAAAAAGAAAAAAAAAATATCAAAAGTTCAGGTGTTGGTGAAGAAGGTGAAAAGCTCTACTTCTATACATTGTTGATGAGAGTGTTAACCAAACAACCACTTTGATGCTGAACATACACAGACCTTATAACCTAGCATTCCCATACCCATTTACCCAATAAATACAAATACATATGTCTCCCAAAAGAGATGTAAAAAATGTTCAAACTACTTTCTTTATAATTAACATAAACATGAAGCAAGCCAAATACCCACCCAAAGAGGACTAGAATTTCTCAAGACTAGCAATGTTGACATTTTAGACCAAATAATTCTATGTTGTAGAAACTATCTTGTGTATTGTAGGATGTTTAGCAGCACCCTTGGCCTTTTATCCATTAGGTGTCATTAGTAACCCCGCTATTAGTGACAATCAAAAATATCTTCAGACATTGCCACACATACCCTAATGGGAAATTACCTCATTTGAGAAGCTCTGAAATAAAGAAAGCATATTCACCAACTGGAATATTACTCAGCATTAAAAAGAAATGTAGTATTAATAAAAACAACATGCATGAATGGAAAACAGAGTACTATATTGGTAAAAGTTTAATAATTGCTCTCTAAGAAGGGGTGAGGAGAGGCTGATTTGTAGCATTTGCCAATCTCCATGGTTTCCACAACTATTTCAAAAGCTAGCTGTTTAGTGGTAGCAGAGTTGTGTTTTTAGGGAGAACATTTCTAAAAATTAGGCTATCCCAAAATATTTGGAAAAGTGGCATACCTTCTTCATTAGTAATTTCATGGGTACTGTGTGATAAGTTACTGAGGATATTACATAAAAACTTATGAATCCATAAACTTTGGGGTCTTCTAATTTTGAAATTTTGTCATACTAATATTTGTCTTCAGTATCTACTGCCCATTTCCTGTTTATGAAACTAAATAGACCTAAACTCTTAGTGATTTATATTTTTAAACATGTTCTCTTTATATTTATTTGTAAATTCAGTATGTATCTTTTCCTCTCAGAAGAAATTACTGTATATTTTCATAAAAGACATTTATTTTATATACTTTTATGTGTGTAAAAGAGATCTTTTGTACTCATAAGTAAGTAAAGGTCATAGGAGAAAAGGGTCTCATTTAGAAGCCAAAGATAACATTGAGATGATGGTAATTACTTTTCCTTGAGGCTACGGTGCTGTGTTGCTGATAATAAGGATATAAAATGTGACACCAGATTCTACTACTTAGAGATGCACTAACAATAGTAATAAAGGATTCAAGAAAGGTAACATAGCTTTTGACACTAAAAGATTTGGCATGAATTCGTACCTCAAGTTGAAGGGTCAATAAGCCATTGAATATTCTGTAACATGGGTATCCTATTTAGATCTTAAGTAAATATCACATGTGAATTTTTGACATTTGACTATCACTGCTCATGTCCAGTTCACTACTTTTATCCCCCGCAGACTTAAGATGGATGCTGCTTAAATCTATGCTTAATCACTAAAGAACTATTGAGCAGATTTGGGGATTTGAAAGGTTCCTGGATTGAATCTTCAGAACTTATCTCATAAATAGTCAATGAAGCTATGAATGTTAATTTCCAAACTGATGGTTATTTTGTTACATAATCCCACATCAATGTCTTTCAGTAATTAGGGGGCAATCTTCTCTATAATCTACATTCACTCACATCCTACCATGTACAATTTCTTAGAAAACAAAGGAAATAGTGGGCTCTACCTTTTCTTCATATTTGTTGGAAAATATAAATTAAACTAATATTAGTAAAATAGACTTGTGAATGACATTTGAACATCTATGTTACATCCTTCAGTAGAATTCAAAAATATTTCATTCCAAAACTATTTTACAAAATTTCCTTAAATTTCAATAGTGGTTTGGGCATTGTGTATCTACTTTCATATACCATAATCTTTAAATTCCTCTAAAGTCTTCATCAGCCTCTCCAATTATATTAGCCTCTTATGCACTGAATTACAATGTACAATGTTTCAAGTTTTTAAATTTTGAATATATTTTTATAATTGAAAAATATTGAATACAAGAAAATGTTTTTTATAATTTACCCATAAATTAAAACAAAACAAAAAAAAAAACATAAGAAAAAGCCTGATGATTTGATTACACTGAAGTAAAGATATCTATATTAGCTAGGATACCATAATCAGAATGAAAACTAGAAGGAAAAAAAATGCAAAGAAAAAAATCTCACAAATCTAATAGCAACTGCCCATAGCTATTTCCAAATCAGCTTTCAATTCTAATATTTTGCTTTACATTCAACAATCAATATGAGAAAAATTAAGTCCTCACATTATTGAATATTCTCAAATTTGAAAATTTTTGTCACTCCAGTAAATGTTAACAGACATTTTTAGTATGCATAAAATTGGATATCTTTTCACCTTTTATTTGGCATCTGCCCTTTATCTTTAGGAAATATTTTTTTCATTTTGAGGTTTTAATTTCATGATCTCTTCGATGTACCTTTTGTTTCTAGATGAATAAAAAGCTATAATTAACAATGAAGTATATACTATAGGTATAATTGTAAACAATTGTATAGCTCAATAACTAAAGTATATTATTGGGAAAATTTTAGAATTTGAATTTTATCTGAATTACAGGTAAATTGTATATATATTTATTATATATATATTTTTTACTGTTCTTTAATTATTTTTCTGTAACTTTGAAATGAATTTGAAATAAGTAGTAAAAAAAAAGGAAAACAACAATACAAAATGTTTTTAATGGTCTGGAGGTAACAATATTTATATGTATATATGGATGTTTAAAGGTCTCAGTCACAGCAAAGCTAAGTTTGTTGTATCATGAGAGCAAAGCATTAGCCCCTTCGAAATAAGGGAACAAAGATTATTACACTTGGTTATAGACGTGACAGCATGCCCTTGACATGTGTTCAGATGACCATACTATTACTGTAGCGAGTAGACTGACTTCTTTGAAAAACTTAGTGCCAGGTAATAAGAAATCTTATTTCATGTCGCTTATTATGCACTGTAAATATTAATTTGTACCTTTGCCATTACATGCCTAACATAGTTATTTAGTATTTCTTCAAACTTCAAACAAATCATCTCAAAACAGTCTCAAAGATATGAAGTTTCTTATAATTCAGCCCTAAATGCAATTTGCTTTTTGGCGGGGTCTTTCTGCCTCAGTTCTTCAGAATATGACCATAATCTCCCATAATTATGAAGTATTTCATACATCGAGCAAGTTTTACAGCCCACTAAAAAGCTAATTAATGTTAAGTTCAAATTGGTTCTCTTACACTGACATTGCTATGAGTAGTTGGCTTGGCTCAAATATAAAGTGCACTTTCCTTTTTGACCTTATATAACTGAATGCAAGGGTAGCTCATTAAAGGAATTTTAGCATTCTACTTGCATGGATATATTACTAATGCTTGGCTTTCAGAAGCAAAAAAGAAAGTGGGGGCAGGGGTGCAAAACAGTGAAAGTTCAGACAAGGGCAAATACCACATGCAGTTTAATGTCTCTCTTAGTTTGCACTTGACATTGGGCAGGAAGCAACTTTAGAAGTCAGACGTCATAAAAGAAAGTGCTTATGCTCTCTTCCCTGTACTAATATTTCTAATTTTGGTCTCAGTGTGTTCAATCTAAGGTTATTTAACCTTACCAAGAATTTACACAGAGCAGTATTCTTGCTGTGCCTTCTAGAGAAATATATTTAAATATATGTATACATATATACATATACATATACATATACATATACATATAGACTCTCATCGCCCCTTCAAATTCTCCTGGTCCCAGCCCTTTCTCCAGCCTAGTCCTGCTTACCATTTCTTCACAAGCTCTGACCAGCTTTGTGAAGATATACTGGCAAGCCCCTTGCTTCATACTATTGCCCTATATTTCTTCTGTCCTCCTCAAGGATGCACGGGTTACCTAGAACCATGAGGATTTAACATCCATGATCCACTCTACTTAATGAGGATAAATTATTCTCCTTTCCTTCCAGCTGTAGGGAGTCCTGAACTAATGTCATAAGATTCTGGAGGAGGTCTACCTGGATAGAGTTCCCGTGGCCAGGAGCAAATACCAACTTAGTATTGCATCCTTGGATGGTTTCCCCATTCCCCTGTTTTGTTTTGTTGCTTCTTTAACTTTCGCTCCCTGGGATCATTTTCCAAAAAAGCTATGTACTCAACTTTCCCTCAGTTATAGCTTTCAGGATTTGCAGACAGGACATAGAGCAATAGACATATAGAGATATCTTATTAAATATAATTATCTTGTGCTTTATTGTATGACAAATATTCTGAAAGTTGTTTCTAAGGCATTTTTTTTTTTTAATTTCACTGAATGGTAATTTTTTCAAGTTAAGGCCTAATATAGCATTGTCAACATTTTTTAACAGGTATGAATATTGAAAATAAATATCTGCTTAATATCCTAGGCTCTGAAATTTTGCCTACACATGAATCTAAGAAATGCCATTTGCTACAGGTGTGACTTTGGCAAGTTGTTAATGTCTCTGAGCCTCTGTTTCCTTATTTCGTAAAATAGGGGGAGTAATAGAAAGTTATACCACAGTAGTCCCCCCTTATCCACAAGGCCTATGTCCCAGAACTGCCACGGGATGTCTGAAACTACAGATAGTACTGAATCCTCTATAATACCAATTATAAGGTTTAACTTATGAATTAGGCACAGCAAGAGATTAACAATAATAACTAATAAAAAAGAACAATTATAACAATATACTGTAATCAATGTTATGTGAATGTGATAGCTGCCTCTTAAAATATCTTATTGTACTGTACTCAACCTTCCTGTGACAATGTGAGGTGATAAAATGCCCACGGGATGAAATGATGTGAGGTCCATGTCTTAGGTGTCATGACGGAGAGTTATGCTACCTTCTGAGGATAAGGTCAGAGGAGGATCACCTGCTTCCAGATCACTGTTGGCCATGGGTCAATGAAACTGCAGAAAGCAAATCCACAGACAAGGGAGAACTGCTCTAGTGGGCACAGGAAATCATGAATGTATTATACAGCCCTTGTTGCATAACAAAACAAGCCCATACTAAGTGGCTTCAAATAGTAACCATTCGGTTTGCTCAGGATCCTGCAATATGGGCTGGATTAGCAAAAATATTTCTTCTGCTGCTGTCTTTGGGGATCATTCATGAAGTTCATCATGTGATCACTCACAGGTTGCAGAGGTGAGTAGTTCAAGATGACCCTACTCACATCTCTAGTGGACCACTGGAGTTTCTGACATTGAGGTAAGCAGCATTTCAAATGATAGAGAGTGGAACCTATGTAAGGCTGAGGCTGAAAAGTAACAAAAATGTTACTTCTGCCACTTTCTGTTGGTTATAGCAAATCACAAGGATTGGAAGGAAAGAGAGTAAACTCCACATCTTAAAAAGAGAGGCAACAAATAGTATGTGGCCATTTTTAAGGTATCCACCTCCAGTTAGCATTTATAAAAAGCTAAGAACAGTGCCTGGCACGTAGTCTTTACTATTTAAGACAAAATGAAACAAACAAAACCAAAACCAAAAACAAAAACAAAAAAAAACAGCTATTCCCACTACTTAATTTTTTACTACCATTTTATAAAAGTAATTTATTTTTCTTAAATTATAGGAAATTCATTATCTAAAACTAAAGAATAATTCTTATATTTAATAAATGTAGTGAAAACTGAGTGTATTTCCTTATTATCTCATTTCACACAAAATATTAAGTACACATTTACAGAAACAAGTGTATATATGTTAATGCACACACACACACGCACAAAACTAAGACTAGTCCCAGCACCAGTGTTTAGTAATTTCTGGTCAAAAACATCATTTTTCCTTTTAAAATCCAGTCTGTATGGAGCCCAGTTTGCCTAGTTTTTAAACAAAAGTTCTTATCACAACATGACCATTCCCAGGATCCCCATATAATTTTCTGCCTCATCAGACCTAGAGCAGCCAAATATAAGAAGAGCACATCTATTCTGCTTGGGAATAGAAACAAATTACAGGGTTGGAATTGTGTAGTTTCCTGTCCCGCAAATGTTCCTGAGCTTCCTGTGTGAGTTCAGGCATTAACTCAATTCCAGTGATGAGCATAAGACACGTAAGCTTTTGCCTCAGAACACACAGTCAAATGTCAAGCTCCATTCTTGTTCTGAATTCTTGCTTCTCTCCTCAGTGTAAGAATAACATCTTCCTTGGATGGTTTTAAATAATGGATGATAAAATTATCACAATGTGTGGTGTCTTTGAACACATTTAGTGGTATATGAAGTAATATATAGATACAGATAGCTGAATGTCAACTATTTTTACCATGCAGTAATAATATATGCTCCATGCCTGCCTGTAAATGGCTGGCTGCTCAGACTGTGACTTTTGACTAAACTGGGAATGTTGGTTCACCCAGGTTTCCCACAGGCATTTGATTTCTGCATCCAACTTGCCTAATTTCACACTTCATCTCTATGTGCCTGAGTGCCTGACCACACCTTCCCGTCATGTAGATCCAACCTCTAGCTTAGATAACCTGTTTTACCTGCTAACTTCCCTTTGGTTAAGCTAAACATATCTTCCTGCCCTTTCCACTCCCACCAATGAGCTGTGTATCCTTTGTACTGTGGGAGGATTTCAGTGACTATGGTACTCAGGGTGGCTGACCTTACCACTGTACTGATACCTGTTGTATATATTGTAGATGAGTAAGATTCACTTTGAGAAAGATTGACTATAGTTGGCAATAAAAATCCACCAGGCACTCTAATTCCTATCCCAACACTGCGCATCTTGTGGCCTTGATAGGAATCAGTTGAAATCTATAATCTAAAGAACCCACCTTTTAATTATTTGTGATTCAGAATTTTTCCAGGGCACTTGTATCTGCCTTCCAAAAGGCAGAATTGACAGAAAGCTGATAACATGAAAACTCCAAATAATATATGCCTAATCACCTTGTTCTTGCAAAGGAAATTGGAAAAATCATATGACTCTGACTCCAAATCCACTATGTTATTACCTAAGGTACACTGTACTTTTTTTGAGTGCTTATTTAGCAAGACTTGCTTATCCAAAAATTTGGACTCTGTGAAAAGCATTTAGAATTCCTACTGTTTTTTTGATGACCCTTATTTTATCTGGCATGTATTTTCAAAATTTATAAAAAGGCATATGGGTCAGATTTTACCAAGTATAGTTTGTATTGATGAGGGAATTTTTTAAATATTTAGGGAGTTTTTTATCAAATAATACCTATTTTTTATGTCTTTGCAGAGAGAGCAGGGAAAGGAAATGAAAGAACTAGTAATTCAAATCACTGAAGCACTCAGGTTAAGAAGTCCAATGATTTATAGATTATTCCTGGTTGTACTAGTAAAGACTTCCGTGGGTGCAAGTTATTGAAAAAAATTGTTGAAAGCTTTGTGTTATTTTTCAACCATCATTAACAAAGTAGGACAGATAATTGGTATCATGAATAGTCACATGGTCTTATGTAAGAAAGGTGAACAGATGTAAATGCAGGTGGATAACAGAAGATTAAAAGGAAAATTCACCAATTCACCATGCTGGCATTTCTGTCTAACAACCTTTCAACTCCTTATGTAAATGTTCTTGGAACAGAAGGTGGTTTAAATTTGAAGAGGAAAAAAGCCACATGAGGACAGTTGCACTGTTTTTGAGAGAATTTGTTTTCCTCGCTGGGCTTACTCAAGAATAAAATGTTTCCTTCTAAATATCGAGGTTTTTAAAGGAAAAGAAAAGATCCTTTACAAGAGGACTAGAAACAGAAAATAAAATACCATTACAGGAAGCGAAGTTATAGTGGGAGTGAATGACTGTGGAACAGAAAAGCAAGGAAAGAAAAATGAATCATAAGTTATATGAAAGAACAAGAGAGCAACCTTTAAGAGAGAGAGTGCAGAAGAGGTGGAAATCAGGAAAAAAATGAATCTGGAGGACTATGATGCACGTGGAAGAAAACCTTAGAAATAGTGGTGATAATAGTGATAATAGTGAGATATTTGTGGAAGCAGAATTTAAGCCCTCTGAAGCAAGCCAAGAGGAAAGACTAGAGATAAATCAGGACTAGGTTCTTGAGGGACCATTACCACAGCCCCAGTGAGCAGCATTTGGAGGCGAAAATTTAACTCACCCCTGAGTACATCTGTAATTGGATTTGGAATATTTGCAGTGATGAATACTCTACTAAAAATATTGATTGGAAGAATGGTGCAAAACGGAAAGCCCTAGGAATGTACAATATGACCCAAAAAACTGGGGCTTAAATTCCAGCTCCAGCTCTTAATAGCAATGTGACCCTGGGCAAATTATTTCAACTCCATGTGCCTCAATTTCTTTATCTGTGAAATGACATTTTAACTGTCTGATTCTGTTGTGAGTAAAATTATTAAGTCTAGTAAATTGAAATAATTAGAGATGCCCTATCTGGGCACTGCTTGGAAGAGAAATACCTATTCTTGAGGAAATATAATATTCCTTCAAATCAGTACAGTGTTATCCATCACTGTAGACTTCATCTTCCCTCATGTTTCTTAAAATTAGGAAAGTTTAAATAAAAATGATGGAAGTGACTGAATCTGATATCATTATCATTAGAATATTTAAATTTTTAGAATGATAATTTTATTATAGAATTTAAAATAGATTTTTAGGAATGCTAGAAAAGAAAATACTTAAGTCTTTATTCCTTTTATAGTTTAGCCTATAATACAGCAATTTTCTTTTTTATTTTCTCTCCGTTTTATGTGGTATTCTTAAAAGACAAGTGAGCATAAAAAATCCTATTAAATAGTTGCATAATTAAAATTTTTTAAAGATCTTATTTATTTATTTGACAGAGAGATCACAAGTAGGCAGAGAGGCAAGCAGAGAGAGAGAGAGAGAGAGAGAGAGGAGGAAGCAGGCTCCCCGATGAGCAGAGAGCCCGATGTGGGTCTCCATCCCAGGACTCTGAGATCATGATCTGAGCTGAAGGCAGAGGCTTAACCCACTGAGCCACCCAGGCACCCCTAATTTTTGAAGGTTATATTCCACTTTCTACTGTAAAACTTTTAGAATATAGTACCTTAAAATAATCACAAAGAGACATGTTTTTCCAAATTCATAAACTAAATGTTAACCTTATGAAGAGCTCCTTAGGGTTTAGCTTTTCTTTTAAGACATCAACATTGGGTAATCAAGCGCAGAGATTTTCCTATAGGAGAAAGTACTTCTGTTTTTCTTTACTCACGACCCAGCCCACAGCCCTTCCAGCGGAGAAAATAAGAACAACTTCTATACTATTTATTCATCCATAATGGAATTTTGATAATTCAGGAAAGGCATATGTGAAAATTATTGTGTTGCGACATGATTAGATCTATGTTGGGGGGCTGGCACTCTTGGCAGTCCTCAGGATAAACTACCCTATGTGAAGATGGGGAAAGGAGAGCCAGAAAAGAGGTGACAAAGTAGTCCAGGAGGGAAACAGACTAAGTCATGAGATCGTTCATACCATAAGCAGCACATTACTCAGCCTTGTATTTCCCTGTACACAATCAATACAAGAGTTCTTGCATAAATGTAATTAAAGACTGAACTAGAACTGCAAAGAATCTGAGATTTAAGAAATGGTAGACTGTTTGCCAAGCGGCACCTGAAAAATCAGTTGGCTATAAAACCTCATCAAACAGGAAAAACGGTTGATTATAAAGCTTCCGGAACGTGTAACTAGGAGAATCAAATGAATGAAGAGACTAAGCTTAAGAAAAAATGGAAACGTAGGAGTAAGTTTGGGGGTGGAGAATGAACTATTTTTACAGGTTGAATTTGAGGTACCAACACATTGAACAAAAGAGTCTGGCACTAGGAGTGGGAAAAAGGTTAAGACTGCAGAATTGTCCTTTCAAAGTTAATTTATCTAGAGCTAGTTAGTGACTTAAGCTTCTTTGATCTGGCTCAGTGTACTTGAACAATCTCCTTGTATGTCTTGGGATTAATGTCCCTGTTACCATGATTAGTTTCAAACTATCAGTTAATGGAGAAGTTGAAAGAAAAATGGGAACTTATTCTCAAACAGTGTACTATGTGGATAGCCCTAAGCCGCAGAAATTTCCCTCTGTTTTCTTCTTGTACTACATCCAAAATAGAAATATGAGGTTGTTTTCCTGACTGGCACTTTTAAATGTCTCAATCAAATTAAAAAAAAAAAAACTCTCCTGTATATTCCATTAATGATTTTTATGAATTCGGAAAGGTCTACTTTTCCCGTTTCTACACTTCTACTTCCTCAATCAATTATCCTTTATTAATAAAGTAAATTATAAAAGCAATATCATTCTCATGACTTCCCCTATTTTCTAGGACAACTTTTCTCAGAAAGATGAGTCATTTGATTTCTGCTTTTCCTAAATGTAAGTTCCAGTAGACACCTATGTGTGGTAGGGCATATTGTTTAAGACCATTGCCTTGGGAGCTAGATTGTCTGGGTTCAAACTTTGATTCCATCCTTTGCTTAGCAAGTTGGCGCTAGAAACTGTGCAATCTTCTGGAGTCTGTTTTTTCTCTGTACCTGAGCATAACAATAACTCTTCTTCCATAAAGTTTTGTGCTGTATATCTATCTTATGTTTGCCCACAAGGTTCCCCTCATCACTTATCCCAAGTCTACTCTGTGCTTAGAGAGGCCTACTCATATGAACCAAATCATTGCACCCTCTTGCCTTCTCCCTTAGAGCAGAGATAGAGATGGTGGGGTGTGATGTAGGGCATTTATCTCTTCTTGCCAGGTTACTGTAGATTGGCTACAGTCACCTATCAAAGACCACAGCTCCTGGTTGGCAACACTTTTTGTATAGTTACACATACTAGGTCCAAGTAATTCCATTTGCCCGTTCAGACCTAGAGCTGGATCAGAGCCCCTGCTGTGCTAGCTAGGATCAACACCCCTTCATGAGGTAGATACAACTATCCTTATATTACCTGTTTTGAATATGCCATTACATTCCTTTTAGCACTCAGAAAGTAATTGAATGGATTAAATGAGTACCTGGCACAAAGTAAGGTCTACACAAAGTATTGGGTATTATTAGTATTCCTGGGTATCTGAAGTGCTTCTGATATAATTACAACTACCATTTATATAGAACAGGTAAGTTCTCAGTGTTTAACATAAAATAAGTGTTTTAATACTATAACCTGATGAGGTGGCTTCTATTATTATCTTTAACAATAGAGAAACAGAGGAACAGAGATACTAAGTCACTTACCAAAGAATGTATCTCTAATAAGTGGGCAAACCAGAATTTCACCTGTGAGTTAGGCTTCAAAGTAATTTCTCTTAACATGGTCTATTTTATTCAATCTATATCCTCTATGGAGCCAGTAATTCCACTGAGATCAGAGTGCCGGTTATAGCAACCCCTTTACCAATCCCCACCCCAGAGATTCCCCTGGGATTCCTGTGGGATGAGAGTGGAATCAGAGCTCCCAACAAGTAACCCACAACACTGAGGAAGCTGAATGCTTACCCTTGGCTCTCTTTACCCACTAGAGTACCTGTAAGCTTAAAGAAGACCTCAGCCTGGGGAAGGGGCAATGTGGTCAAGTGTAACTACTCCTCTTACCTTTTTTTTTTTCTTTTTTAAAAAGATTTTATTTATTTGAGAGAGACAGCATAAGCAGGGATGGGGGCAGAAGGAGAGGGACAAGCAAACTCCCTGCTGAGCGGGGAGCCTGATAATGGGGCAGCACAGAGTGACCCCGGGGGTACCAGAGGCAACATAGGGTTCAATCTCATGACCCTGAGATCATGACCTGGGCCAAAGTCAGATGCTGAACTGCCTGAGCCACCCAGCAACCCCCCCACCCCCCCCACACACACACCTTTCTAATATAGTCTGCCTTGGTTTCTATGTACCAGGAAGGTGCTTCAGCCTCATCCCCAGGTTCTAGGATTCTCTCAGTGGTATCCATGAAGAGTTGTTCCTTGTTCTCCACCTAAAGGGGAGCCAATTCAGGAAAGAGCTATGTCTCCCACCAACTTGATGATATCACTGACTTCTGAGCCAGTTGTTCTGAAGTCTAATTTCTCTCTGAGTGTCTTTAGTATCACTCTGTTCCTCCCTTCATTTATGGCCAAAAAAATAAATAAAAATACCTTTTTTGTTTCCAGGAACCCTCAGAGTTAATAGTTGTGTGGTATAAAAATTTCTTGACTAAATTCTAGATTATCTTGCCTTCTAAAAAAATCAGTTGACATGAATGTATTCATACATGAACAGTGCAGCAAAGAATAGAAGCAAGATTAAGAATTTTAAGTTCAGGGGCACCTGGGCGGCTCAGTGGGTTAAAGCCTCTGCCTTCGACTCAGGTCCTGATTCCTGGGATCGAGCCCCGCATCAGGCTCTCTGCTCATAGGGAGCCTACTTCCTCCTCTCTCTCTGCCTGCCTCCCTGCCTACTTGTGATCTCTGTCTGTCAAATAAATAAATCTTAAAAAAAAAAAAAAGAATTGTAAGTTCATGTTTTAGTGATGGAGCTTGAACATAAACAAAACAAAAATCATATAACCTTAAATGATGCTGGTACAGAAAAAAAGAGATAGTTATTGAGTTAATTCAAGCATCTTAGAGAAAAATATTGGAGAGAAATCTCCAAATGCAGAGCACTTCTTACCATTTCAAAATATTAAACACCATAACGTGATTTTAGACACAATTCCAAAATTCAATCTAATATCTTACTGTTTTGAAATAAGGACTATCATCGATTTTTTATTGGATTTTGTTTAAATAAGATATAATTATCAATTAATAGCATATGTTTATAGTACATACTCAGCATGTTATTAATTCAAAAGTATAATCCTTCTAATTCCTATGATGATTAGTGCTATATTTGTCTTAATAATGTTACTTCTTATGTTTTTCTTAAGTGAAAACAACTTGACATTTTAGACATGAAGGAATACTTGCTCTTAGAAAATAACTCTTTCCTTAAAATATAATTAATTTAATATTAATACACAAAGATTTATATCATTATAATCTTTAATGAAAATAAGTATTTATTAAAGGCCTGTCATGTGCCAGATATTTTGCTAATTAGGACTCTGAGATCATGACCTGAGTCGAAATCAAGAATCAGACATAAGAGTCAGACTGAGCTACCAGGCGCCCATCATGTGAGCTGTGTTTTGAAGTTTTAAAAGATTTCAAAAGGAGAGAGCATGGGGATGAAGTAGACAAAACAGCTTAATTACAAGGACATTAAGGGCACATTCAGCCTAACCCAACTCCCCTTCTTCTGGGGTTTATGGTGTACTAAGTGGAGCAGCTGAAAGTAAGCCATGAACCACAGTGTGGTGACAAACCACCTAGATTCTTGAATGCTAGCCAAGGAGGTTAGGTTTCCTTGTTGAAACCTGGGTTAGGTTTCCAGTTGAAAAACAGAGTTTCTGCTTTATTAAAATGTGTAACATCATCAGTGTGTGGAATAAATTGAGGACAGGAGAAAACTAGCAGCAGAGAGACCAGTGAGAAAGTCGCAATAAGCTCTTGAATTCTTATAATGTCTTTGTGAATGTAAAGTAAGGGAAATGTGTAAGAAACATTGATATGGCCTGTTCAAAGAACACCTAGGGACTGTATGGAATAGGCCAGCAAATCCCCTCTCAGTGAAGAAGTTGATTATTTGACTAGATGACTCTCTCCTTTTCACTGGAGAACCTTGATGAGTAATTAGTTTGTATTTATTAAGGCAAGAATGAAGGAAAGCTGAATAAATAGAGAGCCAAGTTCTGGGAATAAAAGAGTTTCAAGTAAAGGGGCAGGTATTACAAAGGATGACTGTAATGGACTTGACCCAAGCACTGAAGAACTCCCTTGAAGTGAGGCAAAGATGTTGTTGTAGGAGGACCTATGAATTCATGAGTACCGACTCGCCCTCGGGCACTTGAGCTCAGCCGCTTGGCTGCTGCCATTCAGACTCTCAGTATTTCCGCAGGACCATTGCCTCATTTCTTTTTTCTTTCTTTCTTTCTTTCTTTTTTTTTTTTTTTAAGATTTTATTTATTTATTTGACAGAAAGTGAGAGCACAAGTAGGGAGAGCAGCAGGCAGAGGGACAGGGAGAAGCAGGCTTCCCACCCAGCAGGGAGTTCGATGAGGGGGTTGATCCCAGGACCCTGGGATCATGACCTGAGCTGAAGGCAGCCACTTAAAGGACTGAGCCACCCAGGCACCCCAGCACTCCAGCCCCTCACTTCTTGACAAGAGTTGTGACCCTGAGTCCACATGCCTTGCAGGAGCCCCAGTACGGGCTTCAGTACTGGATGTCTGCTCTCAACACCTATCTAAAGTTATTTTTCTGGACATCCATCATCTTCCAGCTCTGAAGGAGTTGGGGTTCTCATGATACTAGCAGATAAGGAGGTGAAGTCTGGCTCTCGGCAAGTCTTACTAAGATGCTCTGATAAGAGCAAACCCACAATCTTTAAAACACAGAGAGCAGATAAAAATAGTCTTTAGTATGGTTAACAAACAAGTGCTTTCTTGGCATTCAGACAAGTTTTTATTTCTAAGAAGAGGAATATGCGTCAGGAGCTTAAAAACCTACTTTAAGAAAAAAACCCACCAAGCTGTAGTGCTATTGTTTATTTTCCTATGCAAATGTTTAAAATCATCCAGAATTTTAATGTTTATGGAAAATTTGTTCTAGTTTCTTTATATTCATAGTAATATGATGTATGCAGCTGTTTATTTATTAGAGATAGTTGGTTTATGATCAGTTTGGAAATAAATATAGTGAAAAACCATAGTTTTAACAACAATAACAAAAAAAGAATATAACATATAAATTAAATTTATGATGAATGCATACTATGGTTTCTTTTTTAAGTAACTTATTTAATTAGTTGTTCATAATACCAAGAGTATTTAACTTCCCTTTATTATGGAAATAGATAGAGGATATTTTCCATAATTTTGTAAATACTTAACTTCTTATTTTTTCTTCCAGTTATTACTTTTTTATTTATTTTTAATCCATGGATTAAGTTTTACATACAATGTTATATCAGTTTCATGTGTGCAACATAGTGATTCAACAATTCTATCCACTACTCAGTGTTCATCACAAGTGTAGTTACTATCTGCCACCATACCATGTTATTACAATATTATTGACTATATTCCCTATACTGTACTTTTTTAAAAGATTTTATTTATTTGTTTGAGAGAGAGAGTGAGTAAGAGAGAGTACAAGTAGCGGGAGAGACAGAGGAAGAGAGAAACAGACTACTGCGCAGGGAGCCCGATGTGGGGCTCTATCCCTGAGATCATGACCTAAGCCAAGGCAGATGTTTAACTGATAGAGCCACCCAGTGCTCCTATACTGTACTTTTTGTCTCTGTGATTTATTTTATAATAATAAGTTTGTACTTCTTAATCCCCTTTATCTATTTTGCCTACTCCTTAGTCCCTTAACTTCTTATTCTTAAAAGTCTGACTATTCCCAATTGAGTTATTGCTCAAATAACTTTAGTTCAAATAACTTTAGAATTCAAACCCTTATTTCTTAAAAAAATACAGATGTAGTGAAAAGAAGAGCCATCTGTACCCCAATGTTCATAGCAACATTGGCTACAGTCACCAAACTGTAGAAAGAACCAAGATGCTCTTCAACGGATGAATGGATAAAGAATATACGGTCCATATATACTACAGAGTATTATGCCTCCATCAGAAAGGATGAATACCCAACTTTTGTATCAACATGGACAGGACTAGAAGAGATTACGCTAAGTGAAATAAGTCAAGCAGAGAGAGTCAATTATCATATGGTTTTGCTTATTTGTGGAGCATAAGGAATAACATGGAAGACATGGGGAAATGGAGATGAGTAGTGAGTTGGGGGAAACTGGGGAGGGGGACATGAACCATGAGAGACTGTGGACTCTGAGAAACAAACTGAGGGTTTTGGAGGAAAGGGTGGTGGGGGGTTGGGTGAGCCTGGTGGTGGGTATTATGGAGCTCACATATTGCATGGAGCACTGGGTGTGGTGCATAAACAATGAATTGGGGGCGCCTGGGTGGCTCGGTGGGTTAAAGCCTCTGCCTTCGGCTCAGGTCATGATCCCAGGGTCCTGGGATCGAGCCCCACATCTAGCTCTCTGTTCAGTGGGGAGCCTGCTTCCTCCTCTCTCTCTGCCTGCTTCTCTGTGATCTTTGTCTGTCAAATAAATTAAAATCTTTAAAAAATAAAAATAAATAAATAATCAATTCTGGAACACTGAAAATAAATTTAAAAAAAAAGAAAAAATAGTTGTAATAATATTTTACTATTATCACCATTATCAAATTTAATTGCAGATATTAAAACAGATGAAAATAACATGTCTCAAATGATCACTTGAGTCAAAAAGCAGTCCCTCATTTGAAAAGAAAGATCAAAGCAAAGGTTTCTACCCACCAAAAGGGATATGTTTGCTTAAATGATAGAAATGAAAGAACAATAATTTTTACACTGATTTTCATTCATCATTCTCAAATTTATAGGAATTTGAGAGTGGAAAATGGAAAATAAAAATTGTATGTAGACATAAAAAAAAGAATAGTTTTCCTAAAAAAGATTAATATAACTTACAGTAAAACCTGTAATTTTCTTCAGAATCTTACACATCATATAAACATCCATACCTAATTAAAAACCTAAAAATAAAGTGATTTCTGAAGACCAGTATACAAAAGCAAAACAAAAAAATACTTCATATTTTGTATTTCTCATTCCCCAGTGACATATTTTAGGACACTAGGCTATATATAAAAGAATTTTATAAACATACATAATTTAGCTCACTAAAATTCTTTGACTCCTTAAATGGATCATATTATTACATAAAGGAGAGATCTTCAATATGGCATTTTTCAGGGGTAAGTGTTTATTTCCATATCCTAATATAAGTATTCTGGGAAAATCCATCTATTAATTCAACTTTTTCAAAATGTCCTTGTATGAGTTTGTCTAATGTATGAGACTTATGTGATGTCACTTTCTAGAAATAAGCTAGGAAGGAAAAAGTAATATATGATTTGATTTTTAAGAGAAAAAATTAGAAAAAAGTTCAATAATGATGTTTAAAAATAGCATAATATGGCCACTAATAACATATCTTACAAATCAAGAGAAGATAAAATAGAAAAGGAAGTTAATACTTAGGAAATGCAAGAAAATTAAAAAGTCAAATACTTGAAACAAAATGATAGAAGACCAAGAACAGTTACACCAATGAATGTAAATATGTCCTTTTTAAAAAAGAAAAGCTCTCAGATTGATCTTAATACTCAAGTTGCACACATTATTTAAGAGGCAAACCTGAACACTAAAGAGTTGTTGTTTTTTTTTAAGATTTTATTTATTTATTTATTTGAGAGACACAGAGAGAGAGAGAGCAAGTAGGCACAAGTGGGGGTAAGGGGAGGATCAGGGAGAGAGAGAGAGAGAGAAGATCAGAAGCAGACTCCCTGCTGAGCAGGGAGCAGGAAACAGGGCTCCACATGGGGCTCCATCAAATGACGCTGGGATCATGACTGAACTGAAGTCAGAAATTTAACCAACTGAGCTACCCAGTGCCCCAATACAGAATTATATCACTATGAAACAAGTGTAAATGAAAATCTGATAAAATATCTAATAGCTAATAAAAAGGAATTCATTGAATTATATCACCATAAGATATACTGATTAAAATCATGTCATTGAAGTAGATGTACATTTACAGGAAAATGCCCAAAATATAATGAGTTAAAAAAAAAATCCTGTTATATATTATGCTATGTAGAAAGAGTTTAACTATAATATATATCAACATATTTCTAGATACTACAGATAGCTCAATATGTAGAGAGATAGGAATGTAAATATTATATGTTTTATAATAAGGAAAACAATAAAGATAAATACCAAAATATTAATGGTGACCATATCTGAATAATTTAGTAGTAGTCTTCCTCAAAGTTTTGGTAATTTCCAAATTATGCTTCCCACCAAATTTTGTTTTTATAACAGCCTAAAAGGTGAGGAAGATACAACACAAGTTTTCTTTGTTTCTTTAAAAAGGAAAAAAAAAAACCCTAATCCTTAATAAAAAATTATACTATCTCTTAGACTCAAAATTTAGTGACACTACTTTGCTTTGTAGAAAAACATTAGCTAGGGCCACCTGTGTGGCTCAGCCAGTTAAGGGACTGCCTTAGGCTCAGGTCATGATTC
Source organism: Mustela putorius furo (assembly GCF_011764305.1). NCBI lineage: Eukaryota > Metazoa > Chordata > Mammalia > Carnivora > Mustelidae > Mustela > Mustela putorius. Next base: position 3,297,974 of record NW_025421290.1, on the reverse strand, counting down.
CAGCGTCCAGGGATCAAGCCAGCTTTGTCATGCTCCCTGCTCTGCAGGAAGTCGGCTTCTCCCTCTTACCCTCCCCTCACCCTGCTCATGCTTCCTCTAGCAAATGAATAAATAAAATCTTTTAAAAAGAGATAGAAAAAGAAAAATATTAGCTAATGCTTAAAACAATTAGAAAGAAAGAAATTACATGTTATTTTGCCCACATTTTTATTTATTAATATTCAGGAATATTATGGAATAGATTCCATAATATAAGCCATATTTTCTATTAGTGAGCTTAATATTTCTACTATTACTGGTCCCCATCTATACAGATAACTGATAGATTCTTTGTTTAAAATTTACTACTTATAACACTCAAAATTTTTCCTGTGGAAAAACATAGGATTTCAGTCCCAAAAGATCAAATTTAATTATGATAGTTTGTTAAAAATATCATATATTGATTAAAGGATGATTTTGCAATGTATTATAGTTTAGACTGTACCGATAGTTTGAAAATCAATAGAGTTATTTTCATCCATAAATATCACTTTAAATCAGAGTTTCTCAATACTGACACTACTGACATTATGGACTGAAAAATTCTTTGTCATGGGGTGCTGAGTTAAGGATAGAGTGATAAGTGAAAAGGGTTTCTTATACATAAAAGATTGTGGAAGGAGGATTTGAGAGGCAGTGATTCATATCATTTACTGAACTATGTAAGAGTTTCAAGGTCTCTAGAATTCTTACAACCATGCTAGGGTTGTAAGGGACTGATTTAGGGGACTGAATTTGCCATGAAGATGGCTTCTGATTCCAGACAGGGCTTCCATCTGAAAGATCACAAAGAAAGCCTGGTAATAGTAGAGTGTCATATACAAAGTATATTTTAATAGAGACTATCTCTTTCAAAATTGCCTAGAGTGCAGGTAACAGTCATACATAAACATCAATGTTTGAGAACCATTACTTTAGAGTTTCCTAAGGTCTAAGCCTCTTTCTTAAGCATGCCAAGGAGCTCCAATTTTATCCATTTGTCCTAAAATAATTTTAGAAGGCTTCGGAACACATAACAGGATCACTAAATAGATTTGGAGATGAACCTCATGAAAAAATACAGTTCACAATAATTCGTGTGTATTTATTTTACTGCAACATCAGTCTGTTCAGTGATGTTTTGGTGTTATTTTGCAAGATCTAGGATTCAGAGCACCAAACAGCCTATCAGTGGTCCTGAATTTTAACTATGGAAACCTACCTCCAAAATAAAAAGTTACTCTATGCCTACTTAACATTTGTACCAGAGAACAATCACTGCAAATGAAAACAATTTATAACAAAGTCTGGTAATAAGAGACCTCCTGATAGTTCACCATCTCTCTATATCTACCAAAAGTAAAGTCTCCTTTAGAGCAGCACCATTACAAAAAGTAGGCCCAGATAAGTTGGGAGGAATCACAACACCTCTTTTGAGCATCTAAATTCCTTTTGAGTCTTTTCTTTTCAGAGATTACAGAAAACTAATGTAGGCTTTTGGGTCCTTCATATCAGTTCTAAATATCCAATGTAAATAAGAAGACATTGATAGATAAAAGAATAAAATGTTTTTCAGTGTGTATAAAAATGGGCAGCACAGAAAAGTTGGCTATTTATCCCAGATAAAAAATACTTGGGTGGATCTTTTAGTTGATTTTCCCTACATTTGCTAAGTAGGTCACTGCTTTTTTTAAAAAATGGGCTGGTTGCTGTGATGGTTAATTTTATGTGTCAATGTGGCTAGGCTAACAGTACCCAATCATTTAGTCAAACACTATCTAGGTGTTGCTGTGAAGACATTTTGTAGATTTGGTTAACATCTACAATCAGTCAACATTAGTAGAAGAGATTACCCTCAATAATGCAGAAAAGTTTCACCCAATCAGTTGCAAGTCTTAAAAATTGAGGTTTCTTTGAGAAGAAGAGATTCTTCCTCAATACTGTTCTATCAGTTCCTGCCTTAGTTTCCAGCCTGCCCAAATGCCTCTACACATTGAACTGGCCAGCCTCCACCCCTCACAACCCCACAATTATATAGCCAATTATCTTTCTCCCTCTGTGTTTGTATGTCTGCGTCTGTGTCTGTGTCTCTGCACATCTGTGTGTGACACCTAGTGATTCTGTAATTCTGGAGTACCCTGACTGATACAGAATTTGCTCCCAAGAGCAGTGTTTCTAGAAGAACAGAATTTTATAAATGAATTTTTCCTAATTTGTTCTGTGAATTCTGAAACTGGTTCTCATTCTGATTAAACTGAAAGGTACTAATGACTATGCTCCCAGTGGTAAAGAGAGCACTGATTAGATAGAGGCAGATGGAGAGTTATAGGGATATATCCTATTCATTCTGTTTTTCTGGAGAACTCTGACTTGATGCAGTGGCCTAATATCAAGATTGCAATCAAGTTTTGTTGGGATGGAAAATGGATAAAATGATGGAGGCAGACCCAGTTGCCTTTGATCGACCTTCCACATCCTCCTCCAGACTCTATAATCTGAGATACTAAAATGCTGTGGTAAAAGCCGTACAGGAAAGAAGTTTCAGAGAAGATCAATGAGGAAATTCCATTAAAGACAGTGTCACATGAATTATCAAAAATGGAAGTATACCATTCTCTTCCAGACTCTCCCCACCTAATATGCTTTCCTCATTCACCATCTTCAATTCCAAACTTATGCAGAAATGCACCAACCAGAGATCAAACTTTAACTCATCTTTGCTCCTTTGCTCAAAGGAATATAATCTAACCAGAAAAACTGAGACCTCTGAAGAATAAAACATCTACAGAAGAAAGACAACAAACTGAGCAAAAACGAAAGGTGAAGAAAATCAATGAACGAGTAAAAATACGAAGTTAAAATAAGTAAACAAAATATCCTCAAAGAGATCAGAAAAGTTATAACAACATGAAACAAGGTCAGATCTTTGTAAAAAGGGATAAAGTATTATATATAAAACACATAATAGCTGAAATGTAAATATCAAATATGAATTTGGTAGCAGAAAAAGCAAGTTACTAAGTGAAAGATAGGGTCAAGAAATTCTAGTGACTATCAGAAATAGTTAAAGATAAATAATATTTTAAAAAGGGTTAAGGATATAAATGGTAGAAGTATAAGAAGAAAAAACAAAAGAGAAAATATTTAAAATAATAAAAACTGGTAATTTCTAAGAATTAAAGAAAGATTTAAACTTCAAAAAGATTCTCATACACATTCACAAATCTAAATAAATTATAATGAAATTCAGAAATATCTAAAGTAACATGACAGTTCTCCAGGTTCCCAGAGAGAGTGGATGTGCCTTAAAACAACCATCAGATTGACATAGCAAATAATTGACACTGTCAGCAAGAAAACAGTGTTACATTATTTTCAAATTACTGGAGACAAATAACTCAAATAAATTAATGCCATAATTTTATACTAGCAAATTCTCATTTAAAGAAACACAGAAAATAAAAATGTTTTCTAACACAGTCTCAAGTTTTTAAAATAAAAGAACATACTTGAAATTCTACATGGAGGAAATAGTCATGAGGGACAGAAATAAATCCAAGAGGATTTTAATACATAAATGGTATGTAAGGATGAGTAATTAACTTACTGAACTGACTACTATCTATATACAGTAAACAAAAAATATTCAAAAGAACACATACCTAAACGCAAAATAATACCAAATGTATGGTTTTGGATATTGGGATAGAGAATGAGCAATCAGAAAATAAAATAAATTCATGCTAGGTATATAGAGAAGGCCTCTGACTTCTATAGGGTAGGCCTCTGACTCTTGGTTTAGGCTCAGGTCGTAATCTCATGGGTCATGGGATGGAGTCCTACTTTGAGCTCCACACTCTTCAGGGAGTCTGTCTGGGATGCTTGCTCTCTGCCCCTCCCCCACATGCATGTGTGCGTGCTCGGTCTCTCTCTCTCTCTCTCTCTCTCCCCCTCTCTTTAACATAAATAAATCTTTTTAAAAAAATCTTGATACTAAAGGAATGGAGGAAGACATGCAAGGAGAAATGAACCAAAGGAAGACAAAGGTAGAAGTTTTACTATTAAACCATCATAAAAAGACCTATAATATAAAGAATCCTTAAATATAAAGCTTCTGTAAATAAACAGTGGAGAAACTTTTGGGACCTTCACTTTTGTAAACTGTAACAATTTTCTTACAGGCCACAAAAATCATGAATCATTAAAGTAAAAAGAGTATATTAGGAATTTTTATATTCAGAGTATATAAAGAATTCTTGCATTTCTCTCATAAAGAGACAAATCCAATCAAAATACATGGGGCAAAATCTTTAATGGACTTTTCAAAAAAGGATATATAAAAATATCCAGTAAGCACATGAAGTACGTGCAACATCATTAGAAATCAGGGAAATCAATTAAAACACAAAGAGATGTTACTTCAGTTCTAGTAAAATGAATAAAATTAAAAAGATTGACAACACCAACTGTTGGCAAGGATTTGGAGCAACCAGACTTTTAAACCACTATAATCCATACAACTTTGTAAAACTTCAGCAGCTAAACACCTATTATATGACCAAGCAGCTTCACTCCCGGATACTTATACAAGAGAAAAGAACGCATGAATCAGAAGACCTCAAAAGGATGTTAACAGCAGCCTTATTCACATTTCTGCTAACTGAAAGCGACCAAATAAATGTCAACAGGAGAACGGATAAGTAAATTGTAGCATATACATTTAATAGATAATAAAGGTGGCAAATTACTACTTCATGCAGCAATATAGATGATTCTCAAAAATATTATCTTGAGTAATAAGACAGATATATTAATGAACTGTGTGATATCCCTTTGTGTGTCAGCTGCCTCAAGTGACAATTCCCAATAAGGCAGAAGCAACTTCATCAGACAGGGAGCAGTTGCCTCTGTTGGCAAGAAAGGCTCACCAGACTTTTGACTGCAGATACTAAGAAATATCTGAATCCACGGAACCTTCTCAGTTCACTTCGTACAGTCCTGCTCTTTTTCCATAGACACCCTAAACTTAAATAAGACATTTAGGGAGGCTACGAATTCAACTTCCTTTGGAATTCAGCAACCCAGAGGATTAGACTCTTGTTTCTGGTGCTTCATGTTAACATAAGCCTTCAAGGGTAAGATTCTATCACCAGGGATAGAAAATTTCTCATCTTGATAATTCAATGAGAAGAAATTTTTAAAGCTTTAAGCTTGTCATTTTTTTTCCTAAGTCTTCTAAAGGAGCTAAAAATATCCAGCCTATCCAACACACAGTCTTCATATTACTTAACAAATTCTTAATTCAAGATGATTCCAACCAGTAATATAAGTAAGTCATTCATAGCTGTGTACCATAGACAACCATTGGAACACTCTCTGATCTTAAATTCCAGAATCTAGAAGGATATTTACTATTACAAAATCCTACCTGATTGGTTTAGCCATCTCAGCCCTCTATTTTCTTGAGACTTTCTGACCTCCAACATCTCCAGGTAATGTTTACTCTATGAGTCTGCTTTTAGTACAAGAAAGAAGATCCATTTTAAGCTATTTAAACAAAAAGGGATTTATTGCAGGGTATTAAGTAGCTTAGAACATTTTTGGAAGGGCTGATGAGAACTGAGTATGAGCTGGTAGGAGTGAGCCAAAAGCCACCTCAAAGAATTAGACCTCCAAATGCTACTCTAGCCAAGATCGGGTGGCTGCCGGTCAAACTGGAAAGCGGCCATAATATACCCTCTGCTACGAAGTGCGTTTCCATTACACAAACTAGCTTATATGTGAGTGTTAAATTAGGTAATAAGAAAAGTATAGTATAAACATTGCATTGGTTTATAAGTGTTTTTCCCAGTTTATTAATCTTTCATACCAAATAACATCTGAAGGCCAGTCTGGTGCAGCAAACACCAATAGGTGGCACTCTCTCCCTGAACATACTGTTCACCCCACCTTCTTTCTCATGGGCTCAGTTTGCCAGGTGTTCTTGGAAGGCCTTAACGTATAATTTTCTCTTGTCTCTGTGTATGTTGCCCTGACTTCAATAACATAGCATAACACAAAGAATCTGAGGAACACATAGTCACCTTCTATCAAAATTCTGTTCAATAGCCTCTGTCAGAAGCCACGTTATTAAAATGAATGTCATTAGACCTGTCATTCTATTCATTTTTTTCAATGACACTTCTGATTGCTGGAACCTGAATCATGTTCAGAGCTAAAGTCATTTTAGCTTTTTTTTTTTTTTCCTCCCCCCACATACTAGAAAGCAGGGGAATGGTACTGAACCAACCAACCTAAAATATCTATCAAAGAGGGGGCTGTTGCCAGCTGGAACCAAAGAAATACAGAAAGTCATAAGGAAATAACTTACTTCCCCCTCCCCAAAAAAATCCACTAAAATATTCACAATAAAATGAGCAGGAAAATCTGCATTTGCCTCACTAAAGAATTTGATGCCATATTACTACCATATTGGTTATTTTTAAATGTTTTCTGGCCTCTTCTCTCTCCACAGCTTCCTTCAATCCTGAAAGAGCCCTTAACTCCAACAAACAAACAAACAAAGGTAGTTAGCAAGTAAGAGAAACTGGGCAAGAAAGAGAGATATCAAACCAACTCCTTATATTGCAGACTTCTAAGTTCAAGGTGAGGTTTCTCTACTAAGGAAGGAGAATATTTCAATTATATAAAGAGTTAAGTTTGCTCATGTTAACCAAAAGAAGTGTGGGATATATCTGATACTTCAACCAGAGCCAGGAGAAAGGTTTCTACATGTGGAAATCAGAAGACCTAGAGTGAGGGGAAAACATATCTTTTGCTTATAGCCTAATGTTTACATCTCATTCAATAAATGTCTTAACTTACCTTAGATGATATTTATCTTAATGAAAGAGTGTTTTCAATTCTTCATTTTTCTATAATATAATTATGCCACCATGGCCTTGATATAGCTTCCTTATGGGTAAAGTTTACTTGCCTTCATCTTGACATTGGACTTGAGCTGGAATTTCTTTGGTCAATGGGATGTTAGTAGAAGATATATAACTAGAGACTTGAAACGTGGTTGTGGAGTTTGGCTACCTTCCTAACACTGGTGATGAACCATGAAGAAAATGCCTTTAGCAACCCATTTTCTTTCAAGCAGGTCACAGAACAGGATACACAGTGATAGCCACATGCACTGGGTAATTGCTGGAGCCAGAAGATTGAGCATCATGAGGAACAGACCTGAACCCAGTCTGTCTGGAGTTGGGATCCTGAAGCCTAGCTTCTGGTATATAGCCCTACCCAGACACAATGTTGTCAATCCATGACTCATGCATGTGAAAATTATTTTTTCTATCTTTAAACCATGGAGTAGTTTGTTATATAGCATAACTGTAATAATAGCTGACTGATGCACATCAGTATTTCAATTAAATAATTTCATTTCTCGCCATAATACATTGTTATGACTCATCTACTTTATAAAATTAACATAATGTATTTGGGTAAGGAGCTGATGTTAAAATCACCGTGAGAGAAATAATTAGAAAATAACTTTTCATAAGTAAAAATGAGAGTAAGATTTTAGCACAACTGACAATATATTTTCTAACCTTGCACAAATTTTTCTTGCGTGTGCAGAGTATCTCCTTTTTGTTAGTTTGAAGACCAAGTGTAAATATCTTCACAAATAGAAAAATAACTGAACTAATAGCAGTAAATTTATAGGGGGATTTGTTGTTTACTGGGATGAATCTTACCAAAAACAGTCTTTAACTAGAACTCATATTACTTATGCCAATCATCAAAAATATTTATGAAATAAAAATATATACAAATTTCACATATAAGCTAAATTTCCTATTTTTTTTGATCTGTTATTACAATGCTGAGACATTCTTATTTTAATAATCATTCCTTTTTCAGAGATAGGAAGACTGAGGTCAAATTTTTTGCTAAAAAATGTTAGTAAACAAAGTTTGTTTACTACTTGAATCAAATATGCTCTTAATATGTTTAATAGATAAAATTGAAAACATTTAAAGATTTTAAAACTGTTAATATTATATTCCCCTCACCACTTTAAAACTAGCTATTTCAGCCACTTCCTAAACATCAGTACTCCACATGTGTCAAGGTGATGATGGGTAAAATATATCCTAAAATTTCTATCAAAGAAGTTCTTAGAAAAATCCTTCAACATAATAATACAATGGCTATCTTTTTTTTTTTAACATATAATGCATTATTTATTTCAGGGGTACAGTTCTATAAATCATCAGTCTTACACATTTCACAGCACTCACCATAGCACAGACCCTCCCCAATGTCCATCACCCAGCCACCCTATCCTCCCCTCCCCACCCCTCCAGCAACCCTCAGTTTGTTTCCAGAGATCAAGAGTCTCTTATGGTTTGTCTCCCTCTCTGGTTTCGTCCTGGTTCAATTTTCCCACCCTTCCCCCACGACACCCCCTTCCACCTCTCAAATTCTTCATATCAGTGAGATTATATGATAATTCTTTCTCTGATTGACTTATTTCACTTAGCATAATACTCTGCAATGACTATCTTTTTAAAATAAAAAACAACAAAACAGCCTAGAAAAATTAGTTCCTTCAAGAACATGAATGTTCTTTACTGTAAAGAAAATATTTTAAGGAAATTAATGCCACTAACACCTTTACTTCTGTCAATGAAACTGACCCAGGTGATCTAAAGAGAAAAAATATTTAACTCAGAAATTTACAAGCAAGTCATAAAGCCTAACAGGCAAATGGCTCCATATAATAAAAGCAAAGTAAGAGCAAAGGGACACAAGAATGGCAAGTTTTGTAGGACCAGTGTAACAGGTGTGTGTGATCTGAAAACAGTGAGGCCCTTTCCCTTTGAGATGTAACTGCAGCCCTGTCATGCTCTAGTACTCCACAAGGCAGTAGAATAATTGGAGCTAATATTGACTTGGACAGTTCTAGGGAATCTCTATTTAGCAACAGCTGTATGACTAACACGAACCTAATATTGTACAACCAGATAGACAGTGAAACAGCACATGATCTTTTGGTCATGGGGCGCTTGTTAGATAAAAGCGTCTATGTTGTTCATTTGAGTGCAGCCAGCAATTGCTTATTAGATTAACAATAAAGGGCTAGAGTAGAAACTACACGACATGGGATTGTAATAATCTTCCCTTCGACCCTACACAGATGTGTTAGTGTGGAGCATCCATCCATAGGTTAAAAGCCCATTTCTATTTCTTTGTGAAGTGGTGTATCAGTGCTTAGGATGAAAGAATTTAGGAACTAAAGGTCTGAGTGCAATTCTCCACTTAGCTACTTACTACTGATCTGACCTAAGACAAATATCAACTTCCCCAGTTGTAAAAGGAGAGAAACAATGTACTTTACTCAAGAGTGCTTTGCCATATGTCAACTAATAAATGTTAAGCCCATAACAGACTAACTCAGATGTGGTAAGCTCTTGAATATAGTTTTTCTTCTCTTTTCATTTTCAGTGCTATCATTAATCCATTTTCTTATGCTTTTTCTTAGTATTTGAAGTTTTTCTCACTTCATGTTTTAGACCACTTAATTAGAAGACATAGCTCATGTGCTCAGAAGAAAACACGAGATGGTCAGACATGATGACGAGGAGAGAGAGAGAAGAAGTGAATAAAGAACATCAGTGTAAGAGCTGTTAAGGTTTTTGTTGTGTTCAGATTTGCACTGATGTAGTAGTTCAACAAGTCTAGAAATCAATCAGTACAATTCTCTCATTAAAACCCAATAAAACATGTCTTGCTCTTCCTGACACATACAGAAGAAAACCACCATTATTGCCTGATGTAGATCAGTGGCTCTAAACTATATAACAACTATTTTCTAAAGTTCTTTTATTGCCAAAAGACATTCATAGAAAACATAACCTAAAACCACTCACTAGAATAACTCCAAAGTCACATGTTATTGATGCAAAATCGTACGTTATATTGATTCAGGAGAATCAAAGTAATGCTTTAACTGTAAAGGAAAGAAAACCTGATGTTCAGTAAAGTAATTGGCTACGATGTTGGCTATTAATGAAGTACTTACATTTTTGTACCTCCTTACAGCACAATTGGTGCAGGGAAATAGAAGAACATGGATGTGTGTGGACACTAAAATAAGGACTTTGTTAGGCTGACTAATAGTTGCTCTTTGTTGGTAAGAAAATAAATAATAATAATAATAACTAAAACTACAGACCAGTGATGTCCAATATGGTAACCAATAGCCCTGAATGGCTATGAAGCCCTTGAAATATGGGTCGGTGCTACTAAAGAACTGAATTTTAATGTTATTTATTTAAATTAAATTTACTTAAATTATACTAAAAGCTAAATCAGCATTAAGTTCCTCCATAATGTTTACATTGATTATGGGTTGAAATAATAATTGGGAGATATTATATGTTAAATATATAATTAAAATTAGATTCCCCAGGTTTTTTTGTTTGTTTGTTTGTTTTTTACTTCTTAAAATATGGTCACTAAGACCTTTTAAATCTATATTGCTCACATTTGTGGCTTGCATTATATTTCTATGGCACTGTGCTGCTATACAAACTGAATGGTAAACCCTTGAGGGTAGTAGCAGGATAAAATGAACAGTTAGAAAACTTCCTAATTTTTTTCAACATGTAATCTCTATAACCATGACACAATATTTCAATAATTAATTTCTACTACCTAAATTTATTTCTGCATTATAAAAATTAAATTACATATATATAATTTTAAAACAATCTTTATTAATGAAATTCAGTGAGAACCTTGAATTTTATCTATACTATTGAAGTTCAAAGTATGTTAAAAGGAATCTCATGTTTCCTCTGTTCTATAGACACATTGGTGGTAACACTTTCACCAGAATTTTTCCAAAATTACACTACAGACCTGTCAGCTGTCAAAATGTTATTGGAAATCTAGAGTAATTTGCTTCCAAAGAAGTGTATATGAGTCTTAGCAACATCCACAAGTTTTCCTAAGTAGATTGATTCAGAGTCCTTTGGCCCCAACATTAGATTTCAGTTCAGTTAAAAAATTCTAAAAATTTTGGCTAACATGTTCTTCATCTGCTTCACATGGATTAACTACTCAATCCATTTTTATATATTAAACCAAAATTCTTAAAAAATCTAATCATCCTCTCTTTAGTAGCCATTCAAATGAAAGCAACTTACTTGCATCTATCTAGCTTCTGCGAAGATAAAAGCTGTAAAATGTTTGGTGCAAAAAATAGTTTTAAATAATACATGTTTGTTGACAAATCTTATGATAATTCTGTACACTATGAAATTGATCATAAATTCTAGGATCCCATAAAAGATCCCATTTAACTTTGCAAACATATAAATACATCTACAAGAAAAGTCATCATTTTGAGATATGTGAATTGTAATGCCTGATTTTTTGTTTAATAAATCAAAAGTTATTTTAAATAAGAAAAAAATTAACACTGTACACTGAAAAGTCACCTTTCTTCCTAGTATAAACTCTAGTATCATTGCAGCTTACTCCTAATTTTATTATTAACACTTTACTAACTTTGAAATATTTCTTCAGCATCCCTGATATCAACAAAAAACATAATGAATTACGAAAGCACCTACAGCCATTAATGTCAACTTTAAACTCCCATTATACACCCATCACAGCTGCTATTGAAGCAGTGATATTTGGAAAGCTGATGTTTTCACATGAACTATTTTTAAGGGCTTTTTAGTTGACAATCTCTACGTATCCATTCTCAATAATTTTGAAAGTTCCATTCTCATCATGATTTTTTACTCTTTACAACCCCTACATATATATAAGCAGTAATGTTTCATTTTCACATAGAATACTTCTATGCATTGTATGAAAATTTGCCCAACTGCCATTCATTCCACAGCTGATTTTCAACACCTTTCACAATCTCATCAAGCCTTCTTGATAAAATATCATTGCTCAGTGAAACACAAAAATTTTTCCCATTTGAGCTTCTTCCTGTAAGTAAATATAACTTCTCAATCAGCTATAAAGATTTTCTTTAACATTTTTTATTTTACATATCTTATAATGCATTGTACTATTCTGTAAGAAATAATGAGGCCTTTCTTTCTCTGATTAGGGTATATTTAAAACAGTCTGGTCATAATAAGACCATTTTCAAACTTTTCCTATAAATTTCAGTAGGATGACAGGTCCTTGCTAATTGAGTCAGTGTGTTCATGTAATTTGCACTAAATTTAAGTGGTTTAAAGGTTTCCTTTAAAAATGTGTTTTTAATATTAAAGTTATTGGTCTACCTGGGTGGGTCAGTTGATTAAGTGGCCTCTGTGCAGGTCATGATTCCAGGGTCCTAGGATCAAGCCCTCATCAGGCTCCTTGTTCATGGGGAGCCTGCTTCTCTTTTGCCCTCTCCCTCTTCCCCTAACCCCCTTCATGTTCTCTCGCAAATGAAATATTTTTAAAAATAAATAAAAAATAAGTAAAATGTGTTGTTATATTAGAAAGATGAGAAATTGTTCAGTTATCGGACAGACTATAAAACCCAATGTTAAATAATCAACTGAATACCATTGATATATTTCCTTTATATTGACATGTTAAAATAAGGATATTTTTAAATTTTTATTTATTTTTTTAAGATTTTGTTTATTTGAGGCACCTGGGTGGCTCAGTGGGTTAGAGCCTCTGCCTTAGACTCGGGTCATGATCTCGGGGTCCTGGGATCCAGCCCCGCATCAGGAATCTCTGCTCAGCGGGGAGCCTGCTTCCTCCTCTCTCTGCCTTCCTCTCTGCCTACTTGTGATCTCTGACTGTCAAATAAATAAATAAAATCTTTAAATAAAAAAAGATTTTGTTTATTTGACAGAGAGCTATACAGTAAGAGAGGGAACACAAGCAGGGGGAATGGAAGAGGGAGAAGAAGGCTCCGCACGGAGCAAGTAACCTGATGTGGGTCTTGACCCCAGGAACCTGGGATAATGACCCAAGACAAAGGCAGATGCTTAATGACTAAGCCACTCAGGCACCCCTAAAATAGGGATTTTTAAAAATACAGTTATATAATTTCCATAAATGTAATAATTTTAAATACAAATTGACACAAGTATTTTTACATTGGTGACTCAAATATCACAAGCAACATTGTCATTGTAACCTAATCTTCCAAAACAGAAAGCAACCTCTGGCAAAATTTGATCAGAACAAGGGATAATGTCCCTTTAATTTATAAATGAATTCCAGAAACTTTTGGTATATATAAAACCATGGAAAATATTTTGTGTATACATATAATTGAGTTAGGTTTTAGACAATGAGAGACATTCGAAATGTGTCTTCAGATTGAAATTTTTTTATTATGCAGGATTTCTCTATGCTTTATAGCATGTATAACATTCTTGGTTTCTACCTAAAACAGCAGCACCTCCTAATAATTTAACAATGAAAGAAATGCCTGCTTCTCCCTCTCCCAGTCTCCTTACTTGTGCTCTGTCAAATAAATTAATAAAATCTTAAAATAAAAAAGAAGAGAAGAGAAGAGAAAAAAGGAAGAAATGCTTCCAATAAGTTTCCAAAATGACCACAAGGGTTGTGCCTTTCCCAAAGAGAGCACTAAGCAATAGAACAGTGAAATCTGCTACCCATATGCAAACTGTTGCAAACCATGTCTTCCACCTGCTATTTAGTGTATTTATTTATTCATTCATTTGTTTGTTTGTCAGACAGAGAGAGCGAGCACAAGCAGGGGGAGTGATAAGCAGAGGCAGAGGGAGAAGCAGGCTCTGCCATGAGCAGAGAGCCCTGACATGGGGCTCAATCCCAGGACTCTGAGATCACGACCTGAGCCAAAGGCAGATGCCTAACCAACTGATCCACCCAGACACCCCAGTGTCCTTTTATATTTATTGAGTAGTCTTTGCTAAATCTCAATCCCTTTCATAAAAGCAGAGGTTATTTAAAAATTAGCATTTGAAAGAGACTTTTGGGTTTGTCACAAAAAGGTATGGGGGAACTTTTTTTTTTTAAGTTTTATTTATTTAAGAGAGAACATGAGCAAGAGAGCAGAACAGGGGGAGCAGCAGAGGGAAAGGGAGAAGCAGACTCCCTACTGAACCTCAGGGGGTTGCTGAATGCAGGGCACGATGTGGGGCTCCATCCCAGGCACTGGGATTATGACCTGAGCCAAAGGCAGATGCTTAATGGACTGAGCCACCCAGGTGCCCCTGTTGCTGGGATACTTAGAACAAGTTCATGAAAATGAATTTTCTTGCTTGTGTTACATGAAATCTGTAATGCCAACTTCATATTTTTATACTATAATACAAAATACATAGACTCATCTTTATATATCTTTTAGACAAAGACAACAATTTTTAGCAAATTTTGCAGTGACCACTACGCATTTTAACATAAGAAAAATCAACACACCTTTCCTCTATGATACACATATAAAAAGGAATCACAGATGTGCTTCTGCAGGAAATATTTATGTCTTTGCTTCAAACAGAGGAAGGAAGACTAACATTTAATGTGTACCTCATATTGGCAAAAATATTAAAATAATTCCTTAATTCTTACAATAATCCCAAGTTGACTTTTTTCTTAAATGGGGGAAAAAGTCTCAGGGAGTTAAATTAGAGTGATGAAGGCTTAGTGAAAATCCAGTTTAGTTCAGTCTTTCTCCTCTACCGTTCTGTCCTCCATCTTGAATGCCCAGGAAGTGTTCCAAATTTTCCTTTTAAAAGGGCCCCTTATACTTATAATATTACAATTCTTTTTTCCCAGAATATCAAAATAATTTTGGAAGTGGTGTTTTAGTATATTTGGGGGTGGTGATGATGATGATTATTTGAACATTCTGCCCCTTTACTTACTGTCCTTTCATTCAAGGTGGCCCCTGCTGAAGCATCCAGCTATCCTTAATTATGTCCTCTTTGATACAATGAACACTGAGGTTATAGAATAAGTGATATATGCATATACCCCCTAAAATATGTTTGGTATAGTCTCTGGATTAGCAATATGGATTTTGAAGACAAAGCTAAGATTACTGTGTTTTATATTTACATGTAAATATTGATTTTCCCTTAAAAGGTAAATTTAAAAGTTGTACAACAATGGAAGGATTTTAAAGATCTCGATGATTTCATAATTAGTACTGTGGGAATATCCCCTTTAAAAAAAAAAAAAGATTTTATTTATTTATTTGAGAGAGAGTGAGAGAGAACATGAGAGGGGAGAAGGTCAGAGAGAGAAGCAGACTCCCCGGAGCTGGGAGCCCGATGCAGGACTCAATCCTGCAACTCCAGGACCATGACCTGAGCCAAAAGCAGTGGCTTCACCAACTAAGCCACCCAGGCACCCCAAAATCCCCTTTCTGAAGGCTCATCACAGCTATCCATGTCAACTAAATCTGTTTACTCTTTTTTAGACTATTGTTTCTCAGTATTTTTTTTTTTCTCCTGAGATCCTGCCTATAGCCATAGTTACTTTTGAATACCCATAAATTGTCCATTCCATCTGCATTAGTCTCATCGACAGGAACATTTATGATGGGCTAATTTGGAAGGGTACTTCTCATCTTCCTGTGCTCACTCGGACTTTCACCCCTCGCTTACTGTGGTGGCATTTCTTCTTGCCTTTGCAGAGACAGTCTCAGCCCAGCCAGGCTATTCATTAGTCCCCGTATAAACTAACATTTTTATGTGCTTGCTTCGGCAAAGATTTACCAATTTCTCTCACTGCTTTACTTTGCTAATTGGTCCAGTCAGTGTTCCTTCTCACAGCTTCTATCCCCATCATCTTCCTTTAAATTTTCCACCACAGAGTAATTTTCCAGTGTCCCAGAATAATTAACAAATCCTCCCTCTGATTCCACTATGGGTTCTCTAGGACCTAAAATGCTCCACATTCTATGCCTAGACAAAATTCTTATCCTTTAAGCAGGTAGAGCTAGACCCATTTCTGGGGCGGGGATGGAGGGAGATAAAATATTCCTGGCCTAGGCATGCTAGGGTAAATACCTGCTGTATGTCAGAGTTTGAGATTGTCTTCAAGTGGTGCCTGGCTGGCTCTGTTGGTGGAGCATGTGACTCTTGATCTCGGGATTGTAAAATTGAGCCCCATGTTGAGTATAGAGATTACTTAAGAAAAAATAAAATCTTAAGAATATTAAAAAGATTGTCTTCAAGATAACTGATTATCTTCATTATCATGCTCTCTGGTATCTCATTTTCCTTTCTTCCACAATTTCAACATTTCACCAGTCTCTCAAATCCATCGTGGGGGGAAAAAAGCTTCTTAATATTAAGGGAAGAAAGCTGCATAAAATTGTCTTTTCCTCAATCTTAGTATTGATACGCTTTAAAATTCTATTTGTGCATCTGAACATCATGAGGCTAGATAACTGCTTTTTGTTGATTCTTTACATCTATATAAAGTTCTTTCATTCAATGGATAGTCCATAAGTGTTTGATTTTTATTAAGAAATTAATTAATGGTATACTGGTAAAATTTCAAAACAGCTTCTATTATTTTCTACCATAAAAATAAATACTTATAAATTGGATGCTGTGTGTATATTTTGGTTTATGTGGCATTGGCTGATGAAAGAAGTGATGTGACAGGTAAAAAGTGTAGGGGAAAAGGCAATTTCTATGACTTTTAAAGATAAGAGGAAAAACTAATAGGAAGGAAATTAATACAGCCTATTTTGGCCATAACACAAAGCAATTAGCCTGGTTAAAAAAGGAGAAAAGAAGGAGAAAATCAGATTACTGAACTTATAAGTGAGGTATAATATCAAATTCTTTAATAGGATCAAAGAGTCTCACTTACGTTATATAGCAGAAAATAGGTATAAAATTCTTAAAATTAAACTCATTTTTATAATTAAAATCTAATGTATGGAACTAAAGCAAGAATAAAGGGGAAAAAAGTTATATACATTGTACAAGTGTAAATATTCCAAAAGAAAAAAACCTTAAGTGTCAATTCATTTCATGTTTGCAAACACATACATTGGGATACTTGCTTTGGCATAATTAAAAATAATAACTGAAAGCAATTTTAAAACATCTTATACTGCAAAAAAAAAGGCTGTTCCTAAGAAAAGGACTGTAGGAAAATAAACATTCCAGAACAGATTCTCCACAAATACACCTTTTACTAAATCATTTCCCCCAATCCTTGCATTCAGACCCCCTGTAGTTTTCATTGATTTCTGTGAAACAGAGAAAACATACATCTGCCTGTTAAGGAATACTTCATTATAGTGATTTCTGGAAAGAAATGTGCTTGAAAAACCAACATATGCAATATATTCAAAATGTCTAACTTCATTAAAAACTAACAGAAAAAGATTCAATATCACTAAAATAACCAAGATCTATATGTTCAATATCACAAGTAAACACATGTACATTTAAACAATGAGATAACATCATACCCTATAAAATTAACAAAACTTAAGATAAAATTTATTTAGATTATTTAAATGAATTATTTTCTATATAACTCTAAATAATGTTTATAAAGTATGCTAGCACAATGTTGCCATAGACATTACAAGTTAAACTGTCTATATTATCAGAGCAAAAAAAAAAAAAGAAATTTTGTGTGAACCTACAAAATTGATGTCAATAAAAATAAATGAGTAACCAAGGAGACCATGCATTCTGGATGATCTCTGAATGGCTGTGAAGCATAGCCCCTTGAAGATCCATTAGGATCATGTGTCCTCAGAGAAAATTCAATGTGGTATCGACATACTGAAATTGTGGGGTCTCCAGATCCCTGAGAGTCTGAATGTATATGTGGATACACAATACTTCCTGAGCCCCTCCAACCAGAAAATCCTGTCCTCTCCTCTCAGAGTGAAAGAGAAGGGCTTTATTGAGATCACTGGTATTTCCAAGGAGTTAAAGCTAGGATTAGACATAAATTAAGGGTTTAAATTAAGTATTACTTTAATATTCTCACTACTTAATAGGCCCTCTGGGAACAACAGCCTAAGAGGTACGTACTTCTTGAGTCTGAAGATGACTTAGGATATTGAAGAGAAGTATAGCTGAGTAGATAGAAGAGTAAGTTTGGAAGTCAGGACATCTGGATTTAAATATTCATGTCACCACATATTGGCCTTGGCCATGTGAACATGAACCAGTTATGAAATGTCTGCAACCTCACTTTGCTCATTTGGAAACCAGGGATATTAAGTCTGTTTCCATACAGCTGTTCTTTGGATTGAGTGAAGTACACTAGGAAAGCACTTGGCACAGTATCTAGCATGTAATTAGAATGGGTAGTTATTATATGCTAACTAAATAAAGAGGAAGTATAGTATTACTAACACACCTTGATTCTTCCACCAAGATACTCTTTGATAATTCATAATTTATGTGTTGTAAAGAATCACTGTTTTACTTCCTGCTTTTCTATTCTCTTTTCCTTAAAAGTTCGAGATAATATTAATTTTTTCATGACACTCTACTCAATATTTTAAAATTTCAGACTTTTATAATTAGATTATTACATATTGGTGATTAAATATTTAATGTGGCCCAGCCATAGCAACTTCTTAGAAACATAGCCAAAGGCAAGGGAAGCAAGGGCAAAATTGAACTATTAGAACTTCATCAAGATCAAAAGCTTTTGCACAGCAAAGGAAACAGTCAACAAAACCAAAAGACAACTGACAGAATGGGAGAAGATATTTGCAAATGACATATCAGATAAAGGGCTAGTATCCAAAATCTATAAAGAACTTACCAAATTCAACACCCAAAGAACAAAGAATCCAATCAAGAAATGGGCAAAAGATGTGAACAGACATTTCCACAAAGACAACATCCAAATGGCCAACAGATACATGAAGAAGTGCTCAATATCACTTGGCATCAGGGAAATACAAATCAAAACCACAGTGAGATACCACCTCTTACCAGTCAGAACGGCTAAAATTAACAAGTCAGGAAATGACAGGTGTTGGCAAGGATATGAAGAAAGGGGAACATTCCTACATTGTTGGTGGGCATGCAAGCTGGTACAGCCACTTTGGAGAACAGTATGGAGGTTCCTCAAAAAGTTGAAAATAGAGCTACTCTATGACCCAGCAATTGCACTACTGGGTATTTACCCTGGAGATACAAATGTAGTGATAGGAAGAGGCACATGCACCCCAATGTTTATAGCAGCAATGTCCACAATACCCAAACTATGGAAAGAGCCTAGATGTCCATCAACAGATAAGAGGATAAAGATGTGGTATATATACATAATGGAATATTATGTAGCCATCAAAAATGAAATCTTGCCATTTGCAACAACATGGATGGAACTAGAAGGTATTATGCTAAGTGCAATAAGTCAATCAGAGAAAGACAATTGTCATATGATATCACTGATAGGAGTATTTGAGAAACAAGACAGAGGATCATGGGGGAGGGGAGGGAAAAATGAAACAAGACGAAAGTAGAGAGGGAGACAAACCATAAGAGATTCTTAATCTCAGGAAACAAACTGGGAGTTGCTGGAGTGGAGGGAGGTGGGAGGGATAGGATGGCTGGGTGATGGACATTGGGGAGGGTACGTGTTA
Source organism: Mustela putorius furo (assembly GCF_011764305.1). Taxonomy (NCBI): domain Eukaryota; kingdom Metazoa; phylum Chordata; class Mammalia; order Carnivora; family Mustelidae; genus Mustela; species Mustela putorius. The sequence goes on along the minus strand of NW_025421290.1, from coordinate 3,278,347 downwards.
GGGTGATGATTGTGAATTGTGTAAGACTGATGATGCACAGACCTGTACCCTTGAAACAAATAATACATTATATGTTAATAAAAAAATTCAGTGTGGCCAAAGGTTGTACAAAAATTAATCACTGTCTGACTTATGAGTTTAATATGGTGCCTAGCCCAGAGTAGGATTCAAAAAGGGTAGCTTTATAAACAAATCAATCAATATTTCACTTGACAAGCAATTTCAACACATTAACTAGAAAGATATACATGATATCCTCTGGCTTTCATTATTCAGCATAACCTCAAGATCTCAGTCAAGCAAAACAATAAACCTCTGGATTTCAAGTGGGAGAGAGGGTTGAGCTAAGCAGGAGTGCTTTTTGAGAATTGAGAGGTAACTGAAAAAAATCCTATTGAGCATATCTGTAATCTTGAATCATTTTCTGTTTTGTCCAACAAATTTCTTTCACTGTTTGCCATTGATCTGTGACCTGCCCGAGACCTGCTTTACAACAAAGTATGTCCAAGTCATCTTTGTCTTTCCCATTTTCCCATTTATGACGATTATCTTTCTTTCTTTTTCTTTTTTTTATTTGTTTGACAGATTACAAGTAGGCAGAGAGGTAGGCAGAGAGAGAGAGGCGGAAGCAGCCTCCCCACTGAGCATGGAGCCTGAGGCGGGGCTCGATCCCAGGACCCTGGGACGATGACCTGAGCCAAAGGCAGGGGCTTTAACCCACTTAGCCACCCAGGCTCAGGGGCCCCTATGACAATTTTCAATGAGCCATACATGTCACATACTCCATATATTAAAAAAAAACTAGCAACTTCACCTCCAGAGCTATTTAAATTCTCACATTATTCTAAAGAGTCTTAAATTTCACTTCCACAAAACACATCTCCTATTTCAAATGGGATCACTGAAAGGCAAAAGCACTCATCACATTTTTTTTTCCTTTTTGTTTTTTTCTTTGTTTGTTTTGGGTTTTTTTTTTGTTTTGTTGTTTTTTTGTTTGTTTGTTTGTTTGTTTGTATAAGAGTGTGGAGGTTCTAGATGGCAGTGTGTTGTCTCTTGAAAATCTGCTGTGTACTGGAGGAGTTTAATGTTGAATGACTTTGTCAACAGAATGTGGCACCGCTCTGGGCTGTGCTTCATGTTTGTAGTGCAATAGGGCTCGGAAACATTCTGGGAAAGCAATCACTTCTGCATTGTCTGACCTGAGGAATCTACCCCTCTTGTTCCTCTAGCTCACATCTCTTACCTGCTGGGTGTCATTTCAAGAAGGGCCTTGATTGCAAGTGGCCTTCGCAGCTGGATAGCTCTGGAGATAAATATTTTTCTGTTTCTCCTCTATTTTATCTATCTTCCAGTTTTTCTTCATGCTTTGGATTCCTGAGAAAGAATGAATGAATATATATATATATATATATATATATATATGCCATTTGCATGGTATGCTGTTGATAGGAAGTTAAATTATCATATCAAAGGTTTTACTTGTTTTTTTTTCCCAATCTCATAAAACCAATCTTTTATTTTGACTGACCCTCTTCAATTTGAGTTATTTCACTTCTCTTCTAATACATTTAGAAATCACAAAGCTTCCCAAATCTCCCTTAACATTTTTTTAAGACTCCTATGTAGGAAACATACTCAACAATGTAGCAAATAGGTCAGCTGGAAACTCCCTGGAGGAAGTAGAAAACATATCTATCAGTTTGGTATGCTTATTACTAGGAGCCCATTTGAAATCTTATTAATGCCGAGTATGGCGATTTTTTATTTCCCTTTCCCTTTGGCTAATGGTTTATTTACATATTGACGTATTCCATGGGATTTGGGAGGTACGGTGGGGGGTGGGGACACTAAATGGACATTCGTCTGGAGAATAAAACAGTATTTAAGGGTATTCTTCGTATGAAAATCCTTCTTTTGTTGCATTAACAACTTTGAAATGATCATTGTGTCATGAAATAATCGCTAAATGACACATGGTTCCTTAATCAGCATTGTTCACTGCTGGCAGAATCATAGAATCATTGGACTTGCAAATGCAGGTTTTGACTTATGATGGCTTAGTGTAATGTATGAAAATCGGTGATGGGGTGTTTCAAACCAGGAAAATTCAACCTTGATTTTACATGCATGGATAGCACAGCCCTGCACAGCAAAATGAAATCCATTACCCATTTTATTGTTTTCTATTTGGTGTGGTTTGCTTCAGATTTTTGTGTGAGATGCTATATGAAATGAAAGATGTATCTTCAACTTTTTTTTTAAATTCTGTATATTTAGAGATAATGCAGCTAATGACAGAGCTAACATCACCATAATGTCAATTCTCCATTCTACATACATTCCTCATATGATTTATAGAAATGCCTTTCTCAGGGCACCTGGGTGGCTCAATGGGTTAAAGCCTCTGCCTTCGGCTCAGGTCATGATCCCAGGATCCTGGGTTGGAGCCCCGCATCAGGCTCTCTGCTCAGCAGGGAACCTGCTTCCCTTCCTCTCTCTCTGCCTACTTGTGCTCTCTGTCAAATAAAATAAATAAAACCTTTAAAAAAAAAAAAAAAAGAAATGCCTCTCTCTAGGAAATACCAGCTCCCAATATTGGTCTGGCTAAGGTAATCACAAATAGCAACTTTTACTTAGATATAGTAAATATTACAATAAACTGAAATATTATCTGCTCTAATAACTTGGTACTAAATACAGGAACATTATAGTTTTACTTTTTATTTTTTTTAAGATTTTATTTATTTATTTATTTGTCAGAGAGAGAGAGAAAGAACACAAGCAGGCAGAGGCAGGGAGAGAAGCAGGCTCCCTGCTGAGCAAGGAGCCAGATGTGGGACTCAATTTCAGGACCCTGGGATCATGACCTGAGGCAAAGGCAGTGGCTTAACACACTGAGCCACCCAGGAGTCCCTATAGTTTTACTTTTAAATGGCAACTGTATTACTGATATCAATAGCTTTTACAAGTAGATATTATTGATACACAATATATTAAAGATTATTCCAATAAAACAGCACTGCATATATATTTATACAGGTGAAAAGAATCTGCCAAGCAAACACACATCAATTTTGTTTGTATTCGAGATGCAACAAACAAGATGACAACACAAACTTGATGTAACCTCAAAGTTGCCTCAATCAAATTGCAGTCATGAAGCATTTTTTTTTTTAGATAAACCAGGCATTCCAAATATATGCTCATTTTCATGTGTTTATCTTGTTTAGATTTGAGTTATAACACCCAGAGATACTTTATGTTTTAGAAAAATAAAGTAAGTCTCACTGAGGTTAAGTGGCTTTTAGAAATTCAAACAACTAGTTAATGAGAGAGAGAACATTATCTTCTGTCTTCTTTTCCAGCACAGTTTCCATGAATCTACTGCAAATTGAGGAGAGTAAAAAAAGCAATCCACAATAAGAATATATCAATTACATCTATATTAAACAAAGCCTATATTTCCATTATAATCTCTCAGAAAAATATCTTTGTGTAATGAGACAAATTTAGGTTTGTTGGCTTCCTGGATTACTTTGTTGGAATGGATCTTAAGAACTCAGTTTATTGCCATGGTTTAGAGTAAATATCTGGACACATATGCTGCTCCCTGGATTTGTTTCAGGGACACAATTTGGCAGTCTGAGGCCTCACTGGGAATGGTAACAAATTAAGAATGCCATTCTAGTAAGCTTTGCTCCTAAGCTTAGCACACAGAAAGAAATAAGAAGCCTGTGAATTTTTACCCGTACTATTCTTCTTATTTCTAATTGGTAATCTCTAAGACATCCTGGTTCAAAAATATTTGACATCATAGTTCAAAAAATATTGCTACTTATAAATCCTTTCTTCTGATTTGTTCTTTACCTCCTCAGTTAGAATAGGAGCTCTTTGATATCTGAGCAGTATTTCATGCCCTTTGCCATTCATAGTACACCAAAACAGAGTCTTTACACAGATTTTGAAATATTTCCTGATTTTTGATTATTTGATTCATTGGGTTTGACTTAACATGTGAAAATTTATCAATAGTTTAGAAACATTGTTATTTTATTATGTGTATCCAGATAAAATTGTTTAAATAATATTGCTTATTTTTTCCAATGATAATTCTCTCCATCTGAACTAATTTCAGTATTTTTATTCTTAATTTTGATAATAAAACTTCAATTTACCATCCTTTTGCTTCACTAAGACTTCATTCATGTAACTATCAGAAATGTATTCTGTTAATAAACCAAAATTGTGTGCATATCTTCAGAGGTTCAATTTTAATTAAAGTCACTATTAACTTCTAAAATTATACTTCAGTGCATACTTTTATATATCATACCTATATGTTTTCAAATCAGTGTTCATAGTTTCTTTCATTAAATGGGCTCCATGTTTATTTTTAAACCATTTCCTACAACTGTATTTTAGACATGGTTTTGAACAATTTGTGTCTTTTGGGATCTATTGCCCTGGAAGGACTGATCTTCTGTTACCGTGTTTCTATTTTATAAAACAATGAGGTATTTGGTTTAGGAAAGCAACATTCTGAGCTTCCACAAATAATGTTATCAATGTATTTTCCCCCCCTTCAGGCTTTTACTATTAGCTCTTGGGTTAGGTTATTCAATTTCTATTCATTGTTGAGTGTGTAGTAAGGTAGAAGTCAAGGTTCTATTTTTAAAATATTGGTGGATTCATAGTTGTTCTGGCACAATTTGTCAAAAAGAGATTTGTTTCTACACTGACTTATCTGTTTTAGATACTATTTTATTTGAAGGTATGCAGAAGCCTCTTTTCTTTTACTTTTTCTTCTGTTCATTTATTCATCTATTCCTTCACAAGTTTCACACTATCATGATTAGTCTACTTTTATAGTCAATCCTGAAATCAATTAAAGTAAGTCTTTAAATCTGCCTTTTCTCAAAACTGATTTGCCCTTTCCTATATAAATTTTGGAAACAGTAAGTCAATATCTTCAAATGTGTTTACTAAGATATTGATTGAAATGTTGCTAAATTTATACAGCAATTTGGAGAAAATCAAAATGTTAAAATATAAATCCTTTCATCCATGTACATGGTATATCTATTTTATTAAGTCTTTTTTCATTTCTCTTCCATCCCTAAAATGTCTTATTAGAGTGTAAACAATGAGTTTTCAGGGAATAGGTCTTGCATATATTTCATTAAATTTACAATGAAGTATTTTATGTTTTTGAATGATATTATAAATGATACTTAGTTTTTTGCTTTTTAATTAATCATTACTAATATATAGAAATTTAATTTATTTTTGGATATGGAATTGTTGACCTGAATTGCTGCTGAATTCACTTACTACTTCTAGTAGGTATTTCATAGATTTCTTTATTTTCCAATTAATTGCTTGCATTAAGGAATAGAAATAAATTTTATGTAGAATTCAATTTTATGTATTCATACTATGACCTGAAACACTGATAAAATCACTTTTAATTCTTCTAAGTATTTTTGAAATTTATTGTTTCTTTCTAATCTCTATATCTCATTTTTTTTCTTGACTTATACTAGCCAATATTTCCTTACAGTGGTTGAATTTAAAATCGAAAGAAAAATTCTTTGCAATATGGGGTGCCTGGGTGGCTCAGTGGGTTAAGCCACTGCCTTTGGCTCAGGTCATGATCTCAGGGTCCTGGGATCAAGTCCTGCATCGGGCTCTCTGCTCAGCAGGGAGCCTGCTTCCCTCTCTCTCTGCCTGCCTCTCAGTCTACTTGTGATTTCTCTCTGTCAAATAAATAATCTTTAAAAAAAAATTCTTTGCTACGTTTCCAATTTCAGGAGGAAAGCATTTACAATTTTATATCAAGGAGGATATTAGTTCCAAAAGTTTTTAAACACTTCATTTAAGGATATCTCCTCATATTTATAGTTTGGTGAGACATTTTCCATTATCAGATATTGAGTTTTGTCATATTTTTAATCAATTTCAGTAACTACATGACATTTTTCTTTTTTTTAATTAATGTGATGTTACATTCAATTATGCTTGAATACTTTTGAATACTTAAGATGAATCTTACATTCTTGAGCTAAACCATATTTTCTAATAATATATCTTTTCATGTATAATGTGTCTTATTACATTCAATTTGCTAATTTTTTAAAACATTGGATCCTTAAAAAATGAAAAAGAATGTTTGTTCCATCTTCAGGAGGGCTATTTGTTTGTAATTTTCTTTGTTGAACAGCCTTGTCTGGTTTTGAAAACAAATAATCTGATAATAAATTTGAAACACTCTTTTTCTTCTATTTTCTAAAATTATTTACATGTTATTATTATTGTTTCCTTAAATGTTTGAAATTCATTAATGAAGCCTAATGGCCTAGAGTTATATTAGCAGGAAACTTTCATAATTAAAAATTCAATTTCTTTAATATATGTAATGCTATTGAGAATTTCAGTTTTTTCCTATAGCAATTATGTCTTTTAAGAATTATTCTATATCATCCACTTGAATTTATTCATGCAAAATTGTTTATTACATTTTCTTATTATCCTGTTAGTATACACAGAATTTGTGTTGGGATCCATAGTTTCATTCCTTATCTTTGTAATTTATGGCTTCTTGCTATCTAGAGGACTTCAAATTTTATTAAATTTTTTTAGGATCAGCTTTTCACTTCTCTACTGTTTATTCATTTTTAGTTTCAGTTACTTCTACTTTTACCTTTATTTTTTCCAGCTCATATTTTTCCAGCTAATAAATTTCCAGCTGATAAGTACAGTACATAAATTTTACATATTCTTAATTTTTTAAAAGATTTTATTTTTTTATTTGGCAGAGAAAGATATCACAAGCAGGCAGAGAAGCAGGCAGGGAGAGAGGAGGAGGAAGCAGGCTCCCTGGTAAGCAGAGAGCAGAAGGCAGAGGCTTAACTCACTGAACCACCCAGATGCCCCTATTTTTAATTTTTAAACACAATTATTTAGAGCCTTAAATTACCCTGTAATGACTACCTTAGCCACATTCCACAAATTTTGATATTTATATTATTCATATCTATTCACATCTAAATATGCTACTCCTATCTAAATATTTTCTAAATTCCCATGTGATTTTTCTTTCATATAGCACGTGGGTCATTTAGAGGGTTCCATCTAAGTTCCCAAAAGTTGTAGTTTTTCAAAATATCTTTCTGTTACAGACTTCTATTTTAATTCCCATGTGGTCAGAGAACATATTGTGTTTATTTCTGTTCTTTGTAACTTATATTGACACATTTTGTTAGATTTACATCCGAGCACCTCATTATTTGTACTTTTGTAAATGGTATTTCTTTTTCATTTCAAAATATATGATGGTATGCATTTGTCAAACTCCATCGAACATTACAGCACAAAAGTAAACTAATATATGCAATTTTTTTTTAAATTGGCCAGAAGATTAAATCTAATGCAATAAATACCCTTACAAAAGATTCTAACCGTATTACAAATGTATGCATATCCTTAGTAAAGTGGATGGGCAGAAAAGGAGCTGATCTCAGTAACTTTGGAAAATAGTGTTTGATTGGAAACTATAGGACGTAAGATTAAAAGACCTATACATAAATGTTATACTCCAGTGGTTTCTCTCAGGGACATGGGTTAACTATTCTGAAAAAACTATATCTGTATAAATAATAGATGCTGGATGTCAACTTTTAATAGTTTAATTAGAGAGCAAAGTTACATATAAGCAAGGAGATAGGTGACTAGAATGAACCATGATGTAATGGACTAGCCAGAGACTAACATGAACCCATGCTTAGCTTAATATATATATCAAAGTACAGAAAAATAATTGTTTATATTTGTGTATACAGGACTTAGAATACATATATGGGTTTTTTAATTATGACAGGTGAGAGGCCTAGAAGCACCTCTATTTGAAAATTTGAAAATTGAACCACCCCAGAACATCTGACTTCCAGGTCTTGCTTTCTAAAACCATTCTCTAATAAAATGTATTTCGGACTCCTCAGAGAAATGGCTTAATCTAGGGATGGGGCTGGAAATATACAAAATGAACCTGGAACCTCTCATAGTACTGGAAAGTAAGGAAATGAGCAGAAAACCAATAGGATTAGTAAATGCCCAGGGACACAGTCACCAACCTGAAGGAGCACCCAGTGGCCAGAGCAACAAAATAAAAGCTTAGTACTTCAGTTAGATTTGTGATAACACAAAGTAGAAGATAAGTATCAGTGAGTCCATATCGATATAAATAAGTAATTTAATGAAGGGAGCATAAGAGATAAATCTACGCAACCTAAGAATTCTAAATAATTTATGTAGATATTCTTCCCTCAAGAAGGTGGAACTTAACTCCTTGAATGCAGGTTGGACAAAACACTCACTCACTTTCAAAAAAAGTAGAGTATGGAAGAGGAGGGAGTACCTTTCTAGAGGAAAAACCTGCCAAACACTATTTTAATGAAGGTCAATATCATCAATACTAAGTCATGTTGCATGCGCCATTGTTGTGATATAAATGATACCTCACAATTGGAAGCTCTTTTTACTCAATTAATTTTCCTTTCATTTCTAGTTTTACTGGTATTCAACAAACTTTGGCAACATGAAGTCTTCTGGTGCTTATTCCTAATGACTCTCCCTTTCATTATTCACAGGTATTACCGTGGGTAAATATTTTGAGCTTCTAACTCTGTCTTGAGTAAATTTCCTGGAGGAACCAAATGACATTTGCTTCTAATGTAATAATTGATATGTTTGTGTTTAAGTCAACCAACTGGTATTTGTTTTCTATCCGCCTGTCTGCTCTTTCTTATTCTGTTCATCTTTTCCTGCCATCTCTAGAGTGAATGGATATTTGTAGTATCCCAATTTATACTGTTGACTTTTTAGTCACATCTTTTTGTGTTATTTATTTTGTAGTTTCTCTTATGCATTTTTAATTTATCAAGTCCACCTTCAAATATAATCTACTACTGGGGCACCTGTGTGGCTCAGATGGTTAAGTGTCTGCCTTCAGTTCCGGTCCTGGAGTCGAGCCCCATGTCGGGCTCCCAGCTCAGAGGGGAGCCTGCTTCTCTCTCTCCCTGTTCCTCTCCCCCTGCTTGTGCTCTCTCTTTCTCTTTCTCTCTCTACTAGAAATAAATAAATAAAATCTTTTAAAAAATGTATTATCTACTATTCTATAAAGAAACCAAGAATCTTACGGAAGTATACTTCAAATCACCACCCTCCTGGGCTTTGTGACTTCATCATACATTTAACTCTACATATGCTATATATCTCACAATCTATTGTTCTTTTACTTTAAAAAGTGGTGCCTTAAAGATACTGAAAGAGATGGATTAGATCAGATACATTATAGATAGACATAGATTAATACAAAGACCTGGACATAAGTGAAGTGTAGATATTTAGAAATAGCTTTAAATCTATGTTTTTGATATTTACTTATTTATTTTCTTTTTCTGGTGTTCTTTATTGTTTCCTACAGCCTGAAGAACTTCTTTTAACTTTCCTTGTAGTGAAGATATGGAAGTGATAAACTCTCTGAGCTTTTGTTTATCTGAACAAGTCTTTATTTTACCTCTATTTCAAAAGGATATTATCTCTGAATGCAGAAATCTCTGTGCATAATATTTATTTTTCTGACAGTGAAAGGATGCCATTTCAACATCTCTTTTTAATCATTTCTAGTAAGAAGTCAGCAACACTCTTATGTTGTTCCTCCATAATGCCTTTTTTTTTCTCTAGGTGTTTTTACTATTTTTTTTCTTTTCTTTTGGATTTAAGTACTTTGACTGGGATATGCCTATGTGCAGTTTTGTCATATACATTATGCTTAACTTCTGAATTGAGGCCATGTCCATTTTTCCAAGAAAAAACTTGCTATCATCTCTTTAAATCATTTTTTATGCATTCTTTTCTCCTGCTTGGGCTCCAAATAGAGGTGTTTGACCACTTTATAGTTTCATAAAACTTGCAAGCTCTTTCTACTGACCTATATTTAAAGACCCTGATTCATGGACTCTTTTCTGCTGATAAGCTCATCATATGAATTGTTTGTTTCTGTTACTGTATTTTTCATTTCTAATTTTTATTTTTGAGTCAATTTTATAATATCTATCCCTCTGACGATATACCCCATTTATTCATGCTTGTCATCTGCCTTTGGTCTAGATCCTCTAATATATTTATCAGAGTTACTTTAGTATAGTTGGCCTTTTCCATGAGACCCTTTACCATTTTTATTAAGTAACTTTTAAATTGCTGATAGATGTGGTGCCTGGGTGGCTCATTGTGTTAAAGCCTCTGCCTTTAACTCAGGTCATGATCTCAGGGTCCTGGGATCGAACTCCACATCGGGCTCTCTGCTCAGCAGGGGAGCCTGCTTCCCCTTCTCTCTGACTACTTGTGACCTCTCTCTGTCAAATAAATAAAATCTTTAAATAATAATAATAATTATAATAATTATAATAAATTGCTGATAGATAATCCCATAATCTTTTGACTGCTTCTTTGTTGGTTATGGGACTCTTCTCTTTCTTCTTAATCTGTCTAATAAATATTTTGGGGTTTTTTTTAAGTGTTTTTATTGTAAGAAAAGGATAGGACCTATGGCCAGAAAGAGGGAAGATATGCCTAAAGGGAATGAGTTTGTTTTATTCTGTTTCTTAAGCAGGCTCCATACCTAGCATGGAACCCCATGCTGGGCTTGAACTCATAACCCTGCGATGAAGACTGGAGCAGAGATCAGGAGTCAGACACTTAACCAACTGAGCCATCCAAGCATCCCATGTCTAATAAGTATTTCTTAAATGTCAGACAATTTTTGAAAAAAAATATGGAAAAACAATATTTACACCTATGGAAGAATACTTTCCCGCTTTTGAGTCGATTTTATCTGTAGATGAGGTTGATGTAGAATCTGTTGCTTTAGTTAGATTTAGTTCACTGGCATTTCAAATGATTTCACATTGAGTTCAGAACGTTTCCTTTACTAGACGTGGAATCAGAGTATCTTGCGCTATTTCCCTGTTCTCCTGTCCTCGGACTTCAGCAGGCCCCATGCTTATGCACCCTGGGGAGTTCTATCTCCTCTCTTTCCCGCATGCACTCACACAGGACTTCTGCCTCATGCGCATCCTAAAACCTAGAGGGTTTGTAGAGATGCCCTCTATTGTTCAGCATGGAGAAATCTCTGTGCACCTGCACCTTGAAAGTTACTCCAGCCCTCCTCCAGGCAGAGACAGATGCTTAGCCTGGCTGGGTATGAGGCGCGGAGGGGCTGGGGGCTCTCTCTCTGTTATGCTTACCCAGCCCTCACATTTTAGCGGGACCTTCCCACCACTGCCCAGGGAGTACCTGAAGTGCCTGGGGGTTTCTCGCAGTTCAATCATCCTCCCCTCAGACTTCAGCAGCCTCTACACACCTGACTCTCCCGTGAAATCTGTCTCAGCTCTCCTGTGCTGTTCACAGTGTTTCCCAGGAGTGCTTGGTGAAGCTTGTGCAAAAGACTTGGCAGGTAGTTGCAGATTTTCTTTGTCTCTGCCTCCCTGGGATTCTAAACTGTCATACCAGCCCATTATCAGTCTTTAACAACTTATTATAAGTATAACTGTTTTCCCTTTAGTCATAGCTCTGATGGCTTTTTCCTCCCCTCTTTGTTTCACAAGACTTAAAGCAGCCATGGATCACTTCTCTTCTAGGACAGGCTAACCGCTTAATGGGTTATAATTCATCTCTCTCAAGAGCTTAAGAAACTAGGACTTTAAGGTTCTTATTGCTAGGGTGGAGGGACATTCTCTTGCAACTCTATGTATCCCACGTGGAAGCAGAAATCTTCATTTATTTGTTTTTTTTTTTCTGTTTTGTTTAAGACCTATTTGTTTAAGACCTATTTGAGAGGGTAGGGAGCAGATGAGCAGGGGGAGGGACAGAGGGAGAGAGAGAAACAGACTCCCCACTGAGCAGGGAGTCCAACATGCAGGTCTATCCCAGGACCCTGGGCCAAGACCTGAGCCAAAGGCTGACGCTTAAACAACTGAGCCACCCATGTGCCCCCGTCATTTGCTATTTTTTAATGGACTAATTTCTTCAAAAATATCTTTGAACAATGATAAATAAAAGATGTTTTAAATTTAAATATTTGCAATTAATTTATCTAACTCCTGGAAGTTTATCACTTTTAATTTCTCTGACAATATTATTGAGATGCCCACCATTTGGAATTTCTCAGAAAGATATACAATTTCTAGGTCCTGGGTTTATGAAGCCTTAAATCATAAATCCAATATACAGTGGCTGAGTAGCATACATGGCTAACTGCTAAGAGAATCTTTACGAGGGGTATTTCCCTGTATGTAAAGCTAGAACAATATTGTTATGGAACTACGAGAAGATTATGAATTCTGAAGTGTAAGTACAAAAGTTCAGGTGAGATTAAGGTAATTGCAGAGACATTAAAAGTCTTGTTGAATACAAAGATTTATTGCTTAAGTCTAATCCTAGAATAATAGAAAACTACTGCAATTCATTGAAATAATAAAGGGCCCATTTCTTAGACCTTATATAAAGCGATGTGTAAAGCTTAAGGGAAGCAAGACAATATGCTTGATATAACCTGAATATAAAATATTGCCTGCATTTTCAGATACAGTCACCTTGAATATAAGCTTGAAAGCTTCATGTTGTTAAAAAAAATGCTAATAAATTATTTGGTCATCAAAATAAATATTATTAAATAAATTTCAAAATGCATGTAATCATCCCAATATAATGACAAATTGATATTGCTGTATTTCAACAATGCATTTCTAGTTTTAAAGATGCATAACTGTCCAACTAATCAGGAAAGTTCTGAGTTAACGAAGTAACAACCAGGTAATCCAAAAACAAAGAGAAGAAACAAATACTTGATTCAATATGCAGATAAATATACAATAATGGTAACCAAAAATTGCATTTATTATTAAAAATCCCTGATGAATGAGTCCTTCAGTATAAAAGGACTAATTATAACTGCAATATGAGTAAAAGGAAAGTAAAAAAAATACTGAATTTGGAACACCTGGGTGGCTCGGGCGGTTAAGGGTCTGCCTTTGGCTCAGGTCATAATCCTGGGGTCCTGTGGGGAGCCTGCTTCTCCCTCTCCCTCTACCCGTCCCCCTGCTCATGCTTGCTCTCTCTCAAATAAATAAATAAGATCTTTAAAAAAAATACTGAACTCTACTTAAGGCATGTACACTGTGCCTGGCACAGTCACATCAGAGCTCGATGTACTAATCCTATTGCGCATTTTATAGAACTTGGGGCTCAGAAGCCAATATCCTGGCTCAAGTTAAAGACAAACGGGGCTTAGTTTCAAAATCAAGGGCTATCCACTTTTAATTCCATGTCCTGAGAAAAAGAAAGTGGAGGTGATAGTATCAGAAGGAGCAGCAAAGAAGGCCTAAACTTCAAAGACAGGACGTTTCTGTGAAAGCAGGGAAAGCAGATATCAGAATGGGGAAAGCCTTCAAACAATAAAATTCTCTCAGGAACCATTAAATCAATTTTTGGCCACAGAGAAAGGAATACAAATGTTGCGGCAGCTCTACGCACTGGTTATCTAATAGTGAAACAACTTGGGCAGGATTTAAAATATCACCAAATCACTGAGGGTTACGGCCAGAAGCATCCATCAAAAAGAGGCATAAAAATGCCTCTTCGTAGAGTCTAGGGACTCTTTATAAAATAAAGTTTGGTTAAAACAGAGCTAGAAAATCAGCAAATAGCTTAAATATCCTCCAGCGATGCTCAAGGCAATGGAAGAGTTCACTCTGTTCATATACACAGCTCCAAGATATCCGAGTAGTAGTAAGGCTAGCAATTTAAAGACACAGAATGATCCTGAAATACAAATCACCTGGAAAAGAAAACGACCTTTTATTTTTCTGAATAACTGTCTTCCTCCTGCTACTTACTGCTCCCTGAACAGTCTTTATGAAATTAATTAAAAATTAACTTTATGCATATTAACTTTCTAAGCTCAGTTCACTAGTCATTATCCTCATAATCCGTAAAAGCTTAGAAGAATGCTCTACATTTAGATCACAGATTTTATTTATGCCATTAAAATGTAGATGTTTTGAAAAAAATTAGGAGCTTTTTATCTGGCCTATATCATAGGACAAAAGGCATAAATGATTGGAAGTGGAATTTTGTATATCAGAATTCAAGCATATAGATAAATACACATATGCATATATGAAGTCAAGGACCAAATAGAAAGGAAATTTTCCTGTGAATGTTTACAACCCTTCCTGGAGATTTCCTGGGATAGTCTGAAAACAGGCCCCACATGCTGAGGGCAAGGAGAGCCTAAAGAAAGAGACAAGCCACTCACTCCATGTTGCTAGGTGGCAATTTTAATAACAGCAAAAGGGACTTACACACAAGGCTTGTCCTGAGCTGCAGCAAGATGACTGAATTCCCACACCTGTCCTCCAAATCTTAAAAGCTTATAAAGAGGCCCTGACTGGGCTCAGTCACGTGTACTGCACAGGTGTTTCCAACACCACATCACTATCACAGTTACTCTTTCCATGATGTAACAAAAGTATCAGAAATCTGAGTCGGCATCAGTATTAGCTCAGATTCCTTTGGATTTAAAGGACAGGAAACCCAAAATTAAAATGAGGTTAAAAATATGGCAAATCTTTATGACATAAAAGCTCAGGCACATGATCTCTTGCCAGAAAAGTGCTTATGGAATTGGGACATCTAGCCTCCTCCTGTCTTGTTTGTGCCATTTCTATTTGGCTTTCATTCCCAGTTTTGGCTGGAACCATATAATCTGCATTCTAGACAACAATAGGAAAAAAGAGGGCAAAAAAAAAAAATAATCAAAAGTGGCCGATCTTTCATCAGAGTTCAGTGGTGTGACAGTGACAAGCATCAAGAAAAGTTAATAGAGGCTTTATTCCGAGCACAACTAAAATTCAGAAAATCTGTTATAAAGAAAAGGGTGGAATAGCGGTTCGTACTACAATATTTCAGCATTTTTCGTGTTTTTCCTGAGATAGTAAATGATTGTTCCAGAGGCACACATATGCACAAGATTTCACTTGGGCACTGCCATCATTCAATGGCAGGAGGCTGGAGAGGGAAGAGCTATCTTCGCATACCTCTCCCTCTGTTTTCTAAGGGGGGCAGAGGTATCCATTATCCTTTCCCAGTGCCCCCTCAGCAGACCTCCGATTGCAACTCATTTGGACTGAACGAGGTCACATGCTCATCTGTAACTGCAAGGACAGCTGGCAGAGCAAAGATCTGTCCAGAGAATGAGGGGCCTGTTTGAGCAAGACCAGTGAGAATTAATCCTATTAGACACTGGAGTCAAAACAAAATTAGAGCTTTGTTAGTAGACAATTTTGGAGAATAATATTCGCTAAGTAAACCACAGCTTTTGCCATTATAATCCAGTGTTTTGTGTGTCCTGTTCAACATGAAGGTGGAACTTGCGGTGCCTGGGTGGCTCAGTCAGTTAAGCATCTATCAACCTTTGGCTCAGGTCATGATCTCAGGGTCCTGCTCATGCATCTGGCTCCCTGCTCAGCAGAGTCTGCTTCTCCCTCTACCTGCCTCCTGCTTCTGCTCACTCTCTCTTTCTCCCTCTCTCTCTCTCTCTCTCTCTCTCCCTATATATATATATATATATATATAAAATTACAGTGGAACTTAGGACCAGATAAGGTGAATGTTCTTCAGCTGCTTTTAAAAATTCAATGGCATATTATAGCAGCAATATCCACAATAGCCAAACTATGGAAAGAACCTAGATGTCCATCAACAGATGAATGGATCAAGAAGATGTGGTATATATACACAATGGAATACTATGCAGCCATCAAAAGAAATGAAATCTTGCCATTTGCGACAACATGGATGGAACTAGAGCGTATCATGCTTAGCGAAATAAGTCAAGCAGAGAAAGGCAACTATCCTATGATCTCCCTGATATGAGGAAGTGGTGATGCAACATGGGGGCTTAAGTGGGTACGAGAAGAATAAATGAAACAAGATGGGATTGGGAGGGAAACAAACCATAAGTGACTCTTAATCTCACAAAACAAACTGAGGGTTGCTCGGGGGAGGGGGTTTGGGAGAAGGGGGTGGGATTATGGACATTGGGGAGGGTATGTGCTTTGGTGAGTGCTGTGAAGTGTGTAAACCTGGTGATTCACAGACCTGTACCCCTGGGGATAAAAATATATGTTTATAAAAAATAAAAAAATTAAAAAAATAAATAAAAAATAAACCAGAAAGGTCGCCTAAACAGAAAGACAAGATAATTAGAGCTGTTGTTTAAAATAATGAAGTAGTACTCTATCATGGTACTCTATCAATTACCTGTTGCTATGTACAAACCATCCCAAAATACAGTGGTTTAAAACAGCAAAAAAAAAAAAAAAAAAAAAAAAACTCAATGGCATAATAAAGCCAAGAATAAAAATACTCAGCACACATATTCAGTTTTGGAAAGTGGTATTAGAAAATGGAAGAGAAATTTTTTTAAAAAGAAAGAAAATAATTTTTTTTTGCAGTTCCTAAATATTGCTTGAGTTAAATAAGAAATCAAACCATATTGTAAACTATTAGAATTGAACGAAACTGGGACTGTAACATGCAAAAATACTAAATGATAAGGCTGAAATTTTTCAGAAGAAAATTAGAAGTCTTAAATGTTATGAGAAAATAAGAAAGAATGACCAATAAACATTTCATTTTGGAAGTAATAATAACAATGTATCAAATCAAATTTTAAGAAGAGATACACAAAAGTGAAAGTGAAATCTTATTTAGGGATAAAAGCCAAGAATGTTTTAGAACTAAACATCTATTAGCCTAATTTACTATATTACTAGGTCAAAAGATAAAAATATTAAATATATCTTTAGATGTTACAGGAGAATTTGAAACCATCAGTATGCATTCTTGATTTTTAAAAAACAATCTTATAACAAACTAAAAATAAGAGAAAAATACCTTTAAGAGTATTATGAATCAGGGCACCTGGGTGGTTCAGTGGGTTAAAGCCTCTGTCTTTGGCCCAGGTCATGGTCTCAGGGTCCTGGGACAGAGCCCCATTTTGGGCTCTCTGCTCCCCAGAGAGCCTGCTTCCCCTCCTCTCTCTCTGCCTGCCTCTCTGTCTACGTGTGATCTCTGTCAAATAAATAAATAAAATCTTTAAAAAAAAAAAAAGAGTATTATGAATCAATAGGAAACCCCTTAAGAGTGAACAAGTAATGCCTCAAGTCATCAATTATTTTTCACATTATTCTTCTAATAAATATAGTATGAAAATTAAAGAATTTAGTCATCTAAATGATGGAAAGTTAATAAAAATGATTATTGTTATTATCATTAATAATAAATAGAAGTATATTATAGGTTATAGTATCATCTTGGGGATGATGCTTGTTTTTCCGGGTGTCTTTCTCACAATTTCTAAGGGCATAAACTTGTACACTGCATACTCATGCTTCCAGAGACCCTTGGGAGCACAAGAAGCAGCCAAGAACATTCTGCTAATCTGGTATTGAGTTCCATCTCAAGAACCAGAACTGTCAGCCAGTACCTGGCTATAAATCTAATATTTACAACCTAAATATCTCTCGGTCTCCAGCTTTATTTTGTGCACCAAACTCAAGCTTGAAATAAAATTCTAAACACTGCAACAAACAAAGAGTTTGATTAGCACAGAGTAGTCAAATTTACGAGCAAAGTCAGAAAGATGCAAGACAAAATACACCATACTCTACACTGTGTCCTTGCTCTATACCAAAGGTCAATAATATTATGAGAAATAACCAGTTTTTATAAAGCTCATACAGAAGTATTTTATTTACAACACAAATAAATAAGAGTAAAACAAACTGTACATTGAGATGCAACACTTTTACGAAGAAATAATAAATATTTACTTTAAAACATAAAACACGATCTTGAATAGAGAGAGATCACGTTCCTAAAAAAAAAAAAATAGTAGTGTGGAAAAGATTTCACTAATCTTCAAATCTATATAAATACAGTACAATTAAGTATTTTTTGTTTTTGTGATTTTGCTTTAATGATTTTAATTTGCATTCACAACAACTTTTTTTTAATTTAAAAAAATTTTTTTATAAACATATAATGTATTATTAGCCCCAGGGGTACAGGTCTGTGAATCCCCATGTTTACATACTTCACAGCACTCACCATAGCACATACCCTCCCCAGTGTCCATAACCCCACCTACAATTTTTTTATCATCCAATAAAAACTGGATTTATGGCTTTCCCTAAAATATAAGCTTTACAGAGTTCCTAAAATTTAATTGGGAGGTCCTGGATAGACTTCAATAACTGATCTGAGAAGCAACAGAAAACTTCACAAAACTGCCAATTTCAAAAGATATGCATTAACAGATCATAGTTATACAAAATGAGCCATGATTTCTATTATAACGACCATTCCTCCCCCACCCCCCACAGAACACCAAAAACCACAAATCCAACGAGTTCATATTCCATGTAATAACTTGAGATATAGCTACTGTTCACTCTATGTTGAGAAGCCATAGATCTTTTTTCAATAGTAGGTGGTAGTTCTGCTGAGCCAAGCCAACTTAGTAAGTTTAACATAATGCCAGTGGCAATCCCAAGTTAATTTTTTAAGTTGAAAAAAAAGAATGCTCCTAAAGTTAATCTGGAAAGAGTAAATATATATATTCTAAAGAAAAATCATAATGGGCTATTTGTCTTACCTGTTAAATTTAAAAGTAGTCTGAAAAGATATCATAAATGAAATGTTCAGTCACAGCACCAGATAAAGGAACAAAACGAAAAGTACAGAAACAAACTCCTAAGGAAATGTAGGATTTGATGAAGCATTGAAGGTAATGATATTTGTTCATAAAATAGTGTTGGAATAGGCAAGTATTTATTCAGGGAATAAAATCTTTTATATCTGTTCCTCATACCATAACCAAAAAATGTATTAAAGTAATAAACACTACACATTTCAGAAATACAAACAAAACACAGGTAAATTTTTAGAGGAATGTATGCCAAATATTCTGATGGAAGTTTTTCCTAAGCGTAGATGATCAGAGACAGCAAAGAGAATATAGTGAAAAACTATAAATTACCAGACCCTCAGACCTCTGTAAGAAACCTCAGGATTAATCCTTACAGGAGACATCTCACAACTTTTTTCCTTTCCTAGAGCATGATAATTTGAAATTTTTATCAGCCCTTTAAAATACGTAACAAATTATCTGGCAAAATGAATATTTGGTGTTAGAAGTGAGGATAACAGTCGCCCATGGTGGGGGGAATAGTGACAGGAGAGAAAGAGAAGAGGGGTGCCTGGGTGGCTCAGTGGGTTAAAGCCTCTGCCTTCAGCTCAGGTCATGATCTCAGGGTCCTGGGATCAAGCCCCATACAGGGCTCTCTGCTCAGCAGGGACCCTGCTTCCCCTCCTTCTCTCTCTGCCTGCCTCTCTGCCTGCTTGTGATCTCTGTCAAATAAATAAAATCTTTTAAAAATAATAAAAAAAAATTTAAAAAGGAGAAAAAGAGAAGAAAGAAAGAGAGAGAGAAAGGCAGGAAGGGTGGAAGAAAGGAAGGAAACTCTTCTTTAATATTTAGAAATCGTTCTTCTTTTTTCATCTTGAACCCATATTTCTGTTTTACTTCCAGCACTAAATTGCAAGCTAATATGATATCATTTTATGATTAAAGATTTTTTTTTATTGCACCCCCTTCTTAATTCTGTCACAAAATATGTATATGCTCTAAAATTTTACATTTTATTATAGAAACCTTTGCTAAACCATATTTCTTTTGGATTAAGTTGTGTTACAATTGTTATTAGTACATAATTGATCTTAGTAAAAACATTACAAATCTAAAAGCAATTTTCACATGAAATTAAATATTTTTAGAATGCATATTTTAATGAGATTAATAAAGCTATTTTTAATTACTGAACTTAACCATGGATACCTATGAATTATTGCTAGAATATGACGGTTTGCAATCAATCTTACTGATACTTTTCATTTTATTATCTGAAATAATAAAGAAACATTGATATGTATGTTGATTAAAATGAAAAATGTTTAACAACGTCACCTCATTCTCTGAACTCTTAAGAATTACATGCCAAAATAAAATAGTGTATAATCAAAATTATTATTAATTATAAATCAGTTGGCAAATGGATTAGTTAATACATCTGATTTGTGGAAAGCAAAGAACATGAAACAACCTTTTTTGGCTTTTTTTCCCCCTCTTTTAAACAGGTATTAGTATCATTCCTTGTTTTGATCTGGGGGAAATTTGATGCTTAATTTTAGGTGTCAGCTTGACTCAGTTAAGGGATGCCCAGATAGCTGATAAAACATTCTGGGTATCTTTGAGGTGTTTTTCAGAAGAGATTAGCCTTTGAACTGGTAAACAGAGTAAAGATTGCCCTCAACATCCCAGGTAGGGATCATCCAATTCTGAGGACCTTCATGAATAGAACAAAAAGGCAGAGGAAGAGAAAATTTGCTCTCTTTGCTGGAGCTGAAACATAACATCTTCTGCCCTCAGGTACAGCTTTTCAGGTTCTGGGGCCATGAGACTTGGACTGGGACTTACACTACAGTTCCTTGGTTCTTGGGCCTTCAGACTCTGACTGAATTACATCACAGGCTTTCCTGGGTCTCTAGCTTGTTGATGGCAGATAGTGGGCTTCTCAGCCTCCATGATCATGTAAGCCAATGTCTATGATTAATCTTTTACATATATCTATGTATAAATTATTGACTATGCTTTTCTGGCGAACCCTGACAATACACCATTACTAAAAAAACCTGCACTGAAAACCATCCTAAAATGATGGGAACATGAGTGACTCGGACAGTTGGGAATCTGACTTGGTTTCAACCCAGATTGTGATATCAGGATCCTGACATGGAGTGCATGTTGGGCTTCATGCTCAGTATAGGGTCTGCTTAAGATTCTCTCTCCCTCTCCCCCACCCTGCAACCCCTCCTTTCTAATAAATAATGTTTTTTTAAAAATCATCATAAAATGATTAGAATTTATGCACTTGGTTAAATTCTTTAACCATGCACATTGGGTGAGTTAGGTGGGGGAATAACCAGCAAAAGACACTGACAACCAGAAACAATAACATAAACAAACCTTTTATTACATTAGGAATTGTATATCCATTTGAATCCAACACTTAATGGCGTTTTGAACTATGAAACACTAGAAGCATTCCAGTTAGAATCTGAAACATGTTATCACTAACATTTCTCAGTTTTGTAACGGAAGTTCCTGCCAGTGGAATCTCACAAAAAGAAAAAAGTGGAGAGGCATTACTACTGGAAAGAAGCAATCAAAATTATTATCATTGCAAGCTATATGATTCCTCACTTGCTGATAAATTTAAGACCGTAAAAAAAAAAAGGAAGAAAGAAAGAAAAATAGACCTAATAACCAATTTCAGCTGGTTATCAAATAAAGTGATTAGCATTTGAATCAATAGACCTAGTAAAGAAGATTACTCTCACCAATCAGTTGGGCATCATCCAATTCACTGAGGACCTGAATAGCACAAAAAAGTCAGAGAAAGGGTAAATTCGTCCTCTGCTCCAGCAGGGACATCCATCTTCTCCTGACCTCATATTGGGTGCTCCTGGCCTTGGGCCTCAGTCTTGGTCTGGGACTTACACCATTGGCTCCCTGATTCTCAGACTTCAACTCTTAGAGTGGAACTATCCACCAGCTATGGCAGGCCTCCCTCTTGTTGACAACAGAATCGGAGACTTCTCAGACTCCAGTCATGTGAGTCAATTCCTTATAATAAAACTGTCTCATTTCTATTTCTCTGTACTATATTTCTCTGAACATATAGATATCCTACCAGTTGTTTCTCTGAGGAACCCTCACTAACACAGGAGGGAAACCCAAAGATGCTTTATCCAGATTTTGCAAAGGCAATTTGCCGTACTTGTTATTTTTTCCCTTCGATGCATCTTGTTTAACCTGACCTTGGGTAACTTCCGTGTGCCCCTCTGAATTTATTCCCTCGTCTTTGCTCTGCTCTCTGCTCCCTTGTATCACGTATTTGGTGGGCTTTCGTGCCTGCTAATTTCTCTCTGCTTCGGTTAATAGGAAGCCCTAGCAAATTATCTAAAAGAGAAAAGTGAGTGAAGTCAGGGTGTTTATTCTCCAGGATCCTTCCCTTCAAGGCTGCCCAGACTGCGTCCCTCGCCAAAGGTCAATGCTCATTTCCAAAGGGCCTTGTCTACAAGATTAACTCTCCTTCCAGGTTCCAATAAGCTCTCTCTTCTTTTGTCCCTTTGGTTAAGTGCTGGTGACAGCTTCACTGCTGCCTGTCCCTAGTTCCCATTTTATTCCCGCAGTTCCTCTGTAACTCCAGTGCTCCCCTTTAATTAGTCCCTTTGTGAATCAACGATCCTCAAAAACTCTAAATTCCATGTCATCTTTTGAGATCTTGAGTGATACAGAGTTGAAGAAATGAAGATATTTTAATTAGGTTACAATTTTATTAACTTAGTATTTTAAAATGTTCTTGAACTTTAAAGAGACTTTTGTCAAGATATATTGGAACTGCAAACATTATTAAATGCGTAGAGTACTAAATTTGAAATAAGGTTATGCAATGTATATAGCCAAAATTAGTCATTTACAAAGTAAAGAACATGATAAAATAAATAATTTCCTTTGATAAACTTGTGTGGGTACATATATCATTGGCTTTTATTTATTTATTTATTTATTTATTTTGGGCTTTTAGAATGACTAAATAAGAATCAAGAAAAAAAATCAGAAACAAATCCATTTAGTTTGTTATAATTATTACCAAATTTTCTCATTTATTTAACGAAAGAAACAATGATCTATTATTAAAACCAATAGATCTGATAGTCAGAATACAATTTAATTTTTGCAAATTAGAGGTAAAAAAAATTAAATCTTTTATAAGTGTTAATAAGATGAGAGTTGGTTGTGATTGGAGATATAGCTATTGATATGATTTAATAAAATGGGTTTTAACTTCCTTATTAAATAAGCAGAAACTACAAATCGGAAATCTCTCTCACACACACACACACACACACTTTATATTAAAAGTTATACCTTGAAAAATTTGTTATACAACATCTCAGATACATTTACGTTGATTCTACAGTTTGAAAATGCTTTCATTACGAGGAAGAGTACTGAGAATAGCTTATTAAAAATTGCTTATGATTAAAAACCTAGGGTCAGAGAGGATCAAAGATAGTGGTAGCATTCAGTAATTTCTTTGTATTTTCTTGGGCTCACAGAACTCTCCCTTAAGTATGATGAATTCCTTACTAATAGCCAGGGGTTGGAAGAGGTGATGTTATTAAAGGAAATTTGTCATCATACAAACCATCCCATTCTGCCATATATCAGATCCATTACATTGCATAAGAGGTCAAATGTCCCCTTGCAATGAGCATGTTTTGTATGCTTCACATACTTCATTCTTAAAAGACATATTTATGATAGAAGAAGACAGTAAGCCCTGTGGGTTTGGGGTGCATTAATTAAATCATTAAAAGTAGTCATTTTTTGGTATCAAGTTTTTATCTAAATTCTAGTTAGTTGACATGTAGTGCAACATTGGTTCAGGAGTGGAATGCAGTGATTCATCACTTACGTAGAACACCCAGTGCTCATCACAAGTACCCTCCTCAATACCCATCACCCATCTAGCCCATCCCCTGCGCACCTCTCTCCATCAACCCTCAGTTTGTTTTCTATAGCTAAGAGTCTCTTATGGTTTGCCTAAAAGTAGTCACTTTATTTGATGTCCTGAAGACTGTCAAACAATACATTTTTGTGATTAAGTAAACTCAAAGATCTAAAGTTCATTTTCTTAAAACTATCTTACAGATTGTATTTGAAATGTGTGTAACAAAAGATTTGACCTTAACCAAATAGAGGTCTGACCTCCACCTTTAGCTATTAGTCAGTAGAAGCTGATCTCCAGACCCTTAGAATGTCCTCCCCGATAAAAGTATCTTTATTTACTTGGAGAGCTTTGGCACTAGACATCTAACAATGTCAATTATGCTAAGGACTTTGGGCCTTATGGTATTCACTCTGACCCAAGGAGCTTGAGACTAAGTGGGAAGTCAAACTTCAGTTCAGTTCAGTTCAGTTACAGGAGCTTCAGTAAAAACTGGATACTATGGCTCGCATGAGCTAACCTGGTTGGCAATATTCTGCTTATGCTATTGCATGTTGATGCCAGGAGGGTAGTGTATCCTAAAGAAAATGAAAGCTTCGTGTTTGGAGCCCTCCTTGACTCTGTCCTATCTTTCTCTTCCCATGGCTGATTTTATTTTATTATTTTATTTTATTTCATTTTATTTTAGGGTTTTTTTTTTTAAGATTTTATTTATTTATTTGACAGAGAGAGAGCACAAGCAGGGGAAGCAGGGGGAGTGGCAGAGGGAGAAGCAGGCTCCTTGCTGAGCAGGGAGCCTCATGTAGGACTCAATCCCAGAGCTCTGGGATCATGCATGATCTGAGACGAAGACAGTTGCTTAACTGACTGAACCACCTGGGGGCCCCACTTTGGCTGATTTTACTCTATATTCTTTCTCTGGAATAACTGTGTATATAGCTTTCAGTAAGTTCTATGGGTCCTTCTAGTAGTTTAGTAAACCTAAGTGTGGTTTTAAGGAACCCCAAACTTGTGATTGGTATTGAGTAAGGACAGTCTTGTGGACTATGCTTCCTAGCTTCACAGGAAATATTTCACATATTCCCCCCTTACAAGTACTGCCTTTAATGACATTGTACTATAGGACTTTCAATGCATGGAAATTCATGGCTAACATAGATCCTTAACATGATGTTAAAAAAGTAATAATGAGGAGTCCCTGGGTGGGTCAGTGAGTTAAGTGTTCAACTCTTGATTTCAGCTCAGGTCCTGGTCTCAGGGTTATGAGATTAAGCCCCCTGTGGGTGCTCCGTGCTGGGTGTGGAGCCTGCTTAAGATTCTCTCTCTCTCCCAGCCTCTACCCCTTTCTCCCTCTCTCTATACATACATACATACATACATACATACATACATACTGTATTGAGCTGTCCAGCTACCAAGAGATCATAGGAGGTAAAAGGATTCTCTTAGAGTGTTGTTCCCAAAGGTACCAGTTCCTGGAGAAAAGAGGAAACACTGGGTCAGAGAGGATCCTGCTGGCAACTATAGCTATAACTTGTGCTGCTGGTATTTATTGACTGGGGCATCCCCCAGGAGGATGACAAGCTAGAGAGACATGGTAGACTGGAGGAGCCTGCTGACGTCCATCATCCCAAAGTGTAAAACAATGAACATCTGGGGAAAAGGCTAAAGGTAGATCTGCGCTATGAAATATTGCTTCACAGTGGAAAGCTTGACCCTCCAGTAAGCCTGGGCTTGGAAGAATTGTAGAAAATCACCAAAACTTGAGATTGTAGCCTAACATTTAAATTTTTAATAGAAGATGTGGTCTCTTAAAAGAGCCCTTTAGTGCTATTTTCTAATTGGATTTCATATAAAATTAGAAATGCATTCATCTGGAAAATAATTTCCTCCTAAGAATTACAAAGCACTTCACACCTTATAATTAAGCCAAAGTTTAAAATTTATATATATACACCTATATGAGTATACAGATGTTTAAAAATAATTCTAATAAACTAGTAATAATATTTAAGTAACAATATGAGCTGCAATTTACATTTGGCAGAGAACCTTAAAAGTCTAGGAAAGTCAATATAAGTTTAACTTAAAAAAAAAAACAAAAGTGAACTAAGTTCCCTTTGAATTACCTCACTTG
The DNA here is from genome assembly GCF_011764305.1 of Mustela putorius furo. Classification (NCBI taxonomy): domain Eukaryota; kingdom Metazoa; phylum Chordata; class Mammalia; order Carnivora; family Mustelidae; genus Mustela; species Mustela putorius. The sequence goes on along the minus strand of NW_025421290.1, from coordinate 3,252,451 downwards.
TGTGACAGAATGTAAACATGTAAAGTAGTCTTTTGTGGATCCTATTTGACTGTTTCTGCAATGATTGGTTTTTAGTAAGAACCAATTTACTTTGGGCTTTACGGGGGAATCAAAATGCTATGTCAACAATAAAAGATAGGGCTTTACCATTGTAAGAGAAGTTAAGGAAATAATGGGAGAAATACTTATTAAAGTATGTAAATTTTAAAAATGTAATATTAACTTGGGCAATGCATATTTAATCAGTTCATTGTTTTTGTTGTTGTTTTGTTTTAAAGATTTTATTTATTTGAGAGAGAGAGTGAGAAAGTGAGCACAAGCAGGGGGGAGCAGCAGAGGGAGAGGGAGAAGCAGGCTCCCTGCTTAGCAGAGAGCCTGACATGGGGCTTCAGTGCCAGTCTTTGGGATCATGACCTGAGCCAAAGGCAGATGCTTAATCAACTGAGCCGCCCAGGAGCCCCTAACAAGTTCATTGTTTAAAAATCCTGTGACAGGGGCACCTGGGTAGCTCAGGGGGTTAAAGCCTCTGCCCTTGGCTCAGGACATGATCTCAGGGTCCTGGGATTGAGCCCTGCATCAGGCTTTCTGCTCCGCAGGGAGCCTGCCTCCCCCTCTCTCTCTGCCTGCCTCTCTGCCTACTTGTGATTTCTCTCTCTGTCAAATATATAAATAAAATCTTTTAAAAAATAAAAATAAAAATCCTGTGACAATGTATTTCTGAGTATTATTTCTATATAGTAAGGTATATTTGTGCCCAGTGTGCCTAATAAAATGCAAAAGTACAGAAGCATACAGATGAAAGTCATCTATCAACTTATTACCCAAGAATCCCCAGTACCTTGACTGAGTGGGGAAAAAAAAAAATTAGGCACTGAACATAGTACTCAAGGAACCATAAGGAGACAAAGAATTGAGAATACATTGGGAACATTCAGCAATAATTGATCTCTGATTGTAAGTGCATTCTATGGGCTACACACACGCACAGAGTTTATAATGACATCTGATCAAACTGGTAAATTATATGAAGTACTGTTTAGTGGCACAATCTGACTCTCCCACTCTCCAGTAGCAGGAAGAAGGCTGAGGAATTTGCATTTGCAATTTTGGGAGCTTTCAGGGAAAATGATCTTTGTCTTTTGATAAAATTAAAAACTGTATAAATTTCTACGATGCGAGGGATTACAGCTATCTTTCTTGGACTTCTGGAAGTTGACGTTTTAATTGCAAGGTCATAACCAGGCATAATAGATGTTTCTGAATGGGTGTAGTAGATTTTTGCAATGTTCTCATACGTAGAGATGTAAGGCCCTGAATGACAGCAGAATGACAAAGGTGGCTCAGGAATAGCTCACCAAAAACCTTCAAGATGAGCAGCTAGTGAAGAAATGTGATCCAATATCTCCACTGGGCTCTTAAATCATTGCATTTCGGCAGGAGATTGGGGAGAGAGGGAAAGAAGAAAAGAACAATAACACAAAGACCAGAAATAATGAAGCTATAGCCATTTTAAGTGATTTTAAATAACTCCCTTTTATCAAATTTTACCTGTGTATGCAAGGCAGTGTTGTCTGACATAACAGTTGAGAAGTAACATTTATTACTGATAGTCATTCAGGCTCTTTCCAAGGGAGGCAAATCTAAGCACTTCTCCAATGCAGCCTTATCTCTCTGAGGCAGCGGCCCTGGGAACACAGGCGCTCTGTCTGTGTTACAGACTCTGATCTTAGCAGCTCAGCAACAGCAGGTGAGAGACTCCTAACCTCTGGGGAGCTGGAGCAATCAGACAGCAAAGAAATAAATACTCGGCACAAATAACTCATTGCATCATCACTGTTTACCTATCTAGAGCTCTTTGGAAATTATGCATTATCAGTTTCAAATCATACACCTTAAGCTGCCTGATGTGTGAGGCTGTTGTGTTTGGCCAGAAGCCTGAATTTCAATGGGCTTGAGATTCTCAGTGTTTTATGAATATTGTGCCTTTGATGCTTGTTTCATTTCATTATGATGGACAATGCTCACGTTATTTAATGCATTTTACAAAATTGGCCCTGTGCGAGGAAGTGTGATGTTTGAGTGAATATTTTTGTAAAAGTAAAAGGAAGAACTGAAAAATAATTTTGGTTTTAAATTGCATATTATTATTTGTTCAGTTGTTGTTGCCTTAATGAGCTGTTTTGTTTTTGTCTTTGCTTTTTACCTATTATTTGTTCTGTTTGTTGAAAAGAGGAGCAGGTGGTTTTTCTTCACACTTAAGTAGCCTGATAAAGCATCCAAGCTGGAACAGGGAGGGAATATAGAATCCCTTGGGACTGAGCAGTAGGTCTGTATAATTATTTCAGGTACTCATTTTACTGATGTTTGTGACATATATTGAATATTTTTAAAGGGATACAGATTACTATGTGCGACATAAAAATTCTGCTTTCTAGGTCATGAAATATTGATGAATTGGGAGAGAATAATTGTTAACTATGAGCTGGTGATGGTGAGTAAAGGATTTTTTAGTAGGTGAGGACTGGTGTGTCAAGCCCTTCCCCAGCTGAATGTACATATCTCACTGGCTTCCCTCCCCACACTAGCTCTGTGTACTTGGGCAAATTCCATAATCTTTATGTTATCTCTCAGTTTCCTCATACACAAAAATATGTAAAAGGAGATTAAGCAGGACTTTTGTGAGGAGTAAATGAGATAACCCCTGTTAACAGCCTAGAATCATACCTGGAACAAGGGGAGTGCTTAAAAAATGCTAGCCATTATCTCTGCCCAAAGTCCCTTCAGCAAGTCACCAGGTAAAAAACTGACTTAGCTAAATTATAAATCCAGTCATTCTAATTCTTGGGATTTGGTCACTGGAAAAATGTTCATTTTGTTCGCTTAAGTCTTTTTTGTTATGCTGTTCATAAAATGTGGGGATAATACCTAGCATTCTATGTTCCTTCTAGTTTTCAATGACAGTTGTTCAGGTTTTAGGGAGTATAACATGACGTTCACGAGGGAATAAATTTTGTGTTCAAACTGGGAAACATTTGGCATATGAAGAGATTTTTGAAGTCTTTTGTAGTATTGGCACACATTGCCTATTTTGGATTTAATTAAAACTTCAAAAATGTAATTTTCTTAGAAGTAGTCTCCTTAATGTCCACTCCAAATACATTATTTTTATAAATAAAGCACTTGGCTTTGTAGGGTAGCCGAATATGCCACCCCAGAGTACACCACACTGGCATAAGCCTTATTTTGAGCACAAGGCAATGGAGAGGAAGTACATACAAGTGAAGCTCTCTGCTCTCCCACTATATGCCCAAAGGCAGGACATAAGCTTGCAAAGGTGCCCTCCATTCCTCTCTCTCGCAGGAAAGACAGAATTATCAGAGGCAACTCTATCATTTCTGAAGAAACGAATTAACCAGAAGTTATTTATTTATTTATTTAGCCTTTCCTTCCTTTCTTCCTCTCTTCTTCCCTCTTTCTTCCTTTTCTTCTTTCTAATCTCTAGGCCCAAAGCTGCATGCTCTCCTGGCGGAGTCAGCCCCACACCCCTGGTAGAGACAACTCTCTCTCCTTATCCACCTGAAGGCTGCACCAGAGGAATCTCCATCACAAATCTTCCTAAAATGAGCCTTTACCTAGCACTGGTTTTCTTTATACATTTGCCTTCTCACAATTTGAATCCCTAGAAACTTAAAGTCCTTTTCTTTTGTCTTCTCCCTTCTCTAAAAATGTATTATTCTTTTGTTAAAATGCTGTGGAGGCCCAGTTCTCCATCTCTTAGAGTGACTCAACTCTGGCTGTTCTCACGTGTAAGCAGGATGCACACACTAATACACTTGTGTTTGTTTTTCACTTGTTAATCAGTTTCTGAGACCCTCACCAGAGATCCTAACTGGGTAGAAGGGAGAAGAACGGTTTCCTCCTCTACAGCCTTCTGGGAAAAGCCATTGTGTGTTTTTAGTTTGTTATATTCTCAAATTAACTTTATGCAGAGTTCAAGAGAAGGTAGCTGTTACAAAATTTTAAGATGCTATAGAAATTTATTAAAGGTTTAACTGTTCACCTACTGGCTGATACTCCAGATTTAATATTTAGTGTTTTAGTTTTGCTAGCAAATGTTTATAAAATAGAGACTCTTTGATGTTTATAAAATAGAGACTCTTTCTGTACAGAATATGTAAAACCCACTTAGCTGATATTGACTATTTATATGTCAGAGTGAATGAGTGCATTCCACGAATTTCCTCAATATTTAAAGATGTTAAAAGGGAAAAGTACCATGAAAATATGAGTATCCATGGGTGGGAAAGGGGCATAATTAGGAAGTAAAGTGAAATAAATACGAATCTGAAGTACTATAAAACATCTTAGCCTAGTTCATAATCCCCTCGTGTTAGCCCTTTTGTACTTAGAAGTTTGGGGAAAGGAGACCCCAGCGGCTACTGCCTAGTGACAGTGCGGGGAGGGAATGAAGTCTCATTAATTTCAGTCATTGTGGTTTAAAGAACAGATCATGGAGGTAGACCAGGACTGGGAAAACCCAGGGACAAGAAGAATTTAACTCTTTGTTTGTGTCATGCTGAGACATACCTGTGCTTGACAGGCAAAAGAAAAAATGTGCTCCCTGATACGCGCTTATCCAAAATAGTACCAGATCCCACTTGTTAAACCAGCAAGAAAAAGTAAATGAAAGCTCTACAATTTAAAAAAAAAAAATTATAATTAGATACAAAGCCCTACATTGCCCAGTGTGGTTCTGTGCTATTGTCAACCCTCATTAGCCCACCTCAGATCATGTGACAGATCTGCAGCTCTGGTTGGAACCGGGGGCTCATTAGAAACCACTATTCCTCCTCCACAACACAGGGTGCTGAAACAAGCAATAGCCCATCTTTATTTATAATGTGTCCACCAGAGATTTTTTCATTAATGTTTATTTTATTTTATTTTATTTTTTTTGGTGTCCCTGTGCATTTTAGGGCAAGTTGAGAGCCTCCTGTGCCTCATCCTGATCAAGGCCCAGCTGCTCACACACAGGTTTCCAGATCCACAGAGGTAAAGGTAACGGAATGGGACTAAGCAATTATATAATTTGTGACAATTATACAACAAATATACAGAGAGAATTTTATAATGTGTGATTCATGTTTTCTTTCTCATCAACCTTTTGGTTTTTTATTTGGTCTACAATGATTAGGAACCCTATTACCTTATTGATTTGAGGTACACTTACTGTATTTTTACCATATTCACAATATTAAAGAAATGTTTCTAACACTTCCTCATTAGGAATCATTATTACTGCAGGATATTGTTAGTTATTGTGTGTTAGGTTAAGGAAGCTTCCTCTTATTTAGCTAAAAGTTTTCATCAGACAAATTGCCAAATTTTATCAATTGCTTTTCATATGGCTACTAAGTGGTATTTCTCTGTTTTATAATATAAATTACAATAATTGGTCTTGTAATATTAACTATCCTGTCATTGTTTTTGAATTATGCTGATTAAATTTCCCTGCGTTTTATTTAGGATGTATCCTTCTAATCAACTTGTTATTTTCTTTTCTCATACTGCATCTGATATCTGTATCAATGTTACACTGTACTCAATAGGAGTTGGTAATGATGGGGTCAGGGCAGGCTGCCCTAATAAATTCTACTTTGGCATACAGATTATTTCCAGCTGAAGACAATCAAGGCCCATCAGACTCCAAGAAGAGCCTTTACCTCCCCTTTAATTGCCTAAAAGAAATTAGATGGAGGGCCTGTACCAGGAAGAGAGCTATTATTACTAAAGATCAATTTTTTTTTTTTGAACCCAGAAAGACTTCTCTCCATCATTTCTTCTCCCATCTTCCTATAAGTTGTTTCCCTCCCCTTTGAGGTCCCAGACATCGGTCTACCAGCTTTCCCTTAGGGTGCCAGAGATGCCTCATTTGCCTGCCTGGGAGTCTAAAGAGAAGAAGAGAAAAGTTTTCCTTCCCTACAGAAAACTTTCTATCATTTTCTCTCTTCTGGAATTTTGTAGACAATTTAAAGTATTTATTCCTGGGGAGCCTGGGTGGCTCAGTGGGTTAAGCTTCTGCCTTCAGCCCTGGGGAGCCTGGGTGGCTCAGTGGGTTAAGCTTCTGCCTTCAGCTCAGGTCATGGTCTCAGGGTCCTGGGAGGGAGTCCTGCATCAGGCTCTCTGCTCAGCAGGGAGACTGCATCCTCCTCTTTCTCTGCTGCCTCTCTGCCAACTTAGGAGCTCTCTCTCTGTCAAGTAAATAAATCTCTTTTACCACTTTAATCATTTCAAGGAAAGGATTTGTTGCTTTGTTGAGTCTCACTTTTGTGTGTCTATTTTCAGGTTTTAATGTTGCAGGTCATGCTCCCTGGGAAGCAGACTACATACAGGTGAGATTTAGCACAGGAGGTTGATGGGGGCGTGCTCTTAGAATTACCAGCTGCAGGGGAAGGGAAAGGATAGAAAGACAAAGAAGTCGCCTTCTGCTTCTTCCATGGCAAAGGCTTCAGCTAATCCCACAGAGAGTTCTGGATGGCTTTTAGAGTTCTTCTGAGTTATTAAGACTGAGCCAGGACTTTATAGCCTGCTTTCCACAAATGTTGGATGCAGTGTGCTCCTGGGAAGTAGAAAAGACTTCTAGCAAGGCACTCTACCAGGCAGCAGTGATCTAGCAGCTCATGGAGTAGTAATTTTTTGGTAGACGTGTGGTGAAGTACAATGTCAACTTTAGAATTTAGAATGTCCATTTTTATTTTTTTAAAGGACATTATTTTTTATTTGAGAGAAAGAGTGCACATAAGCAGGGAGTAGAGGCAGAGGGAGAGGGAAAAGCAGACTCCACGCTGAGCAGGGATCCCAAGGTGGGGCTCGATCCCAGGAAAAATCATAACCTGAACCACAGGCAGATGCTTAAAAGACTGAGCCACCCAGGCCTCCCAGAATGTCCACTTTCAGAATTTATTCTGCTCTAATCTACCTCCACATGTACATTGGAAGCGAATAAGGGGCAGGCTGGGCTAGGTAGGGAGAGAGAGGTAGGAGGCTACTGGTTCAGGCTCACAAAAATAAAAAAATGCAGAGATGTAAGGAAATCAGAGATAAGTGACAAACCAGTCCGCCCCACCCTAGGTGTCAGAGGTGGGCTCTTGTTATAATAGCTACTTTGGATCAACAAAGAATTACAAGACCCTAAAAAGGAAGTAAGCCATTAAAGGAGTTATCACCAGTCCTTACTCAATGGTGCTATCAATAGAGATGTTAAAAGGATTTAAGTCCCCTGCTTAGCACTGAATAAAGAACCAACCCTTAAAACCCTCAATGGCAACCCTCTTGGGACCCCTCTCACTCCTGAGAGCTTTTCCTATATCCTCACTTAATAAAACTCTATTGCTTTACTCACTCCCCTTTGCAAGATTCATTCTTCGACTCCCCAAGACAAGACTCTCACTCTCCCACTTCATAAGGAGCAGCGTTTCCATGGTTGGGGTGTGCTTTTTGTTTGTTTGTTTATTTTTAAACATTTATTCATCTAATTGAGAAAGAGACCACACATACATTGAGGGGGTGGGCAAAAGGGAGGGAGAGGGAAAGAATCTCCAGCAGATTCCATGCTGACCTAGAGCCCTATGGAAGCTTGATCTCAGGACCCAGATATCATGACCTGAGCAGAATCCAGGAGCCATCCAGGTGCCCCCGTTTATGGTTTTTTGTTTTTTGTTTTTTTCCACACAAATTCAGAAGCGAAAGGTACCACCACAACCGTCAACTTAGCTGCAGAGTCAGAGGCTACAACTGATACTCCACATCTCCCTCCTTGTTATGGACTGAATGTTAAGCGTCTCCCCCAAATTCATATGTTGACACCCTAGTCCCAGTCTGATCGCATTTGTAGGTGGGGCCTTTGGGAGATGATTGGGTTTAGATGAGGTTGATGAAGGAACAGAAGGCAAACTGAGGACAAAGCGGAAGCTGAACCACCCCCAACCCCACAATGGAATATATGTGACATTCCTCAGGCTCTCCTGGCTGCCCTAAAGGAAAAACAAATAGTCAACTTGTGGAGATCACAATCCTGCAAGACAGGAATCTCCCCCAGTTTACTTACAAAAGCCTTAGCAGTAGCTTCCAGAAGGGAATGCAAATACAATTACATGTCTTTATAACTTGCGGCCCATCTGCAGATATTTCAAGTGGGCAGAGTGTCAAGTTCTTCCAGGGTCTCTCCCAACTGTCTTCATGTTAATGCATTGCTAGAGGGGTAAACAACCTTAACTTGATCATTGCAAGGCCTCTGGTATCTTGTAGGTCCATTTAACATATGAAAGTACTTTCTTGAAACCTCCCTTTTTCCTTACCTCTACCAACCCCATAGTACATAATCAGCCATGCTTCACCACTCCAGGGCAGCAGCTCTTTCTGCCCATGGGTCCTGTCCCCATGCTTTAATAAACCACCATTTTGCACCAAAGATGCCTCGAGAATTATTACTTGGTCACTGGCTCTGGACTCCAACCCACTGAAGCTCACCTATAGTCCAAAACCAGAATAATGAGGGTAGGGCCCCATGAAGGGGTTAGTGCCCTTATAATAGAAGAAGAAGAAAAGACCAGAGCTCACTGGCATTCTCTCTCTCTTTTCTCTTTTGGTCATGTTCTCTTTCTTCCCTGATCATGTGAGAACCAGCAGGAAGGTAGCTGTCTGCAAACCAGGAAGAGGACTGTCAACCATCAGCACCTTGCCAAACCTGCCAGCACCTTGACTTTGAACTTCTGGCCTCCAGAGTTGTTAGAAATAAATATCTGTTGTTTAAGCCACCCAGTCTAGGGTATTTTATTATAGCAGCCTAAACTGAGATACTTCTCAACTCTCCATTTGCATTCCCTTCCATCTTAAACAGCACCTGGGGTGGTCCAGATGGCAGAACTCCAGATGACTTAGACCTTCCCCCATGAGGGATCTGTAGTCCTGGTTACAGTATCTTCTCAGGCTATGGCAGATGTATTATTACACGTGCTCTCCTCTTATTACACAGCAGTATTACCTTTTCCTGTTGTTCAGATCAATTAGCCTTATCAGTTTGGGAAATTCTCATCTGGCCCCTTGAAGAAAAAAATTGCCCGAGAAGAAGACATAACTTAAGTTCCTTGGCATTCTTGTAGGGTCCTGGAGTCAATGGATTTTATCTTTATCAGTCAGAACTTCTATAACCTGTTTGAGCTCTAGGACTGTTCGCCTTAAAGCTCCCAGCTTACTGAGTTTCCCCAATAGAAGTGCAAATTAATATTCAGCAACATACTCAAGGGGACCCTGTGTGTGGTCCTAGAGTTTCTCCTTCAGATATTTTCCTTCTTTGGTTATCTGTCTTACACATTTCTCATTCTAGGTACTTTAGCATTCCTTTATTCTGATCTCTGTCTCTGCAGGTCAGTGAGTTCAGGCTGGGGAATATACTCTTGCACCACGGTTTGGAAAATGCTTCCAGGCAGATCCTAGGGCTCACTTTGTTTGTTTCCTTGTCCCTTGGACCACAGTTTTATGTTGCTTATTGTCTCACACATTTTACATGTTTTCTAGATATATGTAGTGTTGGGAAAATTGTTACACATCACAACCAGAAAAGGATTCTGTATCTTCTCATTCTCGAGAATATTTTGTCATTTACTTATTTTGTGATTTCACCCATTGTGTAGACAGTTAATACGTCGTCATTTTATATTCCATTTGTGATCATCCCAATAACTGAAACCCTTCGGAATCTAAATTAGGTGTTTGTTGTTTCTGATGTTTCACCCACTTTGGCTTAATTTATTTAATCTCAATCTTTGGGTATTGTAGGATCAACTTTTTCTCCAGGGATTATTAGAAATGATTTCTTCTGGAGACCTGGTCCCAGCTTACTAAAGTAATGCCAGGTTCCTTCAGACTTAGTCTAGAACATGATGTTGATAACAACTTTAGTCTCAGGCTGACTCTAAATTTCCCTTTTGTGTCTTAAAGGCAATTCACTACTGATTCTTTCTCAGGATTCAGATCATTTTTGTATGTTTATTAGGTTATCTAATTTTAGAGATTTACTTATTTCCATGTAAGCACAGCAATGCATTGAAATGTAGATTTTATGAAGAATCTAGAATGTGAATTTATTGCACTGATGCTGGACCTTGTGGTATATCTCTCCCTAAATAAGTGTTTTCTTCCCTTCAATCTGACTGTAAACAGTAGCACCCATTGTAGCATATGTTTGATTTGTTTTTTATTTAAATGTTTCATATGAAAACTACATACTACCTTAATTTTTACATGTGTTTCCTCATTGTAGATAAGCCTGTCTTGCTCTCTGGATTTTTTTTGTGTATATGTGATCTACCAATTAACTACTTTTGCAGTTTTAATCTTGTATTATTTCTTCAACTTTGTTTTGTGTAAAAGGGGAAAAATTTAAAAAGCTGGAATCCACCCCCAACCAAAATAAAAGACTGAGCCACCCAGGCGCCCCCAGAGCTTGTGTTAACCACTGTGCTTAAAACTGTATCACCAACACAGAATCCTTTTTCTTTAGGTACAATGGATAAAACGCCTGGAGTCGGATTGTGTTTGTTATCTATTGCTGCATAACCACTGGCTGAGAACAATGAACATTTATTATCTCAAAGTTCCTGTGATTAGAAGATTCTTTTGTTGTTTATAAGCAGATATCATTTGAATGATATGTCATTTACCTGCTGTCTAAGATGTTCACACATATACAAATATGGAGAATAATTCTACAATATAGAAATATTGATTTTAATGGAGTTTCAGTTAAGGCATAAATCAGTGTTCCAACTCTTGGGAAAGTGGAGGGTTTTTGTTGTTTTTTAAATGGAAAACTGTCAAATACAGTGTTTGGCCATCTGAAATGGGAATTGTAATAGCACTATTTTGATGTATTTCCACCAATATTATGTGGCAATGCTATTTTGTTTTACCAACAAGCTCTGGAACATTTAGCAGTCATTTTCACTGGCACAAGAGCCTTTTATATGTCATTCAGTTTAAACTTTTAAACCAAAAATTTTGTGGTCCAGTGTCTTTGGCAAAAAGATGCTGAAGGGAGGGGTGCCTGGGTGGCTCAGTGGGTGAAAGCCTCTGCCTTTGGCTCAGGTCATGAACCTGGGGTCCTGGGATCAAGCCCTGCATCAGGCTCTCTGCTCAGCAGGGAGCCTGCTTTCTCCTCTCTTTCTGCCTGTCTCTCTGCCTACTTGTGATCTCTGTCAAATAAATAAATAAAATATTAAAAAAAAAAAGATGCTGAAGGGAAAGTAACATACAATTACTATGTAACTATATAGAAAAAGATACAAATTGCCATGTTATGGTCCTGCCTTGAAAGAGCACAATGAAGTATATCAATGTATTGTGTGATTCTTTATGAAACTTCCATGTTGTGTTGTTTTGTGTAGACCATAGCCTGTCCTTTGGGCCAGATGTGGCACACTTAAATGCAATTATCATCTCATTCAATGCAGATGCATATAAAATGTCCTTTAGTGCTTCAACATTTTACCTAACTTTTTGTACGTTTTATGACCGTGAGTTGTTGTTTTCCAAAGCTGTTCCTACCTCACCAGGAGGCTTTCTGGATTGTTATGTATTATAAATGTTCTTTATGAGACAGACTACTGTTTTTCTTCTCATTTATTAAAAGTTAAGTAGAAAAAATTTTTTAAAAAGTATTCCTCATGGGTTATTTTTGTTGATTCTAAATATCTTCTCTTTGTCTTGGGTGTTTTGGTTTTTCTGCATGATATTTATGTGTAATTTTATTTTATTTTGCTCCAGATTCAGTATACCTCTCAAAGCTTAAGATTCATGTGACTTATATATTTTGAAAAAAATCCTAATCTTTTCCTTTCCCCTCTTGTATCTATTGTATTTTAATCTATTACTTTTCTTCGTGTCTTTCCCTGCTTTAGTCTGTGTAAAATTCTCTGCTGTGTACTAATGATCTTTTTCGAAGTGTCTTACCTGCTTTTTAACCATTGTGTCAGAGACACAATATTCACATTCTCATTTGCAGTAACGCAATTTGTATACGAATAATTGAACACCTACCTTAAGACATTTGCGAGGCTCCATGGCAACTATTTATGGCTAGATCAATGGGAATTAAGTAAAATTGATATGTGTAACTTTTGGATCACAGCCTTAAAAGGAAAGGAACCGGCCTCCTATTTTTTTCTATCACTCTGGTACAGTCGGGTGCAGATGTGATGGCAGGATGTGAAGCAGCCTTGCAGGACACAGATGTAAAAGCTTAACGGAGATGTTACACAAAGAAATCTGGTTTGTTTGGCAATGTGGAGATGTGTTATCAGCCACAGGATCAGCCACAGGAGCCCTGAATTGCTGGCATTTATGAGAGAAATAAATATTGATCTTATTTGAATAACCGTTTATTTGTTATAGTTTCCTATATCATGTTCCAAGTCTATATCTAACTATTAAACCCATATATTAGAAGGTTGCTCTTTATTTAATATATTTTTCATTTTTATAACTTGCATTTGGCCCCTTTTCAAAGTATTTGCCTTTTTATGCCATCTTATCTCTTATAGTAATTGATTTCTTCTTTCGTGCTTCATTCAATTTAAAGCTACTTATTTTATAGTCTCTGTGTCAGTCAGAGTTTGATCTGAAAAGCAGAACCACCAGATTTGGGTATAATAAGGGATTTATCATAAGGATTTGCCTTCATATATTTGTGGGAGTTGGTTAAACAATCTTGGTGAAGCTATTATTTCTGTGTCTTGTGCTAAGCCTGAAGTCATCAGGACATGCAGTGAGGGAGCAAAGATGGGTATGAAATGAGGGAGCAGGGACAACCAGGTACCTGCAGGAATAAACCAGAAACCATCAGGACAGACCGAGGCCAGTTTAGTCTTTCATTGCTTCGAAGTCTTCAGCCTCAAAGTTGGGGTGCACCACAGGAGGCACTGATACCAGTTCAAACATGTCTCATTCAGAAGTCAGAGAAGTTTTAAGGGGGAATCTGGCAGGTGTGGCCTTACTGTGGGTCCAGCTACCATTCCAATTCAGCCGGATAAGACAGCATGTAAATGACAACCCACTTGAATGGCAACATTGCCTCCCTGATTTCTGAGAATAAAGGGAATACAGCTCCTGCTTCATTTCATCCTTCCAAATCTCATACAATATCTCTTTCCTGGTCCTCATTCACACAGAACTATGCTAGGACGGGGAGTCTGGGGGAAATATTTTTTTGAACATAATTTGGCATAATACAAAGCTATCACAGTCTCTGGGTTTCCCCAAGAATCATTGCCCCCTGGCGTTCACACCCCTGTGAAATCTCCTACCACATTTAATAGGACTGACCTATGTGACAAAAAAAGGTACTGCATAAGTCACAGTGTATGATTTCTGAGGTTAGCTCATTAAATACATTACAGCCTCCTCCTTGGTCTTGTCTCTTAGACTGATCCTTCTGGGGACAGCTAGCTACCATATCATGAGGATGCTCAAGTAGCCCTATAGCGAAGACCATTTGGAGAAGAGCTAAAGTCTCCTGTCAACAGAAGCACCCATTTGCTAGCTGTGTAAGGGAGCCATCTTAGAAGCGGCTCCTCTAGCCCCCATTAAGTTGCTGTCATAGTGAGGGTTTGTGTCCTCCCAAAATTTATATGTTAAACACTTAAAGTCCAAAGTGATGACATATGGAAAGTAATTTGGTAAAGTAATTGGAAAGTAATCGGGTAATGACAATGGAACACTCACAAATGGGATTAGTGCCTTTGTCCCTTCGACCTAGTAAGGATACAGGGAGAAGTTGCAGTGTAGTGGGTCCTCATGAAACACTGAATATACCAGCACCAACGTCTCAGACTTCCAGCCCCAAACTGTGAAAAATAAATTTCTATTTTTATATACCACTCAGTCTACAAAAGTCTACAACTTTTGTTGTAACAGCGCAAACAGACGAAGCAAGTCTTCAGGTAGTTCTAGCTAGTCAGCCCTTAAGTTTTCCAGCTAATATCACAAAAAATCATGGAAACAGAAACAAATTATCCCCTCCTCACTGTGTTTGTGACCCATAGAAACTGTGAGATAATATGATAGCATTATTTAAGGCTACTCAGCAACAGTTAAAAAATATAATCCTTAGCTCTTCATATTGCTTTGAATAGATTATTTCTTCTCATGCTTTGTAATTTTGTATTTGGAACTCATTTTTGAGGGGCTTTATCTGAAATGACCCTAGGTGTCTTGGTTTGAGGGTATATACCACCAGAGTGTTTTGCATTTGTTTCTGTCAGGTGAATGAATGACCTGAGTATAACTTGACATTGATACTTTCAGCTTGAGAATTCACTGAATTACATAAATTCGAGCCCCAAATGTACATGAGGTAAAAATCCATTGTTTTAATTTTTATTTCTCTGAAAGCATTACTTACAATACAATAACTTGTGTATTGGTGTCATATCTGGGAGGTGATCCCAGGAAGTTGGATTGAGGAAGTAAGTACAATAAAGCTGGGCAGGATGTGATATATCTTCCTGGGGTGGGGTTTGTCTTCTAAGAAACAATGTTCCTCAGAATCTTCCTTAGAAGAGAAGGAGTTGAGAAATGTTTTTCCTGGCTCTCCATCTTCCATTGATTGAGGGTGGCCCAACATGTGTTAGGGACTTCAGAGAAAAATAGGGGGTGGGGGGCAGTAATATGAGATGGAAAATCTGCTAAATGCATGGAAACTGAATAACACAGCTGAAGGTGAGATTGCAGATGGGCCCAGAGCATGAGATAGAGAGCCTCAATAGCATCTGCTATATATATGGTCTCAGATTCTAAGGGGAGTATTTTTTCTCTCCATAAGTCATGATTTTAAAAGTTTTTGGATTATCTTACTCTGTTAGGTAGAAGATTGTTTTTCAATTCCATCATTTCATTGAAGGTTTAGCACTTTGTGGATCCCAGCTTTACATGGCAGGCCTGGCTGCATTTCCACTACCATCATCCCTACTTAATCTATTCTGATGTGGACATTGGAACCAAGATACTACATAAAGTTTCTTTGTTCCCTGACAGTAAAGCTGCAACATTGGCCTATAAGTTTACCACTCTAATATTTTAGCCCATCATCAGTCTGAACCATACAGATTTTCTTTACTGAAAGTTCAGCTATACATGTACAAGATTTGTTTCCCAGTATTTTTATTCAGTATTTTAGGTATTTTACAATAGGAAGATATTCAATACCTCTAGTCCAACACGTTAGCAAAATGGAAAACCCTGATCCTCCTGCTTGATGGTAGTGTGGAAATTGAGGAAAGAGACATTAGTCTGTCTGTCACTAAATTCTAATCACTCTTCAGTTGATAGGGAAGGCATTTTGGATACAAAAATCCTAATACTACCCATGAAATAATTTTGTTTTGGGGGGAAATTGAGAGGGGATGGACAAAAGCTGTTTTGGCTGCAAAGTATTTCCCTAATGTTTAACCTAAGATTGAAACCATACTTAACTTCAAGCTAAATGAAGTAGAGCATTGCAGTGATTATCTAAACAATTCACACCAAAATAAAACCTAAGTATGTTTTACATATATTATATATCTATTTCAGAATACTATCTATTTTTAGGAAGTAATGGCATAGGGAAAAAAATTATTTCATCACCCTAAATTTCTACAGTTATATTCTATAGTCATATTTTTTATAGTTATACCCTCTAACTATATAGTTATAGTCTATATAATCATAGTCTATAGTTATATTTCATTTCCTTCTATCAGGGTATAAGTTAAAGAAGCACTTAACTTTTCTCCACTTCATTTTATACTTGCCCAGGGATCCTAGCCAAGTTTATATTTTCCCCTTTTCTTTCTGTAGCTAAGGAAGCTTAGATCTTTTTACCAGGTTTGAGAGGTTATCTTATCTAAATTGTTAATCATAGTTGTGGCTCTCCTTTGAAGAAAGGCATATCCTTGATCCCATAAATTGATGCAAATTTACTTTTCAAGATTTTTTCTAGTCTTACTCACTGCTTCTAAAGAAGTTCTAAAGTTCAAAAATGACCAATGGTTCCTAAGACTGGCCACACATTAAGTATCAGCCCAGGAAAGCTTTTAGAAAATTAAAAGAATCCCCACCCCGACAGGAATTAGTATTTACAAGGAGGTGGATCAAGTAATGATACTTTTAAGAACCTTTCCAGGTGATACATCTAATTTTTGATTAGTCCTAATTCTCAGATTAGCAGTAAGAAGCAATGAGTTAGAATAAGCAACCTATTGTTACTCAAGGATTTAGACTAAATCAGGTAGGTATTCTAAAATTAGAGGTTCTCTACGGGCTTAAAATGTCCTGGTATAAAATATTTTTGAATGAACAGGGGAACTGTAGCTTAGAGGAAAGGAATCAAAATTATTAAAGTCAGAAAAGAGTCCAGTCACTAAGGAAATAGACCACCACCACCCCCAACAAAAAATTCAGGTCAAACTTCCAGTCATTTTTATATGATCAAAATGGATTTATATGTGAGTACAATATATGCATTTTTAGAATTAAAAGGCTTCAATTTTTCCTTCAATAATTGAGGTATAATCAATATATATCAAATACACATATTTGTAGTTAAGATTTATTTTTTAATCAAGTTTTTTAATTTTTTAATTCCAGTATAATTAACATATCTTTTGTTAGTTTCAGGTGTACAATATAATGACTCAACAATTCTATACATCACTCAGTGCTTCATCACAATGGGTGTACTCTTTAATCCCCATCATCTATTTCACCCATCCCTGCACCCACCTCCCCTCTGGTAACAACCAGTTTGTTCTCTCTAGGTAAGAGTCTATTTTTTTTTTGTTTGTCTCTTTTTTTTCTTTGTTGGTTTGTTACTTAAATTCCACATTGAATGAAATCATATAGTATTTGTCTTTCTCTGACTGACTTATTTTGCTTAGCATTATGCTCTCTAGTTCCATCCATGTTGTTGCAAATGGCAAGAATTCATTTTTTATGGATGAATAATATTCCATTGTGTGTATGTATCACCTCTTCTTTATCCATTCATTTATCAGTGCACGCTTGGGCTGCTTCCATGATTTGGCTATCGTAAATAATGCTACAATAACCATAAGGGCACATGTATCCCTTTGAATTAGTGTTTTTGTATTTGGGGGGTAAATACAATAGTGTAATTACTGGATCATAGGGTAGTTCTATTTTTAACTTTTTGAGGATCCTCTGTTTTGGTTGTGGTGGTTGCACTAGCTTGCATTCTCACCAACAGTGCACAAGTGTTTTTTTCTCCACTTTCTTGCCAACACCTGGTGTTTCTCATGTTGATTCTAGCCTTTCTGATAGGTGTGAGGTGATATCTCATTATAGTTTTGATTTGCATTTCTCTGATGATGATGTTGAGCATCTTTTCATATACCTGTTGGCCATCTGTGTGTCTTCTTTGGAGAAATTTCAATTCATCTCTTCTGCCCATTTTGTAATTGGTTTATTTGTTTTTGGGGTGTTGATTTATATAAGTTCTACCTATATTTTGTATACTAACCCTTGATTGAACACTTCATTTCAAATATCTTCTCCCACTCCGTGGGTTGCCTTTTAGTTTTATTGATTGTAGCCTTCACTGTTGGAAGTTTTTATTCTGATGTAGTCCCAATAATATATTTTTGGTTTTATTTCCCTTGCCTCTGGAGAATATCTAGAAAAATCTTGCTATGGCTGATATCAGAAAAATGACTGACTGTGCTCTCCTCTAGGATTTTTATGGCTTTAGGTCTCATACTTAGGACTTCCAACCATTTTGAGTATATTTTTGTGTAGGGTGCAATAAAGTGGTCTAGTTTCATTCTTTTGCATGTAGCTATTTCAATTTCCCAAAACCATTTGTTGGAAAGACTGTCTTTTTCCCATTGTATAATCTTTCCTTCTTTGGTAAAGATGAATTAACTGTATAATTGTAGGTTTATTTCTGGGTTTTCTATTCTGCACCATTGTTCTATATGTCTATTTTTTTTAAAAAAGATTTTATTTATTTATATGATACAGAGAGAGAGAGATCACAAATAGGCAGGGGGCAGGCAGAGAAAGGGGGAAGCAGGCTCCCCACTGAGCAGAAAACCCAATGCAGGGGGTCAATCCCAGGACCCTGAGATCATGACCTGAGTTGAAGGCAGAGGCTTAACCCACTGAGCCACCCAGGCACCCCGCTGCATGTCTATTTTTATGCCAGTGCCAGACTGTTTTGATTACCACAGCTTTGTAATATAACTTGAAATCTGGAACTGTGATCCCTCCACTTTTGTTTTTCTTTTTCAAGATTTCTTTGGCTATTCAGGATCTTTTGTGTTTCCATACAAATTTATAATTGTTTGTTCTAGTTCTATGAAAAATGCTGTTGCTATGTTCATAGGGATTGTATTAAATGTGTAGATTGCTTTGGGAAGTATAGACATTTTAACAGTATTTGTTCTTCTAATCCATGAGCATAAAATGTTCTTACCATTTCTTTGTGTTGTCTTCAATTTCTTTCATTAATGTTTCACATATTTTAGAGTCTTACACCTCACAGGTCTTTCACCTCTTTGGTTAAGTTTAGCCCTAGATATTTTATTATTTTTGCTGCAATTTTAAATGGGATTGTTCTCTTAATTTCACTTTCTTCTACTTCATTATTAGTGAAATTATTAGTGAAATCTGTTGCACAGGTACCTTGATTTTGTATTCTGGCAGTTTTTTGGGAGTCTTTAGGGTTTTCTATGTATAGCAAAACTTGATCTTTTTAAAAATTGAGATATATTTTTCATACATTATGTAAGTTTAAGGTATATAACATACTGTTTGATTCATTTATACTGAAATATGATTCTCTAATGGAAGCTCAAGTAAATGTGAATTACACCACTATAACTCAGGAAATCTCACTTAAACATGTGTCTTAATAAGTTTGGAAGAGGGACAGTAGAGAAAAGCCAATATATTAACATTATTAATCCCTGAGCACTATTAATTTAATAACTCTGTAGAAATTTAGGAATATCCATGTCAGGTTGCTTTGAGAAAATTTTGGGGAAAGCAAGACAGGTAAATATGGAAGGGCTGACCAAAAAAAATGGGTTTTAGAATATTTAGAAAAACATAGAATTTTTAAATGGTCAGTAAGATTTCTCATTTCCTAATAAGAGTTAAAGGGGGAAAAATGGGTAATTCTGAGAAGTTACTTACCTTTTGGTTATTTAAACTATGTTATTTACAAAATTACAGAGTAGTTCAATTCTATTAGTAATTTACAAGGTATTGTAACATTTCCTTCATATTGGCATCATAAGATTATTTTCAGCTAGGAATATTCAAAATTACAAATATGACATTAATTACAGGTCCACATAACCATTGAGATTATGTTTCAATCTTACTTAGACACACTTTAGAAATAAAATGTTATTTTCATTCAAACAAACTGAGCTGATCAGCTCATCCGGGAAAAAACCCTTCATCTGCTTAATTATTTGATAATCATTACAATTATTCCTTATTAAATGTTAAGAAAGCTCTATAGTGTGATTGATCCATTCTAGCTAAACTCTTCATGTAGCAAATATTCAACATTTTTCATGCCATTAAATTTCCTGTCTTTCATTTTTCTTTATATCCCATGTAATCATTTCAACTATATTCCTTTTCCCCAACATATTTTTCTCATTAAAAAATAGCCATATGGTAGCATACCTGTGTGGCTCAGTAGGTTAGACATCCAATTCTTGGTTTCAATTCAGGTCAGGATCTCAGGATTTTGAGATCAAGCCCTGAGTAGGGCTCCACACTCAGCAGGGAGTTTGCTTAAGATTCTCTCTCCCTCTCTCTTTGTGCTTCTCCCCCATTCTCTCTCTCTCTCTCTCTAAAATAAATAAATAAATCTTTTAAGAATAACCATATGGAAATCCAAACAATATTGAAAAATATAAGGGAAAAATTTAAATACATAAATATAAGGAATAATGTTAAAATCACCCAAAATTTCACCCAAAATTTTCACAAAATTTCACAATTATATATATTTTTGAAATATATATGTAAATATATATACTCTGTTCAGAGCCAAACTACTTTCAAATAACTTGACCTTAGTACTAAGTCTAGCTAAAATGTCCTGTCTTCTTTATAGTAATTTTCTTCTGATAGGCCTTTTGGGTTTTCTTACGCATGTCATTACAATTCTAAATATCAAATATAGTATATTTGAACCTCTACTGGGATGCAAGAGAGTGTCCATTTTCTAGTCCAGAAGTCTTATGACCTTCACAGATGCAGAGACAGAAGATAAGTGCATCCACACTTCACATAGCAAGACCAAAGTCACCAAACACCATCTATAGAAAACATGTCTAAACCATGCCCAGGCAATGGTGGAGAGGAGCAGGCAACAGAATCAGTGTCCTCTTCTCCACTGCCCATCTCCCTCTACTCCTTCCAATCTCAAAATTTCAGTCTCTTGGAGCATCTTTAATGACCCTGAAAGCAAATACATTTGTAAGTTGCAAATTTGGAGCTTACAGCTAATAAGCATTTTCCTAAAAGACCACAGAGAAATACCACAGAGAAATTCACCACAGAGAAATAAACTTCATTTTCTTTAACTATCTTTGAATGATAATTTCAAACATGAAAAAAGAAAGAAAGAGAGAAAGAAAGAAAGAAAGAAAGAAAGAAAGAAAGAAAGAAAAGGAAGGAAGGAAGGAAGGAAGGAAGGAAGGAAGGAAGGAAGGAAGGAAAAAGAGACTTTCTGTTTTGTTCTCTAATCATAACATGAAGGTTTGGCCAATTTTTCCCTAAGGATGTTTATTTTCTTAGGAAAATAAAATTAAAGGATCTTTCTTTTTGGCTATACACATAAAATCTGTTATTTAATTTATGTTGAATTTAACGAGGAATTAGCCAATGTGTTATAACACAGTCTGCTGTTAATGGGGAATGGCAATTCTGTTTAATGATTATTACATAGCTTTATTGCCAAAATGTGTCATTAATACACATTACTAAATTGGCATGGAATCTGAAACACAAACTACATTAATCGTTTCCTTTTTGTCTTCCCCATATTTTCCCTCTGCACCACTGCAAACAGGTGACACCTACAGAGAGCTGGTTGCAACGTCACTAAGTTTTCTGAAGCAGATGTCCACTCCAGCTTCATAGGAACTGTATCACTCAGATTCACTCACGTATCGTATTCCAGAAATTAATCACAGAGGATGGGAAAGCAGATTATGTGGGTTTTTTTCCCTCTGGAAAATTTAAGTTCAGAAAGAGAGCTCATGCCGACATCATGTATCACCCACCCAAACTAAGAGGGAAGGCTAAGAACTAAATATGAATTAGGAAGTGAGTTGATTCTGCCCTGCAGCACAACTGCTTGCTAGTAGCAGGAAACTATTTCCAAAATATGAGAGTCAGGACAAAATGGAGTTGAAGTACTAATTTCTTTCTTCTGTTTGTTCATTATTGGTACTCTGTTAGAATTCTCAGTGTTTTTTTTTTTCCCCCAGTGCTGTCATGTTCGTAAAATGAAAGCAAATAAAATTCAATCATAATAGAATAAGCACCATGACAAGGGTAGCTAAAATGATATATCATGAATGACATGGAAATATGATTTAAGGAGAAAAAACTTAGTTGCTTTTAAGCCATCATTGCAGAATATATTAGTGAACAAGGACAGCTTTTCAGTGTTTTCCATGACTCCCCTTATCAACTTCATCTGAGCTCTCCAATACTCCCAACAGTTCCTTCCAGTGTTATTGTTACTTAGCATGTTTCTTTATTATGCGACAGAGGGCGGAATATACACCATTCTTTACTTTTCCCCTAAGATATAAAAATGCAAAGATAAAGTTGTCTTAAGTTGTTTTAAGCAAATAATAAATATAAAAGTTGAAAACAGTTTCTTTGAGGACCTAGATCTGAAATCTTAAGACAAAAGAAAAGCAGTCTAAAACTGATTGCTGGAAAATGGTAAATTATTATATATCTCAGTTTCTCTCTCTGTCTCTGTGCATGTGATGTATAAAATTGTTTATAACTTTGCTTTCTTTTCATTTCCATATTTCCATTAAAATGAAGCAGTATTTTCTCAGAAGACTCTACAGTTTGCTAGGAACTCATAAAATTGGAGACTAGAAAAACTGAAAAAGAAATGAGGAGAACCACATTTAGCTCCTCTTTATTGCCTATAACAGCATCACATAATATCAGTGATGAAACAGCAGTTCTCATTTCGATCTTTTTAAGTCCTATATGTGTAGTGTATCTCAGCTTTGGCAATCATAGTTATGTTTGCTGAAGATTCATTATGTTCTTTTGAGTAAATAAATACCATAATTTGACCTAAAATGTTACTTTACTTGTATTCAAATCTTATTGTCTTCAGTGATATTCTATAGCTAAATGGAAATCATATTTCTGGGTTTACTGATGCTCCAATGGTAGTATAAAAAATACTAGCCATATCTGGACATGAAGTATAGCTCAGTGATTATTATTGTATTTCAGATCATAGAACGCCCTTTGTACGCAGAGCAACTCATAAATGTTGTGAACACTTTTACACATAGGTAACTGGATTAATTGCCATTTGAGACCACAGGCATGGAGACACCTTTCTTTAAAAAAACCCTAAAATTTGTCGTCTTTTTTTAAAATTTATTTTTTATTTATTTTCAGCATAACAGTATTCATTATTTTTTCACCACACCCAGTGCTCCATGCAATCCGTGTCCTCTATAATACCCACCACCTGGTACCCCAACCTCCCACACCCCTGCCACTTCACCACTTCAAACCCCTCGGATTGTTTTTCAGAGTCCATAGTCTCTCATGGTTCACCTCCCCTTCCAATTTCCCCCAACTCCCTTCTCCTCTCTAACTCCCCATGTCCTCCATGCTATTTGTTATGCTCCACAAAAAAGTGAAACCATATGATAATTGACTCTCTCTGCTTGACTGACTTCACTCAGCATAATCTCTTCCAGTCCCGTCCATGTTGCTACGAAAGTTGGGTATTCATCCTTTCTGATGGAGGCATAATACTCCATAGTGTATATGGACCACATCTTCCTTATCTATTTGTCCATTGAAGGGCATCTTGGTTCTTTCCACAGTTTGGCGACTGTGACCATTGCTGCTACAAACATTGGGGTACAGATGGCCCTTCTTTTCACTACATCTGTATCTTTGGGGTAAATACCCAGGAGTGCAATGGCAGGGTCATAGGGAAGTTCTATTTTTAATTTCTTGAGGAATCTCCACACTGTTCTCCAAAAGAGGCTGCACCAACTTGCATTCCCACCAACAGTATAAGAGGGTTCCCCTTCCTCCACATCTCCTCCAACACATGTTGTTTCCTGTCTTGTTAATTTTGGCCATTCTAACTGGTGTAAAGTGATATCTCAGTGTGGTTTTAATTTGAATCTCCCTGATGGCTAGTGATAATAAACATTTTTCCATGTGTCTGATAGCCATTTGTATGTCTTCATTGGAGAAGTGTCTGTTCATATCTTCTGCCCATTTTTTGATATGATTGTCTGTTTTTTGTGTGTTGACTTTGAGGAGTTTTTCATTATAGATCCTGGATATCAACCTTTTGTCTGTACTGTCATTTGCAAATATCTTCTCCCATCCTGGGTTGCCTCTTTGTTTTTTTGACTATTTCCTTTGCTGTGCAGAAGCTTTTGATTTTGATGAAGTCCCAGAAGTTTATTTTCGCTTTTGTTTCCTTTGCCTTTGGAGACATATCTTGAAAGAAGATATGCTGTGGCTGATATCGAAGAGATTACTGCCTATGTTCTCCTCTAGTATTCTGACCTCTCACGTTGAGGTCTTTTATCCGTTTTGAGTTAATCTTTGTGTACGGTGTAAGAGAATGGTCGAGTTTCATTCTTCTACATATAGCTGCCCAGTTTTCCCAGCACCATTTATTGAAGAGACTGTCTTTTTTCCATTGTATATTTTTTCCTGTTTTGTCGAAGATTAATTGACCATAGAGTTGAGGGTCCATATCTGGGCTCTCTACTCTGTTCCACTGGTCTATGTGTCTGTTTTTATGCCAGTACCATGCTGTCTTGGTGATCACAGCTTTGTAATAAAGCTTGAAATCAGGTAATGTGATGCCCCCAGTTTTATTCTTGTTTTTCAAAATTTCCTTAGCAATTCGAGGTCTCCTCTGATTCCATACAAATTTTTGGATTATTTGCTCCAGCTCTTTGAAGAATACCGGTGGAATTTTGATAGGAATCGCATTAAAAGTATAGATTGCTCTAGGCAGTATAGACATTTTAACAATGTTTATTCTTCTGATTCAAGAGCATGGAATGGTCTTCCATCTTTTTGTGTCTTCTTCAATTTCTTTGATGAGTGTTCTGTAGTTCCTTGAGTACAAATCCTTTACCTCTTTAGTTAGGTTTATTCACCGGTATCTTATGGTTCTTAATGCTATAGTAAATGGAATCAATTCTCTAATTTCCCTTTCTGTGTTTTCATTGTTAGTGTATAAGAAATCCACAGATTTCTGTACAATGACTTTGTATCCTGCCACGTTGCTGAATTGCTGTATGAGTTCTAGTAGTTTGGGGGTGGAGTCTTTTGGGTTTTCCATATAAAGAATCATGTCATCTGCGAAGAGAGAGAGTTTGACTTCTTCATTGCCAATTTGGATACCTTTTATTTCTCTTTGTTGTCTGATTGCTGTTTCTAGGACTTCTAATACTATGTTGAACAAGAGTAGTGAAAGTGATACATCCCATTGAGGATATTATTTGCTGTGGGTCTTTCATAGATAGATTTTATGAAGTTCAGGAATGTTCCCTCTATCCCTATACTTTGAAGCATTTTAATCAGGAACGGATGCTGGATTTTGTCAAATGCTTTTTCTGCATCAATTGAGAGGACCATGAGGTTCTTCTCTCTTCTCATATTAATTTGTTCTATCACATTGATTGATTTGCAAATGTTGAACCATCCTTGTAGTCCAGGGATGAATCCCACCTGGTCATGGTGGATAATCTTTTTAATGTGCTGTTGGATCCTGTTTGTAGAGATCCAGACATGTATAATTCTGATCTCAGGCTGATATCATGGGTGATCGGAGTTCTTTGGTGGGTAATCAGCTCACTTGGGGTACAAGTTGAAAAGGTGCCTCATCCTACTTCCCCGCCATCTTGTCCCCCCCTAAAATTTGTCTTCTGCATGATAGCAAATAACTACTATAAAATAAAGGAGAACAATTAAAACAACCTTTAAGATTAATAAGGTAGATAAATGAGTTTGATGTAGATATATAGATACATAGATGATTGCTAAATAAATGGATAGATAGGTAGATAGAATCTATATGTGAGTTTCAAATTTAGTTTCTTAACTTGGTAACTCTAAAATTGCTTTAAAATTTTCTACCCAGCTTAAGCAGTTGACCTGTATATTTAAATGAAATGCAATCCACTGATCAGATACCTATTACCTGCCCATGTCTGCTTTGTTTCTGAGTGGTACCAGACAGTGAGGTCTTGCCTTGACTCCAGGAACTACATACTGTTTTGAAAGTACAAATTTCCATGAATGAGTATCCCAGTACCTGTGGAAAAATCTCTCTCTCCCTCTCTCTCTCTCTCTCTTTTTAAGATTTTATTTATTTATTTGACAGAGATCACAAGTAGGCAGAAAGGCAGGTGGGGTGGTTGTGGGGATAGCAGGCTCCCTGTTGAGCAGAGAGCCTGATTCAGGGCTCAATCCCAGGACCCTGAGACCATGACCTGAGCCTAAGGCAGAGGCCCAACCCACTGAGCCACCCAGATGCCCCGAAAATCTCTCTTGCTTTAACATATGCCTTTCTGTGGCTTTTCTCTGGCCATTTTATGGCCTACTGATTGATTGACAAACTATAACAGCTGAGATTCCACCCAGAGTTAATGATTCTCTCCCCACAGAAAAAAGCTCCCGATTCTGTGTGATATTCATATTACTTTTGCTAATTAACTACCGAGAAGGTAAAAATTCTCTCTAGACTAGTTTTTAGAGACTTCCATTCTATAGCTTTCCTTTAGTTGCAGACTGAGTGTAAATTGCTTAACTATCACCATGCTTGTCATTACAGTCTTTTATTTTATGAAGATGTTAGCCAAAACAGACCAAATGATAACAAATGTTTATGTTAGCTGTTCTGTTTTAAATATAATTTATTATGGAAAAGGAGACTTTTTTTTTTTTTTGGAAGTATAATCCCATTGCAGAAACTCTTCCTATACTGCAATGTTTTATCTCCACATTGTACTTTCCCAAATACAAACACTTTTAAGAAAGAGACCATCGTAGATGGATATGAAAAAGCACATGTTTTGGATTGGGTCATATGAAAAGGCAGATTCCAGACCACATAAGAAGGCATATTTTAATGGCTGATCTACTCCAAATGGAATAAGATCATTCAAGAACAAGTGAGTAAAACTGAAGATATTAAAGTATAGACTAACCAAGTACTAAATGGTAATGCTATATGTGAGTCTTAAAATCTAAGGGCTAGAATAGTTTGGGATATGATCTTTAAGATAAATCTGAATTTGATGATTCTATAATATTATGGAATGGTGAAAGTGTAACCAAGTTTATAAACCCAGCTTTCTCCACATACCATAGTCCCTTGTTAAATCTGCTAATTTTTTTCTATCTTCTGCACACTCATGTGCAAAAATCATGCTTGCTTTCAGGGCTGTGGTGAGGATGAAAGAGTTTGTAAACTTCTGAGATACTTTATTTGTAGGCAACATTATAATTTCATTACAATTCTTATTAAAACAGTGTTTGAAGGTGTTTAAGGGCCACCTAATTCAAATACTCCCTTAAGTGCTTAAATTTTCTTTATAACATTACCGCCAGATGGTTATGTAATTCAGTACTTGTAAATTGAACCATAGTTTTTTTCCTTTTGAAATTAATCTTACAAAGGCTGGATATATAAAGTATATAAATGTGGGATTGTTTTTATTGAGTTAGGGATGGAGATCCCTTGTCCTACTAATTTGCCTCCTTGGTTCTATAGTATCTTCTAAACTTGAAAATCACTGCTTTTTAATATATTTTCACAGCAGTATAACACTCATTGTTTTTTAAGCTAGTGAATAGCTACCAGTATTAGAAGGCTTTTTCATGTGGTGAAAAAAAAAAATCTGCTTCTCAGACTCTTCCTCTTCACGATGGTGGCTCAATAATTTAGGCCCACAAAGGGCAAGTCTACATGTCCCTCCAGTGATCATTCTCAAATGTTTGTAAACAAAAGTTAGTTTTACCCCCAGTCTATTTTTCAAAGATAAAATTTCCCAATCTTAAGGAACACTCTTCATACACATTTGTAAATGTCCCTAAACCTATCAACATTTTTTTTTATTTATCTTATTGTTGTCACTATAACACCCAGGTTATTATATGATAAAGTATAATAAGACTATGTCCTCTCTTATTCTCAAAATATAATGTAAATTTTTATCCATTTTAAAAATCATATACCATTATTGAGTAATTTTGAGGTTTCTGCCAATGAAAAGTCCCAAGACTTTTTTTTACACAGAGTGTTGCTAAAATTCAGCTACCTTATCCTGAATAGGCAGGTTATTTTTTTTCTTTTGACCTAAATCTACTTGATTTTGTTTTTAAAAATCTGTCAAGGATAATAAGTATGAAGAACTATTTATCCTAATATTGATTAAAAGTGTAAAGATAGGGACGCCTGGATGGCTCAGTTGGTTAAGCAGCTGCCTTCAGTTCAGGTCATGATCCCAGCGTTGTGGGATCGAGTCCCACATCAGGCTCCTTGCTTGGCAGGAGCCTGCTTCTCCCTCTGACTCTGCCTGCCACTCTGTCTGCCTGTGCTTGCTCTCTCTCTCTGACAAATAAATAAATAAAATCTTAAAAAAAAAGTGTAAAGATAGATGTGGGGCACCTGTGTGGCTCAGTGGGTTAAGCCTCTGCCTTAGGCTCAGGTCATGATCTCAGGGTCCTAGGATCAAGCCCCACATCTGGCTCTCTGTTCAGCAGGGAGCCTGCTTCTCCCCCACCCTTTCTCTCTGTCTACCTCTCTGCCTACTTGTGATCTGTCTGTCAAATAAATTTTAAAAATCTAAAAAAACTAAAATAAAATAAAATTAAAATAAAAGTGTAAAGACAGATGTAAATGCAAAGCTTGGCAACCTTTGTCCAGGATGACAATAAATAGTCGTTGAATGTGGTTGAACACAGTTATTTCAGCCATCCAAAGCTACTATAAGCATTCAGCTTTTATTTCTTCATCTTATGCATTAAGGACAAAAAAAGACATATTCATAAGTCAATTTTAAAAATGTTCATGTATTAAATTTGTTGTGCCTTTCTCTACTTGTTCTATGATTGTTGATGATGACAAAAGGAAAGGTCAGCCCAAGTAAAATCTACTAACCATTTGTTAAATATTCATATCTTTGACTCCCACAGAGTCAGTACATTTTTTATATATAAAAAGCAAGGAGGTTGAACTTTTGACATCTATAGAATCTGAGGCATGATCACTGGGTGACGGTATTTGCATATTTTGTATTATAGCACAACATTCAAATTCAACCATTTATTCTTATATTAATAGTTATGATGAGAAAGGGATATATTTATGATATAAAGGAATAATTTTTCAGTTTCTATATTTATAATAAAAGCTTCAAGTGAGACAATTGCCTTGTTAAAAAGATGTCTATAATATAATTTCAAGAATGAAAGTTTTTACCATTGCTACAGGATTAGAAATTATAGAGGATGGTCAATAGATACAAAACAACCATCAACTTAACCATAGTGCTGATGAAAATACTGGAAATGTTGGATCTCAATGCCTGAGTAAGATAATATGCTGTGAGAGCGATGGTCAGTCATTCGAATTTAGATAAATAGACTAGTTCTGAAAACATCATGAACATGTAGAATATTTCCACAGAAAATCATACTTCATATTTTGAGTGATAAACATTCATTTTCTTCTTCTAAGGGGAGTATAGCAAAGCATTTTTAAAGAAAATAGTTGTCAGGATGGAAATATAGGTGTCTGGTCTTATGCAAAAATGTATGTCAAAATCCAGGAAGAGAAATTGAAGATGTCTGATGCCCAAAAGGATATATACTTTAAAATCACAAGTGAAGCCAATGGAGTTTATTTCCTCTGCAGTAATGATGATCTTTATGCATAATTCATTTCAAAAGATCAAAATATCAATCAAGCTTAGTATGTAGAAATTATTATTTCTAAAATTCAGAATGATATAACTTTACCATCTTTGAGTCTGCTTTTTAAAAAAAAGTCAAAGGTTCTGAATATAATTTCAAAAAAACATTTAAAATGGTTAGATCAACAGCATTCTTTAAATATATTTATGTATAAATACATACATTTAATTTATTCTTTTTTCCTTTTCCAAAAATCTTTAAACCCAGGAGTGACATATTTTGAAGAAGTGAGCAGTCTCTCAAAGTGCATGATACCTTGAAAAACAGTTTTTAATGATACAAGCTTCTGGAAAATTTATTCATAGACCACTTTACACCAGTTAGAATGGCCAAAATCAACAGGACATGAAACAACAAGTATTTAGAAGATGTGGAAAAAAGAGAACCCTCTTAGATTGTTGGTGGGAATGCAAGTTGGTGCAGCCACTTTGGAAAACTGTGTGGAGATTCCTATCATAGGGTAGCTCTAAAAATAGAGCTACCCTATGTCCCTGCAATTGCACTACTGGGTGTTTACCCCAAAGATGCAGATATAGTGAAAAGAAAGGCTATATGTACCCCAATGTTCATAGCAGCAATGGCTGCTGTGGAAAGAGCCAATATGACCTTCAACAGACAAATGGATAAAGAAGATGTGGTCCACATATACAATGGACTATTATGCAGCCATCAGAAAGGATGAATACCCAACTTTTGTATCAACATGGTGGGACTGGAAGAGATTATGCTGAGTGAAATAAGTCAAGCAGAGAAAGTCAATTATCATATGGTTTCACTTGTGGGGCATAAAGAATAACATGGAGGACATTAGAAGAAAGAAAGTGAAAAGTAAATTGGGGGAAATCAGAGGAGGAGACAAAGCATGAGAGACTATGGACTCTGAGAAACAATGAATCTTGGAACACTGAAAAAAATAAAAGTTAAGATGTTAAAAGAATCATTAGTATTATTTCATGAAAGTATATTAATTTCTTTAAATACAACTTAGAAATAGTAAACACCATAAAGAAACAATCTTTATGGCTGAATTAATATGGATTTCCTCTCTTTTCTTATTATATGGATGAATTTATATTGTCAGTAATTTACTTGCTCTTATATTAAGAAATTAGAAAAAGAGTTTATGCCATTTAAAAATTATGTAACTTCAATAACTGTTTATCTTCCTTTATTTAAATAATTCCTGAAATGGAATTAACTATTTTAATGGACTTCTGTAAAATTAGTTTTTAATAATCTATTTTTTAACTACAACTGAAAAGATTTTATTTTCAATTTTATTTTTTAATAATCCACAAAATAAAGTTTCAACATAGTAATTATTCATGTGGCATTTCATTATATATTCCATTTTATAAGAACTGGCTATTTTATTCTGATGGGCTATTAACATTAGGGCAGATAAATTGAGTGTTATTAATAAATGTGTGTCTCCATGAAAATGGGATGGATGAAGGAAAAAAAATGCTATGACATGAATATTTGATATTTTTATGCAGTAGTTGCAAGCAAACTATTTTATAACCAAAGTACTTCAAGCTGCTGTACTTTGTGGTCTGTATTTTTTAACCCTCTAAGTTACTATATAATGGGACATAGGCAAACATTTAAATTGTAAAGTCTACTTGTCTTGAGATCATATATTATTGTGTTAATTGTTTTTATTTTAATAATCAAGAAGATTATATTTTAAAATCATTCAACAAATCTTATCACTATCTGCTATGTCTTAGGCAACATTCTGGGAACTGGAAATACCTCAGTGAATGAAACATTTGAAAATATTCCTGTTCTCATTCTTAAATTCTAGCATGCATGTTTGAATAAATGGGCAGGAAGTGGATGTCACCTTCCTTGTACACAATAAATATTTTAATGCTGTTGACAATTCCACCTTCTTAATAGAGTCTCTCTTGGCTTTACTTCTTTGCCAAGTCCCATTCATGGTTCTTCTTTTCTCCCTACTTGATCTTAGTCTCCTTTGGTAAGTCTTCCTTTCAGTACTTTCAATATTGGTGGTTCTAAAATTATATCCTTAAGGACCTTTGCCTCTTTCTACTCTTGCCCCAAACATTTCCATTTACTCCCAAGGCTTCATATAGCATCTTTATGTATGTGATGTCCATTCTAATCTCTGCTCTAACCCATGCTTTGTAATTCCAGATCATTATTTTAACTGCTTCTGGATCATCTTCCCCTATGTGCTCCACAGGAAAGTTCAAGGCAAAAGCATTGTGTGAGGCAAATAGGGTAACTTTAACTGATAAATAATAAATTTAAGAGAACCTGTACCCCTGGCGATAAAAATATATGTTTATAAAAAATAAAAAATTAGGGCGCCTGGGTGGCTCAGTGGGTTAAGCCACTGCCTTCGGCTCCGGTCATGATCTCAGGGTCCTGGGATCGAGTCCCGCATCGGGCTCTCTGCTCAGCAGGGAGCCTGCTTCCTCCTCTCTCTCTCTGCCTGCCTCTCTGCCTACTTGTGATCTCTGTCAAATAAATAAAATCTTTAAATAAATAAATAAATTAATAAAAATAAAAAATTAAATAAAAAATTAAAATAAAAAAAAAAGAGAACCTTAGGTACCTAACAACATAACCTATGTAAAATGTAAAAATTGGGTATTTCAGGAGGGAGGAGTCAAGATGGCAGAGAAGTAGCAGGCCGAGACTACTTCAGCTAGCTGGAGATCAGCTAGATAGCTTATCTAAAGATTGCAAACACCTGAAAATCCATCGGCAGATCGAAGAGAAGAAGAACAGCAATTCTGGAAACAGAAAAACAACCACTTTCTGAAAGGTAGGACCGGCGGAGAAGTGAATCCAAAGCAACGGGAAGATAGACCCCGGGGGGAGGGGCCGGCTCCCGGCAAGCGGCAGAGCAACCGCGCACAAAATCAGGACTTTTAAAAGTCTGTTCCGCTGAGGGACATCGCTCCAGAGGCTACCCGGGGCAAAGCCCACACAGGGTCAGCGGGGCCTCAGGTCCCGCAGGGTCACAGAAGGATCG
Organism: Mustela putorius furo; assembly: GCF_011764305.1. Classification (NCBI taxonomy): domain Eukaryota; kingdom Metazoa; phylum Chordata; class Mammalia; order Carnivora; family Mustelidae; genus Mustela; species Mustela putorius. Next base: position 3,220,125 of record NW_025421290.1, on the reverse strand, counting down.
GGGGTGTCTGAGTGTCGCAGAGCTTGTGGGTATTGGAACGGGAAAGCCGGCTGCAGAGACAGAGCCGACAGTAAGCTCGCAGCTCGGGGTGACCTTGAACCGGTGGCAGGCTCGGTGAGCTCGGAGCTCGGCCGGAGGTCAGGCAGACGGGAGTAACTGGGCGCGGTTCTCTGAGCGCGCACTGAGGAGTGTGGCCCTGGGCTCTCGGCTCCTCCGGGCCGGAGACCAGGAGGCCGCCATTTGTATTCCCGTCCTCCGGAACGCTCAGGGAACAAAAGCTCCTGAAAGCAAACCCAAGCGGATTACTCACCCCGGCCCTGGGTAAGGGTGGTGCAATTCCACCTGGGGCAAAGACACTTGAGAATCACTACAACAGGCCCCTCCCACAGAAGATCAACAAGAAATCCAGCTGAGACCAAGTTCACCTACAAAAGAGTGCGGTTTCAATACCAAGGAGAGCAGCAGAATTCTAGAGGAGGAGAAAGCCAAGCACGGAACTCATGGCTTTTTCCCTGTGATTTTTTTTAGTCTTGCGGTTAATTTAACTTTTTTCTTTTTCATTTTTTGTTTTTTTTTCTCACCTTCGGGTAAAATTTTTTTTTAACTGTTACCTTTTTATTTTTTAAAGATTTTTTACTAGTTTATCTAATACATATATTTTCTCTTTTTTATATTTTTCGTAGGTGTTTTCTTTTTTTTAAATTCTTTTCTTTTTTTTTCTTTTTCTTTTTTTTCTTTCTTCCTTTTTGAACCTCTTTTTATCCCCTTTCTCCCCCCTCACGATTTGGGATCTCTTCTAATTTGGTTAAAGCATATTTTCCTGGGGTTGTTGCCACCCTTTTAGTATTTTACTTGCCCCTTCATATACTCTTCTCTGGACAAAATGACAAGACGGAAAAATTCAACACAAAAAAAAGAACAAGAAGCAGTACCGAAGGCTAGGGACCTAATCAATACAGACATTGGTAATATGTCAGATCTAGAGTTCAGAATGACAATTCTCAAGGTTCTAGCCGGGCTCGAAAAACGCATGGAAGATATTAGAGAAACCCTCTCGAGAGATATAAAAGCCCTTTCTGGAGATATAAAAGAACTAAAATCTAACCAAGTGGAAATCAAAAAAGCTATTAATGAGGTGCAATCAAAAATGGAGGCTCTCACTGCTAGGATAAATGAGGCAGAAGAAAGAATTAGTGATATAGAAGACTAAATGACAGAGAATAAAGAAGCTGAACAAAAGAGGGACAAACAGCTACTGGACCAAGAGGGGAGAATTCGAGAGATAAGTGACACCATAAGACGAAACAACATTAGAATAATTGGGATTCCAGAAGAAGAAGAAAGAGAGAGGGGAGCAGAAGGTATACTAGAGAGAATTATTGGGGAGAATTCCCCCAATATGGCAAAGGGAACGAGCATCAAAATTCAGGAGGTTGAGAGAATGCCCCTCAAAATCAATAAGAATAGGCCCACACCCCGTCACCTAATAGTAAAATTTACAAGTCTCAGTGACAAAGAGAAAATCCTGAAAGCAGCCCGGGAAAAGAAGTCTGTAACATACAATGGTAAAAATATTAGATTGGCAGCTGACTTATCCACAGAGACCTGGCCGGCCAGAAGGAGCTGGCATGATATTTTCAGAGCACTAAATGAGAAAAACATGCAGCCCAGAATACTATATCCAGCTAGGCTATCATTGAAAATAGAAGGAGAGATTAAAAGCTTTCAGGACAAACAACAACTGAAAGAATTTGCAAACACCAAACCAGCTCTACAGGAAATCTTGAAAGGGGTCCTCTAAGCAAAGAGAGAGCCTACAAGTGGTAGATCAGAAAGGAACAGAGACCGTATACAGTAACAGTCACCTTACAGGCAAAACAATGGCACTAAATTCATATCTCTCAATAGTTACCCTGAATGTTAATGGGCTAAATGCCCCTGTCAAAAGACACAGGGTATCAGAATGGATAAAAAAACAAAACCCATCTATATGTTGCCTCCAAGAAACTCATTTTAAGCCCGAAGACACCTCCAGATTTAAAGTGAGGGGGTGGAAAAGAATTTACCATGCTAATGGACATCAGAAGAAAGCAGGAGTGGCAATCCTTATATCAGATCAATTCGATTTTAAGCCAAAGACTATAATAAGAGATGAGGAAGGACACTATATCATACTCAAACGGTCTGTCCAACAAGAAGATTTAACAATTTTAAATATCTATGCCCCCAACGTGGGAGCAGCCAACTATATAAACCAATTAATAACAAAATCAAAGAAACACATCAACAATAATACAATAATAGTAGGGGACTTTAACACTCCCCTCACTGAAATGGACAGATCATCCAAGCAAAAGATCAGCAAGGAAATAAAGGCCTTAAACGACACACTGGACCAGATGGACATCACAGATATATTCAGAACATTTCATCCCAAAGCAACAGAATACACATTCTTCTCTAGTGCACCTGGAACATTCTCCAGAATAGATCACATCCTCGGTCCTAAATCAGGACTCAACCGGTATCAAAAGATTGGGATCATTCCCTGCATATTTTCAGACCACAATGCTCTAAAGCTAGAACTCAACCACAAAAGGAAGTTTGAAAAAAACCAAAATACATGGAGACTAAACAGCATCCTTCTAAAGAATGAATGGGTCAACCGGGAAATTAAAGAAGAATTGAAAAAAATCATGGAAACAAATGATAATGAAAATACAACGGTTCAAAATCTGTGGGACACAACAAAGGCAGTCCTGAGAGGAAAATATATAGCGGTACAAGCCTTTCTCAAGAAACAAGAAAGGTCTCAGGTACACAATCTAACCCTACACCTAAAGGAGCTGGAGAAAGAACAAGAAAGAAACCCTAAGCCTAGCAGGAGAAGAGAAATCATAAAGATCAGAGCAGAAATTAATGAAATAGAAACCAAAAAAACAATAGAACAAATCAACGAAACGAGGAGCTGGTTCTTTGAAAGAATTAATAAAATTGATAAACCCCTGGCCCAACTTATCAAAAAGAAAAGAGAAAGGACCCAAATAAATAAAATCATGAATGAAAGAGGAGAGATCACAATTAACACCAAAGAAATACAAACTATTATAAGAACATACTATAAGCAACTCTATGGCAATAAATTTGACAATCTGGAAGAAATGGATGCATTCCTAGAAACATATAAACTACCACAACTGAACGAGGAAGAAATAGAAAGCCTGAACAGACCCATAACCAGTAAGGAGATTGAAACAGTCATTAAAAATCTCCAAACAAACAAAAGCCCAGGGCCAGACGGCTTCCCGGGGGAATTCTACCAAACATTTAAAGAAGAACTAATTCCTATTCTCCTGAAACTGTTCCAAAAAATAGAAATGGAAGGAAAACTTCCAAACTCATTTTATGAGGCCAGCATCACCTTGATCCCAAAACCAGACAAGGATCCCACCAAAAAAGAGAGCTATAGACCAATATCCTTGATGAACACAGATGCGAAAATACTCAACAAAATACTAGCCAATAGGATTCAACAGTACATTAAAAAGATTATTCACCACGACCAAGTGGGATTTATTCCAGGGCTGCAAGGTTGGTTCAACATCCACAAATCAGTTAATGTGATACAACACATCAATAAAAGAAAGAACAAGAACCATATGATACTCTCAATAGATGCTGAAAAAGCATTTGACAAAGTACAGCATCCCTTCCTGATCAAAACTCTTCAAAGTGTAGGGATAGAGGACACATACCTCAATATCATCAAAGCCATCTATGAAAAACCCACCGCAAATATCATTCTCAATGGAGAAAAACTGAAAGCTTTTCCACTAAGGTCAGGAACACGGCAGGGATGTCCATTATCACCACTGCTATTCAACATGGTACTAGAGGTCCTAGCCTTAGCAATCAGACAACAAAAGGAAATTAAAGGCATCCAAATCGGCAAAGAAGAAGTCAAATTATCACTCTTCGCAGATGATATGATACTATATGTGGAAAACCCAAAACACTCCACTCCAAAACTGCTAGAACTTATACAGGAATTCAGTAAAGTGTCAGGATATAAAATCAATGCACAGAAATCAGTTGCATTTCTCTACACCAACAGCAAGACAGAAGAAAGGGAAATTAAGGAGTCAATCCCATTTACAATTGCACCCAAAACCATAAGATACCTAGGAATAAACCTAACCAAAGAGACACAGAATCTATACTCAGAAAACTATAAAGTACTCATGAAAGAAATTGAGGAAGAAATGGAAAATGTTCCATGCTCCTGGATTGGAAGAATAAATATTGTGAAAATGTCTATGCTACCTAAAGCAATGTACACATTTAATGCAATTCCTATCAAAGTACCATCCATCTTTTTCAAAGAAATGGAACAAATAATTCTAAAATTTATATGGAACCAAAAAAGACCTCGAATAGCTAAAGGGATATTGAAAAAGAAAGCCAACGTTGGTGGCATCACAATCCCGGACTTCAAGCTCTATTACAAAGCTGTCATCATCAAGACAGCATGGTACTGGCACAAAAACAGACCCATAGATCAATGGAACAGAATAGAGAGCCCAGAAATAGACCCTCAACTCTATGGTCAACTCATCTTCGACAAAGCAGGAAAGAATGTCCAGTGGAAAAAAGACAGCCTCTTCAATAAATGGTGCTTGGAAAATTGGACAGCCACATGCAGAAAAATGAAATTGGACCATTTCCTTACACCACACACGAAAATAGACTCAAAATGGATGAAGGACCTCAATGTGCGAAAGGAATCCATCAAAATCCTTGAGGAGAACACAGGCAGCAACCTCTTTGACCTCAGCCGCAGCAACATCTTCCTAGGAACAACGCCAAACGCAAGGGAAGCAAGGGCAAAAATGAACTATTGGGATTTCATCAAGATCAAAAGCTTTTGCACAGCAAAGGAAACAGTTAACAAAATCAAAAGACAACTGACAGAATGGGAGAAGATATTTGCAAACGACATATCAGATAAAGGACTAGTGTCCAGAATCTATAAAGAACTTAGCAAACTCAACACCCAAAGAACAAATAATCCAATCAAGAAATGGGCAGAGGACATGAACAGACATTTCTGCAAAGAAGACATCCAGATGGCCAACAGACACATGAAAAAGTGCTCCATATCACTCGGCATCAGGGAAATACAAATCAAAACCACAATGAGATATCACCTCACACCAGTCTGAATGGCTAAAATCAACAAGTCAGGAAATGACAGATGCTGGAGAGGATGCGGAGAAAGGGGAACCCTCCTACACTGTTGGTGGGAATGCAAGCTGGTGCAACCTCTCTGGAAAACAGCATGGAGGTTCCTCAAAATGTTGAAAATAGAACTGCCCTATGACCCAGCAATTGCACTATTGGGTATTTACTCTAAAGATACAAATGTAGTGATCCAAAGGGGCACGTGTACCCGAATGTTTATAGCAGCAATGTCCACAATAGCCAAACTATGGAAAGAACCTAGATGTCCATCAACAGATGAATGGATCAAGAAGACGTGGTATATATACCCAATGGAATACTATGCAGCCATCAAAAGAAATGAAATCTTGCCATTTGCGACAACATGGATGGAACTAGAGCGTATCATGCTTAGTGAAATAAGTCCAGCGGAGAAAGACAACTATCATATGATCTCCCTGATATGAGGAAGTGGTGATGCAACATGGGGGCTTAAGTGGGTACGAGAAGAATAAATGAAACAAGATGGGATTGGGAGGGAGACAAACCATAAGTGACTCTTAATCTCACAAAACAAGCTGAGGGTTGCTGGGGGGAGGGGGTTTGGGAGAAGGGGGTGGTATTATGGACATTGGGGAGGGTATGTGTTTTGGTGAGTGCTGTGAAGTGTGTAAACCTGGTGATTCACAGACCTGTACCCCTGGGGATAAAAATATATGTTTATAAAAAATAAAAAATTATATTAAAAAAATGTAAAAATTGATAGAAATATATACATATATTAAAAGCATAGCAGTAAAGACAGCTTTTAACACATCCCTCAGCTTGTGACAAGTTATACTAATAAATGGTCAATACGATTACCAAACATCAAAATGCATTAACTAGTAGAAAGATAATGATTTGTCAAATATTGTAATCAAAAGCGACTAGATTTTTTTTCAAGAACTTGCAATGCCTTTATGAAATTTCAAATGTAGAAAGTCTGTTCAGATAAAAATCTGTAACTACAACAACAAAAACAGAAATTCTATGTGAAAATTAATAACAAGATTCTGCTACATAGAAAGTTTTAAGTATTCTCTAAACAACATTTAAATCATGGTTAGAAAACCAAAGCTATTAATAATAGTTACAAATTAAATACTAACAAATTTAACTCAACAATAACTTAAAACATTAAGATAACTTTATTAATTAGGGTTCATTATTGAAGTTGAATGAATTTAATAATGCTATTGATCATATCTACAGTGAAAGTAATTATACATTTTTAAATCCTAAAAATTAAGTTTGATTAAATTTATCATCTATTCCTCATAAATCTCTTAACCAACTTGAAGTGGAAGGTACTTCCATAATATGTTAAGGAATAAAATTTAAGACAAGTAATTAAGATTGTATGTAATGGCAAAAATTTTAAGACATTTTCATTAAAATTAAAAGGAAATAGAGTTCCTTAAGTTCTATAGGAAGAATTAAAAATGTATTTATATTAGAAATTAAAATTATAAGAACTTGAGTAAAAAATTAAAAAACGGCAAGATCTCTATGAAGAAAAATTTAAAGTTAATATGAAAAACATAAATGAAGATTATACAATAGTTTTAATAGATATAAATGTTGCTTTCTCACCGGACCGCTCCATTCCTGGGGTAACTCTAACTCATACTCATCATGAGGCTGTGTTCTTTTGTCTAACTGGGCCACTTTGTTCCTATCACCATTAGTAGCTTCATCTTAGAAATTTGGATCTAGCCTCATTGTTACCTCCCTTGGCTTTTTTTGACAATCCAATTTAATCTAGAAATTCCAAATGTCACCTTTACCCCAAATCACCACCAATCACTCTTAAGTTTTCATAGTAATTATCAATATCCACAATAATTCTGAGTCTAAAGTCATTTTCTGGTTTACTATTTGTTTCATGAATACTAATTTTGCATTTCCCACAATGAGACTAGAAGTTCTAAGAAAGCAGGCAACATACAGTCTTGTCTTCTCCTGTGTCCCCAAAGCTAGAACAGGGCCCAACCCAAAAGAGGTGCATAATAAAATTCTGTTATAGTCATTAATCAGCATGTCTAGACACATCTTCTCATAACTGGTTGGTGCAGCTTCTAAAAGTTGATTTATAGATCCACTAGTTGAATTAATGTTTATAATATCTAAGCCTGGGAAGAAAAAGTAGTCACTGGAGAAGAGCTGGGTCTGTTTTGAAGACAGTTTCCCCACCATCCCTCACCTCTATAGGAACCTTAAGGTGAGAGAACCTGAATGCTGTGTCTGAGACTACTATGGCCTCGAGGGGCTCAGAAACACAAGCTTAGGAATCAGTGCTTCAATATTTTGGTGACAATGTGTGTGAGAAAGGAGTTGTCCTTGTATATGCAAAAATGTGTCTTTGGCAGATTAAGAACTCAGTATTTGAATATTCTTTATAGTGTCATAGGCTTTTGTATATTGCAAGACATAGTAGACAACATTCTTAGAGTGGCTGTCAATGTTATCAAAGCAGACTTTAGACAAAACAGGAATGAACACATGTAGCAGCTACCAGCCATCAACAGCTTCTAGTGAGTGAGGTAGATTTATGGCAAATAATCTAAGAAAGCTGGAAAACATTATATCAAACATTTTAAAAGTTAGGTGCAATTAACAAACTTCTAGAAAAAGTTCAGTTAAGAAACCACTTCAAAAACAAATAGATAATTTGCATAGCCTATACCTACTAACAAAATTAATTCATCAGATTATGTCTTCCCACAAAAATGCACTAGACTTACTTGGCTTTATTGGTGAATCCTACTAAGTATGAAAAAATAAATGATGATCTGTGCCACAAAGAAGAAGAGGGGAAATAAGTCACAACTCATTTATGGGATTAGTGTAACATTAATACCAAACCAGATCAGGATAGGATGGGAGAAAAATTTTCAGATCAATCTCATTCTTGAATAGAAACACAAAAATCCAAAAGGAAAATCAGCAAACAATAGAAAGCATTATGAAGAATTTGAGGTTAACCCAGAATTTCAGGGTTGGTTTAACACAAAGAGTTTGTTAATGTAATTCACTACATTAAGACACTAAAGGAAAAAAATCCAAATAATCATTTGGATAAATGCAGAGAGAAAAATGTAAAATACAAATCTATATTCTTTCATGTTAAGTCCCTTAACATAAGGAAAAAAAGGAAACTTTCTCAAAATATGATAAAGAATACTTACCCTAAACTTATACATGAAATATATTAAAATAATTTATTCCAGACATTATAAATCCTGACTATGTATATCCACTGTGAACAACTGTATCCATCTTTTATAGAAGGTTCTAGTCAGAGTAAGAGAAGATAAAGAAATAGTATGCAAGAACTGAAAAAGAAGAAACAAATATTTTTTAATGGGCACATTATGATACTTTGAATAAAAAACCAAAAATCTATAGATAAATAATTATAATTAATATCCAGTTGGTGTCTTCTGCCTGCTTAGAGATCCAGAAGTGTATAATCCTACATCTCAGGCTGATTCCATAGGTATTCAGAGTGTTCTGGTAGATATTTTGCTCGCTTCAGGAGACCGGTTGAAACAGGGTCTCCTACTTCTCTAGCATTTTGCCCCTCTCCTCCCTACAATTCAAGTTATTGTAAGGAGAGCAAAAATTACAAGAGGGATTTAAGTTACTAAACTGTTGGGTAGAATGGAGAAGCAATGGAGTTTACATGGTATCATGGAGAGACCAGGGAGGACAGGGAAGGAGATCAGGGACCATAAGAAGCAATGCCTACTCCAGAAGGAGATCTGGTGATCTACCCCAGTGTCAGGCATTCCTTTAAAAGACTCCAGCCTTGCCAAAGCCTACATTCTTCTGAGACCAAGTGCCTCTGCGCCAAGTTACTACCTACTCAGGACAGAGCCAGAATGTGCTTCCAGTTACCAGCACCACCTTTGTTAGAATCCTCAGTTTCCTGAAGTAATTGCTCCTTTGGTTGTTACCATTAGGAAAGCCCAGAGTTGCCTGTGGAAGCCTTTGGCTTCTATTTTACTCCAGCATCCTTCTCTCTCCCTTTTTGAGAGTGTTGCCTTTGGCAGAAGCTAATCATACTTGAGCTCTCACTGGGAAATACATTTTTAAAGCACCTAGCTCCAATGGTAGAGAGAGAGTACAGGAAGGCGAGTGTGGGCCTAGAACCAGTAGAAAATGACAGGTGGAGTTAATAAGAGAGATGAGGAAGTTTGCTAGATGTGGAACTAGATTTAGTCACTATAGAGGGGCACCGGGGTGGCTCCGTGGGTTAGAGCCTCTGCTTTCAGCTTAGGTCATGATCCCAGGGTCCTGGGATAGAGCCCACATGGCGGGGGGGGGGGAGGGGCCTCTGCTCAGCAGGGAGCCTGCTTCCCCCTCTCTCTGCCTTTCTCTCTGCCTACTTGTGATCTCTCTCTCTGTCAAATAAATAAATAAAATCTTAAAAAAAAATAAAGTCGCTATACAAAAATAAATTAAGTTTTAATATAAATGATCAATCAGAAATTAAGTACTAAAATAGAATTTAAAACTTTAATAAAAATGGATAACTATGGAAGATGCTAAAGCACTAAAATAATAGGACTAAAAGTAAAATTATGAAACTTTATCATAAGACATTAAAGAATACCTGAATGAATATCAAATTACAGCAAGATTAGACTCAGTATTACCAATATGTAAAATTTCTCTAAATTGGCATGTAGGATCAATGCAACTTCAATCATCATTATATCCTCTTTTTGTCATTTTGTTTGTTTTAACAACTCTAAAATTTATATGGAAGATCTAGGTCCAAGTCACACCTAGAACAGAATTACAAAATTGTTCTATGTTGAGATTTGAGTGTATATGCGTGTGTGTGTGTGTGTGTGTGTGTGTGTGTGTGTGTATAAATTAAGATCAAGTTATGGTAAGTGGAACAGACTGCAGTACCCAAACTTATATATATATATGCCAAATTGATATATTATAGAACTATCACTATCAATCAATAGGAAAATTATAGACTATTAAAAATATGCTAGCAAAATTAGTTGATGTTATTTTAAAAACTAATTGGGATTCCTGTCTCTCATTCTATACAAAATCATCTCCATGAAGACCAAATATATAGCAAAATTAAAACTTTTATAAGGAAACATGAGGTAGGAAATAATGATATCTGTCTATCATAAGTCAGTATTAGACAAAATATAAATTGAAGAAACAAGTATTTTAAAAATAACAGCCAACAAATACTTGTACCCAGAGACTACAGATAATTTTTACATATTAAATACAAATAATTCAATAGAAAATGAAAAAAAGCATTTCATGAAAAAGAAAATATGTCTGTTCCAATAAACACATGAAAGGATACTCAGCCTAATTAGTCTTTGTAAAATACCTCTTACAGCCACTACATAATACAATTTTGCACCCACCAGACAGAAAATATTTAAAAGTCTGGCAATATTAAATGTGAGCATGAGGAACAAATATTGGTAAACTGTAATTTGACAAAATAACTTTGGAAAATTATTTGACATTATCTGGTAGAAATTAAAGATGTGCATATCCCATGGCACCAATATTCAACTTCTGAAATAAAGCTTGAGAAACTCTTGCACATATAGAGACCTCACATAGATGTTCACGGAGGTCTGGTTTGTCTTAGCAAAACCTGGAAACAATCAAAGAGTTCACTGAAAGGAAAATGATTAAGTAAATGTTTATGTAGTTAACATACTGGCTTACTATAAAGCATAGAATATTCCAGAAATCTAAGACACTCGGGCACCTGGGTGGCTCAGTCACTTAAGCCTCTGCCTTTGGCTCAGGTCATGATCTCAGGGTCCCTGCTCAGCAGGGAGCCTGCTTCCCCCTCTCTCTCTGCCTGCCTCTCTGACTGCTTGTGATCTCTGTCAAATTAAAAGAAAGAAAGAAAGAAAGATAGAAAGAAAGAAAGAAAGAAAGAAAGAAAGAGAGAGAGAGAGAAAGAAAGAAGAAAGAAGTCTAAGACGCTTAAATGCAGGGGAGAAAAAATATATTTCTCAGACACTGCTAGTGGAAGCTCACGTGGTTAAAGAATAAACTTGGACTACCTTGTCCTGTGGTATAGCCATGCCAGATAATTTACCCCAACTCCATCCCCTCACATACTCACGCCCTGATCTCATCCCAAAATGTACTTTCTCACTTGTGACAGAAACAAATTCCACCTAAGTTTGCAAAGGAAGACATTTACCAGTCTCTCCCAGGAAGGTTAGGAACAGTGTGAATATGTTCTTGTCAAAGTCCTTATACTAATTTTCAGGGCTGCACATATTCTAACCACCGTCTATCTCTTTGGTCCTGATTTCAACTCCAACTACTCCTTACTTTGCTTTTTCTGTTCTATATGACTCCTCAAACCCACCCAGCAAGTTGTCAGCTCAGGGCCTTTGAACTGGCTATTCCTTGTAGCTTAAAAGCTATGCACAGGCTCACTCTTTCACTTTATTCAAGGCTATTCATCACCACAATAATTCTTCCTTGATTACTTGATATAAAATTGTAACTTTATCCTTCATCCTCAGGAGTCCATATACCTTCATCAATGCTCTATTTTTTTTCAACAATGCCAATCAGCTTCTATATTACAGTTTTGTTTGCTTTTTTACGTATTTATTCATTGACTCTCTCTTCCAAATACAATGTATCTGCCATAAAGTCAGGCACGCTATTTTTTTCTTTTTGTGTAATGATGTTTCCTTGGTCTATTTTAAATAGTATCTTAATGCTGAGTGCATGACTTATCAAATAGATATGATTTTACTCTTATGAATTCTGGCTGTTACTGTCAAGAAACACCCTCACTGTCCCTACTGCAATGAACAAACACCGCTATGTTATATATACATATTCCCACATTCACAGAATATCCCCATATTCTGGGAATGTGCCCTTACATTACAAACTCAGTGCAGCCATTTTGCAATAAAAATTTCTGTTTATTTCAGTCTTACCATGAATCACAAATCCTTTATCTATAAAATTGAGCCAGAACATATTACCATTAGACAGATGCTTGCTGGTTTGCATGCTTGTTGAGACATATAATACTGGACTATGATGCTTGCTTTCCATGCAAAACATTTATTCCAGTATAGGAAATAAATATTCTGCTTAAAATTTTTTTAAAGATTTTATTTATTTATTTGACAGAGAGAGAGATCACAAATAGGCAGAGAGACAGACAGAGAGAGAGATGAGGAGAAGCAGGCTCCCTGCTGAACAGAGAGCCCTATGCGGGACTCGATCCCAGGCCCCTGGGATCATGACCTGAGCCGAAGGCAGAGGCTTAACCCACTGAGCCACCCAGGTGCCCCTCTGCTTAAAATTTTTGAGATAATAACTAGATCACCACATATTATCTATCTTTCCATGTACTGGAAAAAAAAAACCTCTTAGAAAAAAGTTCACTACAGTTTATTCTAGCAGTAATAAATATCCTTGGGTTTGTTTATTTTTTATAGATAAGAGAAATGAAATCTATCTAAGTTATCAAAAACAGAAATGCTAGAATGACAAGTTGAGAACAAAAGAATAATAAATCTGTGGCACATGGTGTCATGTATCTGAGAGTTCTGAAGGTTCTAAAGTACAAACCTTTATCTTTACAAAAGATAATTAATACTAAAACAATAATTTTCTAGAAGCACTCAAAGTTGTCTAACTTTGTTGTGGAACTTAATTTTTTTTAAAAAGATTTTATTTATTTATTTGACAGAGATAGACACAGCAAGAGAGGGAACACAAGCAGGGGGAGTGTGAGAGGGAAAAGCAGGCCTCCCACAGAGCAGGGAGCCCAATGTGGGGCTTGATCCCAGGACCCTGAGATCATGACCAGAGCCAAAAGCAGCTGCTTAATGACTGAGCCACCCAGGCACCCCTGTTTTAGAACTTTAAAGATGAGGGAATTATGGACCAGTAGGATTTATAATTGCTACTCCCTTTTCCCTCAATAAAAATCACAAGGTAACTGAAAGAAAAAATAAACCTAGTAATAAAATACATAAGTGAGTGTAATTACCCAGGAATAAACTATTACATTTCTTATGAAGGCACAAAAAACACTGGCCTCAATAGGTGAAAACTAACATGTAAGCCATCTCAAAACTACAACATATATGTGAAAGAGTTCAAAACAACAATGAATAAAGAAAGGAAAGTTAGCCTTTTAAAAATCAAAAGAAATTTTATAATTTCTTAGTGAAAAGATGAAAAAATAATTAACCTTGCATTATAGAAAGTCATAGATTAAATATGAAGTGAGAGCTACAACACAAAGCTAAAATAAGCAACTAAACCCAAACTGGGGAAAAAAATAGTTAACTTAAGGGCCATAGTCCCTATCTTAGCACTACAATTCCTAAAAATGTCTTTAACAGCTATATATATCTCTCCACCATACATATTGAAACTTTTAAACATATATGGTAATATTTTTTAAGGACATTAAATAAGATTATTTAGTTTCTCTTTTATGCATTAACATTATTATAGAAAAGAACAAGTTTAAATATTTCTTAGGTGCTTAGTATAGATAAGTGTAGTAAACAGTCTTTTAAGATGGTTCCATAGTTCCCAAGGACTCCTGCCTCATTATTCAGGTCCCTCTATATGTGTGGACCTGGACCCAGTGACTTGAATTTAACCAATGGAGTACAGCAAAAGCAATGGAATGTCACCTCCGTGATTAAGTTACAAAAGATTGTGACTTCCATCTTGCTAGCACATGCTCTCTCTCTAATGTCTTCTTGGCTTATACAGTTTGATGAAGCAAGATGCTGTGCTCAAGAGGTCCATGTCAGTCCCAGCCCAACAAGCAGCAATAAACAGAGAACGTCAGTCCATCAACCCTTGAGGAGCTGATTCATACCAACAACAACACAAGTAGCATGGGAAGTAACTCCTTGCCTAGTCATAGCTCCTTTATGTAAGACCGCCACCCTAGATTACATACTGAATGCAGCTTTGTGAGAGAAGCAGTGGACCAATCTAGCTCCGCTGAGAATCCTGACCCACAGAAACTGTGAGGTAATAAATGAGTTTTAAGCCAGTAAGTTTGGGGCAAGTTGTTAAATTCAGCAGATAAGTAATGCAGTAAGAAATATGTATTTAGCACTTCTAATGTGCCGGGCATTTTTCTAAGTGTTTAGCATCTTTTGAAGTGATTTAATCTTTTAAACTCCCCCTTTGAGATAGATGCAGTTATTATCCCAAACATACGCTGAAACAAAGTCACATAGATGAAACATCTTCAAAGTAACATCCTCAGCTAGCAAGCAAAAGATACAGGATGTAAACTCAGCTCATCTCAGATAATCTGACTTTGTTCATTAAAAAAAAATACATAAGTATATGGTCTTCACTATTCTATATCACAGTTCACTTAACTCTCACATCTGACATTTGTATATTTCTCTGTGAGAGATTGAATTTTTTAGCTTATTTCAGGGGTGCCTGGGTGACTCTGTCAGGTAAGCACCTATCTTTGGCTCAGGTCTTAATCTAGGGGTTCTGGGATTGAGCCCCACATCAGGCTCCCTGCTCAGTGGGGAGTCTGATTCTTCCTCTCCCTCTGCTCCTCCACCCCCACTTGTGTAGTCTCTCTCTCTCTCAAATAAATAACTATTTTTAAAAATTAATTACCTTATTTCCTTCAATCCATGAAATAACAGAGTATTTTAAAAATCCTGTTTAAAGAAAGATGGAGGAGGTACCCGACCTGATTTCAAAGTTTGTTTTAAGTTACGCTAATCAAAGTAAGTGAAGCAGAGAAAGTAAATTATCATATGGTTTCACTTACTTATAGAACACAAGGAATAGCATGGAAGACATTAGAAGAAAGAAGGGGAAAATGAAGGAGGGGAATTGAAGGGGGAG
This sequence comes from Mustela putorius furo, assembly GCF_011764305.1. Lineage (NCBI taxonomy): Eukaryota > Metazoa > Chordata > Mammalia > Carnivora > Mustelidae > Mustela > Mustela putorius. Next base: position 3,204,963 of record NW_025421290.1, on the reverse strand, counting down.
AAGAACCATAACAGACTGTGGACTCTGAGAAACAAACTGAGAGTTTTAGAGGGGAGAGGGTGGGGGGATGTGTTGGCTCAGTGATGGGTATTAAGGAAAGCACAGGTTGCATGGAGCACTGGGTGTTATATGCAAACAATGAATCATGGAACACTGCATCAAAAAACTAATGATGTACAGTATGATGACTAACATAACATAATAACAATAACAATAACAACAATAATAACAATAACAACAACAACAACAACAATAATAAAGACAATGTGGTAACACTGTAAGGATAAATAGATCAATCAGAAAGAAAGAGTAGAAAAAGGAATCCACAGATATTTGTTCAATTGATTTTGCACAAAGTCACCAAAGGAAGTCAACAGGTAAAGTCTTTTCTATACACACCAAAACATGAATAGTGGGATAGCATTATAGGAAAAAATTCTCTATAACATAGTCAATATGACTGATACCCTCCAAAGAAAAACAACCCCCACTTAAAAGTGGGCAAAAGCTTTTAACAGAAACTTCACAATAAAAGATGAACAAATGACTAACAAGCACATGAAAAGATAGTTGACATCATCAGTAGTCAAGAAAATGTAAATTTAAAAACATTATATACCATTTTACACATACTCTGATTAACTTTCTACGATTAAAAACACCAAACATTTCTGGGAATGTAGGTCACCTAAAATTCTCATACGTTGTTGGTGAGAAAGTACAATGGTATAACTAATCACTTTTACAAAGTGTTTGGCAATTTCTTAGCTATTTCCTACACCTACCCTGTGACCCAGCAATTCTGTTTCTAGATATATATCCAAGAGAAATGAGTGCAAATGCCTTCCAAAATAAAAAGGTTTGTGAAAGAATGCTTGTGGAAGTTTTTTTCATAATGTGTCCAAACTGAAAATGTCCATCACTGCAGGAAAATTAATTAACAAATTATTATATATTTGTACAATGAAACATAAAGAAAAGAAACAAACTGCTAATCACATGACCTATAAATTTCAAACACCTTGAGTGAAAGAAGCCATATATTGTCTATGTAAATATTGTATGATTTCATTTATATAAGGTTCTTTTTTAAATTTTTTTAAAGAATTTATTTATTTATTTGACAGAGAGATCACAAGTAGTCAGAGAGGCAGACAGAGAGAGAGAGGAGGAAGCAGGCTTTCTGCAGAGCAGAGCCCAATGTGGGACTCGATCCCAGGACTCTAAGATCATGACCTGAGTCGAAGGCAGAGGCTTAACCCACTGAGCCACCCAGGTGCCCAATATATAAAGTTTTAAAAAAAAAAACAAAAACAAAAAGCAAACTAGGGGCATCTGGGTGGCTCAGTGGGTTAAGCTTCTGCCTTCAGCTCAGGTCATAGTCTCAGGGTCCTGGGATTGAGCCCTGCTTCGGGCTCTCTGCTCAGCAGGGAGCCTGCTTCCTCCTCTCTCTCTGCCTACTTGTGATCTCTGTCTGTCAAATAAATAAATAAAATTAAAAAAAAAAAAAAGCACACTAGGACACCTGGGCAGCTCAGTCGGTTGAGCATTCAACTCGATGTCAGCTCAGGTCGTGATCTCAGGGTCCTGGGATAAAGCCCACATAGGACTCTGAGTTCAATGCAGTCAACTTGAGATTCACTCTCCTTCTCCCTCTGCCCCTCCCCACCCACTCATGCTCCCTTTCTTTCTCTCTTTCTTTCAAATAAATCTTTTTAAAAAAAAAAAGAGCAACTAGTCTGTTTGATAGAAAGAGGTATCAGGTGAGTGAGACTCACAAAAAAAGCATCATCAGAAAAGTTTCTGGCGTGATGAAAATATTCTAATATTGATCAACATGATCATTGCATGACCTTTACACCTGTCAAAACTTAATAAAACATATACTTAAGGTCTGTGCATTTTTCTATATTTTAATAACACAAGAAAGAACAAACAAAAAAGCCCTTCATATATGCAAAAAAAAAAAAAAAGAAACTCTGGTAGATTAAGTAATTTGCCCAGGATCACACTGTTAAAACATGGTAATATCTGGCCTGGGTCATAGGTCTGCTGCTTCTAATTTATTGACTTTTTTTTTTTTTAATTTGACAGAGATCGGCACAGAGCCAGGCAGAGAGAGTCGGGGAAGCAGGCTCCCCGCTAAGCAGAGAGCCTGATGTGGGGCTCGATCCCAGGACCCTGAGATCATGACCTGGCCTGAAGTCAGAGGCTTAACCCACTGTGCCACCCAGGTGCCCCTGAAACCTTTTAACTTAAAACCTATCCCAAGCCATGTATTTTAGGTGAAAATATATTTGCTAATCCAGAAAAAAAAAAGCCTTTGGCATCATGATAGTTTCTCCCTTAATATTTTACAGCTGTCTGCTGTCGCTTAATTCAATGTTTTTTTGTTTTTGTTTTTGTTGTTTTGTTTTATTTTGTTTTGGCAGCTTACTTAATCCAGTCTTTTTTAAAGATTTTATTTCTTTATTTGACAGAGAGAGAGAGAGATCACAAGTAGGCAGAAAGGCAGTCAGAGAGAGAGACATGGGGAAGCAGGTTTCCTGCTGAGCAGAGAGCCCAATACAGGGCTAGATCCCAGGACCCTGAGATCATGACCTGAGCCAAAGGCAGAGGCTTAACCCACTGAGCCAGCCAGGTGCCCCCCACCTTTTTGTTTGTTTGTTTGTTTGTTATTGACGTTTCTTATTATGCCAGTTGCTTTCTAGTATGCTTTAGAATAAACACTCATTTCTTTTCAAATGAAATCTTATTCTAACAGCTTGGTAATATATAATGTTTGAGAGGAAAACATAGCTCTTAACATGTATATATTTATGTGTGTGTATGTGCAGTGTATAAACTAGCATGACCTTTTGGTGGGTATATTCAAAACACTTATTAATAGTAAACATGTATAAAAATATCAACTAGAAAGTCCATTATTAGAACTTAATTTCATAGAAAACAATAACAAAGAAAAGTTATTGATTATACCTTCCTTATAACAGCAAAAGAGTAAGAGTAACCAAAACATTTATCTTTGGGGAATTAGTAAATAAATTATGTAACATCATTATAACAGAAACCAAGACATTTCTTGAAACAATGTTATAGATCTATATATGGTGACAGAAAGATCCTTGAGACACAATAAGTGAGAAAGCAGAGTGCCTAAGAATGTGTGTATCACAACTCTATTCAACTGAAAATATGAGCATACAGATATATCTAAGTGCACAGAATGCTTCTAAGAAGACACAGAAGTAATTAAGGAGAAAGGGTTGTAAGAAAGGGATAGAAGGAAGATTCATTTTCACTGGATGATTTTTGACCTGTTAAATGTTTTTTTAAGAGACTGTGTACATTTTTCTTTTACATCCAATAAAAGAGCTCCCAAAGTTTATGTCAACTCATAAATGGCAGTTCCTTTTCTGCGAATAAGAGTGTGTTGAGATGACCCAAGGGCATAGCAGCAAAGGGGTCTAGAACGTAAGCCATGATGACATACTCCTTTCAAAAAGAAATTGGAAAGTATGTTAAAGACCAATTATTCTAAATGCGGAGAAGAGGACGGATTGGCATTTGACATTCTATTGTTCTATAGTTTTTTTCTCCAAGCTCAGGAAGAGAAGGAATAAGAGAGAGAAGAGAGAGGTGAGAAAGGGAGGACAGAAGGAATTAAAGAGAGGGAGAGCGAAGAAGCGTGCAGAGCAATGGAAGGAGACATGAAGAAAGAAAGGAAGAAAAAGAAGAGGGAAAAGCATCTTATATGGAACTCCAAGCAAAACAGGAGAGAGCAACACCACTCTTGATGCAGTTAGGAGGAATGTAGATTCCCAGATTCCTGACCTGGTTCTGTTGCAGCCCCTGTGTATCTCAGAATTTTTGCACTCTTTAGAGCACAGTAAATAACTTCTACTCTGTATCGTAGCAGGCCTCAGTGTTTGCAGTTAATATTCACTCTCTGGACACGCTAATATCTCCATCAGTGGGCAATCTCCAATGAGATCAAGACGTGTTTACATGCAAATTCTGGTCTTGAGAGCCACATTGGAGTTGCTTACCCTCAGCGTGTATTAAGTTTTCCATTTAAAGTTAATAAGGGTACACAAGGATACAAACTCGCCTCATACCACTGGGGCTGGAGTAGAGAGTGAATAATATTAGATATTAAAAAAAATCACAAATTCTATAATATGACATCTATGGGAAAAATGGCTGCCTTTGGTTGTGAGGGATATGGAAGTTAGCATTTATTCTTCATGTGCAGTTTTTGGGAGAAACTACCATCTGCTGAATTTTTTAACAGTGGACAGTGGTAGAAAAGTAAAGAGAAAGAAAATCTATCTCAAGTAAGTGAGTTAACTGCTGACTTAGCTGGATCATAACCTGAATAATCCTTAGATTCAGTCATTTTTAAAAAACTTATAAGGAAATCTTTCCTGGGAGTCCATTTACATAAGAGTCTGAGAAACTTACCTGAAAAGGAGTCATTCTATGATAACATGAATTCAATTTGTACAACATCCTACAAGGTAAGTAGTGGCCAGTACTGGGGTATTCTTGCTTGAGTCTTAGGGCAAAAAGTCTGCAGTAAAAACACAGGTAGGGGCACCTGGGTGGCTCAGTCAATTCTGAAATTCTTAATTTCAGCTCAGGTTATGAACTCAGGGTCCTGGGATCAAGCCCCACATTGGGCTCTGCACTGGGTTGGGTGTGCAGCCTGCTAGAGATTCTCTCTCTCTCTCCCTCTGCCCCTCTCCATACTCTACCCCCATTCTTGAGCAAAGTGCACACTCTTTCTCTCTAAAAACAAACACAAAACCACAGGTAAAACCTTTTCACTCTGACACTGAAAAAGCAAAGTATGCAACAAAAAATGGGTGCAAGCGCCTTCTGAGAGGAATTGGGGATATTAATAGAACTTGCTGTAAAAGAACTGTGACTGAAATAGCCAAGAACAATCCTCAGTTATAGACAGATGCAAGAGGGGAGAAGAATCAGTGATGGCATCACCCTTGGGCTCTGGCAAGAGTAGCTGTTTGTTTACATCACTGGGAACCAAACATATCACTACAGAATGTTGGCATGACCGAGGAATAAAATGGTAGGTGCTAAAGGGAAATTAAAAGACTAGTATATAATAGACAACAAATAATGTTAAATTATTAGAAATTAAAAGACTAGTATATAATAGACAACAAATAATGTTAAAAATGAAGTGTTTGGATAATAACATAAAAGCAATATTAGCTTACAGTACATAGGAAAGAATCTGTTAAAAGCCCATAAGAAATAAAGCATCAATGAGTGGTGCCATTTCATGTATTATCTGATATATTTCTCCAAAACAGACAATGTTTTCACTTAATGTTAGAGTTCCTAAGGCTCTGGTGTCCCCTTTTTTCCTCTTCACTCTTTCCATAGAGAAATGCCTCCATATATCCCTGCCCTATTTTCTATCTGTCCTATGACTTTAAAATTCATATCTTCATCCCAGACCTCTCCTCTGGGCTTCAGACCCATAAAGCCAAATATCTATATTTCAGATACCTAAAAAGTATCATAAAATGGTATGTGGAATAATTAAGATCCTTCCCATACCTTGAAGAAAGCCATTTTCCAATGTTTCTTCCTTCAATTACTGATGTCACCGTATTTCCTGCACTTCATGCTACAAATCTACCAGTCTCTTTTGGTGCCTCTATCATTTTCATCCATGGCAAACTCCCTCAGTGCCTTTTGGTCTGTCTTCATGACTACCTCTTTAGTCCAAGCTAACAGCAAGCATCTCTTATCAAGAATCTTTCTCCAGCCTCCTAATTCATCTGCCCTCCCCCTATGACCAATTTCTTTTTTACAAATTGTAAGATATAGGATGACGCTTTCAAAATTCAAGTGTAATCATATCACCCTGATATTTAAAACCCAACAGCAGCTTCATACCATTTTTTGGATAAAGACCAAAATCTTTAACCCGGCATGTGATGGCCTTGCATTGTCTGGGCCCTGACAAGTTTTTAAGATTTATCAATATTTCCTCATTATCTGCTTGCTCCAGACACTGTGGCTTTCTTTCAGAGCCTGAGATTCAACACTTTCTCTCTATTGTTAAGACCCTTGCTTAGGTTTCCTCTTCCGCTCAGAACACTCTCCCCTTCCCCAAGCCCACCGTTGTCCCCTCCATGCTTCTACTCCCAATTCACTCTCAGTCCTCTGTAAACTCTGGCATAAGAAAAAATATTCCTTGAGCCTCCCCCATTCTATACTGAATACTTGAGCACACATTTTCAGAAGGCAACATAACTTTCCTCTCAAACACTTGGGCAAGTGTGAATTATACATTTAACAATGTGACTGTAGGTTTAATGTGTGCCTTCCCTCATGAGACTGTGAGCTCCACAAGGCCAGAGACATCCTCTGGTGTTTATCTGAGCAACAAATCCCCAACATTGCCCAAAATCATTTTTTTATATAAATTATAGACAGATACCATGAAACTACTTTGTATTAGTCCTCACAGCCTCTAGAATTGTGTACTAACATGAAATAGATCCTCTCTTTTTCTCTCTCTTTGAAACAGAGCTGTACACACAGTAAAGCTTACAGCATAATTCCTTCCCACGGAACCCGGTGGCTTCCCTTTACTCCTCTCTATGAACCAAATACATAGTTCTATGTTTTGTAGGTTTATATATTTCTTGAGCCATTCTAAATGAGATATGCACATAGGGTGATTCAAATGGTTCTCAGCAATTCTTAAAATTCAGGCAGGTATTTCTTCTGATGAAAAATCTGTAAGCAACATTCAGGCAGTTGTTGATGATGGCTATCTCTGGGCACAACCAGCACAGCTATCATGACTCCTCAGAACAAGCAAAATATAGCACTAGTGTCCATAACACTAGACAGTCTACAGAGGTCTTACGGATATTTCATTTTGCTTGACTTCCTGATACCGAGCAAGGCAATGTAGAGAAAGTTCTCCTTGCTGACTTCGTCTGCTTCAATGGCCGATCAGATTCAGTCCCTTTACTGCCAGCCCCACTGACCATACAGTCCTCGCCCCATCCCAGGCTAGATGATGCTTACCTACTCTCCCGGAGGTCAATGTGGTATTTATCTTACTACTCTACACTAATTTCAAATCTCTCAGATAATTTGACTTTTTTTATTTTCAAGGGCATTTTTTTTTCCTATATGTGAATCCTTGTGGTTTTGTTTTGTTCTGTTTTTGAGAGAGAGAAAGAGAGAGCGAGAGAGCAAGCTCACATTTGTGAGCAATGAGGGAGGAGGGGCAAAGGGAGAGGGAGACTGAGAATCTTAAGCAGACTCCACACCCAGTGCACAGCCCGACTCAGGGCTTGATCTCACAACCCTGAGATCATGACCTGAGCTGAAACCAAGAGTTAGACACTTAACTGACTGAGCCACCCAGGTGCCTCCAAATATTTGTTTTTTTAAATGAATAGTTTTGACTTTTAGAATGATTGTACTGATGTGGCTTTTGGAACTCACTTTGGAATTCTAAAGACTTTATTTATTTATTTGACAGAGATCACAAGTAGGCAGAGAAGCAGGCAGCCTGCTGAGAGGAAGAAGCAGGCTCCCTGCGGAGCAGAGAGCTCGATGTGGGGCTCGATCTCAGGACCCTGGGATCATGACCTGAGCTGAAGGCAAAGGCTTTGAGCCACCCAGGCGCCCCTTACTTTGGAATTCTAAATCAAAATATTGACTGGATCTTTCTCTTCATGTTCTTGCCATAAAAATTTTATTCTCCTACAGATGATGTAAGTGTCTTTGATTACACAGAAAAAGAAAAGTACATTTGCGAGTATTATAGTATATCATCTCACTACACATGTTCATTAAGCACCTACATTAAGCCAGGGAAATGGGACATGAATCTCAGGAATATCCTCTCAATGAGTGTTCTCCTTCAGTCACACGGTCAACAAGGAAATACTTGTGTAAATCACTTGAAAAGTGAAAGCAGCCAGCCACGTGTGTCACACTTACAGCATGAATAAGTGGTTTAATGAAAAGAATATTCCTCCAAAAAGAAACCTAAGGACCATTTAAGTTACCATAAACAGGAAGAACTGTAATCATCTAGAACATTATATTTAGATTATGAAGTGGTATGCTTTATGATTTTTTTAAAAGATTTTTATTTATTTATTTGACAGACAGAGGTCACAAGTAGGCAGAGAGGCAGGCAGAGAGAGAGAGAGGAGGAAGAAGGCTCCCTGCAGAGCAGAGAGCCCGATGTGGGGCTCGATCCCAGGACCCTGAGATCATGAGCTGAGCCAAAGGCAGAGGTTTTAACCCACTGAGCCAACCAGGCAACCCTATGATTCTTTTTCGTATTAGCTTCATTTTGGTTTCATTTTATGTTCCTTCCTTTGTTTTTTCATATTTTTCCTGTCTCACACATTTCTAAATTATGTTGTATGTGTTATATATGTATGTTATGTGGTGTATTTTCTGTATTATTATATAATTTTTTTTATTTTTTATAAACATATGTTTTTATCCCCAGGGGTACAAATTATCGATTTCCTTTACATATTTTTGGAACAAGAGAGTAGTAAAATAACTAGGCATAATGCAAAAATAGGGCATTTCAGAAAAAGTTAAAGATATACACATGCATGTTAAGAGTGGAGAAGCAGATCAGCAGCTAGTCTAATCCAACAATACCATTTTACCCAAATAATTATTGTCTCTGGAGGGTCTTTTTATCCTTATAAAGTACATTCTCAACCAAAAGTGCTCAGTATGCATGGGGTGCCTGGGTGGCTCAGTTGGTTAAGCATCCAACTGTTGATTTTGGCCCAGGTCCTGATCTCAGAATGGTGAGATTGAGGCCCTGCTGGGCTCCCCTCTCAGTGGGGAGTCTGCTTGAGATTCTCCCCTATGTCTGTCCCCCCATGCCATCTCTCTCTCTCTCTCTCAAATAAGTAAATAAATATTTTAAAAAGTAGTTCTCAGTATGCATTAAAATCAGATGTGTTATATACCCAGTAGTGCAATTTATATAATGGAATATTACTCAGCCATCAGAAAGGATAAATATCCAACTTTTGTATCAACATGGACGCAACTGGAGGAGATTATGCTGAGTGAAATAAGTCAAGCAGAGAAGGACAGTTATCATATGGTTTCACTTATTTGTGGAACATAAAGAATAGAATGGAGGATATTAGGAGAAGGAAGGGGAAAAAAGGGGGAATTAGAAGGGGAAATGAACCATGAGAGACTATGGACTCTAGGAAACAAACTGAGGATTACAGAAGGGAGGGGTGGAGGGGATGGGCTAGCCCAGTGATGGGTATTAAGGATGGTACGTATTGCACAGAGCACTGGGTGTTATATGCAAACAATGAATTATGGAACACTACATCAAAAACTAATGATGCACTCTGTGGTGACTAACATAACATAGTAATAAAAAAAATAAAGCTCATTGAGGGCAAACAAAAAAAAAGCAGATGTGGACAAATTCACATGGGCTGAAATATATGAAATAAGTTGAGAAGAATGGCTCTGCCCTGGGGCATGGCAAGCATTGCAGTCATGAATATAATATTTGGATAGGAGTTTAGGTCATGGAGAAAGTAAAAGAAATATTGATATCAGATCACCAAGAAGAGAGACATTAATGTAGGGCATATACAGGAACAACAAAAAGAGATTCCCAGACTGCTGGTCAGGAAGATATACACCATCAGAAAAAGTGCAGAAGAAAAAAAAAAGTGCAGAAAAAACAGATTGAGAGAAGAATAAAAGCTCTATTTCTACATATTAGATTAAATGGTGGGAGATGCAGTACATAAAATGAATAATAATTGAAAATATTTAGAACATGTCTTAGCTCAGACTGTTCTAACAAAATACTACAAATTAGGTGACTTAAATGGCAGACATTCATTTCTCACAATTTTGGAGGCTGGAAAGTCCAAAATCCTGGTGCTAGCAAATTCAGTTCTTGGTAAAGACCCTCTTCCTGGCTTGTAGAAAGCTGCCTTCTCATGTATCCCCACAGGGCAAAGGGAGGAAGTTCTGGGGTCTCTTTCTCTTCTTATAAGGGCACTAATCCCATGATGGGGCTCCACCTACAGGATCTCATCTAAACCTAATTACCCTCCAAAGGCCTCACTTCCTAATGTAATCACACTTGTGATTAGGCTTTCAACAAATGATCAAGGGCACAAGCCTTCCGTTTGTAACAGAGCATGTTGCAAGAAAATGAGGGGCAGATAATGCAATCAAGGCAAGACCACTTGAGGCATTCACAGAAAAAAACGGAATAAATGCCAAAAGGAGTTAACATGTTGTAAGATACTGACCACATGTATTTTTCAGAGGATGAAAGGCCTGTGGACCCAGTGAAGACTTTGTTTGCAAAATGTTCAAGTATGAAAACACTGCTTCTGAGCCTAGACTTCCAGAAGGTAACAAAGCTGACTTCAGCAACAACAATTTCCCTGGAAGTAGCCAAACTGAACAAAATTTGTTAACTGTCAAAGAAATTTAGCAACACAGTGAAGAAGGATAAAAATGGGGAGAAGTACTGTTTACTAACATCCTTGTGCCATGTTCTGTGTGTTTGCATTCCTACCTCAAATACTGTAGCGGTACAAACGGGGTGGGATAAAACAAAGACATGTATAAACTAGATGTTAGGAATGTCACCAATCAGAAAGCATTTCTTCATTTAAAGAAATTATCAGGCAAACCAGGTTGAGGGTTTACAGAACCACTGACTTAGAATCTTTAAAAAGGCTAAGGTTATAAAAGACAAAGACGGATGAATTGTTCCAGATTAATGAGGACGAAGGAGACACGACTGCTAATGGTATCAGAGGGTTCTATGAAAGTTAAATAACAATACCAGAATTTTTCTAGGTTACGTGATACTGGTAGTATTTTTCAACTTTTTAAAATTTGTCATGTGTTATGACTTTTTATTTTATTTTATTTTATTTTATTTATTTTTTTAAAGATTTTATATATTTTGACAGACAGAAATCACAGGGAGGCAGAGAGGCAGAGAGAGAGGAAAGGAAGCAGGCTCCCTGCTGAGCAGAGAGCCCGATGTGGGGCTCGATCCCCGGACCCCAGGATCATGACCTGAGCCGAAGGCAGAGGCTTTAACCCACTGAGCCACCCAGATGGCCCATGACTTTTTATTTTAAAATAAATATTCTTTCACCCATTTTATTTTATAAAGCTGTATTCTTTTTCTTTTATGGCTCCCCTAAAAATATCTGAGCATCAAGCCCTCCAAAGCCTTAATCTTCTCCTAGAAGATGAATAAAAGAATATAATAAAAGAAAAGGGGGAAAGTTTTTATAGATAGTCATGTACAAAAGAAATGGGGGTGTTCATCCAAAAACATGTGTTCATCTTCTGGCTGAAGTGATTCCAGACCTTTAGATGGATACAGTTAAACTCTAATCTTGAAGATCAATGCACAATATTTAAATCATCAGTTAATGTGTACAGAGAACTTACAGATACAGTAAAGAATTACTTACCTATATTACTAGAGAGTCATTTTACAGAACGGCATTTTCACTTAAGCAGAATGAATCATTAGGTCTCTACTGGAGTGTTTAAACTGTGACAGAAAAGAACTAATTTAAGGACTGCAGAAGTTAAAAATGCACAACTTAAAGCAGGATTACCCTAGACATTTGCCTTTAATTTTCTAGGCTCCCTTTTCATCCTGTCCACCTAGTATTAGCCAATTCTGTAATGACAACGTGAACATCAATAAGCATAGGCTCCAGGCAGAGGTTTAGGTACCCAGTGTTTAAAAACCGAAAAGTTCTCATTAGTGGGTACAACTATTAGCTTTCTTTTCATACAAGTAATCAAAAGAAGAAGATCTGGCTTTCTTCTATGTCAGCTACATTTTAAAAATCAGCATACATGTCCTTAAACTATTATAGTGCTAGTATTGCTCAGTAATTTTTTTGTCCATTTGGATTCTCAAGCTATGTCTTCGTTCAATTGTCCTAAAAACTAGGCAGAGTTTATTAGTCATTGACAGAATCGCATATTACAGAATCTATAAAAGTAAACAAATAATATATTTTATTCAATTATATATTTGTACACAGACTTTTGTGTTCTGTCCAAGTGAAGGAATGCTTTGAGTTTCAATAGCCTCTTCAATGCTTCAGAATAACATGTGAGATACTCTTTTTTTTTTTTTAATATTTTATTTATTTATTTATTTGACAGAGAGAGATCACAAATAGGCAGAGAGAGAGGGAGAAGCAGGCTCCCTGCTAAGCAGAGAGCCCGATGCGGGACTCAATCCCAGGACCCTTAAATCATGACCTGAGCCGAAGGCAGAGGCTTTAACTCACTGAGCCACCCAGGTGCCCATGTGAGATATTCTTACACGGTATTATGGCATAGCCTTCTGTGAGGCATTCGAAAGATTTGAGTATAGTTTCTAAGTCACAGTCACTCATTATGTTAAATACATGGTGCTAAACTTTAAATTCATCAGTCACTCCTTGAATGTTGTCTTAGTCAAAAAATGTCTTGTTGCTGGCTTTTCCCTGGAGTATACCAATAGGGTATTAGTACATTTATTTGTGACATCAGTCATTAAACTCACCAACAAACTGTGACTCGCAAACAAGAGATGGGCCTTTCTAAAAGAGCATTAAAAGCCTGTCAAAATTCCATTAAGTACTGACTCCTCTGGGAGGGCTGCCTCCTTAGCATCCACTCTCTGACATTGATTAGAAGCATAGGATCCAAGGGCAGCTCACTCTTAGTTAGCCCCAAAATTGTACTCTAGAAAGAGATACACGGCATCTGGCTGAATTCTATCAGAAATTCTTTCAGACCAGGGCCAAAAAGAAAGATTCTGTATCTTATTTTTGCGGCCAACACACTGTTAGTTTCTAATCTGGTACAAAGATCTGATTAGTCAATGAACATATTTTGTTGATAAAAGTTCCAGAAAACAATTAAAATGCAAACTACTTTGTTTTGGAAACTATTGAGGCTGTCTAAAAGACTTGCATCTGGCACCCTAAACATTTCAGCTTTCATCAGACTCCGCATGTCCCAGTTTTTGGCCATCTCAATTCTCAAAATTTTTGGAAATAACCAAAAGACTAATTAGGTCATTTGTAGCTTGGCTTCAGTGCCAGGTCCAGAATCCCAGCTGGAAGTGAAGGCACTTAGGAGAGCAATCACCATGTCTAACACTGCCGCCTGGCTCTGGGGATGATTGACATCTCAAGAGCAGAACAAGCTTAGCATTGAATGAAATGCATTGAGGCAGAGCGGACAGTAGGAAATGAACACATTTGTTCTACAAATATTTGCCAGGCATTTGCTATGTGCTATCCATTGTTCTAGGTGTTTGGAGATAGAAAGGTTAAAATGAAATACCCCTGAACCCCCAAAACCATAGCCTATGGATACAGACAAGTATGTGATTTACAAGATAGTGTGACAAACGCCACAACTGAGGCAAAAAAAAAAAAAAAAAAAAATTCAAAAAAGGTAAAGTGTTGAAAGGAACAGCACATTTGTTAAAAAAAAAAAAAAGCATGACAATGGAATACATGGCATCTTCTGGGAAATCAAACTGTTTAAAGTATGGTGTACAAGCACCTTACCAGGAGTTTCAATGCTCTGCATTGTTTACCAGCTTCTCCCATTTTTAGCATCCTTCAGCTGTTCGTTGTTATTGAGTTGCTCAGGCCTTTGTGCAGATCCTCCAATGCTTCACGCTCTTTGCCCACATACTTCTGCCACGACTGAGTCAATCTTATCCTTCAGCACAGCTTCTGTATCACCCCTGCAAAGACACATTTAAAGGATAACATCTCCCTTACATGATTATTCTCCATCATGGCAACCTAAAGAATCTCCATATGACGAGGCATCTCATTTTGTAATTACTTCTTGCATTTATTTGTTTATTGCTTATGTAATGAAAATCTCTATCTGAAACTTGGTCATGTTGCTTTCTTTCATGCCTCTAATTTAGTAGTATTTTGATAAGTATTGAAGCCTGATTTAATGGTCCCAGATGAAAGTGATCTAAAGTTTTATTATATCCGATATAGATGACATTCTCATTGTACAGTATACTTAATATTAAGTACATTTCATTATTCACTGTAACAAAAAGTAATGATAGGTTCCTTGAAACTTAATAAAATTTTTTTTATATCTAGATAAGCAGAAGATAAAGTTATAAGACTTTTGGTCATCTTTAATCTCTTTTTAGGATATCATGTATATACAACATAAGTGTGGTATATGACCAGAATTTCATAACAGATTAGCAGTAGAGCTCAGGTTTGAAAGCACAATATTTGTACATAGACTTTGGTTTGGCCTTAAACCAGGCTTGGTTTCTTTTCATCCTTCTTAGCTTGGTATTTCTCAGATTCATCAGATGAAAGAAAAATAAATGTGTCTCTCAAAGCCTTCCTTATTCAAAGAAGTTCTTTTTGCATTGCAGATCTTAAGTTCTTTTTGTGAGCATCTTGTATGAGCTCGTGCCTAAATAAGCTGCAGAGAACTATGTATTTATAAATCTCATTGTCTCATAAAAATTCACAAGTCCTTAAGTGTGGCTCAAAAACAAGTGATCAAGAAAGAAACTTTTAAGTAAACACTAAGGAAAAGTGACATAGCAAGTGACTAACAACAATAAACGAATAAAATCTGGCCTACCAAACTAAAATAAAATTGAGACCATCTTAAAGAAGATAATAATCCTAATAGCTTTTAATTGTTAGAAACCTGCTACTAACAAAAGATATTAATCATTTCTTAAATCCATGCTTCTATGATCCATAAAATTAGAATCTGCTTTCCACAAGCTAAAAAGAAGACATCAGGGCATGAAAATGTTGTGACTATGCACTTTGATGTTCTATGACCTTACTAGAATATTCTGTTTCTGAAAGGTAATTTATTTTTATTTACTTCTATTATTTATACATCATTGATTTCGCTTGTCAAGATCAAGTGCATTGACAGAAATCTTTACAGGATGGCTGAACACTTCCTAAGGAATACAACGTGAAGTGTACCCTACATTTCTAAAACGGTGCCTACAAAGAGAAGATAGGACCTAAATGTCTAAATGTCTTTGGTCAGGGACAAAATATCATAAGGCAGTTTTACTAGAGACAAGAAAATGAGTTATTGAAGCAGTAAGCCAGCCATGTCTCCCTTCCTTACAGACAATCCACATTTTATAGTCTGTCCAAATATCTATAGAAGCAGTAACCTGAATTAGGGCTCATGATCTATTTTCTTGTTGCACTTACTTTCTGGCCTTTTATAGTAAAATATAAACTTTTAATTCCACTTAATGAATAATAACTTTCTCACTATTTTTAAGAAAGCTATTATGTGCCAAAAAATATTAAGCAAGAAAGTGGTCTTTTTTATTGATATTATTTCTAGTTTTTGTGATATCATTATTAGCTTTAAGCAAATTATTAGCATTAAGCAAATCAATTGATAATATGGTTTGGGTGGGGGGAAGAATTTCATAGCATTTCTAAAGCCTGTATGATGAATTTATTTCTATGCCACAATAAAATGTGATTGACTGAATATTTACAACGGTTAGGGGTGGGATCTGAAGGGGCAGAGGGCAACAACTGGACAAACGTCTTCTCTGCGGAGTCTAAACCGCATTCTTTTCCCTGAAAATGAGGCAGAGCCAAACCACCATGGTGCTTTATTTCTTGTACACTACCTCCCCTTATCTGTGGAGGATACGTTACAAAATCCCCCAGTGGATGCTTGAAGCTGCGGATAGTACTGAACCCCACTGTTGCTATGCTTTTTCCTACACATATATTCCTATGATAAAGTTTAACTTATAAATTAGGCACACTGAGAGATTAACATCAATAGCTAATGATAAAATAGATAGGTAACAATATTCTGTAGGGTAAGTTATGTGAATGTGGTCTCTCTCTTCAAACCTTACTGTATAATACTTACCTTTCCTGTTAGGATGGGAGATGATAAAATATCTACATGATGAGTTGGAATGAGGTAAATGACATAGCCATTGTGATGTAGTGTTAGTCTGTTTTTTACCTCCTGACAATACATCGGAAGGAGAATCATCTGCCTCTAGACCATCAGTTGCATGGAAGTAACTGAAACGACAGAAAGTAAAACTGTGGATAAGAGGGATGGCCATATTCTGGGGCTATTTCACTTCTGAACTTCCCAGCCAGCAGAGTACCATCAAACACATCCATGCTGGCAAAGTTCCCTGAAGAAACAACTGATACACACTTCTACCTGCTTTCACAACTGCTGGGTATTTTACAGGTACTTTCTTTTAAACCAAAGGGAATGTTTAATATCATTTTTATGTATTACTTAATATGTATTCTTCCCTTCCCTCCCTCCATCACCACTACCTACCCCCCCAACACACACACACACACACACACACACACCTACACACACACCATTATTTTGTGGCCCATTTCAGGTTCCATGAATCAGAATTTTAATAGGCTCAGCTGAAGGAATCTGATATTTTATTAAGGAAATAAAAATTTGAAAATCCACGGCTCCAAGCTTTTAATAGCCAATAGGCTATCCACCCGTATACTTTAAGAATTTTAATGATTCTCAAAGGTTTGTTTACCACCAGACACAAAAGGAAGGAATTATCTCACCTCCCTAGTTAAGCTCTGAGAATATTCTAAAATTTATATGATTGATGAAAAACTACAACAATTTAAGCTATGAAAGAACAAAATGTATTATATAATCTTAATGACAGTACTACATTGGTTGACTGTATGACAGTTTTCCCAAAATAATAAGGTATTTAATCATAGTTCTTTCAGTTAATAAGAAATGTGAATGTTTATGTCTGTCCTACCTACTAGCATCTCACAACTGGTAAATGTAGTCAGTGTTTTATTTCGCACATTCAGATGTGAGCCCATCCTTTCATCTAGCCACTGCCCAGCATCAATGCTGTACTCCTAAAGGAGCAACCTTAAAATATCCTTTTATAATTTTAAACATCCCAAAGTTCATTTTACTTATGACGACCTATGTTTTGAGTGAGTATAGAAAGAGCTGCTAGCAGATATTCAAGGTTTCATAAAACAGAGCAATTGGGGAAATGGTTTTAAAGTCACTTGATTTGACTTGATTTAGATAAATAGGGTAGATTAAAAATTAAAAAGGTGGCTTTTATATATATGTGAATTGGCAGGAGAGGTGAAAGGTAACTGACCTGTTTAACCTCCTTTCTGAAATCGACTAATAACATGCTGTAGTTGAAGTAATACTTGGCAGACACAAGAGGCTCATAAACATAGGATGACTTGAGTTCTTCATTTTAAAAAAGCAAATGGCACTGTAAAAAACTCTTTTCAACTTTTAAATTTAGAGTATATAAAAGATCGAGAAATGAAAAACATGCCTTGTATAGAAAGAGAGCAAAAAGTTGCATTCAGAAACAGTCTGCCTCAAAGCAAACTGGGTAACACCTCAAAAAAAAAAAAAAAAAAAAAAGGCCAGGTAATAATTCTTACGAATTGTGGTGAATCAAATAATGCTTTTTATAATTTATATATTTGTATAAGGCATTTTATGTTTGTGTAATGTTAATTGATTATATATATTTCATGTTAGAGAATGTGAGCTATAAAAGAATTGTCATCTTAGTATATTCACCATTGGTCCTTTCTTGTTTTTGTTTTCTGTTTGTAAAACTGGGGAAGATGACTGAGCAAAATTAAGTCATTTAGAAATTCAGTAAAGGAGGGGTGCCTGGGTGGCTCAGTGGGTTAAAGCTCTGTCTTTGGCTTAGGTCATGATCTCAGGGTCCTGGGATCGAGCGCCCTCAATCAGGCTCTGTGCTCGGCAGGGGGTCTGCTCCCCCCGCCCCCACTTCTGACTACTTGTGATCTCCCTCTCTCTCTGTCAAACAAATAAATAAAATCTTTAAAAAATTTTTTTAAAAAGAAATCCAGTAAAGGAACTAAGAATAGAATAGTTTTTACTAAAATTCTTTTTTTCCCCTAATTCCTAAAAGAAGTCAAATTTTGAAAATTATAATTTAATTATAAAATTGAAGTTTTTGCTCTGAATTGTAAAACACTAAGTATGACAAAGATTAGCTGTGAAGCATGGATTCCTACAAAGTCATGTGTTAAAGCAATTTTTGGGAAACTCTAATTTCTTTTTTTTTAGAGAGAGAGAGACAGTGAGAGAGCAAGCATACACGTGTGAGTGGGGGTGAAGGTCAGAGGGAAAGGGAAAGAGAGAATCTTAAATGGGCTCTGTGAGTGTGGGGTTCGATCTCACAACCCGGAAATCAAGATCTGAGCCAAAACCAATAGTCTGATGGGTTAACAGACTGAGCCACCCAAGTGGCCTGAGAAACTCTAAAACACAGCAAAAACAAAAACATCCAATATGAGAATTATGTTTTGGCTTCAAGGCCCACAGGTTATGAAGATTTCCAATAAAGATTCTCCATAGCCAGTCTGATCAGCTCACTCTAGGTTTGGAGGATGTGTTTCAGTGCCATCAACTTTGATCCCAAGATCTCATCCTCCTTGAATACAAAGTAAATCATGCTTGCCATTGGTCCCATATTTTGTACCTTCATAACTACAGAACTTCAGCCCCTTTCTAGGAGACTGTCCCTTCTAAAATCTGTCGAACACTGGATTATAGACCCAGTGAATCACAGAATCATCAAGGCCAAGTTTAGCTCCACTGAGTTGTCCTTCATACTCTGCCAAGCCCACTCCTCTGTCTCCTTCTGTTTCCCACTCAGGTGACTATCAGAGTACCATTCAGGCTAATGCTCAGGTTTTAATGGAATTGCCCCATTTGATGGCATCATCTCTGTTGTATGAAAAGGACAGTGAAATGTCTTCCTTATTTTTATTGTGCTTCTGTACAGGACAGCCTCAAATTAATACAGACTTTAGGGACATGCTCTTCCAGAATTCACACAGCAGATTATCCCCGTGGCATATGCCTGTTTCCAAAAAGTCTAGGTGAAGACTGCCTCAGGCTGTGTTGTTAAACCTGCCTTATCATACAGCACCTCACACATCCCAAGGTAGAATTCTCTCTGAAAACTCACAATCCCGCCGCCCACCTCCACTCTTAGGTCTCAATCTATTTACCTGATAAGTCTACACATACCACTTTCCTATGAGGCATTTCAACTTCCATGTAAATCAGGAGTAAACACACTCTAGGTGTTGAGAGGATAAGTGAGAGCAAGTCATTACCTATTTCTATAAACCATTCTTCACATTAAACAACCCAGCACAAAAAAACTTAGTTGCTATGATGTGCAGAAAATTATTGACAAATAAGTGTTATCAACGTAACAAGGCCTGCATTGTTGTATATTCAATTTCATAACCTCTTAGGAAAGAAAGTATTTATCTTTCTCAAGAATTCACCAGGAAATTATTTTCATGGTACAATGCCATAATCATGATTTTGATCATCCTCTACAACAACATCAATGAGAAAAACAAGCTTTCAGGCTTATACTGTTCTTTCCCCCATGGTACCAACATTTCACAAATATTTTAGGATGCTTTGCTCTTTGCAACATACCATCTTGTGGCTCTAGGAACATAGTTGGAGTAGAATGGACATCTGCAGTAAGTATTTTTGGAATAAATAAATAACCTCTGTCAGTTTACTAGGTACATCATAATAAAATACACAGACTAAGCAAGAGAAATTTATTTTCTCACAGTTCTAGAGGCCAGATGTCCCAGATCAAGGTGTTGGCAGGTTTAATTTCTTCTGGAGACCTCTTTCCTTGGTTTATAGATGGCAGCCTTCTTGCCATGTCCAGATGTGGTCTGTTTCCTGTGCACATGTCACTGGTGTTCCTTTGGGTATCAAAATTTCTTCTTCTTATACCACCAGTTAGGTTGGATTAGGGCTTACCCTACTAGCTTCATTTTAACTTAAGTCTTTCTTTACAGGCCCCATCTCCAATTACACTCACATTCCAGATACTGAGGTTTAGGGCTGCAATGTAGTAAGTTTTAGGAGAACACAATTCAGCCCATAACATGAACGATCAACGTTTATACCATCCAATCAAAATTTATGATTATAATATGAGAAGCAAATGCTGACTTCCTTATGCATATAATTTCATTCCTCTATGGTTAATATACAGGCATATTCTACAAGAAATCTAAACTATACAGAGAGGAAATTCAATAAATACCATGAATTTTAATGAGAAAAAGTAAAAAACTTAGTTCAAATGCCAGTGTGTGTGCAAGGAAACCAGTTAACAGTTTGTGGCAGTTCTCCTAAGAACCTCTTACAAGTATATTAAGTGAGTAATCCTGAGAGAAATTGTGAAGAATGAAGAATACCAAGCAAAGGAGAAAGTGAAAACAAAACTCTAAGGGTCTAAACCCAAGGGCAGCATTTATAGTTCAGAACTTAATTATATAGATGGGGTCCATAAAAAAAAAAAAATTCCTGAAAGCACTGGGAGAGAAAAGAAAACTCCTGCAGTGGTTAAAAGCAGCAACCAGGAACAAAACTGACCTGTGCCTGAATCCTTGTCCCACCACATCCTGGCTGTGATTTGGAAGAGTTTGTTAATCTTTCTGAAGCCATTTCCTCTTCTGTACAGTAAATAATGATTGGAAATTAAGGAAAGAAGTTAAGGAAAGGGCTTGTGCAATGGCTAGAAAACTATGAATATTCAATGAATGACAGTGAAAAAGGATATAAATTAAACAGAATGCTAAATATTCCACTATCTCATGCCAACATATGATTATGCACATGTGGTTCATTTGGCACATATGTAGCACTGGTACAGAGCCAAGGGTACAACAGATTGAATCATCATCATCTTCAGCAGCAGCAGCAGCAGCAACAACCTTTATGTAACTTAGAGGTGTTGAAGATTTACTCTGTGACATAATATTCTTGAGGTTTTATATGCATGATCTAATTCAGTGTTGTCTCTCTCTCTCTCTCTCTACACACACACACACACACACTCACACACTCCTTATAAGGCAGTTATGTTACGTTATGTTAATCAGATTATTAAAAATGTCCAGGGTTAAAATATATTAAAATTATCTTTTATTGGAAATCTGAATAAACAAAAAAAGTCAAGTGTTTTCTCTTGTGTCCTATTTTATAAAGAAAACATAACTGTCATGTAGAGGCGTTGACTTTGGACATATACTTAAGAAGGTAACTAATCTCGGGCTCTTTCACTGAATTGGAATGGGCCAAGGGATGATCCCCCTAGAGGACAGGTCTTTGCTATTCACCTTCAATAAACCCTTTGCACTAATCAAGAGATGGTAAATTAGAGAGAACCCATGCCCTTTCTTCTTGCCTACCTTGGTCACTGATATGGAAAGACAAGATGCTTGGAGCAGCGTCTTGATGACAAGAACCATTGATCTTGTCAATTGTCACCATGACAGTAAAGCCAAGAGCTTCTCAGAGGTGCTGAATTCAACAACTCCCAAACAACAGGCATTAGCAGTTCTTGTTATAATTCTTAAATTAATTGTCCTTATTTTTTGTCACATTTCTTTTTTTTTTAAGATTTTATTTATTTATTTAAGAGAGGGAGAGAGAGCAAGCATGAGCGAGGTTAGTGGCAGATGGAGAGGAAGAAGGAGAAGCAGACTCTCCTCTGAGTGGGAAGCCAGACATGAGGCTTGATCCCAGGACCCTGAGATCATGACCTGAGTTGAAGACAGGCGGTTAGCTGACTGAACCCCTCAGATCCCCCTTTTAAGCCACGCTTAATTGAGTTTTCTCTCAAAGAGAGCTAAAAATTTCCCTGAATGACCCAAGTTTGTTTCTCTGTGCAAAAATCTTGACTAATTAAATGTGAATTAACTGTGATAACTTTTTACATTGATTGATTTTTCTCTCCACTTCACATACAAGCTTTCTATATTCCTTCCCAGGGAAAAGTAGATGATAATTTTAGAATAGAGAATATGGAAAATTGTTCTTACACAAAAACTATTTTTATATATGATTAAATTAACGAAAAAGGCCCTGGGCAAAAAATGAAAAAATTCAGCAATAATTTCACCGATGATGTAAAAATTTTCCATGAAGCTCTAATTATGAGTATATTGCCCACAAAACAATTGTTATTTTCCATTGTCAGATCAATATCATGCCAAAAACTAAAAAAGTAAAAAATGCCTCTTGCCATAATTTTGGATAGTTTTGCTAGCAAGAAATTCATTTAGTTTTGGTATACTCTTTCGTCATCAGTAATATAAGAATTTATTCTATCTTTCTGCAAAGATTGTCACACAGTATATTCTCAGTGCAAACTATTCAGAATTTGAAGGCTTGGTTGCCTATGAACGGTGTGTAATACTATTGCTGATACTCTCCCTGGCACTTATTATCCATGAAATACTTTCCAAAGTTTTCAAGATATCATCACAGAATGACTTGACACCATGGCCTCTGCACCATCATTGAAATTTCTTTTAAGGGCAAATGAAAGAACAAGAGAAAACATTCAGAAGCCAAAAAGACACTCTTTTTCCCCCTAAGAGGTTTAAAACTATCACAGATTTTCAAGCAGAACGGAGCACATGCGAATACAGAAGAGCAACAATACATCACGGATTTGAAGGGCACATCACCCACAAGCAAAACAAAAATAGTTCTTTTAATGTAAATAGTTAATATACATTAGACACCCATGAGAATCTTCATAATTTACCACTTTCAAAAAATGGTAGAATTTCTTTTTCCCTTCAAAGACTTCACAGACATATCCATGGTATACTATAATATCCCTGAAGATAGGCAATGTTCTGTAATACAAAATAAAATGCTATGTGTTAACCTGTCTGCAACAGAGGTTTTAGATGTTTAGCATATATTCTTTTATATCTCTTTAAATTTGACAATTCTTTATCAGGAGAGATTTTCCTTTATTCTATGATTTTTTTAAAAGATTTTATTTATTTAACAGAGAGACAGATCACAAGTAGGCAGAGAGGCAGGCAGAGAGAGAGAGAGAGGGAAGCAGGCTCCCCGCTGAGCAGAGAGCCCGATGCTGGACTCGATCCCAGGATCCTGGGATCATGACCTGAGCCAAAGGCAGAGGCTTTAACCCACTGAGCCACCCAGGCACCCCTCCTTTATTCTATGATTATAATTTTCCTATTACATATTCAAAGATAATTTCCATTATGTTAATGATGGCAATACCACTGACAGTTTCAGCAAATTGAGGCCTGCCAATAACCATGTGAATGAGCTTGAAAGCTGATCCCTCAACCCTTGTTAAGTCTGGAGATGAATGCAGATCTAGTTGACAGTTTGACTCTACTCTCATAAGAGACCCTAGACTAGACTCTCTCAGATAAATTGCTCTAGGATACTGTAACTTCAGAAGCTATATTGGATAATATGTTAAGCTGCTAAGTTTTGAGGAATTTGTTACCTAGCAATAAATAACTTCTACAGACAAAACAAGAACAATTCTCTTGGTCATATTATTCAAGAATAAATAAAAAAGGACTTGATGACTATAATCACATTGTAGCATTCACAGTTCATGGTGAATGGTAAAAATTGCTTATTTTAGACTTTGGGTTTGATGAAGGTCAACATGTTCTTTTGCCTTTGTACAACAAAGTCCCAAGTTAACATGGCCTTGTATGAATGCTTATCCATCTAATAGGTTTTCTGCCTATCTATCTATCTATCTATCTATCTATCACCTGTTTTTCTTTCTACCCATCTATCCATCAACTGATCTATTTTTCTATCTAAATATTTGGGCCAAGTGAACTCTACCTGAATGTTAGTCAAGATTATTGAGTCTAGAGAGGGAAACATCTTTCTGTATTACTGATTCTATCTTCAAGAGTTTAATTTCTTAATGTGCTTGCTATATATTATATAATGATACTTACTGGTGTTAATCTATAAAATCCTAGCATGCAATCTTGGACAAAGAAAATGAAAAAAAAAAGAACTGTTGAAGATCAGTTAAAATTTAAGTAATAGTAAAAACATGGCCAATAGATCTAATCAAGCTTACTGAGGCAGATATACTATGGGATTTTTGCTAACATAGAAAGTTTCACTTTAACCATATCACATTTTACCAATAAAATTCTCTTGAAAACATTGTGGATTTTCTATGAGTTTTCATGGGCTTTATTTTATTTAATCAAAACTACACTCACAGATCTTGTTAAGGCAAGACCTCTTATACTTCATTTTGTGAGATTTGGTGCTGTGAACTATGCTTTCAAGATTTACAACCTTAAGGTGGTTAGAAATACTTTTCTCTAGATAAAAGAATTTCATTCTAAACACTGCCTTAAACTTTTCTGAGATCTTAATTCTCAATTTGGAACTGACTCTACGTTCATGATTTACTAGCAGTACCTTGGAGTGGGTTTTTGTTCTGAAGTCATTCTTGCTTTGAAAGTCTTGCTGTCTGGAGATAATGTTAAGTCGAAAATTCTTGCTTAGTGTCCTTCACTACTGAAGTATTTTTTTTTTTAAGATTTTATTTATTTATTTGACAGTCAGAGATCACAAGTAGGTGGAGAGGAGGCGGGGCGGGGGCAGGGGGGCACGGAGAAGCAGGCTCCCTGCTGAGCAGAAAGCCCTATGCAGGGCTTGATCCTAGTACCCTGGGATCATGACCCCAGTTGAAGGCAGAGACTTTAACCCACTGAGCCACCCAGGCACCCCTGAAGTATTCCTTCTTTACGTCATTTTTCTCCTGTAATATACAATCATAGGCAGTTAAGTGTCACCAAATTCAGTGGCAAAATTCTGCCTAGAAATATATGCATCCAGATCTACAATTTCACCAAGTCCAATTTTTATTTTCTATATTATTGGAGATGACAGTCTCACCAGATGTTTCAATAATACCTAACATAGGTTTCCTATGTTCCAGTAATTTCAGTAATGCCTTCCCTTCTAATCTCTACAGTCTCTTTGCTGCCTTTTAGACTGAAACTAACACTATATGTTTTAGGTTTTTGTCATGACAATATCCTACTTCTAGGTACCATTCCATCCCAGTTTTTTACTGCTGGATGAACAAACCCAAAACTTAGTTCATTTTTAAAAAGCACAATTTATTATTTCTCATAATTCTTCAATCTGACCTAAATTCTTCTGTGCAGCTAGTCTGTTCTACATGGACCTCAAGGTGTGGGATCACAAAAGAAGCCTTCTTCATTCTCAAGCTTCGTGCCTCAACTCAAAGAATCACAGTTTGCAACTGACCCATCATTTTTCTCTCCCCACTTGGACTATTCACATGTCTAGCTTAGGCTTCCTGACAGTATGGTAATACCAGACTTCTCACATGGTAGTTGGCTTCCAAGACTACAGAAACTGAAGCAACCAATACTTTAAAAGCTAGGTCCAACAGATGAATGGATCAAGAAGATGTGGTATATATACACAATGGAATACTATGCAGCCATCAAAAGAAATGAAATCTTGCCATTTGCGACAACATGGATGGAACTAGAGCGTATCATGCTTAGCGAAATAAGTCAAGCAGAGAAAGACAACTATCATATGATCTCCCTGATATGAGGAAGTGGTGATGCAACATGGGGGCTTAAGTGCGTAGGAGAAGAATCAATGAAACAAGATGGGATTGGGAGGGAGACAAACCATAAGTGACTCAATCTCACAAAACAAACTGAGGGTTGCTGGAGGGAGGGGGGTTGGGCGAAGGGGGGTGTGGTTATGGACATTGGGGAGGGTATGTGCTTTGGTGAGTGCTGTGAAGTGTGTAAACCTGGTGATTCACAGACCTGTACCCCTGGGGATAAAAATATATGTTTATAAAAAATAAAAAATTTAAAAAAAAAAGAAAGCTAGGTCCAGAACTGACACAGTGTCACTTCCATCTCATTCAATTCCACAACCAATTCAAAAGACAGCTTAGATTGAAGAGGAAGGGAAGTAGTATATATAGCTTCTACTTTGCTTAGACTTCATTTAAGAGAAATACATGTGGGTTAGCTCTCTTTGCAGTTTGTAACTGCAAAGAGAGCTAACCCCCAAATTCAATTTACTGAGTTTTAGAGAAAGTCATATTTGTGATCATGCTCACTGTTTTACATTACGGCTTAATGATAATCACTTTAATTGCTGTCTACTAGTTTCTCATTTAACTAGAATCCTGGAGAACACAGTCCACAGGTATTAAAAATAAACCTAAGGGGAACCTGGCTGGCTCAGGAGAATATGCAACTTTTGTTCTAGGGGTTGTGAGTTCAAGCCCAGCACTGGTAGTAAAGCCTACTAAAAAAAGAAAATAAATACATCGGAGCAGTTGCTTTTCTTTTTTCTTGTAATGTGAGTCTGTTGATTTTTTTTAATTTAAGCAACATCTTGATGCTGTATTTTACATGAGTGTTCATGAGAAGCAAGTACTCTAACCAATCAGATGTTTCCATCTGGGAGTTTGAATCTTGAAATTCTGAACCAGTGTCTCAGGGTGATGGTAGCTATTTCGGTGACACTTCAAGGAGCAACATGAAGAGTTGAATGGTATATTGCAGTAGCAATGTCCTAACCAAATGATTTCTATTACAAGGCCTTAAGCATGACCTCTGCTATCCGTCTCCACTGGGCTCTACCTAATTTCTGAACTTTCTAAGTTCTTTTTCAGTTTTTCTGAACAACCCAATTATTTTTCAACTGATTTTCTGCTTGGGTTACTAAGGATATGTTTTCTTAGCTTACAACCAAGAAGCCTAACTAATACACATGCTTAATCACAGTTTAACCCAATTTTATGTGTTAATACAAAACCAGAGTATATCCAAGATGTTTCCTTTAATAGCAACACATGATTCTCCAAATATTATTAATATGTTCTCTGACAGGTCCTCTATTGTACCAGTAGAGCCATTGCTAAACTGTGGTGAAGTTTGTGTGGGGGGGGCTGGGGGGGGGCTTTTTTTTTTTTTTTTTACAGAATCTCATTGATTTTATTTATTTTAAAGTGTCCTTAGATGAAAAGACCTCAATAGTTATTATGAACTAGTGATCAGCAACAAGATTTTAAAAACAAGTTAACCTTTGGCAAGTCACACAAACTCAAAAACAATAATGAGAAACCTTTCTTTGTTTAGATATTCAGGAAATTAATTACTAAATTAGTAGAAATTTCTAGAAAACAAAGAACTAATCATTTCCCTTCAATAGCCAAAATATTATTTTTATTGTCATCATTACTTATATTTATCTTTAAGTTTTATTGAAAAGTACACTGGTCATAAATGTTTAGGTCATTGAATTATCACAAAGTGATCACATCTTGTAAGCAGCATTAAAATAAATAAGCAACTATTACAACCACATGGTAACTTTTGAGTAATCCTTGGTTACTTACATGTGTATGATTTTTACTTCTACAGTTGTTTACTCAATTTGTTTTCATTTCGTCTCAGCTTGACTATAATATAGGTGAGAAAAGTAACATTTTGCTCTCATTTTTTTTTCACTGTTAAATAGGACATGTTCAATAAATGATTAGTTAATGAATGAAATAATAAAGTGGTGAGTGGTTGGAGGTTGTGTGAATGTTATAAATTCCCTATTACTGTTTAAAGAGTATTTGATTCCTGATTTTGACCTGAGTCCCTAATAACTGTTATTTCAGTATCTTTTCTGTTGGAAAGCCTGTTTCTGTACTTATCATATAGCAAGAGTTGTTATTTGTAGACAGATATATGTAGTGTATGAACCTGTTGTCTTGTGATCAGTAGAGATGACCTTCTACCCCTCCAAGCCCTGCTAAAGCTGTGCACAGTGCATGTATTTCAGTTAATGCTTTTAACCTTCCCCCACCAAGTCAATATTTTCTTCAGGTTTCACAAAGTAGCTGTTTTCTCCAAGGACCTTTTTCTCCTTAATTCTTAAATTTTAAAGTGAGAAGAGCAGGACGTAAGTTAGAAAGCATGCTTCATAGGAAACATTCTCATTGCAATAAGTGAATAGTAGAATCTCTTATTACTATTGTGATATTCAACATTATCTCTTCTGATTATTTCCAATACTAATACATTTCATATTGGCAACAGCAGGTAAATAGTCACATATGTCAAAAGGAAGAGGTGTACAAATCACCATTTTATACTGTCTACAAAAAAATTATGTTGATTCATCCAGTATCACTAAAAACAAAATGTATTAAAATATATTACCTTAAATCATTCAGGATTATATTACTCAAATGACTGTTATCTAATTACTCTCTTTGGTAGTCAGAACATGTATCCTGGAACCATATTATGCAGTAATTAGTCTACATTCATGTTAGTAACAAGTGTGGCTAAAGATTTTTTCATACTTTGTTATTTGACTAATAAGGCCTTACCTTAGAGATTTGAATAGATTTTTTTCAGTATTTCTGTAAAATTTTTTCCAAAATAAACGTATTGAGTGCATAGCAGACATTTCAGTATTTGGGGAGCTGCTTAGTATCTTAGTATCTTTCCATTTTTTGAGAATTATCTATGAGTCTTGACTGGAAGTATCTATCATTGGTTATATTAATTAATTCTCAAATTCATTCAAGGCCTTTTGGACTTACTTTAAGGATATATAAAGATAGATATCTAAATATCTACTATCCACATATCTATCTACCTACCTACATGCATTTTCTTTTTCTTCTCTATATGAGTTTGTTGAGGTTAACTTTGTAAGTCTTTAAAATATATATTATATATCATATTATTTCTGTAATTGGTCATGAAGAAGTGTCTGTGACTTCCTTCTCCCAATATTATTTCTTAAATTTCCTTTCCAACCTCAGGTGGTTTTGATGTTTTACCTGGTAAAGTACATCAAACCATCATTTCTGAAGTATCTGAGTCCTTAGTGGTTTTGACTTTTTGTTGTTGTAGTCATTGCTGTCATTTTCCATTTACATTCACCAGTGATCGTGGAAGCATTAAAAGGCACCTCAGAGACTCCTTTATTGTGTGGCAGCAAACCGATCTCTCTTTAATAATTAGGATCAATCCAATCACTCCACCAGTGATATGCAAAAACTTAAAATGTGCAGTCTTCTCTTCAAAGTGAATGGAAGTATTATTATGTTTCTTGATGGAAATATCCTCTCCTTGGGAACTAATATCTCTAGTCCAGAACACTTCAAAGTCTTCAGGATAGGATGCAAACATTCTGTGACTGGTAAAATAGTGAAAGGAGTTCCTTCCTACCTTTGATTCTTGGAGCCATGTATTCTGGCTGTGGGGGAGACACAACCATATAATATTTTGTTTAATTCAAAGTATATACTACATCCTATGAAACAACATCACTTTAAGCTGATGTCTTACAACTGCCACTATAAATGACTCCTAAGTAAGCCATTTCATACTTTGTATTAGGTGAGCTCTGTCTGGGTGAGAGAGTAGGTAGTAAGACCAATTAATGCCACGATTCTTTTGTAGCTCATGCTGAGAAATTGGTTTCTTCACCAGAATCGATGCTTTATAAAATTTCATGACAGTGATTAAAGTACTCTGTGAGTCTGCAGGTGGTGGTGCTAGAAGCATCATGGGCATTGAAGGCAAATTGATATTCAGAACATATTTCTATTCCAGTAAAGTTAAAACTTTACCTGCTTTTTCATGGTGAGGGTGCAATGTAATCAATCTGTTTTCAAGTGGTAGATTCCCTATGTGAGTGGTGACATACAGAAAACTCAATGTTGGCCAATGTAACTGGCAGATTGGGCACTCAGCATTAGCATTCTCAAGGTTAACCTTGGTTAAAGGAGGCCTGTATTATTAAAGTCCATATTTCATACCTACTGCCATGACCTCTTTGCTCATGGGCCCATTGAGTAGGCATTGTGTTGGCTGGGAAAGACGTTATTGAAAACTGTAGAGTGAGTAATTTGTCCATCTTATTATTTTGAGTGTCTGCCTTTGGGTAGACATCCACAAGTCAAATAAAATATCTTCACATTCTATGCCCATTCAGAGAGGTCCATACACATACCTCTTGACCCAAGAGCTCCTTTTCACCAATCTTCCATTTTTGTTCTTCCAAGTTTGTATTTATCCAGATGACTCATCAACAACCATTAACAACTATTATATGAACAATGTAATCCATCCTTCTTCTTATCTCTCAGTCTATCCAAAGTAAAATATACTGTTTGGAATTCTGTCTAGTGGAATGTTGTACTTCACTATAGTCTCTTAGAGCCATCATTATGGAGACTGTAAATATGAAGTGTTCACTTACAGGTGACATGAGCATACTGTCCAGAATCATGTACAACAGCATAAAATTTCCTTTTTTCCTCTGAATTTATGAATCATAAGAACTCTCCATTAGGCCAGAAATGTGGATTGAGAGAGTGGATTGTAGTAGGAGTTGTTTTCAAGTAAATCTGAACCACTGACTCATATAACTCTTTTGTATCTTTGGAATCTACCTAAGTCCAGTCTCTTATATACTCTTTCCACTTGATAATGTATTGTATTTGTTCATGCCCAACATTTAGTTTGATAGATCAGAAAACAACTAGTTGATGACTGAAAACTCAGACTTCACAGTTACCTGATATCCCATAGTTAGCATTAAGGCTTTATCAAAGCCAAGTAACAAGTCAGAAGCTGTTTCTCATAAGGAGAATAGCTATCTCCTTAAAGGCATAGTTACGTCCCAAATCCTTAAGGATTGTGTTACAATTATCCTCCAAATTCTTGCCAGATTTTCCATACAGCATTCTTATTTGCCACAGATAATGTGAGTATCATTGGATCTCCCGGATTATAAGGTCTGAGGGGAAAAGCAGATTACACTGAAACCTGACTTGTTTCAAAGCCTTCTTTTGTGCTAATAGAGCAAATTAGCAGGAAATTTGTATATAGGTTAAAGTAGAACACACAAATGTAGTATAGGCCATTTTCAAATTCCAAACATCATGCTTCTTTTGTGTATGTGTCTGTGGTAGGTTGTATGAAATAAACTGTTTCACCTTGAAGGATATATCTTCTGCTACAGACCATTGGACTTCCAGAAACTGCCTTGAGGTGACAAACTTCTGAAATTTTGTGGCATTATCTATGATTCTTTGGCTCAGATTTGTCTTATTAAGGAATCTAAATTATTTACAACTTACAGCTCATCTAGACCAATCAGAATAATATCAATTTATAGAAACAATGCGATGTTTTGTGAAATGACAGCATGATTAAGATCTTTGCAGACTATGTTATTGGGGAAAACAACAACAACAACAAAAACAAGAGAGTAGACATAACTCTGAAGTATGACCATGAGCATATACTGTTAGTCCTGTCAAAAAAAGAAACTATCTAGCAGTCCTTGCAATTTTTTGTATGGAGAAAAATGGATTGACCAGGTCAACATCTGCAAACTAAGTCCTAAAGGCTGTGTCAATTTCTGCCAGCCAAAAGAGGCTGTAATATTGGCTACAAACAGTCACCAAATTCATTCTCCAAGATCTATCCAACTTTTGCACAGGCCAATTATATATTCAAGAACTAGAGAAATTGCTATGGGATCCATATTCTAACCATCTAGGTATTTGCTGTGAGTTAAACTTGGGCTAAAACTTCAGGTTTCCCCTAACTACCATGAACTTCTGGTTTGACTGGTGAGTCACAGCAGTATTTAGAGTGGAGGAAAAATTTCCTGGACAGTGCTAGCTTCAAAGAAGCAATGAAGTTTGCCGCTTTGGGACAGAGAAAATTTCCCAGAAGTCATGGACTTATAATCCATGAGAGCTGGTGCTGTAATGAATTATCCCAGGATCCTGCATGTGAGTTCAGGGGCTGCCATGTTGAATAGAGCACACCGGTAAAGAAAAAGAGATCCCTTCCTCCTGTAGGGATCTTGCAATGGCCTTCCAGTGCCCTATATTGGCAAAATCTAACATCAAGTCAACTGGCAAAGGAGAAAAGTCTAGAAGGTCCACTTCAGGATCACAAAGCAAAGCAAAGAAAGGTGAATTTGAAGCTGAGAAATAATAAGTAAATAACTGGCACAAGATGACATTAATTGAGTGAAGTGTGTGACTATATCTCTAATAATAGATTTTAGAAAGAAAGAATAGCTACATCCCAGGTAAGTAATAACCCAAAGACTCCCATTGCTATATCATTAAGTACAGAAAGTAAGCTTCTGCATGGTTGTCATTTGACCTCTCTTCCCTGCCAAAACAGTATTCCATGAAATTTCAAGTCCTTTATATATATCACACACAAATGAAATATCTTTTTCAATTCTTTTAACATTTAACTTTCAACCTATATCTAAAGTGAGTCACTTTAGTGTAGATAGCCTTCAGTTGGGTGGTCTTTAAAAAAAAATACGTATTTCCTTTTAATTTGGAGAGTTTACTAGACATTAACCTAATTACTGATAAACAAAGTATTATTTCTGCCATTTAGCTATTTGTTTTCTATAAGTTTTATATTTTTTTGTTTTTTCAATTTCACTTTACTGCTTTCTTTTGGCTAAATATATTCTGGTGGACTATTTTAATTTCCTTGTCATTCTTCTTACTATTCTTAGTTATTTTGTTTCGTAATTGAACTGAAGATTGTGATAAACATTAATAGCAAATAAATTTTTAAAAATTCACAAATATGTGGAAACATACTCCTAAAAATCAATGCTTCAAAAAAAAAAAATCAAAAGGAAAATTAGAAAATTCTTTTATATGAAAGAAAACAAAACACAACAAACCAAAGCATGTGGGATTCTTTAAGGTGAGTACTCAGAGGGAAATTTATAGAAGGGAATATGTGGGGGGTCCCGGGTGGCTCAGTGGGTTAAAGCCTCTGCTTTTGGCTCAGGTCACAATCTCAGGGTCCTGGGATCGAGCCCCGCATCGGGCTCTCTCCTTGGCAGGGAGCCTGCTTCTTCCTCTCTCTCTCTGCCTGCCTCTCTGCCTACTTGTGATCTCTGTCTGTCAAATAAATAAATAAAAATCTTTAAAAAAAAAAGGGAATATGTGTGTTGAAAAAGTTCTCAAATTAATAACCTAATCTTCTACTTGAAAAACTAGAAAAATGAAAGTCTAAACTTAAAACATGTAGAAGGGTGGGAAAGAATAAAGATTAATGAATTTATAACAAACTTTCTCAAACTCTTCCAAAAAAATAAGAGAACACTTTCTAATTCATTCTATCAAGCTGTCATTACCCTAATACCAAAGGCAGATGAAGACAACACAAGGGAAAAAACTACAGACCAATACCCATTATTATGATAATCCAAAAATAATCAATAAAATACTAGCAAGCTAAATATAACAATATATTAAAAGGACTATACAACACGACCAAGCTGGATTTATCTCAGGAATGCAAGAGTCATTCACATATATGAAAATCAATCAATGTAAAAACCATATTAACAGCACGAAGGGCAAATCCAAAAAAACGTGTTTTAAAAAATCCAATATCCTTCCATAGTGCAATTGCTGGGTATAAAAACTAAAAAATTAAAAAAAAATCCAATATCCTACCAAACAAACTAGGGATTGTAGTAGGATGTTGCTTAAATGAACAAAAGATATTCAAGAACATATTACTAACATCACACTTCACAGTGAAAAATTAAAAGCTTTCTTCCTAAGATGAGGACAAGACATGGATGTCTGCTATTGTCACTTCCAGTAACATTGTACTAAAAGTTCTAGCTAGAGAAATTAGGCAAGTAAATAAAATAAAAGACACCCAGATGAAAAGGGAAGGAAAAACCATCCTGACTTGCACTAAACATGATCTTATGCATTGAAAACCCTTAAGAATTCAGACACACGGGGCGCCTGGGTGGCTCAGTGGTTTAAGCCTCTGCCGGGCTCAGGTCATGATTTCAGGGTCCTGGGATCGAGCCCCACATCGGGCTCTCTGCTCAGCGGGGAGCCTGCTTCCTCCTCTCTCTCTGCTTGCCTCTCTGCCTACTTGTGATCTCTCTCTGTCTATCAAATAAATAAATAAAAA
Source organism: Mustela putorius furo (assembly GCF_011764305.1). Lineage (NCBI taxonomy): Eukaryota > Metazoa > Chordata > Mammalia > Carnivora > Mustelidae > Mustela > Mustela putorius. The sequence continues at coordinate 3,170,908 of NW_025421290.1, read as the reverse complement.
TCTTAAAAAAAAAAAGAATTCAGACACACACACACACACACACACGCATACATACACACAAAAATTAGAGCTAACAAATGAGTTCAGCCAAGTGCCAAGACACAGGATCAAAATACAAAAGTCAGTTATATATCTACACAATTTCACTGAAAATTTCACATTTTCACAATCTGAAAATGAAATTAAGTAAACAGTTCCATTTATAATAGCATCCGAAGAATAAAATGCTTGAGAAAATAATTGACCAAGAAAATACAGGACTTACACACCAAAAACTACAAAACAATATGGGAAGAAATTTAAGAAAAAAGTTCAAGTGGAAAGATATCCCACATTCCTGTATTGAAAGCTAATACTGTAAGTTGACATTATTCCCCCAAATTGATCTCCAGATTCAATGAAACACCTACCAAAATCCCAATTGATTTTTTTTTTGAAGAAGTGAACACACTGATCCTAGAATGCATGTGAAATTTAAAGGGACACTAGGCAGCTAACGCACACTTGAAAAGAAGAACAAAGATTCACACTTGCAATTTCAAAATTTACAAAAAGCTACAGTAATAAAAAGATGGAGATTCTGGTACAATGATAGATATATAAAGGAATAGAATTGAATAGAATTAAGAGTATAGACATAAATCTATACTTATTTGGTTAATTGATTTTCAAGAAGGATGCTAAGACCACTCAATCTAGAAATAATACTCTTCAGCAAATGATGAAGAAACAACTGGATATCAATGTGCAAAAGAATTAATATGGATCCTTATCTAACATCACATACAAAAAATTAACTCAGTATAAAGAATTAAATGTAAGAGGTCAAACTAAAAAAAAACCTAGAAGGAAACAAAAGTGAAATCCTTATGACCTTGGATTAGTCAACGGTTTCTTAAATATGAGACCAAAAGCACAAGTGTCAGGGGAAGAAAAAAAAGATAAAGGAGACTTCATTAAAATTAAAACTTTGTGTATTGAAAGACACTATCAAGAAAGTGAAAAGACAACACAGGGAGTGAGAGAAAATATTTGTGAATCACATGTGTTTATTATACAGAATAAAGAATTCTTACAACTCTACGAAAGTTGAACAACCCAGTGAAAAGGTGGGCAAAAGGGTCGTCTGGGTGGCTCAGTGGGTTAAGTCTCTTGCCTTTGGCTCAGGTCATGATCTCAGGGTCCTGGGATCGAGGCCCACATCAGGATCAGCAGGGATCCTGCTTCCTCTTCTCTCTGCCTACTTGTGATCTCTCTGTCAAATATATAAAATCTTAAAAAAAAAAAAAAAAGAAAGAAAGAAAAGGTGGGCAAAGGTTCTGAACAGACATTTCTCCAATATATACCAATGGTCAATAAGCCCATGAAAATATGCTCAACATCATTAGACATCAGGAGAATTCAAATCAAAATCATAATAGTATACCAATTTATAGCTGGTAGGATAGCTATATTTTTTAAAGGAAAATAACAAATATTCGTCAGGATATGGAGAAATTGGACCCTCAAATATTGGTGATTGGAATGTAAAATGTTTTAGGTTCTGTGGAGAACTTTTGGAAGAATTTTGGTAGCTCTTCAATGAGTTAAACATAGTTACTATAGGATACAATGATTCCACTCCTAATAGAATTAGAAACACACATCTACGGAAACATGGACATGGATGTCCATAAAACATCTTTAATAATAGTCCAAAAGTGGAAACTACCAAAGCATCCATCAGCTGATAAATTTATATTACAAATACAGTATAGCTATACAATGGAATACTATTCAGTCATTGAAAAGAAATAAAGTAATGCAGTGCATGGGTGGCTCAGTCGGTTAAGCACCAACTCTTGATTTCAGCTCAGGTCATCATCTCAGGGTCCTGGAATCAAGCCTGCTTTGGGCTCCTCACTCAGTGGGGAGTCTGCTTGTCTCCCTCGACCTCTTTCCACTCTCTCAGTCTATATCTTTCAAATAAATAAATACACTGAAAAAAAAAAAGAAATTAAGTATTGTTGCATGCAACAACATGAATAAACCTTAAAAACATGATGCTATCTTAAAGTAAAACAAAAAGGCCACATATTGTAAGATACAATTTATATGATATGTCCAGAACAGACAAATCTGTAGAGACAAAAAGTATTAGTGATTTCCAGAGACTGGGGAAAAGAAGAAATAGGGAATGACTGCTCAATGTGTATGAGATTTCTTCTGGGGGTGATGAAAGCATTACAGAATTAGGTACTGTTGATGGTTGCAGAACATGATGAACATACTAAAAACCAGTGAATTGTATACTTTACTATTAAAAATGCTATGTGAATTTTATCTCAAGAAAAAAGTGAAACAAATTGAAGACAGTTTTTGCTATATATACAAATATATCAACATAATCATGATGGTGTTATTTCTTCTTTACATATCCTTATATAATTTTAAATAGACTTTTTATTTTATTTTTTTTAAAGATTTTATTTATTTATTTGACAGAGAGAGATCACAAGTAGGCAGAGAGGCAGGCAGAGAGAGAGAGAGGAGGAAGCAGGCTCCCCGCTGAGCAGAGAGCCCGACGTGGGACTCGATCCCAGGACCCTGAGATCATGACCTGAGCCGAAGGCAGCGGCTTAACCCACTGAGCCACCCAGGCACCCTTAAATAGACTTTTTAAAAGCAATTTTACATTATAGAAAAAAAGAAGATACTACAAAGGGTTCTGGTTTACCCCACACCTGGTTTCTCCTATTATTAACATCCTGCACTATTATAACACATTTGTTACAATTAAGAAAGATACTGATGCACTTTTATTAAGTCCATAATTTATTCAGATTTCCTTAGTTTTTGCCTAATGTATCTTTTCTATTCCATGATCCCATTAAGGATACCATGCTACATTTAGTTGTCACGCTTCTTTAGGCATCTCTTGGCTGTAACATTTTGCCTTTCCTTATTTTTGATGACCTTGACAGTTTTGAGAAGTATAAGTCAGTTATTTCGCAGGATGCCCCTCTGTTAGAATTTACTGTTTTTCTCTTGATTAGACTGGCAGTAGTTCTGCTGCTATTAAAAATTTAAGAACTTTCTGTCTCCTGTATTATGTCAGAGGAATTAACTCCATCATTTAAGAGGCTAATCAAGAGATATTTTTCATCTTTATTGAGGTTTAACTGACAAAATTTTACAATTTTTAAAGTGTACGATGTGATGATTTGATTCACTTATAAACTGTATAAGGATTCCTCCCAGAGATCTTACCTAAATAATCCCTTCTCAATTTTTGCTTCTCCCAATATAGCTGAGGGACATTGCCCTCAGGTTTCCTAGAGGCCACAGTGTAAAGGAGGGGATCTTTGAGTTATTACCCCTTATCTCTCAGAGTCACATCGTGTGACTAAATATTCTGATCTTTTGATCTCTCTGATGTTTCAAGGGAGGACTTTAGGGTCACATCATCAGTATTTTCTGTAGAGTATTTCCTGATAGTGAATTTCTTAATTTTGACTTCCTTTGTTATTTGGGAGAACCAGTAGTTTTCCAAGTTGTCACTTCTCAGTTTTAACAATATTCTCAACTTACATTTATTCTCTCAAATTTTACTATAAGCAGTTAGAATAAACTAGGCTACATTTTCAACACTTAGCATGAAAATCTCCTCAGCTAAATATCATACAATACTTTAGACAATCTACCCCTGTTAATGGATATTTTGGTTTTATTCTCTTCTACTATGACAAATATTACTGCTATAGAGTTTCTTGTACATATGTCTTTTTATATATCTTGTCAGTCAGTATTTCAGATGGATTTATAAAAAAAGAATTTCTTGATAAAGGAAAACAGAATATGTAATTTTGCCAAATTACTTAATTTCCTTCCATGTTTTTAAGTGATTTTTGTACCACATGCTAGTATCTGTTCCCCAAGTCTTGCTAACAACATTTTCAAACTTCAGTGCTTGGCATTATGATACATAAGATATTTTTGTGCAGTTTTATCTTGCATTTTGTAAGATAAAATGCATTATCTTGCATTATTGTAAGCATAAACATTTTTTTCTACTATCAAGATCTCTTCATTTTTTTTTAACTTTTGAAGAATATTTTACCCAAAAGTTAAATATACTAAAATATGGTATGTTTAACTTCTTTGAATACTTTGAAGATTTTATTTCATTATGATATGGTTTCAATTTTGTTTTTCTGTTTCAGGGATCTGGCTTCAATCCTATTGTGACTCTTTTGTCAGTAATTTTTCTTTTTTCCTGGATGCTTTTATCATTTCTGTTTGTCTTTTTGTTGTTTTTAGCACTTTTACCTTGTTATGTGTAGGTACACATTATTCACTTCTTTTTAACCTGAGACTTTATACAATTATTGTTTTTTAAAGATTATCAGCTATTCTATCCTATTTACTATTTCTCTTTTCCCCCCCCTTGGATCTAGTTATTTTGGCATAGACTTTTTTTCTTCTTACTCACTTGTTTCATATGCTTTCTTCTCTATTCTCCATCTTTTTTACATTTTCATGCTTCATTCTACAATTTTTTTTCTAAACTTTCATCAGTTCAATATTCTCTCTTCGTCTATATCAAATATATTATTAAACTCATCTGTGAGTTTTTAGTATCAGCTTCTGATTTTTTTAGTTGGCTTAGTCTAATAGTTTCTCATTTTATTTCTTTGGATTTTTTTTTTTTTAGGTCAGTTGTTGAAACTCTACTATCTAGATTCCCTGTAAATACTATAGGTATTTCTGTTTTCTGTTGTTTCTCTTAGACTTAGATCTATTTTTTTCGGTGTTCCAAGATTCATTGTTTATGCACCACACACAGTGCTCCATGTAATATGTGCCCTCCTTAATACCCACCACAGGCTCACTCAACCCCCCACCCATTTCCCCTCCAAAATCCACAGTTTGTTTCTCAGTGTTCACAGGCTCTCATGCTTTGTCTCAGACCTGGTATCTTATCAGACTTTATTTTTGGTGACCAAAATTCTGCCCCTCTTGGTCCTTGAATTTGTTGAAAATTTTGCTTAGCTTTTCAGTTTTTCATCTACTTCTTTGGGAATATGTTTATTGTTCTTCAGCAAAAGTGGACACAAATGCTGGATTATACTGTGTTTCCATCTTTTCTTAGCACTTAGCCTTGCACTTCTCACTGAACTGTTTGTTCTCTGTTGTCTATATAGACAGACAAATAGATACATATAAAGGCACAGATATGTAGAAAGTCACATTTCAACTTCCTAATTATGCTGTCAGTGGAAGAAATGATTGAGATTACCTACAATGCCATCCCTAGGAACAAATTTCCACCCTTATCACTTAATAGGCTCAAACTAGACATATAACAATGACAAGAAAGGAAAAATACATTTAAATATTAATTTTATTTTTTCATTTATATATAATTTAAGTGTTAAAATAATTATTTGAGAGCTAGAAGATTAATGCTAGGAAGTTTTACCATATTGTTTTTTTTTTTAAACAACATCCCTAGAAATGTATACTCAAATATTTTCTTCATTGGTTGATTTAGATGGATAGATTAGATAGCTCTGAGTAAATGAATTTGGTAGAGAAATGTGTATAGTTTAGATACTTGATAAACTAAAAAAAATGTCAAATATATGTTATCTGCAGAATAAACAAAGTAAATGAGAGAATTTTCAATTCTGTATACTGGAAGTCTGTTTCTGAGAATGAGGTCTTTAGATTGAAAACTAAGGTCAAAATAATAGTTACTATAAATTATCGTCAATAATTAAGGATCTGTATGTAATTTATTTTGTACTTATTAATTTTTAACAATGGGTAAGAAATCAATATTTTGTGTTTACTTGAATCTTTTAGTAACTATAAATGATAATGGTATTATTTGAATAGCCAGAAGATCTATTTGTCCCATACAATCAAAGGAAGAAAAACATGAAAATTTTATTATGGGCCAAGAGTTTCTCAAAGGGTAACGATTAGTCAGATATGCTTTACCAATTTCCTATTTGCAATTTAATTTTTCTTTTAAAAATTTACTAATTCAAGATGTAAAAGGAACATAAAATCCAGACAGTATTCTGAAATGCCAATAAGTAGCTTGATAAAGTTTAGTATCAGTTCTTCATATCTGTATTAATGAGAAGGCTACATTTTATCTGAAAAGATCATGCACTGAGTCAGATGCTGCAATACCTGTCTCCTTTGACTTTTCTCCATAAGGAAGTATCTGGTGAATATGGAAATACTTTGTACTGCAGAGAATGACTGCTCCAGAAATACACTGCATTATGTCACTTTTAAAATTAATTACTTTGAGCACTTTATAAATTCAAAACTAGTTTTTTAATTAACAGATGTATCCTAATAAAAAGGAAATTATCATTCTGAAATGTCTCTAGTCTTCCTAAAATAAAACTGTCAACATAGATTACGACTTAAATCCAAATAAAACAATTACTTGCGAACCTAAATTAAAGTTAGAATGTAATACTTCAATATTAGAAATTATTAATGGGATTACAGGGTTTCTTGGCAAAATAATCCAGCTCCAGGTGGGAAGTGGTAGAGTCTCTTAAAAAATCAGTGTATTTCTTAGATGATCTTTGAATATAAGATACTACTTCCCCACTTAGTTCAAACTCATATAGTGAAAACAATATTTTTTAATCACTTATATATCTCTCTTCAATTCATTAAATCCAAGTTTTAGTCCATTTCTAATTGAGGAAAGCATTCTCCAACAAAATGTTTGGAAAAATTGTATTATGTTTCCATGTAAAATATGGTGGAAACATATTGGGGAGCAGGTTCATCTTTAGATTAGACTTAATAATATACAACAAAGCAGGGGCAGTATGAGTAAAATGAGAGGATGTGTGCTATTTGCTTAAAAGACGCATACAAGGTAGAATAGTGTTTATTTTTGTTAGTCTGAGTAGTAACTGAAAGTGAGTGTGTATGTTGTGGGAGAATCGGGGAGTGCTAATTCTATTTGTTTTATCTGGATGCTGTTTCCACAAATGTGTTCAGTTTGAGAAAACTCATTTTGTTACATATTTACAATAACGTGCAGTTTTCTGTATGTATACTGAAATTCCATGAACATTAAAAAAAAACAAGTAAGATATATAAATCAAGCATGGCAAATACTGGTATTTATTGAAACTGGGCCACAGTTGCAGCATTATTTGCAATAGACAAAAATGTCAGAACCTAAATGTTTATCAACAGATGAATAGATAAAATATTATCTATATAATGAAATATTATTCAGTCTTAACAAAAAGAGATGCTCCTTCTTACAACAACATGGATGAATCTGGAGGACACTATGCAAAGTGAAATAAGCCAGACACCAAAAGAAAAAAAAAAAAACTGCACGATTTCACTATATGTGTAATCTAAAAAAGTCGAATATGTAAAAGCAGAGAAAAGAACAGTGTTCAGTAGGGGCTGAAGGTGGGGAGGAGAAATCGGGTGATGTTTGTTAAAGGGTATAAAGTTTCAGTTATTATGTAAAATGAGTAAGTCTAGAGAGCCAACATATAGCATGATGACTACAGTTAATAAAACTGTATTGAATACTTTAAGTTTGCTAAAAAAGTAGTTTTAGGTGCTCTCATCACCAAAAATAATGATAACTGTGAGGAGATGATATGTTGTTAGTTTGAATGTAGCTATCATTTCATTATGTATATGTATAAGGAATCATCATTTTGTACATCTTAAGTAAATATAATTATTTTTAAAAATATGGTAAAGACTAAAAAAGGAATTGGATGACAGAAAATGTATTTATGTTCTACATTTAGAATTCTAAGCATTGTAGAATTTTCTAAATAAAAACAAATTTTAATTTAATTAATTAATTAATTAAAACTTTAAGTAGGCTTCACACCCAGCATGGAGCCCAAAGAGGGGTTGGAACTTCTGACCCTGAGGTCACGACCTCAGCTGTGATCAAGACCTCAGTTGAAATCAAGAGTTGGATGCTTAACTATTGAGTCCCCCAGGTGCCCCCAAATAAAAAATTTTAAATGACACCAGGCAGATAGCTGATTCAGAAACCATTGTTGACTTCCTGACATGAAGATTTTGCACAGAAAATAAACACTATTATTTTTGTGTAAAACAATGGCTTGGGGGGAAAAAAAGAAAACACTTTAAAAAAATGGTCTGGAACAAACAATTCATGAAACACCATATTCCTTGACTGATGCCTCTCCCTAGTACTAGTTTGCGATCACATATACGTCTGGGACTTTCCTCCTTTTTTAGGTGGGCTTCCCTTAAAAACACAGGAAGCACAGGAAAGTGGGGTCAGAAGGGGAAGAAAGTCAATAAAAGATGCATTCATGAATGGGCACTGCTGTGGACACCTGGGGCTCAGACTCCCTGACTATAACTTGAGAGAATTTTCCTACCAAGGAGTGAAGAAATTGAGGTTATTTATCTACCAACAAATGTCCCTTATTGTTTTGTTTTTGTGGGCATTAGCTCCTTTGCATTTCTGACCTGCTTCTTGGCAGAACTAATGTGTTTCTACAGCAACAGAAAGCCTTCAGACTCAGGTGTTGAGGTAGGAAGCCATTCATTCATTCAATGACTTCTTCATTAAATAGCAGGTGACCTGCAAGATGGACCAAGAGACCAAGGCCAGACCCTTATACAGATAAAACACTTTCTTATGTATAGGTTTAATTAAAAAAAAATTGGAATGAATTAATATCACTACCCATCTAATAACTTTTAACTTGGGTTTTGTGGTTTGATTCCTTTTCTTTAATACAAAGTTGATAAAAAATAAAATAGAAATTTAGAACATATGGAGTACAGGGATTTTGTATACTTTCATGGTTCTGAGTATTTTCTCCAAGATTTTGAAATAAGAATTCTCCCACTTTCAGAGCTGATGACATGCACTGAATCCACCTCCATTTCAACTCTGTTGTTCTAGAGTGAGATTTGTATTCTAAAAGATTTCACTTATGATTCCATCATTCTATTTATAGGTCTCTTGTAATAAGGACAGTTTAATTAACAGAATTCAAAATAACCTAGGGAATATAGACCATGGAAATCCATTATGCTTACCAAGTAACATTTCTTTTTTAAGAGATTTTATTTATTTACTTGACAGACAGAGATCACAAGTAGGCAGAGGTGCAGGGGTGGGGAAGCAGGCTCCCTGCTGAGCAGAGAGCCCAATGCAGGGTTTGATCCCAGGGCCCCACCTGAGCCAAAGGCAGAGGCTTAACCCACTGAGCCACTCAGGCACCCTAGCAAATAATATTATGAAGAGGTATACAACTCATTCTAGGCTTGCCTATGTATTAGAAGTACAGAAAATAACTTAAAGTGAAATAAGATTAGAAAATTCAATTTGATAATTCCCATTTAAATAACATGTGGCTAATAGGCACTAATGCAGGCTCATTCCTATGGAAAACATTCAGGAAAAGACAAAAATTAATAAGTAAAACAGACACTTAACCTTAGGCTAGAATCTGGGAGAAACTGGCATATTTTAAATATAAATAGTAGTTGAGGGGGAAAAAAGAAAGAAAGGAAGAAACCTACTGTTAATTTAATTCTTCACTCAAGTCAAGAGCCTTACTGAAAGAAAAAAAAGAACTAAGAAAGATGCTTTATCTGTTCCCCAACTAAATGGCACATTTCAGGAGCTATTTGCAGAGGAAGCACCACAATACCTGCATTCTGGAAAGTATAGCTCACTACAAGGGAGCACTGAAGAGGGGACAGACACACACACACACACACACACACACACACAAAAGAAAGAAAGAAATTCTGTTGCTGCATGCTGGGACTTATATATTTACCTTTTTTTTTTTTTTTTTTTTTTGGTTTAGAATCAGAAAAGCAGATAAGGCAAGTAGTAGAAAAATCCCCTGGAGTATTCGAGAATTGCACGGCCTGCTCCTTAAGGCTCCAGTAGTCTGCCCATTATGATGACTCTCAGAAGAGCATTTCTCCATTACTCAAGTGGAAAGGGAGTGGGACCCAAGACAATCCATATATTCTGTTAAGAAAATTACATCCTGATAGATCTAAACTCTCTTTAAGAAAAATAATCAGCATTGGGCTAGTAAAAAATTACTGCCACAGAAGAGAAAGAGACTAGCACAAAGACGAGTACATCTCTGACAATAATTTATTGCAAGATCCAGAAGAAAATTACAATTACTTATTTGAAAAGGCTTAAGGCCTTGCCAGTGTCAGGTAAAGACATAAGAAAATGGGATGAAGAAAAGAAAGCAATAAATGAGTTGTCCAAAGGCTTTAAGGACAATTTTAAATTAGTGATAAAGATAAAATTTCCATTTGACCCTGGTGTGGATATCCACTGCTGTGGAAAAATCAAAGCAGTGATGTGGACCAGAAGCATGGGAAGTTTTCCCAGAACACAGAGAAAAATGACAGATTTGATGAAAGAAAGTGAATACTCACATCTTATATATATCAAAATGAATGTATGCAGAGAGAGAGGAAAAAAAGAGTAAAGATAAAGTCAAGAGTAGTTAAATCCCCAAAGAGTATAAGCAGTCTAAACAGAGAAGATATAAATAAGAGAAAACATTTCAGGATATCAAGGGTGAAAAAGGACTTACCACACATAAGGTATAATTCCGGAAAAATCCTTATCCAGGCAAATCCTGATAAAATATGTGAATCACCGACATGAAGTGAAAACACTGAAACCACCTAAGGAGAAAAAGCAAATGTCTATAGTGAATAAAAATTCAAACTTGCCACAGACCTGTCCTCTGTAGTAATGAATGATAAAATACATTGGTGTAACAGGCATTAAATATTATGAAAATATAGAAATGTAAGTAATCTAATTAAGAAGGTTGGTTTTATATATTTATATATAAAACTTCGTATCTCACATTAAGGATTCACAGTTACTTTCTGAGTCAATAAATATTTACCTGGAAAAGATCTTCTAACTGGCCACAAGGAAAATTTCAACAAACATAAAAAAGAAGTTGTACAGTCTACATTTTTTATGCAATAATTAGCATAGCAGATAATTAATCACAGGCAGCGATTTTTCCTTGGCAGCTCCTTAGTTAAGCAATAATTCAAGACTATAATTATTGCAATCTACATTGAAACTAACAAAAGAGATAACATGTTATGTCAAAAATAGAATGAAACAGTGAATTCTATACTCAGGACAAGATGTATAAATCTAAATAGTTTCATCAGTCAATAGGTAAGAATAAACATAAATAAACTAATTATTCAGTCTAAGAAGCTAAAACTGTTATGCCAAAATTATCCCAATTAATCTAAGAGAGAGATAGGAATAAGGAAAGATGAAAACTAACGCACAACTTGATTAATTATAAAGCATACAATGGTATAATTGACAAATCTGAAAGCTAGTAGATAGAAGGGACAAAAAAGATGAAAACTCAAGAATTCACAAAACATATATATGAATACATATACACACAAAGAAAATAAAAGTACAAGTTTTGAGAATGAAAAAAAAGTGATGTAAGCATAGATTTAGAGGAGCTATTTATTCAATTTTAAGACTGTGCTACTCATGAAATTATATTTTAGTAAACATTCAGAAATGCATGACTTACTATGATGCCACAAATTGTATAGACTAACAGGGAAGACCCTTCAAAAACACGTGGGTCCAGATGACGAGCAGGTGAGCTCTTTTGAACCTTTGTATAATAATTTCTATGATACTCTGGAACTCATAAAAATCATAAACTTCCCAGCTAACCTAAAAAAAAGAAATTTCAGACAAGTTTCAGAGAAGAATATAAATACGAGAAAATTCTAACTAAAATTATTAGTAACTCTAGTATTTCATTGAGGTCTTTTTTTTTTTAAGATTTTATTTATTTATTTTTTTTACAGAGAGAGAGAAAGAGAGTGAAAGAGAGAGATAGCAGGAGGAGAGTGGGAGAGGGAGAAGCAAACTTCCTGTTCAGCAGGGAGTCAGATGCGGGACTCAATCCCAGAACCCTGGGACAGTGACCTGAACCAAAGGCAGACCCTTAACTGATTAACTACGCAGGAGCCCCTATTGAAATCTTAATACAGTATTACAAGTATGGTGTTTTTTTTTTTTTTTCCTGATCCACAAAGCTATTCCAACATAATAAGCTCTCTGTGCCTCAGTTTCTTCATCTATGAACTGGAATTAATGAGAAATTCTTACCTTATACTGTGATTTCAAAGATGAATGTATTAAGTTTAAATGGCTTAGATATTTTATTTATATGTATCCACAGGTGGTATTTCTCAGGAGAATCCTGACTAACAGATCTTCACAAGAAACCCAAGTTTAAAATTACCATAAAATAACTATAACTTATACCATAAAGGCATTTGATTAAATTCATTAGTCATGCATACTGGGCGAGTTAGGGGTGTGTGTGTGAAGGGATGTATGGCTAGGAAAAACAAACCTACAACCAGAAACAATAGCACAAAACCTTTTATTAAACTAGGGATTGTATACCCATTTGAAACTAACACTCAATGGCATCCTGAACTGTGAAACATTGGAAGCATTCCAATTAAAATCTGAAATACGTTATCACTAACGTTTTTCAGTTTTATGACAGAAGTTACCGCCATAAACTACTGACAGAAGTTTATGACAGAAATCTCACAAAAAAGGAGGAGTGGGGACTCATGACTCCTAAAGAAAAATCAATAGAAACTATCACTATTGGCAGATTATATGATTGTTTTGCTATCTGATAAACTTAAGACAACTGAAGAAAAAGAAAAACAGACCTAAGAAGCGATTTCAGCTGGTTATCAAATGAATATACAAAAATGAAATAACTCTCTTACCTACCAACAATAACAACTTAGAAAACATAATTTTAAAAATTTCTCATTAGTAACAATAAGGTATAAATTTCCAAAATATATAAGGCATACATAAACAAAACTGCAACATAGTATCACAGTCTTTAAAAAGGCTAAATGAATTCAGAAACAATCAATGTTCCTAGGTGTATGAAAATTGTTTGTTCAAATCAAAACTACATTGAGATCCCACCTCAATGACTGTCAAAATGACTAGCATAAACAACACAGGAAGCAATGGATGTTGGCAGGGATACAGAGAAAGGGGAACTCTCTTACACTGTTGAGGTAGGCAAAGTGGTGCAGCCACTCTGAAAAAAGTATGGAGCTTCTATGCCTAATAGGGCATAGAACTGCTCTATTCCTCAGCATTTGCATTACCAGGTATTTACCCAAAGGATGCAAAAAAACTGATTTAAAGGGGCACATGCACCCTGATGTTTATGGCAACATTATCAACAACAGCCAAATTATGGAAAGAGCCTAAATGTCCAACAACTGATGAATGGGTAAAGATAGGTAGTATGTGTGAGATTAAGAGTCACTTATGGTTTGTCTCCCTCCCAATCCCATCTTCTTTCATTTATTCTTCTCCTACCCACTTAAGCCAAATTAAAAAAAAATATAAAAAAAAAAAAGATAGGTAGTATGTGTATATGTATGTATGTATGTATGTATGTATATATAGTATATAACAATGGAATAATTTTCAACCATTAAAAATAATGAAATCTTGAGGCGCCTGGGTGGCTCAGTGGGTTAAAGCCTCTGCCTTCGGCTCAGGTCATGATCCCGGAGTCCTTGGATCGAGTCCCGCATCAGGCTCTCTGCTCAGCAGGAAGCCTGCTTCCTCCTCTCTCTCTGCCTGCCTCTCTGCCTACTTGTGATCTCTGTCTGTCAAATAAATAAATAAAATCTTTTAAAAAAATGAAATCTTGCCATTTGCAATGACATGGCTGGAGCTAGAGTGCATTATGCTAAGCAAAATAAGTCAGTCAGAGAAAACCAGATACCATATGATTTCACTCATAAGTAGAATTTAAGAAACAAAACAGATGAACATAGGGGAAAGAAAAAAAAAAGAGTGAGAGGGGGGTAAACCATAAGAGACCCTTAACTACAGAGAATAAACAGGGTTGCTGGAGCGGAGGTAGGCAAGGGATGGGCTAAATGGGCGATGGGGATTAAGGAGGGAACTTGTTATGTGCACTGGGTGTTGCATGTACAAGTGATGAATCACAAAATTCTACTCCTGAAATAGTATTACATATTATTACATATTATTACATATTAACATATAATATTACATTATATGTTAAGTAACTAGAATTTAAATAAAAATTGGAAACATTAAAAAAAGAAACTGAAAAAGTAAATAAACTCTGAAGTTGACTGTAAATTTTATATGACTAGTACCGAAACTGATTCATTTGTTTGTAATCATACCCAATATACTTGTTGACTATAGACCCTTTTCCTTCTTGGGATAGTCTCTCTTTCTTTCTCTTTCTCTCAATCTCTTTCTCTCTATTTCTCTTTGCATCTCTCTGAATTGTCTAGAGGTTTCCCCTGCGTGGAGAATAAAATCTTCTTTTCATACTGGTCTATGGAGTTCTTCATGAGTTGGTCCCTAATGACTTTCTAGAAAGCTATCTTCCTGTTCCTTCAATGCAATAGACTCCAAGAACCAATGTTTTGCCATGTGTCTGTACATCTCTTCTCACATCTATATGTGGCCTTTTGTTTTTCAGGTCTATCTCAAAATCCATTTCCTAATGATACTATCTAATATAATCCTCAATGTTTTCATACTCTATTATATCCCACTTTTTAAAAGTATTTATTGTAATCTGCAATTATCCTTATAGTTTGTTTGTCTGATTATTGGCTATTATGTTTCATTCCATTAGAATGTAAGCTTTTGAAAGAAACCAAATGCTCAACAAAGGGAGCTTGGTTAGGCGATTCCATTGCACACACACACTGGGATTGTTGTTCAGTCATTAAGAATGCTGCTAAAGGGGCTTCTGGGTAGCTCTGTAAATTAAGCATCTGACTCTTTATTTTAGCTTAGGTCATGATCTCAGGGTCCTGGGATCCGGCCCCATGTGGGGCTCTGTGCTCAAGGTGGAGTCTGCGTGAGAGTCTCTCTCTCCTTCCCTTTCCCCTTCTGCCACTCCCCTCATTCACTCTCCTGCTCTCCCTCTTCCTCTCTTAAATAAACAAACAAACAAACAAATAAGTAAAGTCTTTTTAAAAAGTGCTTCTAAAGATGATCACTTATTGCCAAGGAAAGATGTCACTCTATATAGAAGAAAAAGAAAGGATACAAACAGGTAAAGAAATATATCATTCAAAATATGTATCTGTAACAATTTTCCCTTTTCCAAATCCTAACCAAGAGATTTATTGTTTCAGGACATGAGAGTTAGGGTATATGCTCTTTTCAGAATTTTTCATTAGGAAGAAAAAAAATTTATTAATATTTTAGCAACATTTCAACTTGTAAAAAAAATAGGCATTTGCATTAAATATGCTGCATTACACATTAAGGACTTAGAGAACTAAGTTTAGTATGGTCAGGCCATATTTTTTTTAAAAGTATAATAATACAGAAGATAAAGGAACTGAATAGAACAGAATGGAACATATCAAAATACTTTGGTGCAAAGGGTAATATTATGAATAAAAATGTGTTTTGGATGTGTGTATGTGTACTGAGTCAGGATAAAAATATATTTATTACGCTGTAATGGAGGTAAGTAAATGGCAAGAAAAGAAAGTTTGGAAATGGCTGCTATAAATGAGTTTTACTTGGGGGGGTAGATGGGAAAAATAAGAAAATTCCCCTTTTCTGGTTATAGGAGTGTAAGAAAAAGAGGGGGAAAGAGAAATATGAGAGGTCTCCTTTATCCCAGGCTTTTGCTGAGTAGAGGGGTTTGTCAGATACATGGAGAACAGAGGTCAGAGCTACCTCTGCTTCTATTCTTTTCCATGAGATCCCAGGCTTCTCACTGTTTTGACAACAGAAATTTATTCTCTTAACGCTTCTTGAAGCTAGAAGTCCAAAATCATGGTGTCGGCAGGGCCATGCTCTCTCTGAAGGTGCCAGGAAGGAATACGCTCCTTACCTTTTCATAGCTCTTGGTATTGCCAGCAGTCCTCCACCTTCCTCAACTTACAGATGCATCACTCCAGTCTCTGCCTCTGTTGCTGCACGGTATTCTCTGTGTGTGTCTGTTTCTGTGCCTTCTTCTCTTCTAAGGACATTGGTCAAATTGGGTGAAGGGCCACCCTACTTCATGATGACCTCATTTTAACTAATAACATCTGTTAAAACCCTACTTCCAAATGGGGCCAAGGTCTGGGATTCTGAGAAGACAAGAATTTGGGGGGACACTAACCTGGTACAGCTCCCTGTGCCTCCTTCCCTCTTCTCATCTCTATCTTGTTGTATTCTTCCTGGTTAACCTTCAGACTACTTAGCCACATGTTAGGCTTGTCTTATTTTCTTTGCCAATTTGGTGGCACACTGGGCTTATTCAATCTCCTAATTACAACTTTCCTATCTATAGTTTTGTTTTTCTTTCTCCCTCCTTTGATGAATCTGTTATGAATTTCCCCTGGAAACCCCCAACCCTCCACTTCTTTGGATCTGCTCCTGAAGTTTGAACTTGGATAATAATGTTTTGCTTCCTTGAGCCACCCGTAATAGACAGAACCCAGTCCTATTCCCTTACTGACATATTTATAGAGGATCGGGATGTACAACTCTAGCTAATATTTTGAAATATTATCTTATATTCAATTTGTTTCTGATTTCCTGTAATTCTTGCTTCTCTAAGGTTCTACACTTATCGAAGCTGAGCACACCTTCAGGGAAAGGGCAGAAACCAAGGCAAAAAGAAGCGTCAGGCATTTGAAAGAAAAAAGTTTTTTTTGGTTTTTTTTTTTTTTTTTGGAAGATCTAGGCTTTAAATTATTAAGCTTTAGCTTGGAGAATTCAGACCACAGCAGTTTTTCTATAAAGCAGAGAGTAAGGAGAATGCAAGATTCAAATGACTTTCATTTTTCCCTTTGCAAGGATGGTCAACTTCCCTCTGGCTTGGTGGGAGTTTTATGGCCAGGAAGAATAGAAGAGCATAGAGAGAGGAAGGAAAATGAGATGTAGAGTTGGAAGACAGGGATATACATATTTCTGAGGGGGACTTCCCTGTCCTCTCTTATGCCTGAAAGGTAGTAGTGACCTTCGTATACGTTAGGTATTCCATGGTATAGAAAGCTTATTTTTTCAATCTTGCCTTAACTTTTGGATGAAAATATCTCAGAGTGTAAATCAGGGAAACTACAAAGGAATATAAAGATCAACATGGCATAGTCAGGTAAAGAAAGAATGAAGAATAATACCATATGGTTTCCAAGGTGTGTGGTGTGGAGGAGATCCAGACTTTCCTGATGGCCCCAGAGAAGAATGAGAAAATTCTTCAATGTCAAGAAGTCTGGGAGAAGCCTGAGGTCAGAAGAAGATAATAGCTGTGTCCTTATCACTGAAAGACACTGGGTGAAGATGTGAGCCATGGGTGCCATGGGGTAAGTGGCAGACACTCAGAAATCAAATGGAAGTCTAACGATATTGGGTGAAAGAACACACCTCTCTCTAATATAAGGACAAAACATGAACCAACCATTTGTGGTATGAGGACAAAGTGAAGGGCACATGAGAGAAACCCTGAAAAACTAGGTAATTAGATAAAAGGTGCTAAATTTAAAAAAAAATGGTCTAGAGAGAGAGAGTTCCTGCACAAGCCCAGTGGGGGAGATGTAAGGGGGGGGGTGGGTAGATAATCCCAAGCAGTGTCCACACCCAGCACAGAGTTCAGTGTGGGGCTGGATCCCCCAATCCTGAGTTCATGACCTGAGCTGAAACCAAGAGTTGGACACTCAGCTTACTGAAATACCCAGGAAACCCAACATATGCTAAATTTTAAATCAAGAAGAGGCTGTGCTTCCTTGAGTTTTCCCAACCATTAGCTGATGTGAGTAGCTTGTCAAGAGGTCAAGTTCAATTACAATGTTTAAAGTCTATGTTATGTTATGGCATATTATATTAATTGTATTGGTGTTGTGATGCTAAATTTTGAAACCAGTACCTGATATGACCCAAATTTTCTTTCCTTTATTTCCTGTTACATGCACAAATATAAATTACTCCAAATATAGAATCATGGGGAACGTTTTAGTTCAACTCTCTTCTAATCCTTTATATCTTATCTGTGGCTTAATCAAATCGCTTTCTTGTCAGAAACAGTGGGCTTCTTTACATTTCCACCACAAAATTGCTAATCCAACTTTGATGTTAATCTTTAATCTAGTCTACTGGTGACCTAGAAGTGTAAGCATTACTTCATACCAATCTGTTTTTAAAAGATAGTAAACCAAGAAAAATGATAAGTGGAAACTTCTCTGTGTTAATATTTAAGCTGTGGAGTTTTCAAAAATAATCTTGAAGTAGAATTGTACTCTAAAATTTTCAAGTTTTCAGACAATCTTAAGCTTTTCCTAAGTACTAAAATGCCAAACCATTACAGATAAACTGTAGGAAAACTTCAGAATTCAATGTAACTGGACAGAAATGGGACAGATGAACTTTGAATGAAAGCAAGTAACGTCATGCCTTTTAGAGAAAACACTTACTTCATCATGCTTATAAAACTAAAGATTCTGAGCTGTTAGCTAACCTCAAAATGGAAGTGATTCAAGTCGTGGTCACATATACTAATGCTCTTTGACAACTAACAAATATTATCAATAAAAATCTTAGGAGTAATAATATATTATTAGAGTACTATGTGTCAGGTGCTGAGCTATGTATCTTATGTGCACTACTTTACTTAAAATTCATAATAACCTCTTGCTCTTTTTGTTTTATGAAATAAGGGAAACATCAAGGTCAAACTGACGTCAGATATTCAAGCTCAAGGCAGTCTGATGTCAAAGCTCAGACATTTACCTTCTATGTTACACTGCCCTGAACTGAACATCTTCTACTCTGGAACAAATCTGCATTTTTTTTCTGTTCCTGAAATAGTGTCAGAATCAAGGGAGACGTGCCAGAATAAGAATAGATCTAGGGCAGGGCTACTAAAATTGTCAAGGCTATGGTATATGAGGGTAGGCTTTAAAAAAAAATAATTATAGGTTCAAGATACAAACTATAGAAAACATGAGTGGTTCACAAAATCCTGGAGGTCTAGAACTATAGACTAGCATATCTGTCTTAAAGAAGGAGGGCATATGAGAGAGAACGTTCTTTACTAAATCTCGGAGATTTGCTATTTTTAAGCTGAAGATAGAATATAGAATATCAAGACTATAAAGACCTTGCCTCATGTTTTCTACCTCTGCCTCTACTTTCCTGTGTTTGTGAGGTACTTCTCACCAGCAGCCACAATATATCTGAGACCTTAGCCCCATCATCTGGTAACAAATTACCTTGGCATCCTCTCAAAACAGTCTCCTTATAGTCAGCCTTTCCTAGGTACCTCCTTTTTCATTTAGACCCTGGATTTGCTACCTCTGGGGATTATCCTTTGGGTATTTTGTTACTTCCTCAAGCCATATATCTCTCCTTGATTTCTTTCAGTCCATACAATGGGGATTTGATGTGCTTCTTTATTTCTAATTTAGCAGTTGCCTTTCTCACTCCCCTTTTTGTTCTCACTAAAGCCCTGTTGAGGGACAATCCTGTTTCCCAAATGAAATCCTGAGTTCTGCTGTTTATGAACAAGTGCCCCCTGCCTGTCTTCTGGAGATGACCAGATCCCCAATACTATGCTTTGTCTCACTGATAGTAAATCATGTCTCGCTGTCATCTGAAACAGTCAATTCTAGGTGATGCTGCTTAGGTTTTTTCTAAGCTTGGATGCGGTGAAGCTATTACCAAGTGGGAGAAAATGAAACTAGGTGGACAGTCATTTGGTTAGAGAAAACTTATCAGAACAGAATATTTTGTAACCTACAGGAATGGTTCAATTGTAGGGTTTAATTAGACTTTATTATAATATGAGTTAGCTTTAAAGAGAACTGGTCCATTGGGCAGAGGTTGAGGAAGGGACAGTTTCGGGTCTCAGATTCATATCCGAGCCACAGAAAAATGGAGTTTGCATTCACAGATTTTGGAAATATCAGAAGTAGATTTAGCTTCAGGATAAAAGGATGAGGCCAGAGATCTGTATACACAGACAACTGAGATATGATTCAGGGTGAGTTATAGTCCAAATAAGATGTGATATAAACCAGGAATCTGTGATCAAGAAGAATAAGGCAAGCAAAGGAAGTGTGGGGCAACAGATTAGGGTGTGTAGTTTCTGAGAGATAACCTATATACCCATGATGATTTCTACATTCTTGCTTAGTTTTATAAACCAGACATGGAATAGTGTATATGTGATTTAAAGGACCACTGGTGGAAACAGGGAGTAACCGTAAAAATACACAAGACTTGGTATTTGCTTTATGGGAAGAGGCTAGATTAGAAAGAAAGGACAGATTTGCTACTAATATTCTGACTTTGCCCTACTCCGCAGTATCTCCTGAATTACTAGCTTCTCTTCTTTCCGTCCCACTATCTGGGGTGTATCTTGTACTAAGCCCTGATTCCCTCCGTGACATTGCCTCTCCCACGTTATCTAGGTTGGAATGTCACGCTCATGCTGGAAGATGGAGATAGAAATTAAAAAGAAACCATAGTTAATAAAACTATAACAGGTTATTAAGGTAATAAGGGTTGTCAGAGGAGAGCCCCTAAATTCTCATGGTCCTGTAATCAGAAAAGATTAAGTGCTGTTCTTATTACAAGAATACTCTTCAGTGAGCCTTAGCAGATGCAACGTGGGATTCCTTTGGGCTCAATGCAGCGTCCATACTCACAAGGCAAAATCCAAGAAGCTGGTAATCCATAAAGTTATTTACACTGCTCCTACAGCAAACTACACTAATTGGGCTGCAGAGTGTCCTGGGTCTGATTTCATTGCAGCCTTTGGACCTGTCTTCTAAAACTCCTCTCCTCTCTGATAAATCTTCTCCCTGCCAGTCATTAAGTCTCAGCTCAGGCTCACCACCTGGAGGCCTTTAGTCGCTAGTGCTAGGTGTGGCTGAATTCAACACACTGGGTTGGTCAGGACAGATTAAAAAAATGTTGAATTTCAAGCAGAAAACAAAAAAACAAAAAACAAACAAAAAACCTTGATTGGTTGAACTCACCATTTGTTTCCAAGAGTTATCTATCCAATGTTTTCATAGGAACAACAACAAAAAATATTAAATCCAGTGCAATTTTTATCCTCATTGCCATGTTACTCAATTAACGGTTGCATGTAAAATTTGCCACCTAGTGCCTTGGGACTTTATTTATATAATACCCATAGTAGTGGTGCATATGTTGACCAACACACCCTGTCCACTATGTGTGTTTCTTTAAAGGAAGGGATTCTGTCTTATATATATTTTTGTATGTTTCAAATCTAGAATTAGGCCTGGCCCAGAGTACATACATCTGGCTGTTTCCTCAACTGAAATAAATTCTGCAATGTCCAGGTTCTCTAAGTTCTCTCCAAGCTCCAAAGAGTTCATTCAGGAACTGCTGAGGTTTCCATGGCTGAGATGTGCACTACGTGGAAAATAAAGGCCCCGTGAGTTCCCAAAGCTTATACTCTAATGTTCAAGGTTAAGGAAAAAATCTCCATTAGGGATAGTCACTTAGTCTGGATTCCTTTGTAAATGGGATATACACTGAGATTCTGTGATAATAAGATATTTAAATCTAGAGTTCTGCAAACAGTCAAAGGGCCTAGGATTCCATAAATACCCCCCCCCAAAAGGACAGTGCCGGTATGCAGGTGAAGTACTATTTGCAGAACATGAGCAGCTAAAATCTGGAAGTACCTCGTGGACATACTGTGAGCTGCCATCTGAGAGTTGCAATTTACAGTCCCTTGAAGCTGCTGTGCTGTACTACGCAAGAATGATTTACTTTTAAAAGACAGATCTTCAGAAACTTAAGACAATTCCTACCGCCCACCTTCCCTACACAAATGACTAGTGAACTTCATTCTCTTGAGAAATGACACACATTGAGTTTTAGTTCTAAAATGATTCTTAATTCCATCCTTGAAAGTGGCATTTCAAAAGAAGGGGTCCCCAACAACATGTGAGTCATGCATTGGGACCCTCTCAACATTCTTGGTTCCTCCTATCTTGGAAAGCCAGAGGGTAAGCACTAGATCACACCCTAAAAAGATAAAATGCATAATTCACTTAATTGAGTTAAAGGACCTCATTGGAGACAATGGGGACTATTCATTTTCATGTGTTTGGAGCTCCCTCCCCATAGCAAAAGTAGCAGGGGGAGAGGGAACTGCAGTATGTTATGTTAATTTATTATGGGAGCAGATAAATGAATACTATGCTCCAGATTCTCCATAGCAATTAGTTTTGTTACCCATGTATAAATGCACTTTTTTAGCTATTTTAATCACTTCCTTATCCATATGCCGTTTGAATTGTTAAGAATATATTCAAGAAAGTGAATTGCACGCAGGAAGCACTAATTATTGTAATTATAAAAACAACTCACAAACCACTTCTATATTCCCAGTTTTCCCTAGCAGAATTTGGTTAAGTATTCCTACACTCGCTCCAATGTAAATTAAAGATGCCTCCAATTTTCTGATCCTTTTCTAACTACGAATTTCTTAAACTCAGTATCAGAACTAGCTAGCTCTGCTCCCAATGAGAGTCTGTCTTTCACAAAAGAGAAAAGATTTTCAAAGCAGCTAACTTTAGTAGGAGACGTTGCATATTAAATAAACTAAGCTCTGAACTCCTAGTGTTTCTCCCCTAGAGAGGAGAGACACCTCATCGCCAGGATGACCACATTTCCATTTAAAAGGATGGAAATGGAGAAGAAACGAAGGCACTTCCAAGTGGCTGCTGGCCTGTTCTGCCCTCTAGTCAAGCAGAACGGGTCCTGGAAGACCTTGGGCGGCGGGGAGGAGGAGGTAGTGTGTTGTAATTACCCTGATCTAGGCTGGTAGCCGGCCCTTCCGCGTGCAAGCGCAAACAGCGGCATCAGGCATAACAGCGGCGGCAGCGCCGCGGAGCTCCGAGTCCGGGGAGGGCCTCGGCGGGGAAAGCTGGAGGCCGGATGTGGCCGGCCTCGCGGAGCCTCTCGGCGCTGTCCATACTGATGAGCTCCTCGGCTGACACAGGCAGGCTGAGCGAAGGCGGAGCAGAGGAGGCAGAGGAGGCGCGGAGGCAGGCGGCTGAGCCGCGCACCCGGCTTTGACGTCGCCCAGCTGCGGCTAGCAGCTCGCGCTCTCAGCACGTAGCGCGCAACGTGACCACACACAGCCTCCCTCTCGGGCAGCCCGGCAGCCCGTCCGCCTGCTTTCGGCTTCGCCCTCCTCTTCCACCTCCTCCTCTCGCCTCCGCGGCGCGCACTCCCGCGCACACCCAGAGATTCCGGCCGGCGTCGAGCCCTGGGCGCTCCGCCGCCCGGCCCGGCACCTCTGCCGCAGCTGGGGCCCGACCCGCGGCCACGCAGCTGGGTGTCCTCCTCGGGCGGCCGCTCCCGCGTCCAGCTCTGGATGCCAGCACTACGTTAGCCCAGGCGGGGAACCCCTTCGGCGGCTCCCTCCTCTAAACTCCCGCCTGTCCCGACCGCCCCCACCCCTCCACCCCTCCACCTGGCGGGGGCGGCGCGGAAGCCCAGAGGACGCGCGCGGTGCCGGTGGGCACGCGTAGACGTGTGTGCGGATCCGGTCTCTGCTTGGCATTCTCCCTCTTTCGCAAGTGGCGGTGTCTGGACTCTGCTTTCGGCTCCCGGAATTGGTGCGGCCGCCCGGAGCCCCTTCTTCGCTGGCAGGGCGCTAACGGCTATTTTGGAGAACGGTGGTGGCGGCGGCGGCGGCTGAGGCTGGTGCCCGAGAGAGCTCCAGACGCACACTCTGCTCCGCGTCGGTCCCTGTCCTCCTTCCTCC
Source organism: Mustela putorius furo (assembly GCF_011764305.1). Classification (NCBI taxonomy): domain Eukaryota; kingdom Metazoa; phylum Chordata; class Mammalia; order Carnivora; family Mustelidae; genus Mustela; species Mustela putorius. Next base: position 3,147,002 of record NW_025421290.1, on the reverse strand, counting down.
CCCTCCTCCCATCCCTTCCTCCCCACCCCCGTCCCCCTAGCCCCACTCCTCCTCTTCCTCCTCCTCTTCCTCCTCTCCCTGCTCGGCGATGCGAGCCTGTATCGTGTAACAGGATTGGCGTTGCAATGGCAACTGATGGAATGGGGGAAGGCAAGACAGCAGGGCTGGGGGCTCCGGACTGCGGGCGGGCGGGCCGCTGCCGCCGCTTGACGCTGCTCCGGGGACCTTCGCGAGTTACTTTGTAAAGGCGAACCCAGGCGAGGACGCCCCTGCTCGGTGCCCCGAGTCAGAGGCCACTTCCTGCTCCGTGGCTGCCCGCGTCAGGCTCGCACCGCTCGGCACCCCCGGACCCCGGCCCGCGCCCGCTGCCAGCCCAGCGCGCCGCCGCCGCCGTAGCTGCGGAGACTCGAGCCCGCTACCCTGAAGAACACTTCGCCTCGCGGCCCCCTTCCCATCACGCCCCCTGCTCCTCCCCGGCGTCTGCGATTTTCCCAGGCGCCCGGTGTGAGTGCGGCGTGCGTGTGAGTGTGTGTCAGGGTATTGTGTTGTGTGTGTGTGTGTGTGTGTGTGTGTGTGTATGAGTGTGGGGTGTGCGGGGCTCCTGCGCTCCGCTCACGGACGCTGCCGGGGAAGGACGGACAGACGGCGCTTTCTTCTTCGGCGAGCGGTTCCCGGGCACCTCGGCGCGGCCCGGGCGCGAGTGGAGCGCGCTCGGCTAGCCGCCGGCCTCCGGAAGGTCCCGCTGCGTACCCCCTGGGCTGGATATGTTCATGTTCACGTGAAGATGGATTTAGTGTACGGTCTCGTGTGGCTGCTGACAGTCCTCCTGGAGGGGATCTCTGGCCAAGGAGTATACGGTGAGTGGAATAGCGACGCTATCGTGACCTTGTGATTCTTAGGCAAGATGGGCTGGCGAGCGAAAATGCACGACTCGCACCGTTGCGGGGCCCCTCCCGGCGTGGTGTTTGATTTACACTTCATCACGTTATTGGGAGCGGTAAGGAGGCAGCGAGCGTGCTGCGGATTGGGCTGCGAGCCGCTCCCCCGGCGCCTCGGCTGGGGCTGGGAGTTGGGTCGAGCCGGCAACATTGCACTCTTGCGAATGAGTGGCTTTGCGCTTGGTTTATCCCCGCTAGGGCCCCGAGCTCTAGCAGTCTTTGATTTAATAATCAGTTGGCTCCTTGCATTGCCGCGGTGTCGGTGCCGCGGTTTCCCCTGAAGGGAAGCTTCGAATGTGACCCTAGTGAGCTTCCCATCCCTCTCTGTCTCCCGCCTTTTCCTTCTCTTTCCTTCTCTCCACCTTTTCTTTTCCTTCTCTCCACCTTTTCTTTTCTTTCTTTCTCTCTCTCTCTCTCTTTCTTTTTTTTTTTTTTTTTTTTTTTTTTTTTTTTTTTTTTTTTTTTTTTTTTTTTTTTTTGGTGAATGCCTCTATGACTTGATTTTCCGGCTCAGGAAGTGGGGTGACAGTTGAGTTGCGTTCTGCACCAGCGTTGCCATGAATACTGACTTGGGGAGGGGAAAATAGCAGGCAAGACTCTCGATGCCAGACACAATTAAGGGACATGTTTATGTGAATGGATGAGCAAAATGCATGAATGAATGGTTGGCCAAGTCTGTGCGTCTGGGCTCTGGGGCAGGACACCAGCTTGCTGCAACAGGAACACAACCTCAGTTTTCTGGAAAACCCAGGTCTGGGCGGGTTAGGATCAAGGCAAGCTTGTTAATTTGGAGATTTTTAAGTCCTCAGGAGCAAATCCAGGTTCCTTTGCCTGTCAGCAGTTGGCACCCTTGGCTTTCGGGACTGAGAGACTCACATACACATACCCAGGCTCTGGTTGAAATGTGCGTCTTTTCCTGGGACAAGCAGGCAGTGCCACAAGGGGAACATAACTTTTATCTCAAAGATATGGTAGAGAGGTTAGGAGGATAGCTCTTGAGGGTACAGCAGGCCAAAAACTCTCCCAGAGCTCCCCTACGGTCCCTGTGTGCTGGAAACCAACCTACTACCTTTGTTATCTATCAAAGTGCTGGCGGGGGGGGGGGGGGGTTGGACCCCAGCACTGCAGTGCTAGGTCAATGGCTGTTCTGGAGCAAAGGGCATGAGTGTTTGTGGAAATGTCAGAGCTCTCCCTGCAGACCCCAGAACTTACTGCAGAGAGGGCATGGGTGCAAGGGGACCTTGAATACTCTAACTCTCTGGGAATGTGGTGTGTGCCTGGGTAGATGCTGGGGAAGGGATGTGGGAGATCCCATAGTAGCCTTTACTGTCTCCACTGTGTTCTTCCTGGTCTGAGCAGTGGGAGGGGGTTGTCCGGAGGGGGTTCTGGAGCCACGGAATTCCATCTGCCACTCCCCTTTCCTGTCTTCCTAGTTCCCTTTTAGGCTTGGGCCGGGAAATTTTCACTTTCTCCCACTTAAAGACATCTTAATTTCTTTTCTCTACCCATCCCCTCATTACCAAATGAAAGAGAACTTGCTTGACAGAGGTGGTGGTGGTGGTGGTGTTTGTGTGTGTATAAAGGAGATGTTGAGACTCCAGGCAGATCTCACTGCTTGGGCTGACAGCAGGAGGTGAGGCACTGAGGAAGGCAGGAATGAATTGAGTGCTCTTTTGACTTCTGCTGGTCTCTGGTGTCCCTGAGATGAGAGTGGCTGAGATTCTAGGGATGGAGGAACGCTGAAAGTAGAGGCTTCTGAAGGAGCTGTTCCTTAGCATGGGGGAGCCTGGATTCCTTTTATCTCAAGTCTAAGTCTCTCTTCCATTTGTTAGGACCATCCCAGCTAAACGGATTAAAAAAAAAAAAAAAAAAACAACTGTTTGTGTGTATGGTGTGTGTGTGTGTATGTGTGTAGGAGATAATGAAAAGTTAGAAAGATTGCAGGGACAGGACGTGCGAGAACTCTCTCGATTAGAAAGGCACGGTTCCATTTTTCCTGTCACTTTTTGTCATTCATATTATTGTCCTGGCAAGTTTCATGTTGGGCAGTGGAAAAAGGTAAGATCTAGGAGTGGAGATAAGTAGGAAATAATTACATGGAAATAATGCCAATGGTGCTTAACAAAAAAGGGGGAGGCAGTTCTGCTACTGAACTGATCTTTGCGATGAAAGTGGTGGTCTTGTTTTGCTTGTTTTCTTTTAATGTTGATGTGGGTATTGGGCATCTGACTTGGAATAGAATGAGTTTTGTATGAAAATTAGTCAGCAACCCTGGTCGTTATGAATGCCACAGCTATTAGGTGGGTGAACAAATATATTTATGTGTTACTTTTTAAGTATGTCTTAGCACACGTTAGGTTCTTACAGTGGGAATCCCTAACCTTCAGCATCAGCATCACCTGGGAACTTGTTAGAAAGGCAAATTCTCAGGCCCCCCTCTTTTCTAAATCAGAAATTCTGGATGTGGAACCCAGCAGTCTGTGTTCATGACCTCAGGCCATGATGACTGTGATGCTTGCTGAAGTTTGAGAACCACCAACATGGACTTAAAATTTCATTGCGTTGACTTTGTAAATCATGACCTTTCTTAATCTAAAGTAGTTTGAATTTTATTAGTGAACGTGTGTATAATGAAGAGAACAGGTTTTTTTTCTTTTAATTTAGGTATAAAATATTGATCAATTGTGAAAAGGACACAGAAGAGTTAGTATAAGATTATAGATGTGTTTTGAACATTTTACATGAAAAGCCTTGAAAATGAATGAATAAAAAAGGGCAATTATAGGGGCACCTGGGTGGCTCAGTGGGCTAAAGCCTCTGCCTTCGGCTCAAGTCATGATCCCAGGGTCCTGGGATCCAGCCCGAAGTCAGGTTTTCTGCTCAGCGGGGAGCCTCTTCCTTCTCTCTGCCTGCCTGTCTGCCTGCTTGTCATTTCTGTCAAATAAATAAATAAATTTTTTTTTAAATGGGCAATTATAAACAGACTTTAAGACCTACATAGGAACTTTGCTACCATAAAAATCTATATCGCTCTATCCTTTTGTCTGTGTTTGCTAATGAAAAACCATTCATGTAACACACAAAGTATTATTTCTTAATTTTGTTTTCTAGTAGCCAGCTTTAAGAAGTAAAAATTATGTGCAAATCAAGCGAAATTATTTCTTTGCAGCTCAAATTAACTTCTTGATTTAGTAATTCAGGTTTTTTTTTTAAAACAGTATATTTGTTTTAAGGCACAGATGATATTATCTTGAGTTACTATAATCTTCTTTCTCTTATGTTCAATCAACTTGACACCATGTGCAGTACTTATGTGTGAAAGTTTATGCTGTAGACCTAGAACTGATTGTCATTTATCTTGGGATATTGCTCAGCAAACTAACTGCATGCTAGCTGAGATTTGCATATGTGTGGCATTTGGGAAGGGAACTTATCCTTCACTTCACCGATATCCTCCCCTCTACCAATAATTTTGATGTCATTTAAAAAGGACATTAAAAAAACTGACATTTTCCCTGTTTATTTCTTAAATACTCTGTATCAGTCATGGCATCGCAGTGATATAAATTGTTTGAAAACACTTCTGAAGGGAAGATCACAAAAAAATAATTTTTTATAATAGAGCTGCATCAGAAGAGTCGATGTGGACTTCCTGAAAAAACTGTTAACTATTCTAATGGATAATGGTCATTTGGAGGTATCTGTATTTGTGTAGTTTTTAAAAATCCATTTTCTTGAGTTACAGATTTGACTTTCTTGAGTTTTAGATAGTTATTTGCATTCAAAAATTTTTTTCCTCAAAATAGTCTTCGAATTTTAGTGTTTTAATTTTCCTTACACCGAAAACCAAGTCATTAAACGAAGAATGAAATGGTATCCATTGCCGGCATTATTTTGTTGGACTTCCCTTGTATGAGGTTGAGGATAACTAATTAAACATAGGATCAGAGGTCATAGTAAATCCCAGCTATGTGTCTATTTAACTGAAGTACCTAGAACCAAGTGATCCAAAGCATTTTTCCAGTTTTGAAAGTTTTCTTTGTAAGTTATTCTGTGTCATAAATTGTTTGGGCTGTTTAGCTATGTTTCCTTTTCTTTTTCTTTTTAAAGATTTTATTTATTTGTTTGTTTATTTAGCAGAGTCCTTAAGTGGACTATTAAGTATTTGGATTGAGCAGGTGTATGTCAAACCTAAGGAATCAGTAGGAGAGAAGGAGAGAGAATCTCAAGCAGACTTCGTGCTGAGCACGGAGAGGGACATGAGACTCTACCTCACTACCCTGAGATCCTGACATGAGTCAGATGCTTAACCTACTGAGCCACCCAGGCACTCCCTAACTATGTTTTCTAGAGATCCTCTTGGTAAGGCAGCATACTGAGAATCGTATCTCCTGGTAAACTTCTCAGTTGTTTTGCTAAAGATAAAAATAGCTCTATTGCCACACACTGTATTTTTACCTCTGACCCATCAGGTCCTTAATTTCCAAGGAGGCTCATAAAAGATTATAAATGCATTAGCACAAGACAAATCTACAAATGAAAAACAGAATTATAGTCTCAGTCTGAGTAGTTTTTAATGGGGGCCAAATCAGCCAATGACTGGGTATCCTGAAATGGTTAATGCACCCTCTATAAATAGCTCCCAGGATGTGCAGGAAGCAATAAACAGAGTAAGCTTATCAAACATACTATAGTCACTCAATTCCAGTAATATCAATTATAGCGAGCTATATTCACTCAATTCCAGTAATGTCAGTTAATATCGTATAATTTAGGAATAACATCCCAGGCAGTAGCTATATAGAAAAGACTTGGTGGGATTGAGAATCAGGGGATAAGGTGGATTGGAAGGGTCTGGAAGGTATTTCAGACTGTCAAGGGATTGAATCTGAATGGATAGATTGGCCCAAAAGGTTAGGTGCTCTGGAACGTCTGTTAACCATTACATCCAGTCCCAGGATATTGCCACCCTCATGGCAAATTTGTTCCAAGTGCACGGAATTGTGATTTTTGTCCAGTTCGAGTTTGGAGATCTTATTATATTATATGCTGCTTTTGACTAAACACATATATAGGATGTCAGCCTGTGGGAGGAGAGGCAGATATGACTTTAATAAGTGTTCCTGAAAAAAAAAAATTGTTCTGAAGCTCTATCACATGTAGTCAGCTTTTTCTGTCTTTCCACTCCTTACCCCACTGCTCATACACATTCACAGACTAATATCATCACATCACCACCTTGGCCAGCATCACAAGGAAAAGTGACCTGCCCTTTGTAACCAGGATTATTTTTGTTCATTCAGAGTCGTCCTTGCTGGTCACATAACTGAGAATTCACAAGTAAAATAGGCAGATTATTTTATGTAGTATTACTTGCTCATGTCTTATAAATCCCTAGGAAAATCCTTAAGTGGACTATTAAGTATTTGGATTGAGCAGGTGTATGTCAAACCTAAGGAATCATTTTCTAGAGAATAAGTCAGAAAGGATTCCAGGGTTCAGATAATTAAGAATCAGAGGTAAACTTAGAAATGAAGTTCTGGTGAATAAATGTCACAAAACAAATCCAAGGAAGGATTTTTTTTTTTTTTTCATGATCTTGATTTCTTGGCTTAATTTTATTGTCCCTTGTTCTGACACTTCTTATTGATACTGTAGAATTATTTTGGGGTGTGTGTGTGTGTGTTATAAGGTGAACCCCCTGAAGTCTTCTTTGAGAAACAGGATACAAGCAAAGTTTTCTGAGAGAACATGCTTTGTATTCTTTGAAAAATTAGTTTTGATGTGATTGTGGTAGCACACATGGAGATGGGACTTACCAGCATGAGCCCTATGGGTTGAGTTTATGTCTTTTTAAGACAGTGTTAGGAACTGTGGTCCTGGGTTGTTTTCCAGCAGTAGAGGTGATTCGTCATTCACATTATTTGGTCTGGTCCTCGTGCTTTGGGAAGGTCTTGAGAGAGCTGGTTTTAAGGCTTGTTACTTACAAAGGTGGAGGCAAACAGCAAACATACCCACCTGGTTCTGATGTTGATGCTGGTGTTGTTTAGCAGCTGCAGTAAACTGAGGGTATGGGCTCTCAGCTGGGAGCTGAATTGGAGCATGTCTTACTCTCCTTTTAGGCTATTTTGGAAAGATAAGCAGCGTATTGTATTGAGCGCATTTCAGGTATGAATAGGGTGAACATTTTCAGCTTCATTGTAATTGCTGTTAACTGAATAGTCCCACAAAATGAAATTTCATTTCTTTGTCTCAGTGTCAGTGTAAATACACAGTTTACAGCAGACAGGAATGATGGCATTTATAGAAAACTGTGTCCTATTTTTATTTTTGAATCCAGTTAATAAATTTCTGGGCTTCTACAATCATAAAGTTGTAAGTGAGCAGAGACTTTAAGATATTATTGAGTCTTCACACTAATTTAAGATAGAATATGTCAGTCAAATAGTGGTCTTAGGTTGTTTGTGAGATTTGTTTACAGAAAGAAATTTCACAACTCTTTCAGAATCCAGGCACATCCATTGGATGGATATTTTTTTTTTCAACTTACTAATAGAGCCCCTCATGTTCCATTATTGGGGCATGCACTTATTTTCCATTTTATGCTAGTACAGTTCCATTTCTTTCTTAACTCTACCACCTTGCACTGATGCCAGTTAATCTCTTTTTATGTTGATTTCTTTCTACTTTTCCAAGACACTATGCCTTTTCTAATCTTGGTTTTAAAACACTTCAGTTCCTTTTCTGTTAATATCATTGATTGAATTCAGTAAGAAGAAGATTTTCACTTTATAATCCAAATCATACATTCCCCACAAGTTTATAATCACAGAAAAGGATTTCAAATATTAGGAGCATACTTTTGGTCTATTACACATTTACTGTAAGTATATTAGTTGAAGACATATTATTAGGTAGGAACAAGGATACTGGAAATTATGATGTAACTTATTTTTGCCTTTTAGTGTGTAACCTTTATAACTTTTCATAAAAATAGGAGACATCAGTTTCTTACTCTTTCCACTCGAAATTATACCAGAGGTTGCTGTGTGCTAGACAGATAGGGTCAATATGTGACATGTTACCGTATTTACAAGCGGCATATTTTTTGTCTTATTTTTTTTGTAATGAGAATGGGAGGGATAAAAATAATTGAGTGATCCTGCGGATAGGAAAACATGTCTGTCTGAAAGAGGAAAGGTTGGTTCATAGCCAGGCCTCCTAGAGTCCTAAAGGACAGCACTAAAGGCAGCTGAGATCTCAAAGAGGTAAGTAGAAAATAGGATGTCAGCCTGGAAAATGCTGTTAGGAAAATGTACCTGCGCCTTAAGTAATGGTAAAAGCAAAATCATTTTTTTCTAAAGTAATAAGAACTTTATTCATGTGTGTCAAACAGAAGAAATAAAATGGTTGCCATCTGACTGAAGAACATCTTCAGGGAGAATTTTCTGATCTGAAAGGGAAAGATGAGGAACTCTTAAATAGAGCCTGTGGTCCCTGTGGACCAGATTATCATGCCTGCTAATTAATTGTATGACTCAGGTACATAAGGAGAAACAGGAACAGATTAAACATCAAGACATTCTATCCATTATTTTGAGTAGAACTGTGTACTGAGTCTATACCTTGCCTCAGGTAGATTTTCTCCTGAAGAAGACGAGGCTTCTGTAAGTATCCTGAGAAGGATAGAAAAATCTGAGGAAGATATGCAGCTTTTGGGAAACTATGGCCAGTGGGGATTCTGCACAGATTCTGGGAGGATGTAGGGGAAGTTCTGGTAATTCAGTCAACAAATTAATGTATTACTGCTGTGGGTAACACATGTGGTTGCGTGAAGGACTGTGAACGCAGAGAGTTTACAAGTTAATTGAAGAGATAAAACTAAATGGAATATGAAGTAAGACTATGAGAAACATATGAGTTTGTGCCTAAACAAAAGAGAGCAATTACAGTAGGTGTCATGGTTGGAGGAAACTAAAAAAAGCCGATACACCATACGTTGAGCCTTGAAAGTGGGTTGGCACAATATAGGTAACAAAGAAGGAAAAGAAATTGCTACAGCGTGGATCCTAGCTGTGGGAATAGTGGTACAGAAAGAAAAATAACTCTAGAATGCATATCTAAGAAAACCTAAGCTATTCCTCCAAAGTATGCCCCAACTAGAAAGATGTTTTCTGTCATTTAACCTCTCCCATCCCCCACAGAAGTCTGTAAGTCTGGAAAATAAATTTCATTGTGTGATACTCTAGAACTTCCTGAGATATTTAGGTCCACCAAGATTTGGGTTTTGTTCAGTTGGGAGCTAACTGAGTGCTCATTAGATGATAAGACAGTTGTGTTTAAAGTTCCTGGGAGGGGTGCCTGGGTGGCTCAGGGGGCTAATGCTTCTGCCTTCGGCTCAGGTCATGATCCCAGGATCCTGGGATCGAGCCCCGCATCAGGCTCTCTGCTCAGCGGAGAGCCTGCTTTCCCCTCTCTCTCTGCCTGCCTCTCTGCCTACTTGAGATCTCTGTCTGTTAAATAAATAAAATCATAAATAAATAAATAAATAGATAGATAGATAAATAACATTCCTGGGAAATACTGTGCCCTTCCAGATTCTAGGCAACCGTAGGAAGCTTTGAACCTACACAGCAGCTCCTCTTGGAGTTAAAGTCAAAAGACTTTTCAAAGCCTTTTTAGAGTGCCTACTACTTAGAAGCAGCGAACCATGGGTCTAGAATGACTTGAAATATCATGTTGATTTTTACAAATGTATAGCCTGGGAGATGAATGCATTGCCCTTATAAAAAGAGAGGTATGTGTTTTCATTATTGTTTTTTATCCTTGTGCAAAGCAGCACAATGTGGTAGAAACCAGGGAACTTGGACTTGCTCCTTGTTCAGCTATTACTTTATTGGGTGACCATAGACAAAAATCTTAATCTTCTATCCATTAGTTTCCACATCTAGTAAACTCTTAGGAAAGAGAGATGTTACATAAAGGATGGCAAGAGTGAAAATGTATGGTTGCTTTTTTATACCTGGAATAGACGGAGAGTGCATGGAAAGTGTTCCCCATCTTCTTAAGAAAGTACACACAGGTGCTCTAGCAATTGGACCTCCTAACAGGATGGCCATTTGGTTCTTAGAACCACGTAAAGGGCTAGAAAGTATCAGAGAGCAAGTAATTTTTTCTGGAAAAAATATTCCAGTGTGTCAGCCTAACAGAAAATAAGTGGTCTATTTTAAAACAGTATATCTGACATTAATCTGTGCATGCAAATGCTACTTGATATTGCATCTCATGTACATGTATAGCTGACACTGCTCTTCAGGCTAACCCCTTCTCTCCCATCAGCGTAACCCTGGAATTTCTCCTTTTGCTTCTTACTGGTGGGGTGGTAGGGGGAAACTCCTATGCCCCCTCATTTAAAAGCTCCACTCAATATTAGTATTACCTAAACTTTATGAGTTTATTTATGTATTTATATTCAAATGTATATATAAATCTTGCTTTAGTACCAAGAAACAAGAATATTCCTAATGTTGTGTCATTTTTGAGACTAAGTGAAAATTAGTAGTCTATAAATATTAATTTCCAAGTGGGAAAAAAGTAGAAATTATTTGTAAAAATATAAATATTTGAGAGTGTAAAAATAAAAACGGAAAATGAGACTATATTACTAAAGAGGCTATCCCATATTTATTGTGTAGCATCTAATCTTGACCCAAAAGTGACCCAAATTGCTGTTTTTCACCTACTCAACTAATCATTAAAAAACAAAAACAAAAACTTTTAGATTTAACTGAAAAGGCAAGGATCTTTTTAACATTAAACTGTGACAGCTATATATATATAAGAAAATATTTTTCTACTTAATGATTTTTTTTTAAAGAGTTTATTTATTTATTTGACAGACAGAGATCGCAAGTAGGCAGAGAGGCAGGCAGAGAGAGAGGAGGAAGCAAGCTCCCTGCTGAGCAGAGAGCCTGACCCGGGGCTCTATCCCAGGACCCTGAGATCATGACCTGAGCCAAAGGCAGAGGCCTTAACCCACTGAGCCACTCAGGCACCTCTACATAATGAATTTTAAGTATACTTGGCAAACACTGCGTTTTTGAGGGTGATAGATAGTTTATGTCGATAATCCCTATTCATATAGCTAATAAGATAGGAAAAATTAAATAGGCTAGTCATTTGAGTGTCAAGATATTAGTTAGATATATTAGTTAGAAATATCTGCTACAAAACCAAAAGGTCATATTTTCTCGAGACTTTAAATAGACAACAAAATTATTAGTTGAGAATAATTTTCCCTATTATGTGGAATGAACAATACTGGCTTTGTGAAGGAAGTCACTATAAGCGTTGACATACGGTAGATTCTGTAGTGTGCACAGATTTAACTGACGTGTAGTTTTGGAGTTCTCAGTCTTTAGTCTTTTAGAATTAGTCAAGTTCTTATTAAGAAGTCATAGAGTGCTATTTTTGTCTTGGTTTTGAACTTGCCCTTTGTTTTTTGTAGTTATTCTACACTGCTGTTGTGATTCTCCACTTGTTCTTTTATTCACATATTTATAATCTGGTTCATTGTTCATACTGGACTATTCACCTGTACCCTTTCCCTGTACAGAGCTGTTATATTAAGTTTAAAGTTTTCAGTCTTACTTCACAATTAATCAAAGCTCATCCTTTGGCTAATTTTGTTCTCACTTTGTCACGCATAGATTGATCTTCGTATAATTGCATAAGGAGATGCAACTCTCTTCCATTATAACCATTCCCTGCAATATTGTAAGCTACATGATGACATCATCATTGTGAAGACTGAGTTTTATAAATTTCCTATTCTTTACCTAAGACAAGAATATCTCCCAATGGGCTGCAGCCTTTTATTCAGAGGCTACTTATTCTCTGATTATTTCCTGTGCTTCTCTGCAAACATCCCTCCAGTGGCAGCAGCTGGGGTTGAAAGTGGCCTTCTTTCTGCTCACTGTGATTTTGTAATTTTACCATTGAACTCTATTCTAATTATATGTGATTTGGGTTACCATTTCAAAAAGCATGTAAGTTTTTAGTTTTCTGTCATCATTAAAAACTCCGCTTGTTAATGCCTAAGATCTTCAAGCTTACTTATGCAAAGATGTACTTTGAAACGTTTATGCTCTACCACCTCTCCAGTTTCAGAGAAAGGTTAAAGAATCTTCTCTATCAATCAGTGTCTGTCTAGATATAAATAGATATACACACACTACAAATATTTATTTATATGTAGAGTATATGTGTATATGCTCTAAAAATATATTCACATATATTAACTGTATTTAAGTATGTGTGTTATGTGTGAGTGTGTTTGTAGATCTGTAGAATGGGTGTTGTGGGTTAGTAGCTATACTTTGGATTAAGCAGGAGGAATCGAGTGGCTTTCCAGCTTTCCTTGCCAACGTGACTCTGATTCAGTGTTGATGGCAGAACACGCAATCTCTTACCTAACTTTCATTTTGTTTTTAAATACCATTTTGTGATACTTACATGTTCTTAATTGTTCACCAGTTTAAAATATTACCTCTAGAAGCTCATCCCTTCTCTTCCCGTCTATTTTTTTTTTTTGCAATTGATAGGGGAGAAATGTTTCTTAGCTGCATAATAGCACTACACATGCAGTCTCTTTTACTTGCAGAACAGTGAGGAATACACTTGAAGCCCAGTGTTACTGGTATGCTGAGAAGACCATCCCTCTTGTCTGTTAGCCAATTCTTTATAGTAGGTCTTTCTTCCTTTTCTCTGTATTCAAATGAGGACAGTAAAATAAATCCATAAACTAAATTTAAGTAACTTGGATTATCTACCTTCTTTTTCCTTTTATTATTGAAAAATAATTAAAAATAGGATATAGTATTTTTTCCATAAAATAATTGCCATTTATTAATTGTCTACTATTGCCATACCTTGTACTAGGAGTTTTATGTCTGTTGTGCAATCCTTTAATCTTGGAATGAGATGATGAGAAATTAAATAACCATTGGATAGTTACTGTTGACTAAATTTCGAATCAGATTTGAAGTATATGTAAAAATAAATATTTGTATACTTATGTGTACTGTTAAGTTACATTCATGTATGTGGATGTTTATAACTATGATTAAAACATGCAAGTTAGCTAGCTCATGTTCCATGCATGAAACTTACCTCAAGCAGTGTATGTTTGAAATGCAAATTGGATAAATTCTAGCTTTTTGCATGAGGAAAATATATAGGTAGTTAATGTCAGCATTTTATATCATGCAGTTTTCTTTCTTAGAAAAGAGGGTTAGGATTTATAATTTTGGGTTTTTTTTTTTCCCTTTCTTTTTAGAACCAAAATGCCCCTACTGAGGGCTCTCCCTGGTATAATTTATTTTTGGACTGATAGGATATTTTAAGCTTATTCATAATTAGTGACCTGTAAAAGTGAAGACATGACTCTACTAGATATTCTGCAGAAGTAGTTCTTTTCTTCCATGTAAAATAGTAGGCATGTGCTTATAAAAAATAACCACTGTCGAGTGTACTACTTTATTTTTCCCCAGGCTGATTAACAATCACTGGCCTTGGTAAGATTGATAGTTAAATGTCATATTTGGCCTGATTTTGCCTTGAGTTCCCTGGGGGTATTGCTTGGGCATTTTTTGCACAGAGTTAATTGAGGGGACTATATCAGCGGGTTCCTTTTCTTAAAAATCTTGTTGTGCTCAAGAGGACAGTTGATTGCAAGCTCTGTCCTTCTCTTAGCTGCCAGTGAGTTCCTCAACCCTCAAAGCTTACAAATTAGTGCAGTTTAGTGATTTGTTTTAGGCTTTTAGCTACAGCATTTGCTGCCATAAAAGCCATTTTTTCCGATACCTTTTGAATGCAGTGATTGTGTCATATAGTATAACCCTGTACCATTCTGGCTATTGTGTGATTGATACAGAAACTGCTTCGATAGGAAACCATTTCAAGAGAGAACAGGAAAGGTATTATATTCGGCTGTAGTGCCATGCATTTCTAAGCAGCTGATGTTTTCTTTAACTGATAACCACCCCCTAAATTTTCAGAGGCAATTGAGCCTTTAGAACTTTAACTCTTAATTCAGTCTGGCTGCAGAGAGCAGTGTCCTGGAGTTCATTATACATTCACATTTCATTAATTCATTCTGGAGTATGACTCTGTTGCTTCTGTTGTATTTTCAAGTCAAACCTCTTTAAGAACATGGAGAAGTATAAATTTAATGAATTTTTCTCTAAACAATGACTCCTTCATACCTGAACCAGATACTTGAAACTCTTGAGATAGTACAACTTTTTAGCATACTGAAAATTGTGATAGTATTCTCAAAATGGAGTGGGCCATCATGTGTTTTTAAATCTTTTTTTCCCCCTAAAGCTTGTGGTTTTTTTGTTTGTTTTTGGTTGGTTGGTTTGTTTTTAAGTTAACTCTACCCACAACATGGGACTTGAACTCACAACTCTGAAATCAAAGCCACATGCTCTCCCGGCTGACCCAGCCAGGTACCCCATGTGTTTTGTTATCTAAGAATCTCAAATTAAACTGTAAACCTCTGTGAAGGAATAGAGTCAAAGATGAATCAAATCACAGTTCAAAAGAGTTTAACCTTAGATTTTATGTTTTTACTACCTCACACATTTAGCAGTATATTTGGGAGTATTTATAGTAGATTTTAGACCTTATTTTTATCTTTCTCCACTTTAGATTTTTAAATTTTGTGATCCCTTAGATGCATAGTTTAATTTGGATGAAGGTGGATAGTATCTTGATGATTGAGCTATACAATTATATACCTAAGATGTAAGTACATCTGTATGTTACAGTTTATCATTTATTTTAATATTATATAATACTGGCAATTAATACTCATTCAAATGAATGTCTATAAAAGCTGAAATAAAGATCCTTAAACAAAATAAAGGCTGAAGTACCTTGTGAATCTGAAAATGCCATTTAAATATCTTCACTTGTTAGAAAATTTAAAGTCTAGATATTTTCAAAGGTTATTCTTGGATTGCTCTAAGAGTATTTTCTGGTGGCTTATATTGATGGCTTCTCGTTCACTGTATGTAGGTGTCATCCTCCCAGCAATTATCATGGTATTGCAGAGGTTTGCTCATTATTAATAAAAGATTCAGGATTTCTCTAAATGGGAAGTAACTGATAAATCAAATAAATAAAAACCATTAAAGCAGACTTCTGACATACTACTGCATGCTGGTTCGGGAGATTAGATTTCAGGTGGCATGGGGAAGAACAGGTATGTTAGCCTGGTCATAGTATTGGCCTAGAAATAGGCAGAATGCACTGGAATAGATTTACTGTTGTAGGAGATAGTTATGGTTGTTATAGGAGATATGTAATGGGAACTAGTAGGATGGATCCAGGCAGAATGAGGTGTCTACATGTCAGAGTTTGGGTTCCCTAGGAAATGAACACACAGAAGACGACTTACATACAGATGGTTCATTAGGGAGTACTCTTGGGAACAGTACCTGTAAGGGAGGAAGGGAGCCTAGATTGAGTAGAGGGTGATTCAGTTACAACAGAGTTCTAAGCTGAGCTGATGGGTGCTCTGAAGTTGGGATGGACATGAGAGATGTCACAGATAGAGGAAAGGTCCTTTGTACCCACTTTTCTAGCAGTCATTGGATGTATGCTGCTTCTGGGTGAGGTGGCTCCCTTTGGTTGAAGGCAAAACCTGGGAGGAACTCAATGGGAAGCAATCAGTAGGTTACGCTCTAAGGAGCTGGGAGAATTGGTGTCTTCATGCAGAAAGATTCTGAATGATGCATCACATTTTCTAGATGTCAGTCTTTATGGTGATTGTACTCGGTTGTTTATGAGAGTTCATCCCATTGGGGAACTGGTCCTCTGGAAGCAAGTTTTCTTTTTTTAAGGAAACATAAGAAAAAAGTTAGTGGACTTAACTTAAGCCCCTGCTACTATGCCGGATCTCAGAACAATTTCTGACATTTATCACGCTCTTTTCTACCACCCCTTTTAGAGGTTCCGCCCCACCCACCGCTAGTAACTCTGAAGTGACCAGGAATGGTCTGTGAATTCTGGTCACACTTCCCATCTCAGACTGCTTCTACAGATACTGCATCAGTCATTTTGCTTTCAGAATCAGTAGGGGAGCATAAACAGATATTTAAGTGGGTCCCTGGGTACCAGATGTCATTTTCCATCCTTACAATGTGTTACAGCAGTCTTGCCTTTTCTTAGCAATCAGGGTTAATTGTCTCTGTGTGAAAGTTGTCTCCTTTCTTGGCCTATTGTCTTTAGCCCACAGTGGCTAGTTGGCAATATTCATAGGAGTTCAGAGTTCTGGCTTTTGTCCTGGGGGAAGTGTTCCCCCTCTGGGGACCAAGGACATCTTAGCCACACAGAATTTAGAATTGTGGAGACTGAAAGTCCAGGTACCCCATGTAGGTTACTAGGAATGAAGTTAAATGGGGCTCTTGG
Organism: Mustela putorius furo; assembly: GCF_011764305.1. Classification (NCBI taxonomy): domain Eukaryota; kingdom Metazoa; phylum Chordata; class Mammalia; order Carnivora; family Mustelidae; genus Mustela; species Mustela putorius. Next base: position 3,130,587 of record NW_025421290.1, on the reverse strand, counting down.
ACTTGTGTATTCTACTTATTAGGGATGCAGCTCCACATAATGGTCATTAACCTAGGGTTATCCCAGATCCTGGGCGTGTGGTGACCAGTCTACTCAGGGCATTGTCTTGAAGCTGCTATATCAGCTGCTCCTTCAAAAGGCTGTTCTATTATTTTGTCCAGCCCGTAGCTTTTGAGTGGCACATGATGTGATAGGACCAGTGAATTTTATGATCACATTCATCGTTACACCTTTTTATCCTCTCCAGTGGATCCCTTTGTTTAGTGCAATTTTATGAGGGCTCCTGTTTGGGTAGGTGGCATATACTGAAAGATCTCGAGCTGAGGTGCTTGCAGAGATTGTTAGACAGTAGAGATAAACCCAGAACTGGAATATGTGTCGGCCCTAAAGAGGATGACTCTGCTCTCTCATGGATGAGCAGGATCCAATGTAGTCAATTAACACCAAAAGACTGGTTATTCTCCTTCAGGAACGGCATATATCAGGGTCCATCTTACTGGTCAGTTGGACACTTAGCAGCAGCAGTAGCTGGATAAGCCTTGATGAATGGGAGCTTCTGTGGCTTGGTACATGCATATTGCTGTATGTTTCTCTATGGCTGCTTCCTTCTGGGCATCTATTGAACCAAAACTGTGGTGACTGACAGCAAGCCGACTGATGTCAACTGGCCAAGTCATTCTGTCTATTAGGCTGCTTATTACCTTCCTCTAATTACTGTTGCTCTGTAAAACACCATCCCAGTTTAATGCTATAAAATAGACATTTTGTTATGTTCATGGATGGTATGGGCCAGGAATTCATATAAAGGACAGCCAGAATGGCTTATTTTTGCCCCATAGTTTCTGGGCCCTTTCCTGGGAAGACTTGAAAGCAGAGGATGACTTGACATCTGGAGACTGGAACCATCTGGAGATATCACTTCCATGCAAGGTGGTTGATTCTGGCTGACAGCTGGGACCTCAGCTGGATTGGCAGATGGAATACCTGAAAATGACCTCTCCATCTGGGCTCTCTCATGTTTTGGACTTCGTTACAAGCATGGGGGCTGAATTTTACGAGCATGTATCCCAGGAAGGTAGAAGTGGTCTCTTGGTCTTGTCTGAGAAGTCACATGTGTCAATTCTGTGGTATTCTGTTGTTGGAGGCAGAGACAAAATTCCACATAGGTTGAAAGGAAGAGAATACAGATCCTACTACTTGATGGGAATAGTGTCCCGTTCACATTAGAAGAAGGCTTCTTTTCTGGGATTAGAGAAACTGTTGCAGGCTTCTTTAGAAAGTGCTGTCTGCCACATGCCTCATTCATGGTGGATACACTGTTGGGGGCAGTAACATGCAAGACGAAGATCTGTGGACTTGGGGTACTTGGGTGGCTCAGTCAGTTAAGCATCTGCATCATGATCCCTGGGTCCTGGGGACAAGCCCTGCATTGGGCTTCCACTCAGCGGTGAGTGTGCTTTTCCCTCTCCCTCTGTGATTTCTCTTTTTGCTTTCACTTTCTCTCTCAAATAAATAAATAATTTTTTTTTTTTTTAAAGAACTGTGGACTTTATGCCTACTTGCATAGGTACATTTGCATGTCTCTTCTCCTTAGTTAATGTTGCTGATACTTGTTCTCTTTCCAGTCCTCCATCTCACTAGCCAGCCAATGTATGTACTACCATCAAAGTGCATGTGTGTGTGTGTGTGTGTGTGTGTGTGTGTGTTCTCCAGCCACTTTTCTTTCCACACAAAGTGTGTGATTACTGAAGCTGTGCCTATTGAGTGGATTTCCCTTTTTTTGCTGGCTTGAAGGCATCCCTTAGTGGAGCTTCAGGGCCAGTGCAGTACCTTTTTAGTTTGCACTGCATACCAAACCAACCCACCCGTGGAGCATCATTGGACTTGGTGGTTATATGGGACTTTCCATGAAGTCATGGGTATAAGTTGAGGGTAATGAGCCAGTGCTTTTTACCCAGGGTAGGTGCAGTAGATGCAGGGGTCTAACGTACTTGTGCATTCTCTGTCTACTCAGGTGCTGAGCCTCAGATGGACCATTTTCATCTAATAATGGATTGCTACTGGACCTGCTTTATCTTGTATGATTTAACTGACAAAATCTACCTTCTCATAGACATTTTTGGTTATAAGGTCTTTTAATAGCCTATGGTCAGGCATTCTGCCTAAACAAGGCCCAGTAGTGCATCATAAACTAATTTTCAAATGGTTTATAATTCTCTATTGCAAATGGCATGGGCTTGCTCAAAAACCTTATGTGTCTATGTTGTGATTCTCTTTTTGGGGCTCGCCATGAACTCTGCATGGTGACTGCTCTCACCAAAAATACTTCTGATATGGAATTTGTAAGGTCATATGGCCCAAGCTTCAGGATTTCTTCAGTACAGTTTGTTCCTCTGTAAAGTCTTTGATTTGCTTAGTCTATATTCCAAACCAGCATCCTTCTGTGGTGTATGGTAAGTGGGTGAGAGTAGTATTTCTGGCCAGGGATATGTCGCTCCTGAATCAAGAGTCCTATTAGGGATTTTGCTTCCTTCTTATTGATGCATGATGTGAGATACAATAAGTTGTTCTTTGGAAGAGTTGTCCTTGCGTTAGTGAGGCCTTAGATCCTAAAACTTTCACTGATAAGGTGTTTGTTTTCGATCCTCCGATAGAAGGATGTCTTACCAACTACCAAAGTAGTTGCCACTTTTTGCTTATCTAACTCACTTAGTTGAATGCTATAGATATAATGGGGTAATGTAATATTTTACACAGTGTTCAGTAAGTTCGGATACTTTCAGAAGATATTATGACAGAGGATGAAAAACTTAAAATTGAGTCAGCATGGTAGTTTACTGTGGTTTGCCCTATACTGGTTCTGGTTATCCAACTTTATGTTCCATTCCCTATTGACCCAGCATCCACAGACTCAGTCCCAAAGTTACTCTACTGACTTTGTGGGCAGTGTTCACTAGGTCCTGTGGCTCTTCTCAGCCACTGATTGCTCCTTTCCTCGCTTTGTAGGCTCAGCATGTGCCCAGCCAGTTATGACTTACTCCTAGTTATTGGCCTTTAGGAGGAAGAGAACATAGTGGTAAATCCTAAGAGGGGCTTATGTCCTCTTGCAGAGAATTGTCTTCTGAATTGTCTTCAGGGAGGAAACAGGAAGCACTAGCCTTGGGCAGGAAGGAGTATACCACTTCTGTAGGCACACAGAGTCCAGGGGGGCGCAATGATTGAGACTGTTGAGTGTATCAGACATGATGTTCATTTCCTGAATATCCACAGCTTTCCAGTTAAGCCCTTTATTTTGATGTAGCAGCCTTTTCAGATGAATTTAACTGTATCCAGAGCTCCTAACCTTATAATTAAGTTCTGGACATGATCCTCAGGATTCTTTTACCCTCTGTAGGAAATGAGATTGCTTTCCTTTACTAACAAGGAGGCTCTTTGGTGTTCACATTTCACTTTAAACTGATGATTGTATTTGTTTTCTATTGCTGTTATAACAAATAATCAGAAACTTAGTACTTCAATACAATACAGTTTTCTTGTAGATCTATAGGTCAGAAGTCTGATATGGGTCTCCCTGGGCTAAAGTCTAGGGGTCAGCAGAGTTGTGTTGACTTCTAGAGGGTCTAAATGAGAATCCACTTCCTTGTCCTTGCCACCTTTTAGAGGCTGCCCTTATATCTTGGCTTATGGCTCATTCTTTAATTTCTAAAGTTAATACTGTTGAATCTTTCTGTTCCTTTCTTCTATAGTCATATCTCGCTCTGATTACATTGGTCTAACCCTGATAATCCAGGATATTCTCTTTTAAGATCAGCTAATTAGCAACCTTAATTACATCTACAACCATAATTTCTTTTTGACATGCAACCTGATACAGTCACATTTTCTGGGCATTAGGAAGTGGACATCTTTGGGGAGAGGCAGTTTTCTGCCAAGCATAATAAAAAAATTAATGTCAGCTTCCTATTGTCTTTCTCAAGTGAATGGGTAGTTCCTGGAAATAAACATCTATTTCTGTACTTCTGGTAACTAACTACTTACCCTAACCTCTCAAGTACCTGAGACATTGTACACATTCCTTTGGTATATCATTTCAGTTCAGCTAGGTAAGACATAGATAAAATTGCACGGAGCTCAGGCAGTCTTTTATAGATCTCAGCAAATCTCAGCAAAAAGCTATTGTCTCCACAGTATTCACCTTGATAAATGAATTTTATTCTCCTGGGAAATTTGTTAACTACTCTCTTATTTATAGTTTTTGTGTTCTATAGAAAATGAATTTTTTAATTCTAGAAAAGCTTAACTGTAGCAATTTCAGCTTTTATGATAAGAACTTTTTTTTTTTTTTTTTGGTCCATCTGTGATTCTTATTAGATAGTAATAATCTGCCAGTATAGCATTCATTACCACCTGTAGCTCCATGAATTGTTTATTAGAAGTTAGGGAGATGAAAATGCAGAGAAGATGGTCTGTCAGACAATACCTTTTTCTTAGCCTGAATCTGACTCAGACTTTCAGCTACTCTGGTGGTTTGGTAATTTGTTGGCCATGTCTGCCAATTCTTTAGGGACTTTTGAGATCCTTATTTCTGAGTTTGAGTCTTAGTCCTTATTCATTTTAACTTTTTTGAAAAAAATAAAAGTGATATATTTCCTTTCCACTATCAATTTTTAATTTCTGGAGAAGTGTGTGTATGTATGATGCCAGAAAGATCTTTGCTGTTTTTAAAGTTATTAAAAAATTATAAGATACTATTTTCTTACACAACCACAATTTTCCTGTTTTGTTGGTATTTGACAGGACTTGTTTTCCCTCAAGAAATAATTAAATGGGGGTACCTGGGTGGCTCAGTGGGTCAAGCCTCTGCCTTCAGCTCGGGTCATGATCCTGGGGTCCTGGGATCGAGCCCCACATCGGGCTCTCTGCTCAGCGGGGAACCTGCTTCCTCCTCTCTCTCTCTGACTACTTGTGATCTCCGTCTGTCAAATAAATTAAAAAAAAAAAAAAAAAGAATAGGGAAAGGTCCCAAGTCAAAACTGATGTGCTGAAGCTAGAATGAAGTCTTTGATACAAGACATTAAAAAAAAAAGAAATAATTATATGAATTTGAAACAATTTTAAGGTCAACTTTATAAGCTTTACACATATAAGTCAAAGTCTAATTCTATTTGAGAACATATGTATACTATAAATGTTGAATAAATTAATATTTGAAGATAAAAGAAAATTACTCACTAAATTTCCCACCTTTGGGGCTAGTCTTCTTTATATATAATTTAAAAACATTTATGTGTCATCTGATACTTTCATTGGTTGTTAGGTATATATAATGAAAGTTCAGGTTTCTCTGTGAATAATCTATTATGTCTAATAGAACTCTTGTTCTCAGGAATAATAGATGAGAAGAATATCAGCCATATTTAAGTTTTTTGTAAATAACTTTCCATATTCCAAAAGAATGTGAGATGTCCTAATAGTACTTTATAGGAAAGGAAAATAATACTTTCTAACAACAACAAAAAATCTTTCATAGATAATGTTTCCCTGTATCCTTCACTAGTTCTTCCTCTTCTTAATTGCAAGATATTATAGATCCTCAGAGTTCTGTCCTTGTCCTTGTCTTTTCTCCTCACTCTGCACCCTGTTGCTTTGGGCATTTTAAATACCATCTCTGTCTAATGACTTTCAAACTTGTGCTCCATATCAGATCTTTGTTCTGGGCTCCAGACCAATAGAGGTAATTGCCACATTCACATTTATATTTAGGTTGCTTGAAGGCATCAAAATTAATATGTCAGAAGTTGGAGTCTTGATCTTTGCCTACATCTTTTTCCTCAGCCTACCCCTTCTCATTAAAGGTCACCCATGTCTGTACATTTCTATAGTGTATTATATCATCCACCTGGATGTCATGCTTTTGACCGGGCCTCTCCTTTATGCCCCTGTAACCAGTCTCTTACCTTTGTTGTGGATCAGGCCTGTGGCACCATACTGATCAATGCCATTTTTATACTTTGTCTCTGTAGATGCCCTGGTTTCTTAACTGGTCGTCCCTAACCTCTGTGGAGAACACCCTCCCTACTTCATTTATCTCCATACACACATCCATACATAAAGCCTCCATGATTTTTGAAAACATAAATCAGATGATATCACTACTTTAAAAATCATTCTGTAGTTTTTCATTATGAAGATAAATTTGAAACTCTACTCTTATCCTTACACATTCAAGATGTGTCTACCTCTAGCCTCATCTTGAATTGCTTCTTTCTCTGTGCATAGTGATGGAGACATAATTGTTTTTATTTTATCCTGTAAAAGCATTAGCTCTTTCTTGTTTCATAGTCATTGCGCATGCTTATCTCTTCCTCTTACATTTTCTCCCCTGTATTAGTCAGGGTTCTTTAGAGAAGCAGTACCAGTAGGATGTCTGTATCCACATCTGTATCTATATCTATATTTTTATCTATATCTACAATGTGAGAGATGTATTATAAGAAGTTGACTCATGTGATTATAGAGGTTGACAAGTCCTAAGATCCGCACTTGGCAAGCTGCAGACTTAAGAGAGCAGATGGTATACTTGCAGTCTTTGGGCCAGGAGCCTTGAGACCCAGAAGCAACCAGCGTTTCAGTTTGTATCTGAAGGCAAGAAAAATTGATGTCCCAGCAGAAAGGCAATCAGACAGGAGTAGTTCCCTCTTATTTGGGGGAGGATCAGCTTTTTGTTTTAGTTAATCCTTCAACTGATTAGATATGGCCCACCAACATTGGAATGAACCAGTTGCTTTACTAATTTTATCAATTTAAATGTCAATTTCACAGAAATACCCAACAGTGTTTTATCAAATAACTGGCCACCTGATCACATTTACACATAAAATTAACCGTTACATTTCCCTTACCCCTCCCAGTCCTCTCTGCTTAATTTATTCTGATTTTTCAATTCTCAGATTAAAGAGAGCAGCCCTCCATGACCATCTACTTGATTTAAGTTTAAGTCCACTATTAAGCTGTCATAGCTTTGTATATTTTATCTCTGAGTGGTTTTTATGATTTATTATTCTGTATTTATTTGTGAAATAAGTTTGATATGTATCTTCCCCACTAAATCGGGTGACCCAGAAGGACAAGGTCTGCTCTGACTTGTTCACTATTTATGCTACATAGAACAGTTTGTAGTTTGCCTGACATAACAGTTATTTTATTAGGGGCTGGATAATGAATGGAAAGATTTATGAATGATTTCTAAATTTGTCATAGATAATGTTCATTAAAGTCTCAGGATAATAAACAAGAGGAAAGTTCTTCCTATGTTAACCATTTTCCCCCTTATTCCTTAAGAAGAACAAATTACCACATGGATCTTTTGATAAAAGTTACTATGAATTATTAGGACCATAGAAGTAATGATGAATTAATCCAGTGAATACACAAGTATTTTATGGAATTGATTTTAGAAATTTTCTAGTGTATTGACATTTCTAAAGAAATAACTGTTCTAGCTATAAGACATGAGGTTGGAAGACATAGATAAACCATCACTGTTAACTTGGTGGCTCTAGATACAACAATTGTTACTGGTATAATTTTAGGTTAAAATACATGATCTTTCTTCCATTTCTGTTTACATTCCAAAGAATGGTTTAAATATGGTTTAATAAAATAGTATTGAAGACACTTGAAAAGAGCAGAAAATTAGGTAGACTATTATATGAAAACTTCATTTAGGTTGAAATATCCTTCTGAAATATGTTCTGTGGAGACCATTGTGTAATTTTATTTATCCAGTCTTATTCTATCTGGAAAAGCTTCTACTTTCCAATTCTGGTCCTGCCTACCATTGATACTTCCTTTACTACACCAGCCCACTCAGATCCCATCCTTTGAACTTTTCTTGTACTTGTTTTTCAGTGCCTTATGGTTTAGTACTTAATTGTTCTCTATTTCTGGTTACAATTATTCATTGAGTAAATAATAACTAGACATAGTATGTTACTTTCCAGACATCCAGGAAAACATTCTAAGAATTGTGATAATGATCTTTGTCCTCAAAGAACATATACTCATGTTAAAGAGACAAGTTTATAATCATGCCCATTATAATACTACTCATTGCAAAATGAACTATATGGTAGAAACTTTATTTCCTGATTTCTCAAAATACTTGTTTAATAGTACCCCAGAATTCAGAGGAAGAAGCTGAGTCTCAGACAGATTGTGTAATTTGTGAAAAGTTATGTAGCTAATAAGTGCCAAAGCCCAGATTAGAAGCCAGAATGTCTAACTCTACAATCTGTATTCCTGTCTCTTAACAGTGTGAAATAGCACATCATGACATAGGCAGAGAATCAGAGGAGTCACATGAAACATACTTTGAAATTGTGTGTATGAAAAAAAAAAGAAATTGTGTGTATGTGAGTGGGTATTTGAGGACACAATCTGACATGGTAGTCATAGTATATTTTCTAGGCTTTTAAAAATGCATCTGTATTGGGGTACCTGGGTGGCTCAGTGGGTTAAAGCCTCTGCCTTGGGCTCAGGTCATGATCCCAGGGTACTGGGAACAAGCCTGGCATTGGACTCTCTGCTCAGCAGGGAGCCTGCTTCCTCCTCTCTCTCTGCCTGCCTTTCTGCCTACTTATGATCCCTGTCTGTCAAATAAATAAATGAAATCTTAAAAAAAAAAAAAAATCTGTATTAATCATGATTACTTTAAAGAGTTGAAAAGAAAACAGGAGGACCAAGATGCTACAGTGCATATAGCTGATTCTCCATTTCAATATAGTTCATGTTTAATGCTCCAGAACTCTTAAAACATTTATAAAAGATATATTTGGGACATATGGATATTAAATTTCTATGTTATTTTATGGTAGTATAACAGAGGCAAGCCACCCTATCATAATAGTATTCTCTGCCTAGAATACTATAATTGTCAAAATGGGTGATATGACTACTTTTGTCTACAAAAGGAGATCATATTGTCTGCAGTGTTTATAAAAGGCCAAGTTTTGTTTCTGAAGTTCAGTTTTACTTATCCAAGATAAGATATCTTAAGATATCCACTCCTTAAGTCAAATGGTAGAGTGGAATTGAAAGAAATGATGATTTATTTTTTTACCTTATTAGCTTGTATCTGATGTTATATGATATGATTACAGGGAAGAGCCTTCCCAAAGACAGCATTACAAAGATGCAGGCAGTTCAATAAAACAAATAATTCCATGAAAAAGTCCACATGTTACTACTGATCATCTAATATCATGCACTGAAATTAATAAGAAAACTTTGAGACAGATTTCATAAGGTGAGGCTTTAAAATATATGTGCAGACTCAAAATAGACATACGCAATTATAGACTTTTTAATCTTCCTAGTTTATGAGTGGCATGCATTTTGGCAAGTGGATGAAACGTATATTCATTTGAGATATTAGAACGCCGTATGTGAAACTAGAGGTAGAGATTCATCCAAACAGAATTTTCCATCAGCACCCAAACTTCCTGTGAGAGGACAGTGTGTTTCATTAGTGAACTACCTCTGATTTAGATATCTATGTAAATTGCAGTGTAGTAGAGTGCTTCTAAATACTTGAGTTAAACTTAGTTCCATGGAAGCATGGAATTCAAACACTATTCATCAGTTGTATACACATTAGATAATGGGGACATAAGGAACTAGTAGATTCTAGCTTCGAATTTCAGATTGATGAGCAATTTTGTTTTATTTTATTTTTCTGATTTATTTGAGAGAGCCTGAGAGAGAACAGGGGGAGGGGCAGAGGGAAGACGGAGAAGCAGACTCCCCATTAAGCTGGGAAGCCCCGTGTGGGACTGGATCCCCGAATCCTGGGACCTTAACTGGAGCTGAAGTCAGGTGCTTAACTGACTGAGCCACCCAGGTGCCCCTGTACAGTTTCATTTAAATAAAACTTCTTGGTGATGTAAATTCACTCCTGAAATCAAACATGTGCCAGACTTTGTGGTGAGTGTTGTAAAACAGAAAACCATGTATAAAATAATAACATAAATAATTGAAATTGCTCTTGTGGTAGTGCAGGCACTTTATAAGAATACATGTATGTTGCATACTTTGATGAACAGTGCACTGTTGTTATCCCCATTTTACTCATATGACACCAAACTTAGGGAGAATAGTTATTATAATAAATATAATAGGGAGGGGGTGCCTGGGTGGCTCAGTGGGTTAAAGCCTCTGCCTTCGGCTCAGGTTGTGATCCCAGGGTCCTGGGATGGAGCTCCGCATTGGGTTCTCTGATCAGCGGGGAGCCTGCCTCTCCCTCTCTCTCTGCCGACTTGTGATCTCTGTCTGTCGAATAAATAAATAAAATCTTTAAAAAAATATATAATAGGCAGGATGAACGTTCATCCAACTAGCAAATATTTATATGGCTATATACATACATATACACACACGTATATATATTTGTATATAGGTATATACATGCATATAGAGCTTAAAGCTGGTTTTACATACATAAAAACCTTAAAAAAAGCTGAATGTGTAGATTACTGAAGTATGCTTTAAGAAAACTAGTTCGATAATCCGTCCTCAATACATCTTTAGCAGGTAAAAATATCGGTATATTGTGTGTATTTATATCTTGGTATTTAACATTGACTCTTTGAGAAATGAAAGTTTTTGCATTCACGATGGTAAAACTGGGGGCCCTTGTGTGGCTCAGTTGGTTAAGCATCTGCCTTCCTCTCAGGTTATGATCTCAGGGTTTTTGCATCCAGCCCCACATCCTCTCCCTGCTCAGCAGAGAGTTTGCTTCTTCCTCTCCTTCTGCCCCTCTCCAGATTCCCTGTCTCTCATTCCCTCTCAAATAAATAAAAATAAAATCTTTAAACTAGAAATTTTTCTCTTTTTGTGTTGTAAATCTTTTTGAAACATTGGGAGTTACATTTTGATTGAATCTTATTTTGATCAGTGAAGACTTTTTTGTTAGTGCTGGTACTAGATTTATGAGAACTTAAAAAAATTGTTTAATAATAAAACATACATGTCTACCTGAAATTAAGTCCTTGAAAGCAATTTTTTTTTCTGTTTAAAATTTTCACTTTTGGGAGAAAAATGAAGGTGATGATGCAGAAACTCTTGCAGATAGGAAAGAGGCAAAAGCAGTTTTTCAAGAGTGAAATAGTTCTAAGAAATAGAGCTATAAGGATAGCTTTAAGATAGTGTTAAGATGCAGGCTCCGTTGTTTTTGTAAACACAGTGCATTACTTTCCTACTACTGTTAGAACAAATGGCTGTAAACTTAGTGGCTTAAAGCAGCTCAGATTTGTTATGTCACAGTTCTGGAGGTCAGAAAGTGAGACGGATTTTACAGGGTTAAAATCAGTGTATCTGTGGGACTCTGTTTTTTCTGGGGCCTCTAGGGGAGAATCTGTGTCCTTGCTTCCCCCTCCTCACCCCAGCTGCTGCTGCTTTTTTTTTTTTTTTAAAGATTTTATTTGTTCATTTGACAGAGATCACAAGTAGGCAGAGAGGCAGGCAGGGAGAGAATGCGAGAAGCAGGCTCCCTACTGAACAGAGAGCCCAATGCGGGTCTAGATCCTAAGACCCTGAGATCATGGCCTGAGCCAAAGGCAGAGGCTTTAACCCACGCAGGCGCCCCTCCTCACCCAGCTTCTAGAGGCTGCCCTCATTCTTTGTGTTAAGTCTCCTTCCTCCCTCTTCAAAGGGAGAATAGTAGCATCTTAAAATCTTTCTCCGCTCTGATATTCCTGCCTAACTCTTAATAGGAATCCTTGTGACTCTGTGGGATCCTTCCGTTGGAGGATAGTCCAGGATAATCTTCACATTAATTACATCATCAAAGTCCCTTTCGCTATATAAACCAAAATATTTACAGGTTTCCAGTGTTAGGATGTAGACATCTTTGGGGGACTTTATTCTTTCTACCACAGCCAGATACCAAAATATAGACTAAATGATTGTTTTCATATAAAAACATATCTTTATAATTCTTATTACATGTGTATAGGTGCTCTAATAAAGTAATTTAAAATTAGCCGTGAGAAAACTCACCTGCTCCACACTCTGATCTACTGAATGACCTTTTAATGGCTCATTTCCTCCTTTTCACTATGTAAATTATACCCAACAAGGAGAGTGCTTGGTAATAAGCTTTTAGTGATTACTGCATTAAAAAAAAAGACCCATTTAATCAGTTTCCCTCACATTTTTTTTTCCTGTTTAAATAAAGAGGAATGAAGAATCAACCATTCCATTTTTATTTTAGCACAGGATTTTCTTTTTGAGTAAAACAAAAAAGTTAACATTTTGTTATTCTAGTAAAAGATCATTATTTATTTTTTTATTTTTTTAATTTATTAATTTGACAGAGAGAAATCACAAGTAGACAGAGAGGCAGCCAGAGAGAGAGAGAGAGAGAGAGGGAAGAAGGCTCCCCGCTGAGCAGAGCGCCCGATGCGGGACTCGATCCCAGGACCCTGAGATCATGACCTGAGCCGAAGGCAGCGGCTTAACCCACTGAGCCACCCAGGCGCCCAAAGATCATTATTATATAAAGAAACTACCAGTCTAATTATGACTTCTTGATATTTTAGGTATACAGCAGAGCTTTTAAGGAAAGATTAAGAGTTTTCATCAAGTATTGCTAACAGTTGGTACCTGCTTAATTCTCATATTTTGAGTGGCTGGTGATAAAAAGATGCAAGGTTATATTCCAATAACTAGGATGCTATTCCCTTGCATATTAAACTACTTCTGAGAGATGAATATTGAGAAATTATTGGGAAGAATTTGCCATTTCATATTTACATCATTAGCTTCCCTACACTAAACCTGATGGGCTTAGAGAAATCAGTGATTTGCATATGCATGTACAAAAATGGTGAATGTTAGTGATTTCTGCATCGTTTTTAATGATTGACAAGAAGTACCAGAGATGCTTAAATAGTCTGCTCATTAAATATCTTTCAACTCGATAGGCATTTTATTAAAATGGTATAATGTAGTACTTTAAAATATTTTCCTTTTGCTTCATGAACAGAATTTAAAATAAAGGAACATGCACAGAATCCATTATATATTTGGCTTTTTTTTTTTTACAAGTAGAATATGATTTCTCATCAGCAAAGAGAAGGAGTATAGTCATTGTGCTTATCCAGAATAACAATCATGTTAATAACAAAAGCTCACTTAGCACTTGCTATTTGCCAGGTAATATTCCAAGTGCTGGGTCACCTGGGTGGCTCAGTGGGTTAAAGCCTCTGCCTTTGACTCAGGTCATGATCCCAGGGTCATGCTCAGGGTCTCTGCTCAGCAAGAAGCCTGCTTCCTCATCTCTCTCTGCCTGCCTCTCTGCCTACTTGTGATCTCTGTCTGTCAAATAAATAAATAAAATCTTTAAAAAAGAATATTCCAAGTGCTATATATACATAATATTCCAAGTGTTTTATATACATACATACGTTGTCGATATCCTCATTTGATATATGAGAAAATGAGGCAAAGACAGCCTAAGTCTGAGGTCCATAACTAGTAAACAACAGGTAGGGTTTGAACCCAATCTGTCTCAAAAGTCTGAACTCATCACAAAAGAAATTGTTATTGTATTTTTAAAAGTATTGTTAAATAGTAATTCCAATGAATATACAAGAAATCTTCGGCTTGTTATTTACAAAGTTAACTTTTTTTTAGTTAGTGGAGGTTAGAGTACTTACAGTGTCTATGGTGTAATGCAGGAGCTGTGAGGAGCAGTGAGGGCTCTAAGCCTTCTCGTGGTGGGGAAGGGGAGTAGGAACTGGAAGGGAGGATATGAAGTTGTTTTTTCCCTACCTATGTGTATGAGGTTGAGAAGATGTTGATTTTTGATTCAGCTGTATCTGATGGATAATGAGTGGGAACTGAATCTCTCAGTCCTCCTGAGGAATGGCTGCTGGATGTAGGTTCTTGACTTTTTTTGGTCTGTTGGAAAGTCATGTTTTTGAGCTCATTTTGTTATCTTAAAAGGCATACATGTATATTGAACACACATACGTGTATCATGCTCATTATGTACCAGGGCTATTCTCATTGTCTTGGGAATATTAATTTATTTAATTCTCATAACAATCCAGCGAGGTAAGTACCACAATAATCCCCCATTTACTGGCAAGGAGACTGAGTAGGGAGAAATAAAAAGAACTGCCCAAGGTTGCCAAGATCGTAAATGGCTGATCCAGGATTTGAATCTAGGCAGTCTGTCTCCAGAGTCCGTCCTCTCTTTATAAACAAAGTAGTCCAAATCTGTGAGAACAAATTCCTCTTGGGAGCGGAGCCTTTCACCTTCTGATTTCAGCCCAGTTCTCACTTTTTCCTACTTCCCTGTCACAACTGGAATGGGATAATTAAACACTATGGCACTCTCCCCTCACTCTTCACCCCTTCCTTGGCTTCTAGCTTTTATTCTCATGCACAAATGCTAAGGCTTCTTTTCTCTCTTCTCTTCTCCCTTTTCTCCTATCTTTGCCTCCCCTTTTCTCTTTCAAGAAAGTTAAAACTAAGGTACGGGTAAGTGAATTTGTATACAGTAGTTCTGTAGTGGCATTTTATGTTAGGTATGTAAGAAGCTTAGCTCAAGTTGTAACATGGGAATGAAGTATTAGTATGTTGTTACATGAGAATGAAGTAAAACTTTCTAATTATTCTGTATCAGGTTTATGGGGTTATCATAATACCAACCCAAATTGATATGTAGGAGGAGGGTTATATTCTTATGATGACGAATAGCTAGTTAGAGGACAGCCCGTTGCTCATCAATCTTTCCATTGATCTCTTATTAAGTGTGACCTGGACTTTTGAACTCTTAGTCATCATTCAGCTCTCTAGTCAAATACTGCTTTCTTTTAGTATCACTTTCTTACTTTAGAGTTTCTCTCTCACTTCCCTTTTTCTCTAATACTTGATCCCCTCATTATAGCATTTTCAATAATTTACCTTTTATAGTCACATTCACCCTTAGAATTAAGTAAGTAGAAAGGGTGAGACATCTTTAGAAACATTCACTGACTCAGGGATTATGCTCCCAGATAGGCAGAATGGATAATGTAGGTGAGGAAACAATCGATCATGCTTTGGGAATCAGACTTACATATACTTGACAAAGGGACCTATTTTGTTCTTTGCACCAGGCATGGTAATATAAGCATCAAGGTAGTGATCTGTATCGGTGATTATACTATGGAGTTCTTGGCTTGACTTCAAGTATATCAAAATTAGACATATTTAATTTGCATTAGATGCATACATATGTATAGGTGCATTCATCTACTTTTGCAATTTCTTAGTTGAATGAATAAAAGAAAAAAAATAGAATGCCTGCTTATTTCATTCACTGGGAATAATGAAATGAATACCTTGCCTTGAGAAGTTATAGTAGGAGAGGCAGAAAAATTTTTAAAAAGTTGCAAATTAGTTTACTCAAGAAATGTTTGATAATATATATATATTTTAAAAGAGTTTATTTATTTGAGAGAGATACAGAGACAGAGAGAGAGAGAGCACAAGCAGGGGGAGTAGGAGAGGGAGAGGGAGAAGCAGACTCCCGCTGAGCTGGGAGCCTGACATGGAACTCCATCCCAGGACCCGGAGATCATGACGTGAGCCGAAGGCAGACGGTTAACCATCTGAGCCACCTAGGTGTCCCTGATAATATACTTAAGAGGTGCAAGTCCTACTAAGCTCTGTATATGTAGTTGTAAACCAGAGAGGTGGTGCTCCTGCTTCTGTTGTACATAGGCTGTGATTTTATGTGATATGTGCAGTAAAGGAAATGCACAAAAGAATTGATGATAGCAGAAGACAGGAAGTCTTTGGGTTTTTTAAAATATTTTATTTATTTATTTATTTGAGAGAGAGAGAGAGAGAAAGAGAGAGAGAGAATCTCCAGCAGACTCTGCAGTGTGGAAGGAGCTACATCTCATAACCCTGGGATCATGACTGAGCCAAAACCAAGAGTCAGACACTTAACTGACTAAAGTGCCCAAGTGCCCCAAGACAGGAAGACTTTTAGAAAAAATGATATTTGAGCGAGTGTTTATAAAAGCACCAGTAGAGGTGAGTGGGGAGAGTGTATTGCAGACAGAGGAACCAGCATGGTAGTTCTTAACATAAGAAGTAGTAACTCCATGAATGGACATATTTGTGTCAATATTAAACGAGGGAGGACTCACTGAAGAGGCACTCTGAAGAAAGGGCCTATAGAAGCTGGAAACTGGATATGCTGGTGAGAGAGGAAAAGTGATTTTCCAGTCCTTGGTATGTGTGGATTCCATTTCTCAAGATCTTGTACGTAGAACAAGGGGCCATTTGAGCTTAATACTAAGGATGAAAGAAGAAGAGATGGGGAAATACATGACTTACTTTTGAACATGTTGTATCTTAAATGTTCAAAGACATTCAAGGTGAAGGAACCAGACTCGGTAGGAACTGTGGCTCGGAAAATCTATGGAGAAGTCTGGCTTCAACTTATGTAGAAGTAAGCTGACTAAATCTGAGGGTGAAATAATTTGGGAGATCTGTGATTCCTACTCCTTTACGGAGGATCGGGGATTGCAGGAACTAGAGAACCTCACACTTGGTACGCATTTGATGAATGTTTGCCTTAGACTCAGTTCCATCTTCAAGGAAGCACAGAAGAGAAAGTTCTGTTTAAGGTGCTAAGAATCATTCTAGGTACTGTTTGTTCCTAAGTTCTCTCATAGTAGAACTGGATTTCTAAACTATCATCCTGTGAATTCTCTCTGCCCCTCATTCCTATTGCTCAGATTATATTTATTTCGAATGATTTCAACTGCAAAATGGGTTTTACATTGATATCTAAAAATTGCATCTACATACACATCTGTATGCACAGGCGTAATTTGTGGATGCGCACAGAGTTATTGGCACTAATTTCTTTACTACTGAGTATTTCTGCCTCTGGATGTCAGGGGCTTCATCTAAATTCTTTGTGTTAGGCATCATTAGGCCAGCTTCTTTGACTCTGTTGTAGCTTTGAAGACCATAATCACATGTTCAAAGCCTGGCAGGATTTGATTGAGAATGATGATGACAAAGGAGACAGTAAGCCAAAGAATCAGAGTTGTGTCATTTCATCTCCTTGGGTAACCGCACAGACATTTAATCTGACCGTGTTGCTGTTTGCTGCGCCAAAGGCAGTGTGGGAACAGAACTATGTAATTAGTATGATAGTTCATTCAAAAAGAACAATGAAAAGAGACCAGCTAGCATTTAGGATTATATATATCACATCTGAAATCTGACATTTGCCCGATCTAAAACTATCTTGCAGTCAAATTTGAATAACATTTTCTATGGTGACTTTATACTGATTTGTATTTTATATAATATACTACATAAGGGCATTTTTATACAGAATGGCACATTTAAAATAACAGTATTTTGATTTCTTAGAGGTAAGAGCGGTGTGACCTTTCTTGGGCATTTTTTAAGTTTTAAAAGTTCTTTCCTTGGGCGCCTGGGTGGCTCAGTGGGTTAAGTTGCTGCCTTCGGCTCGGGTCATGATCTCAGGGTCCTGGGATCGAGTCCCGCATCGGGCTGTCTACTCAGCGGGAAGCCTGCTTCCCTTCCTCTCTCTCTGCCTGCCTCTCTGCCTGCTTGTGATCTCTCTCTGTCAAATAAATAAATTAAAAAAAAAAAGTTCTTTCCTTAAAGTCTTTACAGGGATATTAGTCTTAGAAAAGTAAAATTATAATTTATACTAGTTATTTTAAGTGATCATTTGGCTCTGTTATTCCAGAAGGGACTAAACCATAGAAGAGAGGTCATTTTCTCTCAAGGTATTTTGCTATGTCTCTCTTATTCATTTTCTTTATTGACAACTATGCCAGTCAGTTATCTTTTTTTTTTTTTTAAGATTTTATTTATTTATTTAGCAGAGATCACAAGTAGGCAGAGAGGCAGGCAAAGAGAGAGAGAGGAGGAAGCAGGCTCTCTGCTGAGCAGGGAGCCCGATGTGGAACTCGATCTCAGGACCCTGAGATTATGACCTGCGTTGAAGGCAGAGGCTTAACCCACTGAGCCACCCAGGCGCCTGCCGGTCAGTTATCTTAAATAATTTAGTGTCCAAAGTTAAATAGCTTATCCCTAAATTAAAATTGTTTATACTGAATTTTTAACTATGGGCATCTTAACCACAGACAAAACCGGCTTTACGTGGTAGATAGAATTAGAAGTTCTGGGTTATCTTATTGGATTTGAATCCTCTTTGTACTTTTAGCCAGCTTGGTGATCTTGGGGAAGTCATTCAACTCTGTATTCTCTTCTCTGTGTATGTGTATATTTTATGAGACTGTTCCCTTACTTATAAAATGTGAATAGAATACTAGATTTTATAATGTAGCCTTGTAGACTGAATCCAGAAAATATGTATATAGTCATACCATCATGCTTAGCACAAGTCCTTAGGAATTTCTTTGGTTGTTTGAAGTTGTTGGGTATATAAATGTACAGAATCATTTATTAATGCTGGTATGTGGACACTCATATCTTCAATTTATATAGCTGTCTCTAGTCTTAAAATAATTTTTGGTAGATTTTGCTCTGATGATTTATTCAGATCTAGAAACCAGCAAAAGTTCTCTCCTTCATTTGTATTCAGTGAAAGCAGATTAGGCTACATTGTGGTTTCATATATTTTCTTTGCAGTTATACTTAGAAGTTGTTGCTTTTAATAGTAAGATTAATATTCTCTGTTATCTTTTTGTTTAAGTTCAAGTTATACCTTCTGGAGGCTATCGTTTTAGGAGTTGTTGAGTCTGGGAGAAACAAAGTACTTGAAAGTACTATATTACCATGAAAAGATCAGATGTAGTAATAAGATAACCATATTATAAGAAATTATTGTCCTTTACTGAGAAGCGTTATTCCGTCGGCAAATTTTTGAAAAATGTTCCTTGCTTTCTTTTAGTTGCTCATGGAGAGTTTTAAAGCAGGCAAGTTTCTGAATGAAGATTTGTTCGCATATGTTTTTTTGTCAATAGGGTTTAATCTCTGACTTCCATTCCTTTAGATTATGTATTGCATAAGGTGTGTCTGTTTTTACCTTCTCTAAAATGATACCTTTCCACAATTTTCTTGGATATCACATACACTGCTTTGGATGAAACATCTTCTCTCTGGAAGGTAACAACAAAGCATGGATATTTTTTATGATGGAAAATCAGCACTGAAGGCCCTTGTTGTTCCTGAAAATTTGAGTTGCCAGGCTATAGAAACTGCCACTAGTGATTTCAAGGACCATTGAATTTTGAGGGTTGATTATCTTCTGTGAAGATAGATTCAAATCAGAAAATGACCACAGTCCTCTCTATCACTGCAATGATATTTTTCATATTCTTATAGGAAGGTGTTCGTATTCTGGCATCTGAGTACATTTAATACCTAAGAGATAGTGACAACTTAAAGACATTTGACCTCAAAATGAATTACATTCATGTTCCCTTGGCAAACTATGTTTTTTCACAATTTTACCTCCTTTTAAAAATTATTGTTTGCATGGGCGCCTGGGTGGCTCAGTCCTTAAACGGCTGCCTTCTGCTCAGGTCATGATCTCAGGGTCCTGGGATGGAGCCCAGCGTTGGGCTCCCTGCTCAGCAGGAAGCCTGCTTCTCCCTCTCCCACCCACTCCCTCTGCTCTGTTCCCTCTCTCACTGTGTGTCTCTCTGTCAAATAAATAAATAAAATCTTTAAAAAAAATCATTACTTGCAAGCCATCTGATGTTCTTTAGATGATTTGCCAGGCCATATAAAATTTAAGGAAGAACAGACTGATTACATTGCGTTGATTTCTGCTTTATAGGTCTTATTTAATACTGTCTGAAACTTATGATGTAGGTATTTATCCCATTCGGTTAATGAGGAAACTGATTCTTAGAGCAGTGACCTGCCTAAGGTCAACTTTGAGATAAAGAGAAAACTGGGGCTTTCTTTTAGGAAAATAGCATAAAGTTTGTTTTTTGCCATGGACATTGTAGAGTACTTTATTCATTTATTTATTTTTAAAGATTTTATTTATTTATTTGATTGAGAGAGAGAGAGAGAGCATGCACCTGCAAGCAAGTGAGCCCCTGGGTGGGGAGGGGCAGAGGGAGAGGGAGGAGCAGACTTCCTGCTGAGTAGGGAGCTCCACAGGGGTCAAGGTCCTAGGACCTTAAGAAGGTGACCTGAGCCAAAGACAAACACTGAACGACAAACACTCAGGCGACCCTGTAGAGTACTTCAATCAAGAAAAAAAATTTATAAAACCTAGTTCTGATTAAAATTTATGTTGCTTACCTAGTGCCTGTTACTGTTCAAAGTGCTTGCCAGGTATAAACTATTGGGTAGGCATTATTATTACCCATAATAATAACCTAAATGAGCAATTGAGCAATTTGAAGCACAGAGATATTAAGTAACTTGCCTAAGGTCATACAGTTTAATAAGTAGGTAGCTGTGATCTGATTTCAGAACCTGTCTTTTTTTTTTTTTTTTTTTTTTTTTTTTTTGTCTTTTTAAAAGATTTTGTTTGTTTATTTGAGAGAGAGAGAGTATGTGAGTGGGGGATCTAAGAGGGAAGGAGGATGGGCAGGGAAAATAGACTCCTTGTTGAGCGCAGAGCCCAAAGCAGAGGTTCCATCCCAGGACCCCAAGATTATGACCTAAGCAGAAGTCAGCCATTTAACCAACTGAGCCACCCAGGCACCCCTCTGAGCCTATTCTTAAGTTCAGTTTTCTTTCCTGTTAATGGCTTCTTCTGAAAATGATTCAGTTAAAGGACCAGTGCATAGTAATGATTTTGATAGAAGACTTTGTAAACAACGGTATGCCTTTTCCCTAGCATCCTACATATTGTTCATTTTCACAAAAAATAAAAATAGTTTTCATGCTGTGTAAACTGTGGCTGAATAACTCACAAAGTTAAATGAACTGATATTTAAATGAGCCTTTCTAGCCAAAGTCTATGGTTTAGACATGAAATATAGAGGTGAGCATTTTTATTTTAGAAAATATGGTTTATAAAAGCTAAAATAACTTTTTTCTTTTTTTCTGGAGACCAGACTTACAGAAATTTCTTTCAAAATAATCACCTGGGACTAATTTTTATATTTGGGGAAACTAAAAAGTAGATTATTTTAACAAACTTGCATATTTTATAGTATTTATTACAAATGACTATTCAGTTATACACCTCTAATAAATTATTGCTATCCATATTCTCAGTTATTCCTCAATGTGAATATATCATTTTCACATAACTGAGATTGATATACTTAAAATAGGCTCTTGATTTCATACTATATAGCAACATAATGCTTACAATATAGACATAATTTTAATTTTAAGGGCTATGTATGATCTGTCATAATACTAAACAGTTTCTTCATTTTGAGTACAGTTTCTAGTTTTCCCCTATTTTAAGAAATATCACAGTAAACTTCTTGATGCATTTGGCTCTTTTGTTGTTCTAATGTGAATTTACAGAGGCAGGAGGACTAGGTCCAACTATACAAATGCTTCTCGAAAGACATGAACCTTATGTTCTTTCTTAAAGAATCCATTTGCTGGTTGGGTACACAGTGCTCTGTATTTCATCTTAAAAAAAGGACAAGTCTGTTTTCAAACCTTTCGCCTTCACGGTATGTATATCAAGATAGAGTTTCTCATCTGAAACTCTTACCCAGTTAATGTAGTTTGCATTATCCCTCAAATTATGAAAGCTTAGGTTGTTCCTAATCTGTGGGGAACATTCTTGCAGGTGATTTGGGTAAGAAAAAATCTAGGAAAAAGGATCTGCTTTATGTTTAAGGTGAATTACAAACTAGAAACTGTAGTGTCTTTATGGAAACAATGTTAGTAGAATTCTGCAAATTTCCCTCAATGTGCAGGGTAGTTCACTGTAGAAATTACTGATATGACACCAGTATTTCAAAATGTATCAGAATTATCTTCTTCAAATTAAAATTTCATGGTTTTTTACATAGGCTTATTGAGTGTCTTGGCAAAGGTTTTTCAATGAATTGATTGAGATTTTACATTTGCTAAAATGTGTACAACATAAAGTAGCATACCAAATTAAGAATAAAATTTAACATTTAAGATTATTCCTGAATGGTTTAATTTACACACACACACACACACACACACACACACACACAATGGTTATCATTCCTTTGGTAAGCAGCATGTTGCTTTTAAAAGTGCACAGCCCTTGCAGTTGGAAAGTTTCTTTTTAATTCTGTAGCCCTTGCTTTTTTACTGAACTACTGTTTAATAAGTACTGTTACAGTCTCATCTGTGTGCCAGATGTCAGGAATTCAACATTAAATAAAATGGACATGGTCCTAACCCCCAAAGAGCTTCCATATAAGTGGGAGATGACCCAAAAGATAAAAGACTTTGTCATTCTGTGTAATGGAGACAGTGACAGGTGCAGGAGAGGCCATGGTGAGAACACTTAGGATACTGACCAGAAACAATTGTAGCTTCCCAGGAGCACATGGATTAATAATATTTATTGACAATATGTGCCAGGCAGTGTGCCAAGCACTTTACAAGCTTGCTTTCATTTCATATTTACACAGGTCTGTAAGATGAATATATCTGTTATTCTCATTTTAAAGATAAGGTGACCATGAATTAGAGGGGTTCACATGGTAAGAAATGAGAGTCCAAAGTATAATCACCTCCTGTTGAACTAACATCTGAAAGCTCAGTGCAGTGTTATCCAGAAGGGAAAAGAGTTTGGGGAAGCAGAAAAAGAGAATGGGGGGAGGGAAGGGGGGAGAAGAGAGAGATAGAGAGAGAGAAGGAGGGAGCGAAGAGGGAAAGGAATGGGGAGGAGGCAGGGAAGGTGAGAATGAAAACAGACATGTAGAAGTAAAGAGGAACTGGATAAGTTAAGGATCTAGGTTAGAATGGTGACAAGTTTAGGAAGTGCTTATTTGATGGCTTCTACTTTCCTAGTGAAATGAAAAATGATGGGATGCCTGGGTGGCTCAGTTGGTTAAGCGGCTGCCTTCCGCTTGAGTCATGATCCCAGCGTCCTGGGATCGAGTCCCACATTGGGCTCCTTGCTCGGCAGGGAGCCTGCTTCTCCCTCTACCTCTGCCTGCCATTCTGTCTGCCTGTGTTTGCTCTCTGTCTGATAAATAAATAAAATCTTTAAAAAAAAAAAAAAGAAAAGAAAAAAAAAGGAAAAATGAATGAGCCATGCTTATACCGAGAAGTGAGTAGAGCAAAACTGAGTTATTCAGATGCTCTAGAATGCTGGTTCCCAGTTTTGACACAGGTTAGAATCACCAGAGAAACTTGTGCATTCTGTGTGTGAACATCAAACACCAAGGCTGTTGATGTTGGAATCCCTGTAAGGTTGGATCCAAGAATTATTACTATTTTTTAAGTAAGCCCCACACCCAGGTGGAACCCTATGCAGGGTCAGAACTCAGGACTGACCCCGAGGTCAAGAGTTCAAGGCTTAACCAACTGAACCACCCAGCTGCCCCCAGGAATTGTATTTTTAAAAATCTTTCTTGGAGATTCCATTGTGTAAGGAGGGTTGAGATCTTGTAAGAGAATTTTTCCATTTCTTTACAAAAGACAACGGAGTGACCTTGCTCTGTGACCAAGAGCAGTTACTTAATGTTTCTGTTTGATTTGTTGAGTGGGCATAATGGGACCTATTTGGCATGGTTGCCTTAAGGAATGGGTGAGTAAATGGATAAAAGCAGCACAGTAAATCCTCATGAATATTGGTTCTGTTCTTCTTTGGATACAAGTAGAAAAGAATCTCAGAAATGTGTTTCCTTTCTAGTACCTGGCTCTTTCATGTACTCAGGACTTTCTTTGGAATGAAGGGAATGAATTCTGGATGCTCCTGTTTCCTTTAGTACTGTCCTAATCATTTAAGACTTCGACAACACACGTGTGTATGGCTTATTTTGATATTTGGCTTTGTTCTTAATATTCTGACACCTGAAAGTCTAGCTTTCTTCTTAGAAAGTCTTTGTTGTATAGATAATTCCATAACCATAGAAAAAAAATGAGATTTTTACTAAAGAGTCATGGAAAAAAGAATAGTTTGTGAGCAGCCAACTTGTATTATTTGTCATTTATCATATAACATTTGGTATACAAAATTTGACACACATATACACATACATCATAATATATATCTACATTTCCTCCTGAAAATAGTTTCTGCAGTATGAAAATAAATTAGGAAGCTATTCATCGCCCCATGTAATTCATACTTCTTTCTTTCTTTCTTTCTTTCTTTATTTATTTTACAGAGAGAAAGATCACAAGTAGGCAGAGAGGCAGGCAGAGAGAGAGAGAGAGGAGGAAGCAGGCTCCCCGCTGAGCAGAGAGCCGGATGCGGGACTCAATCCCAGGACCCTGAGACCATTACCTGAGCCGAAGGCAGCGGCTTAACCCACTGAGCCAACCAGGCACCCTTGTAATTCATACTTCTAAAAGCGTAAAATTTTGAGGTTTACATTAGAGAAGTGGTTTCATTTACTTCCCACTACTCATTAAGGTTGACTAGGTTTCTGGTATATGCATTTTATAAATTACAGTTAAGTGGCTAAGTGACTTTTTAAAAAAAATATGCTTGTTGTGTATGTGTAACTTTTTACTTCAAAAAATGGCATATATCCTTTTTTCCCCACTGAGCAGTATGTCAGAAATATTGCTTTCTATCTAGATCATATTCTGTGATTCCTAGTCACATGTTCTTATATTTTTTTATACCCTGGCTTCTCACATTATGGTCCAGAGACTGTCAGGATCAGGGTGCTTGTTAGAAATGCAGGCTCTCAGGTCTCACCCAGACCCCCTGACTTTGAATCTGCATTTTAATGAGATCCTTTGGGTGATTTGTGTGCACAATAAAGTTTGAGCAGCCCAGATGCCTCAAGGGAAACTTGTTCTTCCCAGGTAGACATTTTCTAATGAGCTGCAGAGGAAGAAGAGTATATATTCCTTTAGAAGAGTATGTGCTTAATTTTAATTGCTTAACTACAAAATATGCATAATTAAGGCACAAAACAGAAAGTAATAAGAGTTAAATTTTAGCTCAGCTAGCTTGCTGAAAAACAACTGCCAAAGTCAGCTAGATAATTCTTTTATTATAATAATAAACATTTATACCTTTTTTTCTTTTGTATAAGGTATCCCTTCTTATTCTGGAACTAGTAATATCTTTATCCCACAACATTTATGCCTTTATAAGGGCGACCTTTCATTTTCTAGAAAGGTAAACAAATCACTGTGGTGTGGTACACATATGGCATATTTACTCTCTATTATTTCCTCCCTTGACATAAAACCATCTTCAAAAATGTATTTGTTCTCTTCAGGCAAATACAGACGACAATGCTTAATATTAAAGAAACCTGGACAATATTGTCAACATATCTATAAACATCCAGTCAGCTCAAATTAATCAGAATTGCTATTGATACAATGCTTTTGAAAGAAACTTCTGGTACCCTGCTAAGAGCTTTAAAATTTCTTCAGTAATAATCTGTACATCTTCACAACACTGACATGTCACATGTTCTTTATCTACCATTTTTATCCACATAAAACACAAATGTTTTTTTCTTGTCACAGATGAGTTTGCTATGAAACATACCCTGAGATGGAGTTGAGCATGCAGGATGTCTGTTAAGACTGGCTATTAGGGGGCGCCTGGGTGGCTCAGTGGGTTAAAGCCTCTGTCTTTGGCTCAGGTCATGATCCCAGGGTCCTGGGATCGAGCCCCACATTGTGCTCTCTGCTCAGCAGAGGACCCTCCTCTCTCTCTCTCTCTGCCTGCCACTCTGCCTACCTGTAGGTAGGATCTCTACCTGTAGAGATATCTGTCAAATAAATAAATAAAATCTAAAAAAAAAAAAAAAAAAAAAGACTGGCTGTTAGGATCAGTGCTTTAAACAGGGAAGGGATGAAAAGTATGAGTGGGTAGAGGGAGAGGCTGAATGATGATCCTGTCCCTCTGCCAGCCTCTGAGGACCCCATGGAGAGCTCCAGAGATTGGATGGCTTTTCAGCATTGTCTCAAGGTGGGGTAAAGGGGTTGGGCCTTTAGACACCCAAATGCAGGATGTCCCAGGAAAGAAGTTGGACCTGAAACAGTGGCTTCCTTCAGCAGAGATGATCCCCCTAAAGTGAGCTCACAAAGGAGGGTCTTCTTGCAACATTCCCACCAGATTGGGGGATAAGTCTTCATTCCTGAAGAAGGGGGGATGGGGTGGTATATCACTTCATGGTCATTTTTCTCTTTAAGATGGAAGTCTAAAGTAATATGAGGTTCTTCACTATCTGTAGAGAATCAAAGGAAGGTTAATGTTGGTCTGCATAGTTTAAATATTAGGATTTTTGATTCGTCTTTGAAAACTGCCCATTGATTTATCTAATATTTAGTGAGAAGCCACTATAGGCAGTTCCGCACTGTATAATTCTTTATCCTTAGAAATTCAAATCAAATCATGAATTCTCCAGAACAGTGATGCTTAGTAGGAGTCTTTCAGCTCCTTTAACAAATATCTCTGAGCCTGCACTGTATATCACTAAGTCTAGAGTGATGAGCAAAACCAACATAGTCTTGGAGCTCATGGAACTTATAGAAGTTGTAGAGACAGACTAAGCAAATAGTCACATGAGTAAGTAAAAATAACTATAAATTTTGGTAAGTACTATGAAAGTAAAGCAAAATATGTGAGGGGATGAGAGGTGAATTTTCTTAAAAAATGGGTAAGGTGAATGACTTTCTGAGGAAGTATCATAAAAGATCTGGGGATGAACGAAGGCACATGGGTGAAGAGGAGCACTTGAGCCAGAGGGAAGAGAGTATGTTAAAGCTGAGGAAGAGTTCAGGTTTCCTCCCCCCCCACAATGGCAGGTGGCATAGTGGGCAAGAAGAACAAATTTGTCAGGTAGGTAAGGCTGGAGACCTGGCCTGGACAAGCTCAGGTAGGGCCCGTGGAGGCTCTTCAGAATTCAGAGGGTGACTCTGGACTCTCTTTTTAGTAATGTGATCAGTTTAGGGGGGGGTGGCTCTGGCTGGCTCTGTTTGTAGAACACGTGACTTGATCCTGGGGTGGTGAGTTCAAACCCCCATTGGGTGTGGACCCTCCTTAAAAAAATAAAAAAAATAAAAATAATGTGATTAGGTTTGCATTCTTTTATAACAACACCCTAGCTGCCATGCAGACTCAGCCCTCAGACTGAGAGGCAAAGTACACTTGAACAAAGCTTTAAGTGTGGTGAACTCAGTTGTACCAATGAGGAACAAGAAAGGATCCTAGAGTGAGGAATTGGAACAGTGTATTGGAATTTACAGAGACTTAAAACTCTGTCTTAGGTCCTGGGTTCCTGTGACTAGCTGTATAAGGCTAGTAGAGGAGCCTGGGGTTGAAGAAAGGGAGGGGCTAAGTCCTAGGGACTTAGAAATAGACACTGAGGGATTTTTCCTTTATTCTGCAAGTTATCAAGTAGTAATGAAGGCTGAAAAGCAGAAAAATGAGTCTAATAAGCCTATTAGACAGGTAACTCTGATAACATGTGAGGTAATATTGGAGAAAGGGGGATAGTTAGACATTTCAGTAATCCAGATAATAAGTGATGTGGCTTATTTTAAGGCACTGAAACTAAAGAAGGAGGAATGGAACTTAGAAATATTAAGTATAAATGTATGTATGTCTCTTCTCATATTATTCATCTCTCTTTTTTTTTTTTTAAAGATTTTATTTATTTATTTGACAGAGAGCGATCACAAGTAGGCACAGAGGCAGGCAGAAAGAGAGAGAGAGAGGAGGAAGCAGACTCCTCACCAAGCAGAAAGCTGGACGTGGGACTCGATTCCAGGACCCTGGGATCATGACCTGAGCTGAAGGCAGAGGCTTTAACCCACTGAGCCACCCAGGCGCCCCTCATCTCTTTTCAATTATCAGTTTTATTTAAGAGTCAAAAGTCATTGAACAACTTTGATAGAAACTACAGTGACCCTATTTAAGACCTGAAAATAAATATTAAATATTGTATAATATTGCTCATTGCTTTTGTTGATATTATGAATACCACCATTGGTATGTTATTAGAAGGTACAGTCTAATATAAGTTTTAATAGGAGACTAAGTGAGACATTGTTACACAAAACTTTTAGTGCAATAAAGAATCTTGCATACAGACGTTAAATGAATTTTTTTTAACTTACACATTGTTTAGGTATCTGTGTTCTATGACTCTACTCTTGTTCCAAATATAAGAAGTTTTGACCAAATTTTAATAGAGACAACTACAGTGCTTCAAAATAAAAAATTTCAAGATGAACAAAAACTGATCTCAGGAACGATTATACTGTAACCTGTTGTTGAGAAAGGAAACATAAATTTCAAGAGACATAGCTTAAAGGTTTTTAACTATAACTAGAAGCAATATCTTGGGAAATAATCCAATTTGGGGGACTTATGAGTTGGTCAGAGCAAGTAAATTACACTCAACTGCACAAGCAAGGAAACAAGAAAAATTGGAGTTTGAGTGATTTGTTTAATTTCATATGCTAAGGTAATGGTCGAAACAGGCCTAAATGAGGGTTCCATTTAATTATGACTCTAATAGAAATGCCTATATGGGCAAAGGTAAAATGAATCTGTACAAAGCCAACTTGCCCTGTATTTGAAAACAGTTTTATATGATGCCTGCCATTTTGTCTACTTGTTTCTCTGTGGTATAGTCTTTGTTTTATCTGAAAAGCATTTATTAGGTGTAAAGAAGATAAACTGAAGTGTGTATTTCCTAGTTTGAGATTAAAGGAACTAAATTGGGTTTTGACTTCTACCAGTTCAGTGTGACCTCAATTTTAATTTAAAATTAGGAGCACATAGGAAAGTTGTTTACCATCTATTTCATAGCCTGGAGCTTTTTTCAACTGATTGGTTATAAGAATATTCATTTATTTTCAGGTCTTGGAACCAACCCCTTGGTTCTATTTATATCCTTATAATTTGATAAAATGTATAGATTGTTTTTTTCTTAAGGGTGAATAAAAAGATCTCTCAAACAAAAGGAACAAAGTTTTTTAAAGTTTATAGTAGTTAGGGGTGCCTGGTGGCTTAGTCAGTTTAAGTGTCTGCTTCGGCTTAGGTCATGATCCAAGGCCCTGGGATTGAGCCCTGCATGGGGTTCCTTGCTCAGCAGGGAACATTCTTCTCCATCTCCCTCTTTCCTTCTCCCCTGCTCATACTTGCTTTCTCTTGTGCTCTCTCCCTCAAATAAAGAAATAAAATCTTAAAAAAAAAAACAGTTTATAATGATTAAATTAAAGCAATATTTGTCTCAGAAGATGTTAAGGCAAAATCAGTACCTCAAAAAGGGTGTTAAAACTGACATAGATTAATAACTTACTGAAGATAAGATGCCTGTGAACACAGTTCTCTCAGGAGTGACCAGAAGTCAGCCATTGGCTTCTGGTTTGGGACATGTTTGAGGTCATGGGCAATTTCTGTTTATACTAGGATTTTGTCATGTGAATCAACCTCTGATTTTTCTTCATAGATTTCTGCTTAGGAGGCATATATCAAAGAGTAATACACTGGGTTCTACCTATAATCGATCACAAACACAGCTTGGGACCTTGGGCAAGTTTTAAAATTTGCCTAAACCTTAGTTTTTTCCAACTACAAAAGGGAGATACTAATATTGTTCCTCTGTTACTCACAACATTGTAATGACAGTAAAATGAGGTATTTGCAATGAATGTGAAAGCACTTGAAATAAAGGGAAGTGCTAGATAAATAAAGTAGTGATAATCTCTTAGATCACTTAAGTCATGCCTGTGTTTGGTGGTTGCGGAGAGCAGTGTCTGATACATCCTAATGATACTTGTAGACAGCCACTCTTGTCAGATAGGATAGGATACAAAACCTAAATTTAAAAATTAAAAAAATTTTTTTAAAAATGCTTCAGCTTCACTGAGACCTCCAGTCCCTTGATACCTCTCCTTTGCCGTATCTGGGAGTAAAAGCACCTTCCTTAGTTTCCTGACTTAAACGTCATGGTCAGCAGCAGTAGCCGCGTCCATGCCAGTCTCAACAATTCCAGTTCCTGTTGGCTTCCGTGCAACCATCTGGCATCAGAAGCGAGTCTGGCACAAGCCACCTGCCTGCTTGCCTATGACTAAAACCAGTCTGAGTGTCGCTTTTGAAAATCATACCACTCCGTAGACCAGTGCCACTCTCATGCTCTGCTTTCCAATAAACTGGCAATAGTGCCTTGAAAACTTTCTCAGTCCTCAGTCAACTTCCTCTCTTGCTCTCTGTAATGGTGACATCAGGCCTTATGTAACTTCCTGAGGATCAGGTTTATGTCCTCCACCCTTTTAGTGACAACAGATGGTTTTAACTGTTTTCTCTGGGAAATAATAACCATTAGCTCTTAGCTTTTCATGGAACATTCTTTCCATAGCTATATTTTCTCTCCTTCATCTACCTATCTCCCATTTATTCTTGAGGCTACAACCTGAAGAAAACTTTTCCATTCAGAAAGATGCAAATAATTGCTGCTTACTTTTTTTTATCTTTTGTCACTTAAAATTTTTTTTTTATTTTTTATTAACATATAATGTATTATTAGTCCCAGGGGTACAGGTCTGTGAATCATCAGGCTCACACACTTCACAGCACTCACCATAGCACATACCCTCCCCAATGTCCATAACCCCACCACCCTCTCCCTCCCTCCCTCCCTTCAGCCACCCTCAGTTTGTTTTGTGAGATTAAGAGTCTCTTATAGTTGGTCTCCCTCCTGATCCCATCTTGTTTCATTTATTCCTTTCCTACCCCCAAAACCCCCCATGTTGCCTCTCAACTTCCTCATATCCGGGAGATCATATAATAATTGTCTTTCTCTGATTGACTTATTTCGCTATAATTGCTGCTTACTTTTTATTAGTTACTCATCTCAATGAAGGTGTGATTGCCCCATTCACAGTTGTCTCCTTAATGCACATCACTGTGTTTGACTCATGGTTAGTGTTCAACAAATATTTATTGAGTAAAAAAGTGATGTCCTCATTCTTTCTTCCCTCCTGCCTCTAAATGTTACTGTTCTTCCTACTGTGGCTCTGGTCACGTTACTTTTTATTTCTTTCTCCTTTGACTTTATTTAATACATATTTATTAAGTGCCGGTCAGTCTTCTAAGCATATCAGGAATTACTATTTAGACTACATAGTTCTCTTTGAAGAATGTGGAAATATAAAACAGATACCTCTGGAAGGTTGCCAACTTGACAGTAACTCACACTGATTGAATATTTCCTGTGTCATTATCATAGTGCTTATCTCCATTTACATTCTCTCATTTAGTTATCGCCATAAACCTGGGCAATAATGTACTAGTTTTCTCTAAATTATGCTGTACTAACAGATAATCCCCAAATTTCAGCAGTTTACAACAACACAAGCTTATTTCTCCAGTACATGTTGGCTGAAGTTTGACTGTGATTCTGCCCTATGTTCTCTTTACTTTGGGAACTAATCAGAAGGAGCAGCCCCTATTTGGGACATGCCTTTCTTGTGCTCACAGTTCACTGGCTAAGGCAAGTCATTTCGCCAAGTCTGATACCTGTGCTTTGGTGTGTTGTATGTATAAATAAATGCTGTTGGGGCGCCTGGGTGGCTCAGTGCGTTAAAACCTCTGCCTTTGGCTTGGGTCATGATCCCAGAGTCCTGGGATTGAGCCCCACATCGGGCTCTCTGCTCTGCGGGGAGCCTGCTTTCTCCTTTCTCTCTGCCTGCCTCTCTGCCTTCTTGTGATCTCTGTCAAATAAATAAATAAAATCTTTTAAAAAAAAATGCTGTTTGCGAAGGGGACAAAGTCAAGAAAATTACATGAGAAGTGGAAAGAATTTGTGATTAATATTGGGTGGGCGGGATCCTTTGGGTACCTGAGTATTAAGAAAAGTAAGATGGAAGAATGGAGAAGAATGATTGTTAAGGACTACATCTTACATGTATTTAATAAAGAGTTTAGGGATCTGTGAAGGAGTTGAGGATGGCGAAATAAAGTTCAGATAATGAACATGAAGGTCTGAGTGGTGGGAAAGGGGGTTGGGAGTTCATGAGACCATGTGGTAAGTCATGTTAAATGTATGGATTCAGACATCAAGATTATTGAATTTGGCAAGTCCTAGGGGGTGACCAGAATTTCAAATGATTTGTTCCATTTAACGAATCTTCAAAGATTTGTCCTATTAAAGTATGCTGGAAGTAAGTGACTGAACCTAATTTTCAGCATTGGGGATGTTCAGTGATGATAGTTATATTTAAACTTTAGGTGACGAATGTGTGCATTTGCCCACCCATAGTTTACAGTACCTTGATTAGAATGATGATACAACTTAGGCAGTCTGACCATACAGAGTGAACACGAATATCCAGCCATGAACTGCTGGGGGAATTCAGTTCTCTGCTCCAAAAGCCTTGAAAGCTACTGCCTTTCATTGTTTCATTCTCTCCCCAAACTTTATCCTACATGCAAGCCATAAGGTGGAATTTGACTCTTATTTTCTTTCAGATTGCTTTTGACACTTAAGAGCCAAATGTATTTGCTAATCGTATCAATTTTAAATAACTATATACAAAAATTGTAAGGCAAAGCATATGGCCCTGTAGGCAGAAAGCACTTAAGTTTTTCAGCTTTCTCATCGTTACTTGCAGAAGGAGGCAGAGTGGTTGTAAGCATGTAAAATATACCTATTACCTGAAATGTACTTACATTTAGGTGGATTTTTATGATTTACAAATTTAGAAGGCAAATTTAGAAAATTAAAAAAAAATTGTTACTATTCATTTAGAATCACTAATCTTTCCATTTCTTTTGAGAAAAGAGTATATATTGTATTGATTTAGCATGATACATTAGGAAAAGGAGAACTCAATGTGTTACCTTTAAAATTTAGAGACTAACTGCATGGAATAATTTAATTTGCATTTGTCTTTGCATGTGTTAACATTATTTTATATGGTACACTATATATCATACTGTTCCCCCTGTCCTTGAGTAGGCCACAGTATCTTTTTTTTTTTTTTAAGATTTATTATTTATTTGACAGATCACAAGTAGGCAGAGAGGCAGGCAGAGAGAGAGGAGAAAGCACGCTCCCTGCTGAGCAGAGAGCCCGATGCAGGGCTTGATCTCAGGACCCTGGGATCATGACCTGAGCTGAAGGCAGAGGCTTTAACCCACTGAGCCACCCAGGTGCCCCACAGGCCACAGTATCTTAACTAATATAGCTCTAATTCAGAAAGTCAGAGCAATTAATACTTACCTCTTCAATCCAAAACAGTGGTTGGTAGTTTGATAAAACATTGATATTAACTTCTTAATAATTCACTTATTTCTAAAAGCTGGCATTTATTTGGTGCCTTGGTTGTCATGATACAGGCACTGTTAGATCCTAATTCATTCCATTCTCCAGTATTTATCTCTAGATCTCAACCATCAGCATTAAGCCAAGGATAGTGTGTACATCCATCCCAGAGTTTCCTAAGAACACTTTGTAGGGACCTCTTTCACGGCCAAGATGTGAAGGTTTGGGCCAGCAGAATCAAGTGGATGGCCGTATGCTGTGATGAGGACAGCAACAGATCAATCTCTGGATCAATCATGCTCCACCGTGGAGAGCAGAGCATCTGTGGCTGACAAAGTAATAAGTGAAGTTGCAATCACATTTAGTATCCGTGTTGAAAGCCTGTTCAGATATTGACTGTGTGGGGAAAAGTGTCCAATCAGATGGTTGAGTTTGTCAAAGGAAACAAAACATAAAATCGACAGCCTTTTTAAATGTCAGTACCAGGCTTGAAAAGGGCAGTGTGGTCCCTTATGCTCCGTCTGAGTACAAGGAAGTACCTACTCATCTGTGAGTTGTGCTGTGTGGTCTCTTGAGAGCTGAAATTTCCAGTCATTCTCAGATTCTGTCTCTGCCAACATAAAGTTTGAGCACTGTTTCACTGGGTTCTCTGTCTACCTCCTTATGCATATTCTGATTGAATACAGAGCCCTGATTCATGGTTATTTTTGCCCTTCACCTGATATGTGGTAGAAAAGCCTTTGATTTACCTATGAAATTATTACTATTAGCTTTAAAGTACTTCACTCTCTTTGCTTACATATTCAAAAAAATCAATCAGCCTGCCCTCTATTAGCAGCCTACTTCATACTGATGACAATACAGGTGATCACTATTCCATGAAGAGTACTGTTTTCATTCACGTGACTTGTGTTTTGAATATTGTTATTATTAGGTACTAAAATTATTAGGTACTATTTATGAGTGGCTACTTAGAGTCTAACAAATGATAGGTGTTTTACATATATACTTTTCAGCCATCTCAGTGGGTTCACAGAGAAAGTCTTGCTATATATATTTAAATTCAGACACTGAGGCTCAGAGATTATATTAATATATCTAACCCAGAGATTTCCATTCCTGTCTTTGTGCCAGGATCTTTGGGCCTTTTGATATGCATAGAGAGGCCTAGCCGAGAGCCCCTGGTTGGGTCTCATGTGACCACCAGGAATGGCTATTTTATTCCTTATTTGTGTTTGTGCTTTACACAAACAGAGCACATGTTATGTCAAGCACAAACACGGTCCTTCTCTATGAATCCTGTCAGTGGGAAGTTTGGAAGTTTGGAAGCTTCAAAACCTGTAGAAGTTGTGGTACTGGAATTTCAGCTTCAGCCTAAGTTCAAAGCTGCATTATTTTGCCTTATCATGGCTGATTTTGTTATTTTGTTTTGTTTTGAAACTCTTTGTTTGTGCTCTGAGTTTAATACTCTTTGTTTTTATGGCTGGTTAAAAGTACTGGACCAGCTCTTGTACCAAAGCAATGAAAAGAAGAAACCCAAAGTCGTTAGAACATGTACTCGGCATTTAGAAAGATTGCAAAGATGAGCAAGCTAGAGTGCTTACTTACAACAGACTGTGAGTCTTTGATAGAGCACATGTTATGTCAAGAGAGGTACAGAGGGAGAGTTTTAGACTATTGAGAAAGGATGCATCACTTTCAGGGAAGTGATTGATGGAAACATCTTGATTGATATCCAAACATACATGCATATCAGCTGGTACTAGAATTTTTTAGCATTTAATGTTCTTCGGGCTCTTCCCCAATAGTGGCATCATAGTTCTGATGTAAAATTTGCATTAATCCACTCATTTGTGTACAATGAATATGAAATGACCTGCCACTCTCCAGTTAATTGTTCTTCAACATGTTTCTATCTATGTATAGTATTTAATACACTCATGCATGTTGCATGCAAATATGTGAATAATATGCATCTGACCTAAGAAATTGGCAATAACTGTAAGTTATTTTTGTACCACACAATCTAGTAACATATTTTTACAGTTTTACCCATAAAGAAATTGTCTTAGGAGTCAACAAAGACTCAGCCTCTTTCTCCCTCTCTCTCTCTCTCTATATATATACATATATATATATATGTATGTATGTATGTATGTATGTAGTGTCTGTGGTGACTGCTGATAGCAGCATGCAAGTTCACTATTTCCTCCTTTAAAATAGACTAATAAAATTTAAATTAGAAATGCTTTATTATTCACCTAGCTTGTCAGATTATATCCACTCTTCTCTATATGTAAGAATGTTAAATCATTTGGAGGCATATGAGTTGAACTCATTCAGGTCTGTCATTTAACAATTAGGTTATTTCAGCAGTGATGCTTTAAAATCAGTGGTGTGGGCTAGAACTTACTTTGATGATGGATATGTTCTATATATTTACTGTCCAATAGGACAGTTGCAAACCACATTTGACTTTTGAGTACTTTAAATGTGACTTTTAAACTTTATTTACTTTTAATTAATTTAAATTTAAGAAGTTGTATGTCATTCGTGACTACCTAGTGGACAGTGTGTAGCTTTAAGTGCTAGATAAGGTCATATTTATAAGGCTTTGGACAAATGTGTGTACAAATGAGGAAACTTGCAGTACATTCTCTTAACATTGCTGTGTTTCTTTTGTTATGGTTACTTAGATGAAAATTTTAGAATACCAGTGGGGTTTCAGTTACCCATTTGTGTGACAACTTCCAAAGTAACAGAAGTCACTGCTTAGCCCATTCTCTTGTACTTAAAGCAGACTCAGTAATTAGCAGGAGAAACATAGAGAAGAGTGTTTGGAAATTCAAGCATGCCTCGAGTAAAAAGTTTCCTCAGTGAAAGCGGTTCTAGCCTTGAAACAACACTGGCAGTGGGGAAGAAGGAACAAGAGTTTAAAAACATTATAATATCAGATTTTTTTTTTTTTTTTGGTCAGGTTAGTCCAGTGTCTAGATAAGTAATAAATTGTCTGTCTCAGAAATTTTATAAAATAACATAAGTGCATTAGCAGATACTATTAAAATAAACCTTGTAAATAGCTAATTCAGAGTTTACTGCCGGGAACAAGGTAATCTGGGAGTTTTAGCAGTGCATCAGAGGAGGAGCAGACAGTGCACAGACGTTCACTTTGATTCTTCTGTCAAATTTGACAGTAATGCCCCATCATATTTTATTGTCTGCTTCAAAAGTCAGAATCAAATGTATTTTCGTGATAACATTTCAATGCATAGTGCTTATTGGTCATAGGCTGAGATTTTAGTGTCCTGATCATTCCTCCTAGGAGAGGTGGAATGACTTTTCTTCTTGGTGAGGTTTGAAGGAGAAACATGGTTTTACTCTTTAGTGTTCTCAGGTCCTCCACTCTAACATCAAAACCCAGCTCCAACGGTGGACGCTCAGACTCTTCATTTGCTCTCAGTGTGGAGATGGTTAATCCGTCAGGTCTGGGGTCAGCCTCAGGAAGCCCAGTTGCTGGCACATCTCAGCTATGTCTTTCAATTTCAGTTTTATCAATAGTAAACGTGAAGTTTGGTCTTATTTCCCAGTTCATAAGTCAGGTGAGGAAGATAGGATATTTTCTAGACTCCTTTGAAATCCAGTGGTTCTCACCTGTTCTGGGG
Source organism: Mustela putorius furo (assembly GCF_011764305.1). Taxonomy (NCBI): domain Eukaryota; kingdom Metazoa; phylum Chordata; class Mammalia; order Carnivora; family Mustelidae; genus Mustela; species Mustela putorius. Next base: position 3,093,512 of record NW_025421290.1, on the reverse strand, counting down.
AGGAATGCAGTTGAGAGTTGGAGGTTGTCCATTAAAATCACTGGAGTTGCTTTTTCAAAGTGCGTTTGTCCTCTTCCTTCTGTCCTCTCACAATTAACCTCACTCCACCTCAGCCCCGGTACCTGCCCCCATTGCAGGCTGGCCTAGATGTTGGAAAGACCCAGTGACAGTTTTGCTTAGAGTTTATTTGCACACCCCACAATTCATACTGCACCAGGCTACTCTACTGTCAAACATCCTGTCTAATTGGCTTGGGCTTGTCAAACATGTTAGGTTTACCTGGGAAGCCCCTCAGTATTTGAGGGAGCTGTTGATCTGGGTAACCAGAATTATTTAAAATGTTCATGTTTTTCAAATGCTACATTTATTTTAAATAACTATACATTATCATAGAATGGTCAAATCATTATTTTGATAGGAATTAAAGGCACTTCAAAGTCAAGTGTTATTTTTTTTTATATTCTTAAGTGTATCATTTCATATTCAGGTTCTATTCCTGAGAAGGTCAAGACAAATAAAATACATGTACTTGTCATTTCTGATGACCATGGGGATATAAAAGAGAACTAAAAAATAAAATAAAACCAGATATAACACACCAGAAAGATGGATCAACCTTACTATAGATTATTTTTTTAATGTATATACTTTTTTTTCTAAATGAGTTTTTAGTAAATAAGTTTTTAGTTAACCTACCAATTAATTGGAGGAGAGTCCACTTTATAACTACCAAATAATGATGATGATGACAATAATATTTAACTCAGGGAACACCTACTGTGTAACCAGATATAGAGCTAAACCTTATAGATACAATCTTTTAAAAATCCCAACCCCACTTGAATTGAGTACTATTATTGGGACAGTTTTATGGAAGAGAGATATGGAGGAACTGTTTCACTGCTAAACCTTAAATGCATGGATGTTAACGTCTTCCAAGTGTTCTGAATGGATTAATTGATATTTGAAATATATTACAAAAACTGCTACCCTTCTTATGTATACTTTCCTTCTTCATTTACCCAGTTAAAATTATAAGCCAGTAGAGATTTGATCTGACTTGGTCGTGTTTTAGATACTTGCTCTACTGGAAGGTTCTAAATTAGGAAGCCTGACATTGTTTTCCACCTGCAACCATTTCTGAAGATTGCTTAATGGTGGACCTTCTAATTTATATGGTTTCATTAAAAAATATTATATTAGAATTTATCTGTAATTGCTCCATTGGTTAGCACAATGAATATGAAGATAAATAACACAAATATGCATAACAAAGCCAGTAATGGCCTCAAGTATGCTTTCTGCTCTGGGAAACTGAATGGAATGCATCTGAGGGAAAACATTAATTTAAAAATTGAATAACCAGTTTCTGGCTAAACTTAACCAAAATTTTATTATGGGAAAAAGAGTTTTTGGGGGGTCACAGTTTATCAACTTTATGTACTTTATACTATATTAACAAGTTTATACACTTTTAAATAACACATATATATATATATAACACAAATTTATATATATATAAATTTATATATATATAAATTTCTTCTAGAATCGCACAAATTATGTTCTCAGTTGCTCCAGTACAGTTAAAGAGCATAAAAAGTGAGAAATTACTTGGAGAAGATTTAATGCTTCATAAGTAGAAGCACACTTAAATAGTTATGCATAGACAGTGGTGAAAAAAATAGTAAATGTACTTCAAAAAGCTTAAAGACAGTATACTCTTTGGTTTTAATAAAATTTAAAATTCACATGCACAGTTACAACCTTGGGCATCTGAACACAACTCCAAATATAGCAAAGATGCTTTAGATGTGTCCATATCTGATGAGGGAAATTTAAAATATTTCATATAAAAGCATAAGTTAAATAATCCTAATAGTGCATAAAGTTTTATTTTTAGTGTGATGTGAGAAGTTAATAATATGAGTTTGAGATGTTTTGTTAGTAAAGGAAATGATATTGTCAACTCGTGTGAAGAATATTGACATGACAGATGTGTATTATTCACAAAGAAAATTAGGAAAGCTATATGTAAATGTAGGTGTAGAAAACATATATAGTTGACCCATGAACAACATGGGGGTTAAAGGCACTAATCTCCCTGCACAGTGGAAAATTGACATATAACTTTTGACTCCCCCAAAACTTAACTACTAGTAGTGAGTCTACTGTTGACCAGAGGCTTACTGATAACATAAACAGTTAACATGTATTTTGTATGTTATATGTATTATATATTCTATTCTTACAATAAAGTAAACTAGAGAAAAGAAAATGTTATTAAGAAAGTTATAAGGAAGAGAAAATACATTTACAGTACTGTACTGTTATTTATTTCTTTATTCATGTATAAGTGGACCTGCATATTTCAAACCCATGTTGTTCAAGGGTCAACTGTAAATCCATATTCTAGAATGCTTAGATGATATTGGCCCTAACAATATGAAATCAGTCCCTCTTTTGTGATAAATGGTACTGTAGCGAGTTCAGGATTTGCTTTTTGTTGTGTATATCTCTTGAATGTATGTGCACACTTGCATGCATATGTAATAAAAAGTTGCCAGCAAAGTGTGAATTCAGAGCCTTTCTCCCAAAATATGTACTCTCCTCTCTTGGTGATTGTTTGACATTCCACCACACAGCTTCTTTAAGAATTTGTTAATTGGTTAATGTGCGAAACTCGTTTGTTAGGAGATGCCTTAGGCAGTTTGCTATTTAATGAAAACAAGGCCATTAGGGTCAGACAGAGCAGGACTGACCTTGCCAGATGACTGTCCATAGGGAAGTTATTTTTTCTATAAGGCTTTTAATTTTCCTTTAGGGAAATAAAGTAAAGTAGTTATTCAGAATTGGTATGAAAAAGAAATGAGAAACCTATAACAGTTATCACCATAGCTGGTATATGGTTGGTGCTTAAAACTCACTGTGAATGATCTGAAATTCTTCCCTGACTTTGTGTCAAACCTAGGTAGTAAGGGAAAGAAAACATGGTATCCGTAGGTTTCCAGAGGATGCTCAGGAGGAAATGTCCTCAAGGCCCTGGAAGGAGAAATCCTATAGTCAAATTTGGTCTACTTTTAAGTTGTTCAGACAGATTTGCCTAACAAGTCATAAACCAGCCCCATATTAGATGTGAGTCTAATATGTAACCTAAGCCCCAAACTAGAAGAATCTTCATACTTTTTTACTTGTGGAAATAGATTATGTTTAAACTACACTTTACTTTCTGTATATAACATATTTTCTGAGCCAGAAATATTATTTCAACACTTTGTTTGGAAATGTTAACTTTAAAAATAAAACTCTCCATTCTGTTACCTGCAAAAATGGGTTTATTTGAGAACAGAGAATGGTAATTCTGGACAAGAAAGTTATGGCAAAATTCTAGGCAAGTCCAGCAAAGGACAGGAATGCTATTTTATGGAGGAGGAGAAAGTTGGGAAAGGTTTGCTTTGAAGGAAAGTCCATTGGAGAAAATCAAGCTTTCAGGGTAATGATGGAGAGTCACAGGGGTCATCGATTTCTTGTAGGAGATGCAATGTATATCTTTTCCTGTTGTGACTTGTAATTGATGATCCTTTCCAGCAGACCATTCTTCTGTTGTGTTCTGTAACTGACAGTTCTTCCGTAATTGACATTGAGTGCTATGGCCCTTCTAGCCTTGGGACTCTACTATAGTGAAGTTTCCCTTTCTTAATTTTCAAAGAAAAAAAATACAACACAGGTAGTGCTTAAAGAGCATAAAAAGTGAGAAATTACTTGGAGAAGATTTAATGCTTCATAAGTAGAAGCACACTTAAATAGTTATGCATAGACAGTGGTGAAAAAAATAGTAAATGTACTTCAAAAAGCTTAAAGACAGTATACTCTTTGGTTTTAATAAAATTTAAAATTCACATGCGCAGTTACAACCTTGGGCATCTGAACAGCTTACAAAAGTTATAGAACCTAATTTTTTGTTGTTGCTAAAACTTATGACTGTTTCCATTTTAAAGTATTTCTAACATAAATTGTTCTTTTATACCTTTGGTCTTTCTCTAAGTGTGTGTAACCTTCTAAATTCCTTATATGAATTCTGTGCAATAAGATCCTGTTCTTACTAGATGTTATACTGAATTCCAGAGTCTGACAATTAATAAAACACATAAAACAGGTACATAAACATATATTTAAAATATAAAATCGAGGGATGCCTGCGTGGCTCAGTCAGTTAAGCATCTGCCTTTGGCCCAGTTTAGGATCTCAGGGTCCTGGAATCAAGGCCCCATGTTGGGGTGCCTGCTCAATGGGGACCCTGGATTGCTTTTCCCTCTCTATCTGCCCTCTGTTCGTGCTCACTCTATCTCAAATAAGTAAATAAAGTCTTTAAAAAAATATAAAATAGTATGTGGTGAGTGCAGTGCAAAAATAGTATTAGGGTGCAGATTAGAGGAAATACTTTCCTTGGATTAAGCGTTCATTTCGAACTTGGGAAATATTTCCACATAAGATAGCCAGAGTTTTTCCCCACTAAATGCTATGAAGATACCCAAATAATTTTTAATATTGTTTGTTCTGTGCTATCAACGTCTTGTGAAACACGGGCTTCTACTTTCAGGAAGTAATAGGCTATGGTGAATCTCTCCTCACTGAAAAAGTACTATTCACACAGCTGACACTGCTTGCTCCCCAGGATTGCTGAGAACTAGCCTTTTTTATGTGCTATGTTGGGTTTGCTGACCAAGAAGAAGAGACTGTAAAACAACCAAAGGTGTTTATTTAGGGCTTTAGGGATTGCAATCTGGGAGATATAGAGTGGCTGAAAATTGAAAATGTGCTCAAATGGCAAGTGGAGAGTGCAGGCTTATAGAGGCAAAAACCACTAGATTACATAATTTGCTTTGCAGAAATTATGATTGGTGCCAACAGAGCTAAACTGACTAACACACATTTAGCTATCTAGCTAATAGATGTTACATTATCTCTGTTTCAGTCCAGAGTACAAAGATGTGTTCCAGAAGGTGGTCAGAGGTGCAGTTGGCAAAAGTCAGAAGTCCAGGACGTTATAAAAACGGAAACAGGCAATGTGCATGGGTCTTCCTCAGTATCTTCCTAGCCCCTACTGTGAATGAATCTTGTAGCAATGCTTCCTTCACTTTGGAATCTTCTTTTGTATGTTGTTGGCCAAACAACCAAAATTAAATTGCTCTACTATTCTTGGGCCAATTAAATGTTAGGATAATTTGTTCGTACTAGTGCATGGGTTTTGTGTTTATTTAAGCTTCCTTGTGTTATAACCTTTCCTAACACATGACATTCTCTTATTCATTAAACTGCTAATAAAATGCTGAAGTTTAAGAAGTAGGCAAAACTGGTGAATTATTTAATAAAAAAACAAAACCAAAAACTAATTCTCTGTGGTTCATGGAGAGAGGCATTTTAGATTGGCACGAGATGTGTGCTTTCTGACTCATTCACAGCAGTTCTTTTTGTCCTACAAACCATTTCTTCCCAGTGGGAAACAAATCATATCCTACATCTTTAGAAGTGTCTTGCGTGCAAAAGGGAAGGGTGGTATCTGTTCACAGTGATGTGGGTGGGTCTGCTGAACAAAGCAATAGTACCTTGAGTATTTAGCCTCAGATATGAGTTTTGAGCTGGAGGCCGTGATTCTGGCCTTACTGTGTGCAGTTAGGTCTCAGTTACCTCTCCTGATGGAGACGGCAGGTGTCTTATGCCCTGACACCATGATTACTAAAATACATTTCGAATATATGAGATGTATATTTAGCTTTTGGATTAAAGTATATATATATATATATTTTTTTTTTTTGACGATTTTATTTATTTATTTGACAGAGATCACAAGTAGGCAGAGGCAGGCGAAGAGAGGGGGGGAAGCAGGCTCCCCGCTAAGCAGAGAGCTCCATGCAGGGCTTGATCCCAGGACCTCGAGACTGTGACCCAATCCGAAGGTAGAGGCCTAACCCACTGAGCCACCTAGGCGCCCCTAAATTATATCTTTTTTTTTAGTGAGTAATATTAAAAATAGTTTGATGGCCATATCGAAATTTGGCTTTCTTTTCCAAGTGGTGGTTTGATAGAAAAGGGAAATGATTCCAAAGGGTGTTCTGTGGTAGAAACTACATGGGATTGATTTTAGTCTGGTTACGCAGCCAACTGTGTACTTCCTGTCTAGTTCATTTACCATTCATTCAATAAATTTGTGTATTCTGGGTGGTAAGGACATAGTAAGGAGCAAGAAAAGGAAGGTCCCTGATTTCATAAACTCTATCATTTAGTTGAAAATAAAGAAATAAAATACAAATAAAAATGTAAGATGATTTCAGTGAGTCATTTGTGAAATGTGAAATCTTATAACCAGATTAATATGTGAAACACTAACTTGGGCAGGAAGGGGTCACCATTAGCTAGAGCATTGGGAGCCGGCCTCCCTGAGAAAGCAGCATGAAGGGTACTCGGCGGATCACCAGGAGACAACGGTGTGAGTGGGCCAAGCATATTTGAGAAAGACCAAGGCCATGAAAAAGAAGGGGAGAGTTGAGGGACAGCAGGAAATATGGGGAAGGAGCTAGCTAGCTTCCTTAAGACATGATATTAATGGAATACACATGTACCTTATAATCAATAGCAGTGTAAATTGTGGGTACCTACTGTAAAACCTGTTTCTCTTTTTATGGGGGATACTTAATCTTCAGTTTGTGAGAAAGAATCTAGGGGAATCGCTTCCCTCAGAACCCATGTTAAAGTTAATTTTGGGAATCCTAAAATTTATTCATTGTAACCATTATAAAGCTTACCTAGAGGACTCTGGGGATGTTGCATATTATCTTAATTTTGTTTCTTTGAGTTTTTGCTGCATTGATCTGATATAATTTTCCCCATTCTTGTTCATGGTGTTCTATCTGTAATATCTTATAGAAAAAGAGTAAGGATACAACAGTATCTATCTAGTATCTTTTCTATCAAGTGACTCATAAAACCCTGTATGTCCATATACCCCGCTTATAGTTAGGACTTCCTATATTTTACTTAAATTTCATATAGCTATGATTAAAAGTGTGTGTGTGTGTGTGTGTGAGTGTGCACGCGCGCACGCGCGTATGTGTGTGTGTGCGCACGCATGTATCCACAGACTCAAACACCCATGTTTTGCCACTTAATTATTTTGCATCTTATCTGTTAAGTATAAGTCGTGATTGCCTTCATTCTGTCTCACTGAAGTTAAATGAATTGATGGGTGTATGGTTAAGTGCTGTGCTACTTATTAAAAAACTTACTTACCCAAGGACACTCCTGTACCTGACACATGTCAATAGCATTGTAGCACAAGACAATTTAAATCATAGAGGGAGAAAAAGAGAGGAAGAGTGAAAGAAAACAAGACAGAAATCAGAGCACAGTAGTTGTATGTTGCTTTGTAACAGACTATTCCCCAGTGCAGTGGCCTGAAGACAATGACCATTGGTGACTTTGTGGTTGGTGTGATGGTTCTGCTGCTACTCTTATTGGATTCTGTTATGCACACGCTTCAGCAGGCAAGTCTGCTGGGATGGGGGGGCCTCTCTGCATGTGGTCTTTCAGCCTTTAGGAAGCCAGACCAACTTTTTCAAAGCATAATGATCTCAGGGTTGTGAGAGGATGAGAATGAGACCTTCCTGGAAACGGCAGGATATCATTTCCATGAAAATCACAGGGCTGGTCCAGATCCAAAGGGTGGCAAATAGACTCCCCTTCTTGAGGGAAGGATCACCAAACTTTTTAATCTGAGAGAGCTAGAGTGAGATCATGATTAAAGAAGGAGGAACGGGGGTGAATGGTGTGAGGTGGGGAGAAAAGAGGGAAGGAGGAGATGGGAAGGAAGTGAGAAAAGTGACATTTGAAATACCAAAGCAGAAGTTGCAAGTATTCCTTCCATGTCTTATCCTGATTTGGCTCAATTTCATGTCTGTTCAAAGTCTTCCAAGGGTTTGGAGACAGTGGGCCTGGAACGGAAACAGGAAATGAGAAAGTGGGGGAGTGGGCAGAGAAAGAGACAGAGGGACAGAGTTACTGAGGGATGAGTAGAGGAACTGGAAATGAACCCACATCTAATTTTAGCTCAGTCATTGGACAAAATGCATTTGCTAGGCAATATACTACAGAATACAGATCTCTTGTTCAGAGGAGCAACGTGGCACAGGAACACTTCCCAATGTGACGTCAAATAGTACCCCTGTTTGAAGTAGCTTTTCTTTGAACAGTGCTGATTTTTGTCTGCTATACATAATTTGAGGATATGCTCTGATGCTTTGGACTAATGCATCACTCCGTGGAACCGGTGCGGACTGATGTACTAGTTTAATAAAGCATTCAGATGAAATCTGATAGTTTCATTAATGTCTGGTAAAGGATTGTAAAAGCAAAATCAATTAGTAGTGGGACAGAGGAAAAATTAGGATCCCTCTCTTTAAATCACTGAAGGTGGAAGAGTAAATATTATTGCAAGTCTCTCTTTGCATCTTGGCAGACAGACTATATTGTTGCTTCTAGAGCAGTGGTCCTCATCCTCGTTAGGGTCGATTATATAATAGACTCATTAATCCAAACTCTTAAATTGAGCAGCTGAACTTGAGAAGATAAACAGGCTCCTATGGTTTTGTGTGGGCAATAATTGGATGGAAGTCATATGTAGATTCTAGTTTACATATGACTTAAAATTTTTCTTTCTCCTTTCTTTTTCTTTAAGCTTTCAGACTTACCAAGTACTTCACTTGGACTCCAGAGAACCAAGTTCGAAAGTGCTATGCAGCATTCAACCTCACTTTCTGCACTCTGGGGCCTCTTCTCTCTAGAATAACATATTTCACAGTCCTGGAACTCTGCACCTGGGAAGCATGGTTGTTGGGTTGGTTTTTCTCCCCAAGGTCTATCTTTTCATCAGTTTTGCATACCACAGATAAACTGTTGGTAAGTTTTTCAGCCATTGGAAGCCACAAGACAAAAGTCCAAGAACTTTCTCTGTCACTTTTATTCCCCAAAGGGACAAAAAGAAATTCCTGTTCAAAGTCTTCTTTACTGGAAAGAGTTTTCCGTAGAGACATGGTAGGAAACTAAACATACACAAATTTTAACCTAGTAAGAGAGGAAGTTTGGTGGTCTCCTTTTTTTCTAGCTTTTAGAGGAATTATAATTGTTTATATTTTATAGTACTTCTGAGTTCTGTAAACACCCTCAAAAAGTTAAAGTGGAATTGTTCTACTGTTTTAATGAGCAACTCATGTGATCAAAATGAAAGCTCATCCCTCTTGGTACTGTCTGATCTAAAAGCAGGCAATAATCCATGCTTCCGCTACATTCCCTCTGTACTAGGCTTCTTGGTCCCCACTATCCTTTTTGGAAAAGCTGGTACTCACAAAACACCTTTGTGATTGGGCCTGTCAGTTGCCTAGTTGTTTAACATGGTCTTTTTGTAAAAACATGAAGTTGCTGGTACAAGAGAGAAGAAAAACATATGCCACTAATTTAAAAAAGTAGTTTCTATTTAGATTTAAATTAGTCACAGGTTTCCACAGTCCAGAGAGGAGCTTTCTTACAATAAGTATGTTAACATAGGTTGTGTTCTTTCTAAATGAGTGAATTTCCTATAGTGGTCAGACCTGAAACAGTACATGATGACTCCAGGAAAATAATTGTAAACCAAAACTCCAAAGTCACAGGAGAGAATATAATTTTTGTACTTGCATGAATTGAAGAGATTTCAAGTTCAAATTTTATTAAAGACTATTTATTAGTATGGGCTCAGACATACACAGGCTTTCTTTTATTCCCAGAACTACATATGCACTGGGATGACACATCCAAGCACTGGTCAATGATGTCACTGGATCATGACCTTTAACCTTGACTCAGATACCACTGAAACTGGAACAAAAAATCTTTTACTTTTACCCACACTTTTTAAGAACAAAATTTGAGCTTCCTCTCAGCTATGCATGTAATTCTGATGGAGTACTGTCTTTCTTATTTAAAAGAAAGAATTTTTTTCATAAAGGCATTAAGTTTCAATGTTAAATAATGGACAAGGAAATGAATATAGCTACTTTATTCTAGACAAGTAGACTAGTAATAGAAAATAGATTTATATGTAAGGACACTTTATGGTTTCAGAGCCATCCCTTAAACTCTTGCTCCCTGAACTTTTATGATCTTCCTGGAAAACAGCCACCCTGGATCAATACATTTATTTTTTCTTCTGTATCCAGGATGAAGACTTATTGTTGGGAAAGTCACAAGTGTTGATTTTTAGTATAGTAGATACAGGGCCTCCTTGAGTCTTTGATCTTGCTCAGTAACCAAACCAAAGCTGTTCCAGACATTGGCACCTAGAACACTCTGCAACTATGAGACGCCTTCAGTATTTTCTTTATGTCTTCTGTCTGACTCCTCATATCTAGCTGATGGCATCAACTAGTTCTTACTCTGTAGAGTAAAAGGACATACAGCATATTTGGTGCTCAAAAATAAATGTTAAGTTAAATGTTTAGTGTGGCCATTTGAGTTGATGTGAAATATGTGTCAGCGTGCACTTTCTTTGAAAATCCTGTGAAGGCAGACTTAAAACTATTACTCTCTATAGCCATGCAGTCTTACAGACAATAGGCATTTTGTGGAACGTAGCTCCATATGTCTTAAGAAGTTGCTGGTAATAACAGCATGTGATTTTTCTATCATTAAATTAAAATTTCTTGTTAAGGTTGCCCATTAAATCATGGAAGACTTACTGGGTAGCGTGATATTTTTTTTGTTGTTGTTGTTGTTAAATGGCTTTGATTCATTCATCAGAAAGATATTTAAAGATAATTTAAAGATTTTTTTTAGCAGGAGTGATGGATTTATACCAATTTAAGTACGGTCTTTCCTGCTCTTTTCTGTGATCTGATAAACAGACATACATAGTTAATGTGGCTTACAAGGAAGAGAATGATGGAGGCTGCGCATCCCCACCGATGGGTTTTGATTTATTTCTTTTGTCCCAGCAGTCTGAGACTTTAATGAGTCAACACTATTGAGAGCCCTAGAGAAGGTGTGGGTCTGATTCCTGTTACATCCAAAAGCAACCATGTCATCATTAATTCAGTAAGAGTTAGGTAAAGTATTAAGCTATTCTCCTGGGAAACTATATCCAATATTAAAGAGGAAACCCACAATAGTCATGTAGCCAATATGGCCACAAATCAAATATATTTCATTTCCTTGTAAATTTGAATTATAGTTCTTTATTCTGTGTAGTATAAGCTAAAACCTAAATCTATTATTTTCCCTCTGTGGTAGTAATATTACTTACCCAAGATATTCAGAACATACAATAGGTTATCTACCTAAATCTATATTAAATTTTTACTTTTAGTTGAATATATTTTATACATTTCAAACAGATTTATTCTTTATTTCAAAGCACAATGAGGTGAGTTTATAATGACACAAAATAATTCCTCAGTAGACTTGATACCTAACCTGGCTCTCTTCTTATCTAGCTGGGTGATATTGAATAAGTAATTAAACCTCTTCTGGCTTGAGAAAGGATGGGGTGGGAGCAGGCTTATCTCTAAGAATCAATTCTAATTATAAATCAATATAATTTAGAAACACAACCTTGTAAAGTGCATGAAGGAGGTATTGTATTTTCCAGATGGGGAAACTGAGGCAGAAAAAGATCTGTTACTTATTTAAAGCCTTTTTTTTTTTTTGGTGGTATGGAGTAAAACTCATTGATGGAGTTGAATGAAAAACTCATGACTCCTTATTCCAAGCACATGCCACTTTCTACTACTTCTTGGAAGAAATATTGAATGCAGTAAAATACTCAGCCTCAGCTGTGTGGAAGTACTTTGAGTTCCGTGTACTGCCTTTTCTTTTTGTGCCTAAGTATACATCCGTAATTATCTTAATTTGATTTGCTGCCATTTGAATAAAATGGAAGAAACCAGCACTTGTCTTAGTTTCCAACTGACTTCATTCTTTCCTGCTAGCAGATTTTCTGTCTAGTTATGTTTCAAATGGAATGACTTGACAGATTCCTTTTAAGTTAAAATCATTGACTCAATTATGGAATATCCTTCTTGTGCATAATGATGTTGTGAAGCATACTAGCAGAGGACAGACACGATGTCTTCCCAAAACGATCGTAGTTTCTAGTTTAGCAGATGAAACAGATGGGTGGGAAACAGAGGCTGAGACACTGCTGGTGTAGCACCTCAGTTCTGTGATTTGAGCTGACATTCCTTCTCTTAACCTGCATTCTGTCCAGCTATTAAAAATAACCCTTTCTTATATCTGATGACAGCTCATTCTGAGCTGACTGTGTCTGTGGAGAAAGGCTCTGAACCACATTTGTGTGGGGAGGAGTCTGGAGCTGATTACAGGCTTTCTTTTTCAAAATTAATATGATTTTGGTAAAATATACATAGCAAATATACATAGCATATAGTTATCATTTTAACATTCATAAGTGTGCAAATTCAGTGGCATTAAATACATTCTCAGGGTTGTCTAACCATCACCACTATGTATACTAAAAACTTAACTGTCCCCAACATAAACTCTGTACTACTAAACATTAACTCCTCCCCACTCTTCCCCCAACCTCTGGAAACCTTTACTTTCTGTCTCTATGAATTTGTCTATTTAGGTTCTTCATATAAGTGGAATCCTGCAATATTTTCCCTTTTGTGTCTGGCTTATTTCACGAAACATGTTTCTAAGATTCATCCATTTTACAATATGTATCAAAATTTTGTTCCTTTTGGGGGCAAAAATACTCCACTTTGTTTGTGTGTATATACGTATGTGTACACCATATTTTATTTAAACATTCATCTGTGGACTGACTCTTGGGTTGTTTCCATCTTTTGGCTAGAGTGAATAATGCTGCTAAGCACATCAGTGTACAAATATCAGAGTTTCTGCTTTCAGTTGTTTTGTAGATATACCGAGGAGTTGAATTTCTGGGATAGATAGTAGTTCTGGTTCAACTTTTTTGAAGAAATACCAAACTGCTTTTTACAGGGACTGTACCAGTTTATATTTCTATCAACACTATATGAGATTTGCAGTTTCTCAACATCCTTGTCAACACTTGATATTTTTTGTTTTTTGTTTTTTTTTTTTTTTTAGCTTTGTTGTTTCTATTTCATTTTTTGGAATATTTATTTATTTTTTAGATTTCTTTTGTGTTCCAGAATTCATTTTTTATGCACCACACCTAGTGCTCCATGCAATATGTGCCCTCCACAGTACCCACGACCAGGCTCACCCAAAATCCCACCCCGCTCCCCTCCAAAACCCTTAGTTAGTTCCTCAGAGCCCACAGTCTCTCATGGTTCATTTCCCCCTTCAATTTCTCCCAACTCCCTTCTCTCCATCTCCCCATGTCCTCTGTGTTATTCCTTATGCTCCACAAATAAACGAAACCATATAATAATTGACTCTCTCTGCTTGACTTATTTCACTCAGCATAATCTTCTCCTAGTCCTGTCCATGTTGATATAAAATTTGAGTATTCATCCTTTCTGATGGAGGCATAATACTCTATAGTACATATGGACCACATCTTCTTTTAATAGCCTTCCTAGTAGATGTGGAGTGGTATCTCATTGGCTTTGATTTATGTTTCCCTAATGACTAATGATGTTGAGTGCCTTTTCATGTGCTTATAAAACCTTTCTTTTGTAGCACATATAATAAAGCATACTTTGTCTTTATATCTTATAGATATATTACTTGATAAAATTTATACATTCTCTTGATGTCTTATTCAGTCAATATCTATCCTTTCCTTGGGCTTGGACAGTTCTATCTCACAAGTCCAGACTCCTGTGATTTTTTTTTTTTTTAAGGAAGCTTCCATATATTTAACTTTTTCATTGACTATAATCTACTACATTGGAGTCTGACATGGAGCTTCACCCAGGAACTGAGCCGAAGGCAGACACTTCACCAATGGAGTCACCCAGACACCCCTACTATATTTTTTTAAAGGAAGTCATTGTAGCAGCCCTGGAATCCAGCCAAAGATACATGAAAACATCTTGAAGTTTTTATAGTAATGATGGTTAGCAAGAAGAGTATTAAGCAAAGATCATTTTGAGTCAAATGACAATTAGTGTGTCACATTTATGTTTATAAAGTATCTCTTTGGAAGGGAGGCCTTATAAAATTATTTTCCAAGTTTTCAGTTTTTGAGATACAAAAATACAAGGTGAAGGCCACTCATATAATAGTTGGAATATTTTACCAACATTATTATTTTTAGTTCATGTTGGAAAAGACTGTTGATGAATTTGTTAGAAGAAAAAAAGAATGTGGGAGAGTCTCATCTATGATATTTTTTCTTATTGATTTGAGTTTTACTGAAGGAAAATATTTAATTGAAATATTCATTCTGTTTAAAAAATGGGCAGACAAGTACATAGATATCATTTCTTGGTAATGGAAACAGACAATCTGAAAAAATTTTTAAGAAATAGCCTTAGTGATTTATTTTGATGATTACTTTAGACTTTTCTTAACTGACTACCTAGGTAATTTATCCTTACAGGGAAAGTTTTCACGACCTCAGTTTCAATAGTGACAGGGTCTCTTGACTACTTGAGCACATGTATCTCTTATAAAACATTTTCATTTTCTTTAGAAGAGTAGGATTTTAAATGTCTGGCCTCAGTGGGTAACACAATGAGACACTGACACATTAGCATGAAGGCCTCATTTGGTGTAGCTACTCCTTAATGCAGAGCAGAGTTCTTATAGAATGTGCTTAGGCACCAGAACATTTTGATTATGGATACAGGATCTTGATTTGGACTTGAATCAAGACTCCTTAACTTACTAATTTTTAGAAGTTAAGAAAGTTGCCTAATTACTACACGACTAGTTTCTTTATCTTTAAAAATGGACATAACAAAATACTGACTTTGGAGGGATATATTGAAGATTAAATAAATGAATCCAAGTAGCAGAATGTGTGGGAAATACATGTTGAGGCAGTATTAGCTAGCTAATGATATTAGTAATAAGTTTGGTAGGGGTATAAAGAGAAGAGACAAGTGCAGTTTCTAGGCATTTGCTATTCCTTAATTCTAGATGGAGCCCCACAGACAAGATGGAAGACAATGGATTTCCTGGGAGGAGGCAGGGTAGAAAGTGATGCCGGAGGTGGAGCTGGATGGTGCGCAATGGCAAACTTCCCCTGGCCCATAATTTCACCATGAACCTAAACGTATGAAACACTAAAAACCACAAATAAGAAAAAACACCACAGAAAATGACTTTCCAGAATGAATCAGAAATGCTTTCTGGAGATGATGAAGAAAGAGTCTCCTGTTTTTAGGTTTCAGTTCTTAGAATGAATCCGTTGCATGAATTTCATTAGTTCTCATCAAGTCCTGCTTCTTGACCATAGAATTACTAGGACAGAACTGGAGGCCTTTTATTTTATTTTATTTTTTCAGCTTTAAAACAAATTTTATTGAAGTATAATTAGTGTACAATTAAATGCAGCCTTCTTATGGGGCACCTGGGCGGCTCAGGTCATGATCTTAGGGTTGTGAGATCGGGCCCCATGCTTGCTTTAGATTCTCTCTCACCCTCTCCCTCTGCTCCTCACTCCATACTGTCTTTCTCTCTAAAACAAACAAATAAATCTTAAATGCAGCTCTCTTATATGTACAGGTGAGGGAGTACTGGCAATGTATATACCTGTGTAAACACTTCTACAATCAAGATATAGAAGAATACTAACATCACTCCCCCCAAACATCTGGTTTTCCTTTGTAGCCAGTCCCTACCCTACCATAGCCTCAGGCAATACCTAGCCTACTTTTTGGAATTATAGACTAGGTTTGGTTTGTTGTTGTTGTTGTTCTATAATTTTATATAAATGGAATCATATAGAATATGCTCATATTTGGCTTATTTCATTCAGCATAGGGGTCGCATTTAAAATGAGATTTGTTCCTATAAAAGAAGGTATTGTCGGGTATCTGGGTGGCTCAGTTGGTTAAGCGACGGTCTTCAGCTCAGGTCATGATGCTGGAGTCCTGGGATCGAGTCCTGTGTTGGGTGCCCGGCTCCATGGGGAGTCTGCTTCCCCTCTGAACTTCTTTCCTCTCATGCTCTCTCTCACTCTCTTTCTCAAATAAATAAAGAGAATCTTCAAAAAAAAGACCTTGTCACCCAAACTCATTTTTTTTTTTTAGTTAGGTCTTTGAAAACTAATGAATTGTGTAGGAAAATTGAGTTAAGGGACAGAGATTACTATATGCCTACATGATTCTGTATAGTGTGGGTATGGCCTTGGTGACTCATTCCAGGTGACAAACATTTAAGATGCATGCTTGAAAGTGGCTTCTTCAGAGTATAATTAATGCCTCGCCCTCCATTATGTTGTCATAATGAGTGAATTCTTCTCTTGGATTCAACTGGAAACATGGTAGGATGAGTTTTTGTGGGTTGCTTTTTATTCCTTAGAGTATATCAGTTTTTATATTTTCCTTTAGTGCTGGGGATAAGCAAAGAAAATGTCTATTGGATCATCTTTTGAAAATCCCAGTTATCATGCTTGGTTGTGTCCAAAATAATCAGCACCCTAAAGTATGCATAATATTTTGTTAGACACTTTGGGGTATGAGAGAGCTTAAGTTATACGCCTTGCTCTAGAAAAGCATATATATACATTGGAGTGGGGTTTATGAAAAAAGTTAGGTATTTACTTAGACCTTGAAAATTGGTAATGTTTTAATTGTGATGAGTGAGAAGACATTCTCAGATGAGGGGTGAAAAGTATTGATAAAGGCTAAAAAGTTGGAAGGATATGGAGGAAATTGGTAAGACAGATTAATAGTGATATATACCATATCATCTGTTTTATCCATTACACTGGAAGTAACTTGAGAACAGAGATGCTGTCTTCCTCTACTCTATTTGTAGCATTTATTTACTTTTTATTTTTTTATTTTTTTAAGGTTTTATTTATTTATTTGTCAGAGAGAGAGCACAGGCAGGGGAGCAGTAGGCAGAGGGAGAAGCAGGCTTCCCGCTGAGCAAGGAGCCTGAAGTGGGACTTGATCCCAGGATCGTGGGGTCAAGATCTGAGCTGAAGACAGACACTTAACTTACTGAGCCACCCAGGAGCCCCTATTTGCAGCATTTAGCACAGTGCTAAGTATGTAGGAGATACTCAATAAATACTGGTTGAAGAAATGAAGAGGTGCATGAAATTTCATGTCAAGCACTGGGCCTAGTGAGCAGTAGTTCTGTTTCTCTTGTGCCTGCACAGTTAAGAACCTAGACCAAATTCTTGTTTAAGTAATGAACAGAATTGCATATGACTCCTGAGTCTATGAAAACCAGGTAGGAGGCAGCACTCCCCCTCTAAGCTCTGAGGAACATTAAACCTAAAAACTCCATTTCAAAAAATTGACAAGAGACCCAGTTTGTTCAACCTGAAACTTGATGTTTCTGTTACTATATAATTTAATATTGAAATAACTTCATGGGTTCTTCAGAGGAATCTGTAGAAGAATCTATCCTTAATGGGAAAGCTGAATTTATTTACAAGCTTTCAAGACTTTCTCTTTTTTAAGTGCTCTCCACACCCAGCATGGAGCCCAACACGGGGCTTGAACCTAGGACCCTGAGATCAAGACCTGAGCTAAGATAAAGAGTCAGATACTCTTGGTTAATTGAGCCACCTAGGTGCCTCTCTCAAGACATCCTAGTTTCTAACACGTTAAGAAGAAAAAAAAAATCAGAACAAAATCAGTCATCAGAAACAGTAAGCTATTATAGAGGTTTGAGAGAGTATAAGGTAAAATGGAGAATATCCGTATCTGTGTCTTTAGCATGTCCCAACAAACTGGCCCTTTAAAAAGTATGGCCACTTAATTTAATGTTTATCCTAGACAAAACCATAAATTCCTTGAAAGGAAGCAAGCCTTAATTTGCAATTTAATTTACTTTGTACAAGAACTATTGTTTCCAATACACACTGAATCTGAATTTTTTACTGACTGAGAAAAGTATACTGATTAATTTATTTTGAAAAATATGTAAGTTTCATTCTAAAAAGACTCTGGCACTTACGTAATTTCACTACTGTTTTTAGTTTAATTATATTTTAAATGTCATTTAGAAAGTATATGTTAATAATAAAAATCTCTCTTCTTGAAACTATCTGGTGTTACTAAACACAAATAATCAAGCAGGGTCTTTTTGTTTTTCAGATCTTTTTAAATTTAAAATCTAGTTAATAGGGGCGCCTGGGTGGCTCAGTGGGTTAAAGCCTCTGTCTTCAGCTCAGGTCATGATCCCAGGATCCTGGGATAGAGCCCCACATCAGGCTCTCTGCTCAGCAGGGAGCCTGCTTCCTCCTCTCTCTCTGCCTGCCTCTCTGCCTACTTGTGATCTCTGTCTGCCAAATAAATAAATAAAATCTTTAGAAAAAAAATAAATAAAATCTAGTTAATATATAGTATAATACTGGCTTCAGGGGTAGAATTTAGTGCAGGGTTTTAAATAAACTGCTGCCTTTACATGGGACTGAGTTTTTCAGATTGTTTCGGTTGGTGTCAAACTTAGCAAATAAGTCTGAAAGCATGAATGGAAGATGTCCAATCCTAGCAGTTAAACCTAGGAATTTTCACATCAAAGATTATCAGTTTTCCTTTGCCATAAGGATGAGCAGAGAAAGAAATTTTCATTTGTAAAATTGGTACTAAAATTTTTAAGATTCTATAGGAAAGAGTAATTTCTTATGACATATGAAAGTTCTATTCATTCTAAGTATAAAGATGAAATGTCCTGTCCTGCTCCAAAATTAGTCTGTAATTGGGTTAAATTTTCTCCAACAGTTCATCATTATTTGTTGGTTAATCATCGTATTTCCAAAATATTACTTTGTGGAGTCAATGGAAGAATTTCCTTGTTCTAACTGTGGATGTTGTGAGCACATTATAAATATTGCAGTATTAGTATAGTTGTCTCAAGATACTGCATATGAAAATTTCTTGGTTTAACTAATCTGAATTATCTTCTTGGTATTTTAATAACTGAATTTACCATAATGAGGTCAGCCCTTCTTTTTCTCTGTTCTTTAAAAAATTCAGATATACCTAGTGTTGTTCATAGTCCTGCCCTATACCTTTCTCCCTAAATATTTTTGCTTATACTTTTCCTTCTGCCTAGACTGTGTTTTATCTTGTCAAAATCCAACTCATCTCTTAAGATCCATCCATATTCTTTTATTCGTACTAACAAGTGGTCACTACATGTCCTGAAACTTCAGTTATTTGCATTTTCTTTTGACATTTATCAGATTCTGCTTTTCATTTATTTGTACTGAACATCAGATACTAACCATACCATGAACTAGGGCACTGCTGAGTTTATATTGTGATGGGAAAGGTAGGTAATTTAAAATCCTATTAAAGATTTTATTTGTTTATTTGACAGACAGAGATTACAAGTAGACAGAGAGGCAGGCAGAGAGAGAGAGAGGGAAGCAGGCTCCCTGCTGAGCAGAGAGCCCGATGCGGGACTCGATCCCAGGACCCTGGGATCATGACCTGAGCCGAAGGCAGCGGCTTAACCCACTGAGCCACCCAGGCGCCCTAAAATCCTATTAAATTAAAGGATGATATCTGCTTTCACAATTTCTCTTCAACATTAGGGCCTAACTAGAGCAATTAGACAAGAAAAATAAATAAAAAGCATCCAATTTGGAAATGAAGAAGTGAAACTATTCCTATTTGCAAATGACTGGAGTTTGCTTATAGAAAACCCTAAGCAATAGATGCATAAAAACTATTAGAACTTATAAATGAATTCAGCAAGGTTGCAAGATACAAGGTCAGCATACGAAAACTACTTGCATTTCTATAAACTGGCAATGACCAATCTGAAAATGAAATTTAAGAAAGCAATTTCATTTATGATGTCATCAAAAGAGTGAACTGTTTAGTAATAAATCTAATAAAAGAAATGCACAATTAACCAGTGAAAATTATTAAACAATATTGAATAAATTAAAGAAAACCTAAATAGCTGGAAAATGTGTCATGTTCATGGATTAGAAGATTTACTGTTAGTTAATATTATGATGATCTCTAAGCTGATCTACTGATTCAGTACAATCCATCTCAAAATCTACACTGCCTTTTTTGCAGAAACTGACAAGCTGATTCAGAAACTCACATGGAAATTCAAAGGAACCAGAGTAACTAAAACAATCTTGAAAAAAAGGGAACAAAATTGGAGGACTCAGTCTACTTGATTTCAAAACTCACTACAAAGCTACACTAAACAATACAATGTGGTATGATCTATTAGTATAGACCAGTGGGATAGACTCTAGTAATAAAACCTTATATTTTTGACAAAGTAATTTGCTTATTCATATTGTATTCTCTTGAAATCTGTGAACCCCCTTATGGCAAGGACTGTATTTCTGTGAGATGCTGTATCAGATAAGATAGTAGTTGAAGGGAATAGGACAATAGGACACATAGTCAAGCCAACAGTACTGGCTATATGTCGTAGGAGTAGATTCAGCTATATGGCTAGAAGTAAGGAATCCAGCTATCTGTAGTCAGGATTAAGGTATTGAGCTCCAAGAGAAAGACAGTGGAGTATAACTGTGGCTATCAAGAAAGTTTGAACATGACTACTAGTCAGGGACTGGATGTTCACTGAGAATGGATTACTGGACAGAGCAAAGGAGGTCTCAGTCGTAAAAAATACATGGGAAGCCACTTCTAAAGAAGACTCTGCAATGAACAGCCCAGGTCCCCTTGGCACTCATTGTCCTCATATTGATATCCTCCGTATGCTCCTATGACTTTTTGCTTGAAGAGTGTTCTTTTAGCTCCCATGGAATATTAAGAAATGCTTGAGGATGGACATACCCTGGAGCTGCCCTCAGCAGCTAACAAATGGACATTGAATGATAAATATTCCAAATGCCTCATTCCTTGGAAGGGGCAACCCTGAGAAGTATCCCATACCATTATCTAGAGGTGCCCAGTGGAGCTGAGTCCCTGATTTTTGCAGAAATAACCTATTCTTGGTGATTCTGGGTGGCTCAGTGGGCTAAAGCCTCTGCTTTTGGCTTGGGTCATCATGATCCCAGGGTCCTGGGATCGAGGTACTGCATCGGGCTCCCTGCTCTATGGGAAGCCTGCTCCCCCCGCCACCCAATCGCCCCCACCTCCACCTGCCTCTCTGCCTATTTGTGATCTCTCTCTATCAAACAAATAAATAAATAATAAAATCTTAAAAAAAAAAATAACCTATTCTTTAATGCATACCACATTGGTTTTCTTCTGTTTCTTGTCTTGTTTCATACTGATTCTTCCTAGGATCATCTTACAAAATACTCAGACTCATCCTTATATTTGGGTTGGCATCTGGAAAAATCATTTCAGATACCACCAAGGCAAAGACTATGAGTTAGGATATTAGGGAGCAATATGGGTGATAAACTAAATCTCACTGACTCACTTAAGTGGCTAGGGTAGAGCATGAAGACATTGTGTTCTTAGGGTTGTGGCAAAAGTAGTACTAAGGACAGTCTGATGCCAACGGTTAATGCTGCGCACCACTTCTTTAGGGCATAATCAATTGAAAGAAAAAACAAGCTTACTTTAGCTAAAGTCAGGTAGAAAATGGAAATATTATTAAGAAGGATAATATAAAAGCTCTCGTTTCTGTCTATCCAGTCTCTCTCCTTTCCCATTCTGGTAAAGACTTCACTGGCCCTCTAGAACTCAACAATTACCATGTGATCTAGATTGGACCAGTTCTAGTAGCTTCTCCTTCCATCTATAGTGTTTGGTTCCAAGCTGCCCATCTTGGTCCATTCAGGTTGCTATAACAAAACGCCATAAACTGGGATGGTTTATAAACAACAGAAGTTTACTTTTCACAGTTGAGGAGGTTGGGAAGTCTACAACGTGGTGCTGGCAGATTTGGTGTATGATGAAGCTCCACTTCCTGGTTCATCAATGGCTGTCTTTTCACTGTGTCCTCATATGGCAGAAAGGGAAAAGGAGCTTTCCGGGGTGTATTTTATTAATGATGTTAATCTCATTTTATGAGGGCCCAGCTTTAATAACCTAATCACCTTCCAAAGGCCCTACCCCCAAACACCATCATTTTGGGGATGTGGAGTACACAGACATTGTGGGGTACACAGTCAGCCTATAGCACTGACCAGTTAAAAACCTCACAGAAATTATATAAACTGAGGCTAAGAAAGTGCATGTTTCTTGCCTCTTATTTTGCTAAATGGTTGGCCAAAATTGAATGATGTAAGCTTTGAGCTATGGGACTGATGAAAGCCATATACAATGCAAAAGAATTGGAACTATATACAAAGGGGCATAATGAAGAGAGCAAGACAGAGAGAAGTAGGGAGAGGGAAATTGATTCTGAAAATGGAAGAAAATTAATGAATTATGGCAATCTATTAGACACCAAACTTCCTAGTCAATCACTTTGTTTTGGCTTTCGTTGATTTATGTTGGGTCTATGAATTACAATTGAGTGTCATAACTATTAACTAGCTGTTTTTCCTAAGCACTTTCTCTGTGTCAGACTGTGTTTTCCATACTATGTATATATTCTCATTTAATCCTGACAGCAGCTTTGTAAGATATGTATTGTTGTATTCGCCATTTTACTGATAAAAAGACTGAGGTTTAGAGATAAGTAGTTTGCTCAAGCTTAGGTAGTTGTTAGTGGTGGAATCAGGGTCTTAAACATAAGTTCAAGTTCTTTCATAACCCAACATTGTTCTGGAAGCTAAGTGGTGCTAATGCCTCAGAGAAAATGTTGGCAAACCTGTAGCTGGAGAGTTAGAGAAACTCTCAGGAGTTTCTCCTGAGGAGAAGTCTCTTAGGAGGCAGCCATCACAGTTCATACATATTTTTGTTCTCTACCATACCTGTATTCTGCCTTTCACATAGTCATTTATTCTTCAATGTATTGTCATTGAATGCCAAATTACCTATGTAGAAAAAAGATTCTGACTTCAACAGACTTTATTCAACCAGGAAGGGATATATCTGTATACGTATACATTTTTAGAAGTGCGTTAGAGTCTGAGCATTGTGATTTAAGTCCATATTAATGGTTATAAGGAGCATTCAGGAAGAAATAAGTTTTTACTTGAGGGAAGTAGGATTCAGAAAAAGCTTTACAGAATGGAGTCTTGATGTGAATAAATCTGTGCTATCAAGGTGAAGAGGAAGACATTCCAAGGAAAGAAAGTAAGTGGCAAAAACATGAAGCCATAAAACAGAATTCACATTATGGGAAGTGTAAGGAGTCAACTTGGCTGAGTTGTGGGGTATTGATGGGATGTAGGCAATGATTAATTCATAGAAGAACTTCCATGTAATTCTAGGAAATTTTAATTCTATCCAGTAGAAAAGAAGGAACCATTAAAAATTTGTATTCACAAAGATGAAATGCAAAGATAGACTTAAAAATGGAAGGTGATTTTCACTTAAGGAGGACCGGAGATGAAGAAATCATTTAGAAGACTTTGTGACAGTCGAGACACGAGACTCTTGAGTTTCTGAATCAGTGTTGTAGGAGAGGGGAAAAAGAGGCAAATAGATGGAGATGTTGAGGAATTATTTTTTTTAAAGATCTTATTTATTTATTTGACCTAGAAAGAGAAAGAGAGAGAGAGAGAGAGCACGCACAAGCAGGTGTAGCAGCAGGCAGGGAGAGAGGGAGAAGGAGACTCCCCGCTAAGCAGGGAGCTGGATGTTGGACTTGATCTCAGGACCTGGAGATCATGACCTGAGCTGAAGGCAGATGCTCAACTCACTGAGCCCCCCAGGTGCCCCAATGTTGAGGAATTTAGTTGTGGTTTTTTTTCTGAAATATGAAATTTGGTTATCTGTACTGCAATAAAACAGTGCTTTCCTCTGTATAATACTTATAAGTAAAGCTGTATCTGATTTATGGTTCCAATCTTAAGATTATCTCTACATAGCATAATATTATCAGTAAGCAAGTACTGATTGAACAACCATCACATGCCAGGTTAAAGTTTAATCTGTAATAAGTAGATGGTTATTCATCGGTGTGATCATGTTTTACATTGTATAACATTACATCAAAAAAAATGACAACAGTGATTGCCAGGAGAGACCACACTTGGTCACATTTGTGTCATCACTGCTTAACATTATTTCTGGATAATAGAATGTGCACAGTACATGCTTGTTCAGTGAAGCACAGATGAACAAATTTCATGGAATTGCTGACTTTAAAAGAAACGAAAAGTTTTATAAAAATGGATTATTTCATTACTTAAAGAAACATCTATATGTTTATTGTCATCAGGAAGGTAACTATCTAAAGATGGTTACATTTTATCCAGATACTTTGAAACTATGAAAATACAGACAACAGGCTAATCAAGATTAAGTAATTTAATTGCCCATTGCCTCAGTTTACTCATTAGAATAGTTGGGATAAGATTGTTTTCCCTCTACATTACTAAGATGTGTTGAGGATTATTTGGGTTTAAAATAATTAAAAATACGTCTCAATGGATGACTAAGCTCTTCAGAGAAAATGCTGTTTACACACAAGGTAATCATTTCAACTTCTAAAGTCGACTAATAAAGAATTCATCTTAGAAAGTAATCACCTGTTATCTGGTGATCTTATTTTGGCTTGAAAACAGATGCATTTTTATATTATCTTAATCCAAGATCCAAACATAGGGATTTAAATAAGGCGTAGGTAGTCATTAATAAACACATATATTTAAAATCTACCATTTTCTCTATCCTTCTGAGAGTTAAAAGCAGACAATTTTGTTCCTGGGACCTAGACTTTTCATCAGTTTTTCAAGGTAGAGAGGATTCAGCATATGTATTTGGAATACAAATATGTTTCAATAAAATTTTGATTATTCAACACCCAAAGTCTGGTACACTAAAATCTCCAAAAATAAATTAGAGCACAATTACATAGTTTTAAAGAGAATTGTCAAGACGAGTGAAAGGCTCCAGTTCACATTTAAGCTAGGAGTTATAAATCTCTCTCTGTTGCCACTGTATTGCTGCTGCTTGTCATTCAGAGCTCAGTGTAAATCTCACCTCTGAGAGAGATGTTTTCCTCGGCCATCTAATCTAATCGAGCGGCTCTCTATCACAGCACTCTGTCTTAAGTCTCTACATCACACTACATTTATTCATTTATTTACTTGCGCATTATCTGTTTCCCCTTAAACTCTGTGATACTGGAGACCTTGTCTGTCTTGCTTACCTCTCTCTCTCCGTTGCTCAAAACACAGTGCATTGTGGGTTCTTGGTAAAAGTTTATTGAGTTAATGAGATAGGAATAAAAACTCACAATTTGGTTCTATTGTCTTTAGAATAAATATCTTCAGTTTTCACAAGGTGGTGTTATTTACCCACCAAAGAGTGCTGTGGCAAGCACAATAAGATGCTCTGTTGCCGTAGTTAGAAGTTGATAAACCGAGTTGAATATGGCAAAGCAGTTGAAGTGGTGACTAATTCTGAATTATGAGAAATATTTTGAGGGGTGCCTGGGTGGCTCAGATGAAGCATCTGCCTTCAGCTCAGGTCATGATCTCCAGGTCCTGGGGTCCAGTCCTATTTGGGAAAAAAAAAAAAAAATTCCTGCTCAGTGGGGAGTCGACTGCTTCCTCTCTCTCTGCCTCTCCCCCTGCTTGAGCTCTCTCTCTCTCTCTCCTCTGTATCTTTCTCAAATGAATAAATAAAAATCTTAAAAAGAGAAATATTTTTTAAAAGATTTTATTTATTTATTTGACAGACAGAGATCACAAGTAGGCAGAGAGGCAGGCAGAGCGAGGAGGAAGCAGGCTCCCCGCGGAGCAGAGAGCCTGATGCGGAACTCGATCCCAGGACCCTGGGATCATGACCTGAGCCAAAGGCAGAGGCTTTTTAACCCACTGAGCCACCCAGGCGTCCCACGAGAAATATTTTGAATAATGCTATAATATCAAATGGTACTAATAAAATATAATTTTATTAATAATACGAAAGAACTTCTAAGAATACTGATTTATCCTTTGGTCATTAATTTGTTTTGGGTTGAAAGATGGTCATGGAGAACTAGCCTAATAACCATACATACTATGCTCAACTTTTATTTAAAGTAAACCAAAGAACAAATATTACATAGATTGCATTTAGAGTAAATGTAAGTTATAGTATTTATTCTATAATCAGCATTGATATCACAAATTTATATTAAAAGTATAAATTATTATAATTTTTAAAAAATAGATAAGAAATCAAGACCTAGAGTTATGAAAAATGGTTAAAAATAAATTCTTATACAGAGGAAAGGTGTTTAGCATATAATAGAAACACTTCTCTCAAAAGGATTAATACTTTCAGTGTGAAACAGTTCATATTTGATCACATGTAAAAGTCATTTGTTCTCAATATCACATCTTAAAAGCACTAATTTATTTTGGTTCCCTTTTGCTGTTGCATTGTTCTTGGAAAATCTTGAATAAAGTGTTGAGGTCAATTTTCATTGCATGGCCATGGATGATTGACCACTGGAAGGATGCCCCAGCCCTTCTTTCCTCCTACTTTCATTTCGTATTTCCTACGAAAATGACAGGCCCTTATGCAGGCTCTGTCATGTTAATATTGTCAGTAATTAAGACACAGATAATGCGAAAAATAATAATATCATACCTAATATTTGCTAGATGCTTACTGTATACCAACCATTATACTAACGATTTTAAGTCTATTATCTTACATGGTCTTCATGGTAATAATAATAATAATGAGATAGGTAGTATTGTTATGCCAATTTTACTACTGAATAACTAGGTTTGCAGAAGTTAGTTTACCGAAGGTCCATCTTATTTCAGAGCTTGCATGCTTAACTGCTATTGTTTTGCTTACTGTAGTGAATGTAGTTCAAGACAGAATGAGGGGAATGAATATGGAGAATAATTCTTGAAAGACGTGTATTAGTTGGGTTTCTGTAATAATGGACCTTAATTGACAACTTCAAAAACATTTATTTTCCCCATAGGTTCAAGTAACTCCATGTATTTTCATTCTGGAACTGGTAGCTGCTGGGGCATACTCTTCCTACGGAGGAAAAAAAGAGCAAAAGAATTTTGTGCTAACTGTAGCCTATGCTATAAATAGACACACTGTCACTTCTGTTCAGATTCAAATGATCAAACAAGTCACGTGACCAAGGCCAACATTAATAAGGCAAGAAAGTGGACTTCTCCCACAGAGTGAGAATTGTGACTAGGCTGATGTCCTGTATATATTTTCATATGGCAGAACCTTCTTTCTTCTCCCCATGATTTCCAAATGTATGGATCCCATCAACCTTCTTATTCCTTTTAAAAGACTCTATTTGAACATATTCTCATAAAAACTTGATTAGTCACAATCCTCAATTCTCATCTCCTCAGGTAATCAAAATAGTGGTCCTCAACCAAGAGCTGGGTTATTAGAAATTTAAAGATTGAGCGAAGTTAGCAGGCAGAGGTGCTTTGGAAATGCAGCCTCCTCATCCTACTCCTACCCTCAAATCTTGTTGAGAACTGCTTTCCTAAAAATACTGCTTTTCTCTATTCAGAAAGTAGGCCCCCATGAAGAAAGTAACATAGGGTAGTTTGGAGACTGAGTTGAGGTTTTTTTTTTTTTTTCCCTTATATGTTCGTGGAGATACACAGTTAGGACTTCCATTAGCTTGAAAGCTGAATTGGGGGACAAATCTTATAGAAGAGCAAATTGCTGAAGAAATGTGAGGCAGTATGATAACTTGTGAATACTCCCTGATTTTAGATAATTAATGTCTTGCTTTACCCAGTTACTGAGCCATCGTGGGTTTAAATTTATTAGCAGTCATTTTTCTTTTCTAAAACAATGTGTGTTAGAGAAGGCTGGTAAGCCAGGCAACTGTTGATGTGCCTCTTTGATGTGGGCCCTGTGGTGAGGGCCATTGTCACTAAGTTGGCTGAGAGGCAACAGGCAGCATGTTATGTGGCAGAAGCATTATTCCTCATAATTGCAAACCATGGGGTAAGAAAACCAGTGCCTTGTTCTGACTTAAAACCTCAGGAAAATATAAATCCATATTGTTTCAAAGAAAAAGAATGACTTCCAAGGGAAATACTGGCATTTTTTTCTTTGTGCTTTTAAATATGTAGAAAACCCATATGGATTCTACTCTTTTCAGAGATTACTGGCAGGTGAATATTTTCTCTTTATATTCCTTTTCCACAATTTCATATTGTTTCTTGATATGGTTTAAAACAGTGTGTGGAGTGAAATTCTATTTCTATGGTTACATTTTGTGAAAACTAACTCACTTGTAAAACTTGAATTTTGGAAATATGAAAAAAAAATAAATTAGGATAAAATAAAATAAATATGTAATAGAGTAAAATACAATAAATAAAATAGAATAAAATAAAAGTACAAATAAAATAGAGATGTGTTCAAATAATTATTCTGTCATTTAATTGTGATGTGAATTTAGCAGAAAAAAGGAATTTCTTTGGAGCTGTTTCCCCAGCTATAATATATGAAGATTATAATTTCTCCCTCTTGGACCTACCTTATAAATTAAATAATAGCATAATACTCTATATATAGTATTAGGTGTCTAATTTCTGTCTCTAAAAAAAACAAACAAACTTTTAACTAGAAAATGGACATACAGAAAGAACTATCTACCCTCTGTCCATTAGGGTCCATTGGATCCAATTTTAGCTTTTAGTGTCTTTTGAGAGCTATTCTAACTCTTTATAAAGATTGATATACCATGACTTTTATGGTTTCTTAGAGGTCTTCCAGAGGAAAAAGAGACCATTTACATTTTTTTAATTAGAGTAAAACTCATCCTCTCTTGTAATTATCATATGAATCCATTGAACCCTCTAAGATATCTTGTGGGATTTTAGTGATATTATTTTTTCCATACCTTGAAACATTTTGCTATTTCATCATCCTAGGAATTATTTCAGTATTCAGCTTGTATTCTCAACAATTCCAAAAAAGACTTAAAAATACAAAATTAAAAGGGAAGATGTTTCACAATTATTAAATGAATCAGAAGATGAATGAAAAGAACACAATAGACTTTAATGATGTTGCTGAAATTTTTTATGTGAGATCTCAGCACATGAATCTTCAGATTATGATATTCTAGATAAATTTTCTCCAAATCAAGAATAAGAGTACGAATAATGCATTTTTAAGGACACAAATATATATGACATTCTCACTTCATTAGTCATTCAACTGGAAACATTTAATCATATAATACTTTACTACAAAAACCTGATCCATTCCATTTTGATAAAAGTTTATCTTTTTTAATATTTATATCCCAAAATTCACTTAAGAGATTGGTATATTTAAATTCTTGTCATAAACTATACTAAAGTTTTTCACTATTTTTATACTGACGTAAATTATTCATAAAACTTAAAAATATATATTAAAAAATTAGATGCAGATGGTAAATGGTGATGACTAATTTTCCTGGCATGATATGGGTAAGATAGTCATATACTTCGGGATGCCTGGGTGACTTAGTTTGTTCAGAGTCCCAACTCTGGATTTCAGCTCAGGTCATGATCTCAGGATTTCAAGATTGAGTACTGTGTCAGGAGCCTGCGTAAGACTTTTTTTTTCTGTCCTTCTCCCTCTGCCCTACCCTCCTCACCTTCCCCCACCTCTAAAAAAAGATATTTATATACTTTGATAATGTTGTCCCCCAGATATTTGTCCTGAGAAAATATTTCAACCCAAGGAAAAAGAAATTCACTACAGCACAAAATGGAAACAAGCTAAATGTATAACATATAAAATGCTTTAATAAATTATGGTTCACCAACAGGATAGTACATCATGTAGCCTCTAATAATGATAATTATGTAGACCATGGAAATTTAGAAAAATATTTATGATGCTAAATAAAAACAACAGTATGTTAATATATACTTAATGATTATAGATGGACTAAAAATAAAAACTTTAACCATGTGTGTTGTCCTTTAATTACAAAACAGAAAGCAAATTATCAAAATTGGCTAAGCTTAATTCTGCTCTTAATCATGTCTTACTCTCTTTGCTTGGCTGTGGAGGTGAACTCAGATTTTGAAAACGTCCACAAAGTAGAACTTCATCATGTTTATGGGACATTATGAAGTCATTTTGGATAAATTGGTTATTTCTACTCTCCACTTCTATCTCCTGTCTCATTTAACTTCCTTCTTCCAAGAGATATGCACAATAGCTTGAGCTATTTTGCAAACTTTCTTCAAGAATACTCTGGGTAGGGGTGGTTGGGTGGCTCACTGGGTTAAAGCCTCTGAGCCCCACATGGGGCTCTCCGCTCAGCAGGGAGCCTGCTTCCCCTGCCCTGCCTGCCTCTCTGCCTACTTGTGATCTCTGTCTGTCTAATAAATAAAGTAAAATATTTAAAAAAAAAAAAGAATACTCTGGGTAGGCAGGAAAGTATATGGGCTTTCAAAGAAGGCCAGCACATTTGTTTTAAATTTGAGAATCTAAAGAGTTTCATTTGATGCTCAATGGCGTATTCTTGCCTGTTTTTTCCCTTTCCTAGTTAGGTTGTAAGTTTTTTGAAGGCAGAGCTGTTTTCCCAGTTCATATATGAGAATAAAGTTAAATGCTTCTGAGAATAAACCTGGTGCGATACAAACAATACATCTTGAGACAAGGGAAGTGACTGAAGAAAACTGAGATTTCTTTAGTGCCTGAAATATGCCATTCGTAAGGATGAAAATTCTGTCTATTCCTACAGTGATTTTTCACTAAAATTTCTAAAATATATATTTTCACTCATATTTTTAGTAGATGATAGATTTCAGGCCCCTAAATGTTACATTTTCAATATCACACTGCTGTTAAGTTCCTGGACCAAAATTCTAATACTAGTCTAACATTTCTACACATGGTCTATATACCGTGCACTACTCCATACTGTGAAAAAGCAGAGACTGTTCTCTAAGGTTGAGGACACTTAACACAATTAAGTGTTAAATTGGTTGCCATCTTTTACAATAATGACAAAACCTAGAAAATGTGCAATGACTTTGACTAGTCCAAGGTTGTAGAATGGGCCACTGGGGAAAAAAAATGAACTTTGGGTTTTAATTCCCAGTTTTGTGTCCCATAACATACTAGTCGGTTTGGCCTTATGAAACATACACATATTCACAGGCACACACACACACACACGCCAGTGTGACATCTTTACAAGGAACCATCTTATTACTACTGTCTGTTAAGTTACTGAAGCTGTTGAGCTGGATGTAGCAGCTCTGCGGGCATACGTCATCTGTGATAAAGTTCAAATAAATGGGAATGAAGACAGGCAATAACTAGGTTACTATGACAGATGTTTGGGGGCATTTTTCCCCCTTCTGTTTTTATTTGGAAAAGGTATAGCAAGCAGGTCACGGGTTTGTGTTAGCTTTTCTATAGTCTGCACTCCAGGAAAACCATAAGTTTACAAAAGCACTGATCTGGCTGTGGCGTTGGGAGTGCATTTGTGGAATTTCATTTATAAAGAAAGAAAAGACTATAAATGTGATGATTTGAAACAAAGGAATATTGGGAAATATTTCCAAGTTACATTAGTGTGCTGAGGTTTCTTCCTGACCTTATTAAATCTTACCTCCTTTTCCCACTGGATTTCATAGTGTTTCCCCAGCTTTGTTTGCCTCGATAGATTGTGGGTGGGGCAGAATCTCTGTGACATGACCGGTATTTTTTTTTAAGACTACAAAGCTGAAAAGAGGAAAGGTGAAACATACTGATGGAGAGAAGAGAATTAGCAAACATAATCTTGCATTCTTTGGGGTAGGCTGATAAGAGGTGATTAGTTAAATGAGTATTTCTATTTTTATCATCTGTACTAATATTTTATTTTCTCCCCACAATATCCCCCCTGGTATATTTATGCAAGGCTCTGTTCTCATGTTTGCTCCCCACGGGCTCCATTTGGCTTGCATTCTTTCCAAACTGCCTGGTTTACTTTGGGGTATAACATACTGGAACTATGGCTCTTTGATTTTTATACTCATTGAAATACTCATTTTATACTCATTTGATTTTTATACTCATTTTATACAATACTCCTATTGTACCATCAAGCATAATTTGATTTTGTGGTAAGTATAAATAGGGAGACGGAGAGCCAAAGTTACAAAGAAGAAGAATCCCTCTATTTTTAGTTGTTCTTAAGATCATACCAATTATTCACATTAAGACTACAATAGAACAGCAGTTTTTAAAATATTGATCTGTACTCTAGAAAGATAGATTATTTTTAGGGTAAACTTATGTTTGCATTTGTTTATTTATGTTTAGGGCCTACTGTTTCATTAAAGCTCTGAGGCTGGTTTAAAAAAATAGGAATCAGAAATAAAATAATAAAAGAGAAGTTGAATTAAAAAATCCATTTCAGGGGCTCCTGGGTGGCTCAGTGGTTAAATGTCGGCCTTTGGCTCAGGTCATGATCCCAGGGTGCTGGGATTGAGCCCCACATCAGGCTCTCTGCTTGGCAGGGAGCCTGCTTCTCCCACTCCCCTAGTCTGCTGCTCTGCCTACTTGTGCTTTACTCTCTATCTCTCTGACAAATAAATAAAATCTTCTAATTAAAAAAAATCTATTTCAAATATAAACATGCCAAATTAGAAGCATACAGATACTGTCTCTGAGTGACACTCAGATTTGGTTCTTAGCTTCCAGGAAGCTGGAGTTGGGTTTTAGGAAAAAGCAAACATGGTATAATTATGTGGTTTATGATACTGAACAGGAATATATATACCAGTTCTTCAGAGGAAGCACAGATTTCTTTAGCACTGAATTCGAAAATGCAACATGTGGGTTTCTAATGTGCTTGGATATGAATTTATATAATGGAGTCCTAAATTATATTTTACATGATATTCAATATTGAATTTCATATATGTTTTATATGCCACTCAAAAGCTGTTGGCACAATATTAAAATGTGTTTCAGGAAGGTAGATTTTGTGAGGGGCATAACTGATGTAAGTTAAATACATATTCTTACAGGAGCTGATTTTGATCTCTAATAAAACGTAAAGTACTGAGGAACAGATGGCTTATACCTTTTTTTTCTTAAATGTGACTTCTTATCCTAGAAGGTTAATGGATGGCAGAGCATCCAAGGTTTTATTTTCTGATCAAAACCTATGATGCTGATGTGACAGAAGTAATTTTTGCCTGGAAATACTTGAAAGTTGATATTAACAGTCACCATTGTTCAGCCAGTTTGTTCAGTGGTTCCAAGTGGCCTGGTGCACTTTCTCTGCGAGTCTATGTGATGTTTAACAGAGACCAAATGATTTTAGCTATTTGCTGAAAATAATGCTTTTCGCTTCTGATGAATTCATGTTGAGCTCTTCTTTCTTTGAGTACTTAGGCCTCAGGATCAGGTTCTTGTTTTTTGCTACTTTATTTGGAAGATATCCATTATGAGAATACAAAGCATTGCAGTATTCAAAAGGGTCTTCCTCTCTTACTCTTCACGGTGGCAATTTTTACTATTTTTTTCAGCTACCTAATGAAGTGTTTCTCTATCCTTTAATATACCACAGCGGTGTCCTCTGCAAAATTAATATATTGATGGCCTTTTGTAAAATGGACATGGTGATTAGAAATTATCTTCATCTACTTACTCAGAAAAATGATTTGGAATGGAAAAGTCAGCAGCTGTTTACGTTAATAGTAGTACTAGAAATAGAGGCAAGGAACATTCCTTATTTTAAGGAAAGAGTTTAGACAGTACAATTGCGCTGTCATGGACAGATTAACTAGAATTGGGTTATAGTTCATGATTAAGAAAATCAAAGTAGGGGTGCCTGGGTGGCTCGGTGGGTTAGGCCGCTGCCTTCGGCTCGGGTCATCATCTCGGGATCCTGGGATCGAGTCCCGCATCGGGCTCTCTGCTCAGCAGGGAGCCTGCTTCCTTCTCTCTCTCTCTCTCTGCCTGCCTCTCAGTGTACTTGTGATTTCTCTCTGTCAAACAAATAAATAAAATCTTAAAAAAAAATCAAAGTAAATTGTTTAATAAAAGGAATAATTGTAAATTGTATTCAGGCCATCAAAGTGGAGTCAGAAATACAGAGCTGGGCTGTAGGGGTGGATGAAGTAGACTGAGAAGTCAGGGGAAAACGTTGCAAGTCCTGTTGCCCAACCAAGGATAAGAACCCAGGGGAGCAGAAAGGCACTTCTGAAGCTGGCTTATGCACAGGATTTGGGCGTGGGGATCTTAGCAAGGAACCTGGGAGTATAAAGGAGTAGGGAAGTATTACAATTTAGGCTCATGATATGGGTAGAGCCACAGATGCCAGTCTTTAGCATCCTGAGATCCTAATATATGCTTGCGTATAATCCACTCTCTTCTTGGTCTGCCTCCAGTTTGCTAAAAAGCCTCAGTGCACACAACCCATCTTTCCCTCCATTGGAATTTACCTAGTGTCTTTGCTTATACCTGTATATATATATCATCTGGATTTTATTAGCAGAGCAAAGAGAAGAGAGAGCAGTGAAAAAAGGCAAACCACGTCAGTTTGGGTTCAAAAGCGCTCTTGGTATAGTCCATGGAATCCCAGATATTTTCTTCCCACAGTGTTAAATTTTATCCTCTACAAGGTGGTAAGGTTTCACTTTTCTGGGAATCTTAAAGATAGCAACATCCTACAATGAAAACATTTCTTAATTTTTAAAACAATGTTAACAAATTAACGAGTTGTATAAACACTCCTTCCATGTCATTTTCTCCAATCAGCTCTTCACATGCTTTTAGTGGGTTTCCTACTGCTTATTAGGAGCAGCTGTGTTGAAGCAGCTGGAGCACAAGTTGGCCAGTAAATGCATGCTATATAGATATTTAATACCACTTAGTGTATTATCAGGCTTTACAACCTTTAATTAGTTAAACCACAGAACACCCGGGCACATTAGGTAATTATTACTTTCCCCCCATTTCACAGATAAGGAAACTGAGCATGAGAAAGATTTGTTTTGTACTAGATTCTAATAGTTAAATGAAGATGCGTGTAAGCTGAATATTTGGTTTGTGAAAAAAACGTGTTGTCTACTGAGATGGCAAGTCCTTGGGGCTCTGGCAATGAGAAGTGTAATAACATGTCTTCTGCTTTATCTAAGGATTATAATGTGATTAATAACATGCTACTTTTCCAGGGCTAGAAATAGTCTATGTCTATTATGTTGGATTCTCTACCCAACAGTTCATGCTTAACTGCTTGGAAAACACTCCCCAGAAGAATAATGCTCGTTTCTTCAGTGTTGTTATCTTAATTAAGTCTCACAGTATTTCATATTTTCATTGATAATTTGATGGAATTGATGTCTATAAATGTTGCCAGAGGTATAAAATAGGCAGAGAAGCATGTTCCTTGATGGATATATTCAGTTACAGAATTATGTGTTAAATGAGAGAAATAATCAATTGTAGAGGGATCGGTCATTGGTCATTGTTTCAAGGGACCTGTTCAAGGAAACATAAGATTATGGTAAATGAATTAAATTTTTGATTCTTAGCACTGTTTCTGTCTTTAATTACAGCTTTGCACTGGAGACAATATGAAAATATCAAAAGATAAAGAACATGTGTATCAAAATGCTAATCAAAGTTGAGTAAATTTGTTTTTTTCTTTTTGGCTAAATTTATTTGTTAAATGAAATTTAAATGAGCCTGTTGGTCTGGTTGGTTTACACAGTTGAATAATGCTGCTGAGGCCAAATTTCCAGTTTCATATTTATATGGACAGATTAATTTTCACTGAGAAAAAAAAAAATCTGTTTCTGTAGCCTGTATCCCCACCTCCAGCTAAGCATCTTCCCAGGAAGTAGGTTGGCTGTTCTGAGTATGGAGGTAGTGAGATCTCCCTACCAAGAGACTTAAAAAAATGAAATACTGACTGTTATAGGTTTTGGTGGAACTTATACCTGAGGGATAAGTTACTTGGTCTTTTGTAAGCCACCTCAGGAAGAAGCTGTGTATTAACTGGGGAATACTATTGGTTTATCAGGTGAACAATTTAGTGAATAAGCCTAATGCTTTAATCAGGTTGGAGTTTTAAAAAATTGTCCAACTAAAGCTTGAATCATATTCAAGTGATCATTATAATTAATAACATTACAGATTTTCTAATTCAAGCAAGATATATGGCTAGGCATTATGAGGATTTCAGTGCATAAAATATGGCTCACGGTTCATACATCTTAAAGTTTATATGGGGTTTTGATTTTTGTAATGAGTGGCAAATAGAGGTCAGAATCATTGCTCATGGCTCACAGTGCATACACATACCTTGTATTTTGTAGAGAAGGAAATTAGCGAGGCCAGACATCATAAATATTAGATGCACTGCAGGAATTTGGAGGAGCAAGGGATTGGCTAGCCTAGGATTCAATTTGGAACTTTCTAAAGTAGAACAAAAGTGAAAGGTGTGCTATGCAGAGAGAATATTGAAAGTAAATCATGGAGCCCAAAAACCAGATTCTGTATTATTACTCCGTTACTTTTTAGATTTGACATATGAGGAAAGTGTGTATATGTGTGGATAAAAATGTACTATGCTGGTATATTCTGGTGTGTGTGTTCATATATGCTGTACATTTTTGAGAGAAGATGTGTTTTCAGTTGAAAGTTTGAAATAGAAATGTGGAAAAATACATTTTGTCCCATAAAGTATCATTTAATCTTCTAACAAAACTCTATGGAAGAGATGGCATAATCCTTGTCTGACACATGAGTGTGCTGAGTTCGCGGGTGAAGGAACTTTCCTAAGGTGAACATACATGTCTAACTCCAGGATCTGTGTTTACTCAGATTCCATTTTAGGAGCTTACGTTAGGTAGAGTTTATACTTAGGGATAGTATATTCAGAAAACTAAGTATGAACTAGTATATCTTGTTTCCTTAACATAGGAAAGTGTTCCTCTTTTAAGTTTTCCATTAATCCTATGGCATAAAGGACAGAGAATTTTTAAGATTTTTATTTTAAAGCAACTTAACTGGCTACCCTTTTTTAAAAAAAAAAAATTATTTGAGAGAGAGTGGGTGCACAAGTGGGGTGAGGGACAGACAGAGAGGGAGAGGAAGAGAGAGAGAGAACCCCAAGCCGACGCCCTGCTGACCACGAAGCCTGCAGCCCAGCAGGATCCCAGGACCGTAATTTTGTGACCTGAGCTGAAATCAAGAGTTGGAACCTCAATTGACTGAGCCACCCTGGCACCCCTTAACTGATAATTTCTAATAATATATTTAAATGAAACACACCTCCTGTTTTCATTACATTTGGTTAGTATACAGAGTTAAACTTTTAATTTCATTTTAGAGATTTTTTTCGTCTTCATCAACAATGTGATTTGTTTTGCCTAAACATTTCACTTAACACTTCACTAAAATTCTTGCTTTGAAAATTTAACCTAAATCTTTAAAAGCACCTCCAGTTCCCATGCTTAAAATAAATCTTTCCTCAAAATTTATCTTTTTTGAAATTAAGACATTAAGTAGTATTACTTTTCCATTACTTGTGGAATATAAGACCCCAAAAGAAAGATCAGTATCTGCAGTAAAATTAAGTTTGAGGTCTCAACTGGGTTATTACTGAAGTATATTGAATTAGCTATGATGCTGTGAACTGTAAGTAGTGGAAATCTGGCAAAAAATGGCCTAAGAGGGGCACCTGGGTGGCTCAGTGGGTTAAAGCCTCTGCCTTTAGCTCAGGTCTTGATCCCAGGGTCCTGGGATTGAGCTCCACATCGGGCTCTCTGCTCAGTGGGGAGACTGCTTCCTCCTCTCTCTCTGCCAGCTTCTCTGCCTACTTGTGATCTCTGTCAAACAAATAAATAAATAATCTTTAAAAAAAATGGTCTAAGAAATAAGGATATTTCTTATCTCCAGAATTTGTCAGTGCTTAAGAATTTATTTTTTTATTTTTTTTTTTTTTTAATTTTTTATTTTTTATAAACATATATTTTTATCCCCAGGGGTACAGGTCTGTGAATCACCAGGTTTACACACTTCACAGCACTCACCAAATCACATACCCTCCCCAATGTATTTTGACTGAACCGAATCACTGGGCCTTTCAGGCTCTTTGCCCTGCCATCTTGTTCCTAGGCTATCTCTCATTGTGGTTGCAAGTGGGCTGAGAGTGTGAACTAGTACTGTGTGCATGTTTTGTTGCCTTTTTTTTTTCATTTTTTGTTGTTGTGTGAGAGATAGAGAATCTATTCCCCAATTATGAAATGTAAATCCTCTCTTATGTAACTGGGCCAGATTAAAAAGTAGTTGCCATGTTTAATGCCATATATTGGCTACCTCAGAGTAATCAAGATCTTTTTCCTGGAGGTAGTGATGGGGAGAATATCTGAACAAAATTATGGATTGAAAGAGGAAAACAATGATCAGATTTTGGACCCTAAACACTACATATATGCATTTTAAATAATGTTATCAAAGTTAATCTGATATAGGATCTTTGATTATGAGACAGAATTATTTTTAAAGGCAAATATAGAAACTAACAACACAAGGAACACAAGGTTAGGTTTTATTATTTATTTCAATATTTAGCCAAGCTTTTATCAGGAATGGCAGTAGTTTTAAGTTTTAGCTAAATGTGAGAGAAGAAACTTATGTAGCAAAAAGAAGTAATAATCTCTAAATACTGACTTAGTTCATGAGCATCAGTGCTATCTTAAAAGGTGTATGTTTTATAACCAGCAAAACAAGTGCCATCTAAAATCGATCATATGAAAATTCTGCATTATTTTGACTCCAGCAACAATTTCAAATATCCCAGGCTTTTCTTATTACATACTACACTCATTGACAGAAATACAATTTTATTAGTCTACAAGGATTTCTTAACAATGATTATCTAAATGCTCTTCTTTATTTTCCCCAAAGAAAACAAGTTCAATAGTTTTGGGGGGTAGTTTTTATGATATGGAAGTTGGTATAAATGACCATATCAATATGTGGTGAATATTCCAGTGGTGAATCACCTATGTACCTTCTCCAAAGACATGTTTTAGAGTGTTTCTTTACCATGAAGAGAATGTTCTTTTGTGTGTGACTGTGTGTGTGTGTGTGTGTGTGTGGTGACTTTTCTTTTTTTGCTAAAAATTGATGGTTAGTCTACATCTCATACTGTCATATTCATTATTTAGACATGGTTTTCACAAAAAGAATTTACAAATAATTGCATTTGTTACATTGGAATAATTCATTCAGTTTTAGCTTTTATTTTAAAATAATTAAAAATAAAGACTGATGGTGAATACTTTAAGTGTATAAGAATAAAGTAAGCCGAACACGCTTCGTTCTCTGACTTGTAGTACTGGAGTAAAATTCCCCAGAACAGCAGTTGGTTGATGACTTTAGTCTATATAGACAGCATGAGGGCCATAAAATCCACATGTGGTTTTAACACTTTTAACTTTAATGACCCTCCTTGTGTCATAACTCAGGCAGGCCAGAACATAATCCATACTGTTAGGGCCCCAGCAGTACTGGCTAGTGAAGAAAGCAAGGGAACCAGGATCCTTTGGAAATGTGGGAATGAGCCCAGGAAAATGGTAGGGCTGGCTCCACGTGGGAGCAGCCAGGAAAGTCCATAGTAGCCGGTTTTTTGGTGCATGCCAGCAGGCAGAGGGACAGGAGCTTTTAGTGAATTTGACAACTTATAGCAGAGTTCCAGTCAGACGTGGGAGTGCAGCAAATAAAATACATCTCACCAACAAAAGGGACATGATTTCATTTGTTTATGTATATGATTAAGTAAACAGTAAATATATTTATATAATTAAATATGTTATATATTATCTATAATTAAAATCTAAATATGTACACACACACACAAACATATAAACACAACAAAGACAGAGATACCGTGTCAAGTTAAGTGGGCTGTTCTAGGATCAGGCCTCCTGGCCCAGCTAGAAATGAGTGTTAGGGAAGATGAAGTCAGAATCCTAGGAATTTTTTGGGTCAAGCAGATGCAGATGGTAGCAGCTGCCTCAAGCGGGTGTGTGACGCTCAACTCTCCCACAAGGGCTAATGCTATGAGCACCGGACAGCATAAAACAAGACTCTTAATTTCACCTTACCCATGAGTATTGACCGTAAAGGCACTTCCTGTAGTGGTTGGCATGGACACAGAAAGTTGTTGAAATTTCACTTTTCAATTAGAAGTATTGTTGCTTGGGTAAGCAAATGTTGAATGGTTGCTAGAGTTTCACCATTTACTGTCTCTGTGACAATATATGATAAATGTTTGCCTCTCAGTTGATGTGTACCTCATTTTAGCTAGTTGTAAGTAAAGCTTACCACTTCATTCTACTGCAGACACTGGTGTTGGACAGATTCTAACATAAGAGTATATTGCAAATGCTCATATATGATGGGTGTCTGAATTATCTTTTTAAATACTTTTAAGTAGTGTTTTATTTTAACCTTTTGTCTATTATCTTACTATCTTACTCATTTTTAACATTTAAAAATGCTTAATTATTTGAAACTTGTCCACAAAACTTGGACAATTTCATGCAGAACTTTTTTCTTTTTTTTGAAAACCATATGTATACACTTTTATGAAAATTTTTAAGAAAATGAAGTAGTTTTATATAATTTTTAAGAACATGAGGTCAATTTTACATATTATAGCTGCCTATTTTACTCCCTTACAAAGCATAATATGTCTAAGCAAGAATTCTCTAATCAGGGCCCATGAAAAGTTCTATTATTAAAAATAATCATTTATCAGCATAAATTTACCACTAGGTTTTATTATAACTGTCATTATGTAATGTATATTCCAGATCTGCCCTAAGGGAAAGAATAAATTTATATGCACTTATAAAAATGCAAGCGTATCACCACTGACTGGCAGGCAACACATAGTAACAAGGGCAGAAAACTCATCAAAATGGACAATGATGTGCATATATATATGTTGTCCCTGAAGACAGAGGCTAATTATAAAATTTACTACTTAAGGGCCTGTTTTCTTTTGTCAGTTCACATCATTTATTCCTGAAATCCAGAGATGTTTACTCATTATTTTTGGAATCTTGACAGTTGTTCTTCATTTTGTTTAGGTACAAATAATGCACTCCCCCAGGGAACTGCATGGTGAGTTAGTCATTTGCAATAAACATCACTTTTCTATTGAAAATACAATTTCCTTCAGATAGAAGCTGGGTTAAAATCAAAACTGACATTATACCACACTAGACCTAAAATTCAAGGATATCAGAGTGGACTTATTTTGTCCCTACCCCTGGCCACCCATACTGCAGATCTTTTTAAATGAGATTGGAAGTTATTTCAAGAATAATGTCACTTTTAGAAAGCATTATACTATTATCCACAGGCATAGATGACAATAGTCAGAATCCTCACCCAATTATAAATCTTGCTTAGAATGACTCTAGAAGTTTTTGGAGTCATGTTCTCGTTGTGGACAATCCAAAAATAAATTTACTTAGCTTACGGATCTGTTTGTAATTCTTTTGTTTGACAGTGTGGAGAGGTGGGTTTTGCATGTATGAGCTAAGAAGTGAAGCCAAAGATCACTCACCAGTCTCAATCTCTCTCTCTCTCTCTCTCTCTCACACACACACACACACACACCCCTCAGTTGTAGACTCGGGGTAAAGCGTAGTGCTTGCTAACAGACAGATCTTTTGTTCATCATTAGAGCC
This sequence comes from Mustela putorius furo, assembly GCF_011764305.1. Classification (NCBI taxonomy): domain Eukaryota; kingdom Metazoa; phylum Chordata; class Mammalia; order Carnivora; family Mustelidae; genus Mustela; species Mustela putorius. Next base: position 3,051,667 of record NW_025421290.1, on the reverse strand, counting down.
ATAGTGTCTGATAGAGAACATGGCACATGATAGGTACTTAGTGAAATTTTATTGAATGAATGAATAAATTAACAAATGGACTTAGTTGGACACAATGTGACATCTATAAAGAATTTTCTCTTGATTTGAAATTTTTAAAAAGATTTTATTTATTTTTTAGAGAACAAGCACAAGCAGGGGGAGCTGCAGGTAGAGGGAGAGGGAGAAGCAGGCTCCTCCATGAGCAGGGAGCACATTGCGGGGCTCAATCCCAAGACCCTGGGATCATGACCTGAGCCTAAGGCAGATGTTTAGCCAACTGAGCCACCCAGACACCCCTGATTTGAAATTTTGAAAGATGATTCAAGCTACCTAGCATTATATCTTCCCATCCTCGTCTGCTTCCCCACCCCAGCCTGCCTAGGAGCTCGAAATAGAACTGTCTCATTCTCTGGTTCTTAAAGGCCTACTGTATAAGAGTCTTTGCTCACAGATGATTTCTGATACTGGACTATCAGGAAATTTTACAGACCTAAGATTCCAGATGAGAGTCACTAAAACCAAACCTATTGACTTTATTTTACATGTTTATAATCGATAATATACTAACTTTTGTCCATCAAGTTTTTGTGAATTTTACCTCCATTTTGATTTGTAAATCTTACTTCCATCATGATGCTCTTTTTGTTCCTATTTTATCACTTAGTATTAAGTAATTCATGAAATGTGTATTTTGTGCTTACTTCAGACAAAACAATGAGCTGTGTACTCTGGGGAGTAGAAACATCTAGAAAACGTGGGCTTTTCCTTCCAAGGAAGCTGTGACATGGGGCAGAGTTTGTGGAGATCGCTGTCAGGGCAGGTAGCATTTATTTAATTATGTGTGTCTTTGCATCAGCTACTTGATCTCTCAGGATCTTTGTTTTCCTTATTGGTGAAATGGGTTAACTGGCAGATCACAGTTATTGTGTGGATAAAACTTTTTTTGAATGGGGAAATTTTAACAAGCTGTAAAATACCACCTAAAGGTACTAAACGTCCTAGAAAAGCTTAGAAAAGGACAGAAGTATTGTATAATCATAAAATGTTTTACTTTTCATATAATAAAAAGTATCTTTGAGATTTAATTTTAATAACAGTAAGTATTTATTGGGCAGGTATTATATGCTAGGCATTTTTATTTTAAACTCAGATTATCATTCCCAAAACTCTATGAAGTTGGGACTGTTACTGTCCCTACTCTGCAGGTCAGAATATAGAGGCTAAAATAGCTCAAATAACTTGACTAGTGTGTTCCAGCTGGTGTTCTAGTGGAGAAGCAGGGATTCAAACACAGGCAGTGTAGTTACTGCTGTTTTGCTCAAGGTGGAAAGGTTTTGGAAAATGAGAGTTTACTTCTGGCTGTACTCTGAAAAATTGGCTCTTTGCTGTCTAGCCTTGAAAATGTATAGAATTCTAACAGTGGAGATGGAATTCTGAGAAGGGTTTTCTCAAATCGGAATTGTATGAGGGAAGCTTCAGAGTGGGAAAGCCTTGGGTAGGGTTTGGAATCACTGATACAGTTATCTGGTGAGAAGTGGGGAGGAAATGAATTATAGGTTTTGATAGTGGGGTTAGGTCAGATTGTAGAGTCTTAAATGTTAGTGAATGGAATTTGTGTTTGATTTAATGAGCAACATGGTCCTATATGCTATGCTTTGTGGTATTTGCAATAACAGAATCAAGTTTAGGGCCAAAGGTAATGTAGAATCTAACAACTGATTCTGAGAGACACCAGTGAGCCTGCCCACTTGAATGCTGCTGTGGTGAAAATATACCCAGGAGTCAGAGAGCAGGTATCTGGATGGAAGTCATTCAGCAAGAGTAATTGAAAGAACCCAAGCCAAAAGGAGACTCTAAATTAAAAAATATGGGGTGCCTGTGTGGCTCAGTGGATTAAGCTTCTGCCTGGGGCTCACTCAGGTCATGATCTCAGGGTCCTGGGATGGAGGCCCACATGGGGGCTTCCTGCTTGGAAGGGAGCCTGCCTCTCCCTCTCCCTCTGTCTGTTGCTCTGCCTCCTTGTGCTTGTTCTCTCTCTGTCAAATAAATAAATTAAAAATAAATAAATTCAGGAATGTGAAGATGCAAAGCAAAGGAAATCTTCAAGCTCAGGCAGTGATTTTATTAGGTTGCAGCCTGTTTGCAGAGTCACAGATTGCTCTCAGTTATGGCTGGGGGAATGGAAGGATTCTGGGGTTTAGAAATGGGACAGACATGGAAAAGAGGATAAATGACAGAGTTGAATTTGTGGAAAAATTAATGGAACCATAGGTTACGAGATGGGTAGAAGACATTGAAGTTAGAAGAAGCAATTTGAAAAGGAATATAGCAAAGTTTTCGCCAACTGAGTTATTTTGGAAGGTGGAGAAGAGATAGTGACTCTCATTTTTGTGGGCTTCCTGTTGCTCTGTTTTCTTTTTGAGGAAAAAGAAAAATAGGTACTTTTCAGTGTAGAGATCATAATTTTTAGAACTTCTTTAAAAATCACTATAATGGACTATTATACTCCCACTTCTGAGTCTTCCTCCTAAAGATGTAGTCAAGTGTTGCTAGCACACATATTGGTCAGAATAAAAATGCTGTCTTTCCCGGAGTTAGGAGTATGGATTCTTAGCTCCATTTCATGCCTGATATCATCAGCCTCTCTTAAATATAACTCACAAGTTCTCCACAACATCACACCCACAGTTTTCATGAGTATGAGACCCCCATGACTGATAATGTTGCAATATTGATGAAGGGACAGCAACGGAAAGTCATGGTTTCTTGGTTCGAATTCTAGTGCTAGTGCTGGCTAGCTGTATGGCCTTGGCTAAAAATATTTGCCTTCAGTTTGCCAGTTTAAGCCAGAGGAGGCACTGGCAATCCTTCACACTCCACATCACTCCCTGCCACCATGAGTGAGAATGCACGCAGTATTAAGGCTATCTCTTGTTGCCAGCCTGCACTTGGACAAGACCAACAGTCTTGCTCCAATAATCTTCTTCCCATAACATCTATAGGACATAACTTAGCATTCAGAATATTGCTTTGGCTGAGCTGAACTTCTTTATTTATGTATATTTGACTTTATTCTACTGAGGGAAATTAGGAAAGAGAAATATGAGAATAAGGAAAGTACAGGTAAAATAGTGCCATGGAAGCCTGTGGAAATAACCTTTGGCTGAAGTTTTCTCATCAGTAAAAGAGAGGGACTAAAGGAGGTAATGGATGCTCAAGGCCACTTCCAAGTATAAACCTCTAAGATTCTGTATTTGAATATAACCAAAGTGTCCTGAGGGTAGTGGTTTAGGATAGAAAGAGTCCAAGTGTAGTCATTGACTCGGGTAAAATGAAAAATGAATTTATTTTAAAATTAGAAGATAGGATGAGGTCATCATTAAAACACCTGCCAGTTAAAAAAATTCTTTATTGTGAATACACTTAGGGAAACACAAATTTATTGAAAATACTGGTAATAAAAATAACCTGCTCCTTGGAAAATTTTCCAAAGAAGTTTTACTAACTTATTGGCCATCTAGCATACCTCTATATGCATGTCTTCATCCATCTGGGAGAGTTGAGTTCTAATGTTGCTGGGTGGTCTGTGAAGACAAGATGATTTTTCAAAATTTTTTTCATTCTTTTGAGCTTATTTTTCTGTCCTTTTATGCAAATATAGTAAAAAAACATACACTTCAAAAATAAGGAGTGTTCAAAGTTATTTTTTCCTAGCAGCAAAATTTCCATCCATATCTCTATTTTCCTGTGAAATAAAATACAGACAAACTGCTAGGTGTGCAATATACTCATCACACAGTCAGATGGCAAATGTAGAGTCTGACTCAGAGAAAGGAACTCAGCCTAAATCAATAACACCTGTAATGGAACTCCCACGCTGAAACCCAGGACACAGGCATCCAGGGAATCAAATGCTCTTCCATAATGGAGAGTGATTTCAGCAACTGAATGCTCATTGAAAGTAAATGGATTTCTTAAATGATAACAAAAAAAAAGAAAAAAAAATAGGAAGAAGGGTTAAAACAGCAAGACCCAAACTAAAGTGTATAGAACTGCCGTATCCCCACAGGAAAGTCAACAGATTGCTTGACTTCATTTTATCTGTGATTCTGGTATTAAGAAAGTGTAGGGTATTTGCATATTTTATTTATTACTAATCATATTTATTGAACACTTATATGTAGAAAACGTTGGAAATTTCTAGAGATGTAAAAAAGTGTAAGAAAGCCTGTATCTTCATATGCTATAAATAGGTAAATTACAATTCTGGGAAATCTCTGATGAATTATAACTGGACTTGAATTGGTCTTTCAGAAATAGTGTTTCAGAAATGGTCTTTCAGATAACCTAAATTTTAATAGTATGGGATTGTCTAAATAAATTATGGACATTCAGTGGCCTATGGTGGCACTATTAAAAATTTTTTTTTAAAGATTTATTTATTTTAGAAAGAGAGAGAGTGGGGAAGGGCAGTGAAGAGAGAGAGAGAGAGAGAATCCTCAAGCAGACTCTCCACTGAGATACAGAACCTGACATGGGGCTTGATACCAAGACCCCTGAGATCATGACCTGAGCTGAAATCAAGTTTAGCCCCTTAACCCACTGAGTTCCCAGGAACCTCTATTAAAATGTTTTTGACAAATTGTTAATGACCTGATAAAGTGTTTAAAATTCAGTGTATTTTTCTTATTATGTTATGAATTATATCTTACAGTATTGGCAAACATTCACATATATGGGTGTGTGTGTGTATGTGTGTGTGTGTATGAGAAATAACAAATATTTCAAAATAGCAATAACATTAAGAGATGACATTATCTTTTTATCTTTTGGAATTTTGTAAAAACTTTCTAATCACACACTTGTTTGTGAAGAGGAGCTATTTATACATTTAAAATTTTTTTAAAGATTTTGAAATCTTTTTAAAGATTTTTTTTTTTTTTTGGACAGAAATCACAAGTAGGCAGAGAGGCAGGCAGAGGGAGAGGGGGAAACAGGCTCCCCACTGAGCAGAGAGTCTGATGTGGGGCTTGGTCCCAGGACCCTGAGATCATGACCTGAGCCAAAGGCAGAGGCTTAGCCCCACTGAGCTACCCAGGTGCCCCTTATACATTTTTTAAAAGATTTTATTTATTTTGAGAGAGAGAGCGAGCTCTCATGTGTGAGTACATGTGAGTAGGAAGAGGGGCAAAGGGAGAGGAAGAGAATTGCAAGCAGACTCCCCACTAAATGCAGAGCTCAACTTGGGGCTCAACCCCACCCTAAGATCATAACCCAAGTGAAACTAAGAGCCAGTGTTCAATGGACTGAGCCACCCAGGTGCCCCCCAGCCCAACAATAGCATTTAAAAAATTAAACAAATAATGAAATGTTTTATGCATTTCACATATTACTTAATTAGTTAATTATTTGTTTCTATCACATAATGATACAAATTATTGACTATCTAGCAGCAGTTCCAAGTGGCTGAGCATAATATACTCATTGACTTCTGGACATCTCCATGCCTTATCACCATATTTGTCAACCACTTTTTTTTTTTTTTTCCTAGGAAGCAACAATATAACTAGCAAAATAGACAAAGTCTTTTGCCATCAAAAACTTCACATTCTAATGGGGAAAGTTACGTAATGATAACACGTACACAAAAGACACATCAGTTGATAAATATATAGACAAAGTAAAATAATACAGTGGCACAGAGAGTGCCACAAAAGAGGTCAGGGCTGCATTTTAAAATTAGGTGATAAGGGAAGGTCTCACTGAAAGGGTAATATTTGAATAAAGATCTGAATTGTTTGAGGGAGCCAGCCAGCAGATAGCTGAGAGAGAAGAGATCCACAAGATTCTGAGGCAGGAGGTTTCTTAGGGTGTTTGAGGTATGGAAAGAAGCCAAATGCAGAGTGAACAAGACTACACTGAGAGTGGTAAGACTGTATAGTGTTTCCTAAGCTACTGTAAAGAATTTAACCATTACTCTGAGTATAATAAGCCATTGGTGGACTTTGAGCAGAGAAATGACATGATCTGCCTTTCCCCCTCTTTTCTTTTTCTTATTTTTTAAAGGATAGAAAGATAAAGATCAGTTAGGAGGCTATGATAGTTGTGTAGTAGGGAATGGGGTGGTGATTTGGGGGCCTGGGCCAGTGTGGAAGGAGTGAGAATTATCAGATGTGATCAGATTCTGAATATGTTTTGGTGTGACCTATAGTATTTGCTGAAGGGATTGGATATTGTGGGATGAGAGAAGGAAGGGAATCGGGGATTGCCCTTATTTATGATTGGACAAAAGAGAGGATGTACTTATAATTTCCAGAGGCCAGTGAGACTGCTGGAGACCCTCTCCGCTCCTCTCTACTCCCCTCTTCTCCCCTTCCCTTCCCTTTCCTTCTCTTCTCTTCTCTTCTCTTCTCTTCTCTTCTCTTCTCTTCTCTTCTCTCTCCCCTTCCCTTCTCCCTTCCTCCTTCCCTCCCTCCTTCCCTTTTTCCCTCCTTCTCTCCCTGCCTTTCTCCTTCTTCTTTTTTCTCTTCTTCATTGGGATAAATCATGAACTCAGTTTTAGACATACTGATTTGGAAATGCATATATAATATCCAGATCATATGAGTAAGTAGATAGTTTGGATAGTCAAGTCTGGAATTCAGGGGAGAGGTGCAGGCTGGAGAAATCCATTTGGGAGAGGTTAGTTAGCGATGGTATTTAAGGCTTTGAATCTATGTAAGATCTTTGAGTTGAGTGCTTATCTAATAGGAAAGAAGGTCAAGGGCTGTTTATGGAAGCGCTGTAATATATAGGGTCACTGAAATGAGACAAAAAGCAAAGGAGATTAAGATGGGATGGCTAGAGAGGAAGGAAGAAAATGAGGAGAGTTGAAATGTCGAGATATTACCATTATTATTATTTTAAAGATTTTATTTATTTACTTGACAGAAATCACAAGTAAACAGAGAGAGGAGGAAGCAGGCTCCTCAGTGAGCAGAGAGCCCCATGCGGCACTTGATCCCAGGACCCTTGGGATCATGACCTGAGCCGAAGGCAGAGGCTTTAACCCACTGAGCCACCCAGGCGCCCCATTGAAATATTATTTTTAAACTAATTTAAAACTAAAACCCAAATGACCATAAATCCTTTAGTAATGTTGGAAAACAGAAAAATAACTAGAATCTTTTCATAATTATTGTTGTGGATGTTATTTCTACTGTTGCTTCTCCCTTTCCTCTATACATATAATAATGTCCTTTTATTGCTCCAGTAATAACAAAGATAGACTATACTGGGAAAGGGTAGAAGATAGTTGATTTTTTTTACCTAATAAGCTTTCCATAAAAACATAAAAAATTTGAAAAATATGCTTATAGCTCCTTTTGAAGTTTTGTTTTCCACTATGTCAAGGAAGAGATGTGAACATGTAATATTAAGGTCTTGGGAGACTTGATGTTGAGTCTATTTCTATTATTTTCTATTTTTGTGTCTTAATTCTTGGGCGATACTAGATTTGTAAATACAGAAAACATTTGATAATGTAGAAACCTCCTCATTGGAGATTAGTAAAAATCAGATTGGGAAATGGTTGGAATTTTTACCAAGGTGTAAAAATTTTACTTGAATAAAATGCCACCAAGAGATTTCATGGAGACTCAGAGGAGCTATATGTATGTACTTAGCTGGAGTGGGAAGAAGTGAGAACATCATAGTATTCAGCCTGAACTGTAGCCGCATGTAGTAGAAATTTTTAATAGAACAGAAAAACATAGAAAGCAAAAATGTGTATCTCCAGGCAAAGAGCAGGCTTAGTGATTTCTGAGCTGGTAATCAGATATCACTCTACTAGATTAAAGGCTAGTCTGTGACAAAAAGCAAAATGAAAACCATCTACCTATCTGGAGGCAGAGTTTAGAAGTATGTATAGTTCGAAATATTTTTTGAATCAAACACAGTCTCCTCTGAGTTATATTGAATAATTATTAATTAGAAGATGTTATATTGTGCTTAATTTCTTTATAAACTTTGTATCATTACTGAAAATTTAAAAATATATATGTATATATTTTTAAATTTTTATTTATTTATTTGAAAGACAGAGATCACAAGTAGACAGGCAGGCAGAGGGAGAGGAAGGGAAGCAGGCTTCCAATGGAGCAGAGAGCCCGATGCAGGGCTCAATCCTAGGACCCTGGGATCATGACCTGAGCCGAAGGCAGAGGCTTTAACCCACTGAGCCCCCCAGATGCCCAAGAAAATTTTAAAATATTTTTAATAAAATAAAAATATATTTAATAAAATATATATTTTAATAATATATAATTAAATAAAATGCATCTTTCATTAAAAATACTTCATTGAATATTATATCAAAAACTAATAATGTACTATACCTTGGATAATTGAATTTAAATAAATTTTTAAAAACACTTCAAGCTATGGAAGTGTTCCAAAAGCAAGAATGAAAGAGACTCTGCTTTAAAAAGACTGGATTGGCTTTCCTCCTTGATGCTTCATTGGAACATTGTGGGAGGCCAAGACTTGACTTGTAAAGGGAAAGGATCCTCAGAGAGAGACTACTACTCTTTCAATGTGTACCTTGAGCCAATATCTGAGCTTTAAATTTAATGAGGGAGTGTTTCTTGATATGTTACTGGTCATTGAAAATAAGATTATGCTAGGCAGAATTGGATGTAACTTGTAGCAGAGAAAAACCATTGTGCCTTCTGCTAAATGCAGAGAAGGCGTCTATTTATAAACAGTCTTATGAAGACTATGGGTGAGACAGGAATTTGGTTATTTTATGTGTTTTCAGAACAGTGAGTTGAAAGTTGAAAAGGAGAATCAGTGTTGACTTACTAAGGATTATTGTGTTTTTTTTTTTTTTAAGATTTTTTTCTTTATTTATCTGACAGAGATCACAAGTAGGCAGAGAGGCAGGCAGAGAGAGAGGAGGAAGCAGGCTCCCCGCAGAGCAGAGAGCCAGATGTGGGGCTAGATCCCAGGACCCTGGGATCATGACCTGAGCCGAAGGCAGAGGCTTAACCCACCCAGGTGCCCCAGGATTATTGTGCTTTTGTTTATTCTTCACCATTGTCAATTTTACTGGTAGGTTGTTTGGAGGTGAAAAGATACATATTTAATATTAAGTACACATATGCATTATCAGTGATGGTGATAGCAATTTTGCCTCTCTATGCTTGATGATACTGATTCTGAAGAGTGGTGTAAGTGTTAAAATGTTGACATACCTTGCCAAACACACCATACTGTATCTTATAGCCATAGCCACATACATGGGGAAGAATGTGATCATTTTCTTTACTAAGAAGTCACAAGAGAAAAAAAAAGTACTATGTAACCTTTAATCCCTTGTTTTAGAAATGGACACTAAATAGCTTTAGAAAGCATTTTTATAAAATCACCTCTGCTAGAGTATGAGTCCAGTTAGCTGGGAGTGGGAATCATTAGTAAAATTAGGAAAGGCAAGCAGATTGCTGATGTATAGTTATGAGGTCTAGTTGGAACATGCTGAGATTATGAGCCCAGAAGGACATCAAAGAAATGATATCTAGAAGGAAGTTAAAAATATATGATGATAGGGCACCTGACTGCCCTCGGCTCAGGTCATGATCCGAGAGTCCCAGGATCAAGTCCCACATCAGGTTCCCAGCTCCATGGGGAGTCTGCTTCTCCCTCTGACCTTCTCCCCTCTCATACTCTCTCTCACTCTCTCTCTCAAATAAATAAATCAAATATTTAAATATATGTATGCTAATAATTTACAAGTGAGTTTAGGACATGAGAAATAGATTTGGGAGATAGTTATATTCATCAGGTTGGACTGCCATAAAGAACTACCACAGACTAGGTGGCTTATTTCCTCACAGTTCTGGAGGCTGGAAATCTGACATCAGGGTGGTGACAGGGTCAGTTTTTGGTGAGAGTTCTATCCCTAGCTTGTAGATGACTGACTTCTCACAGTTGTGCTCACATGGCCTTTTTTCATGTGTGTGTGTGTGTGTGTTTGTGTGTGGAGAGAACTCTCTCTGGTGTTCCTTCTTATTAGGACACTAATCCTGTTAGATCAGAATCCCACCCTCATGTCTTCATTTAACCTTGGGTACATCCTTAGGGTCCCTGTCTCCTAATACAGTTACAATGGGAGTTAGGGCTTCAATATACGAACCTCGAGGGAAGTCAGTTCAATCCATCACAGTAGCCTAAACCAGGGAGTAAGTGGAATCACTAATGCTTTATGTATAAAGACCTGAAGGAAAAGTCTGGTATTCAAGAATAATGAGGACTAAAGAAAGCCATTGACTCTAGATATTAAAATGTATCATGAAGGAAGCACTTCTAGAATGGCAAATAAGACTACCCTTCCCTCCCCATGTTCCTGCTATTCAGTTAAGGGAGAGAGCGAGAAAAGAAAGATAGAGAAAGAGGAAGACAGAGAGAGAGAATGACTATTGCCAAAAACTGTCAATCTGAACTTTTTCAGAACTCTGTATATCAAAAAGCTGCAATAACCTAAGCATATTTATTCAAGAAGGAGCATTGAATCTCTCTAAGAACAGAGTTTTTGGCATTTTTTTACCTTCTCTGTATTCATCTACCTCTCTCTAACTCCACAGAAACTATGAAAACCATCAGCCTCCCAAATGCAGTAGCAATGAGAACTAGCAGCCCATTAACCACAGGAAGGGGAAGACCATTTTGGAGCCCCTCAAATATCTCTGTCCCTTAAAACAACAATGGGATACTACTATGCACCTATTAGGGTGGGCAAAATTCAGAACACTGACGACACCAAGTACTGGTGAGGATCTAGTGTAATGGGAGCTCTCATATATTGCTGGTGGGAACGCAAAATGGTACAGCTAGTTTGGAAAACATTTTGGTGGTTTCCGACAAAATTAAATATACTCTTACCATATGATCCAGCAATCATGCTCCTTGGTATTTATCCAAAGGAGTTGAAAACTTATGTCTACACACAAACCTTCACATCAGTGTTTATAGCAGCTTCATTCATAACTGCCAACATTTGGAAGCACTAACATGTCCTTCAGTAGATGAACAGATAAATAAACATTGGTACATCCAGACAACAGAATGTTATTCAGTACTAAAAAGAAATGAGCTATCAAGCCATGAAAAGACCTTAAAAGTATATTACTAGGTTTAAAAAACCAATCTGAAAAGGCTATATACTATATAATTCCAAATACATGACATTCTGGAAAAGACAAAACTATGGTGACAATAAAAATTTCAGTGGTTTCCAGGGGTTGCGGAGTAGTAGGGAGAGAAGGATGAATAGATGGAGTCCAGGGGATTTTTAGGGCAGTGAAAATATTCTTCATGATACTCTAATGCTGGTTATATGTCATTATACATTTGTTCAAATCTACAGAATGTATAACACCAGGAGTGAATCTTAAGGTAAACTGTGGATTTTGGGTGGTTGTGCATGTTAATGTTGACACCATCAGTTGTAACAAATATATCATTTTTGTGGGGAGTGTTGATAATAGGGGAGGGAATGCATGCGTGAGAGCAAGGGGTATAAGTGAAATTTCTATACCTTCCTCTCAATTTTACTATGAACCCAAACTTCTCCAAAAAAATAATGTTTTTGTTTTGTTTTGTTTTGTTTTAAAAGCTCAATTCCACTGAATTGCCACTATCTGACCTATTTGGTAGATTCCTGGAAAAAGTCCATTAATGAGGCCTGTCTTTTTAAATTTTTTTTCCAAGAATTATTTATTTTAGAGAGGGAGAGTGTGTGCATGAGTAGGGGGAGGGACAGAGGGAGAGAATTTTTAAGCAGACTCCCTGCTGAGCACATAGCCCAATGCAGGGCTTAATGTGGGGTTGGATCTCAGAATCCATGAGATCATGAACTGAGCCTAAACCAAAAGTCTGATGCTTTACTGACTGAGCCACCCAGATGCCCCAGTAGGGCCTGTCTTTATTTGACCTCATTTAAAGGTTCCTCAGTGATAAAAACCTTATCATCAAGGGGGTCAGTTGAAAAAAAATTTAACTACCATTTTAACAATTGAGATGGTGACACCAGTTGGGCAAAATAAGAGACTAACCAAAATCTAAAAAGAAAATCTGAGGAATAAGGAGTCCATAGGGAATACGAAACTCTCTTCCATACTCCTGGGAAACTAGAAGCTCACAGCCATACCCATGGCTGTATGCATGCCAAGGAAGTAATTCAGAAGAACTTAACTTCTTACCTCTGGCTGACCTTTAGGATTTAAACAAATATTTAAAGACTAAGACAGAGTTTAAAACTGCTGTAGTTTCTTTTTTTTGTTGTTTGTTTGTTTTAAGATTTGATTTATTTATTTCAGAGAGAAAGAGAAAGTTAGCAAGGGGAGGGACAGAAAGAGAGGGAGAGGGAGAAGCAGGCTTCCTGCTGAGCAGGGAGCCCCATGCAGGGATTGATCCCAGAATCCCTGAGATCATGACCTGAGCTGAAGGCAGATGATTAACTGATTGAGCCAGTCAGGCACCCCCCAAACTGCAGTGGTTTTAAAGGCATGAATCCCATGTACATACAGAGCTTCTCTTCAAAGGTTTAGAAACTTTATTGGTTCAAGGCATTTAAAGAAATCTCTGTACACTGAGTTGATACTTCAGTGGCTACACATGATGAAGAATACAGACTTCCATAATGAGTCCAGGAGATTCATTAAACAAACAGCAACAATAAACTATGGGCATGAGGGATCTGATTTATTAAGTTGCATAGTTTCAGCAGAGAAAACCAAAAATATGACATATAGAAACAAGAGGGAAAGTGTGACCCATATATAGGTTAAAAAAAAAAAAAAAAGTTGAAAGAAATAGCGCCTGTGGTGCCTGGCTGGCATAGTCAGTAGAGAATGGGCCCTTGATCTCAGGGTCATGAGTTTTCAAGTTCCATGTTGACTTAACAATTACTACCAAAAAAAATTAAAAAATAAAAAGTAAAAGAAACTGTCTCTGAGGGATCTCAGATGATAGGCTCACTAGAAAGAGACTTTAAACCAGTTATTATAATAAATACGTTTGGGGTGGATCAGATGTTAAGCATCTGCCTTTGGCTCAGGTCATGGTCCCCGGGTCCTGGGATCAAGCCCTGCACTGTGTTCTCTGCTCAGTGAGAAGATTGTTTCTCCCTCTCCCACTCCCCCTACTTGTTTTCTCTCTCTTGCTGTTTTTCTCTGTCAAATAAATAAAAATCTTAAAAAAAAAAAGAAATTAAAAAAATAATGAAAAGTAAATAAGTTTACCAAATAAAGGAAATCATGTCTAGTAAACTAAAGTATGAGAATGATGTTTCACTGAATAGAGTATATCAGCAAAGAGATCAAACTTAAAGAGAATAGTTAATTAGAAATTCTGAATTTGAAAATGTAATCAACTAGAATAAAAAATTCATTGGGTAGGGGGTGGTGGTAGTGGTTGGCTTAACAGCAGATTTGTGCTGACAGAATAAATAATGTGTAAACTCAAAAGGTAGGTGAATTGAGGTTATTCAGTTTGAGGACTAGAAAGAAGACAGAAAAATGAACAGAGCCTTAGAAACCTGTGAGACACTGTTAAGTGTTCCAAGATACACATAATGAGAGTCCTAAAGGAGAGGGGAAAAGGATAGAATGAATATTTGAAGAAATGATGGCCCCAAATTTGATTAAAAAATATTATTCTAAACACCAACTCCAAGTAGCATAAACTCAAAGAAATTCAAACCTATGCATATCATAAATAAACTGTCAAAAGCCAGAGACAAATAGAAAATCTTCAACACTCCAAGAGAAAGCATTTTATAACACACACAGGGATGCTCAATACGACTTTTAGGTACTTTAATCAGGAGCCATAGAGGCCAAAAGAGAGTGGAATGATCAGTCATGAATTCTGTATCCAGCCAAACTATCCTTTAAAAGTAAGGTGAAGGGGCACCTGGGTGGCTCAGTGGGTTAAAGCCTCTGTCTTTGGCTCAGGTCATCGTCCCAGGGTCCTGGGATTGAGCCCCACATCGGGCTCTCTGCTGTGCAGTGAGCTGCTTCCTCCTCTTTCTCTGCCTGTCTCTCTGCCTACTTGTGATCTCCTCTGTCAAGTAAATAAATAAAATCTTAAAAAAATAAATAAGGTGAAATTAAGAAATTTATAGAGAAACAAATTGAGAGAATTTATCAAGAGTAGACATCCCTACAAGAAATACAGAATAAAGCACTTTAAGATAAAATGAAAGAACACTAGGCAGTAACCCAGACTCTCATGAAAAAATAAAGAGCACAGAATAAAGGTAACTACATACATGCATATAAAAAACAGTATGATAATATTTTTATTTGTAACTCCTCTGTTTGACCTAAAAGACAAATGTATAAAACAATAGTTTTAAAACTGTGTTGATGGCTTTATAATACAGTAAGTTATAATTTGTATGACAATAATAGCACAAAGCCTAAGAGAAAACAGATAGATATATTGGAGGAGAGTTTTTGCATGCTGTAAAATTCGGTTGGTACTAATACTGATTAGATGGTTTTTTAAATTCTTTTTTTTTTTTTAAGATTTTATTTATTTATTTGACAGACAGAGATCACAAGTAGGCAGAGAGTCAGACAGAAAGAGAGGAGGAAGCAGGCTCCTGGCTGAGCAGGGAGCCCAATGCGGGACTCCATCCCAGCACCTGGGATCATGACCTGAGCCGAAGGCAGAGGCTTAACCCACTGAGCCACTCAGGTGCCCCCTGACTAGATGGTTTTAAGTTAAGACATTAATTGTAAACCCCAAGGTAACCTTTGAGAAAATTATTTAAAAAAATACCAATAACATCAAGGAAATGACAATAGTGTCCTTGCTAATATCCATTTAACACAAAAGAAGAGGATAATGGAAGAATTGAGGAAGAAAAAAACCCATTTAAGATGTCATCTAATATGTGTAAAAACAAGTAACATGATGACAGGTATAACTTCGAACTTATTGGTAATTGCATTGAATGTAAATTAAAGATTCCAATCAAAATTAAAAATAAAAAAAATACTACAAAGGAGATTAGAAAAATAGCACGAGATGAATGAAAGGAAGATGGAGAATACCAGACTGCACTGGATACTGCTACACTGGATGCTGAACTTACAGGGAAACTATAGGTCTGTGTTTTTTTTTTTTTTAAGATTTTATTTATTTATTTGACAGACAGAGATCACAAGTAGGGAGAGAGGCAGGCAGAGAGAGAGACGGAGAAGCAGGCTCCCTGCCGAGCAGAGAGCCTGATGTGGGGCTCGATCCCAGGACCCTGGGATCATGACCCGAGCTGAAGGCAGAGGCTTTAACCCACTGAGCCACCCAGGCACCCCTGCTATAGTTTTTAGTTGTGAATATCTCTATTAAAAAAAGAAAATATTCTTAAGTCAGTAACATTTCACCTTAAGAAACCAGGTAAAGAAAGCAAAGTAAAAGGAGAGCAAGCAGAATGAAGGAGAAACAAACAAAAAATGATTAAAATAGAAATAAAACAGAGAATGGAAAAAGACTAGAGGGCATCAACAAAACCAAAAGTGGTTTCTTTGAAAGATCAACAAAATTGGCAAACCTTTAGCTAGACTAACCAAGGAAACAAAAACAAGGAAACAAACAAACAAACAAAAAAGGAATCTCAAATTACTAAAGCAGGAAATGAAGAAAAAGAGAGATCACTATCAACTTTATAGAAATTAAAAGTTATAAGAGCATGCTAGTGCCTTGGGTATCTTTGATTGCTGTCTCAAATTACCACAAATTTAGTGGCCACAGAACAAATAAATTTACTATCTTACAGTTCCGTAGTTCAGAAGTCTACAATGAACGTCTTTTGGTTAAAATCAAAGTATCTGTCAGGTCGCATTTTTTTCTGGCAGTCTTAAGGAGAACTAGTCTCCTTGCTCTTTCCACCTTTTATAGAATACCCACATTTCTTTGCTTGTGGCCCTCTTCTTCCATCTTGAAAGACGGCAACAGCAGGGGAAATTGTCATATCACATCATTCTGACTTCTTCTGCCTTCCTTTTCCACATTTAAAAAATGTGGCCTCACCCAGGTAATCCAGGATACCTTCCCTAATTTTAAGGTCATATAATTACCGACCTTAATTCCATCTGCTACCTTAACCGTCTTTACCATGAAAGGTAAAATATTCATAGGTTCCAGGGATTAGGACATGAACATCTTTAAAGGACCATCATTCTGCTTACCAATTATATAAACAACTGTATGCCAAAAAATTAGGTAATCTAGATGAAACTGACAAATTCCTAGACATACAGAATCTTCAAACTGATTTTAGAAGAAATAGAAAAACCTGAATAGTTATATAACAAATAGATTTTTTTTTATTTGTGGGAATAATTTTTTAAATTCCCACAAAGGAAAGCCTGGGTACACATAGCTTCACTGGTGATCTACCATACTTTTAATTGAGAATTAATTATATTCCTTCACAAATTTCCTCATCCCCCAAAAAGAGTAGGAAATACTTTCCAACTCATTCTATGAGGTCAGTATTACTGGTTACTGAAACCAGGTAGATATCACAAGAGAACTGGGGCCAATATCCTTTATAAGTATAGATGAAAAAACACCAACAAAATGCTAGCAAACCAAATCTAGAAACATTTATAAAAGATCACTCAGCATGACCAAGTGGGACTTATCACAGGAGCTCAAGGTTGATTCTATTTCTGAAAATCAATCAGTATTAGTAAACAACAAAAATTATGTGATCATTTAAATAGCTACATTGAGCTATCCAGGAATAGATGTGAACTTCTTCAACCTGATAAAGAGAATCTACAAAAAAAGAAACCCAGAACTAACATTATACTTAATCATCAAAGACTGACCACTTTTCCTGTATGATCAGAAACAAGAATGTCTCTATTCAACATAGTACTACAGCTTCTAGGCAGGGCAGATAAGCAAGAAAAAGAAATGAAATACATTTGTATTGGAAAAGAGGAAGTAAAACTATCTCTGCAGAGAACTTGATCTCATTTATGGAAAATTCTCAGGAGTGCTTAAAATTTAGAACTAGTAAGTCAGTTTAACAAGGTTGTAGGGTACAAAATCAGTGGAATATAGGTCAATGGGATAGTATTGAGAGTTCAGAAATTAATTCCTACCTTTATGGTCAGTTACTTCTCAGCAAAGATGCCAAGATCATTCCTTGGAGGAAAGAATAATCTTTTTTTAAAAAATTATGCCGAGACATCTAGGTATCTACATGCTAAAGAGTGGGGTTGGACCCTTACTTGACACCATATACAAAAATGTTTTCAAAGTGGATCATAGACTAAAAGCTAAAACCATAAAGCTATTAAAGAAGGAGATACTCTCGACTTTGAGTTAGACATTAGTTTCTTGTATATGACACCAAAAGCATAACCAGCTTATTAGTAGGTACATTTGATGTTTAATTAAATTGAATTTTTTTGTGTGTTCTAAGGACACCATCAAAAAGGAAAAAACCCACAAAATGGGAGAACACATTTGCAAATCATATATCTTATAAGGGACTTTATCTAGGAAAAAATATATTCATTGCAATTCAACAGTAAAAAGAGAAATATTACAATTTTTAAATTGACAAAGGATTTGAATAGATACTTCTCCAAGAAAATATATATATGATTAATAAATCTCTGAAAATATGCCAAATAATTAAGTTTTCAGGGAAATTCAAATGAAAATCATAATGAGATACCTCTTCACAACTGCTAGAATGGCTTAAAAATTAAAAATAAAACAAAAAATAGAAAATAAAAGGCACTTGGGTGGCTTAGTGGGTTAAAGCCTCTGCTTTCCGCTCAGGTCATGATCCCAGGGTCGTGGGATCGAGCCCCACATCGGGCTCTCTGCTCAGTAAGGAGCCTGCTTCCTCCTCTCTCTCTCTGCCTGCCTTTCCGCCTACTTGTGATCTCTGCCTGTCAAATAAATAAATAAAATCTTAAAAAAAATAGAAAATAGAAAATAATAAAGTGTTGTGAGAATGTTGAAGAAACTCAAATCCTCGTAAATTGTGCGTTGGAGTATAAGATGTTGTAGCCACTATGGAAAAATTTTGGAAATTCCTCAAAATATTATTTATTGACCACATGACCTACAAATTCCACTCCTATGAATATACCTCAGAAAAGTTAAAATGTATGTCCCCATAAAAACTTATACACAGGTGTTCATAGCACTAATATTCATAACAGCCAAAAATTGGGAATAGCCTAAATAACTATTAACTGATGAACTGGTAAATAATATATAGTATATCCATACAATGGAATATATTTAGCAAAAAAGGGAATAGAGTACTGATACCTGTTATACCATAGATGAATATACAAATACTATCCTGAGTGAATGAAGGCAGTCACAGAAAACCACATGCTTTACTTTCCACTTATGTGAAATGTACTGAATATACAAATCCATAGAGAAAGAAATTATATTAGTGATTGTCAGGAGTTATGGGAGGGAAGTAATGTGGGGAGTGACTATGAGTGGGTATTGGATTTGTTTTGGGGGGGTCATGAAATTTTCTAAAATCAGATTTTGATGATGTTAACACAATTCTATAAAACACTAAACATTTAGTTGTACAATATAAAAGAGTAAATTTTATGATATGTAAATTATATCTTAAAGGCTTTTAGTTAGAAATATCATCATTAGACATTTTGCTAGAAGAGTGGTAAAGAGAAAAGGAAAATTGCAGAGAGGTTGAGATTGAACCATAATAAAATATACTATTACCCTTTTAAGAACTTTCTCTGTAAACAAAGAAGAAAGAGGACAGTAACGTTTAATGGAGAAAAAGAATCCTTGATAAGGTCTGTGGAGACTGAAATGTTTGTAGACAGAAGGAAAGAAACTAAGAGAATAATGGAAACTGTAAATGTGGTAGTGTAATTTGACCATTTTATTTCATGTGAAAAAAAACTTTCTTTAATACCAACAAGTTGCTTCTAACTATAATTGATTGCTATTGTTATCAAATTAAAATGATCTAACTATCTAATTTATGTTCAGTGCATTTCTTTCCCCAAAGTCTGCACGACATCTAACCCCAGCCAGACCGGTGAGTTAGGTCTATGCTAATACTGTGAATAGGAAATTGGAAAGAGTCATTTTAACCTTGACCCTCTGAGCTATGAGAGGTGGCCAGGCCTGGCTAAAATCTTCATGGTTTTCTCATTTTTCAGCACATGCTAGTTCTTTACCCTTTGCTGAATGGTTAACAGTTATCAAATGTTGAAAATAGGAATTTGTGAATGTCATTCATCTGCTTACAACAATTTGATTATTGGCTTTAAAACATCCCAAGGCTGTTATTTTTTTGTCAATTCTAGGCAAAAAAATATATTAAATATTTGTTACCTTATTAGAGCATTTGACTTTTGTATGTTCTATTCCCTGGTATCTCCAAACTTAAAATTCTTTGAAATCCAAGAAAATATTATTTAGAGGTTCATAACTAGCTGTATTTTCAGTATGTCAAAGGACTAATGGAAGCCTATATTTACCTATCATCAGGCTACTCAGAGTACCTAAGGAATCAAGATCAATTGTTTAAACTGGAAGTATATCCATGCAATGTGGAAAGGCAATCCTGTGGTTACATCTTGCAGGATAGATGCCATGATTGTATGTCTAGATATCTTTCTATCTCTATATATTAAAAATGGAAAGTTACTGTGTTCTTTTAAAACCAAGTAAGTTGGCTAAAAAAAAAAAAATCCCTTTCAAAAATCTCTTTAAAAAGGCAATATAGAAGTCATATGGGACGTCTAGGTGGGTTGATTGGTTGTGTCAGACTCTTGGTTTCAGCTCAGGTCCTGAGATAAAGCCCCATATCAAACCCCTCCCCCACAACAGACCTGGCCTCCATGCTCAGCAGGGTGTCTGCTTAAAGATTCTCTCCCTCTGCCACTCCCGATTGGTGCTCTCCTTCTCAAACACAAAAGGCAATATAGAAATCATAAACAAAAATCTTCAGATATTGCAGTGCCTACCTCTTTAGAATGGAGAAAATGTGGGCAAATACATCAATAAGTAAATCAACTTTTATTCTTAAAGGAATGACTGGCATCTACTTTAAAAACTAGTAAGTTTTGACCTAATGAGTTCATTAACTGTTTCTGGAGTATCATGGCAGATTTACAAATAATATATCTCAACCAATATGTTTGGTTTGCTTGTGAAGATTTCCAGAGTGGTGTAGTTTCTGTTTTGCCTATGTTTAATGATAATGAATAATTAAGAAAAATTGTTCCTCCCAAATCTAAAGAGACTATATAGATTTAAAATGAAAACATTAGAAGAAATAGGAGTTAATTTATATGTGCCAGGCAACCTTCTGGGCATTTTTCTTTCCTTGTTAAGTCAGAAAATCATTATAGCCACTCCATTATCAAATGAGACACAGAAGACCTGGGAGGTAAAGGAGCATTCAGAAACATGCAGACAACCAGGTTCCAGTGCCTTCATTCATAATCATGATTATGCACTGCAGTTTTCATCTTTGCTTTCATTAAAACAAAATATTTTTCTCAATCCTCCTTCTTCCCAGCTTTACCAACACCGCCAAAGTGAATGCATTAAAAATACGTTAAAATCATGATTATGGGGCACCTGAGTGGCTCACTAGATTAAGTGTCTAAGTTTGGCTCCGGTCATGATCTCAGGGTCCTGGGATGGAGCCCTGCTTTGGGCTCCCTGCTCAGCGGGGAGTCTGCTTCTCCTTCTCCCTCTTGTGTTCTCCCTGTCTCTCCCTAAATTAAGTAGATTTTTAAAAAATCTTTAGAAAATTGTGATTATGTATTCCTTTTTCTTCTTTTAGGAAAAGTGTATCTAGATTTTATGGCACTAAAATTATTGAGTTATTCACATTTTACTTCTTGTCCACACATTTAATGCTTTAATTATTCAGATAGATGAGCAAGTTCAGACATTTTGTTAAAGAAATACTATATGACAGTGGGACCCAAATGTATTAAGACTCATTTCTCATTCTGCACATGAAAATCGTGTTCATTATTAGCATGGTTGTAGCAATAGTTGATTTTAAAGGACACCACTGATTATAGAAGTTGTCTTTACATTTAGCTTCTTGAAAGAATTAGGTTTGACACAATTTTTAAAAGTATAGAATAATTTTTTCAAGGCTTGTTGAGAAATTACCTTGTTCCTTTGAAACTCAAGACATTGTTATTCAAGGGAGTGAGGGCATAACATTGGCAGTACGTTATTATCTCATTTGAAGGACTAAGTACTCATCCTTAAAGTGATCAAATTAAAGTCTCTGACTTTTGGGGCGGTCCACTGAAGAAAAGAGAGGATAATCCAGGAACTAGAGGGACCAAGAAACACTTAAAGTTTTGAAGTAATAGAAGCCCCAGACACTTAACCCTAATCCTAGAGCTCTCCTCCACCCCTTCTCTGGGTTGTCCAAGTCCCCTGTCAAAACCAGAGGCATTTTCTATGTGCCTTTCTTTAGAGAGTTTCCATTTCTGATATTCTTCAGATAGAGTTGGAGGCAGAAGAAGGTCTTCACGGGTATGGAATAAATGCTTGATGGTCCAAATAAGGGCCTTGAATTTGTTTTCGCATAGGAATGTAATGGCTGTCTTCATACTCAATATTCAGTGAATATTATAGCCCACTTCAACAATGCTATAACACTTCAGATTTTGTGTATGAAGAGCTCTGTGTGTGGGTATATGTATGTGTAAACACACACAGAGACACAGCCTCAAGTGAGCTGTGTGTGTGTATGTACTTTTACATTGTCTTGGGATCATATGTTCAGAGGAAAATTGCCCATCAAATCAGTCCATATTATTGGTTGATGAATAATTGCGTGTTCTATGCCTTCCCCATTGCAGCCACCTGACATTCTTTGGTGCTCTCTACTAGGACTCTTCCCAGCATACATATTACATGCTGCTTTCACACTGTGCCTTGTTAGTTTCTATTTCTTGCCTTTGCTAGATTGTCTTCCTTGTTAATTAAACTATGTCATCTTGCATGAACTGTGTTTTCCAAGTTCATATGGAAAGGAACCTTCTACAGAAAGTATTTCCCTCCCCCATCTAAAACCTCCTTTCTTCTGAAGATTTATAGGCTTCTGTTTGTATTTATTTCAGTGATGCTCATATTCCATTTGATTAATAGTTTTGTTTTTCTCCTAGGCTCAGTACGTTCTTCTCCATTTCATCATCATACCAGTCATATAAAAGGCAGGGGTTGTGTTTTAAACATCTAAAATATCTTCAAAGTGCCTAGCACAGCATTGCATGCTTAGGTGAACACCTGAAACACAGCCTTTTCATAAACCTAGAAAAACATCTCAGTAACCTCACACTATTCTGAAATCATTCACAGTGCACTTTCAAGTCTCTCCACCTCCCCACAACCCCAACTCTCCCCTTTATTTCGGTTTGTAACATACTGTTACACCTGAGACTGCTGCTGGTTTTTCTTATTCTCACTTTTAAAGATGCATTGTAAGGATCTAAGCAGGTTTCCCCCCTCCCCCCTTTTGACCATGACAGAATTGTTAAATGTCATTGATTGACACTGTGGATTTGAACTGTATTTTGAGGAAGAAAGCCTTGTTGGCAGAAAGTCACCTGTGTAAATAATATATCATAAGTAACACCCTGCACAGTTTTCATTGGTTTTTGGTATATACAGAGCTTTAATCTATGGCTTTCATTCTTGTTTACAGTGTATACCAAATCATGAACCTATTCCTTTTTGAAAAATAAAGTGTTATCTAGCACAGGATCTCTGCCCCCTCTCTAATCTTTTCTAATCTGTAAAAACATGAGATGTTTTCAAACCAAATATTGAGTTTAGCTGACCACAAAATGGAGATTTCCTCTTTCAATAAAAGTGTGTGTTGATGGATTTTATAGTGTGCAGTTTAAACTGCTTCCTAGCCATTAATATGGACACTTAAATACATCTAGAGCTTAGCCATCAGCTTTTAGTGGTATCAGACTTCTATTTTGTTCTTTTATTTGCACAAATTTATTAAACACAGCCAACAGTGACTTAGAATTAATTCATGGATATGAAACCCATTTGTCACAGAATTTGACAGATTTTCACAATATCAACACAAGGCCAGAATTTTTCATTTAAATATTGAACTTAGTGTTGCATAGTTGAATAATGGAAATGATCCATTTCTGGAAAAAAAAATCAGTTTTAGGTGGCACCGATCATATAGATCATTCTTTTCTATGCACTTCTCTTAATACCATTTTGTTGGTGAATTAATTTAAATCTAGAAAAAAGTTGGTTTACCTTTAAAAATAAACCTATCCTGTACCTGCATATCTCTGGTGCTCTAAAGTAGTTACAGGAATCACTTCTTTCATACTGGTTCTGTGATATGACTCTCAGTTCATCTTTATTTTATTATACAGGTTTGATTCCATTAGATAATCTTTGTATTCTCCAATACAGATTGGCTGGAAGAACACGTCTGATTAGTTATGCTAATTAGCTTCTTCCCTCTGGTGGGAAGAAAGAGGCCTTATAGTCTAATACTGAGAAGTTATTAGCCTGCTGATTTGCGATTTAGCACACACCTCTGGAGGGAGTGTGACCATCTCTCTATAGAACAGACAAACCAACAAATTAGCAACAAAGCAAACACAAAGAAGCAAAAAGCTCAGCAGTAGATGTACTAGGCAACTTAGTTGGTGGGAGATATTAGGCTTTGCCGACTTATGATGGACATATCCAATGTACCCATTCATTTGGAATTGGATTTGAAGTGGCTGTGATTATTTCACATTAGTTTTTTGGCACTGAAAAAACATGGGAAATTTAGGAGGCACGTATTACAGTTGTTGGCCCATGATTATGTGTTTGAAATAGGCAAATCATGCATTTTACATCTGGAAAGCAGGTTAATAAATACAGGCCATTCTTTTTTATCTAATTAATTAATTAGCTAATGAATTAATTTTTTAAACATTTTATTTGAGAGAGAGAAATATGTGCGAGAGAGAAAGATTGAGAGCACTAGCAGGGGCAGGGGCAGAGGGAGAAGCAGACCCCTTGCTGAGCACCGACCCCCCCCCCACACCCGGCCCGCCACTCTGTTTTGGGATCCTGAGATCATGACCTGAGCCAAAGGCAGATGTGTAACTGACTGAGCCACCCAGGTGCCCCAGTAAAGGCCATTCTAACCTTCTAATGCCTTTGTAAAAATCAAAGGTGCCTAAACACTTTGTCTTATAACTGGTTAAGCCTAAAGACAATTAAAAGATTTTTGATTACTGTTATTTTCTCACTGGTGATATTAACCCCAGCATTTAGTCTCTGATATATTTTCTATACTCTCTATCTTTTAAATATTTGAGCATTATCTTTAGTTCATTTGAATATATTTATCATTAGAACTTTATATGAGCCAATTTCAAACCTTCAACATATTCCTGTGAATGAGTTTGGTTAAATGTTTCATGATAAATATATTGGAAAATGTACTGGATTAAATGAAGTTTATAACATTTTCTCAGAGCCTTTTTCTGTTAATGTACTTTGAGACTCTTGCAGGGTTTATAAGCTGCCCCTGACTCCCTACCTTTTTTTTTTTTTTAAAGAAAATCTCACTGGACTATTCTGTGATATTCACTTTGCTGAATGATCTTCAGTGCTTAATATCTTACAAAGCATCTTTCAAACACATCTCTCTTGATGATTTATAGATTTTTTATGGGGTCTGGTAGCTAGATTACATGATTTATGACTATAACTTTAACAGACTGGATGAGAGAACTCAAGATACTTTTGAATTATCTGAGTAAATTCATTGGAAGTGGCCAGAATAAGGGTCATTAACTTATTAACCATGGGGAAAAACTGAAAAATTAATGGTGTCACCTGCTCAGAAAGTATATTCCATTTACTGTTTTGGACCAGACCTATGTCCTTAACTGTCTTAAATCGGAGTATTAACATCTTTACCAACTTTCTCCTTGTCTCTGAGTTAGTGCTTACACTCTGCTTGACCCCCTTAAGGCAGCAAAGTGTTTATTCATGACATAGCTTTGTACCTGAGGGGCTCTGTTATTCTTTTGTAATTGAAATTATTAATTATGTTCTTTTCTGCATCTTCAATGTTTTTTTACTTCCCATGTTTTTAAAAAGTGTGACGCATCACTTTTGTTACTTGAAAATCAAAATGCTCTTATAAATCTATTTTCTAATTCAACACAAAGCATGCTACATCTTTGTGTTATCAGTTGTCAATATCCAGAAGTTGATAACATAACAATATAAGAACATTTTTTATAGCAACATTTTGGAAATTCTGTCTCAAAAAATATTTTAATCTAATATGACTTAGAAATATATGACAATTTTTCTTATATTTTTTTAATCAACTCATATTTACTGTTGTTAAAGAAACCCTAAATGATGTCATTATGTCTTCAGGCTAGGCATGATCTTAAATCGTGTCTTTCTTTAAGCTATACTATAGTCAAAGGCTGTAATAAGTGGTTGGTTCTGAATTTAGCGGCAATAACATGAAATATCTCCAAGGTGAAAGGAAAGCTAAAAGAACATCAGCTAGACCTGTTGTAATCAACCTCTGACTTCCCTTGTGTGTTAGCGTTCTGATCAAATTTGCTTCCCAGAGGTTATTACAAAACCTGGGGAGAGTTTGCTACTTACACATCTTTTTGGAAATAAACACGAGTTTTTAAGTGTCTGTTAAAGGCATAAGAAAAGATATTGTGAGTAGAATACCCTTTTCATGGACTCTAAAGGAGAAACAACTACTTTGTTAAAAAATAAATATTTTGGCTCTATAAAATACTCTTTCCTCTCGGGTTGTTATTTTTTTTTTTAAGATTTTATTTATTTATTTATTTGGCAGAGATCACAAATAGGCAGAGAGGCAGGCAGAGAGTGAGAGGGAAGCAGGCTCCCTGCTGAGCAAAGAGCCTGATGCTGAACTCGATCCCAGGACCCTGAGATCGTGACCTGAGCCACAGGCAGAGGCTTAACCCACTGAGCCACCCAGGCACCCCTCCTCTTAATTAGTTATTATGACCATGTGTTCACAGAACCATGGAGCACAAGTAGTGCTTTAAGACTATGGAATCCATTCTTTTGTCTTTAAAAGGAGCTACTTTGTAAGAAAATAATTACCTATTTCTTTTTCCCTGCCCCTTCTCTCTTTTCTATCACTATTTCTGTCTAGTTCTCTTGTGTTGGGTGCTGAGGAAAGAAGATGATAGTGAATTAAGAGACTTGGTGATTCACAGACCTGTACCCCTGGGGATAAAAATATATGTTTATAAAAAATAAAAAATTAAAAAAAAAAAAAAAAGAGAGTAGTTCAATAACTTTCAATGTTAGGTGGCGGAATGGAGTTATGGTGCCAGGTATTTGACTTTTATAAGAGGACAAGCCTTCTGTGATTCTCCTTATTGAGGAGAAATGGACTTAGGCTCCTCAGGGGAAGAGCAGCCAGTGGCCTGGGGAACAACTAAAGGATTATATTGGGAAGTGATGGAAAGGCTTAAGAATGATATGGCAAGGTTTCCAAGGGAGTTCAAATACTGTGAGGAAATTAAACATTGGATGTGTAGAAATGTATTCAATTTCTCATAGCAATCAAGAAGTAGAGCTGTAATTCAGTTTTTGTTTTTTTTTAAATTCCAAATTGATGTTCCTTCTGAAAATTTACTAAGGGTCACTACTGGTAGACAATACTGAAAGAATCGAGGATACACAGAGGGCAGAGGGAGAAATGATATCTTTATGGTGGCAAAGAGAGAGGGTTGAAACATTATGAGTTCGAGCACAAGTACAGAAACAATGAATTTTGAAATCAACAAATTCCATTATCTACCAGTGAAGGAGAAGCGTGTGGCCTCCTGGCTGCTGTGGCTGTGTATATTTTGTTTATATTTTGCTTATTTTTAAAGTGTTTACATTTTATTTTTGACTTCTTTTGTTCTTAGAACAAATTTTTACAAAAGATTTTACTTTTATTTATTTGAGAGAAACAGAGAGAGCAGGAGTAGGGCGAAGGAGAGGTCCATCCCAGAACGCCGAGATCATGACCTGAGCTGAAGGCAGAGGCTTAACTGACTGAGGCAATCAGGGGCTCCTGTCCTTAAAATGAATTAGCACCTGTATTTACAAACTAAGTGATTATGCCTGAAAATTCTTATTTCCTGTCCCTTTTGAAGTCTGAACATGACAAGGCTTGGCTCTAATTCTTGTGTGGCTATAGTTCCCGAGAGAGAGATGATGAATAGCTGCTCCCTTCATACAGGGCACACCATATTCCCTTTACCCAACTACTTACGTCAGCCAGCTCGACTGTTTATATTACCTGCCTGATATCTGTACTCATTGGATTTTTTAACCTCTAAATTAAGGCATGAACAATAATAATCTGTGCCTAGATTGTAGAATGGAAGTCATTCCACATATATTTATTGATCACCAAGCATGTGGTAGATACTGATCTAGTACCTAAAACACAGTGTAGTGAAGACACCAGGAAAGTTCCTTCTCGGAGTTTATATTCTAATGTGGGTGGCAGGCAATTACTAAAATAATCAACTAAAATATATAGTGTGTTGGTGATAAATGCCAAGGAGAAAAATGGAGCAGAAGAGGGGACAGGAGGTATCTATCTGTGGGTTGTTATTTTAAGTAGGGTATTTAAAGAGTCTTATCAAGAAGGTGACATTGCTAAGAACCTGAAGAAGAAAGTGAGTGAGCAACCACTGTACCTCTTGGAGAGAGGGATTTTTTAGGCAGAGGGAATTACCAAGTGCAGTTGCCCTGAATGGATTTCTTAGTGTGTTAAAGGAACCTGTATGGGGCCAGTCCTGGGGGAGGGATAGGCAGGGCATGGAATCAACCAGTGGGAGAGTAGCAAGGGTTTGGAGCTGGAATGCTGTATAGATGATTGATAGTATCCCAGCTTTCATTCTGAGTACGACCTGTATGACCATAAATACTGGGCCCTAAAGGAAGTGATTGTATGCCAGACCTGCTGGAAGCTATACCATGAAGCTGTACATGACTTACCTTATCTAAATACCTCTAGGTCTTTCAAATACAAGTAAAGGTAACTTAACCCTTTGAACTACCTAGATATGCCACTGCAACAGATTGGTTGGAAGAGAGAATGTGGGTAGGTCCAAAAGATAAAAGTATCAGAATGATTGGGTGCTAATATAAGGTTTTGTT
The DNA here is from genome assembly GCF_011764305.1 of Mustela putorius furo. Taxonomy (NCBI): domain Eukaryota; kingdom Metazoa; phylum Chordata; class Mammalia; order Carnivora; family Mustelidae; genus Mustela; species Mustela putorius. The sequence goes on along the minus strand of NW_025421290.1, from coordinate 3,023,374 downwards.
GAGGATAAATTCCTCTTTTGCTGAGTGATGTTCCAATTATTGATTCATTGCCTCTGAGTTGCAAATCCACCCTTAATTACCTGCTCTGCTCTAGTGGAGTTAGACCCTATAAGCAATTTTTTTTCCTTTGCAGTGATGTCAGAATTGAGCTTTGTCAGTAGAGGGCACTAAAGCAAAATTGTGGAAGGAAGAGTGTTTCCCTTCTGGTTCTGTTGCAAATCTGTTTTTGCTGCTGCTTCTGTTGCAAGAATGCCAGTTTAGGAATGTGCAGTTATACTCTGCTTCAACAACATATCCAGAGCGTGTGGTCTGGTGTACCACTTGGCTGTGGCTCTCCCTGTGGGATTCGATATACAGTAGGTTTCCTGCTGATCTGACAGTAAGCAGGCTTCTAGTACTCTGACTCTATCTGTATGCCCACCTGCCTGCACCCCAAGGCATGTTCTTCCCTAGCAACTGTAGACCAGCTCTGGTGTGGACAGCACAGCAAACTTCACTGTCCAGTGGGCTGCAGCCATACTTTCTCCACTGAGATATGAATTCCAGACATGGGGAGTTCTCCCCACCTGGGCAGATTGTGCCATCTTTGGGTACACATCCTCAGCTTTAGAGTTTTTCTTGAGTTTTTATGATACCTTTATAATTTATATTAAATAATTTTTTGTTATTTGATAATTGAAAAATTATTTCATTTTTCTTTGCTATACTTAGTAATTCTTTTACACTTTGTCAGTTCAAATCATGCATTTTCTAAATCCTGATTAGACCCTCAATGATACAGTTGGTAAGATCAAAGAAGTCTAGAACTGGGGCGCCTGGGTGGCTCAGTGGGTTAAAACCTCAGGTCATGATCCCGGGGTCCTGGGATCGAGCCCCGCATCGGGCTCTCTGCTCAGCAGGGAGCCTGCTTCCTCCTCTCTATCTCTGCCTGCCTCTCTGCCTAATTGTCATCTCTGTCTGTCAAATAAATAAATAAATAAATAATCTTTAAAAAAAAAAAAAAGAAGTCTAGAACTTACAGACACATTTTTTTTTCAGTATTCTCAAGGATGCATCAGGTTGAAAAACTCAGCCACAGTGTTGTTTGAGTTGCAGTTATCAGAGAAGTCAAGAGTAGGACTAGCATGACAGGTGGAGTAAGAGGCAACGGACTTAAATGTAAAGCATTCTTGACTAGCAAAGTTTGTGCACTTAACAAGGGATAAACAGAGGTGGTTTAATTCATGACCATGCACATTTATTGAACAATTTTTTACATGCAAAGCAACTGTGCCACTTGCTTTGAAACTTACAGCAGTCCATTTATTCAAAATGCATTTGATGCTTGAACTATGTGGATCTACTCATATGTGACTTTTTTTAATAGTACATACTATAAATGTATTTTCTTCTATTCCTTATGTTTTCTTAATAACATTCTCTCTATTTTAAGAGTACAGTATGTAATACATATAACAAAGTATGTATCAGTCGATTGTGTATAGTATTTAGGAAGGTTTCTGGTCAACAGTAGGCTATTGGTAAAGTTTTGTGGAGTCAGTTATATGTGGAATTTTGATTGCATGGGGACATCAGGATCCATAACCCTTGTTATTGTTCAAGATCAACTGTATATATTCATTGAACATCAAGTAAGTGCTGGCATTGGATTAATGCTGGGTAATTGCTCTGATAATCACACAAGGTAGATAGGGACTTTTTACCTTTCAAATAACATAGAGTCCTGTGTGGGCAGGAGAGAAATACACACACACACACACACATCAATCACATCATGATGTGATAAGATGATGATGGAGGTGACAGAGTAGAAATGTAATAGAAAGGTCAAGTGTTCCTGTCCTGAGACTTAGAGATGTTTTTGAGTGTGAGCAACCCTTCCATTAAGACCCTAATCTAGACATACTGCACTGTTATCTTTACATGGTTAGAACACTAAACCTCAATGAGAAAGGTAATTTCAGAGTCCACTTACAAGACTGGGATCCATTGATTTACCACCCTCTATTCTAGAACAATAATTTATTGAATCACCTGGTAGTTGAATACGAAGTCAACTTCTTAGATGCTACTCAACACACACAGAATAATTTACTGTCCAGGTTCTGTTGATTGGAGAAAAAAATTGATTTACAAATTTGAAATACCATGCCAAACCAGCAGTCAAACTTGAATGAAATGTTAGTTCAGGAGAAACTTCCCGTAATTTTGTTTCATCAATAAGCCATGTATATCCAAGGCATATATTTGCATATGGTTAAAATGTGCTAGCATAGATTCAAAATATCATATCTTTATTTAACTACTGCCTCTTTTAAATAATTAGGACATAAAACAGTCTAACATTGTAATTTAAATTGCAAATAGAAAAACACAGAGGACCTATTTATCTGAATCTGTATTGTCTTAAACATCAGTGCTGGTAACAGTGCTTTTCATTTAACAATACTTTTTCCTATCATATAAATAATACATTAGGATATAAAACTGCCCACCTGTGCTGTACATGGTTATTATTCATTATGTTGTCCTTGGGAGGTCTGGTTCCTAAGTATTTATTGGTATGAACTCATCAAGTTGTTTTAATCCTTAAGGAGTATGTTGAAATCTTAATTCTGTTCTTTTGAGACTCAGCGAACCCTAGAATTAATGTGGTAGCCAAAATAGGGGTAAGTTTAAACCACAATTCTTTGGCACAGGATCAATGGATCTGTTCCACTGTAAACAAAGGTTGGTTTAGTCAAATCAGCCATCTGTCTCTGATGAATTTAAACAGTGATGTGACATATTTCAGTACTGTAACAAGCTTTTGCTTATTTTTAATTTGTTTTTTTTTTAGAGAGAAGGTATCAATGGGATAATAGGTCCCAGGTTTCTTCTTGAGAGTAATTCTTGAATTGCATGGTGGCATCCCTTTTCCATGTCAGCAGCTGGTGCAATTTGTTACACTTACATGTTTGAAGAAACTTCCATTTCTAGATTCTGCTGTCCTTAAATTATTTCAGTCACTTGACTTCTTTTCAGTCTTTTTTCTTTGTGGATTAACCGATTAAGTCTGACATTCTTCCGTAGTGGTCTATAAGCTTTTCATTACATGCTTAGGTTTAGTGCCATAGAATAAATAGCAAGAGCTAGAAGGTGTCTACTTATTTTGCTCAGTGACTAACTTTGGGGCAAGATCATATATTTAGAGAAATTAGACTACTGAAGTACCATGATGGCCAACCTATAGGGAATATCAGACTGAGCTGTCAGTATTGTTGGTGATTTAAAGAAAAACCTTTTACTTCCTATAAAAAAAGTTATTAGTAGTTCTCACTTGTCTACTGGAAGATTTTCACTTTGTTACAAGCTTTCAATTATGTCTCACAATGGTATGAATATATTCTGCTATTTATTCTACTCCAGTGTTTGAACTGGTGTGATCATTGACTTGTGGGATCAGTCAACGGAGTACTTGTGAACTCTCATTCTAAGTAATAGAACACTTGGAAACTCTCACCTGTTCTAGCAACATGAGACTCACAAGAACCTTCATACTTCACAGTAGGCATATGTAAGACAATTATTACTTTGTGTGTCTGATGTTTATATTATATGTGTACACCTAACACCCAAGGTTACAGATGTGCTCTAAAAGATTGGACTGCCTGCTGGAGGGGAAGCTTATGTCTTAGCTCTTTTGGGGCTACTTTGACAAAATATGAAAGATTGGGTGTATTTAAAACAATAGAAATTTATTTTCACAGTTGTGGAGGCTGGGAAGTAAAGATCTATGTGCCTGCAGATTTTGGTCTGGTGAAGGTGACTTTCTGGTTTATAAATGGCTGCCTTTGGCTGTGTCCTCACAAAAGGGGCAAGGGAACTCTTTGGGTGTCTTTTATCAGAACACTAAACTCATTTATGGGACCTACCCCCTCGTGACTTAATCACCTCCCAAAGGCCTCACCTCCAAATACTGTACATTGGGAATTAGGTTTCAACAAACGAGTTTGGGAGGGGTTGGGGAAACACATTTAGTCTGTAGCAATATTTAAGTCTGTTTTTTGTAATGCATTTGTCCGTATTTCACTCGGTAGTTTCCATTCGTTTGACCGTGGTTTTTTGTTTGTTTGTTTGTTTGTTGTAGATTAAATTATAGGCCCTAATTCGTCACCCTCTCCTATGTTGTCTGGTTCATGGCCCTGGGATGATTAAGGCAGAGGAATATTTTCTCTTGAGTTGTGGTGGCCAGATAGTGGAGATAGAGCTCTGAATTAGTTTGCATATGAAAGGCATGCTTCTGGCTGAGCCTTTGCTGTCTCTAAGAAATGGCTAGTCCAGGGAGGGTCATTCTCTCTCCAGCCAGAAAGATTTTTAAAGATGTGAAAATATAATATATATAGAGAAAAAAGAACACACACACACACACACACACACGATATGCTAGTTGTCAAATCTTCAGAAATAAGAAGGTCTAGTTTTAGCATATCCTGTTACATGAAAGAAATTGTGTAAGTGATATAAATGGAATTTATCTGACTTTTTAAATTTTTTTCATTTTGCTTGACAGAGCTTAAAATATAGGCTGAATCAATAACCAACACTGGCAATTCTGATGATGACCAATCGATTCTGAAGAAACAAAACTGAAAAACATGTTGTCATATTAATATGGTTTTCTGGCACGTAACTTTTCATAACGGCATTTCTAATTTGCAGACACAATCTGTGTTTCCCTAGGCCTTTCCCCGAGTGGCATTCACAAAGGGCTTCAATACTGAGCAGATAAGAGCAGCAACATTGTTTTCTTGAGCTTTCTCCAGAGTCATCTGCGAGACATCCAGGCCCTTCAGTTTCTCTGCAGATAGTTCGGGAGTTCCTGGGGAGATTCTGCATTACGTGCTTCAGTGCCATCCTCTAATCTCTCATATGTTGTCTGACATTTTCTGCTTTTCCTGCTGTTGGTGCCCAGTACATTCTCTAAAAGTCCACAGACCTGGTTCACAGACCCAGGGTCCTCACCAAGACAACCTGTGCCCAGGAAGCGGCTGTATTGGTTCTTGCCAAAGCTGTCGAACCCAAAGCCAGCCCTTTTCATTGTTACTTGCTTTTTTATTAAAGCCACCAGCCTCCCAGTTACCCGCACCTGCACTTTGGGATTTATGTGTGAATTCATGAAGGGTGGACTATAGATCAATCACAGCGATGGGATGTTTTCCTAGTTTAGAGCACTCCGAACTCGTCAGCACTATCTCACTGCCCTTGAACTTCTTTGGAGCCTCACATCTCACCCACATGGAATATTTTCCCAATTTTCTCAGTTCTGTGATGCTCCCTGGGCATATTCCCACCCATTTGATTATTATGGTGTAAGATTTAGTCTGCTTAAACTAGGACCTCCTGTGAAATACAAAGAATATCTCCCAGTGATTGAGATATTTGACACCTTTAGCTGTATATACTGTGATTAATGCAATGTCAAATGGTACTCTTTGCCTTTGGTCTTTACTAATTGAAGAATAGAATAATAATTACTATTATTTAACAAATAGATATTTTGGACTGATTATGCATCATGTCTTGCTGAACTTTGGAACTAATAAAATGATCAATAACACATGATTTATTCTTCTGAATATGTATACTGTCTACTAAGGGCACATGTACAAAGGAAACATATTTATTTAAAATATATGGACGTGATAGGATGGATATCAGGGCATAGGCAGTGTAATGAGGTCATAATTCTCCAAGTTTCAAATTAGACCCCAGCCATGAAAGTATGTGCTGTTTTCATTTACATGCCAGATGCCCAATTGCTTTAAGTATCCTTCCTGTGTTTGTGAAGGTGGAAAAGATGGGTAGACAGACACACACTCTTCTATTCCCTTGATCCTCCAAGCATCTGACCTAGTCAGACAGACACACACTCTTCTATTCCCTTGATCCTCCAAGCATCTGACCTAGTCCTAGATGGATTTATATAAACCATTTGCTCCAAATATGTCTGTAGGTTGGATATTGATCAAACCAATAACTCCCAGCATATGTATTAAGAATCAACTAATGGATCTTCTGCAGTGTTTAATATTGTGGGAATGGAGGAGAATTTTGTGGGAGGGAAGATTAGGATTAGGATTTATCCATGACCTGTGTTCAGAGTCTGTAATCTGATTGGTACATGTCTCAGCGACTAGTTCCCTTTCTCTCAACATAGTAAAGTAAATTGATTTTCCTTTGAAGAATTCTGCTTCCATTCTAAGCCTGGGTTATGGGAAAACTTGAAGCTACCTCTGACTTGGTAGACCTGTCTCTGATCTCAGTGATTGACTTAGGGATGTACATGTGACCTAAATTAGAACAAGGGAGAAATAATTCCAGGATTTGTGTGGAGGCTGTCAAAAAAAGGTGCAAAATTCTGCTATGGGGACTGTGATATGGGAGTTGGGGACATAGAGCTAATGCAGCCACTTTGCTACCATGAGGAAGGGCATGATGTTGTTTAAGCAGCCACAGTATGAAGGTTCAGATATAACTTATTCTCTGAAAGATAAAACAGGGAAGTTCTGAAATCAGATCCTTGATAACATTGCTTGAGCCACTGGATAAAACCTCAGACCAAATCAAATCAAAACTAAATCTGGATTTTAATTTGAGCCAGTGAATTCCCTGAGTAAAATGAGTTTGGATTGGTTCTACTTTATTTGCAACGTAAAAAGTCTTAACTGACATAAAGAAAATATATTCAGAGGTATAAATAGTAGGGGAAGGCTCAATATCAGGAAAGGAGAAGAAGAAAGCACCCTGGCAAGCACAGATTAATTTTAATGGGGAGGTGCAGGGAGACAAGTATGATCTGGTGGAAGCGTACTAAAGCAGATTTTCCCTGTCAGTTCCTGGAAACATAGGACTGGAGTAGGGATGATGGGAGGGCTAGAGAATCGGATTTGTGGGCAACAATGAGAGTGATGCTTAAATTCATTAGAGATGAGCTCACAGAAAATGAACATGGTAAAATGCAGTGGACTTAAAGAAGAAACTTCAGTGCCAAGGCAAACCCGGCGTGTGAGAAGACCATGGAGACCCTAAGAAAGAGGGAAAGAAGACAAGGTCAGGAACTGTCCAGGTTATAAAATCTGAGGGAGGACGTTTTATTTCCTAGTAAAACTGAACATTCATAATGCCAGTTAAAAGGAATAGACCTGGTGCATTTCTTTAAAGCTACAACTATCATGGTAATTGGCTTGGAGGATAAAAACTGGAAAATCGTCTCCACCTTTAAATCAGTGCAGAGGGGTTTGTAGTCAATCCTAAGTATGTAGGGGTCAGAGGCTGCTGTTTGAGGCACAGCTATCGGCTTCTATAGCTCTTTCCCACACACTGTGCACTGTTAGCTTCAAATTAAGTGAAAGGCTTCACAGCCTCAAAGCTGCCAGCTCTCTTCCCCTCCCCCTTGTGCTGCTTATTCCAGAAATGGTGATTTGTATTGAATGACCCTCAAGGTGGTCAATTTTCTACAACATTTATTTTGATCATAGAAATATATGTGTTGGGCTTGTCTTCATCAAATCATTTTCAGGATCTATCTCCCTTGATCTTTCAGACTAGTGAATATGTATGCACACAATTCCCTGAGCCACTTAGGGTATTTAACTTCAAACTTAGAGGGGTTTTACCTAGATGGAGAGAAGTACCACAGATAGGAAACCATTATTTCCTCAATTTCAGAGGCTGAAAGTGTTGTGTTGCCATCAGCATTGGACAGAACTTTACCAACATGTTTTATGTGTAAGGAGGCCTCCCCAGTGACTGAATAAGATGACTAAACTAAGCAATACTGCTTAGTTTAATGCCTTCAAGTAACAACAGAAGATACACTGTGTCCCCACACTGTCGTGAATACTCTCTATGCATTAGATTATTTAATCCTCATAACCATTCTGTGAGGTATATTATAATCCCCTTTTTATAAGCAAGGGATTGAAGCCCAGATAGGTTAAGTCATACACCTCATAATATTGTATTTATCCAGTGCTGGTCTGAAATAGTTCAGATACTTCTCTTATCCTTTTTTTTTTTTTTCTTTAAGATTTGTATTTATTTGACAGAGAGGCAGGCAGAAAGAGAGGAGGAAGCCGGCTTCCTGCTGAGCAGAGAGTCCGATGCAGGGCTAGATCCCAGGACCCTGGGATCATGACCTGAGCCGAAGGCAGAGGCTTAACCTACTGAGCCACCCAGATGCCTCCCCTTTCCCTTCTAATAGGGGTTTCTATTAGTGTTGGCTTTTGAAGGACAATGTAACACATGCACATTTTGTGATTATACATCTTGAATCCTCATTTTGAAAGTGATCACATTTGAAGTTTGCTGAAAGACAGGTACCAAATGCCAAAGAGTGGCATCTTCTGCCTTAAAACTCAGTGTTCATTTCCTGGGCATTTTTTAACCTCCTTTGCAATACTAATTTTATCCTGGAAACTTAATGGCATATGTATTACATGAACTTAATTAACATAATTTGGATAAGGAAGCCTTTAAGGTGAATGCTACAAGAAGTGATTCCCTGTTTTATTTTATCTATCATTCTGACTGCCGCTCTGTCATGTTTGCAAGCAACAGATATTCAAATTAAGGAAAATATGATTCATGTAACATGTACAGAAAATGTATAAATTGTATAATTATGTCATAGTTATACATACCCTATAACTTCCAAGCAACTGTACAATTGTTTTTAATGACAAGATTTCCAAATTAGGGAAGTATCCAGCTGTGACAAGTATAATAACATTTAGTTAGATGAATGTTTAAATTTACTCCTACCCACCAAAAAAGACTGTCCTTCTAAGTGTAGCTCTTGTTGACCATTCACAACATTTTTCATGAAAGAAAAGAAATCAGAAGTTCAGGTTAGGAGTTCAGAATGCTGAAATAGAGGTCTTTGTTGAAGGTTACTAAGAGTGTAGAAATAATAAAAAAGGGGAGTAGCATTTTATGTTTTATATTTATAAAAATATTTTTTATTAATGAAATCTCTGAAAAAGTACAAATAATAAATATTCATGGCAGATTTTCCAAGAAAGGATGGAGTTAACGTGTGTGTCTGATTTGTAGTTTTTTTGGGGATGGTTAGCTGCAAGGGAACTCAGTATGGCTATACAGTGCTAGCTGTGTTTCAGATATAGTTTGTTATCACTGATACGATAGGAGATAATGCTACCTGCCCCTTGCCCAAGATTCTTTCTAAAACTTTTTCATGGAACCCAAAGAGTCTGACCTTAAAATGGATGTTTAGATAGATTATTTTCCTGGCACAGTAGAGAGGGTTGTTTTACAAAATAAAATCTATTGGTAATTCTTCCCTGTCAGGAAGTGCTTCCCCGTTAGATGCAAAAAGAACATTTTATTTTAGACGAGGTAAAATTATAAGAGCATTATTTGATTTGACCAGTTCAGTCTAAAAACTAATGTATTTGAGAGAAACTAAATGTTAACCCAGTTGATCATTTCTATTATAAAGATCATTTAAAAAAAATCTGTAAATGTAACTTTTTAGGCATTTATTTGTTCACTGAATTTTTTTTTAGAGAGTATTTATTTTTCCAGTCTTAGTACTTAAAAATCTGCTGGAAACCTATTAGGCAATGACAAGAGACCATGACTTCTTTCTTTAATTAGAAGATGGGAAGTGCCACGGGTTTCTACAGCCAATGACTGAAGAGCTTCCACATTTTCGACCCTCATCAATATGGTGGTCTGATGGAAGAATACACCATTCTGTAAGCAGCTAGAGTGTGAACACTTAGCAGGGCAGGGATGTGTCTGTTTTGTCCACTACTGCATTCTATATGCTAACCATCATGCTCTGCTTGCAGGAGGCACTAATTAAATATTTTCTTGAATGAAAATACTAGATGGTAGACATGGAATTTAGCAGTGCTGTGTCTTGGTACAAGAGAAAGAATATGAACCCACTTGGGCACAGACAAATGGGGAAAGGCCTGACTTAGTAGCAGTTCTTCTACAAAAAATGTGGTGTTAAGTCTGATGTGCTCCTGCTCTGAAAACAAAAGAAAACAAAAAGTCAGGGATAATCGTGTTCTCTATTATGGCATCCAATGAAAGGATCTTATTTGGTGAGCTTTGTGTTCTCTCATTCATTTTCAGTTCCTGCCTTCTGATTGTTCCTCTTTTCAGTCTTTTAAGGTGCTCAAGTCTCTCCAGAGTTAGAAGTAAAGAACTGTTTGGGCTTTTACCCACTGCTTTGATCTCTTTCCTTTATCTCATGTCCAAATTATGAAGGAGAATCACTGACAGTTGATGTCTTTCATATCTCCTGTCTCATTTCCTCCTTCCTTCTGCCGACTCACTCCACCACCACTGCTCTGCTCAGAATATTTCCATTTCAGCCTGCAGTGTTGGCATTATAAGGGTCAGATACAGAAGGTATTTGTCAGCCATTGTGGATACTACTGGAGTCTTCTGCTCGTGTCTTCTTTCCTGAAATGCTGTTCTCTTGCTCACCGAGATCCTCATAGTGCCCTCCTTTCTATCTGCTCCACCCTCCCCTCTCCCCAGCTTTCCCCAAGCTTCTCTCCTGAGTTTTCTGCCTGCAGCGTTTCTCATGTACTTATGCTTCATAGATAATCCTTCCACTCTTAGCGTTTTCAACCCATCCTATGTGCCGATGGCTGCCTTTTCCTTACTTTCACACCTCCTGTCCTTTCTTTCTCTCTTCTTTCTGTCCCTCCTTTGTTCTTTCCATGCATCTATCTATAAAAGTCTTGGTTCATAGACTATAAAGTAGTGGCTGTCTCCTGGTGGGAATCAAGAGGTAGTCTCTACTTTCTTCTTCCTCGTTTTATTCATTTTCTGATATTTTCACAGCGAATATGAATAACCGTTTTAATCAGAAGGAAAAACTAAAATTACTTCTAATTAGAAACAAACAGAAAAGGGAATCTGCTCAAGAATGAATGCTTTCCTTGACTCACCAGGAATCACCTCGCACACTTAACCCTAACTCTCTGTGTTAAACAAAAGGAAGAATGTGTGGGTTCCACATTGTAATCATCTTTGTAGATTGTTCGGTGCAATGTTTAGGGTTTAGCAAATATTCGGTGAACGTTTTTGAAGTATGACAACTCATTGCATGCTGCACAATTAAAATAACATTAAAATCTTGAAGACATGGGTGAAAACCCAAAGCAGGCAGGATGTGGGCCAATATCCTGGAGAAGAGAGACCACCATGGTGATCCTAATAATCATTCTACTTTTCCCTCACAGAATCTGTCAGTATTCAGCAAGGAGGAGAGAGACCTAGGAGCAAGCCCAGCTAGAGGCTTGTAACAGATTTGGGCACTAGATAGAGAATTTAGCATTCTGGGCTACTGGGTAGATCAGGACTTGACACAAGGAAGAGATCTCTGAGACGGGAACTACAAATGAGGAATGTGGTTTCCTCTGAAAGCATTTGCCAGCTTTTAGGCTACATATGTGTAGAGTGAAGTTCCTAGAAATCAAGGAGGAATCTTTCCCAGGAGACCAGAGAGCTTCATAGAGATAGCAACCTGGTGGTCTTGGGGAGAGAACAGTTAGAAGTTAGGGCTGATGAAAGTGGAGTGGCCCTTGTAAATTCCACAGGCTTACTGTCTTGATCCCAGAAGTACTATGACCTACGAATGAGGACAAACTGGAGAAAAGGTCAACCCTAACAAAACCCCAAATCCACATCTGCCTTTTAGAATAAAATTCTCTATGGAAATCACATCAACCAGAGCCTTTACAATATTTTATATATAATATCTACTAGTCATTTAAAATGGCCTGGCATATGCAAAAACAAGTCCAAATTACTGAAAATGAAAACAAATGTCTATATACAGAGACCTGGAGGATGATTCAGATATTGGAGATATGATAATATAGGAGGCTCTAAGGCACTATGATCAATAGTTTTTAAGAAAATAAAGGGGGAAAAATGTGACTTTTCCCAGAGTCCCAGAATCCAAAAGATGTAGTTAGTGAGAAGTAAAGATTTGGTGGTTGGGTTAATAGCAGATTTGACATAGTAGAAGAGGAGATTGGTGAACTGGAAGATAAATGATTTAAAATATCTACCTATCAATAAATGGTGCTGGGAAAACTGGACAGCTATATGTAGAAGAATGAAACTCGACCATTCTCTTACACCATACACAAAGATAAACTCAAAATGGATAAAAGACCTCAATGTGAGACAGGAATCCATCAGAATCCTAGAGGAGAACGTAGGCAGTAATCTCTTCGATATCAGCCACAGCAACTTCTTTCAAGATATGTCTCCAAAGGCAAAGGAAACAAAAGTGAAAATAAACTTTTGGGACTTCATCAAAATCAAAAGCTTCTGCACAGCAAAGGAAACAGTCAAAAAAACAAAGAGGCAACCCACGGAATGGGAGAAGATATTTGCAAATGACAGTACAGACAAAAGGTTGATATCCAGGATCTATAATGAACTCCTCAAACTCAACTCACATGAAACAGGCAAACATATCAAAAAATGGGAAGAAGATATGAACAGACACTTCTCCAATCAAGACAATACAAATGGCTATCAGACACATGAAAAAATGTTCATCATTATTAGCCCTCAGGGAGATTGAAATTAAAACCACATTGAGATATCACCTTACACCAGATAGAATGGCCAAAATTAACAAAACAGGAAACAACATGAGTTGGAGGGGATGTGGAGAAAGGGGAACCCTCTTACACTGTTGGTGGGAATGCAAGTTGGTACAGGCTCTTTGGAGAACAGTGTGGAGATTCCTCAAGAAATTAAAAATAGAACTTCCCTATGACCCTGCAATTGTACTCCTGGGTATTTATCCCAAAGATACAAATGTCCTGAAAAGAAGGGCCATCTGTACCCCAATGTTTATAGCAGCAATGGCTACGGTCACCAAACTATGGAAAGAACCAAAATGCCCTTCAACGGACGAATGGATAAGGAAGATGTCGTCCATATACACTATGGAGTATTATACCTCCATCAGAAAGGATGAATACCCAACTTTTGTAGCAACATGGACGGGACTGGAAGAGATTATGCTGAGTGAAATAAGTCAAGCAGAGAGAGTCAGTTATCATATGGTTTCACTTATTTGTGGAGCATAACAAATATCATGGAGGACAAGGGGTGTTAGAGAGGAGAAGGGAGTTGGGGTAAATATTGGAAGGGGAGGTGAATCACCTGAGACTATGGACTCTGAAAAACAATCTGAGGGGATTAAAGTGGCAGGGGCGTGGGAGGTTGGGATAACAGGTGGTGGGTATTAGAGAGGGCATGGATTGCATGGAGCACTGGGTGTGGTGAAAAAATAATGAATACTGGTTTTCTGAAAATAAATAAATTGGGGGGGGGGAAGGGATATCCCAGCTATCTTAATAGCTTGCTAAAAAGGGCAGAAGGACCTTGGTGATGGCAAAGCCTCTGGTATCCTGTCTCTTATAGGTCCTCTTTAGCATATGAAAGTTCTATTGAAACCTCCCTTTTCCTTAATTCCCCCACCCTCATGGTACATAACCTGCCACGCCTCACAACCCAGGGCAGCAGCTCTTCCTGCCCACAGGTCCTGTCCCCATGCTTTAATAAACCACCATTTTGCACGGAAAACAAACAAACAAACAAACAACCTACCTAAAATCCCAGAGGGGGAAATGAGGAAGAATATTAAAAGAATATGTGATATATGATGAAACTGGAAGTTTATGAGTTACCAAGTAAATGGCCAAGAAAGAATTCTTGAGTTGCTTTTGGTGCAAAAAGTGATTTTATTATAGCATGGGGACAGGGCCCATAGGCAGAGGAGCTAACAGGGTTTGTGCAGAGTGAGTGATTATACACTTTTTAATTAGCAGGGGTTAGGGATAGTTTTAGTCTCTAAGGAATTTGGAAGCAAAGTTTTCAGGACCTTGAGAGGCTGACTGCTGTTAAGATAAGGTTACTTTTAGTCTTTAATAAAACATAAACATTAAGGCATTAAGGCAGCCAGTGAGTTCCTTGAGGAAGGTCACACTTTGTATGTTTCAGGTATCCATCAGTGGGCTGAAGCTGTAAGGAGATTTAATTTAAGCTACATTTCTCTTGCCTTTGTTTCCCTCATCAGTGTGTGCCTAGCATACATATAATTGAGGGTTCTAGGAAGTGAAGAGCAATAGAGACAGAATCAATGAAAATCTTCAAAAACTGGCGATTAAGACACAGATCCAAAAATCCTCAGACTCCAAGGAGGTAAATATAATGAAAAACCACATCTAAGTGAATTATTGTAGAACTGCAAACAAAGAAGAGAACTTCTTAAAAGCAGTGAAACTATGTTTTAATTGTGTTCATTTTTGAGTTCCACATTTATAGAAGGTGATTGAAAAACTAGAGTGTATCCAGGGCCACGTGGATATGGAAAATGTCTGGAAATCATGAAAGACTTAGAGACTGGCTCTGGAGACCAAAAAGTAATAAAAAGGTGAGGGAGGTCGGAATGTTAAACCAGAAAGGAGTAAGAGAGACAATTTTGGTAGTCTTAAAAAATTTGCAGTGTTGTCAGAATGAAAGGGCAATTTACTAGGTCATTGTTATCCAAGGGACAGAGGTAGAATACAAGTTGAAATGAAGGGGTTTGTGGGGTGCCTGGGTGGCTCAGTTAGTTAAACGTCTGCCTTAGGCTCAGGTCATTATCTCAGGCTCCTGGGATCACCCACGTTGGGCTCCCCACTCAGAGGGGAGTCTGCTTCTCCCTCTCTCTCTGCCCCTCCTTGCCCCTTCACTCATGCTCTCTCTCAAATAAATAAATAAAACCTTAAAAAAAAAAAAAGCAGTCTGTGACTCAACAGAGGAGAGTAATAAATAGATCTAAATGACAATGTAACAGTGAACTCCCACTCATTGAGATTTTTAAACTGAGGTTTAGATGACCAAACTTCAGAGAGGAAGAAGGTTTTCTTGTTTTGTTTTTAGATTTTATTTATCTATTTGACAGAGAGAGTAGGCAGAGAGGCAAGCAGAGACAAGGTGGGCGGGGGGAAGCAGGTTCCCTGCCAAGCAGAGCGCCTGATGGGGGGGGGGCTCCATCCCTGGACCTGAGATTAGGGCCCTTAAGCCACTGAGCCACCCAGGCACCCCAGAAGAAGGTATTCTTAAATTGAGTGTGAGTTTAATGAGCTCTTCTGTAAGACTCTTTGTAACGCCAAAGTTAAATAATTCTGTAATGTGCATTCCAGTGAGTGATGGTTGTGTTTTCCTGACTGCGACTGATTTAAGAAGCTGTTTATTTAATCATTAACTCAGCAAATATTATTGCATACCCACTTCATGTAAGGTCCCATCACAGACAGGGGAGCTACCAAGAGACATAAGACACGGTTCCTGGCATCATTTAGATCGTGCACTTGAAAAAAGCCAGTTCTGGAGAGTTTATAACTTATTCAGGTCACTATAATATAACTTAGTACAAGGGAAGACAGGACATATATTATTAAAATGGAGCTGAATAGTGTAAAAGAATAATTCATCTCCACTAAATGGGTATTTTATTCCTTTTTACAGAGGCGATTACATGCTGTTTGTCAAATTGAACACAACTGCTATAAATATAACCCTTTTCAGGGCACCAGATGATCTTAGCATACTATTGCCTCAGTGTTCTAGAAGGCATGCTTGGAGCCTCAGCGGCGTTGAAGCATCTGTATGTCTTCAACAATCCCTAGTTTCTGTGTCAGCTGTTAACGTAACCAATTCTGTCATGGAGTGATCAAATGTGTCCTTATGTAATGGCAGAAGAAAGAGTTATTAATAGTAATTTTTAAATGCACTTTCTGTGCCATTAAATCAAGACACTGCAATTATTTTCTACCCCAAATATTTTCTCCTAAATCTAATGGGATTGAGGATCTTTGATCCTATCATTTTAATAACCCAGGCTGAGGTTGGTTTATACTGTAGTCTGAAAGTAGAACAAGGCGTATCTTTAAAAACTTACTTTTCATGTCAAGTTGCTGTTTTTAAAACTATCTTCGTAGTAGACAATATATTTTACATTTTAAGAGCACCTTTTTAACTGGAGGGGGAAAAAAAGGTTGAAATACCACTTGCTTTGGGTGTTTTTTATCTGTCCTTGATTTGCCCTCAAGCATTACTGAAAAATATTGCCAGTTCCACTGCCTGAAGATTGTTTTCTGGGGAAAATAAATGTTTCAACTGTGACATTGTGTTCTCATTTGATACACCTTTCAACTTGTAAGCTGCTGAAGGAAAAGATAGGGATATTTTGTTTCAGTCACAAACTAAGGCAAAGGCAGCCTCCAAAATGATGGATAGCAAAATAAAAATGGAGATGTCCCTTCGTTGGGATCATGTGCTGAAGACTTAATGAACCTATGTGTGGTCCAGCTACATGCCTGTGTGTGGGAGGTACCTGAGCTGGGAATTCCTGTGGGATGGGGTGTCTGGAAATCAAAGCCAAGGGCCCTTGTCTTTCCCTTCTCTCTGAATGGGCCTTTCCTATAGTTCATGTGAACTTGACTTCAGAGAATCTGACAATTCTGTGGACTGATTACAGAGGTAACCCCTGTGTGTTCCCATTTAATCTCTATCAACTCTGTTTTCTGCTGCAAATAGGAGAATATACTAACAAGTATACTAACCTAAGGGGCCTTCTCTAATACTTCAAATATTTAAAAAATTAATAGCTAATAATTTAGGGTCAGTATCAATGAAATTATATTCAACCATTCCTGTTCACGTAAACCCCTACTGTATGCCCAAAACTATTTTTTTGATTCTGATTAATGTAGGTTTTACATTAATAAGATTATGTACTTATGTACTTACTTTGTCATTTGAAAATGAGCAAAATAAATGGACTTGATTGTATTTTCATCTTTTTTTTTGGTCCTCCATGGCCTTTGCTTAATTGGCATGCCCAGATAGGGAGGATGGGCTGTTGCCTATTTCAGAAGTCTGTTGGTAGTGTTTGATAACTATATAAATGTACACAACAATACTGATGAGCCAATGAAATTAAGCTTTTCAAAGGGCAGCTTTAATTTGTTGATTTGGAGCTTGAAAATGTGGGTTATTTTGTGATTGAATAACATTCTTGAATGTTTAATGCATGGCTCCATTTACCTTGATTAGCTCAGCAATTCGCTACACATTATTTCCAAAGATGCTAATCAATTTTAAATCAAAATAGATTGAATTGCCTCTGAAATTGTGAAGATTGCCCAAAAGTGTCAGTCTCTTTGGGAAATTGAAATTCTGGCATCTTAATGAATACAACCTAGTTATGGAAGTACTGTATAAGAATAATGGGTTTTTGAAATACTATAAACCAGGGATAAATTTCTGAACATAATAGTTACAATAAGTATCGATTTTATCTCCCTTGGAGGAGGTATCTGTGGCATTATTGTAGATCTTACACCTTCTAATTGATAAAATACGAAATTTAGAATTACCATCTCACTAATTATTTGTTACCTCATTCACTTCTTCTGAACTGTCTGAACTTTATGATTTTAAAGATTATCCCTGATTAAATGTCAGGGACATTGCTCAAAATTACACATTTAAAATTAAAACAGAAAGAAAAGACAATTTCTTTAGTGAACATATCCAACTGAATATAGCATTTCTAGTTACATTTAATTGTGTTTACACACACATATTTATTTATATGTACACATATAACACAAATATTAACATATTTGGGGTATTCAAATATGGGAAGACAACATTGTGCTTTTTATTAACCTATTTAACATATTAAATGCAAGCATTTATACCATAAAAGAAAATCATTTGCTTCTCTGTAGAAAGAAATGGAAATGCAGAGTCTTCTGACCATGAGTTTATTTTTATTCAGAACAGTATTTAGGATAAGAAGGGAATGGAAAGGAGGAATCTGTTCCCACTGAAGATTTATTCAGGGTCTAAGATATTAAGAAGTGGAAGGAGAGGTTTATCAATACTTTTTCAGATTTTATTTTATTTTTTAAAAAATATTTAATTTATTTATTTGACACAGAGAGAGAGAGAGATCACAAGTAGGGAGAGAGGCAGATGGTGAGAGAGGGGGAAGCAGGCTCCTTGCTGAGCAGAGAGCCCGATGCTGGGCTCCATCCCAAGACCCCTGGGATCATGACCTGAGCTGAAGGCAGGGGCTTTAACCCACTGAGCCACCCAGGCACCCCTCAGATTTTATTTTTAAGTAATCACCCAGTGTGGGGCTCAAACCCACAACCATGAGATCAGTAGTCATATACTCGTCTGACTGAGCCAGCTAGGCACCCCTTGATTTTCTTAAATATGAAGGTATTCTGAGAATGGTTGTAGCATTTTGGAGTGTATAAGATCCCCTTCCAATCGTGAGCTCCCCTCATTACTGTCTTTGCTGCTTTAGTCAAATTATCAGAATCTTTAAGCCTCATTTTTCTTACCTATAAAGACTAATCACAGTGCTAGTGTGTGTGTGTGTGTGTGTGTGTGTGTGTGTGTGTGTGTGTGAGGTTTTTCTATTTTTTGCAAGAGAGACTGTAGTGACAAGATCAAGATTTACTGCAGTATGTGTAAAGAACTTAGCACTGTAACTGGTAACTGTTCTTCTTATAAGTGCTGTGAATGCATGAATGATGAGTCAGGGAACTTTGCAAAGTAGAGCGAGTAAGGCAGAAAAGATAACGTGTGTGAGCTTCCAAGAAATAATTCTCCAAATCCAGTTTCTATTGTCTCATCCAATAATTGAATATTAAGAATAACAGTCATTGAACCAATCATTAAGATATTCTGGAAGGTGGAAGCAAGTCTTTTCATGAGAAGATTAAAACTAGATTTGAGGGAAGTGGGAAATCAATTTTAGTTTCTGTGTATGTGTGTTTGCAGAGTGGAAGTTTATTAATTATTATATCCATGGCAGGTTATCCTATTCTTGAATTTAAGTCAACGACAAACTATCAATGCTTTTCAATAAACATTAGAAAAGAAATAAAATTCTGATGTGAATTAAAATTCATTCTGTTTTAAAATTGTTTTACAAATTATTTTTCCTCACTTCTGGATGACACAATTCCTATACTTCAGGAATGGTTGATCCTTTAATTTGGACTCATCTTTAATTTGAAGAAAATTTATTTGTGCCTTTCATGTAATGAGTCCAATAGTTCGGAATCATATTTGAAGGAATGGTCACTGATTCCTTCAGTGTTCTGAAGTATACATTCATTTCCAATGTGTCAAGCGGTTAATTTAAAGCACTTATTGATTCTTGATTTTTGCTTGGCTGTGAGCTCATTTATTTTAATGGAGTTGTTAATAAAATGTCAACTTTCTCCTGTTCTGTGTTCTGTATCTATTTTCTGACTACACTTACTTGTGATCTGTCATAGAGAAAAATGATTAATACAATTTCTCAGGGCTTGCAAACTACTTGCACTTTAATGTCCATCTTATAGATGTTTACATTACAAAGTTCACATGGGTTCATAATATGCAGTTTTACTTATCATTGACATCAGCCTCTTCCGGGAAATTAATCCCATGAGTTGCCTCCAGTATGCTAATAGCCAATATGGTTTTGGACAATTATTTTCAGTGCTTTAAGATTTTAGATTGACTGATTGATTTTCAGATATCCTTGGGTGCATTGTGTTTGGCAGGTTTCTGGAAGGGCAAACTTACTGAGTCCAAAACTTACATAACTTAAAAAAAGAAAGGAAAACATCATTAAAGAGAGAATAGTCCTCAGCGAATCCTTAAAGAATTCTTAGTGCTGAGAATAAGTGAAATAGGGTGATTTATTGGAGTGGTGCCTCACAAGGAGGTTGGCTTACCTGTCGGCCCTTCATAGATCTTGAATCAGCTTATCTACAAAGCCAAGTGCATAAACATGGACGTACCTTTTGCCAAATCAGAAACAAATTTTTTTAAAAAATTATTAGTTCTGGTATAGTTCTCTTTGTTCTCAAGCAGTGAGCTCAACTGGTTTAGTATCTGGTTTCATAGAGAGAGAGAGAGTTTATTATCAACAAGAGTCATGACCTTCCAACTTAAAGCAGTGTTTTACCTGGAATAAATATTAGAGAGATAGGGCGGGAAACTATTGGACTTTTTTATTGGTTTAATTCCAGAAAAGAGGAAAAAAATAATTCTTACTGAGTTGGAAATAATTTTCTCACAAACATTATAGCTATTTAGATACCCAAATGTAAGAATGCCTATGTATGGTATAAATTCATAATTTGTTTCTAGCTGATAGGCTGACTCTAGAAGGCCCGGTGAAAGGGCTTTAGAAAGTAATCAGAAGGAGTAATGAGAGATACAATATCTCCTCTGGTCTTCTGACAAGAAAGGAAGTTAAAAAAGTCAAATGAAATCTTGGGAGAACTTAACCTTTGCCATTCCTGTACTGTTATAACCCATTTTATTCAAAGAAAAAAATCAACTATTTCAATTAGCATTATATATAAATTCAAATTCTTTCTCTTAAGATGGAATTTAATTGTTCAGAATTGTTCATATGTCATACATAAAGTTGCAATTTAGAAGAATTGTACGAGAAAACGAAACAGGTGGCCTAAGGCATGTATATCTACCATTCGATGAAAACCTGTGGAAAAGACTGAATCAAAAAAACGAAATCAGCTCCTTAAATTAGAATGTAGCCATGTGTGAAATGCAAAATAGGTTAAGAACTAAAAATAAAATTGAATAAAATGTTTTTTTTTTCACTTGAAGGAATTTTAAAACTACTATAGTAATCATGTTCTATGTTTTTGAACATTCTACATAAAACAGAAATGAATATTCTGTAAGATACTCACCAGTGCTTGCTAAAATAGGAAGCAAAATAGCACTAAAACATTTGGTTGGGTCTAATAGCAAGGATTTCAATTAAAAAAGGACATGTGGCCGCCAGAACAAGCCGCAGAAAGTGTAAACAGTAAAAACGGTGATGGCTGAGCAGTTAGTTTTGTGTGTCTCCTAAATGTGTGTTTGACAAGCTTCCCATGTCACCAGACCTTACATAAAGCAGATTGCTGCTGTAGGTGGCTCAGTGGTTTTAAGTAACTATTTGTCAAATTCCTGTAAGTGTTTTTAACGTGTTCTGTGTCTTTCTTTCTTTCTTTTTTTAAAAGAAACCTTCTCTGTAGGGATATCAAATGTTACAGAATATTAGATAGGAAAAGCATATAGAGTGTTGTAAAATAACAATTATGTTTTCCTGGCAAATACACTATTGCAAATTATGTACACATTCCTATCCATTTTAAGGTGTAATGTGTAGATCAATAATGGAAAGTCCAAAAAGTCATAAAATAGTGTTTTGTTTTGTACTAAACAATTATTTAGTGTCAGGTAAAAATTTATACCAATTTTTATACCTATATAAACATACATCTATGCATATATATAAAATTTCAGCAGGTCTTTTCTCCAGAAATCATTAGGTAGATATGTTACAAAATCGTTACTATTGTTTTCCTCTTGTTCAAAGGAAATTTGCCAAATCTTTTTTACCTTATCATCTGTAAAGATTGTTGACCTTACCATCACCTGCACTTCCCCACCCCAACAAATTTGATATGTTTTTGTGGGTAGAATATTCTGCTTCTAGAATTCTGGAATACCATCTGTCAGTTGCTGGGGAAGAATTATTTCTTTGATCGAGAATTATTTCTTGATAATATATATATGTATGTTCACTTGTATCAGCATAACAGTATTTCCTCACTGTTTACTGGTCTAACCACCTGTAAAGTCATGCTCTCCTTAGCTCATCTATATAATTCCCCTTCCCTCCAATACACATAACCACTCTTCTTACACACACAAGTGTGCATACATATATTCCTTCTCATCATGGTCATTTATACCTTAATTTTCCATACTGTTGGATTTCAAAGGTAATAATAATAAAAAAAAAAAGAAAGAAAAACAAAAAAAATGAGGAAATTTAAGACACACATTACATTGGAGTTGTTTTTTTTTTTAGATTTATTTATTTATTTTGGGAGAGAAAGAGAAAGAGCTCGAGGGTGAGTGGGGATGGAGAGGGAAAGAGGGAGAGGTAGAGAGAGAACTCAAGCAGACTCTGTGTGAGTGTGAGCCCCACCTTGGGCTCAGTCTAATGACCTGGAGATCACAACATGAGCCAAAACCAAGAGTCAGATGCTGAACTGACTATGCTACCCAGGTACCTTGAGATGTTTTTTCTTTATATCAAAATATTCCAGTTTTCTGGTTAGGAAGTAATATTCCATAAGATCGTAAATAGGGGATTGATGAACTCATAAAATAGGTTATTAGGCATTTTGTAATTTTTATGCATCCAAATTTAAGTTATTCTTCATGATATTTGAATAATATGATGCTACTCAGTGGTTTTATATATAAATGTGTGAGGTAACTGAAGGTCAGGTGTCTATGTACTACTTGAGTTCACTGAGCTGATTTGCATGGCAGAATCTAAATTAGAATTCATTATCTCTGTCTGTCTGTAATGGTCTAATTTTATACTGAATCATCTAACATAATATTTTGCATGTGATACCAGTTTAACATATATGTGATTTTTTAATTTTCTCTCTGACTTGTACGTTACTTTTTAAAAATGAAGTTAAGCAAAGTTAATATTTTTGGAAGTTATAACCTAGCTTCTAAATATTTTACTGTAAATATTCTGCTTTCTTCTCCCTTCTTGTATTCTTGGGATAAGTGTACACATAGTGGCACACTAACATCGGCGCATTAACTTTTGCTGAAGGATATATTTTGACATCATAATTTCCCTTCAGAGTTCTAGGGTGTTTTAAGCTTGACTTGTCTCGATTTTAGTCATTGAAAGACTCCCACTTGCAGTCAGAGCTAAACTGTAAAAGTCAGGTGTAAGCATTTTTGGCAAGCATGGTTTTTTCCCCCATGTATTTGTGAAAAAAATTCAGTTTAAGATGCCTTTTATCTGACTGTCATTTTCCGTCTAAAAGGAGGATAAATAGTCATATGTGAAGACATTTGTTGATGTTTGTAAACTATTTGTTAATATCACAACTACTCTGAGTTTCAATCTGCAATTCCTTCTGATTCAACTTCTGATTGTTTGTCTGATAGATGCATTGCATTAGATAATTATTTTGGTAAATAAAATGTTCAATTTTTGTTCTTCTGTGTAAGAATATGTTTTCTAATAACTTTCTATTTTTGCTCTTGATTTAGGAACATTCCAGTTGCATGTGGTAGGAAACAACACAAATTGGCTTAAATAATAACAAATGATTTTGACTCATGTACCCACAAAATAAGTGATTTTATGGACTTTGACTCAGTTTGATTTAAATGTTCTCAGTGTCATCCAGATTTTGGTTTCATTTCCCGCAATTCGCTAGCTGTGCACACCCTGTATTTTGGCTTAATACCCAGGTCAGCTTCCCACATGGTGGCACAGAGGGTCAGACTTTATAACTTCACACGATGAAGTTCAGAGAAATCTCCCCTGAAAAAGAGAGAGGGAAATTGCTTTTCTCGGAGCCCCAGCAAATGCCTCCTTTATGGTTCATTGGCTTAATAACTATTTCTGAACCAAAGTTTATAGCTCAGAGTATAGAATTTACTACCTGGTTTAAGCAGTGTGGCCTCCTGAACTTGTGACTTCAATGGCTGGAGATAAGGTCAAGGGGAGTTGCCAGTGGAAAGTCTGGGGTTGTTGGTAAGAGAAATGGGGATTAGATATTGAGGAGGTGGCCAACCCAGTTGTCTTCTACAGGTTTATGTACAATACTCCTTGTGAAAAGTAATCATTAATGTGCTAATGGTTTTACAGAGGGAGGATAGGCTTCCAGTACAGGTTTTATTAAGGATTAGTGAATACATAGGGACGCCTGGGTGGCTCAGTCCTTAAGCATCTTGGGCTCAGGTCATGATCCCAGGTCCTGGGATTGAGTCCCACATTGGGCTCCTGCTTGGCGGGAAGCGTGCTTCTCCCTTTCCCACTACTCCTGATTGTATTCCCTCTCTCATTGTCTTTCTCGCTCTCTCTGTCAAATAAATAAATAAAAATCTTAAAAAAAAAAAAAAGAAGTAAGGAATACTTGAATGGAGGCATACTATAGATATAAGCATCCTGTAGAGAATGAGTCTCATTTCCAGTAAACTATACATAAATGCAGTCAGTGCATAAGAAAATGTCCTTAGTCTTTTGAATTGGGGTTGATGATTGAACTAAACTTATTTTTTATTGACTCTAGCAATAAAGGGTCTTTATCTGGATTTCAGGGAATTCTCTTTAAGTTCCTAACAGTGAAATTCAGGCGTCCTCCACTTAGCAATTGATTGTGGTAACAAAATATATTTTGTTATAAATATATTTATATTTTTTATTTATATTTTATATTTTTATATATTTATATTTTATTCCACTCCTTGTAGTGAGCATGTGGTTATTGATTCTGTACTATTTTCAGATGCGAAGACTGAGGTTCAGAAAACTTAGTGAATTTGCCCAGGGTCACAGAGCTATTCAGGTTTGGAAACAGTATTTATACCTATGCAGTCTGTACTCTGAATCAGCTGCATGACTGTCCTTCAAACTTGGTGCACTTTCTCCTTAAAAAAAAAAAATGTGGTACTTGATGATTCATATTTCCAGACTTGCCTGTGATGCTTATTTCTCTCTTCATTGTGCTGAAGCATGCTGTTCTAAGACTTGAAATTAACCCACCCCCCCAAAACAGGAGACTCTCCTACTTATCTTAATCATTTATTGATATTTGGCACCTAATTACTGACTACCCATTCTATTTTTGGTGCGTCTGTGTGGATTACAAGAGAGTTAGAAAGCCATGCCCCGCTGACCTCTGTGCGGATGAAGGCAGCAGACACTTCATTTTCCTGCTTTCTTTCTGCTAAAGGGCCCTCATGTGAAGCTGCCCACCCTCCCCGATCCAATGTGAATTTTATATTGTGATGTGTGCAGGCTGTTCACAAGTGATCCCTGTTAGTGGTGACCAACTTGAGAATCTAGCAGTACTGCTGGAAGTTACTGTGATGATGCTAGTGGCTCCCTCCTCAATAGCAGTCCTGTGGCATTACCTTTCTGTAAAACCAACTACCAAGCCCTGCAACCCAGGTCTAATTCTTTAGATTTCTACACAAGTCTGTGAGCCACCCTAAATTCCTTTTCTTCCTAAGCTCTTCATCATTACTTTCTTTCTTTTTTTTTTTAAGATTTTATTCGTTCATTTGAGAGAGAGAGAGACCGAGAGAGAACAAGCAGGAGGAGAGGCAGAGGGAGAGGGAGAAGCAGACTCCCTGGAGAGCCAAGAACCTGACAAGGGGCCCGATCCCAGGACCTGGAGATCATGACCTGAGCCAAAGGCAGACGCCCAACCATCTGAGCCACCCAAGTGCCCCTTATCATTACTTTCAAACTCTGACTGGCAGTAGCATGTTTTGTACTCCCTGTTCTTTAACTAACCTGTTCATGCAAGAAATTTATAGAAGTAAATACAAAATGAGTGCATTTACCTTTGCATCTATGAAGAGACAAAGTATAGTCAGTCTGTATCTCAGAGATAACCAGACTTAGGTTATATCTAGAGCATTGCATCAGAGGAGATAGGATGAAGCCACTGGTTTCCTGGGGCATCAGAATAACTAGAGAGGTGAGAAAAAAGGAAGAACTTGGGGAGAATTTTTCACACTGTTTTGAGTCCTTGTAATCTCTAGCTTGGCCTGATAAAAGATTTATCTTAAAGTTGCAGAGAAATAAATGGAGAGGAGAGATGAAATAAGGAGAGGGAGACGGAGAACCTTTCGTTGGGACTATTATTCACAGATGATCATTCAATCCTAAGGGAGAATTTACCTTATGCAGGTGAAATTAAGTACCAACTATATGAAATGTGCTGCAAGGCAGGGGATAGAATTTCAAGATATTGTTTAATTCCCAGTACTGGTGTTAATAGGTTTGTGATTTTTGGGGAACATCTCATGAGTTTTCACTGTTGTCATTTACAATACAAAGATCAGAGACATCCATAGCTTCCTTCTTCTCCAATCATCCTGGAAAACTCAGAAGGAACATAGAATTCCAGAAGTTAGTTTTAGCTTGGAAGGGTTTTTTGATCAAATTTTGCTTGCTTTCTAAACCCACTGGAAGCTCACAAACCAAGGCTGCCTTGCACACACCACCTTCCTCAGGCATCTGGGGACATTCCCCATCTGTCTTTTAGACTTTGAGGGAAGAGGCATGTTAAAAGGATGGAGGTGAATGTGTCAGGTGGAGTTTCTTACTCTGTAGGTAGTAATGATAGCAAGTACCCTTCCATCTTTCTGAAAAACAAAATAAAGTGAAAATTTCATAAAAGACTGTTAAGCTGCCCCAGCTGAAGTCAGAACCCCTTATTAATTGTGCTGTTGGTTGCTTTGTTGTCAGTGTCATTGGATTTTACATGGCATTTTAGCCCAATAGGCTGTTTCTATAAAATCAACAAATTTGTTGAGCATTCGCTATATTTCAGATATTACATATTATCTCAGTATATTCCAATAGCATCCAGGTACTTAAAGAGGAAAAACATAATAAATGTATGTTGAATTGATTTGTGAGTTTCTGACTATTTTAATTTGGACAAGCCATATAATATTAATTTTTAAAGCATTAGAAACAGAGGTCAGTTAATTCATAACTGAGGACATAGGGAATGCTAACTTAATGTACTTTTTAGTCCTTTGAATTGAAAACATTCGGCAACTATCACTCATGTATGGTTATTAGCCTTAGGGACAATACATATTAGAGCATACACGCTAGGGAATGTTTACACTGTAATTGATTCTATTACTGATGAAATGCTCATTTACCCATTAATATATTTTAGACCCCTAAATTATCACTCTGTTTCTCTTTGTGGTTAGAAAAGTGATCACTAAAAATACTAAGTAGGAAAGAACATACTATTTCAACATTTTTTATATCAGGAGCCATAAAACAAAAATATTAATTTATCCCGTGAGATTATTATAATAGTTGTTTTAGAATATTTCCTTTCTTGAAAGCTCCATTAGGACATAAACTATACTATTACTGTTTTGTTCACTGCTGTATTGGGTGTATAGAAAGTTCTCTAAAAATATCTGAAGAATTCAGGAGGCTGGTTCTCTTACATAATTTGTTGAATTTCCTACTTTCAATTAGCTAGCACAATCTCTCATCACAGATTTTACTTCAGTAGCACAGCTGTCTACGATACACTGTTTTTGTACAATTCTTACAGTATATTAGATTTGTTTGAAAGATATGTGTATACTAAAGACACTGAATGAATGGATACAACAGGACAAGATAATACAATTCTAACCAAAGTGTACATGAGACATAAATTATCTAACAACTAAGTTTTGTAATATATGATATTATTAAAATTTTCTTTGTGATGACATTTGGCTAATTTTTTATGCTTTTGTATAGAAACAAAGCAGAGTTTCAAAGGTCAGCTCTGAACTGTGATGAGCTTCAGAAAAGAAGGTACGATAACATGGGATGTTTTCTCCCCATTCGTTCATTCAACTCAAAGATGGCGACACCCTCACAGTAAGAGAAAGCCATGGATTTTGAGTGGCTGTACAGGGAGTCTGCTGTATAAGAGACTGACATCAATAATTTCAACATTATGCTGTCATCTCTTAAGAAAATCATTGAACTGTGGATTTAAATTAGCATTTCACAGTTGAAGTACTGTTAACTATGGACCTTGGCATAGACTACAATAGATTTATGATGTCGATAGAACAAGGCATCTCTTCATAAGTCATTCAAATCTTTGGCACTTGAAAGGTTGATACCATTTCAGTAAGTAAAGTGGATAATTTGACTTATGATTTTGTAGTCCTCTAATTTTGGGATCTCTTTGAATCTTTATGAGCAATTTTGAACTATAGCTGGATTGAGATCTTATTAAATGTTTATATCCAGTGAATTACTATTATACCAAAATTTTTAGTGATGTTTCTAATGTAGAAAATTAGGAGAAAAGTTTTTCAAGAAATAAATCTGCAAATCTGCCATTTTTTTCCAAGCCAAGACATAATTCAGTTTTCATTTATTGTTGGAAGTCAAAGTCAGACACAAACAGTAAATATTTTACACTTTAATACTTTTATGTGTCTAAGTATGTTACACGAACTTAAAAAGGAAATATTAGATCAATTGATATACTGTGTTCACTGGGCCGTTTTTAGTAGTTCCAATGGTGTCCCATGAAACAGTAATATATACCAATTCTGTTCTTGGCCAGGATTTTACTACGCTCAGGTTTTATTATTTGTGGGTTTTTGTCCTCATGTACTCAAGATGGCTAGAACAGTTTGGAGTATGTAGGCTTTTCTATTGCTCTCTCTCTTCTGTGTTTGCCATATTCAACAGTTATAAATTTTTAAAAAATCATGGAAACATTTTTATTTTCAGGAAAGTCTATATCATAATAGGTCTGTTGAAACAAGAAAGGGCAAATGAAAACAAAACCAAAACTCTCCTACATGTTAATTGTTTGCACATCAAATAAATAATAAATATTTAAAATATTTAAATATTGTGGTGCTTGGGTGGCTCAGTGGGTTAAGCCTCTGCCTTAGGCTCAGGTCATGATCTCAGGGTCCTGGGCTCTCTGCTCAGTGGGGAACCTGCTTCCCCCTATCTCTCTGCCTGCCTCTCTGCCTACTTGTGATCTCTCTCTCTCTCTGTAAATAAATAAATAAAAACTTAAAAAATAATAAATAATAAATAAATAAAATCCTTTAAAATAAAATTAAATAATTAAATATTTAATAGATTTATTTTAATAGATGATCTCTGTATTATAAATTGTTACATTTTTCCGTAGACATATTTGATACTCACTTTATGGTATGGCCTTTCAAAATTTAGCTTCCTTTTCACCAGTAATGAGATTTCCATTGGGCCACAGTTACAAGTTGGCTTGATTTGTTTTAACTCATTTTAACATGGTTTGTTTACAAAGAGCTTTCTGCCTGTTCAGTACTATTCCAAGGTTTGGAAATATACTAACAAGTAAAACAGAGTCCTTGATTTCATGGAGTTAACATGTATAGGTAGATTGGTAGACACAAATCAAACCAATAAAAGTAAGAAAACTGTAGTTGATGGTGATATCTGCCATAAAGATACTAAGATGGGACAATAGAGTAGAGAGGGACAACTTGTATGGGCAGTCAGCTTTATCTAAGACTGTTTGTACCAAGAAGATAACATCTGAGCTGAGATCCAAACTAAGGGAACAAAGCCCTCACATTCACAGGCAGGAATTCATTGGAGAATACCAGGGACAGAAGGAAGGCATATTTGATGGAAGGTAAAATGTGATGAGGTCAGAAAGGCAGGAGCCAGATAATGTAAAGACTTACGGACAACCACAAGGAGTTTGGAGTTTATTGCAATAACAATGGGGAGTCATTGGAGGGCTTCCCGTTTGTCCTTACATCACTTGGATGACATCAGTCTTCAGTTCCAAAAAGAAAAGTGGGTGAGAGGAATAACTAAAGAAAACAAGATTATTTGAGGCGGTGCTGATTATGTCAGATTTTTAAAAGAGACAGTGAGGTAGAAAATAAATAAAATTATCTTGGAACACTGAAAAAATAAAAATAAAGAAAATTGCATAGAACTCTCAAGCAATATCAGAAAGGCTTCTGAAGAACAAAATAAGTTGAGGCTTATAAACTTGTTATCAAAAAGGGCTTCTTTTTTTTTAAGATTTTATTTATTTATCAGAGAGAGAGAGTGAGGCAGCGAACGCACAAAAGCTGGGAGAGCAGGAGGCAGAGGGAGAACCAGACTCCTCACTGAGCAGGGAGCCCAATGTGGGACTCCCCTCCCAGGACCCTGAGATCATGACCTGAGCTGAAGGCAGATGCTTAACCATTTGAGTCACCCAGATGCTCCCCCAAAGGGCTTATTTTGAATCTTATTTAGAGCAACAAGTTAACAGGGAGAACTCTGCCTCTTCTGTCTTTTTCACTATTTGCCTCTCTTCCATATTTCATTGCCTCCCCACTTTTGAAATATAGGAACTCTCCAAACCTCCCTCTTCTGTGCAATACACTGCTTTCTTTGAATGATCTGATCCACTCTAATGGATCATAACTATGCTTATAATCCCCAAACTGATATCTTTAACTTGTTCTCTTTAGTTTCAGGGAAAGTATTCCTGGGGTTTTATTGGATATATCCACAGTCAACCCCACCCTATCCTACAAAGCTGCTTCTAGCATTCTGTTCTCTGCGGTACATGTATATTTAAGCACATTATGTAACAAAATGACTTTTGAAAAAAATGACAATATGGAGAAATAATATGTGAATGACAAAATACATTAGGATAATTTCATAAGTAGCTTGAATGGCTGTAATGAGATCTTATGAATGAGCATACATCATCCCCGAGGGAGGTCTTCTGTACCATTCTCATGGGTTTAATTTTTAATTTTGTTGTTTACAATTCTCGTTTATTATTTTTAAAGGAAGATTGCTAGCATCTTGGTAAAATCTGCAGATAACGAACAATCTGCATACAAGATTGGGATGCAAGTATTTTTCTCAATAGTTTGGAGTCATAAGAATGAGTCAACAAAGGTAAAATTGAATAAAAATTAATATAAAGTGTTTTTCCTTTGCTAAAAATTTAATTTTACATATACAAAGAACAGCATATTTTTTAAACCTAATAATTTAAAATGAGTAATTTTCTTGTGTTATTTGTTGTTATACAGGAAAAGCTTTAAGGGTAGCAAAAGATTGTACTGGTTTTAGCATAACGCTTTGATCATAATAGATAAAGTAATGGTTCGTAACTGTTCTTCACTGATCAAACTCTCTTTTAATTTTGTAGCCCCTTCTAGAGGTCTGCAGAATAAAGATCCATGCTCCGAAATGAATGAGCAGTTATCAATCATTTATCAATATCATCTATCACTTTATTATTTATCAATATCAATTATCAATATCATTTACCTTTACTAAACATTACATGTTTATTCTGAAAAGCAGACTTATCAGAGATATAACTGTCTTTGAATATTTGAATTGTAGTCTTGTTGAAAAAGAATGAACTTTTAATCGGGAACCTTCTTTAGAGGATTGAAATGATCACACTACTCGATCAGGAAGACTTCCTAACAAATAGAGCCATTCAAAACTAGGATTCTTTTTCACTGATGTCAGGAAGTACCTGGTGATGTTTAGGCAGAGGCAAATCCTTATCAAGGATTCAAGCATGAGGGTGAGTTGGACAACATTAGATTTCCAGTCACTGTTTCAATCACCATTTCAGTTCTGATTCTGTGTTGGGATGGAGTAAAGAGCAACCTAGGCAACAAACTTTAAGCCAAAATTTAATTTCATCAGTCACCGACATAGTCTTGGCAGCCACAAAATTTTTGTATGAATTATTTAGGCAGTTCTGACAATGAAGATAAGACCTATCTGAGTATTAGCTGGAAAGAATCCTTTAGGTATAAAGAACACCGAGAGAATAATGCATTACCTTTATCACTAGGGAAAAGTTGAAATTACTTTTCAGCACCTTTCCTCTACTGTCTGATAATCTATAGCTAACATGTTACAGCTACTTGAAAGGAACTTAAAGTGAGAGGTTTATCAGCTGCTTTTTAGTTAGGATCACACATGGATAAGTGAAATCCTGTCTTCTTCCTTATTCAGATCTGGCCTGGCTTGAATGTTGTTTACATTTGGTTTTATACTCCGCTTATTTTCTAAACTTATTTCTAGGCAAAGGGATTCTAAACTGACTTTTCAGTCCTACTTTCTTGCAAGTTACTCTTCTGATTTTTTAACTCACTATTGAATTTTTTTCATGAGCTATATTAGTAATTCCCTCTTCTAAGTCCTTTTCTGTATTTTATGTCACCTAGTTTGAAAGTAACCTAGTCTCTGTTATCTCCTAGGCTAAAATTACAGCTAGATTAATCATCTGTTGTAACCGCAATTCTGAATTCTCTAGTTTCCCACTCTCTTCCCTCTTACACACTCTCCTTTGTGATATTAACTGATTAGATCTTGTAATCTGTCCTGACTTCACCTCATTAAATGCACACCTGCCAACCAGTGTTTGTCAAATTATAATGGAATACTTGGAAACACATGTGATAGCACATGGTAGGGGCATTAACTGCTTTGTTAAGAATTAACTGCTTTGTTATTTCTTCTTCCTCTGTCTACTACAGACTGTAGGGAAAGAAGGTCTGAACAGCCTGCCATCCAAGGCCACAGCATGAAGTCTGGATGTTAGAGGTCTAGCCTGGCTCTGCTCCAGGAAATCATCTAGGGATCTTGACTGTACTCTTCCCTTGGCTCCATATTTTAGAGCATTTTTCTCACATGTGTTCCTGAACCTGATCAAATGCCAGAAACTTCCAGCCTATGGGAAACAGAAAGTGAGAGAAATAAAACTTAGGGCAAGAAGTACATTTAAAGGAACAAAAAGGGGCACCTGGGTGGCTTAGTGGGTTAAAGCCTCTGCCTTCAGCTCAGGTCATGATCCCAGGTCCTGGGATTAAGCCCCGCATCTGGCTCTCTGCTTGGACAGGAGCCTGCTTCCTCTTCTCTCTCTGCCTGCCTCTCTGCCTACTTGTGATCTCTCTCTGTCAAATGAATAAATAAAATCTTAAAGAAAAGAAATAAAGGAACAAAAAGGGGATTTGCACACAACATTTGTTTTTGTGTGCCATGACAAGAAGTTGGTCACATGGCCATGTCTAGCTGCAAGTCAGGAAATACAGTTTTTAGATGAGTGGTCAAGGGAAAAATAGATTTTTGAGGAGACAGTTTGCTGTGTGCTATGTCCTTCATCATTTCTATTTTCCATATTTCTTTTATTGTTTATTTTATGCATCAGCTCCAGTTCTTTGGTCATTGTGGTCAGTCTACTTGAATGTGGTCTCTAACATCCAGACTCCATTTGTCCAAGCACTTCAAACTGAGCGCTACTTTCCCCACAAAGAATATGGTGACCATTCCAGCCAATAGTAATCCATTGAACTGCTCTGTACTTTCTCCCACTAAAACCTTCCACATTTTATTAGTTATTTATCTGCCTGTCTTACTTTTTCTATAAGCTTTTGGTTCAAAAATGATATATCCTTTGTCCTAGTAATAATTTTCTACCAACCACTGAAAAGAATGTGCTTTGTGTATAATTTCTGCTTAATATTCATTCAGTTGAATACATGAGTAAGATGACTATTTTTTTTAAACTTGGGTTCAACAAAAGAAAAAAATAGTAAACAAGACACATAATGGAAATATACAGAGTAAGTGAAAGCTTTTCTAGAGATTGGAAAGTATTCTGTAAATAAATGACTCTGCATTCTAATCCAATTATATTCAAACATTAATTTTGAATTAATGTCACAAAAGACTGCATATAAGTTGGAATTTGGAGTTTAGTTGAAATAAGGGTAGATTAGTCTGCATTTTGCAAATAATGGCATAAAAAATCCCTAGCATTTTTTTTACTAGAATGGATTATAATAACCTAGATTATTCACTTGAAGTTTATTTATTCATTCAACAAATAGTTATTGAGTGCTTGATGCTGGAACAGACATTTTCCTAGGTGTGGAGATGTAGCATGAATAAGTCAGATGCCATCCTCAAATTCTCCTTCTCAGATTATAATATGATATAATATAATATGGGGAGAATAGAGAAGATGAGCATTGGAGATACATATATCTGTATTTTCCCACCTGTTATGAATATTATCAGAACCAGTAAGTGTAGCAGTTTCTTAGTTTATAATCCAGTACTCAAAAATGATTTCCATGTCCAAAGAATAATTTGGGGACCATCTACTAAAAAGAAAATTTTCAGAATGAAATAGTGAAAAAATGAAATCACTAAACCAGTTAAAGCACCAAAATCTTGAAAGAGTTGGTCTAAATTTTTTTTTTTTTTTTAAGAATGACTTAAGGGAGGTCCAGTGAGTTAAGAGAGGTTCTTGGCCTCCCTTAACCTCAGATATATTGGTTTTAGTATAGAATAAACATTAAAGAGCATCATAAAGTTGTCATGTACACTACAATATTAAAAATATCTTAGGTTTACACGTTTTATGCATCTCTTCTTAGCAACAGGCCCTATAAAGCATGGGAAATCTTATTTCAGTACAAAACCTAGAACTTAGTATTCACACACTGAACACTGGCTAACCACATTCTAAAAGAGAGTCACAGGTAAGTAATGCAAAAGAAAGTGGTAAGCAGGGCCTTCAATGTTCGTACTACTCAGACATATTCCAGAGAACAAGTTCAGTATTGGCAGCCAGAAAGAGACCAAAAAAAAAAAAAAAAAAAGTGGGGGGAGCTAAGAACCTGGGATGAGTTTGAGATAGTAGAGAGTAGTGTAGTGGGAAAGTAGCGAATCAATTAATTTTATTAATCATATTCCTTATATAAGACTGTTTATACAAAGTCACTTAAATGTGGCTTGTAGAAAATGGTATCTGAGGCATTTTTTTCTCTTTGACCCTTTGGTTGTTCCTGAAACTAATTCTGAACATGGAAGTCACCTATCCACTATATTGATTATCAATAAAACTTTAAAACAGCTTTATATTTCATATATTTAAAAAAAGAGAATGATCTACCTCTTTTCAGTATAGCCTGTAACTGCAGTGGAGAATTGTCAGATCACTCAGTATTGTTTTGCAGATTTAAAAAAGGTTTTTAAAACCTTGGTTTAAAAAAAGGATTTTTTTTAAAAAAAAGGTATTTAAAATACCATATTTAAAAAAGGTTTTTAGTTTCTATGAAGCACCCAGGTATGTTCTTCTTAAAATTACTTTTAATTAGGAAAATGGATTTTGTATTTAATATTTTGTGATGATTCATAAAATATCTAATTTTTTCATAATATGCATAAAAACTTTTCCAGAATGTGACTTGCTAAGGTCAGCGTAACAATATTATAAAAGGAATGGATTTGTCATCATAGAACTTGATGAATGGCATTTTTCTGGCTAGATTCTTCTAGCCAGAAGTTTCATGCTTTGATCCTATATGCATGAATCCAAATGGAGTTTGGGAAGGCAGCCTTAATTTCAGCTATATGTTCATGGCCTAAGTACTCATTTTCTTTTTTCTTTTCTTTTCATTTCATTTCTTTTTTCTCTTCTCTTCTCCCTTCCCTTCCCTTCTCTTCCGTTCCCTTTTCTTCCCTTCTTTTTAAGCATTTCTTATGGATCTTTTAAGTCTCATCAAATGAAGCAATATAATATAATTAACCCTATGTACCCATAACTCAGCTTCAATAATTAAGAAGAGTTTTCTACTTTCATTTCTTCTCCCAGCACACATTTGCCATATATATAGTATGTATATGTACACACACATACATATATACAAGCATACACACACGTGTGTGTGTGTGTGTATGTATATATATATATATATATATATATATATATATATATAGTGATTTAGTTATTTTAGAGAGAAAGAAAGAGAGAATAGGGGAGGTGGAGAGGGAGAGAATCCCAAGCAGATTCCCTGCTAAGTGCAGAGCCCAACTCAGGGCTCTCCATCTCAGGACCCTGAGACCATGACCTGAGCCTAAATCAAGAGTTGGATGTTTAACCAACTGAGTCACCCAGTTGTGCTCATGTTTGCCAGATTTTTAATGGAAATCTCACATATCACACCATTTCATGTGTAAATACTTGATAATGGATTTCTAATTAATAAGGAAATTTAAGTGGTATATTAGTTTAGTAGGGCTAAACTATAACAAAAAATACAACAAAACCATAACAAAAAATACAACAAATTGGAGATGTAAACAATAGAACGTTATTTTCTCACAGCTCCGGTTGTTCGAAGTCTGAACTCAAGATCTTAGCAGGCCATGTTCCTTCTGAAGGCACCAGGGAAGGAGCTGTTCTGCGCCTCTCTCCTGGATTGCAGATGGCCATCTTCCCTGGTGTCTTTTTACATCATCTTATCTCTATGTGTGTCAGTCTCTGTGTCCCAAGTTTCCCCTTCATGACATCATTCTTATTGGATCAGGGCCCACCTTAATGATTTCATTTTAACTTGATTACCTTTGTGAAGACTCTCTCCAAATAAAATTATAGTCTGAGATATTGATGGGAGATTTGGAGTCCAACTTACCATTTTGGGAGGGGCACAATTCAACCTTAATGAGGAGTAATCCATTTAACATGATTATTACACTAATAAAATCCTTAATAATGTCTAATACCCCAGTTCCTATTCAAGTTTCCTTGTTTAACTCTAAAGTAACTTTGTAGAATTAACTTGTTCAAATCAGGAGCCAAACATATATTCATACAGTACACTAATTTGTGATTTTTCTTTTTTTATTGTATAATGGGCTGTATTCATCTCTTTTTATAAATGCCATTGACTTCTCAGAATGATTCATTTGTCCTGTAGAATGTTCTGCATTTTGGATTTGACTTAGTAATTTCTCATGGCATCATGGAACCTATTCTGCTCTCACCAATTACCTATAAACCAGTAGTTATATCCAGAAGACTGATCATATTCAAGTTCAGATTTTTTATATTCCTTCTATTAAAGGCCCACTTTTGGTGATGCTAAAATTTATCAGTAGTTTCAGAGGTTGTTACCCTTATTTCTCCATTATAAATTCACCATCAATGTTTAATCTAATAAATTCTCTGATGATTACTACCCAGATCTCTTATTTCATTAGAGTTATAGAATATCATTCTTCTGATAATATTGCTTTTCATAATTTATGTGGAATCTTTTTTTTTTTTTTTTTGATTTTCATCACTTTAATTTTTTATTTTTGATAAACATGTATTTTTATCCCCAGGGGTACAGGTCTGTGAATCACCAGCTTTACACACTTCACAGCACTCACCAAAGCACATACCCTCCCCAGTGTCCATAATCCCACCCCCTTCTCCCAAACCCCCTCCCCCCGGCAACCCTCAGTTTGTTTTGTGAGATTAAGAGTCACTTATGGTTTGTCTCCCTCCCAATCCCATCTTGTTTCATTTATTCTTCTTCTACCCACTTAAGCCTCCATGTTGTATCACCACTTCCTCATATCAGGGAGATCATATGATAGTTGTCTTTCTCTGCTTGACAATGAAGAACTCTCTCATTATCCAGATTATTTTAATTATGGTATATTCCCTTTACTTACCAACTTGCAGGATGATAAGTTGATCGTAACTAACTTGAATTGTATTTAGTTGGTCCTAACTTTTGTTAGTATCATTGTGAATATATGAATTTTTAAATATTTGATGGGTTTGATCAGTTGTAGTCATGATTCCTTTTGATGCTAAAACTATCCCATCTTGAATCTGTTGCAGCCCTTTTGGCTTGGTTCTGGCAACTTCCGTATTTGCGAACACATGTCCTAGGCTCATCTTTTATGTATCCTGTTCAGTTATTTCTTCAGGAAACCCCAGTTTCTTTAATGGAATTAGTATTTAGTTAACACAACCTTGGTACTAGGGGTTGAATTTTGATTTTTAATGAAGTCCTATTTTAGACTTTCTAGCTCACATATCTAATCTAAATATCTAAATGAGTATATATTCTTAACTACCAGTTTTTATCTATCTTCGATTGTGGTTTTAATTTTTTTTTAATCTCAACAAATAGAGAAGACTCCTAGTCACATTTGTAACATTCAAAATAATTTAAATTGGGAGGGATTTCCTGTTACTGTATTAGGCCTTTAAATGTTCCTTCAGTCACAGGATTAATTTAACTTTTGAAAGAACTTATAGCATAACCAAGTAGTTCAGTCATTGGGAGAATGTGGGGAAATTTATATCACATGGGTTTTGCCCTAAATTTAAAGTGGTATGAGCCTAAGACTTATGTGTAATTGTACATGCTTTCATGTATATTGTCCCATGTTTTATGACCATCTGCAAATGATTTTTTGGTAGACTAGACTTGAAGATAAAAAAAAAAAACAAAGCAACTTTAAATATTTTTATATTGGTGTATTTTCCAACACTGTTTACCTCTAAATTTCACATTTTCTTTCATCTTTGAGTTAAATATAGGTGCGTATTTCCCTATGGTTATCTGGGCAAAGATAAATGCCAGAACACAAACCAGATAATGCACAGTTTTCATAGACTAAATTAGATCTGATTGAAAAAGAAAATCTATTTGTAAATTCTGAAGCCTGGAATTACAGTGCCCATGAACTGTTTCTTCTCAGAAGGCAGTTCCTGGCTGTCCTGATTTAGTAAGTGCAAAAACTCATCAAAAGATAACTGTAGGTTCTGCTCCCATTGGGGCTTTTATTCCTCTCATTATCTTTGGAATAGCCAATATCTGCTCATCTTTGTTGTTGGAAGCTATAGGAATATAGGCTGATGGTGGTAGGGAGCTTTGGTACAACAGCACTGTTAAGATTCTAGCAGTGCACATTAAAATTGATTAATTATCTGCTCCCCATTTGTAAAACACTTTCTTGGTCTAGAAGAATAGAGAGGATACTGTGGCTATAAGTAGAAGGGCATTAATCTGACTGATTGGTTATAATTCTGCATGACTTAGAGAAGGCAAAACTGTTTTTCATATTGGACCAGAAATATAAAATAATTTTTCGATAACTTTTCCAAAAGTAAATAAAGATATGCAAGATCTATATATAAAGGACAAAGCTAAAAAAATTTTAAAAATAAAGGACAAAGCTCCCCTTGATATCTCCAGTACTCTAGGATTTGCTCTGGGCCCAAGATATCTCAATCTAACAAAGACCAACAACCAGTGGGAAGAGAGCCAGCACTTTTATGCAACTTTATTCCATTATATTATGGACCAGCTCCAGCTGGAATGATTAGGAAGAAATATGCCTAAATAATGAACATACACCTTTGGTTTAAAAAATGAACTAGGATTAGTTATCCTGGAGAAATACGAACATAGTAGCACATGATACAATGAAAAGAAATCCCACCCAAGAGAAAAAGTGCCAAATTGTTAAGTATTAAAATCCTGGCTGACTCCTTCCCTGTTATATGATTCATAAATTGTGGTTTCATAAACTGTGAATGGCGATGTCATGACAATGAGTAAGAAAACTTTTTTCTTTTCTCTTCTCTCTCTCTCTTTTTTAAGTTTTCAGACAAAAATATTTATGATACACAGGATATTTGTATGCCAAAAACTGCTGTGCTGGAATCCTTCTCTTTATAACAACATCTTCTTCCTTTCTTCCTTCCTCCCTTCCTTCCTCTCTTCCTTCCTCTTTCTCCTTCTCTCCTTCTTTCTTCCTTTCTTTCTTGATTTTACTTATTTATTTAAGAGAGAGAGCGACCACAAACAAGCAGAGGGGCTCTTGGGAGAAACAGACTCACCACTGAGCAGAGAGCTGACACGGGGTTCAATTTAGGACCCTAGGATCATGACCTTAGCCAAAGGCAGATGCTTAACTGACTGAGCCACCCACGCAGGCGCCCCATCATTTTCCCAGCTTTCAGTGCAAGTCTTGACATGTTTATTTCTTAATATTTTTATTTTGCTAAGCATTAGGTACCTTTATTTTCATATGCCATTTGTTACTGCGGAAATACTAGTTCTAGTGCATTTAATAATAATTTAAATAATGCCATTATTTTTTTATGACTTAAGACTGTATCTTAAACAGGTACTTTGTTGGTGAGTTCCTGAAGGGAAGTCATCTTCTGTTCCTTTATGAAACACTGTTTCCGTTGTATCTACCATGGTGGGAAACGCATTGTGAGCACATGTATTTAACACTAGAGTATAAGGATGAGAATTTCTTCCTAATAGTACAGATGTGACTAAAGAATTCAGCATCTTCTATATCTGTATTGTTCCAATAACAGCTTCATGTTAAAAAGCTTTTGTTTGCCTTTCGCTCAGCACTTTGTAGTAGGAATATTAGTAAGTGAACATGTCAGCAACACATAGAATTGATAAGAGGGAGTAACTGTCTCCAAATATTCCATGGATTTGAGGCAAAAGAAGGTACATATAGGAGATGCTGGTATCCAGATGTTGCTAGGAAATTCAGAGATGTACAATTGCTATATCAGTCATCTTGGTCCTTGCCCTCTTTCATCTGTGCTTCTGCCGTTTGCTCGTTTCTCCCAGTGGAGCTTATTGGATAATTACTTAACTTTTGGAAAGAGCACCCCAAAGAGAAAACTATAACTGATTCTTAAGGGAATTTTTACCAGAAAAATAATATACAAAATGCAGTACTGCAAATTATCTTGTATTTTTCTATTGATCTCCACCAATAGTTGAGACCTATTTGTTAGTATTTGTAATTTATTCTCAGTTTCAAGAGGCTCAGACCCTGTATTTTTATAGCTTTCCGAGCTTTGCTAATATCAGAAATCAGTGGTAACAGATAGTTCTTAGATAAGATAATCAATTTAAAGAGAATGTTCTGATAAAGTAATCATACAAGAAAAAAATATTCTAATAACACTAGTAATTTTACACTGATTTCTTTATTTTTAAATTAGAGTTTTACTATGCTGTTTTTTCAATTAGAACATATCCTATTCATAGTATATAAAGTCAAATTTTAAGCCCTCCATTAAATTGAAGCTCAGAGTCAATCAATTATCCAAAATCCCTCTCCAAGCCAATGAGTGGTAATGAGGGACTTGTTTTTAACTGAATTTCTGTATTGAGATGCTTGATATTTAAAATTTCAAAATTAGTCAGATCTCATTCTCAACAAACGGTTTTCAGGATTGATAAATTTATGAAACAAAAGTGACCTGTGGAAAAATATTTGATGCAGACTTCAAGCTTTTCATGTTACTGAGATTATTATACTTAATTAAAGAGGTTATGTGAGTGTATTTAATTTCTAATTAGAATGCAAATCAAATGTCTTCCTTTGAAAATGGTCTTACATAAATTTCTTATCTTACTTTTTCAAAGCTAAAAGTTAGGATTTTATAAAAAATAAATAGGCCATAGGATACTATTTGTTCCACCTTCTCATGATCCTAAAAATAATTCCTTACAAGCATTCATTCATTTGAATGAAAAATTTTTTACTCATGAAAGATAAAAACACAAATTATTAATATAGTTAGTATATAAGTACTAAAAATATATCCCAATTAGTAAACGTACCAAGTATATGAAGAAACAATTTATCGCAAAATACAAATGTCAAATAAACTTTTAAAAAAATATGACATCTCACTAATTTTTCAAAGAGGTTAAAGTGAAAATTCTAAGTAATTTTTCAATGGCCAAATTAACACAAGTTTTAAAAATGATGAAACTCAGGGGCACCTGGGTGGCTCAGTCGATTGAGCATGGGACTCTTGGTTTGTACCCTGGTTATGATCTCAGTGTGCTTTGATTGAGCCCCTTGGGGAGCCCATGTAGAGCCCTGCCTGCAGCCTTATGTGGGTCTCTTTGCTGAGCGAGGTGTCTGCTTCTCCTCTCCCTCTATCCCTCCCTGTTGTACAAGTGCATACTACTGTGTGTTCTCTCTCTCAAAGAAGTAACCTTTTTTTTTAAAGATTTTATTCAAACAAATAATCTTTTAAAAAAATGATGTAACTCAGTGATTTTGAAAGAACAGTGGAATGGACATTTGTATACACCATTATTGAGAATGCAAATTTGTTTCCTTTTTTGAAAAACAATCTGGAAATATGGAGGTGAAGTAATGATAATTTCTATATCCTATTGAATGATCGTCATCCTCATCAATTGTTCTGTAAAAATAAGCAAACATTACTTGACTAGTTACTCTGCTACATTACACATAAAATAACACTTAATCACCACAAATGCCATTTTATGATAATAAAGATAGTTCTGTTCCATTTTGAGGATAGAAAACTGAGGCCATGAAGAGTAAGTAAAATTGTTCAAAACTATGAAGATGATAAATAGGGCACACATGATATGAAAATACGGTCGTATGTGGTTGATATGGCTTACGAGGCAATTATCTGTGGAGGACTTACAGATAAAATCAAAACAGCGTGGTACCTAATTTACCAGAGCAATGTTACCAAATGTCTTTCTTAAAATTTTGTTCATGATCCTCTGAAATAATATAGCTTTGGCCATCAGCAATAGTTTCAAAACAGTAGGGTAGTTACCCAGCCGTGGTCATTAGGGGATGAATTTTAGGGAAATTCAGTATATATTACACCCCTTACATGGATTTCTATAAAACTCAATTAGATATGTTTCAGAGTGAACCATATCTCTATCTTCCTCTTGAATGGCAGCTTGATGCCTTCTTTTTGAAGACTTGCAATTTATTTTTAAAATGTTTAAATCATAAGTTCTGTTGGATATATCATATGTATTG
The DNA here is from genome assembly GCF_011764305.1 of Mustela putorius furo. Taxonomy (NCBI): domain Eukaryota; kingdom Metazoa; phylum Chordata; class Mammalia; order Carnivora; family Mustelidae; genus Mustela; species Mustela putorius. The sequence continues at coordinate 2,980,968 of NW_025421290.1, read as the reverse complement.
GTAATGGCAAAAAGAACAGTAATTTAAGTGTTATTAACTATTAGTGGAATAGGAAAATATTCCAAGGTAGAATTTTAAAAATATTTGAGAGTTACTTTTTGAGATATTTAATTTTAAACAAACAGATACTTGAGATCTATTTTACTTGATTTTGATATATCAGTGTTCCAGACACATTTTAATATTAAAATATTGTACATATATATTGAGATCTTTCTGAGATGGGGAAATAATTGGTTAAATTGTAAGTACTCTATATTTGGCTTCCTAATAGAAGTCTTACCTGGAAATATTGAGGTAATTATATTAAATGTTTCATAGATGGATTAAAATGTAGAATTAACAAGTGTTAGAAAGCCACATTCATGAGAGCTATTATTGTATTATGATTCTGGTGGTAAAATATTATTAAAAGAGGTATAGTGTTTTCAAAAGTTTAAAAAAGCAGTTAAATGGTAAGTGTCTGCAGTTTGGGAGAAAATAAAGTGAAACACAATTTCTCTAGACTCATGTAAAGTAAGTACTATGTAAGTTTTCAATTTATTTTAAGATATAGCTGACTCACCTTGAATTATAAACTAAAAGACTCTAAATGTATTATATAAGTCCAGTATCATGGAAATGATACTTCTGTTATTACTGGTAAAATTCAGTAGGGTTTTATAGGGGGTTCAGAATATCTTTTTAAAGTTTCCCTTATGTTTTTGATAGCACTACTCATAGAAGGGTTTTTATTCTATGCTTATTAAAAATCAACCATATTTTAACTTATCTATAGTGATCAAAAAAATCTCTTTAAAGCTAACCTTTAGTGAAATGAATGAATAAAGCCAACTAGCCAGAAATGATATTTCCTTCCATTGAAGTAACAGACATTTTCTTTGAATCTCTGTTGTTACTTTTTCATTTTCTGTCCTGAGTCATAACTTTGTACATATATTGTGACCACTCATATTGTAAGTTTGTTGAGGGTGTGATCTCTTATCTGCTTAATGCTTGTATTGTACGAAGAACTAAGCTTGAATGTTGTGCTTAAATGTGATTAAGGGGGTACACTATTCCAAAGTGTGGAGTCAGGAGAAGGTTTCCATACAACAAAGCAAGAAATTCTTCAACATCAGTTGGGTGTCCTACACTAACTGGAGATGGTGTTAGATCCCACAGGTTAAGGGGTCCTACAAGACTGTCCTCTACATTAAATGGTAAGTTGCAACCCCTGGTTGTTACTTGTGCTTCTATAGGATCAACTGGCTATAAATTGTAGGTTCCCATGAGCTGCTCTTTGGGTTTCAGATGGCAGTCAAAAGTCCTGGTTGTTACCTGTATGTTGACCAAATGGCTATAAATCAGAGATTCCCATGACCCCTGACTTGGGTTTGATTAATTTGCTAGAGTAGCTCATAGAACTCAGAGCAATATTTTACCTACTAGATAACTAGTTTATTATAAAAGGATGTAACTCAGGAACAGGCAGATGGAAGCAAACATAGGACAAGTATGAGCTCTCTATGAGCATACTGTCTCTGAGAATGCCATTCTTGCTTAAATCTCTCTGCATTCACCAACTGTGCTCTCCAAACTCCCATCTTTTTAGGTCTTTATGGAACTTCATTTTATGGGCTTAATTGATTAACTCATTGATTCAATCATAGCCCCTCTCCATTTCCCAGAAATCAAGGGGTGGGACTGAAGATTTTATCTCTCTATTCATGGTTAGTTCCCCTGGAAACCAGCCCCCATTCTTAGACACTTTCCTAAAGTTACCTCATTGACATTAACCTGCTTGTGGTGGAAAGGATCTTGTTATGAATAACAAGACAGTCATTTGATCTTTATGCCTCTGGGACAGTTTTAGGAACTAAGGACAAAGATGTTCATACTGCTCTCATCAGTCAGGAAATTCCAAGGGTATTTGGAATCTGTGAGCCAAGAACTGCAGATGAAGACCAAATGTATATTTCTTATAAACCATAATATTTCAGAGATAGAAAATTAATAAAATTTTAAAAATAGCCGAAGGAATGAATAAACTATTTCCATCTTCAGTTCATCTCTACTCTGATAGCTTTGAGATCAGAAACAACAGCAAATTTAATTGGCATCTTTGGTTTATTATAATAAAATCAACATTATCAATCTATTTTTTAAAGATTATTTATTTATTTGTTTGTTTCACAGAGAGAGATAGCCTAAGTAGACAGAACAGCAGGCAGAAGGAGAGGGAGAAGTAGGCTCTCCATCAAGCAGGGAGCCTGATGCGGAGCTTAATCTCAGGACCCTGGAATCATGACCTGAGCTGAAGGCAGACACTTAACAGACTGAGCCACCCAGGCATCCCAGATTATTAATATATTAATAGTGGAAAACTAAAGATTAATGAAAGTTTGAGACAAGGGTAAAATTACACAGACTCATTTGGACGTTCTTGGTATGAAGAAACAATGGAAGGAAAGAGGAATTTTTATTTTTGTAATACCTGGTTCAAAAAGGCTACGTGTTCTTGAACGGTCATAGATTGCTGGAGACTGCAGACAATTCCACTAACTGGTCTAATGTAGCTTCCAATGTCATTGCCATAAATAGAACAACTTATTTATTTGTTGAAAGAAAAATGGATATTACCAGGAATATGTGAAAGTACTATCATCATTCTGTGGTCTAATGTGGTAACTCTTTGTTAGATTTTTTGAAGAAAAACTACTATATACCTTGAAAATTAATAATGGTTTTAAGGTCTTAGATGTGTTACATAGTGACTGTGGTACACACATAAAATAATAATTGTCCAAAGTTACTGTTTATTGGCAAAATATATTTATCATCTTGGTAGAATTCCTGGGGAGAAAATAGATCTTTGTTCCCTTATCATGGCTATACATCCAGGTCACCAGTTCATCTTTAAAAAAAAAAAAAAACATGAAAACAGCTACATCTTCTTAGGCCTTTATTTGAGTTGATCTCCATGTTTGCTATCATGAAGTCTGCTGAGTTAAGCTATGAAGCAAATCTCTTGCTTAAGTAGAGGTTCTGGAAGATGAAAGGTTTATCTCTCCTTTCTGTAAGCATCCTTCATCTTCATGGTTAATATATTGGTGCCCTTTCTCACTTAGCTTTATGTAGGGAAAAGTTTCTATCTCCCTTTCTTCCCAGAGTGAAAAGAGAATCTTTCTCATTGAGAAATCCGTATTCCTCATAAGACCCTCAAAAAAAACTGAAGAAAATTTGATGCCTTGGTGTTTAGTAGTTGTAGGGTCAGCTGTGCAGTAAACTCTGTATGGTGTTTGGTCCTGACTCTGAGTTTATGCACATCTCTTTAGAATGAAGGCTAATTAATGAATTTCATTTTTAGCTAAAAATTTCATTTTCCTTCATAATTCTAGGATAACAAAAAAATTGCATCAGTGTCCTGCTAGAATTATTTCCTAAAAATCAAGCTTTCTTTAGAAAGGGATTTGATTTATTTATCTAGCTCTCCATCCATCTGTAGCTTAAACTATTGTCAAAATATCAAGGGCCAGTTCTCTCAGTTTTTTAACAGACAAAAAACGTGAAATTAGCTAGTTTCTAAAGAAAGAAGATTTTCAACAGGAATCTTGTCACAGACCCTGTGAAATGTTCTACTCTCTGATTGCATATAAGCAGTTTATGTCTGCACCTGCACTAGACCTAACTATCTGATTCCTAGAAGGGGAAGCATTCTACCAGTGGCAGAGAATTTTCTCCAGTCTCCTGTGACAAGGTGATATTTTGCTTATTACATCTAATCTGACTTTCTTCATTGCCACTTAACTCATGTTTTTAGATTTTCAAATTTTTTTTCTTTTGTAAGCTCTTATTCTATATTTCCTTTTGCTTAAAATTCTGCAATCTAACACCTCCCATGTTGCTTCTATTATCACCTTTTAGCAACTCTTTCTTATTCCCACAAGTACACCTCACATTGTGAAAATGAGATCTGGCAGTTGTTGAGTTAATGTGATCTGCATAGAAGAGACAGACCACACCATCTGATTTGGTTTCAAAATGAATCTTCATTTAGTCCTCAGAGGTATTATATGATGCCGTCAGTCACCAGTTATTGAACAGTGGCTTATTTTCTTGAAATGTATTCAGAGTAAGAGTTGTTGTTGTTGTTGTTGTTTTTTGCAGCTCTTTGATTTCTTTAGTTTCCCTGGTAGTATTTCTTTAAATAAAATGTTTTTAAATCACGGAAGATAATTCCTCTGGGTATACATACACTATTGTTACAGTAGTCAGTTACAATTCAACCTTTCTGCAAATGGGGGGGGGTGATTTTGTATAAATAATTTTAACAAACACAAAAAACTAAAATTCAATAACATGTCATAGTAGCTAACCCCAGGAGTTATAATTTATCCACAGTTTATGGACAAAAAAGGCTCCCTACTCTCATTGTTGTAGGCCTTTGTTAGGGGGAATAGATTTTACTGTTGACAATACTACTTCTCATTAAAGCCACTATCATTGTCTCATTTTCATCTTCCAAATTAAAAGTACGTGCACGTAATCATTCTTTGTTAGAATCCCTGTAGAAAGCAACCTTCTGCAAAAGTGTATAGGAATGTGAAGACTGCTGAGTAGTTTCTAATCTTGAAAGTTGTATAGTTTTCAGATATAACCCATTAAGTTGTAAAAGAATACTGATGATGAGCTTGAGCTATGTAAAATCCATCCCAGTGATTAAAAGAATGCTGAAAACTTACTGAGACTTGCAGAGAACAAGTGCTACCCAGCTCTTTCATTGAGTACTTGTGTGACTTAGGCAGCACAGCATCTGCTGCCTCAGTTTTCTCTTTATAAGATGGAAATCATAACTGTCCTGAATGCTTATAGACCTTTTAGTGGAAAGCAATATTTAAAAAAAAAACTAGAAAATTTTAAAATTATATTATTCCAGAATTACATATGCAAAATACTGTGTGGATTATCAGTCTCATTTGCCTCTCTTCTGATGGTGTAGGCATTTCACCAATCACTGGGACCTCTGCCAAATAGATAAGGGGCAGAGAGTAAAAATGGTAACCAAAAAGGCTATAGCATGTGTGAAATGTCTTGTCTATTTTTATCAACTAATTTACTTAGCTGTTAGTTTTTTGGTTAAGCACTCAGGGACAAAGCAAAAAGTGAAAGACTTGTTCCCTTTGTAAATAGGTGAATCCTTAAAGATACACCAAAAAAAAAAAAAATCATGAATTCATTGTATAACAATTTAATGACGACCATTTATAAATCTGAGAATAAAACATTTAAGATATGTTTTGTTTTGGTTTTCTAAATAGTACCCCTTCTTAAAGTCATCATCCTAAATTTTTCTAGTGTCACAGTAGTTCTAGTTTCTCTTTAAATATTTATATGGTTAAATCCCATCTGTCCTTGAAATTGTTTTAGCATAACAAGGAACTTCCATTGTCCATAGCTCTAGATATAATTTTAGTTAAACCTATATCAGAATAAATACCAGGGTTGATAAGCATAATAGAAACTACTTAGAATAGTGCACAAGAAGAACCACATTTCATAATTATATTGTGTGGTCAGTTATCAGATTATAACTTTTTCCTGTCCTCTATAGGAGGGACACCTCTTAATAGTTCATGAGGAGTACCAGCTGATTATGCTATGTGGCATAATCATATTATGCTATGTGGCATAAACATGGCACATTTTTAAATCTTTTCCTAGTCAACTTGTATTCTGTGGAAGTGGATTAATTATCATCCTTGGTTCATTACGTATTTTCAGGATTTTTCTATGTACCACTTGTATCGACTTATTTATTGTTTATTAATCTTCTTATTTACTTATAAATCTTTAATTAGTGCTCACTAACCATACTTCAAATGAAAACTAGGAACTTGATCCCTCTCTCTCTCTCTCTGCCTGCCTCTCCATCTACTTGTGATTTCTCTCTGTAAAATAAATAAATAAAAATCTTTAAAAAAAAAAAAAAAAGAAAGAAAACTAGGAACTTGACTGTGACCTACTTGTAGTTATGTGGTCCTCCATCTTCTCATTCCTTCCGTATCTTTTTCTCTTGTTCTTTTTCATATAGTTTTAAATTTATTAACATGATGAATTAGAAGTCTACTTATGTGAATTGTTTTTAACTTTATAAAAGGAGTAGAATGACTTTTTATGGTACTTTAACCATAGGAAGTTTTCAAACTGGTTGCAAAGCACACATGTAAAACAGTAGAATTATATGAGGCAGGATGTCAAGAGCATAATAAATTCTTTGAATTTGATCTATGAACAAAATGCACTGGCCAGATGCTTCATTGGGAGAAAGAGTTATTCAGTTTATGTCCTGTGCTTTGCAAAAGTTGGCTTTGCAAAGAAATTTTACTTACTGTAGTTTTGAAATTCAAGGGGTCTATTTCTTCTCTGGCCTAAGTGTACTCTGTCTTAGCTTGAAATCTCACATGTCAACTCATGCATCTGACCGACAAGATAGCTCACACAGTGACCTACTGAATTCACTAAAATATGCATTTATACTTAGAATACACAAGGGTCTAACTAGGCTAGAGAATGAGTGGCTTGGAACATGGAGATAGCCCGGAGAGCCCCCAGGGCTCAATAGCATTAAATAATACCTACCAGGTGATATAGACAGCCTGTATTCAAACAGATATTCCTAACCTACCAATAATTTTATTTTCCTACTGTAGCGATGAGGGCAGAGGCTTAACCCACTGAGCCACCCAGGCGCCCCAACTGTGAGTCTTTTCTATGCCCCATGTTCTACTTAGCTTAATTCATTCAACCCATACAACTACGTTGATTATTTTTATAATTTTGTTTCATACATGAGGAAACTAACTGAGAAATATTTAGTAAATGACCTAGTTGTAAGTTTTTTTTTTTAAGATTTTATTTATGTATTTGACAGACAGAGATCACAAGTAAGCAGAGAGAGAGAGGAGAAAGCAGGCTCCCCGCTGAGCAGAGAGCCCGATGAGGGGCTCGATCCCAAGACCCTGAGATCATGACCTGAGCCGAAGACAGAGGCTCAACCCACTGAGCCACCAAGGTGCCCCTCTAAGTTTTGATAATATATTGCTCACATTCTTTTTATGAAAAAAAAAATGCTGAATCTCTTGAAAGTCAGAACTTAATGGTTCTAGCCTTGTGTCTGATTGAATGTGATGTACTGTACCTCTCTTGCGATCATCCACAGTAATGTTGCTATGCCTGAACATCTATCAGGAGGATTTGAGCAAAGCAGTGTTTCATAAGGTACTTATTTATGTCCCTTGTTTTGAACAGACTCTGTGACACTGTTTTCTCTAGGTTTGCCTGAGGAAGGCATGATTGAGATGAAATTAGCAATCATTCAAACTGAGCAGTTATTTTTCATAGCATATCATAAACAGAGATTTTTTGTGTTTCTAATTTGTGAGTTGATGATGAATGCATAAACTTTCTCAAACACATTTACACATGAGAGTGATAAAGGAAAAAAAATGTAGTGTTAATTTGGTATTTTTGTGTCAGTTTTGAAGAGCTATCTTAGACTGAAGAAATCTCCATGAATTTAACATCAAACAGGAAAGCAAAATTAACAGATAGTACTGTATCCATTGGCAATTTGAAGAAAACTTTGTTATTAAACCCTCTTTTAAATAAATAAGCATCTCTGCAGGTTTTTGACAAATCTGTCCTCTTCTTATAAAGCACTAATTTATGAATCATTCATTTTTACTAACCAGTTTCCATCAAAAGCTGCTCTACTGAACGGACTCAAATGTTGTACTTTATTTTTCAGCCATGTACAGTAAATGAATGAAAACTGAAAACCAACATGCATTGTTTCACATCTCATTGTCTCTTTGGAAGGAAATTCTTTGGAAAAATATAAATACCTGACCCATAAGTTTTGTATCATACTTACGGTATGACTTGGTATGATAAAACCGAAACGTTAAAAACAATTGCTAACACAAAAAATATTTTTTGTGTATGTAGCCATGTACTTATTCTTCATCTTAGGGTTTCTCACATTCATTGGCCCTTGAACTTATATTATTAAAATAACGAGATAACATTTCTTTTTAAAAACTGTGAAATGTGGGTGAGACAACTGCTGGTTAGAATTTGTACTCAAGGGTTTTGACACCAACAGACGTGTACACTTGTCACCAACTCCAAGCAGTTAAACAAAAAAAAAAAAAAAAATTGATGAGGAGTGGGAATACTCGACTCCTTCTTGGGGACTAGAATATGTCCTTGGCACTTGTCTTTGTAATATCACGCTGTTTAAAAAGTGGAGACTCAAGAACTACTACATGATGAAAATAGATGCCAGCCACTCGCTGCCTGCTGAGATCTGCCAGTGTGAGTGGAAAGTAAGGAGGAGTACTTGTGGGAAAATGAGGTAAATATGAATATGTTAGCAGATGGAAAGCCACTGTTATTTTGACTTCTGTGATGTACTCACGAGTTTTCAGCTTTGTCTGTCACCATCTGTACTTCTCGGTACATACATGGTAGACCTCAGTGCTCTGTGAAATGAGATTTACAGCAGCTCTGTGTTGCAAATGTTTGAAATGTGGTGTCTCAGATAATTAGAATAATGCTTCAAATTGAAGGCTCTCCAAATTGATGGTCCACTTTGGACACGAGAATGATGGGGCAGGAAGAGTTGAGGGAGAGGAACAAAGCAGCTGCAGTGGTCATGATTATGATGATTGTGGGGGCGGGGCTGGAGGCAGGCTCTTGCTCCTCAGGGTTTCTGATTGAGGGTTTGACAAAGGCAGGCCAGTTGGTGTAAAGGGAAGAGTGAGAACAACATGGAATGTGGAGTCCATATGTGGCCATTGAAAATAAATACAAAATAAATACAACATGGAATATCTGTAGTACATTAAAAAAAAATTGACACGTGTTTTAGAATTGTGGAAAGGGAAAGAGAGGGTCAATAAAGGCCCTTAAAACAGCGTTCTCTGGGATTCCTTCTTGTGATGGTGAGCACTTGGGACTCTGAAAATGATGTTCTTACCTTATGATCACCATGATCTAAAAAATGTAAGTGAAAAGCTTTCTGAAATGTTAATTTTTTAAGACTTGAAAGTATGCCATGAACCTCAATTCGGTATTGCAAAAAAAAAAATAAAATACTGTCATTGATTTGTAAACTTGAAAAGGAAAAATAAATGTGTCTATAGAAGGGGAAGGGTTGGGACTGTAGAAAGGGACACTCCTGTAATTCCCTTCCTTCCTTTCCCCCAATTCGGTCCTTCAGCAAATCTTGTTGGCTGTATGTATCTTCAGATTATATGGAGAAGCTGACCACTCTCTCACCGCCTCTACTACTGACATCCTCATACACGATATCATTGCACAATATATGGTCTCTAATAAGTCTCCCTGATTTCATTGTGCTTCTTCTTTTTCTTCTTCTTCTTTTTTAAGATTGTATTTATTTATTTGTCAGAGAGAGAGAGATTGAGAACATAAGCAGGGAGAGTGCCAGCCAGAGACAGAAGCAAGCTCCTTGCTGAGCAAGGAGCCAGAGACAGGACACCATCCCAGGACCCTGGGATCATGACCTGAGTTGAAGGCAGACACCTAACTGACTGAGCCACCCAGATGTCCCCCCATGGTGCTCCTTATAGTCTGTCAACATAAAAGTTAGAATGATCAGTGGTCAATACTACTGAATGGGTGAATGAATGGAAAATGAAGAAAATGGTATCATGATGTGATGTCTTTGTTATCTTTCTTTTGTTTCACAATGTAAAATTTATTTTTTTAAAGATTTTATTTACGTATTAGAGAGAGAGGAAGCATGAACAGGGGGAGGGGAAAAGGGAGAGAGAGAAACAAGCTTCCTACTCAGCAGTGAGACCAGTGTGGGGTTTGATCCCAGGACTTTAGGATTATGACCTGAGCTGAAGGCAGATGTTTAACTGACTGAGTCACCCAGGCACCCCCACAATGTAAAATTTAGTTTCAAATTAAGTTTTGTCAAACAAATTACTGTTACTTTACATTTAAGAAATAGAGGAGCACCTGAGTGGCTCAGTGGGTTAAGCTTCTGCTTTTGGCTGGGGTCATGATCTCAGGGTCCTGGGATTGAGCCCCACATAGGGCTCTCTGCTCAGTGGGGAACCTGCTTTTCCCTCTCTCTCTGCCTGCCTCTCTATCTTCTTGTGATCTCTCTCTCTGTCAAATAAATAAATTAAAAATATTTAAAAAATAAATTAGAGATTTCTAGATTTTTCAAGGTTGGAATGAATTCTAGTCCTATTCTCTCCGTGCTAAATGAGGAAGCTGATGCCCAGTTAAAAAGGTGTAGATATTATGTTCTGTGCCATAGTTTTATTTATACCTGGAACTAATTTCCAGTCCACGTGCTCCTTCCAAAATATAATACCAATCCCAGTGTACAAATGAAAATGGTTGGTAAGAAATTGATTGGTGTCCTATGTCATGCAAAATACTGTTTTGTAAATGGTCCTTTTTTAAAAATTATTATTTCATTTAACTAACATTTAGTATATCAGTAGTTTTTGATGTAGTATTCAATGATTCATTACTTGTGTATAACACCCAGTGCTCATCACAACACATGCCTTCCTTAATAGCCATCACCCAGTTACCCCAGTCCTCCCCACCCCCCTTAATAAATGGCTGGTATCCGAGATGGATAAAGAACTTATTAAAGTCAACACCCAAAAAACAAATAATCCAGTCAAAAAATGGGCAGAGGACATGTACAGATACTTTTCCAAAGAAGACTTAGAAATGGTTAACAGACACATGTAAATGGTTCTATTGTAGAAATGTAACATTTTTTTATTTTTTATTTTTTTGTCGTAGGGAAACTTTGGTCTATTCCTCTCTCCCTAAATGTGTGTCATTCCTGAGACCATATAATTTTTCTCCATACCTGGAAGTCAAAACTTCCAGAGCCAAAGGCTTCTTTTTTGCCTTTCACCTAGAAATGATAATGCCTTTAAGAACCAGCTGTGGAGCCACACTCACTGTTATAAGCCCGTGATGAATTCTAGCTGGAAAATCTAGGTTCATCCTATAGAACTGGTTCATGAATAATAATATTTTACTAAAATTATGTCATATAAGGCCTACTTCTATATTACAGATCATGTGTATCTATAACATTGTGAAAATGTGGGTTAACTATTATCACTGTAAGATTTTAACTGCTTATTTCCAACAATTTATGTAGTCCTTCATATATAGTACCTGTTGGGTATTTTATCTTTATATTTTTCAGAAATAATCTATAGTACTTTTAGTAAAAATTCTGTGTTTTCTGTGATGTTTTAATTTTCATCGATGAAAATATGTGATGCAATATTTTTATTACAAAACTTCTAAGTCAAATACAATTCATTTCTGAACCATAAATGTTTCTCTGTCTTTGAAGACTGTCTACTTAAAATGGATGAATTAAGCAAAATTTAATTTATCTTATAATAAAAAAGACTTAAGCCATTTGGCCTGGCAAGTGATTATGTAACTTGAGGATAATTTCATTACTTTTGTCTGTAGGTAAAGAGTGGTATTTTAAAAACAGAACTGCTTTGTACTGTGTCAAGGCACAAAGGAAACATACTAGCAGTTCAGGATATTAGTATCTGTTTGAACTCATTCCCCTTGGCTATTAATGTGTTGGACAGATACCTTGCATCTGTAATCCTTATTTTATGGTATGGTTAGCCATATAATTTGCAAATTTCATTTCCTATAAACTAGTGCATCATGTAAACACTGTCAAACAGAACTCTGATAGTCTGCTCAGCTAGATGTTGTTTTTAAAATTTCTAAGTTGAATCTGTTTTCTGCACCCTGGAAATAGTACTGGTTCTTTGCCATGTCAGATTTCCTCCTACGCTTATCACTTTATATGTGGCACAGGGAGTAAAAGAGTAGGAAGAATAAGGCTGGTATCTTTTCTTAGCATCACATTAACTTAGGCAAGGGATTGGACCTACTTAACTCACATTTGCAATGGCAGTGTCATTACTTATGTACCTTTTAGGGATATTACTAGTTCTCAAGTGTTAGGTATTCTTATATAAAGACTTCTAATTTCTTGTGCTCCCTCCTTCTTTTATCCATTGCTACTGTCATACAATATGAGATTACCATTAAAATAGCAAGATAATTATTGCTATTGGAACAATTCTCTGGGGTGCTTCTGCCTATCAGAGTAAAAGTGAATCATATAATCATCCTATAGTTTGAGAATTTTTACAATAACACATTGCCCTAATTACTACAGTAGAATTTATAATATCTCATTCTTCTTAAAGATTCCTATTAGAGAAAAAAAAAAGTCTTTCCTTAGTTTGTCTTAAAACTACTTTTCACCGGTACCTGTGGGTGGCTCAGTTGTTAAACATCTGCCTTGGGCTTGGGTCATGCATGATCCCAGGGTCCTGGGATGGAGCCCCTCATTGGGCTCCTTATTCGGCGGGAAGCTTACTTTTCCCTCTCCCACTCCCCATGCTTGAGTTCCCTCTCTTGCTGTCTCTTTCTCTCTGTCAAATAAATAAGTAAAATCTTAAAACAAACAAACAAACAAACCTACTTTTCAGAAGGTACAGAGGGGACCAGTTTTGGTGGACCAATAAGTTTATCTATTTCTTCCTGTCTTGTGAATGATAGTTAAGAAATGATATGCATCTTTAGCACTTTTGAAAAAAAAAAAGTGAGAAAACAGTATTCTTTTTTTCTCATAATATAAATATCATAGTAAACAATCCAAACCATAGTTTTGATTTAAAAATTGGATAATTAGTACTTGTTGCATGAAATGTTAATTCCTACCATTTTACTAACTGATAACAGAAATTGGGGACTAAATGTTAATGCTGTTGGCAAAATCATTTATTGCAGATACATTGTAGGTATTACTTTTTTAGAGCTATTGCTACTTAGGCTGAAAAGATGTGCCAGGAATGTTAATTATTTTATATATTAAAACAGTCATCCAATGCTTAGTTTAAATACTGTTAGAGGCTAGGGCACCTGGGTGGCTCAGTTGTTCAGCATCTGCCTTCAGCTCAGGTCATGATTCCAGGGTCCTGGGATCCAACCCCACATAGGGCTCACTGCTTGGTGGGAAGCCTGCTTCTCCCTCTCCCACTCCCCCTGCTTGTGTTCCCTTTCTCGTTGTGTCTCTCTGTCAAATAGATAAACAAAATCTTTTTAAAAAATACTATTAGAGGCTATTTTACCTGAAATTATGCTTTTCTTAGTTTGACTCTAAAACGTAATACGTTAGGTTGTTTTTCCTGGAAATGTTTGGCTGTATGTGTGTGTTTGTGAATTGATTTTACATGTGCTAAAGTATGGCTAATTTTTGAAGAGCTGTCCATTAGAAGTTTTCAAATAAATATTAAAGAGGGAATGCACTACATATGGTATAATTTTTAAATAATGAAAACACTTGAACCTTTTCTTCTATAAATGGACCACATTATTTACGATTTTTTATGCCCAGTTGAACATAACAATTTGAAAGGGATGAACCTGTATGGAGAGAGAACAGAAAGAATGTAATTGCATAACCTTTGGAAGATGAAATGTGAACCTTAACAGTAGCAAGGGTGATAGAAATGGACCGGACGTGATTTGATTTCAGAGATATGGTAGGCACTGGGAAGCATAAACTTGTAGTATAGGGAGGATTCTGAAGTTTCCATGTGGTTAACTGGGGGCATGATACCATCACTGGGGGAAGGACTTGAGGACATGTTATAAACAATTAGTATTTGGAATAACTTTTTTCTTAAGCTATGTGAAATTTTTTCCATACTTGTAAGATAGTGAATGTTCACCAGTGGTTATTTAGAAAAACATTTCACCAAAGATAATGTTTATGGGAGTAGGTTTTTATGTTGTATGTTTTAGACAATAATTCCTTCTACAAAATATGCCTATAATTAAAATTAGATACCAAGAGGAGGCAGAGGTCCTTCATTCGATTGGACAGTTTGCACCTTTGGGTTTACTAAGACTATAGCATGGAAAGTGTTGTCGAAGTGTTTTCTTACCTAGAAAAAGCTAGAGCTAGCTTTTGAATTGATTAGAGCTTCATTTGAAACTTTTACATTTAGTGTTGTAAATTACTGTTTAAATTACCATCATTCCATTCTATATCTCAAAGGGGAATATGCTATTAATTTTAAGATATATCTTAGTTTATGTTAAGTTCTAAAAAATGATCTTGTATTTATCTATTTGATTTATAATTAAGTAAGGAATTACTGTTTCTGTGCAGAGCACCTTGCAATTCAGTTTAATTGGTTAAAAAATGATCATGTTTATAGGTTTGCTATTATGAAGAGGCTACTACTCTTACTCTCAAAAAATAATTGTTTTAAAGTGAGCCATGTGTAATATTTCCTTTAGATGAAGGAGTGTACAGGAAACTACTGCCAAATCTGACTTGCCTACAAGGAGCCAAAGGTGAGGCTCTCTAGAAGTTAGCTGCCATTTCAAAGCCTTCAGGATGTCAAAAGATCTCCAACACTTCAAAGCCATGTCTTTCCCCCATCTATTTAGCATGATCTGTCATCCACTTGCGAAACCTTCTCTGCTGAATTCCTAATTCATAAGAGGCTTTTCTCAATGTATTCTCTATCAGAAAAGTATCCATTTGAGTTGATTGTTGCTTGAGAGGTACTGCTCTTGGATGTGAAGATATATAAAATAATATTTGTAAATACAATGGGATTTCAGTAAAAGTATCACTAAATACAATTTTTGATATTGCATAACTGTCTTTGCTTTGGCCTCTAGAATATATGCATTATATCTGCATCTTGAAAGATAAACTTCCCACAAGAAAGTTCAGCAATGAATTTCGGTTGATCTAACATATGAAGGACAAAATTTCTACCAAGTAAACTGCAGCTTTTTATAGCTGAACTAAGTTTTATTTTCTTCAGAAAAAATATGTAGGGTTTTGCCTTAGACATTGTGAACTAGAATACCAGAAGTCTTGTCCATTTTAAAAACAAAAGCAATGAGTTTGAGCTGTACTGGGTTATTCTTAAGTAGTTTAAAAGCAGCAAGGGGGACGCCTGGGTGGCTCAGTAGGTTAAAGCCTCTGCCTTCCGCTCAGGTCATGATCCCAGGGTCCTGGGATCAAGCCCCATGTCGGGCTGTCTGCTCGGCAGGGAACCTGCTCCGTTCTCTCTCTCTCTGCCTACTTGTGATCTCTATCTGTCAAATAAATAAATAAAATCTTAAAAAAAAAAAAAAAAGGCAAGGAAAAATAAAGCAACAAGCTATTGGGGAAAGAGAAATGGCCTGGGAATAAGAACAGCTGAACTCAGTTCTCTTACTAATTAGCTGTTTAACCATGGATAGGATACCTTAAACTTTGGAAGCAAAGTTCCCTTTTCTGTAGAAGAAATAGGTTGTGCTGGATGGCCTATCAAGATTCTTAGCCCTACATGTGTGTTTCATATTTATGAAATAATGATTTTTTTTTTTCTTGGCTAGAGCTGGAAAAGAGCCTTCTAACACACGAAGTCTATTGGGATTTCTCTCTCTACCTAAAAATGAGTGAATATCAATCTTACATCTCAGAGGATTAGCACAGAAAAACAAAAGTTGCTATGATGGAGGGACATAAGTCAAATATCACATATAATTCAGCAAACAAAAACTAGCTCCAAGGTGGAAATCAAAGTTGAAAGCCAGTAATTACTTACATTAAGTAAAGAAAAGCCCTGTGAAACAAAAAACCCATAGAATCACACAGGAAAATTTGGTAAGAAGAATCAGGGTGTAGACTTTGGTTAAGGTGTTATATGCTCCAGGAACATAATTTCCATATCACATATTCATTTTTTCTTCCATTTAACAAGTAGTTAATTTGTATTTCACATTACTTTAGGTTCCAGCAATTTAAAATTAATAGGTTTCCTAACATCTAAAACTTAAGCTCTTACAAATCAGATGTCTAAAAATTGAATAATCAGATATTTATCGAACATTCATGTCAGTAATTATCTTAAACATTTTACCTGTATTGTTGCATCTAATATATATATGACTCTCTAATACAGATGCTATTAGTGTATTTTTAAAAACTGATCTTTATTCTTTTCCTACCCCCCACCCCCCACATTGCATCTCCACTTCCTCATATCAGGGAGATCATATGATAGTTGTCTTTCTCTGATTGACTTATTTCACTAAGCAATAATGCCCTCTAGTTCCATCCACATCGTCGGAAATGGCAAGATTTCATTTCTTTTGATGGCTGCATAGTATTCCATTGTATATATATATACCACCTCTTCTTTATCCATTCATCTGTTGATGGTCATCTAGGTTTTTTCCATAGTTTGGCTATTGTGGACATTGCTGCTATAAATATTCGGTGCACATGCTCCTTTGGATCACTACGTTTGTATTTTTAGGGTAAATACCCAGTAGTGCAATTGCTGGGTCATAGGGTAGCTCTATTTTCAACTTTTTGAGGAACCTCCATGCTGTTTTCCAGAGTGGCTGCACCAGCTTGCATTCCCACCAACAGGGTAGGAGGGTTCCCCTTTCTCCGCATCCTCGCCAGCATCTGTCATTTCCTGACTTGGTTAATTTTCGCCATTCTGACTGGTGTGAGGTGGTATCTCATTGTGGTTTTGATTTGTATTTCCCTGATCCCGAGAGATGTGGAGCACTTTTTCATGTGTCTGTTGGCCATTTGGATGTCTTCTTTGCAGAAATATCTGTTCATGTCCTCTGCCCATTTCTTGATTGGATTATTTGGTTTTTGGCTGTTAAGTTTGATAGGCTCTTTATAGATTTTGGATACTTGCCCTTTATCTAATATGTAGTTTGCAAATGATGGGATTGGGAGGCAGATAAACCATAAGAGAGTCTTAATCTCACAAAACAAACTGAGGGTTGTGGGGATGGGGGGTGGTTGGGTTATGGACATTGGGGACGGTATGGGCTATAGTGAGTGCTGTGAAGTGTATAAACCTGGAGATTCACAGACCTGTACCCCTGGAGCTAATAATACATTATATGTTTATAAAAAAATTAAAAAATTATCTAAAAAAACTTATCTTTAAATAGATTAAGAATATTGCTGATGGAAGAACTGGCTCTCAGTGCCTCATCTGACTGTCTTCAAAGATCATGCTATTACACCTTCAATAATACTTTGTCTATTATAAATATCTATACATATGTCCACATTTGTTACTGGAACTATTTAAAACATGATTAAGGAAAAGAAAGCTAATTGAAAAATATGTAATCTCATGCTGATGATGTCTTTCATATCTTTTCTAGGCACACATATATAATTCACCCATGAAAAAACAAATGCTACTGCTATGTGCTTTCTATTTCTTTTCTTTACTTGAAAATATCTATTTTTTATGTCAATAAGAATTCATGAATTCACATTCAACAAATGTATTTCCTGTGTCATTTTTTCTTTTATTTGCTGTGTTATTAATTAATCCCTACAGTAAGAATTTATAATATCCTCAAACTTTTCTAATATTTAAAGTTCTAAGTATATTACCTTTGTATTTAAACCTTTAGGAACATCCTAATTTTATTGTCTAGGATATTATCGATAAAGTTGTATGGATACTTCTCACAGCTTTGTTACATTTTGTCAAATTGTGCTAGCTATGACTGCCTCTTTTCTCTTGTCCAACATGAGATTTTTATGCATGTACATATTTATATATTTTTGATAATATGCAAGTTTTTATGACCTTCCACTGTTACTCAGGTTGAATATTTTTGTCAATGCTTTAGTTAGTCAAGTTTTAAAAAATAAATTTTGTCCTTGAAGCTTGTCCATTTTTTTTTTCTTTCATTTTTCTTTTTTTTTTCCAATTTTTTATTTAGATTTCAGTAAGTTAACATGCAGTATAATATTAGTTTCACATGTCAGATTTAGTGATCGATCACTTCCACATAACACCTAGTGCTCATCACAGTAAGTGCCCTCCTTAACACCCATCACCCACTTAGGCAGCCCCCACTCAGTTCCCTTCCAGTAACCCTCAGTTGGTTCTCTATTACAGTATTTGTCTTTCTCTGATTGATTTATTTTGCCTACCATAATACTCTCTAGCTCCCTCTACATTGTTACAAATGGCAAGATTTCATTCTTTTTTATGGCAGAGTAATATTCTATGGTATGTATATATGTGTGTATACACACACATATATATACATAAAATGTCTTCTTCTTTTTTTTTTTTAAGATTTTATTATTTGACAGAGAGAAATCACAAGTAGGCAAAGAGGCAGGCAGAGAGAGGGGAGGAAGCAGGCTCCCTGCAGAGCAGAGAGCCCGACGTGGGGCTCGATCCCAGGACCTGGGATCATGACCTGAGCCGAAGGCAGAGGCTTTAACCCACTGAGCCACCCAGGCGCCCCCATACAATGTCTTCTTTATCCATTAATCAGTTGATGGACATTTGGGCTCTTTACATAATTTGGCTTTTGTTACAAACATCGGAGTGCATGTCTCCCTTCAAATCAGTACTTTTGTATCCTTTGTTGAATACCTAGTAGTGCAATTGCTGAATCATAGGGTAATTCTATTTTTAACTTTTTGAGGAACCTCCATAGTGTTTTCCAGAGTGTCTACACCAATTTGCATTCCCACCAACAACGTAAGAGTGTTCCCTTTTCTCTGGAGCTTGTTCAGTGTTCTACTGGAGTATTCGTTTCAGAATTTGCTTTGTAAGTTTTTGTTGTTTTTTTTTTACATGTAAAAATGTTAACTCTTTTATACTTTATATTCTAGTCCCCGCCCCTCCCATTTGTCCTTATGCCTTCTAATTTTCCATATAATGCCTTTTCTCCTTTTTAAAGGAGGTCAATATTAATGTAGTCAAGTCTGTTGAGGCTTTTCCTTGAAATTCT
Source organism: Mustela putorius furo (assembly GCF_011764305.1). NCBI lineage: Eukaryota > Metazoa > Chordata > Mammalia > Carnivora > Mustelidae > Mustela > Mustela putorius. The sequence continues at coordinate 2,962,053 of NW_025421290.1, read as the reverse complement.
GGCTTTGGTTTCAAAGAGTTTTATTTTAAAATATGAAAAAGACTTGTTCTCTCAAAAATTGTTCAAAGTATATGTGCATTTTATTAGGTACTGGTAAGACTATTATAAATTGAACTTTTATCTTTTATTTTTTAAAAGATTTTATTTATTCATTTGAGATGGAAAGAGACAAAGAGAGCTCAAGTAAGGAGGGAGGCAGAGGGAAAGGGAGACGCAGACTCCGCACTGATCTGGGAGCCTGATGTGGGGCTCCATTCCAGGACCTGAGCTAAAGGCAGATGCTTAACATCTGAGTCACCCAGACACTTCTAAATCTAACTTTTAAAAAAATGTCTACAGAATGGGAGAGTTGTTACATCTATGGTTTATTGTGTGATGTCTTAACTCAGATGAACAGAATTGGGAGTGCCCAACGGGGCTACCAGCTGGCAGAGCTGGTGGGCCTTTACCTGATCAGTGCCCCTCCTTGTTTATAAATGCTTTGTCATATCCTTCTATTTATTCTGTTAAGCTCAAGGTATACCTTACTTCTAGGTGTCCTCTACTCTGAGTGGCTTTTCCACCCTGGGAGCATGCATTTGCTTCTGCTCACATTTTCCGAAATGAACCTCCTGGGTTCTCATGCTCAAGTCATAAAGCCCTAGACATGGTTCTTTAATTGACTAAAGAATTCCACCAAAACAATGATGAACACTTTTTATTTTATGTTTTTGTTTTTGTTTGAAACATGCTAAAGACTCTGGTAAGCACTCTTTATGAATAAACTTCTTCAGTCTCCCAATCATTCAATGGAGTAGGTATTTTAAAATTATTGCCATTCCACAGCTGAGGAAATGGAGACTTAGGGCTTTTAAAGTTGCCTAGCTGGTGAGAGAAGGAGTCTTTTCCCCAGTTTCTCGGCCTGAACATCTTTATCCCTTCTCTGTATATTTAACCTGCATGAGGATCAGGTTTACCTAAACCTTCCCTTACCTTTACTGCCACTGTTTCTAGCCCATGCCTAGTTAACATCCCAAATCCACTTTAAACATCTCAACCTTAACCACCACTGGCATTAACTGAAGGTAACCTATCTGTTATGGCTGCAGAACTAATAGTCTGTTCACTCACTTTTGGATAATCAATTTTGTATGTGTCTTCAAGAACTTTTGTATGTGTCTTATAAATTATACAAATTATCTTATTACAAATTATCTTATCGTTGGCTGAATAGCACAGTAAGTCATACAAAGGAAGCACTTTGTGGGCTCCTGGCTGGCTCAGTTGGTGGAGCATGTGATTCTTGATATCAGAGTAATGAGTTCAAGCCCCATGTTGGGTATAAAGTTTACCTTAAAAAAAAAAAAAAGTAATCACTTCATAACTGTATTACAGAAATGACAAATATACAATGATAATAATTAAGCATTCTATGTTCTAAAATTGAGACCTACCTTTATTTCCTGGTAGACATAATACAGTGTTTAAACTCTGTGATTTTAATGTCCGTAAGTTAAGCAAACATAGTATACACACCAGGAAAAAAAAAGAATAAAAATCTGAGCAACTCTGACAGCCACAAAAATGTGAATGGTAACATATTATGGAACATATAAAGGAACTAAAGTTGTATAAATACTTCACTAAGTTATCATTTCACTTTTAAACAATCTCAGATATTTTAGTTAAAAAGGTATGGACTAGTTATTTCACAGAGTAGCATGTAGTCGTTATTAATGGCATTAGAACATAGAAAAGCATATGAAATAAATGTTAAGTGAAAAAAAAGTACAAATTCTAAATTTGTATATATACTATTATTGTGGCTACATATTTTGCAGCTAAAATATACATATAGGCATAGCTGAAAACCTAATAAGCCATAATAAATCATTGTGCTGGGATATTGGGATTATTTTTCCCCCTTTTTCTGGATTATCATTAGTTTTGATATGTTACTTTTATGATTTAAGGGGGGAAAATCACATTGTTGTTTTTTATTTATTTCCTTTTCCCCAATATAGCTTCCTAGACTATCTTGAATAAAATGAATAAACTTAAATTCAATATAATAACACTATCGATATTTTACTTACAAAAGTCTGGCCTATGACAGGCTATAAGTTATTTGAAAAGGGATATAAGTGATTTTTTTTAGCTATCATCTTCCAATTAAGTAAATTATTTTCTGACACAAGATTGGAACTCATGGAACACAAGAATTATTGTACTTGCCAAATCTTTAAGGTTTTCTCCATTCACAGAGTTTATTACTCAGTTAGTTCCCAAAGAGTAAATATGCCACTAAAAAGATTTAAGGCAATTTTAAAATTTGGAATTATATGAACATTAACTGAGCAAAATTATCTAATATTAGATATTTTATTTAAATTTGAATAAATCAATTTAAACAAGAGTAGGTATTTCTTTCTTTTTAAAAAAAAAAGATTTTATTTCTTTCTTTGACAGAGAGAAGGATCACAAGTAGACAGAGAGCAGGGGGCAGCAGGCTCCCTGCTGAGCAGAGAGCCATATGTGGCAACTCCATTCCAGGACCCTCAGATCATGACCTGAGCCCAAGTCAGAGGCTTAACCCACTGAGCTACCCAGATGCCCCAGATTAGGTGTTTCTAAATGAAAAGTGGAAAACATTTTGCCAGAGAAGATTGTTCTGAAAAGGGAGAAAAGCCACCGTGATATAACTTTCTTAAATAAATAAATGTTTTGCTAAATTATATTTCTTGGACTTGTTAACATGATAATTTTCCTCCTCATTTTGCTTTAGTTAATTTTAAAATATGTTTAACTAGTTTAATCTAGAGTAGAAATAAGTTGATATATTTTAAATGTGAAGACAGATTTACAACTTTCTGCATTAGCATAAATGTGACGTCATCCAGAGTCTGTTACTAAACAAACAAACAAAAAGCCCTTCCATCAATGCCATTAGTCACAGGAAATAAAAGAATGCTCAAGAAAATCACTCTCCTTGAGGCGCCCAGGTGGCTCAGTCTGTTAAGCAGCTGACTCTTAATTTTGGCTCAGGTCATGATTTCAGGGTGATGAAATTGAGCCCTGCATTGAGCTCTGCACTGAGATGGAGCCTGCTTGAGATTCTCTCTCTCTCCTTCTCCCCCTGCCATTCCCACTGCTAGCATGTGCTTGTAGGAGCTCTCTCTCAAATAGATAAATCTAAAAAAAAAAAGAAAGAAGGAAAGAAAGAAAGAAAGAAAGAAAGAAAAAAGTAAAGAAAGGAACATCTCTCCTTCCCCTGTAGATTCTATTCTGAGAGCCCTCTGGCTTTTACCCGGCAATATAAAAACAACAACAACAACGTCAGCGCACCTGTTTCTTGCACTCTCCACCCCATAATATTTTGGGATACTAAAACAGTGGTAAGGGTGATCTTGAACCACGTCCTTAACACCACCCCAAGTAGAGAAGGACAGTAATCTTCCCTTACTCTCTCCCACCAACTTTGAGATGAGACCTACTGTAAACACATCCACTGTTGCTGGTAAATCTAACACAGGAATTCACTCCATGAAAATTTCTACTGTAAACTTTCAAAAGAAATTGCTTTCTGTTAGCTGAGTATAAATTCAGCTTCATTTCCATGCTTTCATTAATTGATGCCAGTATGGCCACTCAAAAGAGCTACTCCTGGGAGAATTTTTCATTATTACTTTTGACACACATTGTGGGTAATCCTTTAGTGGACGTCCCAATAACCTGGAGAAACCAGTCCCATAGGAAGTCTTATAAAATCTGCCAGCTGACACTGTGACAGAGCTGAACCTTCACAGTGAGTCTGGCTGTTGTGTCACTGGCTATTGTAACGTCATACAGAGGAGGAGGAAATACCTGAACTGTCTTCATAGACATTAACTTTTAGGTTGCCCTTCGAAGATAACAAGAAGATGCTAATTTCTTCCCAAATCTAATTCAGAATTATGTTAAATAAGCCTGTTGAGATAGCAGTTTCTAAGTATTTGTATCATGCTTTCATGTAGGTCATTGTATGCGATTTTCACATTTCTCTGGGGTATTTTATATATATAGCAATCAAATAGAATAGAATTGTATTTATTTCCAGAGCTCTCCAATGGATGTAAAACCTGAAAAAAATTATTTTTTCAAATTTCCAGTCCTCAGTGTGAAACAGATTTGACATTTCAAAGGCAATTTTAAGTGATTATTATTTGCATAGTAAATTCTCAAGATGCCCTATATGCTCCAACACTTTGCAATGAGCTGAAGTCATTTGAAAAGCAATGCACCTGGCATTTATATCCAACAGAGGTGCCAGGTTTAACTAAAACATACTTTTAGACATTTCCCCATTGGTTTACACTAGATTATGATATTTAAACTCCTTAGTTAAAGGAAAAATTAACCCCAAGAAATTCGATTTTTGAAGTCACGAGAACCTCTGCTGGGCATGGTTAAGGACTCCAGTCTACCTTTGTTTTACCTGATTTATTAAGAATCATTTAGAACCAGATTAATTTTGGCCTCAGCTGCCAACCCTCCTCACAGTCGGAGTTGCTGTCCACATTCATCGTTCCTGGAAGAGGCAGAAAGAAAAACTACTTATTCCAATTAGCTGTGATTAAGAGTTTTCTAGCATATAGGGACAAATAATTGGTGTCAAGCTTTTCAGGTTAGAGATAAGATCAAGGGGCAACAAAACCCGTATGAGGGTCCATCTGCTTTGAAGCTGACATAATTGTATTCACTTTGTAATTTCCATTAAGAACAAATCTACTCATCTCTGTGTCTACTTCCTTTAGACACCATCTGAAGATCACAGGTAGACAAGGCCATAAAAAATTGGACTAGGTCTCATGAGGTTAGTTTGAAGCCATCCCAAGACTGCTTTTGTCACAGTCACTGCCCCCCAAAATGCTTGCACTGGGGGCTTCTGCAACATTCTCCTGATGGCTCTCACTCCTCAGCTCTTTGCTCTTCTGTATGCCTCTGATGGCAGTGCAAAAAGTGTTCACTGTGCCACCGCTGCAAGCTTCTGCCCTTCATGGATACACGTTATTATGAAAGTAGGTCCACTTTCCTTAACCTGTTAGTGACCCAGTTCCTTAGACTTTTGGGCTCCATCATGACATAAACATGTTGTTATATGAGAGAGAGTGTGTCCGAGTTTTCCCTTTAATCATCTTTTAAGTGCGGAGCCCAAGTTTATTTTATAAAGATTATGAATAAGAAGAGTTAATGTTAAAATAGTAAATGATATATATGATTATTATGTATTAGGTTCTGTTCTAAAAACACACACACTTATTTGATCATTAGAACAACCGCACTTATTCCTCATTTTGCAGATTAAAAAAAACTGAGGCACAGAGGACCAAATGCCTTGCCCAGGGTCAAACAGCTCGTAAGTGGGAGAGTGAGGGTTCATATCAGCAGTATGGCTCTAAGACACTATCCATTTACCCACTGCATTATGCAGCTTCCTTAGCTACTTCTGGATCCAAACCTATGCCAGGCTATCAAAACCTTTAAGTGATGCCCTCATTCAAGACATTGCAGGGCACCTTGATGGAAGGGGGAGGACGTAAAGGGACAGTCTCCTTCCCTAGAGCCCTTATCCAGAACCTTTATTGTATGTCATGCTGCAAGATTCATGTCTCTGCACTCCTAGATTCCCTATTGCTTGGAACTTGATTGTGTTACTTTTGCATTTCTATAACACATGTATTTTGTATGTCATTATTTTGATCATTCAGCTACTAATAGTAGCCACTAATATATACTAATGCTTAGTCTTTGAGGAGGGTAAAGGAAACCTTTCTCACATACTAAGAGGCTTCGTTTTTTTTCCCCCGTCTCCAACTGCCAGCCTTATTTTGGCTTCTCCTTTTTACTGTTTTGGCAAGTATTTGTCATAAATCTTTGTGCCTTTTTGTTGAGAAAGTAGGAATTTATGATCATGGTGCCATTTTAAAGAATAGAATTACGTCCTTAGTGGCATCTTCTCTATCTGTCTTTAGTATTAATTGCTCCAATTCACACACTCTGAGTTGCTGATGTGTCTCAAACACTTGGCTTCGTTCCTCCTAGACGTGATTCAGTTGCCATTCCTACTTCTTTGCAATCCCCTCCATTACTTACACTGTTCACAATAAAAACAACAAGCTTTAGAAAGTGAAATTGGAGAGACCTATAGAATGAAGGAATGTGTGTGTGTGTAGAGCTATATAATATTACAATATTACTAATATTCATTAGTAATGTATTATTTATGTATCTAATACATCACATTTATGTGTACAGACTACCATATATCAGAGGAAGATTTTGAGGACTTCACTTTGAAAAAACATTCCGCCTGAAAGGTATCTCTGTTATTCAAGGAATAGGAACCCACTCTTTCTAATGTAAGGTGAAAGAGGACAGCAAGTTATCTCACGGACATCCAAGTTCCATAAGTGAGGCACAGTCTTCTTACAGAAAGACTGAAACCAACATTGGAAAATCAGGGAAGCTGACTCCTTTTTCTACCTGTCAAGGATAACACCAGCACTCACTTGCTTTCTCTCTCTGTCATCCACCTGTCCGTCTCATCTTTCTCCATCTTTAGTCTTTGTTTTCCACCTTTAGTCTCTGGGAATCTCTGAGTAATCTAAGTATGAGTATCAATTAAAATACTTGGAAGAGAGAGAATTGGACTGATTTTTCCTAACCTCTGGGTTGTTTCTTCTTGGATGTTATGTTCACCTCTGGCCCATTAACAGTCCAATCAACTGTGATTCATGTCTTCTGTCAACAACAAAGCAACATAAGCCATGTGGGTGCATGTGCCTAGTAAGTTAGAAATAAGTTTTAAAACTAAACTTCCCAGCTTACCTGTAGTAATTGTTCTAGGGAGAATTTGTAAGTACTGTTATAAGATTCTAAAATTAGGCACATTGGTGATCTGTCTTAAGTGTGGTTTCTCTTCAAGCATTTGGCCATTAAATTGAGCTATTAGGTACAATATTATACTCTAAGTCATACCCATTATAGGCTAAAGGAATATCATTAAATAAGGAGTAATCAGAAGAACACTAGAGTTCTATGCTATTGCAGGAAAGGAGTCAAAATAGTAATAGGAGTATTAAATGAAATGAAAACTACTTGGCATAATGGATGGCATATAACTGGTGATCCAAAAAGTATAGCTATTATTTTAACAATACTGTATGTATATATTCCTCTCTTTAGAAGTTTCTTAATGTCTAAGAACTCTTAAGTCCAGGGGCACTTGGATGGTTCGGTTGGTTAAGCATCTGACGCTTGATTTCATCTCAGGTCATGATCTCAGGGTCCTGGGATTGAGCCCCACATCTGGTTCTGCTCAGGGGGGAATCTGCTTGAGGGTTTTCTTTCTCTCCCTTTGTCCTTGTCCCTACCCACCCAAATTAATTAATTATTTATTAATTAATGTATTTTTTAAAAGAACTCTTAATTCCAGAACACCCCATGTTCATCTCTTTGTATATACGAATTTCCCCATTTTTCAAGTTACCTTATCACTATTTCCTACGTGAAGATTTAGCTGATCAATAAGGCTCATATACATGAAATCCCCTTTCATTTCACTTTTCTTAGGATGACACTCAGTGGCTTCCTATTGTATCACATATAACTGGACTCTTATATATTATTGACTGCTACTATTATTGTAGTGTTTGGATGTCTGCGCCTCCTCTTTCTCCACCTAAATTATGAACACCCCGAAAATAAGAGCTTAAATTTAAAATGCGCACTCTGTCTACCATTGCACTCCTTGCTTGGAACAAGCATTCATGTGATTTCTTTTAGGTATTGTAGATAAATAACTCTCAAGAATTCAGTAAAGTGGGACAGGAAATAGAGTAATTTAATAGAAATTCAGTTTAATATACAAATTTGTTGAAAACTGCTGTCTATGACATAGTATTTATTTTCATCATTAGGTCTATACTAAGTTTTCAGGAATTATAAACTTACTGAATTATCCCTGTTCTTTTCCACGGCTTAGAGTTTACCTTATTTCCTCAATACACACATATACACACACATACAAATATATATTAGAGATTTCTTCTCTAAAACTATCATTAACTTATATAGAATTTTTTGTAGCAAACCACAGCTCTACATAAATGCTTCAGTGTTGCTAGTAAAATCCAGTTTTGAAACTTTATGTGCTCTGAGCATCTATGATATGTTGCTAATGTGTTCACTTATTTTAGTGTGAGAGATAGGAAGGGGAGAAGCCAAAATAATTGTTTAGCCTTGAAATCTTCTAAGCCAAATTGTAACTTACATTAGTCAATTATTTCCATTTTTAAAACACTCTATTATTGGTATCAAGTAAGTATTTCCAAAACTTCCATGTTGATGATACTTGTTTGGGACACTGAGCATTCAGCTTCCTGTCCCTACTTGGAGGATTCTGAGTCAGTGTCTCTCTTAGGTAGAGGTTGCAGTTTTATCAAGAATTTATATTTTTAACCATAAATTCTATTCTGGCAGGATTTCATATTTTTAAAAATTACCTCAGGCAAATCTTATCATTCAGGAAGTTTAGAAAACATCTGTATAAAGCTGTTATCCTTCTTGTCTGCTTCCTTCCTTGCTACTTAAAAATCCTTGTAGACATTACCTACCACAATCACTGGCTTTATTGGGAACATCGCTGGTGGGATGAATTTAAAGGTGGCAGAGTGGTTAGAGTTTATTAAACTTCTTTTTATGGCAAAGACCTACGAGTGCTATTAGCTGGTGAATTGTCTCATCACTTATAAAATATTTTTAATTAGAACAATTTACTGTCCTCCATCAAACACTATAGGGAACTGACAGATTTGAATTTGGAGACTGTTCCCGAAAACACATTACTCACCTATGAATTTATTTTATTCTTATTTCTGTCCTTTTAAAGTGCTCTTCTTTGAAATTACTTGAAATTGGGTTTCAGGAAAAGCAAATGGCTTTGAACTTCAGTAGTATCATTCACTTCCCATAAAAATAAGAAAACCAGGATCATATGGTATTCAAATCTTTTTCATTAAGTATCTACCTTTGGTCTTCTTTCCCTTTTTTTTCTTTTTCTTTTTTGATGCCTGTAGTCTGCAATCATTACAGGTATTTGTGGGGCTTGAATATGTTTGAGCCCCTGAGCACAGAGTCTGGGAAGGAGCGAATGCTCACAGTGGGAAGCCACTTTCCTGAGAAATAAATGTACCACAGGAAATTTAAATTGCTTCTATTTTTTTTTTTTTACAGTGGTATTCTGTTTATAAAACTAAGACATGCTCTCCGTTGTTATTTCCAGGTCTGAATTCCCTCTGTTCTAAGATTACCATTCTCTTTCTTATTTCTATTTTGAGTAAGACGTTTGACCAAATGTTCTTCCTGGCGCAGCTGTCTAGACCCTGCTGGCTTTCTGTTTCCATTTCACAGTGTAGATATTTTTTAACTTAAGGTGCAAGGAACTCTGAAAGTACTTAATTTTGACTCTTTAATGAAATAATTCAGAAACTTGGGGTTCTTCTGATTGGACTTCATGCTTAGACTCCTCCCTTCACCTCCTTAGCTGGAAATCGCTGTAGCTTAGCCACCTGTGTAGGGGGAGCTCTTCAAGCTGAGGTGTAACTGATAAGCGGTTTTATTCTTGCATGACCAGAGTTTATTCCCTCAGCTTTGGAAGGTTTCCTTTTTTTGTTTGTTTTTTAAGTCAGATTTGAGGCAGTTCCTTGGTAGAATGTGAAGCTGTGTGGAAGGAATGACATTGTATGCACACTTCTTATTTGAATGTTTATAATTAATGTTTACACAACTGGGTAGGTAATAAATATACACCCTCAGTCCAAGTAAGTGAATAAAACTCACTTTCTTGGGCTGTCTGAATTTCTACTGATGGGACTTGTGGACCACGATAGTTAGCTTGGGAGGTGTTCCTAGGTGAGCAGATATGGACCAAGAATACTCATGTTATCCTGTGTTCTGGTCCATGTCACTAGTCCCCACATAGAACGAGGGGCTTCCTGACTTCTGCCTTCAGTGACCATGGCATGACATTAGCTGATACCTCTTCTTCTCAGGGGATGAGATATTAAACATTGCAATACAATGCTTACTTTTTTTATGTATTTTTCTTTCAATTTTAACACATTTTACTTTGCTCCTATTTTCTTTTCAAACTATTTCAAAATCATTTCCAAGCTCTACATTACCTTTTCTTTTCCTTATGTATTCATATTTGCATGCAGAGCAGTAAATGTATTATTGCATACGATTCAAGGTCACTTAAAGAATCACAGGTTATAACACCTGGAACAGGAATGAGATCCCCTCAGAATATGTTGTGTATTAGACATAGCTAAAAAAGAACATTAAGTCTCTTAGGAGTCAAATTTAATAGTGAGTATGGGTGAGAATGAAAAAAATGGTATTACCTTTTTTTCCAAAAAAGGAATCAGATCAGGTGAAAATATTTCATTTTGTAATTCTGAACTTCACAATAAGAGATTCAAATTAATGTATACAGCTTTTACTGTACTGAAAAATCTACTCTGGATCCATAGAATATAAATTACCCTGGTTTGCAGATTATGAACACACTATTTTCCTATCTTTTCCTACTACTCTGAAAATAATTCTCCTTCTTAGCATCTTTAACAAAACTTGGCAAAAGTAGCTACCATAAGATTTAAATTAGTTCATTTTGGTATTAATGAACTCTCATAAAATTTTTGATAAGATCAAGAGAGTTTGAGACATAAAATTATGAAATAAAATACATTTAGATTACTTGGCATTTTCCTTTCAAGGTATTATTTCAGTTTAAGACTTTGATATATTCTTTCTACAAGTTTCTCCCATTGAGAAACACACACATACACAAAAAAAGGAAAAACAAAAAAACCAGGAAAGAAAAGGAAGGAAAGATTAAAGAGAGGAAGGAAGGTGATTGAAAGATCTATGTCATAATTCTGGAAAACAAATGAAATTAACCATTGCACAGTGCCATAGTATACAGTGAAATAATTAAAGAGGAGTTCTTCACCTTTTAAAATGGTACAGTCTACAGGCGCCTGGGTGGCTCAGTTGGTTAAGCTTCCACCTTTGGCTCAGGTCATGATCTTGGGGTCCTGGGATTGAGGCCCACATGGGCTCCCTGTTCAGTGGAGAGTCTGCTTCTACCTTTTCCTCTAGCCCCCACCTTGTGTGCTATCTCTCTCTCAAGTAAATAAATAGAATCTTTAAAATAAAATAAAATAAAATAATAAAAATGGTACAGCCTAGGGCGCCTGGGTGGCTCAGTGGGTCAGGCTGCTGCCTTAGGCTCAGGTCATGATCTCAGGGTCCTGGGATCGAGTCCCGCATCGGGCTCTCTGCTCGGCAGGGAGCCTGCTTCCCTCTCTCTCTCTCTCTCTCTCTGCCTGCCTCTCCATCTATTTGTGATTTCTCTCTGTCAAATAAATAAATAAAATCTTTAAAAAAAAATGGTACAGCCTAGTTTTTAAGTAATTGTTCTTGGGCAAGTCAGAGAAATTTCCCCTTTACTCACTGTCAATGAATGAACAATTCAGAGATATTACAGAGTGTAATAAAGGGGGAGTTGATGGCATCACTTTGCCTTCTGGAGGTATATCTCCAGCATGTAATATTCTGCAGAACAGTAGAAACAGGCTGAGCCATGATAATTTAGAGATTTTTTTTGGTCGAAGAATATAGACAGCCTCAAATTCACTAGGACATTAATATATCTCTTCCTAGTTAAAAAACCATTGGAGGGCAGAGAAAAATATACCTTCTTTCCACAAAACTATACTAGTTGAATTTTAGGCCATTACTGGAAATTGAACTGGAAGCTCTGCATATCAACCCTGCCAAGCAGTAAAATATTCTTACAGTCCCAGGAGACAATGGATGTGCAGATACTGATTCATAACATCCTCTCCTTCTGTGAAAAGACTTGCTGAGTATCATTAACCCAGGATGTCAGAGCAGTATAACAAAAGTGGCATGGTAGGATCTTGTGGAAAAGATAGAAAAATTAAAAAGTTAGCTGCATAAAAGTCAGTAATATCTTCCTAATCACTTGAAAAATGAATGCTCTTATGAAAATAATAGTACAGTAAATTTCTTATAGTAACAGTGGATGATTTTTAGAAAATATCTTCTAATGCCATTAAAAAAAATCAAACAACAAAATTCAAATAAAAAGCAAAATAAAGCAACAAAAATGACCATGTGCCCCAAGAATAGGTAGCTATAATAAAATATTAAAATTATATTTTAAAAAAGCGTAGCCTGGTTCAAGCTCAGATTAAAAAAAAAGAAGAAGAAAGCTAACTTTTTAAAATAGCAGCAAAATTAAAATAAAATGGCATAAATAACTCCAAACATGGGACAATGAACAGCAGAGTTAACAGCAGAAAAAGCAAGTAAGTAATCTAGAGGAATACCGGTAGAAGCTTCTCAGTCTTCTTCAGAGAAAAACATTATCTTCTCCCTGTCCAATTTTTTCCCCTCAGTTACTATTTATAGCATTCCCAAACCACTTACTCCATGGCAGCTTGAATTGGAATTGTTTGTTTTCATGTATTAATTCAATTCATGTATTAATTAATTTATGGGAGGTAATGAGTTTGTGTTGGTGTAGTCCTCACTATATTTATTAGATGTTTGCTGAAAGCTTGTCTTCTGAAATGCATGTCATTTGCTAATATACGGTACATACTTTCTTTTCTGGAAAACCACATACCAACAAGGAATAGTACATTTTTTCAGTCTGAACTGGTAAAATATATGTTAAGACATTTACAGGTAGTGCTATTTATCTAACTTCACCACGTAACCCAGTCCTTTGACCATACACTACTTTGTTAATTCCTATGTGCTTTACCAGAACATTCCCTCACTCGTCCCTCCAGCAATTGGATTCAGGCAGTTGTTGCAATATGTCAGCATTGGTTCTAAATATTTCCCCATGCTGGCTGATCTAGAACATCTGCAGTGCTGACATATTTTTATCCAGAGTCTACGTATAGCATGACATTTTTTAGTATGTTTTAAGCTTTTCTTAAGTAAACTTATTCGGGAAGGCCTGGTGCTGTTTCAAACCAAATACATTCACAAGCTGAGAGTCATCGAATTTCTATTGCTCCTGTATAAAACATTAGCGATAGGATGTCCTTGAAAATTTTCAGGCATCATATTTCTTTCCTAAAAGAGGTTACTCCATTTAATCATTTGCATTTATTTATCTCTCACACAGGGACATTCTAACTTGCCATTTGTCTTCTGATTCATCCTTCACCCTATGGTTTCACATCTCTCTAACTCTTTAAAAATGTATACAACTTTCTTGCTAACGCTGACTCAATTGTCTATTTTAGTAGAAGCGTTATAATCTGTTCTTGAAAACTTTTCTGTGATCTCTTAATATTCTAAAATGTCATACCCTCTAAAACCTTATAATAGACATTAGAGTTTGAAGGCTTCTCCTTCCCTCCTCACCTTTCTTTCAGTTACAGTATTGGATACAAACCCATTCAAGCAACTTCATATTTTATTTACCACAGCCCATTCTCATTCATATCCTACTATTTAACCATAAAAGTAAAACACAAAACAAAAAAATACCCTGTTTCTGTGGCTCGTCTTCAAGATCCTAACTTGGGGAGGAGTCAAGATGGCGGAGAAGTAGCAGGCTGAGACTGCTTCAGCTAGCCGGAGATCAGCTAGATAGCTTATCTAAAGATTGCAAACACCTGAAAATCCATCGGCAGATCGAAGAGAAGAAGAACAGCAATTCTGGAAACAGAAAAACAACCACTTTCTGAAAGGTAGGACCGGCGGAGAAGTGAATCCAAAGCGACGGGAAGATAGACCCCGGGGGGAGGGGCCGGCTCCCGGCAAGCGGCGGAGCAACCGCGCACAAAATCAGGACTTTTAAAAGTCTGTTCCGCTGAGGGACATCGCTCTAGAGGCTAAACCGGGGCGAAGCCCACGCGGGGTCAGCGTGGCCTCAGGTCCCGCAGGGTCACAGAAGGATCGGGGGTGTCTGAGTGTCGCAGAGCTTGCGGGTATTGGAACGGGAAAGCCGGCTACAGAGACAGAGCCGACAGTAAGCTCGCAGCTCGGTGTTACCTTGAACCGGTCGCAGGCTCGGTGAGCTCGGAGCGCGGCCGGAGGTCAGGCAGACGGGAGTAACTGGGCGCGGTTCTCTGAGGGCGCACTTAGGAGTGGGGCCCCGGGCTCTCGGCTCCTCCGGGCCGGAGACCAGGAGGCCGCCATTTGTATTCCCGTCCTCTGGAACTCTACGGAAAGCGCTCAGGGAACAAAAGCTCCTGAAAGCAAACCCGAGCGGATTACTCACCCCGGCCCCGGGTAAGGGCGGTGTAATTCCGCCTGGGGCAAAGACACTTGAGAATCACTACAACAGGCCCCTCCCCCAGAAGATCAACAAGAAATCCAGCCGAGACCAAGTTCACCTACCAAGGAGTGCGGTTTCAATACCAAGGAGAGCAGCAGAATTCCAGAGGAGGAGAAAGCCAAGCACGGAACTCATGGCTTTTTTCCTGTGATTTTTTTTTAGTCTTGCAGTTAATTTAATTTTTTCTTTTTCATTTTTTTTTTTTTTCTCGCCTTCGGGTAAAATTTTTTTTAACTGTTACCTTTTTCTTTTTTAACGATTTTTTACTAGTTTATCTAATATATATATATTTTTTTACATTTTTCTTAGGTGTTTTCTTTTTTTAAAAAATTCTTTTCTTTTCTTTTCTTTTCTTTTCTTTTCTTTTTTTTTTTTTTTTTTTTTTTTTTTTTTTTTTTTTTTTTTTTTTTTTTTTTTTTTTTTCTTCTTCTTCTTTTTGAACCTCTTTTTATCCCCTTTCTCCCCACTCACGATTTTGGATCTCTTCTAATTTGGTTAAAGCATATTTTCCTGGGGTTGTTGCCACCCTTTTAGTATTTTACTTGCCACTTCATTTACTCTTATCTGGACAAAATGACAAGACGTAAAAATTCAACACAAAAAAAAGAACAAGAGGCAGTACCAAAGGCTAGGGACCTAATCAATACAGACATCGGTAATATGTCAGATCTAGAGTTCAGAATGACAATTCTCAAGGTTCTAGCTGGGCTCGAAAAAGGCATGGAAGATATTAGAGAAACCCTCTCGAGAGATATAAAAGCCCTTTCTGGAGAAATAAAAGAACTAAAATCTAACCAAGGTGAAATCAAAAAAGCTATTAATGAGGTGCAATCAAAAATGGAGGCTCTAACTGCTAGGATAAATGAGGCAGAAGAAAAAATTAGTGATATAGAAGACCAAATGACAGAGAATAAAGAAGCTGAGCAAAAGAGGGACAAACAGCTACTGGACCATGAGGGGAGAATTCGAGAGATAAGTGACACCATAAGACGAAACAACATTAGAATAATTGGGATTCCAGAAGAAGAGGAAAGTGAGAGGGGAGCAGAAGGTATACTGGAGAGAATTATTGGGGAGAATTTCCCCAATATGGCAAAGGGAACGAGCATCAAAATTCAGGAAGTTCAGAGAATGCCCCTCAAAATAAATAAGAATAGGCCCACACCCCGTCACCTAATAGTAAAATTTACAAGTCTCAATGACAAAGAGAAAATCCTGAAAGCAGCCCGGGAAAAGAAGTCTGTAACATACAATGGTAAAAATATTAGATTGGCAGCTGACTTATCCACAGAGACCTGGCAGGCCAGAAAGAGCTGGCATGATATTTTCAGAGCACTAAACGAGAAAAACATGCAGCCAAGAATACTATATCCAGCTAGGCTATCATTGAAAATAGAAGGAGAGATTAAAAGCTTCCAGGACAAACAACAACTGAAAGAATTTGCAAATACCAAACCAGCTCTACAGGAAATATTGAAAGGGGTCCTCTAAGCAAAGAGAGAGCCTACAAGTGGTAGATCAGAAAGGAACAGAGACCATATACAGTAACAGTCACCTTACAGGCAATACAATGGCACTAAATTCATATCTCTCAATAGTTACCCTGAATGTGAATGGGCTAAATGCCCCTGTCAAAAGACACAGGGTATCAGAATGGATAAAAAAAAAAAAACCCATCTATATGTTGCCTCCAAGAAACACATTTTAAGCCCGAAGACACCTCCAGATTTAAAGTGAGGGGGTGGAAAAGAATTTACCATGCTAATGGACATCAGAAGAAAGCAGGAGTGGCAATCCTTATATCAGATCAATTAGATTTTAAGCCAAAGACTATAATAAGAGATGAGGAAGGACACTATATCATACTCAAAGGGTCTGTCCAACAAGAAGATTTAACAATTTTAAATATCTATGCCCCCAATGTGGGAGCAGCCAACTATATAAACCAATTAATAACAAAATCAAAGAAACACATAAACAATAATACAATAATAGTAGGGGACTTTAATACTCCCCTCACTGAAATGGACAGGTCATCCAAGCAAAAGATCAGCAAGGAAATAAAGGCCTTAAATGACACACTGGACCAGATGGACATCACAGATATATTCAGAATATTTCATCCCAAAGCAACAGAATACACATTCTTCTCTAGTGCACATGGAACATTCTCCAGAATAGATCACATCCTCGGTCCTAAATCAGGACTCAACCGGTATCAAAAGATTGGGATCATTCCCTGCATATTTTCAGACCACAATGCTCTAAAGCTAGAACTCAACCACAAAAGGAAGTTTGGAAAGAACCCAAATACATGGAGACTAAACAGTATCCTTCTAAAGAATGAATGGGTCAACCGGGAAATTAAAGAAGAATTGAAAAAAATCATGGAAACAAATGATAATGAAAATACAACGGTTCAAAATCTGTGGGACACAACAAAGGCAGTCCTGAGAGGAAAATATATAGCGGTACAAGCCTTTCTCAAGAAACAAGAAAGGTCTCAGGTACACAACCTAACCCTACACCTAAAGGAGCTGGAGAAAAAGAACAAGAAAGAAACCCTAAGCCCAGCAGGAGAAGAGAAATCATAAAGATCAGAGCAGAAATCAATGAAATAGAAACCAAAAAAACAATAGAACAAATCAACGAAACTAGGAGCTGGTTCTTTGAAAGAATTAATAAAATTGATAAACCCCTGGCCCGACTTATCAAAAAGAAAAGAGAAAGGACCCAAATAAATAAAATCATGAATGAAAGAGGAGAGATCACAACTAACACCAAAGAAATACAAACTATTATAAGAACATACTATGAGCAACTCTACGGCAATAAATTTGACAATCTGGAAGAAATGGATGCATTCCTAGAAACATATAAACTACCACAACTGAACCAGGAAGAAATAGAAAGCCTAAACAGACCCATAACCAGTAAGGAGATTGAAACAGTCATTAAAAATCTCCAAACAAACAAAAGCCCAGGGCCAGACGGCTTCCCGGGGGAATTCTACCAAACATTTAAAGAAGAACTAATTCCTATTCTCCTGAAACTGTTCCAAAAAATAGAAATGGAAGGAAAACTTCCAAACTCATTTTATGAGGCCAGCATCACCTTGATCCCAAAACCAGACAAGGATCCCACCAAAAAAGAGAGCTATAGACCGATATCTTTGATGAACACAGATGCGAAAATACTCAACAAAATACTAGCCAATAGGATTCAACAGTACATTAAAAAGATTATTCACCACGACCAAGTGGGATTTATTCCAGGGCTGCAAGGTTGGTTCAACATCCGCAAATCAGTCAATGTGATACAACACATCAATAAAAGAAAGAACAAGAACCATATGATACTCTCAATAGATGCTGAAAAAGCATTTGACAAAGTACAGCATCCCTTCCTGATCAAAACTCTTCAAAGTGTAGGGATAGAGGGCACATTACCTCAATATCATCAAAGCCATCTATGAAAAACCCACCGCAAATATCATTCTCAATGGAGAAAAACTGAAAGCTTTTCTGCTAAGGTCAGGAACACGGCAGGGATGTCCGTTATCACCACTGCTATTCAACATAGTACTAGAGGTCCTAGCCTCAGCAATCAGACAACAAAAGGAAATTAAAGGCATCCAAATCGGCAAAGAAGAAGTCAAATTATCACTCTTCGCAGATGATATGATACTATATGTGGAAAACCCAAAAGACTCCACTCCAAAACTGCTAGAACTTATACAGGAATTCAGTAAAGTGTCAGGATATAAAATCAATGCACAGAAATCAGTTGCATTTCTCTACACCAACAGCAAGACAGAAGAAAGAGATATTAAGGAGTCAATCCCATTTACAATTGCATCCAAAACCATAAGATACCTAGGAATAAACCTAACCAAAGAGACACAGAATCTATACTCAGAAAACTATAAAGTACTCATGAAAGAAATTGAGGAAGACACAAAGAAATGGAAAAATGTTCCATGCTCCTGGATTGGAAGAATAAATATTGTGAAAATGTCTATGCTACCTAAAGCAATCTACACATTTAATGCAATTCCTATCAAAGTACCATCCATCTTTTTCAAAGAAATGGAACAAATAATTCTAAAATTTATATGGAACCAGAAAAGACCTCGAATAGCCAAAGGGATATTGAAAAAGAAAGCCAACGTTGGTGGCATCACAATTCCGGACTTCAAGCTCTATTACAAAGCTGTCATCATCAAGACAGCATGGTACTGGCACAAAAAACAGACCCATAGATCAATGGAACAGAATAGAGAGCCCAGAAATAGACCCTCAAATCTATGGTCAACTAATCTTCGACAAAGCAGGAAAGAATGTCCAATGGAAAAAAGACAGCCTCTTCAATAAATGGTGCTGGGAAAATTGGACAGCCACATGCAGAAAAGTGAAATTGGACCATTTCCTTACACCACACACAAAGATAGACTCAAAATGGATGAAGGACCTCAATGTACGAAAGGAATCCATCAAAATCCTTGAGGAGAACACGGGCAGCAACCTCTTCGACCTCTGCCGCAGCAACATCTTCCTAGGAACAACGCAAAAGGCAAGGGAAGCAAGGGAAAAAATGAACTACTGGGATTTCATCAAGATCAAAAGCTTTTGCACAGCAAAGGAAACAGTTAACAAAATCAAAAGACAACTGACAGAATGGGAGAAGATATTTGCAAACGACATATCAGATAAAGGACTAGTGTCCAGAATCTATAAAGAACTTAGCAAACTCAACACCCAAAGAACAAATAATCCAATCAAGAAATGGGCAGAAGACATGAACAGACATTTCTGCAAAGAAGACATCCAGATGGCCAACAGACACATGAAAAAGTGCTCCATATCACTCGGCATCAGGGAAATACAAATCAAAACCACAATGAGATATCACCTCACACCAGTCAGAATGGCTAAAATCAACAAGTCAGGAAATGACAGATGCTGGCGAGGATGCGGAGAAAGGGGAACCCTCCTACACTGTTGGTGGGAATGCAAGCTGGTGCAGCCACTCTGGAAAACAGCATGGAGGTTCCTCAAAATGTTGAAAATAGAACTGCCCTATGACCCAGCAATTGCACTATTGGGTATTTACCCTAAAGATACAAATGTAGTGGTCCAAAGGGACACATGCACCCGAATGTTTATAGCAGCAATGTCCACAATAGCCAAACTATGGAAAGAACCTAGATGTCCATCAACAGATGAATGGATCAAGAAGATGTGGTATATATACACAATGGAATACTATGCAGCCATCAAAAGAAATGAAATCTTGCCATTTGCAACAACATGGATGGAACTAGAGCGTATCATGCTTAGCGAAATAAGTCAAGCAGAGAAAGACAACTATCATATGATCTCCCTGATATGAGGAAGTGGTGATGCAACATGGAGGCTTAAGTGGGTAGAAGAAGAATAAATGAAACAAGATGGGATTGGGAGGGAGACAAACCATAAGTGACTCTTGATCTCACAAAACAAACTGAGGTTGCCGGGGGGAGGGGGTTTGGGAGAAGGGGGTGGGATTATGGACATTGGGGAGGGTATGTGATTTGGTGAGTGCTGTGAAGTGTGTAAGCCTGGTGATTCACAGACCTGTACCCCAGGGGATAAAAATATATGTTTATAAAAAAATAAAAAATTAAAGAAAAAAAAAAAAAAAAAAAAAAAAAAAAAAAGATCCTAACTTGGTGCATCAGAATTCTTCAGTATGTAATTTTATATTGTTTGTTATATTTATAGTATTTCCTCCCACTTCTTTAATATACTGCATGTCTTTTTAACATAGTTCTACTTCTATGAATTCTTAAAATCTAGAGACTGTGTATCCATAAATACCTTCATATTCATTTCAGTTCATTATTTTATACGACAGAAATGTTACATCTCATGTTACCATTTTTGTTTTTACATAATGCACATGCTTTGTATAGTCTAATGTTCATAGTTTTAAAAGGCCTTACATGATATTGTTTCCTCATCTCTTTAGACTGTTGAATAAAGCTGAATGAAATGTATACATGCTTCTTCAATCATATTATTTTGTGGACTTCTCCAGTGTTGTTTTTGGTGTTCATTTGTTAGCACTACCTCCCAACATTCCCCATTTCCAGGTGTTAATGTCTCCTGATTCTTCAAATTTATTTTCCCTTGAAATCATCTTGATTGGAGGAGTCCAAAATGATCTTACTCAGAAGAGTGAAGTTCAGATCTGATGAGACCCTGAAAGATAGCATTTTTTCTCATTCATTACTTCAGGCAGTCATTCAACACCCTTTCAAAGTCCCCTAATTCTAGGCTTCATAATAGGTGCCCTCAAGCCAGCCTCTCAGTTGGAATCCTTTTATCTAGACAGCACCACTGGAACAAGAAACGATTATATAGCTCAGAGAGTCAGGCATAAATGTAAAATTATATTCTTACTGGGCATGAAAACTATATACGCAGTTAAAAAAGTGGGAGAGTGAATAATAATTTTTACTGATTCCTTAAGGACATTAAGTATTATAGAGTTAGCTTTTGGATAGTTTTGGTTCTACATTTATATATTTAAAGTATTAAAGAAATACTGACGTTATAAATATACCACAGACCAGTCATTCCTCTTTCTAAAAAGCAGAATGTAAAACTTCATGATTTATGATAAACAGTACTGCTTTTTTTCCCACCGAACTTTCTCCTTCATCATAAATAAATGTTGATGCAGTTTGGAGGGGAAAGTAAAGTCTGTCACATGAATTTCTTTTGCTCTGTCAGACATCAAAAATTACAGAGTCTGCTGCCTAAAACACTCTCCCACCTCCCCGGATGAAATAGAAGCTTCCATCCATCACATGGATCAGTAGTCTGAGGAACAAAGCAGCTACATTTATTAAGCTAAACCTCCCCATTGGGGCCCATTTCACAATTCTAGTAGCAGAAGGAGTGTATAGCATATAATATGACAAATCAAAGATTTTCAAATACTGTATACCATAATTTCAGCATGACATTTAGCATCTGTTCCCTCATCTTTTTAAATGTTCATCTATGTGGCTTGAATATTCCATGGGATTCAAAGGCAGAAGCAGAGCGAGCCCTTCCTCTGCCATCAGCTAATAGCACCTGTTTATAGAGATGACTGCACCTGTTGGGTGTCAGCTCTCACCCACAGTCAGGTCTTGTCAGACATTTCCACCTCTTTCTAGCTCTTTAGATCATTTAATACATTGGTTATGGGTTAGGCAACTATTTAGTGGTTTCAAAACAGAAGTGTTTCAAACATACTATAATTACATGACTAAAATAATTCTTACCAGAATGACTCTTTTAAAATTTAGTTAACTAATATTCTTTTGGCTTGAAGTTGTATGGGACCTCAAACCTTGCATTTTTCAATTTGGCCCATAGATTTTCAATTTGGTCATAGATGAAACTGAGAGGTAGATGAATCTTCAACAGGGAGGGAAGAGAGTACTATGTACGTCCATATGGTGAGAAATCTGAGTAAAAAAACAAAAACAAGCAAAAAAAAAAAACCAACCAAAAAACTTCTAGAACATTTAAGATTTAAATTAAATACTCAACTCAATGTTTACTACATGAGGAAGATGCTGTGAAACTTGTTTCTTATCTTTTACCGAGTAACAAATCACCTCATATTTAGCAACTTAACAATAACACACATTTGTTGTTTTCTAGGATTCTGCAATTCACATCTTGAATTTGTTAAAAACAAAAGACCTAATATGTATTGAAATTCTACAAAATCCCTTTGTAAAGAAAAATTTTATATTTAAAAATAAGAGGGGAAAGAAAAGGAAAGTTAAGATGTAAGAAAACTAGAATAAGCAAAAGCTAAACCGTGGCCTGGTCAACGGTTGACCATACTTGAAGAGGTTAGGTAGCTTTTACTTAAAATTACTGTTTTGACATTTCTTCTGTTGCCATTATTGTGCACAGTAATAGAGCACCCAGTATACTGCAGTATGGTTGTAGAGCAAGACTGTGTGAAATATGTTAAACTTCACTAAAGAAAGGAATTTTTTTTATTTCTATTACTCAAGGTGGACTGTTATAACAAAGTAACCCCAAAATATGAGTGACATAACATAACAGAAATATGTATTTTTTTAAAGATTTTATTTATTTATTTGTCAGAGAGAGATTAAGCAAAGCAGTTGGAACAGCAGGCAGAGGGAGAAGCAGACTCCCTGCTGAGCAAGGAGCCTGATGGGGGTGTTGACCCCAGGACCCTGGGATCATGACCTGAGCCTAAAGCAGATGCTTAACCAGCTGAGCCACCCAGGTGTCCCCAGAAATATAGTTTTCATTAATGTAACAGTATAATATGCTTGTAAAGTTGGTGGATTTCCACAGTGTGATTCATGGACTTAAATGCTTTCAGTCTTATGTCTCTTATGTCTCTACCATCCCTCACGATGCTGGAGTTTGGCCTTCTAGGCAGAGGACAAGAAATCAGTGCGTGGAGAAGGAATTCCAATTTCTTATCCTTTCATTTTAGAAATGGCATATGTCACTTCGGTTAACATTCCATTAGAGAAAATTAGTTATATGATCCCATGTAGTGTAGTGGGACTGGGAAGTACACTAGGTTGGGCTGGTTCTTCGGAGCAACAGTTACAGTTTTTAGAAAGAAATGCTAAATCTTTAAAAGACCACTGATCAACACCGGTGGCAGTATGATAAAATCTGTTTTAGGAGGGATACTAAAACTCATCTAATACAACTGTACGTCAGATACTTGAGTCTTTTCATGAAATTCAATAAAGTGGTCACCTAGCTCACAGGTTCTCTGTGGAACAGAACATATGGGTGTACATCTACCAGTTAGGAGATAAGTCAAAATCAGTGATGTAAGTAAAAACTAGTAAAGTACTGAAGTTTTCAAGGAATTTACTTCTGTTATAAGATGGGTGGGTGGATTTATGGTTACCTTCACTTGTATTTGTTCATGTTCTTTCATTGTTCAAGTCAGATGGTGGAGAGTCTACATAATTTATAGGCTGTCTAATCTGTACATTGGTTCCCTTCAGCAAAGTCTGGGGAAGGTTGTGAACATTTTGCAAATATCATCCGTATATATGTGTGTGGTGAGGAGAAATGCTGAGAAACTTTTAATCTACTTATTAACCCTCAAGACTACGTTTTCCATCTTTTTTTTTTTTTTTAAGGTTTATTCATTTATTTAATGGGATAGTGGAGGGGCAGAGAGAGAGAGAATACCAAGCAGATTCCCTGCTGAGCACGGAGCCTGATGTGGGGCTCGTTCTCAGGACCCCAAGATCATAACCTGAGCTGAAATCAACAGTCACATGCTTAACTGAAAGACCCACCAGAGCATCCCTGTTTTTTCCATCCTTAAAGACTCTTACTAGAAAGTTTTTTTTAAGTGGCCAGAAGGCCTGTCTTCTTGAAGTCTTTGGCCCTTAATTGCACACCATATTGAGCAAATCTACTACTTCTTCACTTTGGCATTCTTCAGATATTCCCAGAGAAATTCTGTCTCTGTGTGACTTCAACCTTCAGCATGGTATATCCTCTGACTATCTTCCCCATTCTCCTCTGAGCCTTGGGCAGTCTTTCCAAGATCTTATACTATGACCATATATCTCCATTTGTTTTGGTTTTGTGTCAGTGTGAAAATGGCAAACAATTTCTTATGTTATTCAGGATTCATTTACATAGGAAAGGATAAATCTATTGGCCAGGACCAAAATTTCATTACATTGAGCAGTGAACTGCCTAATGTATCAATGTCACCTCTATGTAGTTAACAAAGAATAGATTCACAACGAAATCTGTGACTAAACTCTTCATTACCCTAGGTTTTTAGCCCATCATCTGCATTCATTTCCCTTCTTCATAGCCTGGTTGACATATATGTTAGCTTCATAGGTTCTTTAGGTTAAGATTAGAAGGAGGTTTCAGTGAAAAGTTCCACATTGCCTTTCCCCAGAACCATACTTTGCTATTTCTGTGACTTCCAAAGGCAGAGAAATACAGGGGGACATATTCTCAGTCTATGTTGAAACACCAGGTACATAGAATGGAAATTAGCAGGAATTTGATCAGGAGAAAAAAAAAAAAAAGCAGAAACCAAACCAAACCAAATCAGAACACACACACACACACACACACACACACACACACACACCCCAGTTTGGAGTCATATGTCCCTTTATTCCGCTCATAAAACCACTGCAGTTTCTCCCTTTATTACAGGTGTCTTCTTTCTGTGTTCTTAAAGAATTCTTGATGGGCTTGGTTCAAATCAGGGAACTCCCTTCTGGGGTAGGAGAGTTTGAGCTTAAGATTTTAAAGTGTTCATATATACAATGGACTATTACTCAGCCATCAGAAAGGATGAATATTTACCTTTTACTTTGACATGGATGGAACTGGAGGGAATTATGCTACATGAAGTAAGTCAATCAGTGAAAGACAATTATATGCTTTCACTCATCTGTAGAGCATACGGAATAGTGCAGAGGACAAAAGGGGAAGGGAGGGAAAACTGAATGGGAAGAAATCAGAGAGGGAGACAAACCGTATGTGATTCTTGAATCCCGGAAACAAACTGAGGGTTGTGAAAGGGGAGGTGTGTCGAGGGATGGGGTAATTGGGTGATGGGCATTAAGGAAGGCATGTGATGTGATGAGCACTGGGTGTTATATGCAACTAATGAATCGTTGAACATTATATCAAAAACTAATGATGTACTATACATTGGCTAATTGAATTTAAATTAAAAAGATTTAAAAATGTGCAGCTCTAGTTAGCCTTTTGATTCTGCAGATGATAAGCATTATGGCAGTATTTTTGGAAGGGGATTTTGGGGTTTGGAGGGGTGTAATAATGGAGAGATGTGGTGAAGAATCTTCTGAGGTACTTTCCTAGAGTGGCTACCATTTTAGATCCCTCTGTGGCAAGCCATGGTTACTGACAGATAGATACCTGTCTCTCTCAGGTTCCTCTGATGAGTTAGGAAGTAAAAGAAGTCGAGAGAGCACCTGCCCTAAACAAATGTTAACTCAGTACTGCCCCAGCTAACTATGAATTTTTGAATTTGAATTTTTAAGTTTATTTGAAAAGCAAGTCCTTAGGTTCTCTATTCCATTAACCATTATTATAAATTCCAATAGCAATCACTTGAAAAAAATTATACTATTCACAATTTTGTGCAACAATTGCACTTCCTTCATGTTGAAAATAAGCAGTCTTTATTCATATTCACTAATGCAACATTTCTTCCATTGTCATAAAAGCTATGTGTAACTGCTCTGAATTTTCTAATGTATCACTCTGGAGTCTCTTCTCAAAAATGTCTTAATAAGCAATGAGAAAAATCCTAAATAACAGGTAATAAAAAAACAGATTGCATTATTTGACCTTGGTATTTTTAAATTTCACCCTTATATTTATTCTGGAGATTCTCCTCAGTGGCTTTGATGGTGACAAATGACGTCAGTGTAAATGTAACACTGCTGGGAATCTACTTCCCAATTTCTGACCCAGCAGCTCCCCTCTGCAGCTTACTTAAGGCTGGAAATATGTGATATTCCTTTAAGTCCAATCTGTGGGATCAACCTTTTCTCTGCTTGCATTGGCTTGAAGGCAGTGTGTTTCCAAGGACTTTGCTCAGAGAAAGTAAAAAGAGAAAAGTGACAGAACCACAAAGCTGTGTTTAAATACATTGAGAAGTTAATATTTACTACCAAATATTAAGAAGCTCATACTTCAGTAAGGTGAGAGTAAATCTCAAAAAGAAAAAAAAAATGAAGAGCTATTTATTTTCAGATCTTAGCAGGAAGATATGAATTAAGAGCATATTCCTTGTCTTTCTATCCATGAGGACTGCAAAAGGAGTATGAGGTGATTTAAATTTATGAAGTCCTGTTTAGAGTGAGTAAATAGTTCTTCACATTTTTAGATAGTAATTGTTTTTTGATGATGACGATGATGATGATGATAATGATGATGATTTTGCATACGAAAAAACACATTTAACAGAGAACAACATGGTGGTTCCCAGAGAGAAAGTGGGTACGTGAAATGGTGAGGAGCCCTGACAAATGTATAGAATTGTCAAATCACTATATTGTTCATCTGAAACAACTATAACACGGCATGCTGATTATACTTGAATTTAAGAAAAGAAAAAGAACACATTTATAGGAAGTTCTGATTGGGATCTTTTTCAGAAAAATGAAAGGAGTTGGTGTCAGTATCAGCCAGAAACTCTGCTTCTACTCTGCTGTTCTGTATATTTAGAAATTCTGAAGCTTAAAAAAAAACTTTTTTCCATCCTTCTTATTATCTTTTGGCTGTGTGATTGTTAATGACTAAATAATGCTAGTGATCTTTCAAGTGTTTTCACGTTCTTAGCTAAATCTATATTATTAGAGAAGGTAAACAAACTGATTGCTAAGTTCATTTCTATTTCCAAACAAAAAATGATGCGCTTTGGAACAACACACCCACGATGGGTCCCTCCTCATTTGTCCCTACTTTATGAAAAAACTTTGCTAGGCATGAAAATTGGTTTAGAGATTGTCATAAACTAATTTGTAATAGGGATGAATTTAACTGTATTTCTGTAGCAAAGATCTCATGAACTCCTGCTTAAGACCATGTCATTTAAAATACGAACGTAAAATATGAAACACTCTTTCTTTGGTCTAATAAATAGACTCTTTCGGATATAAATAGGAGTGAGGTTCTAAATATAAAGAACTAAACAAGTTTCGAGTACCTCCACGTTGTTAAGAACCGTACTGGACTATTTCTGGACAGACAAAGGCAGTGGCAAAATACCAGTTTCGTGAGTCTTAGTTGCTCATCTTCTTCCAAGGTATACAAGAAGATGAAGAATCAAAGGGAGTTAAGATCCCCTGGAACGAATTGGGGAGATGTTTCCTTCTTACCCCAAGTCACATGAGAGGGTTTTTAAGATATCCTTCTTCGATCTTGCAGGAGGTCACCTGGGGTTTAGAAGAGCCCAAAGCTGGGATATTCTGTTTCTGCCTGAGCAATCCGTAGGCAGTTGGCTCTGACTGTAGGTGCTGGCTTGACTGCCTGCCTAAGAGGTTACTTATTGCATAAGAATGAAATCACTTCCTGCTAATGGTAGGAGCAAGACTCCTCCTTCTCTATGAACCATAGTGGAAAACTGGGGAGGAAGTCAGCCCAAGTTGAATTTAAAGGGGATTTTGCTAGGACTGCTGCCTGGGGGTAGAGTTTCTGGGAGGTATACCTGGTTCCAGTCTTGAGGATTAACAGAAGTGGCCAACTGGAAAAATGCATTGCCATATCTCCAGTCACAGTGCAGCTTTTCCATGTGGCCCTTATAAGATCCAACAAGATAAAAGTATTACCTTTACCTTGCCTTGCAAGTACCATGGAAGGGAGCCCGGAAGCCAGGTGGTATCTCCCCTCCCTTAGCCTTTTCCATCCCTTCGTATAACTCCCTAAATGGATTCAGGGAACAGAGGGAGATAATGGGGGTAGGCATGAGAGAAGATTCTGACCTATTCTTTGTCCTCAGAGAAAAAGGCTAAGAAGTACTAAGCTGAGCCGAGGTAGAGACTGTGGGAAAGCCTTAGGTTTTGTTGGGAGAAATTAGGAGTTCCCTGGACCGGACAGTTTTTTTGTTTTTTTTTTTTTACTAAAATGGTGATATTTAGCATGTGAGAGTAATGTGAAAATACTGTATTATCTGGAAATAAAAGGAAAATATTTCATGTAAGGGTTAGAGAAGTATGAGTCCGTGGTTCAGGTTTAAGAGAACGGTGTGGGTTAAAAAAGTAAATTGTTTTCTGATTATATTCCATGGAGTTCCGCCCATTCACTATAATGATTAAAGTGACTACAAAGATGCATGAAATTCATTCACAGTGTGTAAGTAGAATTCTAGTCTTCCACACGTAAGTCTACAATAGAGGGGGATGATAGAAATGTGACAGATATTAACATCACATACTTAAATTTGACTTTGGAATGTGGCTCTCCTTCAATCTGACACCCCCCACTTTGTTTTTACTTCTCTATTTTGTAAACCACATATCCTGGTTCAGGCTTTTTAATTTAACTGAATACTGAGACGAAGCTAAGGAGATGTCAAAGAAGAGAGTGGATGATCTCATTGACAAGTGGTGAAGGTTTTTTTTGAAGGTTTATACGTTTCACTACAGTCTTTCAAGTCTTCATGAAGGGAGAACGTTCTTTCACTTTTTTTTCCTAGCCCCTAACCACACTCTCCACTTTCCTTTTTACAAAGATTTATCATTTGGGAGAAGCTCCAATCAAAATGTTTCTGTTTCCACTTCTGTTACAATGAGCCACACCCCAAAGGGAGGAGAATTTCACAGTTTTTCGGTGTAAGCTGCAGTTTTCTTTCCATGTTGTTTTAAGGAACCTGTATAAATTATGGATCACAAACACATTATTTTTGCCAGTAGTCCACTGACTGGATAATTTTCCACTCATTTCCTGTATAATCTGCTCACCCATCATCACAAGAAGTTTTCCTTTGTTACAGCAAACCCAGTGCTCATACACATCTTCATGGAAAGTTTGTGTTGGCAACCCATTTCTCTTCAAAGTTCCACACTGGGCCAACTCTGTGGTACAAGTTAGTTAGTTAATTAGTTTTTTTTGTTTGTTTGTTTCTTTCTTTCTTTCTTATTTTCTTTCTTTCTTTCTCAGCAGTAAGTATAAAACTGGCCAGTGATTTTTATGTATTATTGCTACTACTAAGTCATAAATAATTACTTTCCCTTCTGTTGGCACATAGAGATAAAGCCTGGGGAATGGTAGCCTTGTGAGCGCTTCTTGGGAAAAAAAAAAAGAAGTGATATTTCATTCTAAAACCACAAAGCTATGCACTTGTCACATGAACAGTGTTGACCCACATTGCTTTCTGTGTCCTTAAGAGATTTATGGAAATAAATTATATTTTGTTCCATTGTATTCCTTTCTTTTCTATTTGTCAGCCATCATACCCTCTACTATTGTGGTATCGAGAAATTGAATTCCATTTCTGACTCATTGCTTTGCTTTTCCTATTTGTGCTTATCATTGTCCCAGACCATTTACAAAGGAGCCACATGGCTTCCACTGAAGCTGATGTGCGGCACTTTTGCTCTTTCCCCTCCCCTCCTCTCTCTCATCCCCCAATAACTTCTTCAATTTCTTATTTTCTTTCTTATTACCATCTCCCTCTGGAATTTTTTTTTAATTTTGTCTTATTATGTTTCATGATCACAAAGGTTGAGAAAGAATGGGTAAGTATGCAAACTGAGAAATTAAAGTTCTGTTTTTTAATAATACTTTTCCATGAGTCTTTCCTTGCCATCTAATAATAATTAAAAAAAAATGAAGTTGGTGAAAATGAACTCAACTAATTAAAAAGAGAAAACACTCCAGTTATGCTGTAAATGGAATTAGAATACACTAGGTGTGACTTGAAGCCCTAATCGTTGCACTTGTTATTCTTTCACGTTCAGGGGGGGATATATGAGGGGAAAAAAACCTCTGCTTTCTGGACATACAGAATTTTGTTCCTTGAATGACTTGCATACATCGCATAGGCAGTTACAGTAAAATGACAGAGGTGGCCAAGGACAGATTCTCTTTCATGACCTTGCTGCTGTTTCCAGTGTTTTATTTCTTCCATCTTTCTTTTTCATCATACAAAACATCAGTATGGAGCTTGGCTGTGAGTACCAAATGCCCCCGTCCTGAACTTCACTTGTCCTCTAAAAGGGAAAGGCATAGCAACAGATTGACGAGGCAAATAGAGTTACACTTCCTCCCCTCAATTTTGTTCATCAGAACCCCAGATTCAGCACTTACCTGTCTTTCCCTCTTTTCTTTTTCCATGCCTATCCTCTAGACTAGATACTCCCTGAGGAGCAAATACTGTGAAGACTGTATTATTCTTTGAAATATTCATCTTCTGGGAGGCAAAGTAGATATTATGACAATACTCAATGAAATTGTGATATATAATGATTTCGATGTATAACCGCTACTTTAAATCTGAGAAAGGTGTTTGATCCCTCCTTCAGAGAACTATTGCTCTGCTGTTACAAGTGAAAACTATGATGCTAAGTGCTCAACTTATTTAAAACCTGCTGTTACCAAGTTTGTCCTTCCTTTTGTCTAACAAGTTTGGTAAATAACCTAAGCTCCAATACCAGGTGATTCTGGAAAACTCCCATACCAGCTTTATAGTCAGTAAACTAAGAAGTTTTCCTCTTCAGCAAGGAGCTTCCAGGAAGGGGAATCACCATCAAAAATAAGATGATTTCTTGGAGCAATTGGGTGGCTCAGTTGGTTAAGCGTCCAACTCTTGATTGGCTCAGGTTATGATCTCGGGGCCATGAGATTGAGCCCCATGTCATGCTCCATGCTTAGTGTGGAGTCTGCTTGAGCTTCTCGCTCTCCCTCTGCCTTCCTCCCACCAAATAAATAAATAAGTCTCAAAAAAGAAAAAAAAAAGAGTAAGATGATCTCTCATTTAAACAGGTATTTCTTTGATGTCTCTTGCTAGAGCCTGTGCTATGGGGTGAAAAAACCTACACAGTGAGGTTATGATCCAGTAGATATATAATAGAAATGGAGCAAAAACGGTAACCCTAGAACCTATATAGGATAGAAAAGTAAGACTGCCAGGGAAGTCCTAGGGTTGAAGAGTGTCCCTGGGTGTGTCCATAGCAGAAGGTCTTGGACCTTCTCACGCACTATGTGGATATCTGAATTCCAGCACTTTGGGTCTCCTTTCTGTGCTGGAGATCCCCCCCTCATCAGGGCACCCCTAGTCAGTTGCAGGTGAAAGGTGTTTTTCCTTGCTGGGGATAATTTACTGGCATCTCAGCTTTAACTCTGGATTTATTCTTCATTGAAACATTGTTGTACAAAGTTGATAGTTTCTATAGA
Organism: Mustela putorius furo; assembly: GCF_011764305.1. Lineage (NCBI taxonomy): Eukaryota > Metazoa > Chordata > Mammalia > Carnivora > Mustelidae > Mustela > Mustela putorius. The sequence continues at coordinate 2,930,679 of NW_025421290.1, read as the reverse complement.
ATTGCCAAAGCATGAAATAGTGAGATTTCATGTAGTGAAATCTCAGTGCTGAAATACAGAGATAGAAACAGAGATAGGCAGAGAGAGAAATGTAATTCTTTTCATTTTATGAGCCTAATAACACTATTTTTATTTCCCAGTCTATTTTGAAGCTAGAAATTTCTTAACGCTTTATACAAACACATGGTATCTGCAAGGAGGTGGTAATTGTGGGGGGTAGGGCACACATTCTGCATGTCACTCACTGTGCCCATTGAGTCCATATCTTTATGCTTTTATTTGTCCAAATGGAAATATGCAATATAATAATAAAATCATTGTGAGATAAATATGTCTTTTTTTTTTTTTTTTAAGATTTATTTACTTAACAGAGAATGAGAAATCACCAGTAGGCAGAGAGAGGGATAAGCAGGCTTCCTGCGGAGCAGAGAGCCCGATGCAGGGCTTGATCCCAGGACCCTGAGATCATGACCTGAGCCGAAGGCAGAGGCTTAACTTACTGAGCCACCCAGATGCCCCAAGGATAAATATGTTAATCCTCAGCTCCTGCCTTCTTTAGGCCTCATGGGCCACTCTTTTTGCTCACAGTACCCCTGGGTACAGGCCTCCACGTTGGTCTCCGACCTGGGTAAGTGTGTCCCTTACTCCTGGCTGTCCCCTTTCTTTTCCCTCTGTCAGGAATGCTGAGCCTCCAGACAGCTGCCTTCCTTATGCTCTCATTTAGGTTGCTCTTCAAATCATTAGAGGCCTTTCTTGGGCTCCTTAGTAATGATTGGCTCATTATTCTCTTACCTTCTTGATTTTACTTTAAGTGCACCTGTCATTGGAATTAGATTACATTCTTCCTCTTTTAAGTACTTATCACTATCTCTCCACCACTAGAAAGTAAGCTCCAAAAGGACAGGAACTTTGGCTGTTTATGCATCATTATATGTGAAACATCTGTGGTAGTGCCGGGCACTAAAAAGACATTCAGTAAGCATCATTTCAGTGAATAAAGGAACAAATGAATAAATGTTTATGTATCCCTGAACTGACTGCTTGTCATATAATAAGAACTCAAATTATATTATCCATTACCTTTATTACCAGTATGATTATTACAAATTGATGCCAACCTATGATAAATCATAGGATGAATCCTGTGTTTGGTTCTCAAAAGTTTCTATACACAGTCCTGTTTATCTTTTCTTTACTACAGGTTTTTTTTCCCCTAAGTGAGAGCTAAAATCAATATATTTGACTGGTTTTATCTATTTTCTGAAATCAAATAGAAAAATATTTATTCTGCTGCACAGAATGTGTGCATCTGACATTGTGAGCCTATCCCGGGATAGACTGTGGCAGCTGTTTTCCATCATTCTTAACTTTGCACTTGTGGTATTGTGTCTCCATGATAAGTTTCTTTTAAATTTCGGGTATTGGTTTATATTTCTGTTAAGGCTATTCTGCCTTTTGGCATAATAACCTGTATGCACATATACACTTTTTCCACCAATTACTGATTTTGCTACTCAGCTAGTTGTCACATCTTGTACCTACCATCAACCTGATTTTCAAAAAATTGTAAATTCCGTGAGGAAATGAGTCTGTCTACCTCAACAGCGCAACCCTCATGCTTTATTATAGGTGTTTAATATAACGTTTGCTGAGAAAGTATTTATTTACATGCTTATTGTGGTAGCTAAAATTATATTATCCCTTATCTTAATCTTTCTAACACATCCTTCAGTGTAGCCAAAAAAATTTAAAAAATGACTTGCTTCCGTTGCTTATTGACTTTCTAAGAAATTTGTGTTATTAAGTGATTTTATGAGGTTTATGCAACTTTATTTTCTCATGTTTAGATTAGTTATCAAAGGACTGTGGTATTGTTTCTAGTTATAACTTCTCATTACATTTTTATTGTTTAAAATTCCACAATTTATAACTGATTAATTATTGTGTTAGATCCAAAAGTTTTTCATGAAAAGAATTTGTTAATATGCATTGTTAATGATTACTGTTCCTCTTTCCTTCTTTGTGGGAAAGAGTATTTTAGGTGTAAGTTTTGCTCTGTTATTCAGTTATGATTTATGGCTATTGCAAATGCCTGCTGAAATTTCCAAAGTTTTCAATGTAAAAAGTGTGCTTTAGATTTCCCCTTACTCTTTGTTCACTGACCTACTCTGGCCTAGGAAAGTAGTAATTTCATCTTACCTTCCCTTTCTCTATCAAAGCTAGCTGTGACTCATAATATTTCAGAAACCATTCACTCTAAGATAAAAATCACAACTGTGCTAAAATTCCCCTTCTTTGCAAATTTGCATTTGTAAGGACCTCAGGTCCGTGGCATTCAGTCACAGTGAATTCAGCCAGTGAAGTCTTCAAGGCATTCCTGAAAACTTACTACCTACCCTGCACCCCACCGCCACCCCCAACTCCAGTCTTGCTTAAACATTTTAAGCTAATGCTACCCACATGACCCATTCTGTCTCTGCTCTCCATGGTTGCCTTCCCCCACCTGCTGCCCAGTCTCCATGCAGCACATCTTGTCATGTTGTTTTCACCTTGGACGTCCTCTCCTCTTCCTTGACTCAACTTTACCAGATCTCTTATGTTAGAGGACCTCAGCAGCCGTCTTGGGCATGCTGCTTTGCCCGACTAGCCAGTTCAGAGGTCATCCATCTCACCTTTCAGCTCCCATAAGCCTTTGTTTGTGTTTCTCTGTGAGGTGTGTATTTTCTTCCCTGCTTTATAGTCTCTGTGCACAAATCTGTCTTTCCTATTATACTGTACTCCTGAAGGTAGGAAATGCTGTTGAATGTGAATGTGCAGTCCCCAAATGGAATCAGGACTTGCCATATTCAGTTATTAGCTGTGACCTTGAATTTAATTCTTCCTCTGGAAGAGATAAGGGCCTGAAATAGGAAAAATGATGAATTTCTATAAAATAATGCCTTGGAGTCCAGGGAAAACAATCATATCTTTCCCTCATCTATGCATAACTGTGGAGGCAAAGGGCACTCTTAGAGGAAGGTCTTTTTGTTTTCTATTTTTTGACACTTTTCTTCCCAGGGTATCTCTGGAAACTTAGAACAAGGGTACAGTTCTGCTGAGTAAACCAGCTTTTCTTTTATGAACTTGGAGCTACCAAGATACAAACTAGAGGAGTCTATTCTCTTTCACTCTCTTCTAGAAGAAGATAAAGTTGTCTAGTGATTCTCAGTTCTTCCAGGTCTAGATATAACACACATGTGTATCTGAGGTTGCCCTAACTCTCACCAGAGGCGGACCCTAAGGTAAGGTTTCATGAAAAAGTGGTTTATTGGAAAGCATTCTCAGGAGTGAGAAATGGCAAGGGGAAAGGAAGGTCAACAAGTAAGGATGTGAGATCAAACAGAGTCCCATGGAAAGTACCTAGGACTTATCCCTAAGGGGATTCTGGAGATAGTGGGGATCACACTTTCAGAGCTGTTCTTTCAGGACATGGTATCTATATGTTCTCACTGAGATCTGCCTCCAAGGATTCATCTCTTCCTGTGTGCAGGCAAAACCAAGTCCAGAGCTTGAGGGCATCCCTTCTCTGGAGAACCACAGGTGCTTGCTATTGGGGGTGAAAGCATGTTGGAACCAGTGCAGAGGACGGTTAAAAGAATCAGAAGCATTGTAGATAGAGCAGAGGCATTGTCTGAAACAACAAGCCTACATTCCTGCTATAGGTTTGTGCAGAGAATCCTGGCCCAGCGGGGAGAGCTGATAGCAGTGCACTCTAATAAGGCAGCACAGGCGATAAGGAGGTGTGATGTCTGTCAAGGATCCACAAAGAAAAATAAAATAAAACTGGCTAAAAGTAGATCTGCTTTTTTTTTTTTTTTTTTTTTTTTTAATCACCATGCACCACCAGTTCCTAATACTTAGGCTGATAAACTACTTCCAACCTCCCTCCCTCCAGCCCCCGACCTCCATCCGCCCCCCCGCCCCCAACACACATCCTCCACTGTTAGGTACTCAGGTATATCAAATTTGAATCCTGCCATGTTTAAAAAATATTTAGATAAAAATGCATCTTTTTAAAAATGTCAGTCATTATCCCTATAGTTACAAATTATTTGGTGTTCTTTTAAACCACATCACGAAAAGGAAAATATTCTTCTGTATCTATGAAGTAAAATGTGTCCTCCCACTACTGAATCATCATAGGCATAGAGGGGGTTGGGGCAGCAGAGAGGGAGGACCTATTGACTATGTGGGAATGCTAACCTCACATTTCAATTCATCCATTTCACGAATGTTTCTTGAAGAACTGCTGGGTGATTGCTGTGCACATTTTGTGTTAAATGATTATGTAAGTATAAATTATTGCATACATATGTATAGGAAACACACACACACAACATATGTATGTATACTAATTATGCACATTTCTATCTGAACTGTGGTTCATTTCCTTATTTGACTTAACTCAACGCCCTGTCTCCCAATATAGCCTGCTATATTTATCTCCATCATACCAAACTCTTCTAAAGAAAGACTCTTCTTGCCTTTGGAATAACTTTTCTCCTTATTTTATTTTATTTTTTATTAACCAGAGCGCTATGGCAGTTCATCTAAGCATCCTGAGCAAGACAAAAGGACCTAATTCACTACAGAAACCTAATGCATAGTTAAATTCTGCAGATTATTTGCTAGTGAGTCAGCCTATTTACCAAGATAATTCAACTTGCAAATTAGTCATGTAGAAAGATTTAGTTGGCGAAGATAGAGTAGGCACATTTGCCCTAAAAATAGACACACTATGCTTGTTCCTAAAGCAGTACAGTAGCACCACACATAAGAGACAGTGAGGCAGCGAGAGACTTTTTTTTTTTTTTTAACTTATCCAAATGATCAATTCCTTTCCCTGATAGAGCTTGGAGCACATTGCCAAGCATTTGTGCCAGCTTTTCTCTACACTGGAAAATAACCCCTGGCCCATGGTAATGAATCCGGCGCTAGCAGTACCAATTGGTCTGGTTCTTCTTTTGCTTTTCGCATTGCTGACATTTCCTCCTTCCAGCTTGCGAATCGCAGCTGCAGGAATAGAGATGCAGCATATTCTCGACTCCTGCCTCTCGAAAATGGCATCGTGGAGCTAGAGGAGTGAAGTAACTGTCTTGGCTTACATAGCTCAGGAGTGGAGGCTGTTTAGAGCTTGATAAGGAATATTTGAAATCCTTTGCAGAAATGCAGTGTGCTGGGCTGTAAGGTCAGAACACAGTGTCCCCCTCCTGGGTTCCATCCAGTGGTATTTCTTTCAAGGTTATGGGGTACACCTGAAGGTTCAAGCACATAGGTGCCAACTTTTCTTTCTGGTGTGAGACATTTGTTCTTTGTATGTTCTTGGCTATCCCTATTTGCAGCACTGCAAAAACACACCTTATCTTGGAGGGGAGCTAAAATATTTTGCATTTATTTTATTCTTTTAGGCTTTAAGTGTGTAAATGTAGTAGGAAGTTAAATCAGTGCACAAACAGCTAAAAACAGTATGGTTAATAAATGGATAGGTTGAATACATCCATCCATTGGTACGTCTGAATTGTGTTCCAATGTGGACTACAATGTGACAATTCAGTCTAGAGGTACTTCAAGATGAGGTGTTGAGACATGGCCCCATGTGTATACGACAAGCTATCTATAATGGGAAAAGATTCTTGATGAAGAAGACTGGCATTTTGTGGGGAGAGACACTTATGACCTTATGTAGTACTCAGGAAAATGTTGCCTTTATTAGAGTATAGCATGACTGCTCAGAATAAACCAGTGCTAGAGCTCATTAATGAGGCTTCTTCAGTAAATTACTTCTACTGTGGATATGCTTGCATATTGCTGGACCAAAATACCAAAATTTGCATGTGTTTTTCCAGCTGTGCTTGTTTGTTTAATTTAAAAGATCAGCTGCAAAAGAAATTCTGATCATATTCTTAAATTATGAGAATGGCCCCAGTTCCCTGATCACATTTAAAGGCTGATTTGTTTCATTCAGTGCATTCCTGTCATTTGTAGCTTCCACTCTGCCCTGTACTCCATTTGAAATTTGGTGAACCCATTCTATGTACAAACTGTGGGTGTATTTGAGCCCAAAGCATGAGGAAATACTATGGCCGCTAAAGAAATGCAGACATAGTTATTGTCTTCTAGCAACTTGCGGTATTTCTAGAATGGCATCATTTATATGTATATATATACGTGTATATATTCACACACACTTTGCATATAAAGGAAAAATATATAATATGGTTTGAATAATTAGAAGCCTATCAAAGATATGAAATAGAATACAAAGCTATAAAATAGAATACAAATAATAGCTAGTATTTACTGAGATTTACAGTTGGGTGCATTACCACATTTAGTTTTCTCAGTTCAGTTGAGGTATCTGAGGTACAAAGAGGTAAAATATCTTGCTTTAAAATTCCAGGGGTGTCTGAGTGGCTCAGTCGGTTAAGCATCTGCCTTCAGCTCAGGTCATGATCTCTCAGGGTCGCGATCTCAAGTGGGGAGTCTGCTTCTCCCTTTCCATCTGCTCTTCCCCCCAACTCATTCTCTCTTTCTCTCAAATAATATCTTTTTAAAAAGATTCTAAAAAAGCTAGCCTGGGGATAAAAATATATGTTTATAAAAAATAAAATTAAAAAAAAAAAGCTAGCCCTTATAATTTTCCATTAGTCAGTGTTTATGCCCCTATTTAACTAGTTTGGAAAGGAGAGGATTACTTCACATAGAGGTGAGTTTAAAGAAATTAGAAAAAGGCACAATTCTAGGCACCAAAGGTAGAAAAATGATTCATGTGAAAACTCTTTCAGCAGCTTTCCACATGGTGGTGAAGACAGACAAATCGACCAACATTACACTCTGTAGTCAACATTGCAGAATGAGAAATGTCATGGTCTGTGTGTGTGTGTGTGACTCTGAGGAATACACAGAGGGCATGCAAAACCCAGTGTAGATCCTGTTCTCCCTCCAGCAGGTGTGGATCAGTGAGCTTGGATGGAAAACTCAGATCAGAGCCAATGCTTTATTTAAGAAAGGATCTGTCTATGGAATACTTTGTATGGTTTCCCTGGAAACCTGAAATATTACAAGGAGATGTGGTAGGTTGACCCATAAAGTGTAGTCTACTGTAGCTGACGATTATGTCCAGTTTCCTGACTTTTTTCTTCCTACTCTACCTATGAAATCCATTTTGGGTTATTATATATAAATGTATTTAGAATTAGATATCTATTTATCTGTACATATAGTTATACATGTATATGGTTACATTGTATAGTATTACATACAGTATATATTATATGTAGTAAGATATTGTATATTATAGGTAATATTATGTATACTATAGATAAAAAAGAAAATGCCATCTACTCTGGACTACTGGAAATGGGCTATAGTTCATACATAAGCGTGGACTATATATAGCAACATTAGACATCTTTCTTTCTAACCCTCATTCCATTAGAGTGCCTAATGTATTAATCCAGGACTAAAACCTCCAGCCATTTTTTAAAACCAGAATCTCTTATTTTTCAATTTATCTTTACGAGAGGAGCACCCTCTTGAATAGAGAGAAGAGAAACCTTTGGATATTAGAGATATATTCATGATCAGCTTTTCTGTGAGATGACCCAGTTTAAAGAGAACCATAAGCTAAGATCTTAACTGTTGAAGTATTGGGTGCACAGAATGCAGTCGAGCTTGAGGAGGCCTTTCTTGAGGAGGACAGGCTGTGTGAAAGAAAGGAACCAGCTTTAGGGAGTGAGAAAGAAGGAAGAGTCTTAGAAAAAGGCTGAAGGTTTTTGATAAGTCAGGTGGGAACAATGTTGACTTTCTAGAAGACAACTGAATGATACAAATACTGTTTTATGGGCCATGTCCTGCCAAGTTCATAAAGAATGAATTTGAGAGGGCTGAGTCCAAAAGCACAGAGCTCAGGGAGGCTATTTTAGTAACCTGGTCATGAAGGAATGTGGTCTTTTATTACAGCGCTGGTGACAGAAACATAAAGTCATGTCCTCCCTAGTAGAGGAAAGATTCGGGAGGCCTAAATAAGCCTTGGGTATTTGCCAGTTGTTACCGTAAATGCAAATAGCAACTTACGGTGACCCTAGACAGTTTTACAAAGTAAGTTAAACACTATGAAGGCAATGGGAGCTGTGCTTCATGGGTCACAGAAAATGCTAAGCCAGGTGGCTAAACTATGGGTAAAGGGTTTTGTCACCGAAAATAACTTGATGCTCAAGAAAGCTGATTTCCAGGCATGCTAAGACATGCTGGTCTACACTTAAGAGACCAAACTTAAAATAATGTGTGGGTCTACTAAGGTGAAAATATGCCCAGTTCCCAATTTAAGAAATGATGGAAGGTCTGGGGGAAAATATATTTGCATTTCAGAAGTGCATTCAAGAAATGTCTGGCAATACACAAAGGAAATCTTGGCTTCGCTAAAATTGAGCAGATCTGATATTTTTAGGAAGGTGCAGCCACTCTTCTTTGTGTGTGACACTCCCACTAGAGCTAAGTATAATAACTGAGTGGATTGCTGTCATAAAGTACAATTTTATTTTGCAGGATTGGTTTTAATTAAAGCACTGCATTTTTTTTTCTTACTGGGTGTTGAAGTATTGGGACCCAGAGTAATCATACCAAAATTTATATAACCCACACTCAGATGTTGCTCTTCAAATACTTACCTGGGTGTGTGTGTGATAGGTAGGTAGGTAGGTAGGTAGGTAGATATATTTTACTTGTAATTATACCAGCTAATTGCCTTGTCTTCTCTTTACCACCCGTAATTTAGTAGCTAGTCCCCTCTTTGATATATAGGGAGTATGCTTTTATGATTAGGCAATTTCCAGTACTAAGATATATAGATTCCATTTTCTCTACTTTTTTTCCCTTCCAAATGACTCCCATTTGTATAATGCATACATTTATCTATATTTATATATTAAACAAATTTTATCCCCATTGATGGAACTATGAACTAAATTTGAAATTAATTTTTTACTTACTAGTGTTTAGAAAAATAAGGGAAAAGGTCAAAAACATTAGCAGAATGCTTTAAATCCCTAAATAACTCTTTTCTGTGAGTCCTTTTTCTCTCTTCTCCATACTGATATAAGTATATTCAATATCTATTAGTAACGACTGGGAAAGTAACATGTATTAATGATAGTATCCATGTACCACATAGTCTGCTAAGCCCTTTACATGGATAGGTGTAGGAAATGGCAGGTGAGGAAAATGAAGCTCAGAATTGTTAAGTGATTTGCCCTGGGTAACACAGCTACTAGTTTGCAGAGCCCTGATTCGAACTCATATTTCTCCCTCTGTCTTCCTCCTTCTCTGCCTCTCCCTTCCTCTCCCCCTTCCTTAGTCTCTCTTCCTCTCTTTCCCTCCTCACTGTGTACATGTATGTGTGCTTTTTTGTCTTTCTCTCTGTACTGCTCAACTTTAATATGGAGATTATATGGAAGCTGAAAATTAAGTATCTATTCTTTGTATATTAAGGTGCTTTATTTTCTTATGTAGTTTTTGAAAAGTCATATGGTAGAACTCAATATATCGTTTTTCTACTGAATTTTTTCAGCAACTGAGATTGTTAAAGCCAAAAGATATGGGTGTATATGTGTACCTGTGTGTATACACACGCGCACACAAACACACAGTGTTCTGAGAACATTCAGTTTATCTCCTTTCATCAATTTAATCCTTATTTAATTTTAAAAGAGAATATTTTTGAAGTCCAGAAAGATTATCCAGTTTTCCAGAGATCACTGAATATGTAAAGGACATAGATGGGCATTTGGACCAGACTCTTGACTTAAGTACTCTTTCTACCCATCTTCCCATGGGCATCAGGACTTTATCATCACTTCAACAATATGATTATGTATGTTAGAAATTAGAATTATGTCACTCCTAAGCCTTTAAATTGTGGTCATGGTGATTTTGATGATTTCTTAAGCAAATAGCGGAATTCTAGATGCCACATGGACTCTACAGTGGATTGTACAGTGTATGGTCTGCAGTGCAGACCTAACGGATTCTTACACAGAAGCAATGCATATCTGTGTAGTTTGGGTAACTGGTCTCTTTTTGTTTCTTTTTTCATAAATTAATTTAATTAATTTCATGATTTCAGGCTGACGTGAGAGCTCACATCCTCTACCTGTCTGTTCATTGCCCAGCTATCTATAATCCAGAGCAGATAATGACCAGTAATTTCATAGTTTTAGTTTTTCTAACTAAAGGAAACATGATGAAAAGGCATCATGTGTTGGTAAGTTGCAGGAGGAACCAACCTGGAGTGTGGAGAAAGAGGTGGGGGGTATAAGAATATAGAAATTTAGGGAAAAGAAGTAGCCCAAGTGTGATGGGAATTGCAGCAGCTCCCAAGGTAGATCTTCAAACAGAAATTTTCATTTAAAGTTATCAGACGATTTAAATTTAGCTTATCTGATAAGTCTCTTAATCCCTTGTGTATTTCTGTGAATTTGCAAAATCCTTGTCCTTGAAAAATATGGTTCAATGTTAATGTCTTATTGGGAAAGGCTGCACCAACACTGACATTCACATCACAAACTTCAGATTTGGGATAGCATTTTTCATACTACCTAACAAAACTGGTCTCAAATAATAGTGCACACATCCACTTAGACAATAAAATGAAACTAGGTAAATAAACCTTCACTTAATATCAGTAGGAAATAAATGTTGAAGAAGTCACCTAGAAGGACAAAATGATAGTGTCTATCATTATCAAATCCTGAGAACACTTTCTAGTGGAAAGTGTTGAGAACTAGTCAATTTTATGTCAATAAAATGTCTAGGAGTAAAGGAAATATTAAATAAACACGTAGAAATACCACAGAGGCTGGAAACTTCCAGGAACAGGAAACAAAATTGTTTTCTGTACAGGGATGTTGAAGATATTTTTGGTGTTAAGATATTTTTCACAAAGGTATAATTTAAAAGCCCATTTTCTTCAGAGAATTTAAGGAGAAAAGTTCATTTTAGTGTAATTATGACATACTATTCTGAGCCTCTCTATATGTATATGTGTGTGGATATATATGTATATATATATATATATATATATATATATATATATATAAATTTTGACATGTTAGACTTCTAGAAGAGTTAAGAAATAGTGTAGCACTCCCATATGCCCTCTACCCAGCTTCCCCTTATGCTGATATTGTACATAGCCACAGAACATTTATCAAAAGTAAGAAATTAACTGTTACACAATACCAGTACTAAATTAACAAAATTATACAACTTTTAAAGATTTCACTTTTTTTTTAATTTAATTAATGCCCTTTTTGTGTCCTAGGATACAATCTAGCATCGCACATTGAATTTAGTTGTCATGCCTCCTTTGTCTCCTCCGTCTGCAATGATGGTTCCTTGTCTTTCATAGCCTTGATGCTTTCAGAGTACTGTCATTTATTTTGTAAATATCTATCAATTTGGGTGTGACTTATGCTTTCTCATGGTTAGATTTATGGCTGCATATTATTTGAAGAATACCAGAGAGATGATATGTCCTTTTCATTACCTCATATTTGGGGGGTGGAGTGGGGGGGAGGGTGGTGATGTACATTAATGACCATGTTAATCTTGATCAGGGAGCTAATTTGCCAAGGTTCTCCATTCTAAACGTTTTTTTTTTTTTTTAATTATTTCTTTTAGTAATTAGTGTATCTTTTTTTATTTTTTTTAAATCACTGCCATAACAGATTACCACAAAACAACTTAAAGCAACATACATTATCATCTTATAGCTTTTTTATTATTAGACACATGCCTCACTTGAATACAATCAAGGCATCTATAGGATTGTGTTCTTTTTTGTGGGCCCTAGAAGAAAATCTTTTTCTTGCCTTTTCTAGCTCCTATAAGCCACCCGTATTCCCTGGTCTGTGGCCCCTAACCTTCATCTTCAGAGCCAGTAAGGGTGGATCTAGTCTCTTTCACACTGCAGAGTTCTGACCTCTTCCATCTTCAAGGACACTCATGATTCCACTGGGGCACATCCAGATAATTCAAAATAACCTCCTTAGTTTTAAGGTCAGCTGATTAGCAACTTTAATTTGTTATGAAGAATAACATTCACAGGTTTTATGATTAGAATGTGGACATCTGGGGCACCTGGGTGGCTCAGTGGGTTAAAGCCTCTGCCTTAGGCTCAGGTCATGATCCCAGGACCCTTGGGATAGAGCCCCGCATTGGGCTCTCTGCTTGGCAGGGAGTCTGCTTCCTCCAGTCTCTCTCTCTGCCTACTTGTGATTCCTTTCTGTCAAATAAATAAATAAATAAAAATCTTAGAAAAAAAAAAAGAATGTGGACATCTTTGCAGGGACACTATTCTGCTTACTGCACACAGTATTTTTAGGTGATGTCCTGCTCACTAAATTTTTGCTCACTAACGTCCCTCAGGCCTATGGCACTTGTTACAAACTGGTGATATGATGGTGATTTTTGAATTCTCCCATTTCATCTATATTTTACTGATTGAAATTTTATTTAAGAAATAATTACCATTTCCATTTATGTCTTCAGCTTTTTATTGACATAAATAGATACATGGATATTTATTTTATTCTTTGGGTTGCAATCTAAAACCATCATTATTTATTTTCTTGATTGAGTTGTTCCAAATTTGGCCAGTGGGATATATTTCAGGTTGGCTTCTGTGCCATTTTGATATTCCCCTACTTTATCTTTTCAGTACTTTTTTTTTTTCCTTTGACCATTTTGTTACTCTTTGGTATCACAATATCATCTAGGTATGAGGTCCTTTTAATGGAATTACAGTGACCCTTTCAACTGTGAAATTGCTAAAAAATGAAAGTTTCTAGACTTAAAAAATAGAACCTAAAATTATTTTCTATAAAGGCAATAGGTTAATATTTTGGAAAAATAATTCTTTGGAATAGTATCTCTCTGTCTCTCCCTTTCTCCATGTAAATGTTGTGAAAAATCTCAAATTAACTTATAGTGTTTGATATATGTAGCCTTAAGTATGATAAAGATCCATTTTTATAGAGGAGGAAGGACATTCTTTATATATTGCTTGGGGAAGAATAGCAAGCTCTGGTTGCTTTGCAAGTTATCATGAGTTGCCTTAGAAAAAAAATTTTTTGAAGTAAATATACCAAAGTAATAATAGTAGACCATGGCTGGTGAATGTCAGGTGCTCTTTAAACTGTTGGATAATTTAAATAAAAATGTTATGAATTTGATTGTTTTTAGATTGGCACTGTTTCAATAAATCTGCTCTTAACAAATAAACTTCCCATAAACTGCCATCGTGCCACCATTGTCAACATAGTAAAATGTTATGAAAAGCCGTTACTTTTTTTGTACTTTTACAAAATGTCTCAGATGTGTTCTCTGAAGGCAAAAAGAATGTAATACCTACTATTTCTCCTAGAAAAGGCTGAGACTGATGGGAATACAGAGAAAAATTTAAAGAAAATGACATTTTTGGTTATAATAGGAATAAAGAGCTGAGGCAGGGTAGGTAGAGGGAGGAGAGGAAATACTGTGATCTCTGAGGGTTAGGGTTTACAGATACTTTTTGCAACACTATTCTAAATACTCCTAGTGCTCACCAATTTGATTCTTGTAATAAGGAAAAAAGAAGTGTTTGGACCATGTTCTCCTTGTCACTTTGTTATCATTCTTCCAAACATAAATTGCAAACATACCATCTCCTTATTCTCTGCAGTCCTCTCCTTTTTTTTTTTTTTTTTTTTTGTAATGTTCGCATTTGAAGTAAAACTTAACTGCAACTGAGTCATTGTCTCTAAAGTCAATGGTGGGATTCAAGACAGGGTCAGAAAAGCCAAACCGTTTTTCTCTTTCCTGGGACATAATGTTATTCCAGGTACTTACTCAAGTGCTGAATTTGTTTCAATTGTCTAGCAGTTCTTTCCCTTAGAAAGTGCCAATGAGCAGTGAGTTAGGGGCAACATCACATGGTTCTGCTAATCATCTGATTCAGTGCAGATTGTGTGAGAGATGTTCTTCTCATTATTGAGAGATCTATCGTTGAAACATGCCAAGATTAAAATTTATCATGCAGTTAGTCTAGATCTATGGATTAGCTGCACCTAAGGAAGAAAGAAACTAGTGCTAAACACCTAAGAAAGATAAATTATTCTTTGATTTCACTAAAGCACATTTATTGATCTTGCCAGATTTTTCTTTCCTTTTTTTGAATTGCTATTTTAATTTGATGATCAGATCACAGAGAAGCTTTTCTAGGGATGTGTTGCATTGAAAATATATCATTCTATTTTGTGTGCCAGTTCAAACAATACTTAATTGGAAATTGAAGAGAAAAATCTAAAAAGCTTTTTTTTTTCCACTTTGTTATTACTTATGAGTTAGGATAATTAATCAGGAGAATACCATATCAGTATTATACAGTTGTTCTCATAGTTGAAAAGATTAATGTGCAGTTCTGAAGTTTAATTGTGTTTCGCAGAAATTGTTGTTACGGATTGTTTGAAGGTTTCAATGAGGCCTTTTCTCCTTATATTTGAGAAGTACAGTAATTTTCATGATGAGTTATTATGCATTCTCACCACAAAATAAAGACATTCTCTTTAGCCTATATAAAGACTAATTTTCAGAATCAAGTTTATATTTGCTTTTCAATATTTGGAATGTGTTTATTTCAAAATGAAAAATATCACCTTAAAAAATAATACAGTTCTCAAGAATCTGCATCTAGAAATTTCATACATACCTGTTTTGTAGTCTAATATCTTATTATCCTTCAAACCCAAATAATAGATCTTGCTGAGATAGCCTTCTCTAAGTAGTGTTTTTCCCTGTTATTCTTCTCTTACATGGAAATCTTTATATACATGGAGCTGTTCTTCATATATGGAGCTTTCTCTTATTCTTCTTCTCCCCCCCACCAATTTATTAGCCTTAATAACATTTTTGTAAAATGCTACATGAAATAATGATTTATACAAAGTAATAAGGGCTTTTTGAACATAGTTCAAATCACAAACTGACAATAGGACCATCCATATGTTACTGTACAATAAAATTGAGGAAATCATATAGGTATAAAATAAAAGAATAGATGTATACATAATGCACATATTTTTACATATACACTTATACATATACAAAAATCTCTGTATTTATGTATTGGTTTCAGATAATGGTGAGATAATATAAAAAGATAATATAGAAGTCTTTGATATTTAGTTCTAATTCTTTCTCACTAAGGAAATTATAAGCATTCTTTGCAATTGTATGTCAAATAATGGTCATGCATCCTCTGGGCTTCTCCTGTATGTGCAGAATTCCCTCCTAGGATATTCTCATCTCATAGTATTGTGTTCTGGAATGTTCTTACTCTTGTTATAAAACTTACACCATCATCTGCGTCTGTGCATTATGGATTATCAAATGCTCAAAATTCACTTTAGTACAATATTTATAAATTAATTTTTGTAGACTTGATTTTCCAGACAAAATTAATAATGGTAGTTTCATTTACTACCCACATAATGGTGTATTCATTCATTGTAAGAAGTTTTATAGGGCTTCTCAATGTCCTCAGCACCATTCTTCATACTGAGGATAAATCAGTGAAGAAGAGAAAAAAATATTTCTTTCCAGTGGGAAAGATGGGCAGCATTAGCAAATAATTTCATGTAATAATGAATCCTAAGAAGAATATAAAATAATGTAATAGACTTAGTGTCTAAGTGGGAAATGAAGGGTGGGTATACCACAGTATAATGTAATTGGTTTAAAAGGTGACCTGGATGTTAATAACAAGAAAGAGCATTCGAGAAGGAAAAGCAAGGACAAGGTCTCTGAGGTAGGAAAGCAATAAGGACAGTATAACTAGCATGTAGCGAGTAAGGGGAGAACGGAGTAAAAGTCAGAGAGATAGGCAAGGTACAGATCCTATGCCCTTTGTTGGCTCTTCAAAAGAGTTTGGATTTGATTCTAAAAGTATTGAGCATACTTTTTTAAGCAGAGCAATTACATGATCTGTGATATATTTGTAAAAGACTGTTATACAGGGAGAAGCAGGAGATTGTGGAAGTAGTTTAGGAAATAATTCAGAAATACAGAGTGATTCAGAATATATTTGGAAGAAGAACTATTAAAATATGCTGAATAATTGATAAGCATTCATAAAGTAAGAAAGGAATAATATTTATTTATTTATGTTTCTCTTGACCAAATGAATAGATTGAAGTGTCATTTATTGAGATGGTGAAGACAGTAACAATCTTCCATTTCTGTCCTTAGCCAAGTAGTGTTCTATGACCAGATTTGTCTTATCTGGCATATGATCTCTTTGCCATGATCTGTATTCCTTATGCTAGACTGAAAGAAGTGCATATTTAGTAAATTTGAGTGGAAAGAAACACTTTTATTGGTGTTAGAAATTTTAAATATCTAAATAAAAATATTTCTTCTCTATGGAGGAGAAAGTAAAAGGAGTATCATTATTTAAGGGAATCATGATTCAAAATCCTGCTCCAAACTACATAATAGAGCTACTTAAAACTCATTTCTTTTTTTTTTTTAAGATTTTATTTATTTATTTGACAGACAGAGACCACAAGTAGGCAGAGAGGCAGGCAGAGAAAGAGAGAGAGGAAGGGAAGCAGGCTCCCTGCTGAGCAGAGAGCCTGACATGGGGCTTGATCCCAGGACCCTGGGATCATGACCAGAGGCTTTAACCTGCTGAGCCACCCAGGCGCCCCTCAAAACTCATTTCTGTTTAAACATGTGAGATCCTATGTCAAATAAACAGTGTGAGTTTATTTAAACTTCTTTATTGAAGTTTAAAGTCCTATTCAAATGCTGGTATCCTGTTCATTGAAATGGTGGCAGTGCACAAGGTGATCAAGTGTGAGATTACTTAAATTCAGTTCCTAGTACCACCGTTCAAGCTGTTCTGCCTTGGATACATCATTTCATTCTGTTTCACTTTCATCAAGTGTAAAGTGTTATCTATCTCATAGGGTTCATTTCAAGATTGAATGAGTGCACACAAGTGAAGGGCTTATAATTATTCATGGAATAGGAACTCATCAAGCATTCACTATTGCTTTTATTGTTTTTATATTATTATCTGTTTTCATTTGGAACCGTCTGTGTACACACAAACACATGTGCACGCATGTGTGCAAACTCTAGTGTGAATAGATAATCATGAAACAGTTAAACAGAGATTACAAACACCACCATAGGCAATGGCAACTCACTTAATCTTGGGTACTGCTTCACAGGGGAAGCTGGTTTGGTTTTTTTTTTCCTTAAGAGCAATCTTAGGTTCACAGCAAAATTGAGCTGAAGTGGTGTAATGTAAGTTTTAATCACTTGGTTTAAGGGGGGGGAATAAAGTTATCATACAAAATTTTCTAAATTTAGTAATAACCCTGCTTAAAAGAAATTTTGGATATTTATCTTCTCAGTCAACATAAACATAGAGTTCTAGTACCCATATCATATGAGTATTATGTGAATTTTTTGTGGTGATACATAAAGTGTTAGTCCTGGTATCTAGCACATAAAATCCATTATATACTATGTTTTTGTTGTTGTTATAATAGAAAAAGCATAACATTAGAGGTAAGTCCAACTCCTGGCTTTAGTAACAATTCTCTCTCTCTCTCTCTCTCTCTCTTAAGATCTTGTTTATTTATTTGAGAGAGAGATAGTGAGAACACAAGTGGAGAGGAGGGGAAGAAGCAGGTTCCCCACTGAGCAGGGAACCAGACAGGGGAAATCCCAGGACCCTGGATCATGACCAGAGCCAAAGGCAGATGCTCAATCCACTGAGCCACCCAGGCGCCCACACTAATTATCTCTTAAATATATCTGATCCTGGGGACACCGGGGTGGTTTTGGTAGTTAAGTGTCTGCCTTAGGCTCAGGTCATGATCTCAAGGTCCTCCTCTGCCCCTGTCTCTCCCCTAGCTCTTCCTCTCTGTCTCTCTCTCAAATAAATAAAGAAAATCTTAAAAAAAAAATCTGATCATGTTTCAAACCTTCCCTGAGGTGCTCTTCTTTTTACTCTGCATAAGTGAGAATTTCTAGAGTAATAATATCATATTATTACAAAAAATAAGCTATGCCTTACCATATAATTTTTTGAAACAATAGTAAAAGCAAAGAAATAAAAATAAGTAGAGAATTAATAACTGAAAATTTGGGATTTGTTTACATTCTGTTTTTTTTTTTTAATGACAATTAAAATTGAAAAGACCCTGCAGTAGAGCACCCTCCTTAAATTTGCCTAATGTAGGCAAAATAGGCAAATATTCTACAACATATTTGACTAAATTCCTTTATTTCAAATAACCCTGTTACCCTCCTGAGGCATTACTACTTCAAGGGACAAAGTTAGGGAGATGCAAATGTAGCTAGTAAATTATTTATGTCAACATTTTTACCCAGTGAAGATTAACATAAGTGACCAGCTCTTGAAAGAGAATGTCCATTAGGTCTATATACTCTATAAATAGTTTGGCTAGTCTCTGGGTGTCTGTGCAGATTTCTATCTCTGATTTTAAAAAAGATTTTGTGGAGTAATGGGGTTTCATATGGACATTTTAACCTCATGATTTTGTGGTAAAAGAAAATTATTAAAAATCTATGACACAAAGCAAAAGTCTATTTAATCTTTAAAGTTTTGAACTATAACTTTTAAAGTATAACCTTCAAGTTTTAAAGTATAAACTTTAAAATATAACTAAAAAGTTATACTTGAATTAACTTCCATTTGTGATGATTGAGGAAATCTCACCCTTATATGTTAGGTCACAGTTCTGCTTAAATTTTATCTAGCAGCTGAAATGTCTTCTATTATGTTGTCTCATATATTTCTGCCAAATTAGATTTATAAGCTCTTGGAATCAGAATCTGTATATTCAAGTGATTTTATGTACACTTTCTGGCTCCCACTGTATCTCCATTAGAGGAGGAAGGGATTTCTCCACAGTGTGTCTGGTGGAAAGTACATGCCAAAAGAATGATAGGATCTCAGTCCACCAGTGTATTTCCATTTTCACTTATATGAACAGAGGCCTTATGAACTACCTGATACTCTCTGTGTCTTTCTGGAAAAAAAAAAAAAAAAAAAGAATGCTGTCCCAGCTGAGAAACTTGAAGAGAAAGAAAATTCTTAATGTGAATACTTTGAAAATTGCCCTCTTAGTCTCGATATGACTCATATATGTAGCAGTTTAAATAAATCATATTCCAAACAATGGATTTTTAAAAGAAGACATTTTAGAAGATTTAGTTTAAAACTATTACCCTTATTTTATTTTGTCAGATGACCTAGGTAAATGTAAATAGGAATTTTAAAGATTTAATGGTCATTACAGAGATTGTTTGCAGATCAAGAGCCAATTATCAATAGATTTTCAGTCATGCATTTCTTCCATATTTTTTGAGTACCTATCATGTTCCAGAGTGGGGCCAAATACTGGGATATAGAGATGAAGAGAAATGAACCATTTTCCATGCTCTTAGGGAACTGTTCTCATGGTTATATGAGGAGACATGTACTAAGCTAGTGATTACAGACATAATTGCTTTTTCAAAAGGGAAAGGGCAGGGTATAAACAGGGCAAAGGAATTTGTAAAGCACAAGTATTTGAGGAGAGATACTAATTTGGGTAATTAAAAAGTGGTCACAGTGACAACAGTTTTTCATTAAAAAGCACTTTGATAATATTAGACATAGAAATCTTAAAACCAACAGAGATGCCCTTCTGAGAAACAGAGGCACCTCTGTATACCAGTTGGTTTCTGAGCCGGACTGTCTTCTGGAAACACTAGGTACTGACTGAGAAAGCAAGCAGCATTCCACCTGATTGAATTTTTTAGAGAGTTTGATTACTTCAACTAAATGCATAAGAAAACTGAGAAGACAAGAAAACTGAAATAATTTAGAATTACTTTGAAAAATATTTATAACCTACAAAATAATCAACATGACAATGTCCAATTTTGAAATAAGTAACCTGATAGCTTAATGAAGATACTCCTTAAAGTTTTATAAAACCTAACTCAGGGGGCACCTGGCTGGGTCAATTGGTTTAAGCCTCTGCCTTTGGCTTGGGTCATGATTTCAGGGTCCTGGGATCGAGCCCCACATCGGGCTCTCTGCTTAGCAGGGAGCCTGCTTCCCCCTCTCTCTGCCTACTTGTGCTCTGCCTACTTGTGCTCTCTTTCTCTCTGTCAAATAAATAAATAAAATCTTTAAAAAACAAAACAAAACAGAAAAACCTAACTTAGGACTGAAGAGACATTTGGAAACCTATTCACTAGGGAAATTAGAAATTCTGGTTCCAGGACATCAGGGAATTGAAGTGTTGTGGGACCAATGCTGCCATTTACATTGTTACTCCATGAAACTGGCATAAAGCTGTAGACTTGAATGGTAAGCACACTGAGAAAAATGAAATCATCGTTTTGTTATTCAGAGCAGACAGAGCATTCTCTGCTATTTAAATATCTCATCTAGTTGT
Source organism: Mustela putorius furo (assembly GCF_011764305.1). Lineage (NCBI taxonomy): Eukaryota > Metazoa > Chordata > Mammalia > Carnivora > Mustelidae > Mustela > Mustela putorius. The sequence continues at coordinate 2,910,115 of NW_025421290.1, read as the reverse complement.
GCAGAAAACAAATGCATGTGCTAATTCAGGAATGTGTTGAAGTTTCACAGAGCTTAGCCCAAGATACGGTCAATGATACAATTATCAGGCATTGCTGAAGCTTGGCAGGTGTCAGAGAGTCATGGTGGATAGATCTAAAGTTAGCATCAACATCCATGATTATTATTTTCAAGTTAATTTTGTACCACTGCTAAGTAAAGATAAAGTAAATGTATCTGTTAAAAGATAAATAAAAGGCCTTTGGTATCTGAAGAAGAATCATGATACACAAAAGTCACTTTGCTGGTAAAAAAAAAAATAAGAGCTTTAGCTGTGAGATTACTGTTAAGTTCTCCAATTTTAGAAAATAATCATGTAAGAACAACCTGTCCCTGGGGCTCCTGGGTGGCCCAATCTGGACTTCAGCTCGGGTCATGATACCAGGGTCACAAGACTGAGCCAAGTGCCGGGCTCCATGTGGTGTGTGGAGCCTGCTTAAGACTTTCTCTCTCCTTCTCCCTCTGTTCTACCCTCCCCCACAAAAGAAAAACCTGTCAATTATTGAATAGATGATGTCTATTTTTCTTGCCAAATGGCTCCATTTTTCTGTGATATTTTCAGTTTCGACCAAAGTTCAACTGTCGCCACAGTATTCAGATACAGACAGTCTTGAAAATGTGAGTTAAACACCTTACAGTAATTTGCCAGTTGTAGGTGTCTTGTGCTACTGGGGATTTCATTGTTATCCTTTAATTTGCCTCAAAACCAGACTATAAACACTGCATCTGATACATCTGGGATTCTTTGTAAAGCTTTATGAAATGCTGTCTTTTGAACTCATTGCTTTCCAATGGACTTTTCAGTTGGAATATTAGCATATGGTTTATGCATTCATCAAATGTTTCTTTCACTAATTTTAGACTATTTCACGTAAGTCAAAGAGAAGGCAACATTTATTCCAAGTGGGCCAATCTGGATCTTTATATTTATTGTCTAAACTGTATTTTTCACAAGTAACCATAGGGTTTCCTGAGGATGGCAGGAATGTTTACTGGGCTCAGCACAGAGATATGTGGGGAATAGAAATACAGCCATTTATGTTGATTGGGCTAGTGTGGTTTCTGCCTCCTTGACCTGTTCCCCTTCCATTGTAATTCAGTCCTTATAAATGGCTGAACAAAAGAAGAGGCATGAATTGTGGCTTTCATGGTGGTGGCATTTGGAAGAAAGGATCAAACTTGTTTTTCATGCAGAGTTTTAGCTAAAACACCTCTAAATTTTATGTGAATGCTGAAAGGATAGCTGGGATTATGAATGGGGTAGAGACAGATACAAAAAGTGTACATCATAGAAATTATAAAAAGTTAGAAAACTTCAGACCTAGTTTTGAATGAGGGAAACAAAACTCCAGCTACTTTTTTTTTTTCATTTGAACCTTACATTTTAAAATCTTTAAAATGTACTTCAGAAATATCATGGCAGTTCTCTCATGTTGGGGGAGATGTATTTGACTAACTCATTTTACCTTTTTACCTGGAATCTGGTAAAATTTTACCAGATTACATTTTACCTTTGTTAACCTGCAATCTGGAGGAGAGTAGTGGGGGTGACTGGGCAACCACAAAGATCTTCCACATTTGCCTTGCTAATCAAGATCAATGGAAAAACCTAGATTTCACTGGTAAGAAAAGCATTGGAAGGTCAACATCAGCACTCATATTTCCTCTTTATTTAACAGAGACTTTGCTCTTGAGTAAACTCAACTACTTAACTCATTGCTATCACATTTTGAGAATGCTTGCTGAAAGAGAGAGCAGAAAATTTGAGTTTAGGGATAAAAATCAGAAAATACTCAGGCCTGAAAATTTAGTAAACAGAAGAGAGAAGGTGACTATCTATGCTGTAGCACATGGAGAGCAACTCCTATGTTTTATAAGGAGATCAGTATTCTGTTTAGTGACACTACAACTTCAAAGGATATTGTAAAAGTTGTAAAATGCTTTATTACAGTCATCGCACCTCCAAAATTGTCTGGTACATGATTTCTTTTAACTCGGAAAGATGAATTACAAAGTCAACACAATTTGCAGACAATTTAACACCAAAGCAAACACAAAACAAAACACACACTCTGAAATATTTGAAAAAATTAAAGGTGTTTCTGAGTAATCTGGTGTTTGCAATGGAGATGATCAAAACAGTCTTCAGGATGATGCTCCACACACATTTCTTCTTTCTGATAGAAGAAATAGAGTTTGTGCTATTGTGGCTTTAAAATTTTTTTATTTACTTCTTGTTTGTTTCTAGACATTGCTTTTACATCTAAGGAAAATGGAGTCCTTATAAAATTTGTGCCTGATATTAAAAGTAAAGGCCTTTTTCAACTCGCAAAGCCTATAATCCCTGCCAACTCCATGAAAAAAGAAATACAGTGAAAAAGGTTTCTTAAACGCTCATAGTCTTTGAGCCCTTCTGGCTAGAAGCTTTACTTTTTCATCTGTTGTAAATTTTAGTATCTTGTTTTTTGTTTTTGTTTTTTCTCTTTTCTGCTATCCTAGGCTCATTAAAAGACCTAAGGCACTTTTCATATTATTTCATTACGTGATCTTTTTCCAAAATGTAGAATTTTTTGGAATCACAATAGATTTTGTCATGCTTAAAATACCATAGAATATTAGTAGGAGCAAGGAGCTATCTTAGACCTAGTCTGTTTCTTTCTCTTCATATTTGAACTTTTTATCATCCATATTTATCTTGTTATGTGGACAAGATTTATTTTTTGAAATGATTTATGTGAATGGATAACTTATTAGTTATCAAACTTGAATTGTTTATGTGACTTTCAATTTAAAATAATTATTCTGGAAGTAATTTTTAAAATTCTGTTTTAAATATTGTTACCATACATATCGTATGCCAGTGCTATTACACATACATATGGGCAACCTTTGGATTCTCTGATTACATATCTGGTAACTGTTTTTGTTCTTCTTCCTTCTGTCCAAACCCCACACTTACATAATCTTGTCTTGTTATCTTCCTTATAATCAGAGCTTTGTCATCTTTTTAATACTTGGATTATTCCTTACTCCTAGCTTTTATTCACACTTAGAAGGCTTATTTCTTATTACCTTGTATAATTTTTGGATTATCCTTCTTCGTATTTGGATGCCATGTTCCCTTACAGAGATTCAGGCTTTAGTATGTATGCCTAGCTCCATAGAAAGGTCCCTGCATCCCAAAGAAATGGTCCTTATGGAAAAATATTTCTTACGCTTTAATGAATTATTAAATTAATTCTATAACTATCAATTTAAAATTTAAATTTGAATATTTGTTATATTTTGTTGAATAATGGACTTAATCTTTCCTAAGCGTATTGAGTGGTATGGTATATTTTCTTTACAGGTTTTAAAAAATCTAATTAAATTCACTCAATGCTGGACTCATACTAAGCATATGTAAATGAGCAGTGAACCTGTGTAAGGAGTGGGTAAGGGAAGGCCATGACTAGTGGGTATGAGAATATAAGAGCACTAAAACCAATCGAACTCATCCTTCTGTACTCAGGTGTGTTATTTAGAAGAGGCTACTATAAAGGGATATTTTGTACATTTTTTTCATGATCACTGGAAACTTAACCATCTTACTTTCTTTGCACTGTGTTGGTATTTCAATATCTAAATCCTTGATAGAACCAAGAGAGAACTCCATTTTCCTAAATTCTTCTCTCAAGTGAGCAATACTGATAACATAGGAACACTGGTTTTTATTTATGGTCCTGTGTCTTTGCATTTAATACCACTTCAGTTTGGAATCGTCTTTCCCTTACTGATACACCTTTGACAATCCCAGTAGTCTTTCATAGCATGTGAGTATCAACATAAAAACCAATTCTAACATTGGCCGATGGATAACTGATATACCCATATAAAGTGAATGACTTGCTTAAAGCTGTGTTTCTTAAAAGTAAATTGGAATTACTTAGTTATGTGCCCAAATATCTCTTTAATTTCCCTTTAATATCTCTTTAATCCTTTTAACATCTGCAATCTCTGTATATGGCAGAAAATGAATATTGTACTACTTTTTGTCACCAGAATTTATAGGGTGCTTAAAGTATAGTAGCAAAATGTTTATGGGACAAATGAACCCTCTCCAATGAATCAATTTCCTTGACACCTTTTCTGATCTAATATCTTCCTGTTCTCTTAGACCTAGTTTCTGTTGCTCCCATACCAGCTACATATAATGCATGGAAAGTGAGGTAAGAAAGTAAATTGCAGTAAGATGTTAATAAATGATGTCTGAATATGTTTTTCCTACTAAAGTTATGTTTGTTTTACTTTTAATAAGTCAGATAGAAGCTGGGCTGTATAATTACGGGGGATAAATCTCTACTGGTGAAATGTCAGATAGTCTGATTAACTGTCCAAGAAGATAGTTTGATTAAATGAATCTTTCATCCTGGAAATTCTCCCATTTTTTCTCAAATTCAACCAGGGTGGTGACTGCTTATTTCATTCGTGCAAGGTACATTGGGGGACTTTGCAGTTTATGAAGGAAGTTCATTTTGCACAATGCCTTGAGTGTATTCTGTTTAGATTTATACAATAATTCTTACAGGGTTAGCAGGACTGGCACATCTGTAATGAAAGAAGGGTCTTATGGGTTTAGAAGGAAAGTTGAAAATAAATCCTGAAGAAGGAAACATTTTAATGTATTGTTTAATTTATACATACGAATATGTGTGTATATATGTAGTTATCTAACTTTATATAATATAGATACACAACTCATTTTAAGCTAGGTAGAATGACTAAAATTGGCCAAATATAGAACATATGAAAGTGTTTGCTGTCTGTGACAATGAAGCAAAGACAAATGACTCAGTTTGTCACTCAGAAACAACTCTACTGATTAATCCACATTTCTTCTTTATATGCAAAAAACCAAAATCATATATGCCTTAAAAAAGTTATTGGCCTATAGATTGCTCTGCACTTGGATCCACTTGGGTTTATCCAAACAAGATTTTCCAGAATAGGTTTCATCATGTCAGAATTGTGACATTAATTTTAAAGGGAATGCATGAACTTAAAAGCAAGTCATGCTAATTAAAATACCCCAAATTATATGTAACTATATACAAACATTTACATTTTAGCCAAGGATTCTTTGAACAAAAATGAGTTCTTCTTTTATGGGTTTTTTTTTTTTATTTGCCATAAAATTAGATTTGAATCCTTACAACCTTAGTAAAAATGATGATTGCATTAATCTTAATGATTATTCTTTGACTTACTTTTATCTCTTTTTCAATATCTGTTTTGTTGCATCTAAATTTTTGTTGGGTCCTTGGTTACATGGTATGAATTTAAATCAGGATAGAACTTCATAAATCTTAATAATGGTCAAATGTTCAACATAGTGATGCACACAATGAAATATGAATCTAAGAAAGTAATTTTGAAAACCCAAATCTTGACAGGGTTTATAGTCACAACTACAAATGTGCATTAGCATTTTTGTAGAGCTCTAGCAACTTAATACTATTTTTTTCAGTTTTTACATAAATTAGCGAATCAGCAAGTATTTAATCTAGTTCTATTTATTTCCATTTTCTTCTGTCTCTGTATATATATCAAGAAATTTATTTTTAGGCACTGATTTGTAATTTGACAAAGAACATTATCCTTGCTATTAGTAGCTAGCAGTTATTAAGTATAGTAGTATATACAGGGATCATTTTTTGAATTATATAATTTAATTCTAAAAATTAACCTACGGTGTATATGTCTGATTATTCTCATACTATGTTGAACATAATTAGTCTTAGAAAGGATACATTATATGACTAAGAACACAGAACTCATAAGGGACGGATCTTGAGTTATTAACAAGATGTTTGTTGTTTGTGAGTGGTTTTGACAACCAAGCTCATAAAACTTATGGAGATGAAGAAGTTAGATTCAGGATAAGCAGCTCAGTATTATCCTAGGACCATAATTTCATTTCACAGCACAAGTCCACACTACCTTATCCACTGGGATTTCACACTTAATTTCTATAGGAATTAATGCTTATCATTTTCACCTTTTGGCTTTTAAGAAATGCTACTTAACATTTTATAAATGCCATCTCCTGAATACTTCTAAGTCCTGGAGAGTCTGCATCATTTCCTCTTCTCTCCTTGGAACTTAAAAGAGTCTGGGACATAAACCCTGTGTATTGTTAGTGACACTGAGGACGAAAATGAAACTTAAATTCTCTCTGTTCCCCAAATTCTAACACCTGTCTAAATTTGCTGTTACTACAACTGATTCACTTGCTTCCCACTGTGTTCTCTTGTTTGCTTAATGTCCTTTTGCAACATAGGTTTCTCTGAGCAGGTAATTTTATCTTTGGTTCAGCCTCAATGAATTAATAAGATGCTTTGCTTTTTCAATTTTCATTTTTAGTCTTTTCAATTTTTATTTCTTATTGACTATTGCTGGTAATGAATAGACCATCAAGCAAGCTGTCCAGTCTGTGTTACCGTGTAAGTGTTTGTGACTTTCTTGTAAGTGTTTGAATTCTTCCAATTACTTTGTGGGCATTTTGTGCTCTTTAATTCATAGACTCATTGAGGATATAGGCAGTGGCTTTAGGGATTTTTTTCATTCCCTCTTTCCATGGAACTTCTCTTGTTACTACTACCCTCCCCCTTAAAAGCAGAGATGACAGACATCTTTAGAAACTCAAATGACTAATACAATGCATAAAATGTAGGAGGGGCTTTGTAATGACTTTCTGAGCCTAACTTTGTTCAAGGACATCTTCACAGCCTCAGAAATTTGGCAGATACAGGCTCTAGCCGAAGTACCAAGAGTTTAAGAATGTGCTTTCCTTGATGTCTCTTGTTTACTTCCAGTCAAATATTTTGCAGTTTCGTGAAAACTTTGGTTGTTTGATAGATATTTAATATTGACAGACCAGGTTTAACAGCACCTTAAAACCCTGAAATATGATTCAAATGTATAATCAGTCTAATGGAATGATATTACTCACATGGATTTTCTGGACTAACACAAAAATAGGTCTGAAAAAATCAAATGAAATTTTGATGAGATGTTGATAGTCTTCAAAGGCACATTAATGAATCTCTGAGAGATCAGTTTCCTTTATTTTTAATATATTCAGCTTTGAAAGAACACATGGATGAAACCCTTTGACTTGTGATTAAGGAGGAATGCAAAACTGTTTAGCCCAAAGCTGTTTTGCAAATCTCACCTTGAAATTGTGTGAGCAACATGTGGTTTGGTTTGTGTGTACACATGAGCAGCATCTGAAAACCTTGGGGCCTCTTTCCCAGGGAAGTCCAGGAATCCTGATGTTGATGACAGCCTAGAGCACTACTTTCATTCCAGCCTGTCTTTCCCTAAGCAAATCTCCTGTCAAAATAATTTATTTTTCTGCATAATTTATACATTATCAGCAATCTACAACATTTCAAAAGTATTTTTGCACCTTGAAATATTTCCATTTCTATTTCGTTTTTCTTCTGAATAATTGTAGAGCTTCCTGTCTCAGGCTTTCCCTGCCTCACATTATTCATCCTACTCCTTTCCCATGAAGATTGACAGACACGTTATATCAGACAAACTGAAGACTGTTGTGAGTGAGTGCTTTGATGGTTGCATTTTCCTTCTTCCTTCCAGAAAATATTAGCAAACTAACAGGGACTAGATTGTATTGGATTATTAGATGTGGGACTTAAGGAAAGGTTCTTAATTTAGCTTTGAGTTTCAGTTTCCCAATCTGTAAAATGGTAATACTGATAACAGGAGTACTGCTAATAAAGGTACCTACTTCTTAGTGTGATTTATTATGTGCAACAGTGCCTGGCACGTAGCCATATCCCACAGGCAACATGCCAGACCTTTATGATTTTATCAAATGCCCTGACGTAGCCAGGGCTCTGGTTCACAGATAAGAGCCTATGTTTGAGGATCCATCTTAGAATATGCATTGATAAGCAGAATGTATGAATTGGAAGGAACAATAGAGCAGATGGCTGTGATCTTCCTGCTTTCCACATAGATTACTGCTGACATTTTTCTTATCTGTGCCTTCATGAGCCTACTGCCAGTTAATATTTTCCATTTTCACATGGTTTTTTTCCCGTCTTCTGGTCTCCTATGAATTTGCCTTTTCAGCTGTTGTTTCTTATTTCCTGAGACCAACTTTTATGGTCCAACAAATGAAATGAAATTTAAATAATGGCAATCAAAAGTTTGGGTAAGCTTATACTTAATCATTTTAGGGCATGCAAGATTTGGCCACAATCTTCCTACCCAAACTTAGAAGTAAGGGACCTTAATTCTCTCTATGATTATTTTATCCAGATTTCCAGTGCATTCTAGATTGTTCCAATCCAAGTGCACATGCCCCTCTTATACATACCTTTGTTTTCTTTTTCCTAAAAATACTGTGTTCTGCAGTGTACTTTCAAGGCCTAAGAATACTTTTTGACCATTCTGACAAGGTGGTTCCCCTTTCTCCACACCTTGCCAACACCTGTTGTTTCTTGTGTTGTTAATTTTAGCTAGTCTGACAGGTGTGAGGTGGTATCTCATTATGGTTTTGATTTGTATTTCCATGATGATGAGTGATATTGAGCATCTTTTTATGCATCTATTAGCCATCTGGATGTCTTCTTTGGAAAAATGTCTATTTATGTCTTCTGTCCATTTCTTAACTGGATTATTTGTTTTTTGGGTGTTGAGTTTGGTAAGTTCTTCATAAATTTTGGATACATAACCAGCTATGTTTCAACCAAAAACAAACAAACAAACAAATAAACACAAAAAACGAAAACCCTCAAATATACAACCTAAGCTTACAAAGGAGCTAGAAAAGGAACAGCAAGTAAAGCCTAAAGCCAACAGAAGAAAGGAAATAATAAAGATTAGAGTGGAAATATATGATACAGAAACAAACAAACAAACAAACAAAAAAACCCAATAGAACAGATCAACAATACTAACAGATGTTTCCTTAAGAAAAAAGATTTTATTTATTTATTTGTCAGAGAGATAGAGGAGGGGGGAGCACAAGAAGAGGGAGAAATAGGCTCCCACTGAGCAAGGTGGCTGCTTAGCCGATTGAGCCATCCAAGCATCCCAAGAGCTGGTTCTTGGAAAGAATTAATAAAATTGATAAAACCCTAGCCAAGCATATAATAAAGGACCCAAATAAATAAAATCACAAATCAAACAGGAGAGATCACAACCAATACCACAGAAATATAAACAATTATAAGAGAATATATGAAAAATTCTATGTCAACAAACTGGACAATCCGGAAGAATTGGACAAATTCCTAGAAACATACAAACTACCAAAGCTGAAACAGGAAGAAATAGAAAATTTGAACAGATCCCTAACCAGCAAAGAAATGGAATTAGTTATCAAAATATCCCAAAAAATAAAAGTCCAGGGCCAGATGACTTCCAGGGAAATTCTACCAGACATTTAAAGAGTTAATACCTATTCTTCTCCATTTGTTTCAGAAAATAGAAATGGAAGGAAAACTTGCAGACTCCTTCTCCAAAGCCGGCATTATCTTGATTCCAAGATCAGACAAAGAACCCACTAAAAAGGAGAATTACAGACCAATATCTCTGATGAACATGAATGCAAAAATTCTGAACAACATACTAGCAAGTCAAATCCAATAGTACATTAAATTATTACCACAATCAAATGACATTTATTCCTGGGATGAAGGTGTGGTTCAGTATTTGCAAATCAGTCACCGTGAAACAGCACAATAATAAAAGAAAGGATAAAAAACATACTATCCTCTTAATAGAGGATAGCATTTGGCAAAGTACAGTAACCATTCTTGGTAAAAGCCCTCAACCAAGTAGGGTTATTGGGAGCATACCTCAACATCATAAAGGCCATATACGACAGGACCCCAGCTAATATCATCCTCTGTGGGGAAAAACTGAGAGCTTTTCCTCTATGGACAGTAACAAGACAGGGATGTCCACTGCCACCATTACTTTTTAACATAGTATTGGAAGTCTTAGCCTCAGCAGTCAGACAAAAAAAAGAAATAAAAGGCATCCAAATTGGCAAGGACAAATATTTCCTTTCTGATTACTCCTACTCCTAGAAGAGATTAGCCTTTTCTCCCCCATAAACTGATAATATCTCTGTCTACAGGAAACATACTGATATCCCACATACGAAGGAGCCCTACACCAAGTTAGTCAATGATCTGCCAAATATATTATGATCAACATTCAAGTAGAAAAAGACATAGATTTCACCCAGAGTTGAAAGCTTAGTTACAGACTAATGTTGAACTAGAAAACTGTGAAATCATCAAAGACAAGGCCTGTATCTTATATTTTATTTTTAATGATTGGCATAGCTTGGTGAATAGTAGCCATTGTATAAATACTTGTTAGTTCAATGAAAAAAGTAAGTTCAATATTAGACCAACTTTATCTAACATAAAATACTATCAATTTTACATTAGGGAGAACTTGTGGTAAAAGTGATGTTTATTATATAGAAAAATCAGGAATGGAAACACATCACAAATATTTTACGATAGAATGCTTTTGAAAGTTTTTGCTCTCTGAAATGCAATACTTTCTCTCTTCATCCATTTATACATTCATCACATACATGTTCAAAAATATATGTATATATATGTATATATCAGATCTCTTTTATATAAATGATTATAGTTGGGATGTCATTTGTTGTTTGAAATCACTACTTATAAGTTTGGGAAGAAGGAGTTGAGCTATAGACATATAAAAACAAAAGGAAAACTAGTAAATTCCAGTATCAAATTAGTACAACATAAATGAAAGGAAAGGCTATAGATCATCTCTTGGTCTCTTTGAATGACTTTTAACATTCTTGTTTCTAAAAATTCAAAGTAGTGATAATTTGCTCATCTTTTCTTCTTCCTCTCTCTCGCTCTCTCTCCCCCTGCCTCTCCCCTTCTTTCTTTCTTTTCATATTTCATCTTCCTGTTAAGTAAGCTATAAAAAACAAGGCTTACTCTGGATTAAATGCTTCTCTGGGTACTAAATGGTTAAAGCTGTTAGTGCCAGACACTAATTTATAGGTATGTCTTATAACCAGTGAGTAGAATGCAAAATGGTCCTTATTCACATCCTGACAAGCTTCCTGTTTGAAGATAACATAAATTAGTTGACTTTGTTACTGTTAGATTATTGGCAGAAAAAAGAAGTTTGTTAAACAGAATGAAACTCATAGACTATGTTGCTTATGATTGAGCAGCAATCAGTTACGCATACTTCACAGACTTTGGACATTTTTTATTCTTGACTCCTCCGAGATATGTAAACATTGTTTACAAAGACTGCCTACTTTTTTTTTTTTTTTTTTGATTGGATTGTTCTGTGCTTTTTCTTCTGAATGCTCCAATCCAAAAAGGGGAAAATGGTGAATTAAAATCAAAGAAGCAGTTTTCCATTTAGACTCTCTATTGATGATTATACTCATCTTGAGGTTTCTTCATTCTAAAAACAAATCAAAATAATATGAACCTGTTTTTTTAAAATAATTTAAAAAAATTTTTTTATAAACATATAATGTATTATTAGTTCCAGGGGTACAGGTCTGTGAATCACCAGGTTTACACACTTCACAGCACTCACCATAGCACATACCCTCCCCAATGTCCATAAACCCAGCCACCCTCTCCCTACTGCCCCCTCTCCCCAGCAACCCATACATAAGAGTCTCTTATGTATGAACCCTGTTTTGACTTCTAAGTGCCATCTAAGTTGTTTGACATGATAGAGCTTGTGAGAGAAGAGGTCTGGAGGACCTCTGGCATCATAGAAGGTCCCTCTTCTCAAAGGCCTGGGCTGTACCTATAGTACTGATTTGAGGTAGGGATGGCCACATGCAGCTTTTTATTAAACTCACTTGAAAATACACAGTTGACTTTTTAAGGGTCTAGTATGAAGTTGAGAAAGAATACACATGTAATTTTTGACCAGTGTGATATGTGCTAATAATAGTGTGATGTGTTACAATAAGTCAAACTGTGTAGAGGTGTCATGGAAGCTTCCTGGAAGAAGAACCCCTTAAATGTTATATGTAAATTGAAAAATTATTATTTCCTGAATAGGATCCCTTCTCATCTCGATTTTCACTGCCTTAGTTTCTGCCATTATCATCCTTTGTTTAGATTAATGATGTAATCTCTGAACAAATCTCCTGGCTTTTGTCCCTGCTCCTCTAATAGCCTATCCCCTGTACAGCAGCTGGGTTTTCTAGAAACATTTATATTAGATCATATCACTGATCCACTCAGAACCTTTCAGTGGCTTCCTATTTCACTCAGAGTAAAAGCTGAGTTTCCCAGGACTAAGATGGCACATGCTACCATTTCCCATACTTCTCAGATCTCCTCTCCACTCCACTCCTTCTCAAGCCCTACCCCACGCTACTTCAGCCACAAAAGGCCCCTTGCTGTTGTTGAAAGACACCGGGTCTGTGTTAAAGTCTTACCTCTAGCAAGTTCCTCTGCTTGGGACGACTTCTCTCATATGTCCACTTGGCCAATGTCCTTACATCCTTTTCTCAAATCTTACCTATTGTGAGGCCCGGCCTGGCTACCTATTTAAAGCTCCATCTGCCCAGTCTCCTCACACAAGCATTCCTGATCCCTCTGACCTTGCGTTAATTTTAATTCTTCTTAGAGCATTTGATGCCTTCTAATATATTACCTAATTTACTTACTTATTACACATTTTGTATTAGTTTCCTATTGCTGTCAGGAAAATTACCACAGATAAAGCGGTGACTTCAAATGATACAAATTTATTATCTTGCCGTTTTGTAGGTCAGAGGTCCAGATTGGCATGCTGGTTTCTGTGCTCTGGATTTCATGAGGCTGAAATCAAATTGTTCATCACCTGAGCATTTCTCAGATGGCTCTGGGCAGAATAGACTTCCAAGCTTAGGTCTTGGCAGAATCAAGTACCATGTGTTTAGTGGAACTGAGGTCTCATTGACCTTGCTGGCTGCCAACTTGGGGCCACCCTTAGCCCCTAGAATTCTTTCTCCAGTTCTCACATGTTGTCCCCTGCATCTCAGAGCCAGAAATTTCTTATCAAATACTTCTAAGGCATGGAATATCTCTGACTTTCCTTCTGCCTCATCTGTCTTCCACTCCCAGCCAGAAAACAGTTCTTTCTTAAGGGATCATCTGGGTCTGCAAGATAAATAAAAATAAATTCCCTGTTTTAAGGTTCATGAACTAAATTTTATCGGCAATGTCCGTTTTGCCATACAAACTAACATATTCACAGGCTTTGGGGATTTGGGTACAGACATCTCTGAAAGCTGTTTTTCTACCTACCACACAATATTGGTTGCTGTCTCTAGAATGAATGCAAAAACTCATGCAGACAAGAATCTCCATCTGTTTTGTATATTGATGTACTCAGGGTGCTTCAAAGCAGGCCATTCCCCTGGTAGCTGCTCAATAAATATCATTGTATGCATGCATGAAAAATAACTATCATTTTCCATATAAGAGTAAGTTGTTATGCAGTTGCTTAATGATGACTCAGATTAATGGTGACAAGAAAATTTTAATTAGTGTATAGAACATTTAACCTTGCTATGAATATGTGTCCTTGGTTAGAATCTGATTACATAAATGCATTCTCATACTTTTCTCTAAGAAAGATTAATATTAGAAAATCTACTAAAAGCCAAAACACCTACCAAAAACCTTGTTTTAGGGGTAAAAAACACTAGTTTTTGGTAACATTTGAAGATATCACCATAATCTGTAAAGAACAAAAATTACAGTTGAAAAAGGCAACATAAGAATAAACAATCAGAGAATAAAAAGATATCTAATAAAAAATAAATGATTAACTGCATTAATTAAATATTAAAAAACAAAAGAGTTCAAGTATCAAAAGTAGTAACCAACTTATAAATGGTTACACTAAATGCTGGTTACAGTGCCATAAATATATAACAAGTAAGAGTATAACTTCTTATATTCTACAAAGCAAAAAAAAAAAAGAATATGCTATGAACTTTCAAATCAGTCATAAGTGTAGCCTGCAATGCACAATGGAGGAAACATACCTAATGCAACAGAAACTTGAACCAAAATTAATATGCAGATCTATTTATTTCAGTGTTCCAAGGAATTAGAATCAACCGATATCATGTTCTGATAAGTGAATGAATAGCATATTACAAATAATACAATAATTTTACGTGACTTGAGAAAATGTGCACAATATAATGTTAAATGAAAAAAATGTAGAATTAAAAGTGTGTATATAATATAGTATATGTTCCTATATTTGTGTATCATCCATAACAAGGGAAAAACATCAAAATGTCAAACAGTCTGTGACCTTCCCCAGGTAGAAAGATTGTGAATGATATTTATGTTCTTTATACCATTATGAGACTTTGTAATTCTCTTCATTCGACTGTATTACCTTAATATTCAGGGGGAAATTATTTAAAATATTGAAGGAGAATACATATTATCTTCAACATGGAATGGGAGTTTTATTCATTTAACCACACATGTTTCTTCAGCTAAGTACTAAGAATAGACAGAAATGAAGAGGAAACAACCCAATTATTACTTGAAATATTTTGTAGCTATTTCTATACCTTCTTCATAACGGATGCAGAGAAGAGGAGGAAATAGAAATGGAATGAGATGTGAAGACTAGAAAATGTGATGTTTTTCTTTGGTCCAGCCTTTTCAGGTAAATTCTATTCCTCAGACTTGCATTTTCTGTATCTATACTTGCTGCCATTTTAGTGATCACCTAGGAAGGCATTCTAGATTTCTGCCACAATTAAGTGGATACTGTATTGTCAGCCATGTCAAAGGATGCAGCAATGAATTTCATTTTAATTTAAATGTGAGTTTCTAATTATTTTGTTAGGACATATTTCTTAATTGGGTAAAATTTATTAGGTTTATTGAAAATTATTTCCAAATTTCTCTAAAATGAAACACTAACTTTCACTCCTCCAGCAGTGTGAGAATGTCACTTTCTTATATTTGTGTTAATTCTTATAATTATGATAAATTCCTTTCTTGCTCTGGGCCTTGTCTTGGATTAAACTACTTTGCATAGAATTTCCTCATAAAGAGATCAATGTATTTCAGTTTCTGTGGACCACATAATCTACGTTTGGAAATTTATACTTTACAGGGAGCTGTTAGTTGTACTTAAAACTGTTGGAAATCTATGCCCAAGTTTGAAGTTCTTAATTACTTTTCCTTTATTCAAATATTGACTGTATATGTACTGTTAAAGTTGAGTCATGAATGTTCCTTGGTAATTTTAAGAAAGATCATTTATAAAAGTAAATCTTTTGACTGAGTTTATGTGATTGCTTCCTGTGTCATTTATACTCTCACAATTCAAGCATTTTAAATCTCCCTCTCATTGTCTTCATGCTCCAAGTGCTTGGAAGATTATGTAAAATGATGTGACAAAAGGCATAGATTCTAAAAATAGAATTTGTAACTGTCAAAGTGATTTTGCAGTTCATAATTCAGGAAAGGTGCTTGGAAGAGACTCTGAAATTGGACAAACTATTGCACCTTCAAAGTCAAGTGTGTAGCTTTGTTTGGGGTTTGATAGTTCCATTTTCTTCCACTGGTGAGGATAGCAATATTGCCTAACATTACTACTCTCCTTATCTTTGAAAAACATGCAAAGCATAAAAGAAATGTCAGGAAAGGGAAATAAATGATTAATTCTCAAACATTTTTTAAGAAACAGCATGTAACCATCTTTTTCATGGCTTAAGACTTTGTGAAATTTATAGATATGACAGAATATTACACTCTAGCAGTAATGCGTCAGAGTTCATATTCATCAGGAGAGAGCCAAGTGGAAAACACAAGATGAGGATATGACTTAAATTTTATGTAGGAATTCAGTTAAAAACTGTAAGATGAAGGATGTGTTACAGTTCCTTGATTTAAAAGGCAGTTTAATTAATTACTTTGTACCCTTGACAAAGCTGCATCGAAGCACACTTGTTATTAATCATTTTTACATAAACACAATACATGTATACATCGGAGAAGAAATAGATAAAATGTTTGTTTTTTTTTTTTGAGATAGTGTTTAAAAGCACTGTTTAATGAATGATTGCTGTAAAAACATCATTCATTGCTTCAGACTCCAAAATTTCAGAATTATTTTTAATGTGTACAGAAACTGAGCTGAAGTTTTTTTTTTGTTTTGTTTTGTTTTTTTTTTCTATTATTGCTGTCTGGGTTCAAGGTTTTATTACACAAACAGATTACCTAAGATTCATTTTGGGGTAAGATAAGAAGTTTGCTTAAAATCCTTAAAAGATATGTATCATGATTTTCTTTTGTCAAAATCTATGGGGAAATTAAATAAAACAACAATTCCATAATAGTTCTTTTTTCTTTTTTCTTTCTTTCTTTCTTTATTTTTTAAAAGATTTTATTTATTTTATTTGACAGAGAGCGAGATCACAAGTAGGCAGAGAGGCAGGCAGAGACAGAGGGGGAAGCAGGCTCCCTGCTGAGCAGAGAGCCTGATGCAGGGCTTGATCCCAGGACCCTGAGATCATGACCTGAGCTGAAGGCAGCAGCTTAATCCACTGAGCCACCCAGGTGCCCCATAATAGTTTTTATTTTTTAATGGCAAGTTGGAAAGCCTTTTAAATAACCCAAATTCAAATTCAATTGAGGGAGTTTTGGGAAAGCTTTGATAAGGATATGGCCTCTGAACACCAGTCGTGGAGAGGGTATTTCTAGGATTGAAGGCATGAAAGAGTAGCAGGATCACACAGGGGAGCAAGACATCTGGGTGAGCTAGCATAAGAATCCATGCTGGAGATTTATGATGGAGGATACTAAAAACAGTAGAAAGGAATAAGACCTTAGAAAATTCTTTTGCTGTTTTGAAAGTTAACATCTTAATTAGCATGTAATGTTGGAAACTAGTAATTTTATTTGGATCTGCACAGAGGTTAAATGAGTAGATTTGATGGTTGGTGGTGGTATTTCTGGTGGTAGAAATGGTTGAGAAAAAGCAGGAAGAACTGTTAGCAAACCTTGTGGTGGTCCAAGTGGTAGAGGGTGATCGGTTGAGCTATGGCAATGGTAGTGGAAATAGGGCACATCGGAATTTGAAGTGATTACTGGTAGAATGGATAGTTCCTTGTGCTCAGTGGATTGCAGTGGGGAAAGAGAGAGGGAATGTGACTGTGATCGTGATTGACAATGGTTCCTCTAGAAAGCAGAGGTATGGGAGTTTGCAAAAGAGATTGATAAGGAGTATCCCTGGGGAAAAGAGGAAGAGTGGGGTTTCCAGATTCCAGGATGGCAAATGAAGAAGAATTAGAGAAGGAGGACAGTGTTAACCAGAGTAGGACAATCAACTTGGATAAGAAATGAACATGCCAAATTGAATGAGCAGCTAGGGAAGCTTTGGATTTAACTAGAGTGGTTTCATAGATTTGGGAAGGATGGAACAGAGTTGCCGGTGAATATGTTCCAGGGTCAGAGGATGGTGACTGGAGGTGAATCGCAAACAGTTATGAAGGCTAGAAGGGAGCACACAGCATGGTAACCAGAGAGAGTTCAGAGGATGGCTATTGCTGTTGTTTTGTTTTTAAGATTTTATTTATTTATTTGACGGACAGAGATCACAAGTAGGCAGAGAGGCAGGCGGGGGGGTGGGGTGGGGGCTGGGGAAGTGGGGTGGGGTATGCTCTCTGCTGAGCAGAGAACCTGATGCAGATCTCAATCCCAGGACTCTGATATCATGGCCTGAGCTGTAGGCAGAGGCTTTAACCCACCGAGCCACCCAGGCACCCAGATGTCTATTGTTTTTTAGCAAGCTTTAGAACGAGCTCTAGGATGATTTTTTTTTTTAAGATTATTTATTTATTTATTTGACACAGAGAGAGAGCGATCACAAGTAGGCAGAGAGGCAGGCAGAGAGAGAGAGGAGAAAGCAGGCTCCCTGTCGAGAAGAGAGCCCCATGCGGGGCTCGATCCCAGGACCCTGGGATCACAACCTGAGCTAAAGGCAGAGGCTTTAACCCACTGAGCTACCCAGGCGCCCCAATAAGATGATTTTGTGTTGAGGAGAAAAGACAACTCAAGAAGGAAAAAATACATATGGAAGAGAAGAGAATTAAATGATGGTGCCGAGTACCTGGAAAGATGAAAAGGTACAGAATATTAATCCACAGGATTAGGAACTCTTTTTTTTTTTCTTTTAATAGAACAGAAGAGACTGTGTTTTGAAATTAGCTGCCATTCTTAATGGACACCGTTTTAATGATCCCTGTGTTTCAGTCTCCTCATTTGTAATTTCCACATTGCATTCAGTTTTTAAGGCAAAATGAAATGTGTGTATGTCATATTGTATAAATTATATAATGCTATATGAATGCAGAATACCCTTTTTAAAGGAAAACGGTTCATATTCTTTCTTCTCATTCTGTTTGTTCTTTCATTTTTTAGTCTCCCCTGCCACTTCCTTTTTCCACGTTGTTCTAGAAGTATTATGGAATAAACATGTTTTGTAGCCAAAGAGAGAGCTTCTTATCATTTACAGAATTGCATGGGAGGGATAATGTACTCCTTGGTGAGATGGAAATGTGGCACCTGAAGACAAGTTTACACCTCTGCTTGCAGCAAATAAAAAGGGTCTGTTAGGGTAGCATGCCTTTTTTTTCTTCTTCTTCTCCTTTTTTTCTGTAAGGCTTATGTCCTAGTGTAAGTCAGTTATTTATTTTGGGGTATGTGGAATTCAAAATCAGGTTTGTGGAAACACAGAGGCAACAATACCACTTCGGTGTGATTTAACTTTCTCCTGTTCTTGCAACAATGCTGGAGGCTCCTTGAGATCTGGAACTCTTGTCTTTAATGACTTTTAAAAATATGCTGAGGCTACCTGGGGCAGATCTGTGAATCTGGGTATAGAAACAAAGTTTAATTTGCTGAATAAGAAACAAACCATGAGAAAGGCTTGAGTACTACTGCTGGTCTGTTTAAAAGAGGCATTGATAAAATACATACTGTGATTAACTTTTGACCACAAAACAGAATGTGATGGTCAGTGATTTTCATACCTTTAGGCCATGTTCTAAAGTCAGCCTGTCACTTGTTATGAGGCATTTGATTAGTGTTTATTTACTATCTCTCAACTGTCACTCCTTAGAGATTCATTGCATTAAGTCTGCATTACAGTAAAGGAATCTTACTTCACAGCAGACATCATAATTTATCGCTTAATTAAATCAGAGAAAAATATGTAATCAGTGGTCCAGCCAGACCTGACATAGACTGTCATGGGTTTCTGAAAAAGATCTCTCAGGGGATGGTGCTGGAGATGTGGCTTACGAAGATGGACATCAGGCTTCTGAGTGAATTGATCTGATTGAGTACGTAGAGAAGGCCACTCAGCACTTGTGGGTTATGGCCTGTGGGTTATGTTCCTTTGCTGCCGGGTAGCCTGATACCTAACATGATCATGCCCCAAATTCAGTATTATTCCATTTAACCACTTGATGCTGACATGTAAACAGAGTCAAACTACAGGAATTTACTGTTAAAATTCAAGCATTTTAATGAGTGCCAAACACTAAGATTAATCATGCTGTTTGTAGATAATTGGGCTGCCTTATTGCCTTTCTCAGGCAAGGAGAATAAAACTTGCTTTGCTGACTCTCTCTCCCCTTAACTCCCATTTATCTTATGGCTCTTAATATTATGGTACCCTAAGCTTTCAGTTTTAATATACATATTCCTGTCATCTTGTGTAATAGACTTTCACTGCTTCAAGAGGCTGGAATTCCATTCTGTCTTTTCATCCCAATAGTCCTGTTGGGATAAATGGATGTAAGAATTAATGAGTATCTGAATAGATGAGGCAAAAAATGAGCAATTGTTTTGTTATGGTATTTGGTAATTTATTCATTTACTTGGCATGTTTTTAGTGAGATTCTACTATTAATTAGGCAAGAAAGACACCTAGAGCAAAACAGTTACTGGGAACATAGAGGGGAAAATATTTGCCTTGCTATCCAGGATTTTAAAATTGATTTGTTTGTTGTTTTCTTTCTAATGTTCTGTCCATTGTTGGTAGTCACCAATATAAACTCTATAAAGTGTATTTTATTACTGGCTAAACAAATATCACTGGTAGTTTTCCAGACAGAGCCAAATATAAATGTAGAAATGTAGGAGAGTAGACAAAGCAGTCTAAAAGTCTACTCTGCATAAATGGCAAGTGATGAAATAGGAGTTACAAAAGTAATTTTAAAAAATACAGTCATGAAAAGCAGAGAATTTAAACATTGAGTATAAAGTTGGATGAGTTTCGGGGAGAATTCCGATTAAATGGTAACTGTGGTAGCTTGGGGCCAGGAGTATATATGCAGGCAAGTAAGATTTTTAACATTAAATTGTGAAAGAAGCAGGGAAAAAAGCGTACTATAAGAATATGAGTATTTCAATAGATTTTTTCATGATAAACATGCATTTTTAAATGCTCTAGACTTTGACTTTTCCCCCTGTATACGATTGTTCTGTCAACAAGATTATTTTTACCAGAACATTATGCATTCAAACTGGCAGAACACTGTCAGGGGAAAAAAGGAAGTAAATTGGTGATACATGCTATTCTTGTGCCATGGGTCAGGCTTTTAGGTGTCACGGCTTAATTATATATTCTTGGTACCACACTAAGAGACTTGGATGGTGACCAGACCCACCTCCTTATGGATGCCTTCTTTGACCACATCAGCTGACCCATGGTGATTTTCCTTTCCCCTGAAATCCTAAAGCTTGCTATTTTTACATCCCTAATGTGATGCTTGCATATAGCGTTATACAGCATTGATTTTCTTCTAAATCAGACGTAATTTGTTTCCTGAAGTTTATGTAAACTCTTTTGTGGATGTAAAGAGACATTTATTGAATATCTGGGCTTTGCTAGGCACTTCTCAGTATTACGCACTCCATCAACCTCCTCTAGCCCCTCATTAATGTGCTCTGTGTGCCATAGGGGAGAGAGAGGCATTTCCCTTAGGGCTGGACACGGTGGTGGTGTCCAGCTGTAGTGTTCCCAGTGTTTCAGAAGTAGAGTTTATCATATTAGGAGTTTTCTAAGGTCTCAAAACAGATGGAAATAGATCTACTTCTAAGGTAATGGAGAAGTGGTTACTTATTTTGAGAACAAAAAGGCAGGTATCAGACTATTTATTACTCCCCATTCTCCCTTTTCTTGTTAGGCAGATAGACATTACCAATCCCGAGTTTCTTTACCAGAATTTCCCATTCTGTAAACTCTATTGTTCTTTCATCTCCTTATCCCCACATGGTTGTATACCACGAAATTCCAAGTAATACCTGTTCCTCCTCCTGTTCCCGTCTCTTCCTTCGTCCTTCTTCGTTGTGGTCCTTTATGCTGTTCTTTAAGATCGATGCTGCTTTCTCTCTTTTGTCTTATTTTTGACACTCGTCTTTAACATGTCTGACTGAAAATTTCCCTTTTGTGTCACCCATGACATCCGAAATATTTTCAGTCACAGGATTCCTGGTGTAACCAAGTATTCCTTCTTGGCTGGAGAGGAAAAAAAAAATGTCCGGAGACACAGAGGGCCAGGCAGATCAATTCAAGTAGACCCACACTATTTGCCGAAACTTTGTTCTATAATGAAATATAGTAAGGTTACTTGTTGAGTACACAGGCGCTGTTGTGTATAGATACCGCTTATTTTTCCCTCAGGAAATTTGTGGTTTTATTGCAGAAGCAACACCATACAAAGCTAGAAATACCTAAGTCCTAAATGATAACTTATAAACTGTGTATTACAGACATATTCAAAATCTAGAAAAAGGGGTGGAAAATTAAATAACTAGGGGAGAGAATGGAAAAGATGAAGTGTATGCTTTGCACTGAAGGAGTGTTTAAAGCAATGTGGTGCCCTACAAATTGCTTGGAATATAGCATCAGAGAACCTGGATTCCAGACCCTTCGCTACTACTTAATAGCTGTGTGCTCTTAGGGAAATCCCTTATACATACCCTGCTCCTTGATTTTCTCATCTATAAATGGAATAATAATGACAGTTTAATAATAGCTATGGTTTATAAAGTACTTTGCTATGTACCGGAAAAATGTGTGTATACTTTCTCTCATCTCCATAACAACCCTTCAACCATTTTTCTGATATTTAGTATAAAATAGTAAAATGAGGCTGAAGAAGGTTAATACACGTAGTTGGACACCCATGTCTGCCTGGTTGGATTGTGCCTCGTATGAGAGTGTCAGGAGAAATCAATGCAGATGAAAGTGCATCTCAGAATAATGTCAATTTCTATACTTCACTAGTTTCTGAGTTATAAGTAAACTGGATAGACTATATTTAAGTTCTAGATCATGAAAAATTTGGGCTTAGACAGTTAATTGAGGGCCGATATAGCATAATGGTAGAGCGCATGGACTTTGAAGAGAAACCACTCATGGGTTTGATTCCTTATCATGGACCTCAGTCATGTTGTTTACATTTCTGGTGCTGGTGCCTGGGTGGCTCAGTTGGTTATGTGACTGCCTTTGGCTCAGGTCGTGATCTCGGAGTCCCGGAATCAAGTCCTGCATTGGGCTCCCAGCTTCCTGGGGAGTCTGTTTCTCCCTCTGACATGCTCTTTCTCTCTCTCTCACTCTCTGTCTCAAATACATATATAAAACCTTAAAACAAAATGAATTTCTGGTGTGTCAGGTCTTCTTCTGTAAAATTAGGATATTAGTAATACAAGGGTGCTTAAGATTAAAGGGAGACTAAATCAAAGTGCTTGGAACAGTGCTCAGTGGGGTAGTGTTAGCTACTAGACACTGCTGATCACTGAAGCATTGAACAGTTGAGACAAATACACATAACTGATAATGAGAATTCTACATTCCTTGTATTATACCTTCCTAACCTGGGTCTCTTCAGCCAGCCCCCAATGTTACCTTGTTGCTTCTAGAACAAAATTATAGAACATTGGGGATATTTACTGGTCTATAGAGAAAAGAAGCTCTTGATATGCCTACACTCTATTTTATTTTGGTTTTTTAATTTTTTATTTTTTTTAATTAATTTTTTATTTTTTATAAACATATATTTTTATCCCCAGGGGTACAGGTCTGTGAATCACCAGGTTTACACACTTCACAGCACTCACCAAAGCACATACCCTCCCCAATGTCCATAATCCCACCCCCTTCTCCCAAACCCCCTCCCCTCAGCAACCCTCAGTTTGTTTTGTGAGATTGAGTCACTTATGGTTTGTCTCCCTCCCAATCCCATCTTGTTTCATTTATTCTTCTCCTACCCACTTAAGCCCCCATGTTGCATCACCACTTCCTCATATCAGGGATATCATATGATAGTTGTCTTTCTCTGCTTGACTTATTTCACTAAGCATGATACACTCTAGTTCCATCCATGTTGTCGCAAATGGCAAGATTTCATTTCTTTTGATGGCTGCACAGTATTCCATTGTGTGTATATACCACATCTTCTTGATCCATTCATCTGTTGATGGACATCTAGGTTCTTTCCATAGTTTGGCTATTGTGGACATTGCTGCTATAAACATTCGGGTGCATGTGCCCCTTTGGATCACTACGTTTTTATCTTTAGGGTAAATACCCAATAGTGCAATTGCTGGGTCATAGGGCAGTTCTATTTTCAACAATTTGAGGAACCTCCATGCTGTTTTCCAGAGTGGCTGCACCAGCTTGCATTCCCACCAACAGTGTAGGAGGGTTCCCCTTTCTCCGCATCCTCGCCAGCATCTGTCATTTCCTGACTTGTTGATTTTAGCCATTCTGACTGGTGTGAGGTGATATCGCATTGTGGTTTTGATTTGTATTTCCCGGATGCCGAGTGATATGGAACACTTTTTCATGTGTCTGTTGGCCATCTGGATGTCTTCTTTGCAGAAATGTCTGTTCATGTCCTCTGCCCATTTCTTGATTGGATTATTTGTTCTTTGGGTGTTGAGTTTGCTAAGTTCTTTATAGATTCTGGACACTAGTCCTTTATCTGATATGTCGTTTGCAAATATCTTCTCCCATTCTGTCAGTTGTCTTTTGATTTTGTTAACTGTTTCCTTTGCTGTGCAAAAGCTTTTGATCTTGATGAAATCCCAATAGTTCATTTTTTCCCTTGCTTCCCTTGCCTTTTACGTTGTTCCTAGGAAGATGTTGCTGCGGCAGAGGTCGAAGAGGTTGCTGCCTGTGTTCTCCTCAAGGATTTTGATGGATTCCTTTCGCACATTGAGGTCCTTCATCCATTTTGAGTCTATTTTTGTGTGTGGTGTATTTATTTTTGTTTTGAAGAATGTCTAGATACTGTTCCCATTGGAATTCAACATTAGGTCTTAGTTTCATTACAGAGTACCTATAAAAGTCTGTGAGTATGAATTGGACTACAAACTAAAAGCCTTCTGAAATATGTAAAATATTAATAGGAAAAAAAAAAACCTTTAAAAGTATCTTAACTTTGTTTACCAGAAAAATTTTTAAAGTGTTTAAGGAGGCCTAAATAAATGATATAATATAACATTAAAATGAAATTCTTAACTTTGAAGATATGCTTATTAAGAAAATTTTGTATATTTATTTCAAGTTATAGGCTGTGTTTGCTACTGGAAATTGATTTGTGCACTCCTCTTATGAATATTAACACATAGTTTACTATCTCATCTTGACTTTATCTAATCTAACACTTATGAAATATGTAAGTTACCATATTAGTCAGAAGATATTCAAACTTTGGGTTTACTTTCTTCCCTCCCTACTTATTATACACAAAAGTAAATATGGTGACTAGTGGCAGAAATTGCTAGTTACTTTCCAGTTAGGAGAAAATGTCTTTTATACAATTAAACATTCTGTTTTAAACATTCTGATTATTATAATGAACTTAAAACTAAAATGGGTGACAATACTTTTTTTTTTTAAAGATTCTGTTTATTTATTTGACAGACAGAGATCATAAGCAGGCAGAGAGAGAGGGGGAAACAGGCTCCCTGCTGAGCAGAGAGCCCGATGCAGGACTAGATCCCAGGACCCTGAGATCATGACCTGAGCTGAAGGCAGAGGTTTAACCCACTGAGCCACCCAGGCACACTTGACTATACTCTTTTTATACATGAACGTGATTTAAAACTTATGATTGTGTGTGAACTAATGTTTAACTCTCACGCTTTATCAAGTAAAATCTACTCAACTGATATTTCTCAACCCATAATTTATAAAAGTGAGTTATTAATATTTTCATTGTTCATAATTTGTTCATGTTTATTTTGCTTTCATTCCATACATTTTTAAATTGGCCTACAGTTTTCTTCGTAGCTTCTAAGAATCATATTCATGTGGAATAATATCATTTTCTAGTAACTTGCTATTTACTTTAGGCTAACACATTAAAAATTATTGCTTACCAGCACATTTAATCTTGTGTTTGGTAAGAGCCATAAAATAAGAAACTTAAGTGTATTACAGACAAAATGTTATATGTAAATACATACTGTCATGTGACTCATAATGTTTTTTGGTTCTGTGCAGAACACTTCAGAGAAATACATGTACATCTCTACTTTGAGTTAACTCCACTTTGGGAATTTATTTTCAAAACTGGTATAAATAATTTTAAAAAGCCTTTTAATTCTGCATCAAACTAATTTCATTAGGGGCCTAACTTGTGTAAGTTTGAGATTTAAGTTGCAATATATCAATATCTAGGCATATCAGAAGTTGTTTTCAAGTTGCTAACACATAACTTTACATTTGTAGTCAGTAATGTTTCATTTTAAACTTTTGATCCATTGTGGTTTTCAGCATAATTTACGATCATAATATATTTTTTTCTAATTGCCTACTTTATATTTTAATCATGTGAATAAATCCACACATTTTAATAGTTACATGGTTATTAAATTCTCAAGTTGAACTGTTAAAATTTTAAAAAGAACCACTGAATAGAAATGGAAAAGCATGGGTATTAGAATATATTAAGGGAAATAATACAAATTCTTTGCGTCTGTGTCAGATGGATCCACTCAAATGGCAACATAGAGTTTCTCTGGTTTGGGATTGATTTATGTTTTCAGTTGTAATGAAATAACCATTCTATGCAAGATACTTTCTGGTATGGTTAAATTGCTAACATGGTTGAGATTAATTTCACAATGATTTTTGACTGGTAAATATTTGGAGTTTGGGACATTTTCCAAGATGTATCAAATGCCTTTTTGCTAATCTATTGTGTTCAAGAAGCTTTTGACTCTAGTCCAAGATGAACTATCATCCTTCAGTTGGTCACTCAAAGCCTCAGTAACATAGTTGCCTTAATACTAAAAACAAGTACAATATATTGTTCCTACCTTGATAGATTGTTTCAAAGCTCAAATTAATGAACAGATGCAAAAGCAATTGAAAAAAAAAAAAGTGTCAGATGCTAACAAACATATAGCATGTTTATTACATAAAAAATATTATTTTTATTGTGATGTTAACTTTTTTTTCAGTGGAAGAAGTTGTGGTTTTCATTTTCACAGGGGGAAATAGAGGGCCAGAGAAAGGCAATTTTGTCTTTGGAGAAAATGTTTAGTTTTCCTCCTTCTGTTTCCTAAACCACTGCCCAAACTGAAGGTCCAGTGACCAACTGGCCTAGTTTTAGCACTGAATGTCTCTTTTCCCAAAAGAAAACTCTTAGTCCTTGGGAAATCAGTAGGGTTAGTTAGGCTGTAGACACATTTGTTTACTTCCTGTTCAGGCATAAATTACATGATGCTCTCACTATTGAAAGACGGACAAGTAGTTGAGGATCATATAGGTAGAATGTTAATTCATTATAGGCATCACATTCAGATTTTATTGTTCTCTGAAGCTTGCACAATTTTGAGGTTGAGAGGAAAATGCTTCTA
Source organism: Mustela putorius furo (assembly GCF_011764305.1). Lineage (NCBI taxonomy): Eukaryota > Metazoa > Chordata > Mammalia > Carnivora > Mustelidae > Mustela > Mustela putorius. Next base: position 2,883,108 of record NW_025421290.1, on the reverse strand, counting down.
CAGAAATAGCATAAGGACCCATACAAATGAGGGATCTTAAGTTTAAGCTTCACGGGAAGATTGCTTCTATTGGTAAATCCACCTTTTTCCTTCCTCCATATATGCATAATTTAAAGGAAATAGCTATTATTTGTGGGTTTTAAATTTTTAAATGGGAAACATTCATGCATTAAATATGTAATTATATTTTATTTAAAAAATCAAAGAAGCATAATTTTAAAACTTTTTAAAAATTAAAAAAAGAGAAACTTCTGAAATAATAAACTAAGAGTTTCAGGTCTGGAGGTTACAGCAGTATGATTTAGAAGTAGATTACATTGCAGCAGCACATACATAGATTCTTAAGGATGTAAAAGGAATGAAGGCTTTATATTTTGCATCAAAGCAACTCTAAAGTTGCTTTTTCCCTCCAAGCTTCTCAGTCTTAGAAAACAAAGCTAGCTGCTAGAAAACAGCTAGCTATTTATATACCTTTTTGCAATTCTTTTTTTATTGTCTGGTCTATTTAGCTAGTAACAACTTAGGGTTTATCTAACAAACACTCATGTTTTTGAGACTTTGGAATACCAAGTTTTCATTTGTCACAAAGGCTTCTCGAGAAACACTGGGCTAATCTGATGTTTCTTTCCAGAATTTTTTTGGTTGATGATGAAGAAATGAGTAGTGAGACCCCCAAACACACATTATTTCCACACTCCTGAGACTTCATCTCTCTAATTTCATTCACACAGGAATGGACTTATGTGCTTTTTGCTTAAATTCAGAAATCTCATTCATCAGGTAGTTTTTTCTTTTTTCTTTTTATTTCTGCATTTTTTCTTTAAAATTTTTTTTTAAGATTTTTATTAATTTATTTGACAGACATATATCACAAGTAGGCAGAGAGGCAGGCAGAGAGAGATGGGGCAGGCTCCCTGGTGAGCAGAGAGCCTGATGTGGGGCTCGATCCCAGGACCCTGAGATCACCACCTGAGCCGAAGGCAGAGGCTTTAACCCAGTAAGCCACCCAGGCGCCCCTCAGGTATTTTTTTCATAAGTGTTTCTTGTTTGTCAAAACAACATTCCTACCACTGGACAGCAAGTTTAAGTGGAAATATAAGCTGAGCCCAGATCACCATGCATGGCTCCTCTTTCTCTCTTCCAATGAGATGCTCACAGTGCTTCATTCTGGCCCTTCTTGCATCCCAAGAGGAATTGCAGGGTATGTGCAGCTCAGAAGGCCTCTCTGGATTTTTTGCCCTGAAAATCCACCTGCTTCTTTGAAGGCAGGGTCCACATTATTTTGTTCATCATTATATCTTTCACTCAAAGATGTTTATTGAAAGAACAAAGCTTTTTGCTGAAGTCAGTATTCAAAGGATCAGTTGCATGATTCCGTATTATAAGGAACATTCTGTTGTGCCAGCAGGAAGTATCAGCAAAAATCAGGTCTTGCATCATAATATATATGACTAGAATTTCCCATTATTAAGGTGGATCACTAGCTTCATGAAATGAAAAAAATTAATCATTTCTAAGCTTTACCACTTCTTCACCTTTGACTTTAATAAACTATAATAAACTGTCTTTTCCCTTTCTTCAACTTCACCCTATACTAATTATGTAATTACTTATTTATTTATTTATCCATTCATTCACTCACTCATTTACACACACCTGTTTGATGCTGTCCTTGGGAGATCTCAGGGTTAAGAGACTGACATTCTGGACGTTTGATAAGATCGAAGAGAACTTAGTTTAATGTCTCCCTCTTACAGGTGATTTGCACAACTTTGGCTCACAAGCATACCATGAGCAACCTTGGCATCTTGTTGACCTTCTGGCCTTTAGAGGGATGCATATAAATATAAGTACCAAACAAAAGAAAGAATATTAATAGAAAATAAGTTAGTAAATAATCTTTATTTTTTTTAATAATGAGAATGACCCAGAAATTGTTCTTGGGGAAAAAGAAAATGAATGGAAAAAATAACCTTTACTTAATGCTCCTCCGTTGCTTATATCAGATCTTTGAGATGCGTATGCTGAAGGGGACTTACAGTCACAGCAGCCCACCAAGAAGAAAATTGGGTGTCTGACACTAATCATATATGTCTAAGGGTTTCTAGTATTTACTGATGTTGACATTGAAAATTAGGAGAACATTTTCAGATTCAGTAATTTACTGTGGGAGTGACTTTTAGAGATAATCAAGGTTACACCTAACATTTTCTAATTGGCAAAGCCAATATCAGAGAAATGCCTTGTCTCAGTCATTAAGTTAGTGTGCTATATTTATATGCATTCCTGTGGCTAGAACAAGTGCAATTTAAATAGATGTTCAAAGTGCAGTGAGATTGTCCTATAACCAGACAAACCCCACTAGATGGTATCCACAGAGTCCCAAAGGCTGCCATTTTCTTGGGTCTGACCTTCACTGCCTCAAAAATTGGCAGAAATACTATGAATAAATCATTCTTCTCAGAGGCAGTTTCACAGTCACCTACTCAAAGAAACTGATTCATAAAAATTATGACAATACAATGCCAGCCAATTTTATAATGTGAGATCACTATCATGTGAATAGGATTTCTAGAGCAGACTGGTGCATTTTCTCCCTTTAGCAAATCTATACTACATGCAGGTACAATGAGAAGATTCCTTGGGGCGGAGGGGGTGGGGCATGAAATCAGAGTGGAGATTGCGGTGTGTTAACTGTTTCCAAAGTCTTGTTAGGAAAACTTAACAGAGGAAATCGTATCAGAGGACAAGATGATCCAACCAGAACAAACAGCATCTTAAAGGCTAGAATCAAAACTAGATGCTGTGTCTCTAGTCATACCTTGGATCATAAAGTCTGCAAGGAAGGTCTTCTGCTGGCTGGGTAGTAGTTGAGAGGGCTAGAAATGGCAAGTGCTAGGTTTAAAAAGGTCAAAAAGAGCCAGACCTTGAAAAATTTGGTCCATTCTATGGCAAGAAAGAGAATTCAACTAAGGAGACAGAAAATGAACAGGCAGAGAGAAGTAGGAAAAATTTCAGAAGTTGGTGTCCCAGAAGTTAAGAGCTGGTTTTGGGGAAATATAACTGAAAACAAAATCTTCTCCTAACCCAGAAAACCTCTGAACTCTTAAAAGATAAACTGAAGTGCATTAAAATTTCCAAGAGTTTATTTGAGCACACATCCATTTGAGTCAGCAGAGCAAACCAAAAGTGGTTAGAAGCTCTACAGGAGCTCTATGGGAGCTTGGGGAGAGGTTTTTACAGAGAAGCTAGGGAAGCAAAGCATGGGAATTATTTGACTGGCTGTAGGTTAAAGGGCTTGCTTTATTTGGGAAAGCCTCACTGACTGTTGTGACTGGTTGCTCTTCAATGTTATTGTCTCAGATTCCAGGGCATTGACTCTGGCTTGGGTGTTAGTTGCTATCAAGTCATGAGAGCCACTTCAGTCTAATAATCTCCTTTTTTAATTACTTTAACATCACAAAGGTACCAAGGAAAGAAAACGGCTTTAGTATTGAATAAGCATGAAACCAGAATGTGATGTACATCACAGGCAATATGCTAAGAGACTGCAAAGACAGAAGGAGGTCATGTACTTTGAGATGGCCCTTGCATACACTCTGTCAAGATAAACAATAACAAGTCCTTCAGTAAGAAAACTTGACAACCCCACTTGGCACACACAGTTCATCCTAAATTCACTTGGCAATTGAAGTGACCCTATGTTTAACTATTTGGCTTTATCCAAAGGAAAAATAATTAGATCTTTATGACAGGAGGGAGTTTTGGTGCTAGGCATCTGCCAAGGTTAGGCTTCTGTCTGCCCAGAGACTAGGAGATAGGGGTGCTATGTCCTTGATGATTACATTTCAAGGCTTTGATTCCCAGGTCCTAGAGGAAGACATTACTGGGTTGTAAAGCTGACAAGAGGCTAATCTAGCTTTAAAAAAGAGTTACAGGGCTGCCTGGGTGGCTCAGTGGGTTGGAGCCTCTTCCTTAGGCTCAGGTTATGATCCTAGATTCCTGGGATCAAGCCCCATGTCGGGGGCTCTCTACTCAGCGGGGAGCCTGCTTTCCTTCTTTCTCTCGGCCTGCCTCTCTGCATACTTCTGAGCTCGGCCTGTCAAATAAATAAATAAAATCTTAAAAAAAAAATAAAAAAGAGTTGCATACATTTCAAAGAGACAGAACATAAAATACAAGTTTTCTAAAGAAAATATTGTAAGAATATGGAGTGCAAAGCTGTTTCTTCCCTTGTATTCAATAGGGAGAATTAAACTCTTAGCTTATATTTGTCTTTATGTCAGGGAAGGGTATTCAGTTGATCAGCTACCTTTGACTCATGTACAGGATTTTTAAAAATGGAGAAGGGCAATAGAGACATGCAGAGAACGTCCTATTTCCAGTTTAAAAGGGGCTGGTCTGCTTCCATGAGTTTTCTCAGAGAAAACAATGCAGCCTGGTTCCTTCAGTGTGCTCTTAAAAAACTCATGGAAGCTGAGCAGAGAGCCCCCGACGCAGGGCTTGATCCCAGGAATCTAGGATCATGACCTGAGCCGAAGGAAGAGGCTCCAACCCACTGAGCCACCCAGGCAGCCCTGTAACTCTTTTTTAAGAGCTAGATTAGCCTCTTGTCAGCTTTACAACCCAGTAATGTCTTCCTCTAGGACCTGGGAATCAAAGCCTTGAAATGTAATCATCAAGGACATAGCACCCTTATCTCCTAGTCTCTGGGCAGACAGAAGCCTAACCTTGGCAGATGCCTAGCACCAAAACTCCCTCCTGTCATAAAGATCTAATTATTTTTCCTTTGGATAAAGCCAAATAGTTAAACATAGGGTCACTTCAATTGCCAAGTGAATTTAGGATGAACTGTGTGTGCCAAGTGGTGATGCAACATGGGGGGTTAAGGAGGTAGGAGAAGAATCAATGAAACAAGATGGGATTGGGAGGGAGACAAACCATAAGTGATTCTTAATCTCACAAAACAAACTGAGGGTTGCTGGGGGGAGGGGGGTTGGGAAAAGGAGGGGTGGGGTTATGGACATTGGGGAGGGTATGTGCTTTGGTGAGTGCTGTGAAGTGTGTAAATCTGGCGATTCACAGACATGTATCCCTGGAGATAAAAATACATTATATGTTTATAAAAAATAAAAAATTTTAAAAAAAGAAACTTACTACTAAATAAGTAAATGGCCTTTTTTTTTTTAACTATCTTTTAAAAGACATCTGGATTAATTCTTAAAATATTGTTTGTATTTGAGGGATTTATGTTGGAATCCTCTACCCTTAGGCATTTTGAAGTACTTGACTGTGACAACAATTTTTATTCACAGCTCTCTGGGAAATTATCCACCCCCCCCCTTTTTTTTTACCCTGAGGCCCAGGGACTGCAAAGTAGGGCAGAGTTCTTACTTCTCATTTCCACAGCTGCAGGGGGTGAGTAAGTCTGCTTTTCTGTCTGAAGGCTTTTTTTTCCCCCAAAAGAGAAATCTTCAAGTCTTCTGTAATTGTTCACACAGCATTTTTCATTTATTCTGTTGACCGAATACATTCCTAGAGAGTAGTTTCTTAGAGCCCACATTACAGCATTAACAGCAATAAAATAATCTATATTGGTTGAAACAAGTATTTCTGTATGCCTTTTAAAATCACAAAAATTGGTAAGGTCAGCTGAAGAAACATAAACAATGTATTATTAGATACTTTCCTAGTCATTATATGTTAGCTTGGAGACTTAAAAAAAAAAATATTTGGATAATACCTCCTTTCTTTTAAGAGTCAACATATTTATATGTTTACACATAAGTTTTTCTATCCAGAATTCATATAACATTTATGTTTTTATTTCATCAATCAAAATGTACACAATGTTTATTAAAAGCTATTATGAAACATCAACTATTTGCTAGTACCATGCTGTGTATATTGGGAAACAGGGAAAAGTAAAGACTTGATATTGGTCACAAAAGCTTACAATCATGGTGGTGAAATATGCCTAATGGTCATAGACAGTGCATAGTACAGACTTTTGTGACTCAAAATCTCTTTTGGAATGGAATTTCCAAGACAGAGGAATCAATAAGCAAAATCCAGGAAACTTGACACAGATGGTAAACTATGACCTTTAGTTTGATAGTCAATGCCTGTGTTAGGACCCATATTTATAACTAACAAATTCACTCAGCTGTCTTGGGCAGAAAGCAGCCACTACTGAGAGAAGGCAGACTAGGTCATCATTATGTGATCATAAGTGATGATAAGGCATTAAGTGCTAAGAACCAAAACAGCTCTGCTTTGCCCTCTTTTGCTCTGGGGCCACCTATTCCTCTACCTAGACTTTTCTAGGAACACCTCTTCCACTTTCTCTTTTTCCCAGAATCTATTTTGTTTACTTTTCTGTACGTGTTGGCAGATTACAACTCATACCCCATCCTGAGTTTTTGTGTTCTCAGTTTAAGTGCCTACCAAATCCTGACTGGCATTTTACATTCCTAATCTCAGTATCCTAAGACAAAGTGGGCGTGACTTGACCAGCAAGGTCAAAAGGGCAGCCAGATTGGGTAGATGCTGATGTAGGAAAGACTTTAGGGTTCGAAGCCAACTGCCAAGATAATTCTTGAGACATCTTTGGTGTAGAGAGGTGTTTTATTAAAGCACAAGGACAGCACCCGTGAGCAGAAAGAGCTGCTCTGGAGTCATGAGGAGTGGCTCATTATATACTTTCAAGCTGGGAGGGGATTGGGGTAGTGGAAGACTCCCAGATATTTTGGAAAAAAGGTTTCCAGGATCCAGAGGGGGCTAGTTATTGTTAGGAAAGGTCATTTATTACTTTGAGTAAAAACTCGGTCATGAGACCATTAAGATGTATACTGGTGGGTCATTTGCTTGGGGGATGTTTACCAACATGTGTCTTGGGCAGTAAAGATAAAGGAGGTTTCCAAAGGAATTTTATATATTACAGTAGACTTGCAGCATCTGGGGGGGGGGTGACCTAAGATTGTCTTTTGTGCTTAGGAAAGTATCAACATCAAGGCGGCAGTTGAGTCCCTAGAGGAATTCACTCTACCAGTATCAAGGACTTGTCAGTGGGCTGTGAGTAGTAAGGAGACTTCATAATTTTTCTCCCAACTTTATTTCCCACATAAGATGCCATTAAAGCATCCCCTAGAAAAGGAGTGAGGTAGGCAAATGACAGAGAATTCTGGTGGAGATGGAAGTTGTGGGAGTGCACACAAGCAGGAGGAGCATTTATTGGTATGTAAGAGAGAAAATCACATTGCAAAATCCAGTATGCCTTTCTATGAAGGGTGTGTGTCTCTTATAGAAGAATATCTTATTGAGGGCGCCTGGGTGGCTCAGTGGGTTAAAGCCTCTGCTTTCGGCTCAGGTCATGATCCCAGGGGTCCTGGGATCGAGCCCCGCATCGGGCTCTCTGTTCTGCAGGGAGCCTGCTTCCTCCTCTCTCTCTCTCTGCCTGCCTCTCTGCCTACTTGTGGTCTCTGTCTGTCAAATAAATAAAATCTTTAAAAAAAAAAAAAAAGAATATCTTATTGAAAAGCTGTGGAATCTGACAGTGTTCCAAGTTGAGAGACAAATAACAAAGACCATTGAGGAACAGCGTGGTACAAATCCTCTCCTTCATTGCCTCTCTCGAGGGCCTCATAACACGACCCTTTTGCCCCATTTAATAGCAGAAGATACTGGATTGTGTTGAGTCCAAGTTTAGAGACTGGGCTGTGGGAAGGAATTGAGTTCTTCTGGGTATGAAAACAAAACAGATCTAAGTCAAGGTTCCAGCAGATTAAAAAGACTTGAAAGATAAAACTGGGCTCAATAAATCAATCCAGTCAATGTGTGAAAATAAGGGACTTCTAGTTACTAAGATCAGTAACCCATATGAAAAGTTTGGTCCATAAGCCTTTAAAATGGTCTCTGTCAAGAGCAAGAGACACTCCTTATGTCATGAATGAATCATTGTCTCATGGTTTCTTGGCTGGAGAAGGAAAAGTAAAGGGATGAAAAGCTGGGTTCTTCCTGTCAGTTGATAGAGCCTGATCATTCAATATAGTCGAGAGTCAGCAGCATAGAAAAGAGGGTTGAAATCATGAAGAGAAATAAAATATATAGTATGAGTAAGTGCATGCAGAGCAAGAGGAATAAAGGATCTAGGCTCAGCCGCGAGGAATGTGCATGGTTATAGGAAAAGAGGACACAAATCTTACAACAACCACAACAAAATCTGTCAAAATGTCAATGGAGAACCAGGATTTGAAACATCACAGAAAAAGGTGGGAGGAAGCAATTCAAGGAGGGGGAGAATGTATGTCCAATGCGGCAAAAAGATGAAGAAAATGAGATTAGAGTAAAGGCCATTGCATTTGGCAATAAGGAGGCTAATAGTGACCTTTGGGAGAGTAGAATCAGGAGATTGATTTGTTCAGAAACCAGGTTTCAAGGGGTTAAAATAAGGAATGGATGTGAAGAATGAAGGCAGCAAGTATAAATCAATGGTTTTACATGCTTGATAGGGAAAGGAAAGAAATAGGGAATAATAGACTTTTTATTTTAAGTTAGAGGAGGCAAATATTTGAAAATTTTGTCTACCTATCTCTACCTTCCGTAGTCTTCATTCTCAAGTATCTTAGATTTCTCTAATAAATTTTTAGTCTCTTGGGTTCCCCACCGCCTTTGTACTGCTTATTTGTCTACTGGTTTGTATAACTTCCATTTTTCTGTCACTGATACAACTTCAAAATCACATACCTATACATTTTTAGGAGGAATTGGAACAAAGTTTGAAACAGTTGATTTTGTGTTAATAAGGAATTACTTGAGGATTCAATTTAATTTACTACTATTAGCATGGAAAATAGTGGGCAGTATTTAATTTCAAACTAGATTTAGAGAAGAAATTCTAACTAAGGAATCATTTGTAATACCACTTATTATACATCTCCATCTCTAGTACAATTTCAACTAGCATTATGGGAATACCTAATGGAAGAAATGAAAACAACAAAAAACAAATGAAAACAACAGACTCTCAAAGCATCTAGTGATGAGTTCTCAGGATAAGAAAGGAAAATATGCTATTACTTATTCCAGTTTGTGGTCTGTCAATAACCAGATATTGAGAATAGGGGACACAAACAGTGTATCTGATGAATGTTCAAAAGTGTGGCTTGTTGACCAAAAGGCATGTCCCACCCACATGATATCTATCATTTTCCCTGGTAGTAGAGGCAATACTATATCTGGGCCAACCCTGAATGCAGATGGGTTTGGAAATAGACAAGGGATCTTCTTATATATAAATATACCCTCAATCCAGAAAGATGGTAACATCAATGACTTTCAGAGATGGCATATCCATTCTACAGAGGGCCTGGAGTATTCTACATTAAGAGTACAGGATGTGTTTACCCTGACTCAAAGATGTTTAATGTACAAATACGTTTATCAAAATTATGCCCACATGATGACTTTTTAAAAATTTTTATTTATATATTTGACAAGAGACAGAGATACTGAGAGAGGGAATACAAGCAGGGGAGTAGGAGAAGGTGAAGCAGACTTCCTTCCGAGCAGGGAGCCCAACGCAGGGCTTGATCCCAGGACCCTGAGATCATGACCTGAGGCGAAGGCAGATGCTTAACGACTTAGCCACCTAGATGCCCCTGACATGATGACTTTTGAATAAAGACATGTTTTCTGTTGCAAAAGTTTTTAAAATAATTGAACACTTAGATGGGTTTACTAAACACAATCTAGAGCAACTTCTAGTATTTTCTTTTTAAAATTTTATCTGGCTATAATTACGTCAAGAAAATGTAAAAGAGGGGCGCCTGAGTATCTCAGTTGTTTAAGCAAATGCCTGTGGCTCAGGTCATGATCCTGACCAGGACTGAGTCCTGTATCAGGCTCTCTGCTTGGCAGGGAGTCTACTTCTCCCTCTGACCTCCCCATTCTCGTGCTCTCTCCCTCTCTCTCTCTCTCAAATAAATAAGATCTTAAAAAAAAAAAAAAAAAGAAAGAAAGAAAGAAAGAAAAAAAGAAAAAGAAAATATCAAAGTAATACAGAGAATTGTTGGGTGAACATAAGATGTAACTGTAGAGACGTCTGGATGGTTCAGTGGGTTAAGGCCTGTCCTTGGCTCAGGTCGTGATCCTAAGGTCCTGGGATTGAGCCCCGCATTGGACTGTCTGCTCAGCGGGGAACCTGCTTCCCTTCCTCTTTCTCTGCCTGACTCTCTGCCTACTTGTGATCTCTGTCTGTCAAATAAATAAATAAAATCTTAAAAAAAAAAAAAGATGTAACTGGTAGACAGTGATGAGAGATAGGAAGAAAAAGTGAGCTATTCTGAAGTATTGATGACATATGAATAATAGAGTCAAAATATTATTAGTTCCCACCTCCAACCTCTGATCTTTCCTCCCCAAATGGTGGCATGGAGTGAGGAAAATGGTGGGTGTCGCCAAAGCAACCCACTTTACTCTGCCTTGGTCTCAAAGTATCTGTTCATGAATTAAAGAAAGAAAACCAACTACAGAATCAATTTGGCCTACAAAATTCTGAAATACCTGTTATAGAAATCCTTAATATTTTCTGAGGTGGTATAGTAATGAGCTCCTAAAAAGAAATTCTAAAAATAGCATCAAAAATGACAGTCATGCCCTTGGAAGATGACTTTGAAGAATAGAACTTACGGGGTTAAATAGTCTGGCCATAATGTTTTGTTATTGTTTTGAATTCATTGTTATTGTTTTTAATATGCTAAGAGATGTGACTTACTGAGTGCTTTTCATGTGTCATATATACTTTCTGTCATTTAATCCTCATTTAAAGCCCAGTGAAGTAGGTACTAATGCCCTTATTTTGCATATGAGGAAAGTAAGACACTTTCCAAGATCACACAGCTAGTGAATTGTGGAGCTGGATTTGAAGCCAGGCAGACGTCCTTGTGAGTTCATCCTTAGTGCCACTCCTTTACACTGAGCCATTCCATGTCTCAAGTATAATCTCTGAATGATCCAGAAGTCGTAGTTGTGGATAACCTTAAAAGGTATTGATAGTGTTGGTACTTGACTGTTCATTTGTCTCTTTTCTCTTTATGTGTTTTCAGTCTGCTTCTGTAGCTAATCAGTACCTTTCAGCAAGGTTCCCATTTTATATTGTCATTCCCTAAGGACTCTTTCACCTTGTAATTGTTACTTTTGTTACTTTTTTTTCTGGGATGATTACCATGTTCACATCTTTGAGGAATGGTGGCCATTTTATTGTGAATCTAATGGTAATGATTATCTCTTCATTAACTACATGTTATCAATCAATGGTTGTGTTTTTTCCTTTGATAGAATCCACTATAATCAGTTCCTATGAAATCAGAATCATTGAAAAGATTATAAATGAAATCTATACTTTTTTAAATTAAAAAAGTGACTGATGAATATAATATGGGTACCCTTATTTCATTATACTGCTCTGAATGATAATCTGCATTTATTATTTTTCCCTCTGTCATGCATGTGAATGGATGGATACAGCCCTGGGATTTACTGACATTATAAAGATGAGGCAGCTGTCTCCATTGTAATCATCACTGACTTTCTTTAGAACATCTTAGCAATTAATTTTTTCATTGTGGTCACACAAATGCTCTGTATCTCTCCATTCCTTCCTTCTTCAAAAGAAGACAAGTGTATAATTTTTCTGCTCGTAGTATTTAGAGACAGGAAGGCATTGCCAATGGGTGAGTGAGGAGGATGCATGAAGGAGGAATCATTAATGGTCACTTGCCTTTCTTTTGCATTATCTAAAACATTGGAAAGAAAAAAAAATAGCTTTTTAATTATCATTATTTGCTCCTTAAATAACCATATATTATGGCTCCATCTTTGAAACAATGACCTATAGGCCATTCTTGAAAATATTTTTTTTCTTAATTTTTCTTAAAGATTTTATTTTTAAGTATTCTCTCACCCATTGTGGGGCTTGAACCCACAACCCTGTGACCAAGAGTCACATACTCCACCAGCAGAGTCTGCCAGGCAACCCTCTTGAAAATATCTCTGACTGTGTTTGAATTTTTCATCTTATAAGTACTTTCATATGCAAAAGTTATGATGTCTGATATTACTCACAATAAATTATTCTTATCACTTATTTAGGAATTCCTTGTCAATTTTTACTAAAAACATTTTTCTGTCTATAGGAATGAATGTCAGTTCCTAATCTTGGTGTACAGGACATTTCTTACACCAGAAATGTTTTGTTTGGATCCAGAACCTACCAGAAACACTATAGATATTTATATCTCTATGGTTAAAATCTTGTTTAATAACAATTTGTATAAAAAATTCTTAGAAATAAAAAAGTATTATTTTATAATTCTAATTGGGTCACACATATTGTTACAAGTGCATTGTGTATGTGAGATGGATCCATATTATCACCCCCTGGGACTCTGTGATTGTTCAGTTGCTTTGCCCAAGGTTACACAAATAGCTAGTAATATAGCTAGGATGTTAAATCATGTTGGTTCACATCAAGAACAGCATTTACTCCCTTTTAGGAAATCCTGGCAAGACAGATTTGAAATAGCTAAAGGCATCAGAAGTGTTCATTGTAAGGCTACTCCATTGTTAAAGGCTCAGCTGTCTTTGTGTTCCCAGGTTGCATAGTTTCCTGATTAGCTCTGCAGTGTTCTGTTCATCTGGTCCACCCCACTGGGCTTAACACCCGCATTTGTTCAGTGACTTTCAATTTGTTTTGCAATGTTTTCTTCTGCACTGGGGAGTCTCTAAGTGGGTATATCAGGTGGGATGGAGCCACTGGGAGCCGTGTGGAAGTACCGTGGCACCCACCCTAGCAATCAAGAGCAGTGATTTTGAAGGCAGTAGGTGGTAAAATTGTTCTCTCAGCCATACTGTAGAACATAAAAATATGAAGTATTCTAGACTGGAGAGGAAAGGATGCAAATAATGGTAAACCTGATTAGTAGTTCCAAGTGTCATCACTACCATACCAGGGAGAAGTCAGAAGAGCAGGCGAGGAAAGGAAGAACAATACAATGTAATCGCTCTATGAGAAATGATCCTAGAAAGTTAATCTTGAAGAAAAATAAAATAGAATTTGTACCTTTGACTTTTTTAGGTTTTGAGACTATGGAGTTTAAGATTACTGTGAGTTTGCAATAAATTAATATAAAGTATATATAATATTCTATATTACATATAAAAAAGTATAAAAGTATAAAAAAGCATTAAAAATGTATAAAAGTGTAGGGACCTTACTTAGCTTTGGTACAGCCTAGTTTTATTTTATTTTATTTTATTTTTAAAGATTTTTATTTATTTATTTGACAGACAGAGATCACAAGTAGACAGAGAGGCAGGCAGAGAGAGAGGAGGAAGCAGGCTCCCTGCTGAGCAGAGAGCCTGACATGGGGCTTGATCCCAGGGACCTGAGCCAAAGGCAGAGGCTTTAACCCACTGAGCCACTCAGGCTTCCCGGTACAGCCTAGTTTTAGCCCAACTTCAGAGTTGTCTGGATACTAGAGCCCCTTTCCTAGCTTGGCAGCAACCCTCATAATATTCCGTCCTCTTGATTCAGTCCTTCTGCCTCTGCTAGTGATACTGAATCTGAGATCTCTTACTTTCTTCACTGCATTCTGAACTTTGCTGTTAGGTCTATAGGATTAGCAGTTTCTATTTTACAGTACTTTGTAAGCCTCTAGGCATGTTTGCCTATTCAAATATCTGAGAGACTGTTCGATGAACTACTCACTAACCAATAGAGCACACCGTCATGCTATATCTATCTGTGTATGAATACCACACACAGAAGCCTGATGCTCTAGGCTGCCATTAAGCACTGGGCAGTCCATAGAGGGAAGCATTCTGTCTGAGGCATTTAACCCATTAGAGTGACCTGTGCATAAGAGGTTCTTGGGAATCTGTGTTCAGAAGAAGGATGTGTTTTTGGTCAACCACTAAAATAGAATTTTATTAATTGTTTCCTTACATAAGCACAAATTGGATACAGTGGTTAGTTAATTCCTAGACCTTATTAGATAAGCATATACCACGAATTAACCGAGTCTGTTCATCTTCAATTTTATCATCTCCTTCTTTTTTTAAGATTTTATTTATTTATTTGATAGACAGAGATCACAAGTAGGCAGAGAGGCAGGCAGAGAGAGAGAGAGAGGAGGAAGCATGCTCCTTGCAGAGCAGAGAGCCTGATGTGGGGCTCGATCCCAGGACCCTGGGATCATGATCTGAGCCGAAGGCAGAGGCTTTAACCCACTGAGCCACCCAGGCGCCCCCAATTTTATCATCTTTGATCTTCTGAACTTTCTGCTTCCACTAACTCCATGTGTTATGCCTTAAATTTCAGTTTCCATATTCCTCCTCTCTGCTTTTTCTAGCCCTTCTCCCTCTGAATAGCCATCTCTCTCTTCCCTCCACAGAAAACCACAACTTTTTTGTTATGTTAATTTATCTCATTCTATCCAGGGCTCACTGCTCTAAAATTTGCCTCTTTAAATCCAGAAACAATAACCCTTTCTGTATTTCTTTGGGTCATATTTCACTAATGCTTTTAAAGAAAAAAAATATTTATGACACTTGTTAAAAGACAGTAAGACTTCATCCAAGGAACCTACTACATGGAGTTTTGTGTTGGAGGACAGAGATTGGGCTCAACTCCAAATACAAGAATAAGTGAGAATTTATAGCCAAAAAGCAAGGTGGGGGTCAGTGGATGGAAAATCACTAAGAGGAAACGTTAAGGGTAAAAAGTGGGGTGAATTCTGGCTAAATAACCTAACAGAATTCTTCATAAAAGCAGGCCGGGAAGATCTGACATCACTTGGGAAATAGTAAAGAACAAGAAGCTTGGTCAGATATCAAGGGTGATCAGACATCGCAGGTGGAGATTCTGGTTGAACTGACTCAGCAGGATTTTTGCTAAAGTTGGACAATGCGGAGCCAAATATGGAAGCTAAAATGTCAGGACATAGTGGAAAAGAGAATTCAGAGGAGCCTGACTAATTTGATCAGGGAGAGATTGTCAATTCTTATTGTTACTCTAGCTTGTAACATGTTGGTTTTTTCAATTGCTTGTAATTAA
This sequence comes from Mustela putorius furo, assembly GCF_011764305.1. Lineage (NCBI taxonomy): Eukaryota > Metazoa > Chordata > Mammalia > Carnivora > Mustelidae > Mustela > Mustela putorius. The sequence continues at coordinate 2,867,993 of NW_025421290.1, read as the reverse complement.
TCTTTATGAAAATTCACATTTGTTTATTTTTTTCACTCCAACTGAATTTGAAGCTCTTTAAGACTATGCATTTTTATTTTTTCTGCATCCTTCTATGGTCCCCAATTCAGTTCCCTGTATAGAGTGACTGCTCAATACTCTTGCTCTGGAACTAACTACATGTTTTGTGGGAATAGCATGATATGTGTGGCATAGTGACATGGAAATCTAGTGCAAGAGCAGTTGCACAAAAACGAAGGGGCCAAAGAAAACCAGCAAGTATTTCCCAAATTTTAATATTCCTATTTGAGGAGAAAATTAAAGTAAAAGAAGATAGGATTTTGAAAGTTAGCATTAAAGAAAAGTTGTTCTGAAAAATAAATTTGTGCTTATAAGAAATTTGTGTTTGTAATTTCTTTGCAACTTGCAAAAGAGAACAAACCTAGGTCTGAGTTTGACCCAATAATAGTTGGGTTACACAGCTATAGCTTTATTTTTTCTTTTTGTTAGCTATGTTGGCTTTTATATACAACAGACATATAAATATAGATGATAATGCTGTTTACTAGGAAAACAAGTGTGGAATGAGCCTGTGTGAAATATTTGGCCTCTTTGTAGGAGGTGAGGGCCAGAATCTTTTTTTTTTTTTTTTTATTGTTTGTTTGTTGGTTTTTGCAGTTTAACTCTTGGTGTTATGCACATAGGTATTCACAAACAAATGATCAAAACCCCCAAACTAATTAAAACACAATTAACATAAAACTGATGGATATCCTTTGAGATTGAGGCATTGGAATAAATTGCATTTGCTGTTTAAGTGAAATGCTGTATAATTCCTTTTCATTGTTTTAAAGATGTTTAACAGAATCTTTTCTGTTTTATAAAGTGAATACAATGAAATTTTATTCTCTTAATGATCAGAAACATGCATTACCTTGAACAGTCTTAAAAATATAGATAGAACTCATCTGGCAGATTGAACTGAAAGGAAAAAGACAAAGGAAAAGCAAATCAAGGTTTCCAGTTGGCCATGGACTAACCACTGAGCACAAGGTACTTTTTCTGTGTATGTTGTGCTTTTTGTGTGTGTATAAAAAGCACACATAAGACACACAAAAGTGAAGAGAAACATTGGGAAGTAGCTTCCAAACACTTAGTAAAAGTACAAAATTAACCTTATGAACTCTAAAAACTATCATTTTAGAGGTTAGCTATGGCTTCTAGTTAGAATAATTAGGAAAATTTTTACAAAGTAGGTAAAAATTGAGATCTGGATATTTGTGATGATTGGGACAAGCAAAATTCCATATTGTGTAAAAGGAAACGGAAATTATAAAATGTATGTAATCACAGATTTGGTGATAAACAAATTAAAAGTTAGTATTCCTTTTTTTTTTCCCCCCTAAGGACTGACATCAAGAAAATGGCAGATTTAGGAAGAACAAATTATTTCGAATATATATCAGTTTTACTGAAATGGAAGGAAGATGAAGCCAGATTAAGAAGGATCTTAAAGGTCAAGCTAAAGCATTTTGAGTTTATTTGGCAAGATAATCCCATAACCTGGCACTAAAGATTTTGAGCAGTGAAGACGAATTATATTTTAGAAAGATAAAACTTGCAGTAGTATGTGGTATAGAGTGAGGATTAAGTTAGGTGTAAGAGCTTTGATTAAGATGGAAATCGTAGGCTAAGAAGTTAAGAAAAAGAGAATTAACAACTTTTGAGTGGTTTTTCTGGGGAAGAGGCACTGTATTAGACTTTTTTTTTTTTTTAATGATGACTAATTTAACCCCTTTGCAGAACTACAGAGTAGATATAGTAGTCTCTGCTTATCCATAGGGGATATATTCCAAGATCCCCAGAAGATGCCTAAAACCGATGATAGTACTGATCCCCATATATATTGTGGCCATTCCTACACATGCATTCCTGTGGTAAAGTTTAATTTATAAATTAAGCAGTTAGAAATGAACAACAATAATAATAAAATAGAAGAGTTGTATCAATATACTGTAATAAAAGTTATGTGAATGTGGTCTCTCAAATTTCATTATAAAATACTCATTCTTCCACTTGTGATGATGTGATAAGATGTAAGATGAAGTGCTTACATAGTGAGATGAAGCAAGATGAATGACATAGGGACTGTGACATGGTATTAGGTTTCTACTGACCTGCCAACATGTCCGAGGGAGAATCACCTGCTTCTGGACAGCAGTTGACCCCAGGTAGCAAAGTCAAACTGTGGGCAGGGAAAGACTGCTGTAGTATCTTCCCCATTTTTATAAGTGAGGAAATACATTTGGGAACTTTTTTTTTTTAAGATTTTATTTATTTGACAGACAGAGATTACAAGTAGTCAGAGAGGAGGGCAGAGGGAGAGGGAAGCAGGCTCCCTGCTGAGCAGAGAGCCCGATGTGGGGCTCTATCCTAGGACCTGGGACCATGACCTGAGCGGAAATCAGACTTTAACCCAGTGAGCCACCCAGGCTACATTAGGGAACATTAAGTAAGCGACCAAGTAAATGCTTAGAGAATAGCTGAGCTAGAATTCAAGATAAACTCTATCGGACTTCAAAATTCAAGTTCTTAACCACTAGAACACACTCGCAAAAAAAAATATTTGGAAATGTTGATAAATGATCAGTTATGGGATAAGGTCAGGTTAAAAGAAAATTGAATTGAAGATGACTGTTCCCGGGAGGGGGCACACTTGAGCAAGTAATAGGCTTTATATTTAATATATCTGGCATCTAATAAATATATAGGTATGTGTATAAATTTTAGAAGACATACCATTTCAAATACAAAATTGGAACATAAAGGATCATGTACATCGAATTCTAAATAATCACTTTTAACACTTGAGGAAGAAATGTGCAGAAAACTGAAGAAGCAAATCCAGTGTGTGTTTTTCCCCAGCACCTGCAACTTTTTCTTGCTTGCGTGTAACACCCCTAAATTGATCTGTCACAGATTTTGAAACCATTTTGATATTTAGTTTGGAAATGTTAGTGGCTGAATTCATTGCTGAAAACCACGTTTGGAAAACTGCAGTCTGAAAGTCAGTATCCATGCAGTAATTTTAATCCCCCATGAAGTAAAAATAGACAATGAGTATTTTAGTAATTTGAATACCAAGGAATATCAGGAGTCTTGCCCAGATTGAAAATTGGGATATTATATCCCATTTGTCTCATCATCTGGCAATCTTACTTACACAAAGCAGAGAAGAACCAAAAATTGAGGAAAATGACATTTGAATAATCCAAACTGATCTCACAATATGTTATATATTTAAGGTCAGGTACAACATTTGTGGAAACTCTGGTTTTCTCTTAAATGAAATTTCTTTTACTCTTATTAAGAAGTATATTTAATGAGCTCTGCTTTCAAAGAAAATTAGTGGGAAATCTTAAGAGAACTCCTGTTGTAACCTTGATTTACATTAATATTGCACTTAAATTAGATTATATCATAATGTTAAAGGTGACGTTTGTATTTTCAAGAAAAGTATGATATATTTTTATTAGGCACTGTTTGAGAAGTCAAGTAGCTTTATAACAAAGTATCAAAGCTTCCCAGCTTAAATAAATAATAACTAAATAATAATAAAATAATAATAAATACATTTTCCTAATCTAACATTGAAGAGAAAATATTGATAATTCACGTGGAAATTTTCAATCAACAGGAAATTTTACTTATATGGAGTATTTTTTTCTTGTTTAATGTCAGATTATAGGCTATGTGGTTTAATGAGCATTTACATTTAAAACTCAATTTGTTAGGAAACATTTTACACGTTCAAAAAATACTCATTATTTTTTCAGCTTCCTTGAGCTATCTTTTGTACGTCATACGGTTCACCCATTAAAGTGTGCATCTGGGGGCACCTGAGTGGTTCAGTGGGTTAAGCCTCTACCTTCAGCTCAGGTCATGATCTCAGGGTCCTGGGATCAAGCCCCTGTCATATGGCTCTCTGCTCAGCAGGGGGCCTACTTCCCCCCGCCCCCCTCTCTGCCTGTCTCTCTGCCTACTTGTGATCTCTGTCAAAGAAATAAATAAAAAAAATCTTACAGTGTGCATTTGAATGTTTTTTATATATTCACAGGGTTGTACAACCATCACCACAATCTAAATTTAGAACATTTTTATCCTCATCAAAAGAATCCCTCTGTTAGCAGACAACCCAACATCCTCCTCTTATGAGACTTCTCAGCCCTAGCTCAACAATAAATCTACTTCCTGCCTCTGTAGACATGTCTTTGCTGGGCAGTTCACATAAATGGGATGAAATATCATGTGAATTTTTGTGACAGGCTTATTTCACTTAGCATAATGTTTTCAAGGTTCATCCATGTTGAAGCATGTATCAAACTTTATTATTTATCATTGCTAAATAATATTCCATTTTATGGCTATGCTGTAGTTTATTCATTTGTCAAGTTGATAGAAGTTTGACTGTTACAGATAATGATTTTATGAATGTTTACAAATTTTCATATGGATGGGTACTTTCATTTCTCTTGGATATATCCCTAGGATCACAGACATATTTGGACTAATATCCTGGAACTTACATACTTTACCTTTTAACGGTCATAATTTTAAAAGGTGTCAAAATATTTTCCAAATTAATTAAATGAAATACTGTTGATATCTATGAAGAAAAAATAATCCTCCTTAGTCTTTCTTTCCATCACACCCTCCAAATAAGCAAAGGTAATTGCCTATTGAAGTCTATCCTATGCTGTTCTCAAATACTTATATAAAACATATATACAAACTTTTAAAAATACAAATTAACTTATGCACACATATGAGGAGTTAATTGCATGACAAATTTAGAATGGGCTAATACTGGTGTTTGAATTACTCTGCAATGCAAATTGATTTTCTTGTTTAAAAACTTACCAAAAAAAAAAAAAAAACTTACCATGAAAAATGTAAATATGACAAAAAATGTCATAACTCATTCTTCTAATAATGACAAAATATTTCCTAAAGTGGTATAACAAAATTTACATAAACATTTGATAGTCAAATATACTTATTTCACCTTTTAATTTTTTGCAACTATAAGCAAAACTACAGCCATCACCCTTGTACATATGTTCTTTATAAGAATATATTAATTTCTATAGGCTAGATTCCTTAGAATAGGGTTAACGAATCAATAGTCATCCTTATTTGTAATGCATGTAGTTAAATTAATATAAAGAATGAAACAATTCATACTCCCAACCAATAATTCATGCAAGTAACTGTTTCACAGCATCTCTACAACACTGGATATAATATATGTTTTTATGTTTGCCAATTTTATATGTATTTCATTGTTGACAATTTACATTTCTCTGACTACAAATGAGAGGAAACGTTTTTTTCTTCTGTTTTTTTTCATCTTCTCCTACATTGATTAGCAATTGAAATGTCTTCTTTTGTGAATTGCTAATTCTTTTCCTTTGCCCTTTTTTTTTTATCAAGTTTGTTTCCTTTCTTATTACAACTTACTAGAGCTCTTTATATATTAGGGATAGTAACATTTGCTTATCATTTGTGTTGCAAATATTTTATCATATTTTTGGAATTTGTTTTTATTGTCTTTCACATATAAGTCTTAATATACTCAAAATATATCTATTTTATTTTTCCTTTCAGTCATTGTAGTTTGATCAGGAAGGTTTCTTCTACCCATTAATGATAGAAATATTTTCATACTTTTTTTAACGCATTTCAGCTAATATTATGTTTAAGCAAAGGACATAATGTTTCTAAGGTATTCAGTAATTAGAGTTCATGTAAAATCCACCATTTTCTTCATGAGTCTTTTTCTAAATACTGAATGCTTTATAAAATCTTAGAATATTTTATAAAGTGAAATTATATATTTTATGTATATTATGGTTCAAATGAATAATGAAAAATTTTAGTACATATTATAAATGTTTAATTCAAAAAAGTCAGGCTACTTAAAATATTAACAAACATGAAATGGGAAAAAAAAAGATATTTTTATCCAAAAAGGAGACATACTGATTCCTTTGATGCTATAATATAAAATTTTAAATTATAGACCTAGAAATCACCTTAGTATATACTATTTTCTGGTACCTATGCAGTGAAAATGAGAATCCATTGTTCTTAGAGTTGAAAAACCCTTAAGGCTATGGAAAACTTAAAATTCATATGAGACCTCTTGATTAGCACATTTTGGGGTTGAGGGGATTACAGGAATATTATCATCTAGGAAACACTTTTTGCATTATTATTTTCAAGCTATTTATCTGTTTCTGTGCTTCTCTGGGTTCTATTCAGAATATAAAAATGTGCCTGGGGCCAAAATGATTAATTACTATAATGTTAATATTTTATGAGAAAATATATTAAATCCTGTCTGGAATACAATTCATGGTTGGAAAGAGTCAGTACATTAATTTAGATGACTAAGAGAGATTGATACTTCTAAATAAGGAACTTGGGTATGTATTTGAGACTTTATGTACTAACTTTAGATTTTATAATTTTATACTAAATTTTAGTAATTATTTCATTGAATTAGAAAGGTCAGTATTTGGAAAAGGATCATGCATAACTTTTAAAAGGTCATAATTGTTACGCTACTAATATGATTCCTTAAACTAAACTTCCTGTAGGAAAAATCCAGTGTCATACCACTGACTTTTGCCTTACAATTTTATTTGAGAGAAGAGTAAAAGTGTCTCCTTACTTCCCAAGTTTATTTCAAATTGTAGAATTATTTTTATTTTATGTGACTCCTTTTTTACCTCCTATTTTATTTTGGTGTCTTTTAAGGACTATTTCAAGTCAAGAGATATTTTTAAATTCCTTTTATGCTGTCTACTAGATACAGGTTATATCCCTAACTCTGGATGAATTTGTTATAAGGTTAGAGATATAAAATGTACCCTCAGGAATGTATTAACTGGAAAAACAGGAGACAAGATTTTATAAGCATTTAGATAATATAAAATCAACTTTGTAAAATGGAAATACAGAAATACAGAAAAATATACCATTTGAGTTTTGAGGTTTAAGTTTCACTGGAAACTTAAAACAAGTGTATGATTTTCATTAGTGTGTACATAAGGGGTGGCTTATACACAAGTCGTTGCCAGAGGAAAAGAAGAAAAGCAAAAATGGTTAGCTGCTATGTTTAGAAGTTGGGGTAGGTAGGATATTTGAGAATAATAGTTTGCAGAATTCCTGTTGGAGCTTTATGAATTTGGCAACAGTGAATATTTCAATGACTTGAATTAGTTTGAATAATACAATATAAATAAAAACTATTTTGGTGAACAGCACGTTATTTAAATTTATTGAGAATATTTAATGATATTAATATGGTAACTTGTATATGAATTTCTTTATAAATATCTGTACACAGAATCTTAAACACATTTATAGTTACACAAATAATAAATAGACCAATAAAATATTCACCCAGAGATCAGTGATCTAATCTAGATGGAAGAAATATTTTACTTGTAAAGGCATTTTGTTAAAGTTGTGTTTGCTATGTCTGTAGCATCACTTATTCAATTCAACTCCAGATTAATGTGGCATATCTTCCTTTTTCTTTTTTTTAAGAGTGTGGCTACCATAGGGTAATTTAAACTGAAACTCAGGGGGAAAATAATAAATCTTATATTTAAGACCACTTTACCTTTGCAAAGATATATTTTTACTTTCCCAGATAATAGGAACATCACCTTAGTAATTGACAGTCTTATTTAGAGTCACTTACTCTGAGGTCAGGTTTGGAAAAATGCCAAAAAGGAACACTGGCTAAGTAAGGGAATTAACTAAAACAAAGAAAACTAAATTTCAGAAGGGGATTAAGAGGTCAAAATGTGCATGCTTATAATTGTTGCTCTTGTTTAAATTAGATTTGTTTTGGTGTTAACCAACTGCAGAAGAAAAAGAGTAATATTATTTTTTGGAATGGTTCCACCATAGTAATCTGGTAGTTAGTTAATGAGCTATTATTCTGTACTTTTACTTTGCAAAGGTGTTACTCACAACTAGAAAATCCACATTTAGTTACCCGGGAAGGGTATTTTTGGTAGTAATGTCAAATTAATTCTATATGAAAATAGAAACTAATGATATCTTAATGTAAGGGTTTCCTGACTAATGAAGAGTTTACTACACATTAGTCCTTTAAGAGCATTTTAATGTCTGTCTTCTATATGGTTCTAAATGGTGGGTTTCATGAAGATTTTTGTTTAGTTTTGTTTCGTCTCTTAAACTTAATTCAAAAGCAGTCTGTTTTTCCAGGATAAGAAACTTAAAACACTTCTCCCCTCTTTCTGACTGTTGTTGAAGTTGGAAGTTATTTTAGGAATTTATATTGAGTAGTAACTACTCCTATTTAAAAAAGTGAGATAAAAATTGCTCTAGCATTTGACATCTGTGTATCTAAATTAAATGGAAGTCAAAAGCAGATGATTTATGATTCAGATTAGGTGGTTTGCAAATGGAGTACCAGTGAATAAAATATTACTGGTTTGAAGACATTTTAAGAGACCTACATGTGTAGGAAAGATATAAATGATTTTGAAAACTCTAGGCCTTATCATTCGCTGAAATAAAGATTGATGGGTATTATTGCAAAGACACAAAATACAAGTTTCTGTGAAATTACTTATGAGAGTTAAGGGGTGAACCAATCCCACCATGTTTTATCTCCATACTATAAAGTGAAGAACAGCAAAGATAGTCCAGTTATGTTTGTATTCCTCTGTGCATGTTAATAGTAATTAACTAATAAACTCCAACTGAGTTCTTATTTACAACTGTCAGTCTTTCATTTGATGATTAGACTATGGAACTCAACTATTTGTCACTGTCCTAACCGTATAAAGTTTCTGTTCATCAGTTTTTACTTCTACACGCATATTTGTTTTCTTTCTTTTTTTTTCTTTTTTTCTTCTGCTAGAAGCAAAACTGGTGGACCAACATCAAACTGAAAATGATTGCAATATGTCTAAATTTTGGCAAAACACATATCACACATAATCTTTAAGGAGTTCAGATATGCTTAGATAGAAGTATTGTTATATGGATTGAAGTATATATAACATTTTTTAAAACTCTGATGAAATAATATGTTTACTTGTGCAAAGGCAAATAATGATAAAAAAAGTAGTAATAATAATAATAACAAGAAAGTGAAGAACCTGGTCTGTACTGATTAATGATAAGTTAGCCAGAGGTAAAATTTAATTAATTATATATACTTTAAAATATATATTACATATTATTTGTAACAGATGAATATGTTATATTGACCATTTTTTTGACCATTTAATAGGCAGCTTATTACAGTATAACTCTCAGTGTATAAGTAACCAGGTGAAAGATGAAGAGAATTAGGAAGGGATATCTATTTGACTGTTAACTTTTGCCTTCTACTAGGACATACCATGGATAATGGGTTTGTTCTGGCTAATCCTGGGATTAGAAGGAACCACTCTCTCTAGGAAAATTCGAGAACAGATCCCTTTTATCTTGGCTCTCTTGTGGACTAAAAAATCAGACCCAAATTCCTTGGGGCATTAACATTTAACAATTCTCTCTACCCTTTATGCAGAAAAGACACTCTTACCTAGAAGGGATTGGTGCTTGGGACTCTCCAATCCAGCACTCTTCAGTGGGTTTCCTGACCTCCCTCCTAAATCCCCAAAGCCTTCAGTGGGGGAAGTTCTCCGCTAAGTGAAGGGACCCTCGACTGCTCCAGCTGCTGTAGCAAGAATAGGTTGTGTTGCAAGGAATGCAGCTATTGGAAGTATGACTTACAAGACAGGTTTGGAGCTAGAATTTTTTTTCCCCTTCTTTTCTCTTGCCGGCATGGTTATTGAGATTGCCTTTGTGATTGAAGTTTTGGCACCTCCGCTCTAAAAAAGATTTAGATAAATTAAAAGAGCTTCCGAGAACAGCCACAAAAATGATGAAAGAGTTGGAAGTATTGATTTATAAGGAAAGATTAAAAGAATGAATATGTTTTGGCTTGGCATCAAATTAGGATGTGGTGGCATACTATGGCTATAAATATTTGTAAACAGAAGAAGGAGGGAAACTTCTTTACAGTGAGCCAGTGAAGCAATATGTTATGCAAGAAAGAAAAGGTTAAGGCCATATTTAATGCCCTTCCTTCTGGGTCTTCTCTCTACACACTTGGAAACAGAGTAAGTGACCATTTGCTATCTAGAAGAACTACCTTCTCTTGCTTACCATGGGAGAAAAAGAATAAAACTGAGGGAATTATTATTTAAGTAGAAATGCTGTGTGGTGTTTCTGAGCTTTCTTGACCTTTCCCAAGTTTCTGTCTGCTCGTGCTGGTCACAGTGCTAAGCAGCTTAGCAGTGGCAACGGGTCATGCTGTCAGCAGTATCACCTCAGCTCTTCATGTTCCACAGGGGTGAAGAGCTCCACTCATTCATTATGGGCAAAGCTATCTCTCCCTCAGCAGCTGTGCATGCTGCCAAATACAGCTTCCAGGGGCAAACCTTAACAGACGGGAGAGGCAGGGGTGGGACACCAAGAGGCACATTATCCAGCTGTGCTCAGGAAGGCACGTCTTCCTTCTAATCCAGAAGGAGTGGGGGGGGGGCAGCAAGATCCATCCTATGTCTTTCAGAAATAATACAATACTGAGAAATGGATGGAGGTGAAGGAATTAAATTTTATTTGATTTCTATGATAATATACTTGAGCACCTGTTTAGTTGAGATCACACTGAATAGTGTAGAAAACAAAGTACAGGTTTCCCCAGAGGAACTCTGTTGTGTTTACAGGTTTTGTTCAGATTTTCTTAGTTGTTTCTTAGAATTCATGCATATTATGTCATGAGAGCCGTGTTATACTTGCTAATTCAATTTTAGGCAAAGCTATGAAATCCCATTTTACCTACAAACTACTACTAATTCCATTTTGACTTTACTAGGCAACTTTTCTCACACCATTTATATAAGAAGATGAACTCTAAGATCCAACTTAGAATTCAAGGAGGACATTTCTCTGGAGGGCCAGTCTGCTCAGTGAAGATCTGTGCAACACAGGTTAGCATCAGTCCCATTTGCTTTAAGAGAGGATCTCATTTGGTTGTCACTCAGTTAGAGAATTGTACTCTTCTAATATAATTCAGGAATAGCAGATTAGTGGATTCAGTATTAGGGGATTTAGGATTACTTATATACCTACTCTTTAGAGTTGATGCATACATATTGTTGGAACAGAATTGATAAAACTCAGAATCACCAAATGATTATGTGAAATAAAGATGACAAAGTCAAACACTTGGGAATGCTTGAATTCTATTTGAGGTTCATCTTTAATCAGGGGATTTGGATAGGTGATCTTTCTTTCTTTCTTTTTTTTCTTCTTTAACTCAGAATTTCCAAGAAATTCATTTTTGTTCAGGCAGCTACTGTTTTGAAAGATATGAACACATTTCGATCCTTTCTTCTTTCCTTTTTTTCTTTTCTTCCTTCCCCTCCTGCTCCTTCTGCTTCTCTTCCTTTGTTATCTTTCTTCTTCTAGCCCCTGTTTATAAAATAATTTGATTGGGTTTAATTGAGTTTCTGTATTAATTTAATAAGCAGGAACTTTGAAACTTGGATCTGTAGTCAATATTTACTAAAGCATACAAATTCAATAAAGCCCAGATACAGAGGCATTTTTAATAAAAGTGAAAATCTGAAAGTGTATATAAAAATTATGAAAATAAAGTATATACAAGTGGAAGAAGACATTCTTGCACAGCTTATCCCATCACCAAGATGATAAAAAGACTCTCATATGTTTAGCTTCTACAGAGTTTTTCCTAAGGGAGAGAAAAGGAGGCTGGTTTTGTGAGCATATAAAGTTATGCATTCTGATCAAATTTTTTAAGTATTTTCAAAAGCTTTGCTAATTGCTTTTGCATCTGATGCAAATATTCAATTCAAAATAAAAACTATCAGACAATTTTAGTCCTAAGTGCTCTTACAGAATGTAGGAATGCTAGTTGCTAACAGTATCCAATCCATTAGTACTATAGTGTATGATGCATTTATTTTGAAGTAATTTAGGATAAGTAAAATAAAATAATATCTATTTTCGAAACTTGAAAAAAAACTTTTGAGAAAGCTTCCATCTTGAATATTATAATAACATACACAATGTCATATTGATAGGAGATAGCAAATATGGAACATAGTTTTGCTAAATATAATGAAGTTTTGGGAAGACCTAGCAGCTGATGACTTTCACTTTACCCAACAATTTTGTAATCTATAGAGTCAGAAAAATCTTGTTAGAAGAAAAATACAAGGGAGGGAAAAATCTACATAGGCAGAAAAAAAAAGTAAAAAGTAAATACACCCAATTCAATCAATAGCTAGGTTGTATTAAGCATATTAAGAATATCAATATTCAAAATGTTATTTCTTATAGTATACTTAGTATAGCTAATCCATGGACTGTAAAGATAATAAACACGATATAATCAAGAATTAGATTAATTGAAAAAGGAATGAGTTATGTCATTGTGTGCATACATAGTAAACATCTTCAAAATTATTTGATTTTTATTATTATTTTTTTTTAATTTTTTATTTTTTATAAACATATATTTTTATCCCCAGGGGTACAGGTCTGTGAATCACCAGGTTTACACACTTCACAGCACTCACCAAATCACATACCCTCCCCAATGTCCATAATCCCACCCCCTTCTCCCAAACCCCCTCCCCCCGGCAACCCTCAGTTTGTTTTGTGAGATTAAGAGTCACTTATGGTTTGTCTCCCTCCCAATCCCATCTTGTTTCATTTATTCTTCTCCTACCCACTTAAGCCTCCATGTTGTATCACCACTTCCTCATATCAGGGAGATCATATGATAGTTGTCTTTCTCTGCTTGACTTATTTCGCTAAGCATGATACGCTCTAGTTCCATCCATGTTGTCGCAAATGGCAAGATTTCATTTCTTTTGATGGCTGCATAGTATTCCATTGTGTATATATACCACATCTTCTTGATCCATTCATCTGTTGATGGACATCTAGGTTCTTTCCATAGTTTGGCTATTGTGGACATTGCTGCTATAAACGTTCTGGTGCATGTGCCCCTTTGGATCACTACATTTGTATCTTTAGGGTAAATACCCAATAGTGCAATTGCTGGGTCATAGGGCAGTTCTATTTTCAACATTTTGAGGAACCTCCATGCTGTTTTCCAGAGTGGCTGCACCAGCTTGCATTCCCACCAACAGTGTAGGAGGGTTCCCCTTTCTCCGCATCCTCGCCAGCATCTGTCATTTCCTGACTTGTTGATTTTAGCCATTCTGACTGGTGTGAGGTGATATCTCATTGTGGTTTTGATTTGTATTTCCCTGATGCCAAGTGATATGGAGCACTTTTTCATCTGTCTGTTGGCCATCTGGAAGGAAATCAAAAAAGCTATTAATGAGGTGCAATCAAAAATGGAGGCTCTAACTGCTAGGATAAATGAGGCAGAAGAAAGAATTAGTGATATAGAAGACCAAATGACAGAGAATAAAGAAGCTGAGCAAAAGAGGGACAAACACCTACTGGACCACGAGGGGAGAATTCGAGAGATAAGTGACACCATAAGACGAAACAACATTAGAATAATTGGGATTCCAGAAGAAGAAGAAAGTGAGAGGGGAGCAGAAGGTATACTGGAGAGAATTATTGGGGAGAATTTCCCCAATATGGCAAAGGGAACGAGCATCAAAATTCAGGAGGTTCAGAGAACGCCCCTCAAAATCAATAAGAATAGGCCCACACCCCGTCACCTAATAGTAAAATTTACAAGTCTCAATGACAAAGAGAAAATCCTGAAAGCAGCCCGGGAAAAGAAGTCTGTAACATACAATGGTAAAAATATTAGATTGGCAGCTGACTTATCCACGGAGACCTGGCAGGCCAGAAAGAGCTGGCATGATATTTTCAGAGCACTAAACGAGAAAAACATGCAGCCCAGAATACTATATCCAGCTAGGCTATCATTGAAAATAGAAGGAGAGATTAAAAGCTTCCAGGACAAACAACAACTGAAAGAATTTGCAAATACCAAACCAGCTCTACAGGAAATATTGAAAGGGGTCCTCTAAGCAAAGAGAGAGCCTACAAGTGGTAGATCAGAAAGGAACAGAGACCATATACAGTAACAGTCACCTTACAGGCAATACAATGGCACTAAATTCATATCTCTCAATAGTTACCCTGAATGTGAATGGGATAAATGCCCCTGTCAAAAGACACAGGGTATCAGAATGGATAAAAAAACAAAACCCATCTATATGTTGCCTCCAAGAAACACATTTTAAGCCCGAAGACACCTCCAGATTTAAAGTCAGGGGGTGGAAAAGAATTTACCATGCTAATGGACATCAGAAGAAAGCAGGAGTGGCAATCCTTATATCAGATCAATTAGATTTTAAGCCAAAGACTATACTAAGAGATGAGGAAGGACACTATATCATACTCAAAGGGTCTGTCCAACAAGAAGATTTAACAGTTTTAAATATCTATGCCCCCAATGTGGGAGCAGCCAACTATATAAACCAATTAATAACAAAATCAAAGAAACACATCAACAATAATACAATAATAGTAGGGGACTTTAACACTCCCCTCACTGAAATGGACAGGTCATCCAAGCAAAATATCAGCAAGGAAATAAAGGCCTTAAACGACACAATGGACCAGATGGACATCACAGATATATTCAGAATATTTCATCCCAAAGCAACAGAATACACATTCTTCTCTAGTGCACATGGAACATTCTCCAGAATAGATCACATCCTCGGTCCTAAATCAGGACTCAACCGGTATCAAAAGATTGGGATCATTCCCTGCATATTTTCAGACCACAATGCTCTAAAGCTAGAACTCAACCACAAAAGGAAGTTTGGAAAGAACCCAAATACATGGAGACTAAACAGTATCCTTCTAAAGAATGAATGGGTCAACCAGGAAATTAAAGAAGAATTGAAAAAAATCATGGAAACAAATGATAATGAAAATACAACGGTTCAAAATCTTTGGGACACAACAAAGGCAGTCCTGAGAGGAAAATATATAGCGGTACAAGCCTTTCTCAAGGAACAAGAAAGGTCTCAGGTACACAACCTAACCCTACACCTAAAGGAGCTGGAGAAAGAACAAGAAAGAAACCCTAAGCCCAGCAGGAGAAGAGAAATCATAAAGATCAGAGCAGAAATCAATGAAATAGAAACCAAAAAGACAATAGAACAAATCAACGAAACTAGGAGCTGGTTCTTTGAAAGAATTAATAAAATTGATAAACCCCTGGCCCGACTTATCAAAAAGAAAAGAGAAAGGACCCAAATAAATAAAATCATGAATGAAAGAGGAGAGATCACAACTAACACCAAAGAAATACAAACTATTATAAGAACATACTATGAGCAACTCTACGGCAATAAATTTGACAATCTGGAAGAAATGGATGCATTCCTAGAAACATATAAACTACCACAACTGATTTTTATTATTTTAAAAGTCTGCTTATTTATAATTTCACTTTAACACATATATGGAAAGGAGTTTGCTTGAAGGAAAGGGAAAATAAGGCTGTTTCAAAATTCAAGGAGATGTTAGTATTCCCTTTATGAGATTCAAATTAGTGATGCAAATATATTTGTATGAGCATGCATTAAATCCAACACCACCTGGGGCAGAAGGCCAAATCAGGCTTCTGGTTCAGGTTTAAGGACTATTGAATTTAATGGTAGATAAATATTCTATCTAATCTGAGGTTTCAGACTTTCTATTTTGCTAAGTATGGTGTTAAAAACAAAAACAAGAACAAACCCAACTAAGATGTTCTTTCAAAGAAAGGACACATTTTATTAAAAAAAAAAAAAGTTTTTTAAGATTTTATTTATTTATTTATTTATTTGAGAATGAGAGAGAGAGAGCGTGAAAGGGGGAAGGTCAGAGGGAGGAGCAGATTCCCTCTTGAGCCGGGAGCCCGATGTGGAACTGGATCCCAGGGATCATGACCTGAGCCCAAGACAGTCGCTTAAACAACTGAGCCACACAGGCGCCTGAAAAATTTGTTTTAAATAAACAGAAGTATAATATATCAGAATAAAGAAAGCGCTTCAAACTATATAACTAGCCTTTTATAAAACACCTTGCAATATTCTTATTTTTGTCTAGTTTTCCTGTATTCTGGTGAAAACCTTGCCAGAGAAGGATGTCTGTGTGGCTCATAGGTTGAGTGACCGAATCCTGGTTTTGGCTTAGGCCAAGACCTCAGAGTCCAAAGATCTAGTCCCTAGTCAGCCTCTCTGCTCCGCGGGAAGTCGGCTTCCCCTCTTTAGCCCTCCCTTCGCCCAGCTCCTGTGTGCCCTCTCTCACTCAGTATTAAATATTAATGACAATATAGGCAAAATTAAATTTTAGAGAATAATATAGTTACTTTACTAAAAATGCTCATTAATACCTGTTTAGTAATTTATAATCTACAGAGAGCTTTTACATGTATAATCTCACCTATTCCATATAATAATCCTATGGGATACATAAGCTAAATTACAATATATATAAGAACATATGATATTTATTTTTTGAAACTACCATGTGTTGGGCATTATGCTGGGCATTTTATAAATGTTGTATCAATTAATCTTTTAACTCCATATCTCCACCCCACATCAAAATAAACCAAGACTGGGGAGCCTGGCTGGCTCACTTAGAAAGCATGTGAGTCTTGATTTCTGGGTCCTGAGTTTGAGACCTATGTTGGGGGTGGAGATCACTTGAATAAATAATTAAACTTTAAAAAAAAAAAAAAACTCAGGATAAAAAACAAATAACTTCCCTAAAATGTCATACCTTCAATTGTAAGTCCTATGGAATTATATATTTGTTTTAAGGACATTTGAAATTGAGAAGTTCTATAATAAAATGTTTAGTTTGGACGTGACAAGGCTTACTAGTTATTGTTGTCATTTGTAACTTTAAGTATTTTGGAAATATCTTATAATTTCCCTAAAATTCAACTATGAAGCTATTTCCTTTCTAAGTTAGTTGGCAATTCATCATAATTAAAGGAACATATTCTTAATATAAGACCTATGATGAAATGACATAATGCAGTATTTTCAGAAATAAGAAGGGGTGGTGATTATACAAGAAATTCATTGATTTAAAGATTGCCTAAACATCTAGACAGTTGATATTCAGACCCTTGTATCTCATTTAAAACTGTTTTTTGAGCATTAACAAGCAAGGTTATATTCTTAAAGATATTGAATCCTTGCCCTTGGGAAGTTTACAGTTCACTAAGGGAAGAAGAACTAGAATTTTATCCGGTCATTATGACAGACTGTTTTTTGGCACCTGTCAACTCGGTACAGGTTATGAAATTCAGGGATACCTAATCATATAATAGAAATCTACACGCACAGGATGCCACTCTTATTTTTCTCACACTGGTTTTCCCACAACACTGTGAGAATTCCCTTATCTTCTATCGAAACCTTTCATTGACATTTCTTTCTACTCCCCAGACCCAGCAACCAACTGAAACCACTCAGGAACTTGATAGCTACTGAAATGGAAATTCATTAAAATGATAGGGTTTATATCTCTGTCTCAAAGACATATTCTTGCAGTGGGATTAGAAAATTCAGACATTCTTTTAAAAGTTTTTTGAATGAAAGCTTTATATACATAACTATTATATATAGGCATAACTTTATACACATAACTATATATATGCAGAGGAATGTCTCTTACAAAAGCATGTTAAAAAAATGCTCTATTTTGTATATTTAGAATTTGACATATGACATTATGTTTAAATACGTAACTTTGGATAATTCCAATATTCCATCAATATTCTGGCTCCTATGTAGAGTCCTAATCTTTTCACCTGTCATTTCCAAATACCTGACTATTCTTCAGCCTAACTGGACAGCTCTACTATCTTGAAAACGCCCTGCCTTCTTTGACCTTACTATTAACTTCTGTCAGAAAAGGAGGACCAACAGATAGAATTATTTCTTTTTTACTGGACCAGAAAATTCACTGGTGCCTTGAGTGGACGGATCTCCATATAAACAGGGTTGCAAATCATGGGTTGGAGGAGCAGTGACAAATGACTGTTTAAAAGATGGCAGTGTCTGTCTTAAGGAAGTAATAAAGTTAACAAAAATACTGCTTAAAGAACAATGGCCAAAGAAAGTTACAGTCATCTCATCAAAGTAGAAATGTCTTTTGTGGTGAAGAAGTGGAAGTCCCTTGAGGATTAACGTAGTTCTCCATGATGTCAGAGACCAAAGATTATTTCTTTTATTCTCAAAGCCACTTATTATCCAAGGAGGCTGTGGGAATGCTCATCCTTATTGCCTCTCAGTCATCAAGAAATCATGAAGAAAGGCTTGCTTCCTCCCTTTAAAGACGTTCTTGGAAGCTATATTTGTAACTCTTACTTATATCCCATTGGACAAACCTTAGTTATAGGACTACAGTTAGTTGGAAGGGAGATAGAGAGATGGAATCTTTTGTAATATCTACTCCTGCATTTCTGTGGCAAGGTAAAAAATACATTAAAAACTGAAGGAAAAAAAGAATAAGAAATATTGAGATTAATTGGCAGCTGGTCACATGAATAAAATAGAAATTACCCTTCTAGAACTAAGATAAGGCTAACCTTATCTCAACCAGGTTGAGTCATTTGGCTTACTGATGTAGGTTTTTAAAATTTTCCCAGGTAGGAAAAAACTAGTCTCAAAGCTTGAAACATACTGAATTTGTCATCAGAGATCAAGTATCTATAACTGGACAATAGAGTTTTATGAAAGCAGGAAATCAAATAACTTACTTCTAAGATCTTCTGCTGGGAGGGGATGGTCAGAAATAGGAGAAGCTCTTGGAAGAGGGATACTAAAGAGCCCTACAAATTGACATCTTTGGAAAATAAATCTTAACGAATTATGTGTTCTAGCCACATCTGTTGAATAGAATTTCTCATTAAATTCTACTTCTTTTTTCACCAAAATAGCCAGAAAATGGTTAACATTTAATAAGGTCTAGTTAAAAGGTCAGCATATTTTGCATACTTTCAGATGTGACCTAATGAGTTCCCTAAATCTAAATGGATAAAACGACCTTTATATAGCATAGGGTCCTGGCAGAGTTTATTCTCTAGTGCCTGTCCCATCTTTTAGTGCTTTTACAATGTTCTGATAGTCTGTACTTCTCAGATCATAGGTCATAACTCAGTTATCCCATAATAAATTAACTGTTACCTCTTTTGTTGATTATTTACTATATCTAAAGAACAGAGGATTATGTATTGATAAGAGTCCCAGCAAGAAACAGATGGAGCAAATAAGGTAATTAAAAAACAAAAAACAACAATAAAAAACTTTAATAAAAAGAGTTGGGGGCACCTGGGTAGCTCAGTCATTAAGTGTCTGCCACCGGCTCCTGTAGGTCATGATCCCAGGGTCCTGGGATTGAGCCCCTGGGTCTGGCTTTCTGCTTGGTGGGAAGCCTGCTTCTCCATCCCCTTCCCCCCCCCCACTTGTGTTCCCTCTCTGGCTCTCTCTCTCTCTCTCTGTCAAATAAATAAATAAAATCTTAAAAAAAATAAAACAAGTTAAAATAAAGAGGGTGAAAGATAGCTGACCTTAACAGGATGAGAGAAAGAAGTGGTTCCTGCAACTCTGTGAGTGCCTAGCTGGGGGGGAGTGCCATCTAACAGGAGTTCTAGGTTTTGGTAGAGAAACTGCAGCCAGTAGAGAGGAAGCCAGGGGAATCAGTACCCAAGTTTGCATTTTCTTCTGCCCTCCCATTTCCTGCTGCTGCTTCCCACTGGCTGAGCAGGACTAGAAGGCAGAGGACAAGGGAGAGTCAGGTTGATGGCATGACCTAAAAGATTAGCCTTCTGGGAATACAGCACAGCGTGCGAAGGGGATAGAATGGGCACAGAGAGGTCAATAGTTTATAACTCAGGAAAAACCACAAAGAACTGATTCTGTTACTTGTTATGGTTTTTTTTTTTTAATCTGTAAATAGTTAATAATTTATCTTTAGATGATAAGATAAAATTTAGTCACCTAAAATTTAGTCACCTAAAATTTAACATTTTCTTAATATCATCAGAATTAATGATCAGATGTTCTGGATTGTTTCCTGGATTGCAGTTGGTTTATAAGAATCAGGATGCAAACAAAGACCACATGTTACATCAGCTGACATTTCACTTAAGTCTCTTATGATCTACAAAGCCCCTTCTCTCTCTCTCTTTTAAATATTTGTTGGAGGACTTGGGTAAGGTATCCTCTAGATTTCCCCTGTTCCAGATTTTGTATATTGCATGCGTGTGAAATTTAGCATGTTCCTCTATCCCCTGTATTTCCTGTAAACATTTAATTTAGGTCTCTAGCCATGAACAGATTTAGGTTTATAATTTGCTGAGACTACTTCACAGGGAGTGTTGTGAAGCAGTGATTCCATCACTTTAGCGGTGAGATGACATCTGATTAAGGCTGAGCCTTTAATGTTAAGATTTCATATACCATCCCTCCTAGAAACGGGAAATATCTGGAGATAGTGACATTCTGTGGTCTTAAATTACACCACATGGGTTACTTGCACAGTTTTTTGCGTGAGTGCTTCCTTAGAACTCTGCTATTAAAATGTTTGTTAAAAATTACTTCCTGGGACGCCTGGGTGGCTCAGTTGGTTAAGCAGCTGCCTTCGGCTCAGGTCATGATCCCAGCGTCCTGGGATCGAGTCCCATATCGGGCTCCTTGCTCGGCAGGGAGTCTGCTTCTCCCTCTGCATCTGCCTGTGTTCACTCTCTCTCCCTCTCTCTCTCTGACAAATAAATAAAACCTTTAAAAAAAAAATTACTTCTGACTTGGGGTGCCTGGGTGGCTCAGTGTGTTAAAGCCTCTGCCATTGGCTCAGGTCATGATCTCAGGGTCCTGGGATTGAGCCCGGCATCGGGCTCTCCACTCAGCAAGGAGTCTGCTTCCCCCTCTCCCTCTGCCTGCCTCTCTGCCTACTTGTGATCTCTTTCTATCAAATAAATAAATAAAATCTTAAAAAAAAAATTACTTCTTACTAGGTAGACAACATGTCATAGGCCAGATTTGTACTGTTTCCCGAGTTAAATTCATGACTCTGTATAGACAAATTTCTCCTGCCAAATATTTTTGTATAGATCATCTGATCTTCATAATTAGGTAAGTTGACAGAGAGGGTCTTACTTTGATGCTGATGAGATTTAATACAGATCTTCTCACTTGCTTTAGTCTTTTTAAATACCATGTACCAGATGTGATTTGTATTTTTATATATTTTGATAAAAGGGGCTCTTATATTTTATAAACCTTTGGTACCATAAATCCTGAACTGGTTCTTCATGTAATCAAAGCTGAACACACTTGACTTGCTTTCTGTAATTACTGAAAGTAAAAGAAGATTTCTTTACCTTGGGTTTCCTAGGTTTGGAAGGCATCCCTTTTCAACCATTAGAAGATGGTTATTGAGAGACCTCTGCTTCTGTTCTGAGAAAAGTCTAATATTCTTCTCTGATTTTACTGGTTTTGAAAGAAGGCTTCCCTCCAACCTTTGCAACATCTGGTCTCCAACCCAGCTACAGTAGCTCTGAGTAATTGGCTTGGCCTTCTATAGCTGCATTTTCACAAATGCAATGAAAAAATGCGTTGTATTTGTCCTCCAAGGGGGATAGCTTTTGTAAGTATTAGATTGCAATTTAGTCTGTACAAACATATTTGTGCTGAAATTCTTTCCTTGCTCCCTACCCTCTGGCATGACCAGTGATGAGAATGTAGCTTAATATTAGTGCTTTTTCCTTTCTCTCAGAGTGAAGACATTGCAATTTTATCATTATGCTCCCACCTTTCTCAACTGACTAAAGTCAATACATTTTATTCTGCAATTCATCTTATTTAAAAACAAAAACAAAAACAAAAACAAATAACAATAACAACAACAAAGTCCTGACATTCTTCTGAAATAATGTTGAAGCCAAAGCAAGAAAAGTCTATTATTCTGAGGACATAGCAAACTTACACTGAATAGTTATATATATTTTTCTAAGGAAAAAAGTTTATGTTCACTTAACTACTTAGCATTTGGAGATATTTATTACATGGTTTCCATTAAACACTTGCGTTTCGTTGCAAAATTTATGATGGCATTGACTTTGGCAGTAGCAATAATGATGCTAATCTTTGTTGAGTGTTTATTATATGTCAAGCACATAACTCTTACCTAGTCCCTGTGCTGCAAAACTGAAGGGGCATTTTTCTCATAAATTACATATGTTATCTCACTTAATCTCATAACCACCTTATTAGTTAAGAATTATTCATCCCACATTTCACACCAGAGAATTTCAGAAATGTTAACCCGCTCTTGCAGGTCAAACAATTGAAAGGTGACAAGGAGGCTCTGAATTCATGTCTAGGTCAATCCAGTGTCAATACACTCTACTGTGCTCCTGTGGCCTTTTCATGTTACTTCTTCTCTCCCTGTCATGTTTAGATGTCTTGGTCTGTCACTTCAGGTAGGCTCTTGGGAACACTTTCAGCTCCATTTCCCATGGCAAACATTCAAACATGTTAAGGGTTCTTCTGTCAGAGCTGCCTGTCAATACCCAAACCCTAGATCAATTCAAGAACTTACTTTATTCACTCCTACACCATGAATTCTGTACAAAACCACTCAAAGTCTAATAAATAAAACAATCGATTTCACTATGAGTTTATTTTCTCTACCCTTTGTGTCTCAACCAGATTCTCAATACATGAGAATTCTTCTGTATTTCTCAGTGGTTTTCTTTCTTTCTTCTTTGGAGGTATTTCAAAGTTCTTCACCTTTGCTTGCAAACTAGCTTCCTCCTCTATCAATAACTTCAGCAAATAACTTTGGCTTCACTTTTCAGATGAATAGCAGCCATTGAATTAGTTCTGTAAGTTCTTGCCACCATATCCAAAAGGTTTTTGCTTCTGCAATCACTTTTTCCTCCCTCTCTTCCTACCTCCTCTTTCTCTGTGAGAGTTGAGGAAGTGTTCTATTACTTTCTAAATCAAATCCCTCCATTGTACTGTGTATTTTATCCTTTCTCACCTTCTCAAGGGAACTCTCTCAAGTAATTATCTTTGACCTTTCATTCTCCTTACGTCCCAAATTATCATTTAAACATGCTAAGATTAGTCCTGTCTTAAACACACACAACCACACAAACAGCAATAAAATGTCTTTAAAAGACCCCAAATATTCCTACAACTATTAGACCTGTAGTTTTTTTCTCCCTTTATAGCCAGGCTTGCTGAGAAGATGCTTATGTTCTAACTTTATTTCCTTACCTTAGAGTCACTACACAACCTTCATCAGTTTATCTCTCTCTTTTTTTTTAAAGATTTAATTAATTTATTTAACAGAGAGAAAGAGATTACAAGTAGGCAGAACAGCAGACAGAGAGGGGAGGAAGCAGGCTTCCTGCCGAGCAGAGAGCCCAATGCGGGGCTCGATCCCAGGACCCTGAGATCATGACCTGAGCGGAAGACAGAGGCTTAACCCACTGAGCCACCCAGGTGCCCCCATCAGTTTATCTCTTTACCGAAATCTCCACTCTTGACTTCTTCTGAGGGACCTTTCTCAATTCTGATTTCACTTGATCTCTTTCTAGCATTTCATTCTGTTGAACATTTTCTTATATCTTGATTCTATAACAACACACTTTCCTCATTATATACTGTATATCAGATCATTTCTTCTCATTTTGTGGACTCTTTCTTCTGCCCATTCTTTAGTGTTGATGCTATTCGTAATGACATTCTTAACACCTTTCTCCTCTGCTGCATATACTTTCAATGAACCATTCATTAAACTCCCATGACTAATTTCTGCTGTACACTGAAGATTTTCACTCTCTATCTTCAACCCAGATTCCTAACCTATGCCTCATGTTGAGGTACTATATGCATCTTAAATGCATGATGTTCAAACTTAAAAACACAGTCTTCACCCAATCTGTATTTCCTCTTTTGTTCTCTAGCTCTGAATGAATGACAACACCATCCACCTAAGAGGCTAAACCAGACACCCTGGGATCATTTGTCCGTTTGACTCATAACCGATTCTTCCCATCCCCTATGTCTGATACCACTCATAATAAATAATCATGTAACTTCTTTAGTTCCATCATCATTTAAACATCTGCTCATGTTACCACTTTTATGAATTCTCATTGGTACTTTTTCTACTTTTTTTCTAAAAGCTACTACCCTCATTTCTTATTCAAAATACTGCCATAGTCTCTCCTTCTCTCTCTCTCCCTTTTTTAAAAATTTTTATTTATTTATTTTCTCTCTCTCTCTCTTTTTAAATTTTATTTTTATGTAATCTCTATATCCAACTTGGGGTCAAACTTACAACCCTGAAATCAGGAATCACATGATCTACTGATTGAGCCAGACAAGTGCCCCGGTTGCCAGAGTCTCCTAAACAGTATCCTGACCTTCATTCTTACTTGCTTAAGTTATTATCCACAATTGCTCTCAGAATGAGTCTTAAACCTGAAAATCTAACTGTTTCACTTAGAACCTTAAAATTCATTGCTTTTAAAACAAAGTCCAAACTTCTTATAATGGCCACTGCTCTGTTTTCAGTGGTTCCCTGCTTACGTCTGATCACTCCTCATTTCCTTCTCTATTTCCTTCGGAACCTGCCATGCAGAGGTTTTGGTTCCCTGAGTATATAGCTTGTGTTGACTCTGGGCCTTCTACATGGACTGTTCTCTCTGCCTGTGTGCACTTCTGCAACCTAGTTCTCCCTCCACCAGGCTCATCTTTCCATTCTCAGATTAAACACTGATTTCTTCTCAGCCTCCCTTGGGTTCTAAGACACAGAAAACTGCTCAAAGACATAGCAGTGCTACTTTATAATGGCCAGTTTTTTTGTTTTTATCGTATTTGAGTCATATTCTTTATGGATTATAAGCCTTGTGAGGGTGGAAAGTATGTCATTTCATTAACCATTAAATTCCCAGCGCTTAGAACAGTACCAGACACAATAAATAATAAATATTTATTGAATGAATGAATAAAAATAAGCTATATTTTTAATAAAAGTACAAATAAAAGGAACATTTAATCCAGGTGAATGATTAATTTATAGTATGCAAAGTGTTTTATGTACATATATCATGCATTCTTTAATAACAGCTCTCTGGATGGGAGAAACTTGCCTAAGGTCAAAAAGAAAGAGATTAAAAAAGGAAAAGAAATAGAACTCCTGACTTCTGGTTCAGTGGTGCTTTTGCTGAAATTCTGAAAGGATAAAGTTTGCATACATTGTTCCATTATACAGGTTTATATGATGCACAAAACTAGTATGGCCAGCTGGTTACTAGTAGTAACATTAAAACAAGAGTAATAGTTACCATTTATCGAATGCTTGCTTTGTTACCTGCTAGTTATTCTCTAATAGATAACAGCTTAACTATTTGAACAGAATGACTTTTTCAACTCAGTTAGATACCATATGCAAATGTGTGTGTTTATAATGAAAGGAAAACAGACAACATCTAGTATTTGGGTTAGCTAATTTATGACTATTCTTTGAGCCTCATTGTAATTCATGTGTAGTCTTACAGTGAAAGAATTCTCATGCTGGGGAGATTGCCGGCTCTCTATGGTTTTATCATTTAACCAAGTAACTCTATTTGAGAGTTGGGATGTGGTGGTGGATGGGGGGGATGGTTATACATTTTCAAGTTGTAAAGGGACTATACAGCTGAGAGTTATCATCCAGAAGTTACTAGAAGCAGAAATTCAAAAACACCTTTGAGGTTTTGTCCCCCCCCCTTCATTTTTTATTCTTGTAATACTTCACTTGCAAAGGGATATTGTAAGCTGTTGTTTGGGAGATATTTATTTGCATAAGGACTATTGATACAATCCTTAAACCTATTGTTTTACAGACTGAGATTGTAATTCTTACCTTCTATTCATAGCACGTGAAGGAAGTATATTTTAATAGAGAAGGGACAGTATGAAGACCATCTTTGTTTCCTGTTGGGGCATTTCCAGATTGGATGAAATCAAAAGGGAGCCATCTGTTGAATATTTAGTATTCAGAACGGTAAAACTACTCCTAGCATCTGGTTTGGCCAAGTCCTAGCTAAAAATAAATATTAAATAGAACTTGTTTCTTTTTTTCATTGGTTTTGAACTCTTTTAGAAAAGGTGGTAAATTCCCAAGGGAAAGAAATGTAAACATTTAATTTTTCATTTTGTTTGCAAAATATTAGGTTGAAATTTAAAATCAAATACATCAAAACATTTCTACTTCCATTTCTTTATTTCTCCTGTGAGTTTTTTTTTATAAGTTGTCATGAAATAATGATTACCAATTCATTGATGTTGCATATATCACACAACTCCACTCCCCCTCAAGCACACATATCTTTTCCATAGTCTTAAAATTAAGTTGCAATTCTATAGTAATATAATAAAAATTTCAAATTATGCACTCTTTTGCTGGCTTTGGGGAATGCAATTTTTGTATTTAACTCATGACTGTTAGTTCAGTGTCTTTACCATGTAGCTTACATAGACTCCTTCAGACATTAAATAGTGCTTTATTAATAAAAGTATCCTACCAGATGGGAAGTTACATACAAAAGTAAGAGACAAACTGAATTAACACATTTTATATAGGTTAATAATTAAACTTCTGTGCAGAATAATAATCTTACATGATGCAGAAAAATTACGAAGTTTTGTAGAAATTACCTGCTCTCAAGGAGCCAAGGAGACAATTTGTTAAAGAGAAAAAAAAGAAAGAAAAGAAAATGGGGGCGCCCAGGTAGCTCAGTCCTTAAGTGTCTGCCTTTGGCTCTGCTTGGGTCATGATCCCAGCATCCTGGGATTGAGCCAGCATCCAAATCCCTGCTCAGGGGGAAGCTTGCTTCTCCCTCTCCCACTCCCCATGCTTGTGCTGCCTCTCTCGCTGTGTCCCTGTCAAATAAATAAATAAAATCTTAAAAAAAAGGAGAGAGAGAGAGAAAGAGAGAAGAGTAATGCCACATTTTTTTAAACAAAAAAAAAGTGGTAGAGAACTACAAAATATTTCTGTTTTCCTTTTTTAGAATCTACCCCATACCAGACTATGTAGTTTTTTGTTATTAGCCATCATATACCTTGTAAAATGTTCCTTGATATTGACTAGGGCTTTGAAAAACAGATTAAAAGAGAGAGTGGCTCACTCTTTAATCATCTTTCTAGGAGAGCAAACTACTGTTTAAAGGAAGAATAAACTATTTCATAATTGGCTCTGGTTTTGCCTGGCAAAACATTGCATCAAGACTATTTGTTCTTGTATTATTGAGGAGAGGTTCTTTACACATAAAGAATGTCATAGACCCCACCCTGGCTAATCTTTAACAATAGGATGAGAGACAAAACATTGGTCCTGACAGCCTGGCATTGTGAAAAATACTTGGCTTGTGCTCTTGCCAAAACTGAAGATGCTTTCCTCTTTATAAAATAAAGAAATCTTTTACTCCTCAGAAGCAATATTTTTGATAGGTGCCAAGGATAAAGAAGGCAGAAGGAAATTGGGAAGAAAAGGAGGGAAACCGTTGTAGTGGAGCATCATTTTGAGGTAAACAATGATCAGCTGTTGGCACTCAGGGGGGCTGGCAGGGGCAGTTTAGTTATTTCTAGAAGTGCAGAGGTATACACTCTTCCATTTCTCCAAGAGTTGGGGTAAATGAATAGGCTGTGAAGTGGTGGAACTCATTATTTAATTGAATACTGAAAAAGTTTTTAGAGTTTTTAGATACATCTGAATGCTTTATTTAAAATTATTGCATATTACCATAACCATTTTTAACGCATTTTAAAATGCATGCAAGCTATATAATTGTGTGATGCAGGGGGAAAAAAGAAAAAAAAATAAAGGCTCAGAGCACTAGAGAAAGATTTAACAAATCAATTAGTAAAACAATGAAATTATCATAACCTAGATGCAAAATTTTTTTTTCTAGGAGCAGAAATAACTTTCCTGTTGTGTTATTATATTTAAATAATGAGTGAAAATGGCATTTTTGTTCCTTAGGGTCTGCCTTCTTTATTAGAGAAAGTATTTTTATTCTGTGGCAGTTAATTACGTCTTATCAATTCAAGATAAAACTAAAAAGAAATCATCTTGAAAACATTAGGGGCAAAATGACACAAAGGCTTGGAAAGAATAGGAGTGGTTGTATCTGGATGAAACTAATAAGTGAAATTCAGTGATGTTGATAGAATGAAAGTATTTATTTGGAATTCAGAGTTAAGACTTTTCGCTCTAGGTGATGCCCTCCTTTGAACTGTGGGAGAGCATTCATTTCATCACAAATTCAACCTGTCTCTTTACTACTCATAATTTAGGTGACATTGCCTTCCTGATGTAATGCCGTGCCCAGGATTCAATAGTCTGTCCCTTAAGAATTAGACCATGTCTCCTCTTAATAGCTTAAGACTTTACCACAAGGATTATCAGAAATTAGTTCTTGTCAGAGTAACCTCAGCATTTTCATTAATCCATCAATAATATCTTGAACACCTGTCCCCCAAGATGTGGCCTTCCTGTTCAGGTAGGAAAGAATCTCTTCAGATCTGTCCCTGGCCTCCTAGCCGCTGCCTGCTTTTCCCACTCTGTGGGAGGCTCCCTGAGGTAGTGTTTTTCAGATAAAGCTTTTCTTGCTCCCATTACTCTGACTACAGAGGAAAGGATATGGTTTTCACTAGGCTCTTTCAAGTATAAAATAAGCCCTTCTTCCCCCCTCCCCACCGCCAGCAGAACTTAGCTTTTAAATCTGTAAGGAAGTCTTTTTTTGGATAATAGAAGTTCGAAATGGAAAAAACCTTACTAGTACTATTATGAGTGGCTTCTTTCTGGCCATCTGAATCTGAAGCCGTTTTCACAAAGTCCCTTAAGCCATCTTTTGCTCTGCTCATAAGCTGCTTCATGCCTAAATTTAGGAACATTTACCTCCTCTAAGGGGAACACCCTCCATCAAGTGACCATTTTCAAGTGACCCTCCTAAAAAACATTTCTCCCTTTCCCCATGGAATGCTTCCATAAGACTCCACATGCTCTGTCCTTCAATACAGTTCCTCCTAGTAAAATATGTCACTGCTCTCTTGAGAGGAAACCATCACCAACTTCATCTTCAGATAAAACAAAACAGAAATCTGAAAGAAGTATACCTCTCTACTTCTGAGTTATTCAGGAAGAGGCAGCAGAGAATGTAAGAACTTGAGCTGTCGATAAATACAAAGGTTTGTATTCAGCTCCACTACTCAGTAGCTTTGAGTCTCTGTTTCCTCATCTGTAGAATGATATCAATTAGTATTCGTTCCATATGGAGTATACATAGAAAACATTTTGTCTGAGCTAGGCATACATTCTCATGAGCTGTTAGCAAATATAAACAAATAAAATCACTAGGCTGGAACTTGCAGAACAGCTTATGAATCTCTAAATAAACCGGGTCCTTAGCCTAGTCATAGCCTCTCCCACAAGGTCTCCCTGCTGTTCTGTCCACTTGAGCTCTCCATCTTCTGCAAATGCAAAGAATAACTATATGTAGTCAGTTACTTCTGGGGAAAGAGAAACAAATTGACACTTTTCCCCAAGGAAACATCAAAGCTTGCTGAGATAAATTTTTAAGGCTCTTGAGGTAAGGCTGATTTGTCAGATATATCCTTAGGTAATGAGATATGTATTATCAAAAGTCACCTTATTTACATTGAGGTAACTTCCCTGTTTTCATACTTCCTTGGAGAATTGAGTATGGTTGTTGCATCTTTGTGTTGCCAAACCAACAAGGAAACAAAACAAAAACAAACCTCTCCAAAACAACAAAACAAACAAAAACTTGGCTTACAACTTACCCCAAAGTAGGAAATCACATACCAAGGAGTAGATACTTCTTTTACCTTCAATATGATTTATTTTCCATTTAATGATCATCAGTGTTGAAAAAAACAAATATAGCCTTAGTCACTTCACTCCATGACAGCTATCAAAAGGGTTTTTCTGGCCATATACCATTGTATCAAAAAGCCCAGAAGCCTTGGGTTTTTATTAGGGTAGATACTATTAATTTCACTTGTATTTCCTAAAAAATAGTTTCCCAATCCAGCCTATTATTCAGAAGTCAACTGTTCCTTTGCAGATCATTAAATTGCAATGTTCCTTACCAGGAAAATTTAGAATAAGATCAGCGTGGGAGGAAGCGCAAGATTATGTGATGGCAGATGGGACGAAGTACATAGAAAGCAGCAGTCAGCGGCTCCCCCAAATTTGAAAATAAGACATTCATTCAAAATGAAGTTAACAGAGTATTAAATATAGAGGGTGAGATCAACTGTCTGTATAAGAAACCCACCTGAATCAATATTTTGTGAATGCTGGGTCTGAAATTACAGCAACAGCATACTATAAGCTGGGAGAGTTCTGTGGCATTGAATTTTGAATGTTTGAATACATCACGCATCTGAATAGTAATTCTAACTCTGGGATGACAAATAAATTTCATTAAAAATGACAATTTTAATCAAATTATAGTGACTGCCTAGATTGCTTGCTACTGTCATAGAATCTAAGACTAAGTCCAGATTTATCAGAAAAGAAGGCTGTAATTAATGTCTGCTATACTATAGCATCAAGGAGTGGCCGCAAACCATTTGCTTAGCCCCTTGGTACTCTGTGTGATAAATGTTATGGTCACATACTCTAGGAGATCAGTAAGATTTTTTTAAGACAATTTTGAAATGAATTGTTGGTTTGATTCTAGTGCTAAAAAATGAGAGCGCCATGACTATCTGAATTCCCCTGGAAGTTATATCCCTGTGATTGAGATGGATTCCACAAAATGGCATAAGTACATGGTACTAATGATTGATGTCATCTCCCCTAATAACCTTGGGTCCTGAAATCATGATTAAAGTCAGTACTCTGGATATTTTTTATTCCCCATATTGTTTTAGTCAATGGGAAAGAACATACAGATCAAGAATATATAAGTATTTTGTTTGGCACTCATATTTTTTGTAATGCATTAGTAGTTAGGAAATCTGTTTATACATTGGCATTAGTGTCTTGAAAATCCTCCCAGTTGAGTATAGCTTGCTGTGATCTCTGGTTGGGTGACAAAATTATGATGGTCTGTGAAACTGAGGACCCCAAACTCTGGAGTATCTAGTCCTGATCGTCTCTGCAAGGCCTCCCGTTATCATTGCAATATCTTTAGTTTCTCCTAATAAAATTCTAAAATCAAAAGCAATTAATTAACTGTATAGCCACATTTAAAAGACACATGTTTGATAAATTCTGGTATTACTATATAAGACATGGTATTTGACTTATATAGTAGACATCAGTAGGAAAAGCATGTGTATACAATATTATTTATATACATATACAAATGACCATGTAAGTTAGCTTTATAATCTTGCTTTTTCAGTTATTAAAGTTTTAAGATATACTGCTTCCAAACTTTTATTAACTTATGTCCCCTCTTTATGAGAAACATGAAATTTTCTTTAATAATATTTAAAATTTTTTTTTTAAGATTTTATTTATTTAGTTGACAGAGAGAGTGATCACAAGTAGGCAAAGAGGCAAACAGAGAGAGGAGGAAGCAGGCTCCCTGCTGAGCAGAGAGCCCGATGTGGGGCTCGATCCCAGGACCTGAGCTGAAGGCAGAGGCTTTAGCCCACTGAGCCACCCAGGCACCCTTTTTTAAATAATATTAACTTATTTAATATCTAGTAAAAAAATACTAAAATTAAATATAACTATTCCCCAAGTATTGTTTCATTTTCTCGCTATTCACGCCAGTTCCCTCATTCTGCTACAACCCCTAAAGATGCTATATATATACCCATGAACTTTTAAGACTGGATGATGACAAATGAAGCCATTATAGCCCTTTTAAATGGACTGTCCCTATATAAGGTATGTTAATTACCAGTGATTAATTTCAACCAGTATAAAGTAGACATGATCGTGATTTTTTTCCTTCTGAAATGGCTAATAGGCTTTTAGAAATTTTCAAAATGTGCAACTCCTAGTGAATGTGATGGCTAATTGCACTTTTTAAATTAAATTAGAATTTTGTGAATCAGTTAGAACATCGTATGAACAATAGTACAAACACTTCATATCACCTAAAACCAAGTTTCAGGAACAAAAATGCTTAATTTTGGGCTTCATATATTTGTAAATATCTGTATGTGTTTCAGAGTTGAGGAAGTAAATCATACTATACTATATATCAAAAAACCTATGTCTTTCAAATAATTACAATACTTCTATGAAATGCCCTTATTTGAGTCAATAGATATCTTTGGTTTCTGCACAAAGAAACTGACCTGTTGTAGGTAGGATTGTGAGGTATGCATGAATTGCAACTATATCTCCACAGGACTCTTGATGGATTGACTAAAATGGTCACCCCTGTTGACCAACTGGTTTGAACATTTTCTTAGAAGTGGCTCTTTGTTTAGGTGTTATGTGACCTCTGCCCTATGTTGTAATTCCAGCATACAACTGGGTTAACCCTGTGTTGTAATTCCAACATACAACGGGTTAATAATGCGCCTTTTAAGAGACAGAGGCAAGCACGTATGACTCTCAGAAAAGAAAAAAAGTGGGGCTTTGGTGTAACATGCTATACTACATACATAGAGGAAAGCCAATCTAAGAGGACACCTCTTCACTCTCAGCTTTGAGCATGAGTCAATGAACTTCTGAATAATAGCTAACATCATTAGTATCAGAGCCTGTAGGCTTGCATAAGCTGTTTAGGACATAGGCAAGATTTTCACTATTGTCTTTTAAAACCAAAATCTAATAAATATGTCAAATCCATCTCTCTTACCGTGCTTGAAAGCTTTACAAGCTCTGAAGCACTTAACAAATTTTATTCTTACTTAATTGCACTATAAATTTGCATAAATCAGTGAGGATGTGATCATTCTTTTGGGTTAGGATTGAATGTCAGGAACGCACACATGCAGATATTGTAGTCCACTTACACATATATCACTAGTGAGTCTATTCAGATATACCTTTTGTCTTTTCAGCAATGTGTTGCTTCCTCTGATGCTATCTAGTTCTTAATGGGGTTCTTCAGTATTCGGTATATTCTATCCAATCAACAAAGCGATTTCCATACACTTACACAAACTGTTTAAAGCGGACTGTATGAAATACAATAAAATCTCATTTACTCTAATCCTCATGATCTAGTTTGATGACATGCTAATTAAGAAGAACAAATACACAATTAGGGTAAAACAGCTACTGAAAACCCGACTTGTCTCTCCTAGATTATTTGAAAGAGTAAAGTAAATACAGAGATTATTTTAAGATACTTTGAGAACAAAATTGTTCTGTTGTACCATACAATTATTTAAGCAATTCTTAAAGGAAAAAACAGACTGTGTAATAGAAACTACAGTGTAGTGTTCTGGGTGTTTATGTCATTTAAAAAAAAAATTGTATCATGGGGTCTGAGACATTTTATAAATGAGTATTTAGACATCAGTTTATTTCAAATAAAGTGCAGAGCTTAGTGACATATTTCTTGATATCTCCCACAATATAATCATAGAATAATATGTGAAATTTTATCATGTGCTATTGAATACTCTGCAATCCTTAATTTATAGGATTTAATATCATAGATTTTATTAGGGGGAAAAATTATCAATGGAACCTAGGCAATGGCTACCATATGAACAATTTATTTCCCCTTCCTCTTGTTTTACTATTTCCTAATCTTCTTTTTTTTATCATTTATTTTTAAATTTTAATTTCAGTATAGTTAACATACAGTGTTATATTAGTTTCAGGTGTACAATGTATTGATTCAGTAATTTACATACATCACCCCGGCGCTCATCATAAGTGTCTTCCTTAATGCCCATCGCTTATTTAATCCATCCCTCCACCTATCTCCCCTCCGATAACCATATGTTTGGTCTCTATAGTTAAGAGTCTGTTTTTTGGTTTGTCTCTTTTTCCCCCCTTGCTCATTTGTTTCTTAAACTCTACATATAAGTGAAATCATATGATAATTGCCTTTCTCTGACTCATTTCTCTTAACATTACACTCTCTAGCTCCAGCCGTGTAATTGCAAATGGCAGGGTTTCATTCTTTTTTATGACCAAATAAGATTCCATCATATATGTATATCACATCTTTTTATTCATTCATCAGTCAGTGGACACTTGGGCTGCCTTTCGTATCTTTGCAATTGTAACTAATGCTGCTACAAAGGTAAGGGGGTATGTATCCTTTTGAATCAGTGTTCTTATATTCTTTGAGTAAATACCTAGTAGTGCAATTACTGGCTCATAGGGTAGTTCTATTCCTAATTTTCTGAGGAAAGTCCATACTGTTTTCCACAAACTGGCTCCACCAGTTTGCATTCCCACCAACAGTGCATGAGGGTTCGTTTTCTCCATAGCCTCACCAACACCTGTTGGTTCTTGCCCCTCTTTCCTTTTTGTCATTGTTTCCTCCTACCTTATCAAAGATTTTTTTTTTAATTTCTCTTAGTTTTATTTTTGCAGCTCCTTTCCTAGTAAATAGTATTGTATTATCAGTTGCTAGTATTCATATATAGAAAAATTTATAAGTACCTCTCCTCTTTCCCATTTTTTCCTTCCATCTTTTTTTTTCTATCTCTTTTCTCACTTAATTTAATTGGCATGAGAGTTTGTTATACTTCTCAACTTTGATAGATGGAAACTTTAGTTTATAAGCAGATTTATGTCAGCATTGATCAAAAAGAAATATGGCCAATAAGGCAAACTAGTACTTACTTTTCTTCTTTTTCTCGTGAAGTGAGCCTGAAGGTTTTAGGTGTGTCAGTGGAACCCAAACCGTGTTCTAACCAAAGGCTCTCTATGTTGCAAACACTGTAAGTAGAAAATGTGGGCAAGAGAATGCGAACAGTAAAATAAATTATTTGGAACTAATACAGTCCTTTGAGCAGATACTTCAAGAGTAATACCTGTGAATGATACTTATTGTGGCTCTATCTGTAATACAGTTTCAAGCGTTACCATTACTGAAGTTCTAGAAAAATGAACTAATTTCAATGTCTACATTTCCTAATTTAACACATTCTGTTGACACATTTTTCATTTCTTCAATTTTTTACTGTATTTCACTGGTTATTTATATGAGAAGCTGAGTGAATAATATAATTGATATAAACACATTATCACCATAATTTAGTGCAATGTCACATTCACAACTACTATGAGTGTTTGAAATATAAATGAAACTAGATTTGAGAAGAGAACTAATGAAAATTTGTATTTTTTCTAATGCTAAAGAGAATAATATCAAGAAGATAGATATGTATTTCTCTTCTCTATATTGGCATGACTGTGATTAGGGTGAATAAAGGAAAGGTAGATATTCATTCAGTGAATGTTTATTGAGCAGATACTAGTCTGAGCACTGTGCTCAGTACTGTTAAAAAAAATGAGCAGGTCTGAGAAGATTCTTGAATTCACTTATATTTGGGACAATAAACAAATAAATAAGTGAAATAGCCATACATTTTATCCAGTACTCCTATAGAAGCATATTCTATGATATGGTATACCCCATAATGTGGCAGAGTTTTGAGGGGGCCTACTCTTCTTTGAGGGGGTGATGTTTAAGCTGAGATTTTAAGCACCTACCATTTTTAAGCCACTGCATAAACATTTAATCTCTGTCCTCATACCCTGACATGTTAAGAACCTAAATAATTGACCTAAGGCAGTGACTCAAACTGGTACTTTATTTATGTATTTATGTATTTATTTATTTATTTATTTTAAGATTTTATTTATTTATTTATTTTGAAGGGTGGGGGAAAGGGGCAGAGGGTGAAAAAGAATCTCAAGCAGTCTCCACGGTGAGTGTGGTGTCCGACTTGGGGCTCAATCTCACGACCCCGAGATCATGACCTGAGCTGAAACCGAGAGTCCACACTTAACTGGTGGAGCCACCCACGTGCCCCTCAAAGTGGCATTTTAATTTAAATAATTTTGTGGTTACATACAATTGCAGCTTGCTGGTTTTGTGATTTAGGCCCAGTTACTTAAGGTTTATCAAATAGGAAAAATAATGTCAACTTCAAAGGATTTTTATGAGGATGCATTTATTTCTTTCTCTCAGAGATATGCCTCTTTACCATATTCTTGCTCCCACTCTCCATTTTCTGTTTCTCTACTCTTGAGCAGCTCCGTAGTTGCTGATGTTAATTTCTCTCATGCCATTCTTTCTCAAAACCAGTGCAGCCAGACGTCATCCCTTTCCACTAACTTTCTATTAGTGTCCTGTTGAGCTCAAAAATGACTTCTATGTGATATGTAAAGGTGAATTTTTAGTCATCATTTTATTAATCTGTGAGAATCACCTAACATCATCAAGTCAATCTTTCCCTTCTCTGTGGTTCTGATCCACTTGATCTCCAGATGCCACTGAGTCTGTGTTTCCTCAGTACTGCTCTTTATTATTATTTTTTCACTTCTGTCTTCTTTAGTTGTTCTTTCTTACCTCCTTCTCTCCCTCCTTCATTCTTCCCTTCCTTCTTCAAATATAGGCCCCCTTGTCGACCCGGGACGCCATCCTCTGACCTCTTCCCTCTTCCGTCTGCATGCACTTCAGACCTCAGGAGAGCTGATATCTGACTAACAAACACCTAAACACATATCTGCAGTTCAGACTTCCCTTGGAAACCCCAAACCACAGACCTAGCTACTTCCTTGGCGTCTCTTTGTGAACTCTAAAACACATCATGCAGGGCACCTGGTTGGCTCAGTGGGTTAAGCCTCTGCCTTCAGCTCAGGTCATGATCTCAGGGTCCTGGGATGGAGCCCCGGATTGGGCTCTCTGCTCAGCAAGGAGCTTGCTTCCCTTCCTCTTTCTGCCTGCCTCTCTGCCTACTTGTGATCTCTATCTGTCAAATAAATAAATAAAATCTTTAAAACACATCATGCAACTGCTGATGTGTATTAAAACTGACACTTTCCCTGGCCCTGAACCTTCCTCTCTTACACTTTTTCTTATCAGTATTAATGGAAGCTCCATGACTT
Organism: Mustela putorius furo; assembly: GCF_011764305.1. NCBI lineage: Eukaryota > Metazoa > Chordata > Mammalia > Carnivora > Mustelidae > Mustela > Mustela putorius. Next base: position 2,830,790 of record NW_025421290.1, on the reverse strand, counting down.
CATTGCTTAGATAGAAACCTTGGAGTCATCCCTGAATTCTCTCCAGGACCAGCTTTCTGAGACAGCAACCTATGCAGTCATGCAGGACTCCACACTCAGAAAGTCTCTGTGCTTGGGCTAATGTTCTACTATCACTGTGTAAAAATGCTTGATTTTTTTTTTTTCAACAAAGACCTTACATTTTCATTTTTCACTGAGCCCCACAAATAGCTGTCCTGCTCCTCTTGCTTATGCTGTATATTCAACTCTCACCCAGTCTCATCTCTTGCAGAGATGAGACTGGGTGAGAGTTGGTCTTCCTGCCTCAGGGTTTGTCCCCCTTTAATCTGTTTTCAACCCAGCTGCCAGAGGGATCTTATGTGTGTGTCATATGGTTTATATGTTATGGCATATGTATAATGTGTGTATTACATGCATGTGTCATTCCACTGTATTTAATGACTGATAGTTTCCCATTGTGCTCAGAGTAAATGCAATTAACAAAAAGTCCTACATGATCTGTCTTCCATAATTATTGTCTTCATTTGCCATTACTCTCCTCAGTCTGTCCCACTCTGTAAATACTCTCTACTTTAGGGTTTTCCCATTGCTGTTTTTGCAACCTGGAAGGCTCTTCCCCTGCATATACCCATATGGTGTACTCTCTCATCTCTCATCTACATCAAGATTGACCTCAAATATCTTCTCTTCAGGAAAGTCTTCTATGATGACTCTATTTAAAATTGCAATCCTTCTCTTCAGGAAAGTCTTCTATGATGACTCTATTTAAAATTGCAATCCCCAAACCTCTGGAAATCCTTTTTCACCCTATACCTTTTTGTTTTTTGCCTCTCACAGTATTGATCACCAAATAATATAGCATATAATTTATTATTTATTTATTTAAAATAACTGTCACAGCCTCTACAATGTAGGAGTTATGAGGGCAAGGATATTGTCTGCCTTTCCACTGCTGAACCTCAGCTTTGTAAAAGAGTTAGCACATTGTAGGTGTTCAGTAATAGCTTTGAATTAATTACTTTAAATAAGGCAATATACATAAAGGGTATGCTCTTTGGTTTATGGTAACTATAAAAATATATAATAATACATACTAATTATTTAATACTTTCTTTAAAAAATCTAGTTTTAGGGCGCCTGGGTGGCTCAGTTGGTTAAGCGACTGCCTTCAGCTCAGGTCATGATCCTGGAGTCCTAGGATCGAGTCCCACATTGGGCTCCCAGCTCCATGGAGAGTCTACTTCTCCCTCTGACCTTCTCCCATCTCTTGCTCTCTCTATCTCTCAGATAAATAAATAAAATCTTTAAAAAAAATCCAGTTTTAAAGCTAAATGCGATCTGTTTTCAGCAATTATGGTGTCCAACATCCCTAATATTCCTCTGTGTGGGAAAACCAAGTGTTAACGATTTGAAGTGCTTATTTAACAGATATTGCTCATTCAGTGCAGACAGATCTGTTCTTGACCTCTCCCCATAGAGACCCTTTCACCACATCAGACTAGCTTCCTGAGCACTCAGAATCCCTTGCGTTTGATTCTACTTGAATTATCAATCATGCCGCAGCCTGAGTTTTTCTGACACTCAAAATGTGGTGTGAAAGACACTAGTAAGATGTATATTTGCTTATAGAATTGTCAGCAAAATGTAAATAATTAAGATAACCTAATTTTTATTTGTTTTTTAACATTGAAAAAATGAAAAGTACTGAGTAATATATTTAAGTAAAATTTTAAATATAACCACTATTCATGGCATGCAGTTTACAGGGATTATCTCATTAATCCTCTTACAGATTCCATAAGGTATCATTATCTCCCCGTTAAAGGCAAGAAAATGATACTCAGTGACTTTCCTGTGATCATTTAAGTAGTAAATAAAATTTGAACTTACAACCATGCTACCTTACTCCTTGCATTTTAAAAATGATACTAAACAAAACAGATTCAATACACTTTAAGATGCAAATCTCCTACTAAAAGGATTTTAAAAATGCATGTATGTATAATTAGTGTTTCATCCTGAATGAGCCAAATTCAATGTGACCTAAAGATGAAAATAGGCTTGCTGTATCTTAAATCTAGCTGATTTTTATATTTTTATTTGTTCTCCAGTGAGTCTGTACTGTAGAGCTTTCCCTCAAAAAACCAGGAAGATTTTTGCTTTGTTTTTATATGTCACTTGAAAATTCCAAACACTTCTATCTATCACCTTTTGAGTGTGATGAGTCACAACTCCATTATGGACTTATTTTTAGTTTCTTATTATCATCCCAGTTGAGAGCTGTGATTCCCTCAAATTCTGAACACCAGCATATTGCTAGAGGGAATGTCTTAACCATAACTTAAAATACATAGGGATCCAGAAATCTTAATTATTTGTTACCTGGAACTAAGAAGTCCTTTCACATACAAAATACTACAACTAATATGATGAGTATTTTTAAGTGTGGGCTTAGGATACTATTCTCATTCATTTGTCAGATCAGAACAGAATTGAATATTAACACATTTTGCTTCTAAACATATATTCAAAATAATTATATTTGTGAAGTCATTTTATTTTCTAAGATAGTGAATTGAATTCGTGTATGTGTGAACATCAAGATTGAGGGTAGAAATTGGGAGAAATGAGGGACGAAGACTTATTTTTGTTGTTGGTCTATCACTGATAGAAAAACTATGGTTAAATTCAGTAACTCTTAAAAATTAATACTATAAGTGCTATTGTACTAAGACAAAAATTCATATTGTTGAAACAAATAAGAATTGTTAGATTAATGGGCTATACTGATCATGATATCATAGCCAAAGCAGAGGCTGTTTGATATTTGCTGTAACTTTGAAACAAAGCGTAAATCGTATTCTGTTCAACTTATCTTCTCTATCTATTAGAATGCAACTAAATTTAAAATTACTGGAAAAAATGAATTCTTTACTGTTGTGATACTTTATTGTCTGTTTGTTTGTTTCAGGTTTTTATATAAATTTTGGTTAGTTAACATAGAGTGTATTACTGGTTTCAGGAGTAGGATTTAGTGATTCATCACTTACATGTGCTCAGCACAAGTGACCGCCTTAATACCCATTACTCATTTAATCCATTCTCCACCCACCTCCCCTCCATCAAACCCTTAGTTTGTTCTCTGTTATTAAGAGTCTTTCCTGGTTTGCCTCTCTCTCTCTCTCTTTTTTTTTTTTTTTTTTTTTTTTGGTGGGGTAAGTGGGGCAGAGGAAGAGGGAGAGAGAGAATCTTAAGCAGGCTCCCTGCTTAGCCTAAGCCTGACGAGATCATGACCTGAGCCAAAATCAAGTGTCTGACTGAGCCACCCAGACATCCCTGCCTCCCTCTCTTTTCTTTTCCCCCTTTCCCTTTGCTCACTTGTTTTTTTTCCCTAAATTCCACATATGAGTGATATCATATGGTATTTGTCTTTCTCTGACTGACTTATTTCACTTACAGTCTAGCTCCACCCACATGGTTGCAAATGGCAAGATTTCATTCTTTTTGGTGGCTAAGTAATATTCCATTGTGTGTTTTTGTGTGTGTGTGTGTGTGTATACACACATAACACATCTTCATTGTGCATTCATCAGTTCATGGACATTCGGACTCTTTCCATAATTTGGCTAGTGTTGTTAATGCTGCTATAAACATCAGGGCGCATGTGTACCTTCAAATCAGGATTTTTGTATCTTTTGGACAAATACCTGTAGCACAATTGCTGGGTTGAAAGGGAATTCTATTTTAACTTTTGGGGAACCTCCATACTGTTTTCCAGGGTGGCTGCACCCGTTTGCATTCCCACCAACAGTGTAGGAGGGTTCCCCTTTCTCCACACCCTTGCCAACATCTTTTGTTTCCTGACTTGTTAATTTTAGTCATTCTGTAAGGTATGAGGTGATTCCTCATCTATTTTTGTTTTGTGTTTCCCTGATGGTGAGTGATGTTGAGCATCTTCTCATGTGTCTGTTAGCCATCTGTATGTATTCTTTGGAAAAATGTCTGTCCATGTCTTCTGCCCATTTCCTAACTGGATTACTTGTTTTTTGGATGTTGAGTCTGATAAGTTCTTTATTGATTTTAGAACTTCATCTTCTTAAAATAGTTTTTCATTTAATTTTGATTTTTAAATTTAAGACTAGTAATGATTTTTTTTTAAATAATCTCTACAACCAACATGGGGCTTGAATTTACAACCCCAAGTTCAAGAGTTACACGTTTTACCAACTGAGCCAGCCAGGCGCCCTAGCACTCTTTTTTGAAAGAAATTTTACACTAGTATTGAACTGGCTTTGACTCAGTCTTGAATTCTTTTAAAGTACATTCCACCTTTTTCTTTCCATAAAACTCGGTAAGGACCAGACTTCCCTCCCCTCCACATTGGAAGACACGTTCTGGTGTTTTGTTTTTGTTTTTTTTTAATATTTTATTTATTTATTTGAGAGAGAGCATGAGCAGGGAGAGGGGTCAGAGAGAGAGGGAGAAGGAGAAGCAAATTCCCCACTGAGCGGGGTGCCTGACTCGGGACTCGATCCCAGGATTGCGGGGTCATGACCTGAACCAATGGCAGACACTTAACTGACTGAGCCACCCAGGCACCCCTCAATAATATGTCTCTCTCTTTTTTTTATTACTATGTTATCTTAGTCACCGTATAGTAGTACATCATCAGTTTTTGATGTAACGTTCCTTGATTCATTGTTTGCATATAATACCCAGTGCACCATGCAATCTGCTTTTTCTTGACAGGGTTATAGTTTTTTGTAGTAACTTAAATTGACTATTTACATTATTTGTGTTATCATTGTTTTGATGTTGTTTGGATTCAGCAGCATGTCTGAATTTTGCTAATGTGTCCTTACATGTAGTTGCCAAAATTGAGTGCAATAAGGCTTGTGTAGTTACTTAGCCAATTTCTGAATGCAAACCAATCACTGATTAACTGAATTTGAGAGTTTATGGGAGACTTCAGAATTATCTATACTTGTTTTCCAAATGAGTAAACTGGGGCGTAATGAATATAACTAGCTTGTAGAGAATCACACAGAGAGTTAATGGAGGTGTTTTTTTTGTTGTTGTTTGTTTGTTTGTTTGTTTGTTTTAAGATTTTATTTATTTATTTAACAGACAGAGATCACAAGTAGGCAGAGAGGCAGGTAGAAAGAGAGAGAGGAGGAAGCAGGCTATCCGCGGAGCGGACGGCCCGATGCGGGGCTCGATCCCAGGACCCTGGGATCATGACCTGAGCCGAAGGCAGAGGCTTTAACCCACTGAGCCACCCAGGCGCCCCAATGGAGGTGTTTTGATTTAACTCTAGGATTTATGGGATGAACGAAATGGGCCTGGAGTCAAACTTAATATTGTTATTATGTGTATGGACATGTAGAAGATTTTATGACGAGACATAAGAACAACTGGATTTTCTTCCTCTTATTCCATTATCCATGTCTCCCTAGTTAAATTGTTTGTCTTCTTTATGCCCAAAATATCTCTAGGTACTAAATGAGAGTTGGAAATTAGAGTTTACTAATAGACAGATTTAATCATTAATGGAAAAGGTGTCATGGATCTAGTTAAGTTATTAAGTATATACAAAATAAGGCATTTATTAATGGTCTTTATTAATCCTATTATCAAATAATCTAATAAACATCTCCCTTCTATCATCCCAATAAACTAATTTCTTAGCAAAAATCAGCGTTGTTAAGTAGATTTCCAAAAAATTATTAAAATAACCCAGTTTAAAACCAAGTGATTTGAGAAAAAGCAAGGAAATATGTTTGCATGAGATATGCTATGAGAAAGTGAGAGAGTTTTATAAGTTGTTTTTTTTTTTTATCAAGAGGAGCATTTTTGTGAAAGAGAACTTTTTTTAGATGTCTCTGTTTCTAAAATAAACTGTATATGGGTAGATTAAATTCTAGTTTCTGCAGTATAAATTTTATTTTAGCACCTTCTTATTTCTTGGCATAATGACATATATAGTAATTTTTCTGTTGATTTTTCTTTCCTGCTTCACACCAAACTGCTCAGGGCTAAATACAGAAAATTACATTTTCTTTCTAATCTGAGCATTTGATTGAAGAATTATGTCATCTTATAAGAAGAGTGTTTTTTCATAAAATACATTTTGCTCTAATGTTGAAAACAGTTGCTTTTTAAAATTTATATATGTTATGCTGTATACACATATATCTTTAAAATACCATGACATTTTTTCATTGATCTTTAATGAAATGTCTCATGGACTGGTGCTGCAGTTGACAAAATTTTCATCATAAAAAAAACCTTCTGATTAGTAAACTTATCTTGCGTTAAGAAGAATTAGATTTTTAAACACTGATAAAAACAAGGTTGGCGCATTTTCGACACCCTTTTACCTCTGCCTGCCTGCCCCTGGCAACCACTGTCGTATTTTCTGCTTCTGTGAATTTGACTGTTTTTAGATCTCCATGTAAGTGAAATCACACTGTATTTGTCCTTCTGTGATTGGCTTATTTCACTCAGCATAATGTCCTCCGGGTATATCCATGTGCTTTTTTTTTTTTTTTTTTTAAAGGCTGAATTGTATTTCATTTGTTGATGGACACTTTGGTTGTTTCCACATCTTGGCTATTGTGAAGATTGCTGCAGTGAACATGGGTGTGCAGATATCTCTTTGAGATCTTGATTTTAGTTCTTTTGGATATATATCCAGAAGGCAGAAGGCCAGATGATACGGTGGTATAGGGGAAATGGAGAGCCTTTGTTTGGTGTATGTAAAGTGTCATTTCTGCTATATGAATAAGTTCTAGTTCTGCTGCACTGTAGTTAACAGTACAGTATTGTACACTTCATAATGTTATTAGAAGACATCAGATGTTAAGTGCTCATACCACATGCACTCACAAAAACAAAGGAACACAGGAAAGTCTGGGAGGTGTTGGATATGACTAATTCCCTGAATCATAGTGATAATATCATGGATATTTGCATATGTCCAAATACATCAAATTGTACACATTAAATGTGTGCACTTCGTTGTATATCGACTATACCTCAGTAAACTTATTTAAAAAAATCCTTTAAAGTTAACCCAGTCTGAAGTTCAGTAGTAATGGGTAAATCCTACTTCTCTACACCTCACGAAAACATGCAGAAGGGATTATATAGTCCAGACATAGATAATTCTTTCATAAAATCCGGTTTTCCATCTTTCTTTGCTTTTTGAAAGATGGGGATTTAGATAGGAAGGAAATCTGAAAAATGTTGCCCAGTAGAACTGTTATAATTATTTCCACATTTCACTCAAATATGTTGTCACAAAGGAAATATACTCTGTGGAATTATTTGAGAACTCATTTATATAGGTTTTAGATATAAGTATCTCATATCTTTGAATTTTTTTTTGTTGTTGTTGTTCTGGTAGCCACAGAGAAATATGAAGCATTATGATGTGGTTCTCTCCTAATGTCATGACTGAAATTGACTTGGTAATACAAGTTATTCTGATTATACCTTGTCATAGGGGAAGAAATACACATGGTACATCTAGGTCTCTTTCTTTTCTTTCTTTCTTTCTTTCTTTCTTTCCTTCCTTCCTTCCTCTTCCTTCCCTTCTTTCTTTCTTTCACTCTTTTTAATATTTTTATTTATTTATTTGACAGAGAGAGAGACACTGAGAGAGAGAGAGAGAGAGAGAGAGAGCATGCAAGCGAGTACAAGCGGGGGGAGCAGGGAAGGGAGAAGCAGGCTTCCCGCCAAGCAGGGAACCTGATGCGGGGCTCAATCCCAGAACCATGGGATCATGACCTGAGCAGAAGGCAGAGGCTTTAACCCACTGAGCCACCCAGGCACCCTAGGTCTCTTTTTTCAAAGCTATAATTTCACTTTATCAGAATTCTGCTTTTCCAATTTAAAATTTACCAAATGTTTGTGGATTATTCCCTTTGATGTTGCATTGAATTATGAGACATGACATTAAATACTGTTTGAAAGATACATACTTTTTTCTCTGTATTTCATTGTATATTCCAGTTATTTAAAGCATAGTCACATACCCCAAACTATGGCAGTTAATGCCTCTAGTAGAAATTATATTGTAGGCTAATGTATCACAAACGATGGAAGACTAATAGTCATACCCAAAGTGTATAAAAATTTTAGATCTAGGTTTATAGAAGTAAATCAAATTGACATACAGGATACCTATCCTAAATTAATATTTTTGCTAGGTAACCTGTAACTCACTCATAAAAATGAGAGAAATTGAAACCATTCAAAATTGTTATTAATGAAATATAAATGTAGATGTGGATACATTGATTTTACTATTCTTCCTTTCAAATTGCTATGCCTTAATATTTCTAGCCCGAGTGGTTTCCTGGCAGCTATTTCAAGAAAATAAAAAAGAAAAATGGCAGTTTGAATAGTATTGAAACATTTGATTTGTGCACTGAAAGTATTTCCTTTCTTCCTCTCCTTGTAAATATAGAGGAATTATTTCACCTCCTACTTGGTATCTTGAACTAACTTTTAAAGTCTATACTCTCAAGTCCAAAGGACTGACTTTGTCCAAATCACTTAATTTTTCTTTGCTTCGGTTTTCTCATTATGCAATGATAGACTTCTGTGAGTCTTGATTTTATGTTTGCTTCTGCCTCTCTCTTGATATCAATTGTACATATTCACTAACAAAAATTAGTTCATAACTGTCAACACCTACCATTTTTACTGTGACAATTTGAGAATTTACAAGCCAGTATTCATGATTTATATAGTTTTAAAAATTCGTAGAAGTCACAAGATAAAGGAGAAAAAAACCTATGAAGTGATTACAGACACCTCTACTTTTGTATTTGGAAGGAAAGAAATCACCCTTGAATCTTACAGTACAAGTACTGAGTTCATTACTGGGAAGTGAGAAACTTTTGAAGACCGTCCATCTTGAGCAGCTTGGACAGAAGCACCTATTTTTCTATGCCAAGAACTATGTGTGGAAGGTTCACTTGAATCCTCCTCTAGCCGACTGACATCCTCTCCTATGCTCGTGTTCTCCTTTCTTCTCTGTTTTTCTCTTTCATCTCTTCCTGCTTCCATCCCTCCCCCCTTCCATCCTTTCTTTCAAAATAAGTCTATTTAAGAAAATAACCCCCCATAGCATGCAAGGGTCAGCCTAACAAACTATGCTAAGCAACTTGGCTTTAGAAAGTCTAAAATAGAATAAAGAGTACAAAAAATAATGATAACTTAGTCTCCTTGAATCCTATAATAGCAGCAGAATTTTGCTTGCTCAGGCTGTAAATTAGGGGAAAATTGAGTTGATCCAGTTACATAATTTGTTAATTCAGAGTGAAAACCAACCAACCAACCCACAATATATTGTGGGAGTTTGTTGCTGGATGATAATCTGAAACCTAGAAAGTTACCTTTAAGAACCAGCAAAGCCAACAAAATCAGAACAACGAAATGATAGAGAAGACAGTTGCAGACATAAGAATGATGCCTTTTATGTATAATTGAGGGCACCACTGGGGGCCTGTTAGCTGTGGCCCACCTACATATGGGTATGGCTTAGAGGACAGAATGCTTGCAGATACAGTGTCTCAAACATTTTTGCATCCGTTGCCAACATTGAAATGGGAGGTTTCCCAAAAATATGCATACACCTTCCTCTTCTCTTAAAAAAAAAAAAAAAGTTGTATTAACAATGGCAACGATAGCTGGAATAGAATAAGCCCCCTGTCCTTATCCCCTGGGTTCCATACTTCATGGGCCTTATCCTTTGTGGTTCTCAATAGAACCCATCTCTCTCTCTTTCTTTTGTTCCCAACTCCTGATCTCTTGCAGATGACACCTGATCTGTCCCCCTGGGCCTGTGAATTTTTCCCCCTAGTTTAAATCATATACATTTATATGTATTTTTATTTAAAAAATTATGGATTGGTTTAGTGGGCTATCACATATATGGTATTTATCAAATAAGCAATTAAGAGCAAAACCAAAAATAAATTAAGAATTTTGTTAACACGTCCTCTGTTCACTTGATCCAAAACATGAGAGTTGTCAAATGTTGCTGTAATTCTTATCTTCTTTTTGGGGGGGGGATGCAGTACCCTTCAAAACCTTTCCTTTCTTCACAATCCTAGTTAATTAATGAGAGCAGATCCTAAAAAGAATCCATGACTTCTATTTCAAAAACACTGGGATTGTTTGCTTTTTTTTTTTTTTTGGTCTTATATTTATAAAGGGAAATGGCTCTAATAACATATTTTGTGCAAAGCTTTTTCTTTGATGATTGCTTGTTATCTATCACATCTGATACCTGGAAGAATAAAAACAAAAATAAATTAAAAAAAATCAAAACCAGCTGGATACATACACATCAGGAATAGGGTTCTTTCAGACAGACCAATGCATTCACACTTGCCAGTTTGTTCCAGGAGGATAGGCAGTGAGAATGCACAGTGTGAACAAAGGCTCTTCCAGTAGTGCATAAAATGTGTGCATTGTAAAAATAGGTTTGTATTACTTAAAATCTTAAAAATGCAGCATGATATTAGCATATATTTTGGTCGTATGCTCTACAAAAAGAGCAATAGTTCCTTTAACACACAGTTTTCCTCTCCACACTTTTTCATACTGCCTCAGCTGATCTTTCAAGTTTCCCCTGGTTGGTGGAAATATAGAATTTCACAGTGGATGACAAACACTGTGTGGAGAAAATCTTTCTCTTTATATTTCCTCAGGAATTTATGTACAAATGTACATTGTCTTCCAGATGGTGATTTGCTTTATCTTCTTTTGTTACCATGAAGGGCTCAGACCAAAAAATTGTATACATGTAAAGTGATGTTTAAATAATCACCTCAATCCTTTGAAAATGAAAGAGCTTTAAGAGGAGGCTGACTTTGTTTGTGTTATCATAGGGTAAGCCATATTTTTGTTTGTTTGTTGTCTCATAAAGAAATGTATAATAGTACATTATGTGATTCAGCAGTTTTAGATGGGAAAACATTGTGACTAAGAGTGTAACTTTGCATTAGATTCCTGTGGTTTGAACTCTGGCTTCCATCTTTTCCTGAACCTGTGAACTTTTGTAATTTATTTCCCTTCTTCAAGCTTTGGGATTCTTCTATGCTAACTGTAGATGATATATACTATCCAGGGTTAATGAACTGTCAATGAGTAATTTAATGTGAAATATGTAATGGAGAGCCAGGTATATTTAAAAACTTGAAAATATTCACATGCACATATTGTGTATATGTGTGTATATGTGTATAGTTTTATTTACGTTTTGTGTAGTAGTTTACATTATACACTGTGAATGAATAAATTATTATGGTAAGCAATTCTAAGAACCATGAGGAGTAAAGAAACATTATTTCTGGAATAGGAGTATACTAATCTGGTCTTGCTCTGCATTAGGATTTATTTGTTGGCAATAAGCATTTACACATGTCTCTGCCTGCCAAAAATCCTTGATTCTGCTGTAGGTGAGAGGCAAGACGAGTCTAGCAGGAAGGCCATGGGAAATGGAAGCTCAGCAGGCCTTTCTGTTGATGAGTGTCAGATGACATGCTTGTTTCTTATGTTCACATAGACTTTAATTTACATAATTTTGTGTCAAGAACAAGACTGATAAATATCAGGAAACAAATGCCTGGATATTCCCCGTTTATTCTTCCATTTTCACTCTCCACCCTACATGGACTGACACCAGTGGACTCCCTTGTCTTCTAGCTTCTAATTGCATGAGACCACTAAGACCAAAAGGGTGAGATGGGTTTGTAGAAGAAGAGGTTGAGAATTTCTTCTCTTCACTTACTCTCTGAGAAGACCACAGTGTTCTAGTGGCTCCATTCCTCTGGCTTAGTGATGGCTCTTGTCTGGTGGCCCTGTCGGCCACTAGTTTGTCCAGGTCCACACTTCTTGTCCCTTCAGACTCTGGCTGGGGTGTGGCTTCCCCCTCTTACTAGTCCCAGAGTCTTCCACTTCCTTGCTTTTTCCTTACCTCTGTCCTTTCCTTGGTAAACAGCCCCTTCATTAATATCTCTTTAATCATGCCTTTTGAAAGTGGCATATGATTCCCGACAGGACCTTGACTGATAAAAATGTCCTCAATGAAACAAACTTAATGATTTCTCTGTAGAGAGAAAGGAATAATATATTATTCTACTCCAGGGATCAATAACACTTAATATCTCTATTTCTAAAGCCAAGACAAGCCGTAACCGATTTGCTTGAATTTCTCTCTCTCTGTGATTAAGAGTTTATAAAAATGCTACAACTGTGTGTATATGTATACTATTGTGTGCGCCTAAGGGCAGAGCAATGCTGTGGTTTACATTTCAGAACAGCTGGTGTAGCGGCATAATGGAGAGTGGCTTGAGAAGGGATAAAACTGAAGGCAGGAAATTATTCAGAGACTGTTGTGTGGTTTAGGTAAGAGATCAGAGTAAATTTGACTAGGCCAGTGGGAGGAAATGTACTGGAAAGTAATAATTTAGAAATTATTTGGGAGGTAGGATTGCACAGTGGTTAGCTTCTCACCAGCTCTGTGACCCCAGGCAAGTTCTCTTACCTTTTTGAGTCTCTCTCTCTCTCTTTTTTTTTTTTTTTTTTTTTTTACCTTTTCAAGTCTCTATATTTTCCTCAATCTGCAAATTGGGGAAAATAGTACCTGTATCAGAGGACTGTAAGTTTTAAATTGGTATGTTTAATGTACAGAGAACAATTCCTGGCACGTGGCAGCCTCTAGCATCCACTTACAATATTATTAGTCATATCTTTATGGATGCAGGGTAGGGGTGGACCTAACATGTCTGGGGTCACTTGCAGATAATATAATTTGGTGGAGTATGTGATTTTTTGGTGGCATTCCCTGAAATAGGTAATTGAGCAGAAATTTCAGATCTTTAAGTTTTTCTGTTAATTCCACATAATTTTTTTTCTTCAGACTTAAATTGTTGCCATCTTATATTACTGTGTCTTGCTGTCATCCTCATGTTCAAAATACAGCTAAATAAAACTCACATTCCTTCATCTAGAATTCCGAGTGCATTTGAGGGATCTTCTACTTGACTGGTGTCTTAATTGATCTCTTTATCCCCAGTGGAGTCCCCCACAGTGGCCAAGGGCATCTTTCTTGCAGTTTGTCACCTAAATTGGCCTCCTTGTAACTTAATCTGATTTACTCTTATGTGTCCTCAGAAACCTTTTGTGGCTCTCTGTTTTTTTTTTTTCCAGAGTATATGATCTTAGCTCCTGACTATAGAATCTAGAATTCACAGCCCTCACTAATTTGGCCTGTCATAGTGTTTGATTTTCTCATTCTATTCCATCATCAGATATTTACATATCCTTTAGAGTTTTGATTTATTTTGCCTCTGAGTCTTTCTTATAGCTTACCCCTATATCTGAGATAGATCCTTCTTTCCTACGTGTGCCCAATGAAGCTCCACTCAACCTGCGAAGGTCAGCTCGGTCCCAGTTTCTCAGAGAGATAACCTTCAGAATTCCTCCTGTGTTCACTGTGTCTCTCCTTCCTTCCTTTCCTTTGCCATGCTATAGTACTTTTCAAAGTATTCTTGTATTAGAAAATAAGTTCCCAGATTTTATTTTGAGTATCAGTCATTAATACAACTTCTTGGATCACCCGATCCAAAAGATTCAGATTCTTTAGGCCTGCAGGTTTTAATGCAGATGCTTATCTTAGAATGATAAATGGTCAAAGAGAAAAAGGATTGACCCTTCCTGTCACCTGTCACCCAGCCCAAACAGCTCCTTTTCCTGGCATGAATCCATGATTTCAGTGATTGAGCTGTCTGCTCCCCTGGGTGAGCGGATGGATGCAATCATCCCAGTGTCAGTTGATTTATGACTGAACATTGTTGAATTCCCTGATTCAGTTTCTTAGTTTAGGGTAATTTGAGAAATAAGTCAGATCCTGAATGTCCAGCCCCCAAATCAGAATCTGCAACCAGTCATACCCTTATCTTCCATGTGATTCCTTATCTCATTCTTAACACATTCTACTTTTCATTCCCTCTGCTGCTTAGGCTGGCTTTTACTTCCAAAACCATGCTGTGACACAGTAGTCATGCCCTGTTACTTGCTTTTGTAATAGTACTGTTCTGCTTTTTGTTAAGATGCATGTGCCTAGGGGCGCCTGGATGGCTCAGTGGGTTAAAACCCCTGCCTTTGGCTCAGGTCATGATCCCAGGGTCCTGGGATTGAGCAGGGAGCCTGCTTCCCTTCCTCTCTCTGTCTGCCTGCCTCCCTGCCTATTTGTGATCTCTGTCTGTCAAATAAATAAATAAAATCTTAAAAAATAAAAAAGATGCATGTGCCTATTTGTCCTTGCTCTATCTTCACAGTTTCCCATGTCATATATGGAGCCTGCATCTTTTTTATTTAATTACCCTGAAGGTTGCCTAATTTCCCTCTCCTCCTCCTCTCTCTCTCCTTAGCTTCTTCATAGAATGCTGAACAACATTTATAGCATGTTGCATCCTTTCCTTTCTTACCTAGATAACCATTGAACAGAAATCAAGACAAAACCCTTCACATTTTAAATATTTCAAACAACTTACAAAAATTAACAATTTAAACAACTTACATTTGAATCTAAAATATGGAGACAGAGGTTCAAGGTCAGAAAATAAATGTGAATGCATTTGTTTTCTTTGCATGTTCATCATATTTTTCAAGCAAACCAGGAAGGAAAAAAAATCATGAAAAGATTATCTTAAGATACTTTTGATAAAACAATGATTTGGTTCAGTGGTTGTTGGCCAGAAAAGTCAGCAGAGAATTCCAGAATCTGGACTAATCTGTAATGAAGAAAGAAAATATTCTGACTTTCTCTAGATGAAAGGTAGCTTTGACACTTTTCGAGTCGTTAATGGAATCTCATTTTTAACATGCATTTCCAGTGATTATGATACAGCTGGCCCATGGACAACACTAATGCATTTGACTTTTCTAATTATACTTTGAGCTTCTGCAAGAAAGAAAGAGTGTTTTATACACTTTTGTCTTACAGATCTTAATACATTTTGTACAAAGTATCTACCCAATTAAATATGTCCCATATTGAATTGAATGGTATTATTCGACACTGAGTTTTTCTTATACTTATTTCTTTCATGCTATTTCATGCTTTTATTCTTGCTATATTCCTTTCTAGTTAATTTTACGTTCCTCCCACTTGGCACTCTTACATCGCTATGCCAACCTCCACTTTCAAAGTTGCATTGCAAACTAATTCTCATTGAGGATGCCATTCCAGTTGAGAATGCTAAGGAGCTCTCTTACAGTAGGGTAGTCAACTTTATTTTCTTTTTTTTTTTCTCCTGTTTAGGAAATGAGCTGTTAATTTTATCATACCTATTAATCAAGTCTAGCCACAAGTCATTTTAAGAATAACTGTGGTTGAGCCCTTTAATTTTGAATCTTTGCATAAAGTCACTCAGAAGTCTCATTTGGAAGTATATACGGTATACTATATACATGACTTAACAAAGTTCATTCCTGGACTGTGGTTCGAGTTCATGTTTAAATGAGGGGAGGAATCTTCTACTCTGGAATTTGTGCCATTGCTTCTCTGACAGCCTTAAGACTTTCTCCTATTTATCATTTGAGGTAACTGCAAGCTTTCTATTAATACGAAGCAGTTTCTTGAGGGAGAGCAATGTATGTGTTTGTGAGAGCAGGTGGCGGTGGAGCTAGAAATCCTGGTTGCGAGGAGGGGAGGGGGCAGTTATACGTTAGCTGACATAAGTCAGTGTGGGCAAAATATTTCATGTATTTGCATCATGGCTCATGGTACTGGAAAAAAGTTCAGATTTTAGGTAAATAAGCATAATTTAAAAAACAATACTAGTGGGGCACCTGGGTGGCTCAGTGGGTTAAAGCCTCTGCCTTTGGCTCAGGTCAAGATCTCAGGGTCCTGGGATCAAGTCTCGCATTGGGCTCTCTGCTCAGCAGGGAGCCTGCTTCCCTCTCTCTCTCTCTCTTTCTCTCTCTGCCTACTTGTGATCTGTCTGTCAAATAAATAAATAAAATCTTTATTTAAAAAAATACTAATCTACTCTTCATAAAATCTAGAATTATTGTACTCTGTCAGTCCAAATGGAGACTCTGAATACTCACAGATGACAAATACAATTATCTGAGATGTGGATTTGACACTGAAATTACGTTTTTTATATGCAAGTCATGTTTTAGGTAGTGTTGCATTACAAGTCCTGTCTTCTGTATTCTAGGCCTGTTCCTGAAGGATAAAATCAGATTGAATTCTGTTTCTCCAGGATCCATGTCTCCTTGTCAGGTTGCTTGACTTCATTAAATTTTAGCAGCAATCTTTATTTTTCAGTCTGTTATTTTCTTTCTAGAGATCACTAATAGTAGAATAATGAGTAATAATAATAATAGTAATAATAAAGCAGTAAGCAAATTACTTTGCAAACCTATTCCCCAAGAATGCTGCCAGAGGGTGACCTAATTTTGACACTTCAAAACTTGTCAGCAGAATACCTACTAAAGGAGAGAAAATATTATTTTACATGTAGGACCCCTTGACTTCCCCTATTCCCTTACAACTAGTTAGTCTGCCATTTATAGCAATTTCTGTTGCCTAAATTTTTAAAAACATATGCTCTGTGACATATGGGCTCCTGTGTGTCTCTGGTGATAGGGAATCAATATAAATAGAATATTGTGAATAAAATTTTTTTTCTTTATATAGAATATCTCGGAATCTCTCTTTATTTCACTCAGTTTGCTACTACATGTGAAGTTCAGTATTTTGAAAAAAAGTCCTTTTTAGCATTTTAATAACAGCCTAGCTATTTCTGTCTAAATAGAAAGCAGCATGCAGTTATAGAATCATAATTTCCAGAACTGAAAGGGACCTTGTTAAATTATTACAGGGCAAATTATTAAATAATTGGTAGTCTCTTTCCGAATATATGTGATCAATAGTTTTTAATGGCAGAGAAGATGAACAAAGGAAATATGACTTTGTGATTGTGGAAGCTTGTTTTGGTAATGCAGGGTGAGCCCCTCCTTATAAAGATCATCATGTCCTTTTTTGAAGTGCCTTTAACTTGTATAGCTACACTGTTCCTCATTACAATGGTAGGATACTTTTTCTTTTTTCTCTGGATCAGATAAAACTGTAGTAAGTTGAGTAACATAGGGTACTAAATGACTACTACTTAGCTTTAGTAATTCTTGCAAGATCTGTTTATAGTACAGAAGAAACCACAGCACAGGAAAAGATAACCTCATCCCCAGATTGAGGACAACTGGCATTGAACTCTGGCAAGCCTACCAGCTAGATGTTGGGTTTCAGTCGACAGATTTTAAGGCAACCAACATATGGCAGCTAGCAGTGGAATGCATCTTCTAGTCAAGGCCTTTCCTCTGATAAATAAAATTTGCAGTTACTATTACATGTGAGCTTTTTTTTTTAACATCTTAATTTTATTTTATTTTTTCAGTGTTCCAAGATTCATTGTTCATGCACCACAGCCAGTGCTCCATGCGATACGTCCCCTCCTTGATACCCGCCACCAGGCTTACCCAGCCCACCATCCCCTTCCCCTCCAACACCCTCCATTTGTTTCTGAGTCCAAGTTTCTCATGGTTCATCTCCCCCTCCAATTTACCCCAATTCACTTTTCCTTTCTTTCTCGTAATGATTACATGTGATCTTAATGCTATATTGAATACAAGGTATGTCAAAAAGCAATTAATTGAAAGAAAGTAAAAATAACAACAGACTGTTTCCTTACTGCTATGATCTTGGTGAGGCCTGCCCAACACACAAGATGGAAGCTCAACAGCCAGTATATAAAGATTACTCAGAACTGATTGAAAAGTTACTTTGGGGTGTGTGTGTGTGTGTGTGTGTGTGTGTGTGTGTTTCTACTTTCAAGATAAAAAAGAACAGCTAGCTAACTCCTCAGAATCACAATCTACTCTGTCTGCCTTCTTTCCCCTTCAAATATGCCATTTTCAGGCACATATATGATTTATATTGTTCCTGGAAACGTGTCATTCTTTCCATAGTATTCAATAGGGTGTTCTTGGAACACATCAGCCTGTGAAGTCCATGCTCATGTCCCCTTTGGCCATTAATTCCTATAAGTTTTAGTTTACTTTTATATGGTTAACAGTATTCGATGGGTAAATGGCAGAGATAGATGGCTTTCTCCTAACTTTAGTACAAATACAGATACTCAAGACAGTCTTAAATCTCTTATATCCACACTATTCTCCTCCAGGAAAAATACAGGGGAATTTATGTTTTTGATAAAAATTTTAGATTTGATAACCACCTCTTCTTTATTCTTACTGTATTTCAGTACAAAATAATGGACTTCTCCACTCAGAAAACTCAAGTTTCTTTTTAACAGTGTTACTTGGAGATTATGTGACATTCATCATGCTATCCAAAGGAAGGGAAGAAGGAGGGAGGGCAGAGAGAAAAAAATAGCAAAGGAGGGAAAGAAGAATGGAAAAGAGAGGGAAAAGAAGGGGGTAGGAAGGAAGGAAAGATGAATGGATGTGTTGCTATCACCTATCCGTTTTGGTGACTGTATCATCAGGGGACATGTCAAGGTGTGAACCCCTCATCTTTCTCACTAGTTGCTCAGTAGTATCTCTAGTGGTATCTCTAGTTCAGTAGTCTCACTAGTTGATCAGTGGTATCTCTAGTTGTATCTCTAGTTCAGTAGTCTCACTAGTTGTCAGTTGTTGAGTTTCTTAGTGCTGCCTTAACGAAGTAGTACAAACTGGGTAAACTTGTGTCACAGGTCTGAAGGCTAAAAGGTTGAGGTAAAGGTTTTGGCAGGATTCATTCCTTCTGAGGGCTGAGAAGAATCTGTCCCATGCTTTTCCCCTAATTTCTGATGGTTTGCTGGTCATCTCTGGTGCTTCATGGATTTGCTGGGTGCATCACCCCAATATCTGCCTTCATATTCACATGGTGCTTTCCTGGGGTACATGCCTGTGTCTGAATTTTCCCTTTTTACAAGGACATCAGTTACATGAATCAGGGCTCACTCTAATGACTTCATTTCAACTTGATTACCTCTGTTAATTTCTATCTCTAAATAAGGTCACATTCTGAGGTATTGGGTTTCAGAAATCCAATATAGTTTGGGGGTTCAAATTTAGCCTATAACAAATAATATATCTTTTTTGTTGTAGTACAAAAACTTAAAGCATGTGGAGTATGGTTCTCTTACTGCTGTCACAAACCATCATAATTCAAGGTAGTAGAAGTATAATGTTGCCCTATCCCTCCCCGCAAAATCAGTAGGTAAGATATGTCTCTATCAGTGGGAATTTCTATCATTGCAAATAAACCTCTGTTAATTTTTAGCAAGTCAACAGAAAATGTGGAGATGAACCTGAAGAGATGAAATATCTCTGACACCCTCTTGCTGAAAATTGGAGTTCAGTAGCATATACTGATTGAAAACAGAGTGTGCTTTCAATCTTTTAGTTTAAAGGTACCCCTCCACTAGAAGGAGCAACTTAAGTTTAACAGACCAATAAATGTCCAATTATGGATAGAGTCCATTTCATTTTTGAAAGACAAATAGAATTTTGCAGATTATAATGGATATTTTGCAGTTTGTCTGCAAGTTAGAAATGTACAATTGTAAAAACTGATTGGGAAGAGATAGTTTGTCTGAATTTTGTTAAGCCTAAGGATATTATTTATAAATGTCAGTATCTGTGCTTCTCCCGCCTAAAGTAGATAGTTTGTTGTTCCAGTCCAGAATTACAGATGACTGAAGATCCACCAACCAGAAAGAAGGATATTATAATATGACACTTAGTGAAGATATTATATTATAAATCACAATATACATTTTAAGCAGCACATTCTAAGACATTTTATATGTAGACATTACCACATAATAAACAGACTATAGGAAAGACAGCAAAAGGCTGTGTCCTCAGGCTAAGGAAAGTTATGATGTCAATTATTTTACCAAAAGAGACAGGGGTCTAGATTAGTCCCATTTGCTGGAACGACAATCAGTTAGGAAACTTTTGAAAATAGACGTGCACATAATCTGTAAAACTGCACTTCTAGTCCAGTCAGGAATTATGCATAGCTTTTTTTTTTTTCCTACAGTCCTCTTTCCTCCTTCCCTTTCCTGCCTGTTTTGTACTAAATGCCTATATAGGCTATTGTTTTTTACCATATCCATACATTTTTTCAGTAAACATTTAATGAAATATATGCTGGACACATTGGTAGGCGCTTAGGATATAATGCTGAATAAAACAATAAACCTTCCTGCTTTTCTGACGTTTACTTCTAACTGGAGGAGACTGACTTTCATAACCACAAAGTGTGTGTAAACTTGTATCTATGCTAAGCAGATAGATAGTTGCTATCTAGAAGAAGAGGCCCATGTTGCTCTGAGTGCCCATAAGTAATGGATTTGATTTGTCCAGAGGAGCCAGGGAGTGTGTGCCTGTGGTGAAAACAATGGAGGGAGTTGTGAGTCAGGGATAACAAGGTGAGAGGAAAAGACTTTGGACCCGGAGAGAACAACACGTTCAAAGACCTTGGACCAGAGTGAAATCCAGCAAGTTAGAGGGACTGGAAGGGTGAGTGGGGACAGTTTGAGTTCCATGTGGAAGCAGGGGAAGAACATTCAGAGTTTCCAAAATCCTAATAATAGCAGTTTTATTTTAAATGCATTAGGTTCTTGGGGCACCTGGGTAGCTCAGTGGGTTAAGCCTCTGCCTTCTGCTCAGGTCATGGTCTCAGGGTCTTGGGCTTTCTACTCAGTGGGGAGCCTGCTTCCCCTCCTCCCTCTGCCTGCATCTCTGCTTACTTGTGATCTCTCTCTCTCTCTCTCTTTCCAACAAATAAATAAATAAAATCTGAAAAAGAAAATAAAAGCATTAGGTTCTTAAGTAAGGGATTGATATGGTCATTTCAAAAAATCACTGGTGTGCTGTGTGGAGATGCAGTTGGAAAGGGGTCATCAGCTAGAATGATTTTGTAGTAGTCTGAGTGAGAGATGATAGTGGCTTGAGATGGCATGCTTGTGCTGAAAATGGAGGGAATGAGCCAGTTAAGAGGGTAAAGTCAACAGCTCTTGGTAATGGTGTCAAGAATGAGATCTAGGTAACTGCAGGCAGTTTTTCTGATGGTCTTGCCATTTGATGACACAGAAAAGGCTGAAAGAAGACATCTTTTTGAGGAGAGAGAGATGTTATGGATATGTTATATATATTATATATTATGGAGGTGTTGAATTATGTGTATATAATACAGGATGCATATTATATATTTGGGGTATATTAGACTATATTAAGACATTCGAGAGAAACTGTCAAGTAGACAGGAGGGTACAGAGACCTGGAGTGTAGGACCAAGGTCTGTGTTGGCAGTACGCACTTGTGAGCCATTATATAGATGGCACCTGGGCCAAACCATAGCTTAATGCTTGTGTACTCTAGAATGAGAATGGATCAGAAAAGCCTGGAGTAACACTGGAAACAGCCTTACAGGGTTTGACACCTTTTCCTAGAAAACCAGAATGAGACCCTTCCCCCATGTAAATGACATATGGAAAATGAGGTTGTTCCAAGGGAAGACTTCTTCAATGCAGGAAAGCACTACAGGAAGCTTTTCTTGAGAAAATGTAATTGGAAGCTTTAGACAAACTCTTCCAGAAAGTATAAAAGCCCTTAATTCCACAGCACACTGTTCAGCAGTCTCCACTTGATAAAAGGTCACATACCTGTGTGATCTGTTAAAAATTTTAACCTGTTACCTTATATGAAAAAAAAAAAAAAGATAGGGACAAGTATCATGTTAGCATGAATTATATGTTTTTTGTTTGAGGTGTTCTCATGGGCATATACATAGCCCATACAAAACACTTTGTAGTTAGAGTTCTCAAAATCAATAATTTTTTTATTTATTTAAAGAGGAAGTTTATTTCCATAATTAAATTATATAGCTTCTGTACTAAATGCTAAGTTTAAAAAAAAGATTTTCAACCTCTCTAAAGCTATTTATCATCCTATTTAATTTTTCTCTAGTGTCTCCTCAAATAAAGTTGAAACAGAGGCTCTTCATGTTTCATTGCTATTGAGGTGCTCTTCTAAATATTTGGCTAGAAACTATAATCTGAATTATTATTGTGTGAAGCGATTAATTTGCTGTCATATTTGATATACTAATGTAGGTCAGTGACAAAACACCACTTAAAGGTACTGGTAGCTAATAGGAACATATCAACATGAGAACCTGTCAAAATGGCCTTTAATTGGAAATTAAGGAACATTTGATATATGTCAAAATAGCTCTGGATTTAGACCTTCAGGTCTCTCGTCCTCAATCCTTAATTAAAATGGAGGCTTCATCTGCATAATAACATTCCTGGCTTGTGTCATTCCTCCATTATTCACTTTAGTTTTTGAAACTTCAGTATTGAAAGCGTCATTTTGTAATTGTTTGGATATGTCTTTGAGATTTTTACAAATTTTTGATTTCTTTTTTTTTTGAGATTATGGTAGGGAATCAAATACATGCTTTGCACTTGGAGTATTAAAATATATTTCTAAGAATGCTGATTATGTGATTAATTAAATAAAAGCATATCTGAAATACTTCTCTATAGAAGTACGTACTTGTTCTTCTGTAGATGTGCCTACTTGTTCTTCACTAAGTGTTTTCTTATTTTTTATATTTTAAAATGGTTTATGATAGTAAGTAATTTATCCTTGAAAAGCATCAGTTTCAGTCAAAATTTTAAGCAACAATTTTCATTTATTTAATTGATCAATGGGCCTCAAAAATAAGTTTATATTTGTCAACAAATTTGATCATTTCAGCATATGGACAGTTTATATAAAGTTGATGTCATTTTTAAACATTTTTTTTTCATTTTATCTCATGTAAATTATTGGGAAGAAAATGTAGTGATTTCACTAATCAGCAATAATATTATTTTTTCAATGTTTGCTCCATACATGGAGATTTCAGGCTGTCAATGACTAAAACTTTGAATGCTTAGTGCTGTCAGCCAGACACTGATGTAAGCTTCAGATATACATTGTCAAATGAGATGGCTGAAGCAGTGTGAGGTAAAAAGTTTTATCATCCCTATTTGATATATGAGGAAGGTGAGACTATCCAAGATTTTATGCTAGTATTTCTGACCCAGGAAACTCAACTTCAAACCCAGGACTTTATCTATTTATTTCCTTCCTTCCTTATTTATTTTAAAGATTTTCTGTATTCCTTTATTAAGAGAGACAGACAATGAAAGAGAGCATACATACCCTCACATATGGGGGAGGGAAGAGAGAGGGAGAAGCTTAAGGAGACTCCAGGCACAGGCCCAAGCCCAGTGCAGGGCTTGATCTCAGAATCCTGTGATCATGACTTGAGCTGAAATCAAAGCATCCAATGCTTAACCTACTAATCCACCCAGGTGTCCCGTATTTATTTGTTTATTTGTTTATTTTTTTATTTATGAGAGAGAGCATGTGCACACACATGCAGGAACAGAGGGGAGGGGCAGAGGAAGGGGGAGAGAATCTTAAGCAGACTCCATGTTGACCATGGAGCCTGACTTTTGGTTTGATCTCCCCACTGCGGATATCATGACCTAAGCTGAAATCAAGAGTCAGACACTTAACTGACTGAGCCACCCAGGCGACCCCAAACCCAATACTTTAAATTATAAATGTTAGAAATATTAAACTCTTTTATCACTAGAAACTTTTTTTGTAAGTATTTTATTTATTTATTTGAGAGAGCGATAGAGTGAGTGCAAGTGTGGGGGAAGGGGCAGATGGAAAAGGAGAAGCAGAATCCCCAGTGAGCAGGTAGCCCCACATGGGTCTCGATCCCAGGATCCCAAGATCATGACCTGAGCAGGAAGCAGCCTCTTAACCGACTGAGCCACCCAGGCACCCCTAGAAATTTTTTGAATTAGAGGAATACATAGATACTCATTGTTCATTATGTACGAATAACATAAAGCAGGTGTGGGAGAAAATTACTTATGGCAAAATGTTTCTCTTGAAAGAATAAATAACATCTTTTTGCTTAAAGTTTTGACTGTTTTAGTTATTGGTTTAACTTATGTTAATTATGTAAAATTGTAATGTTGGTGTTGGTGAGGTAGGTCCCTGGGAGAGTGAACCAGTAAAAGTGGGAGTGTAAGATGATATCTGAGTGATGGTTGCTTACAGGGGACCTGGAAAGGTAGACAGAGCTGGTGACCTGAATCATAATGAGCTTAGTCATTCATTGGATTTTATCTATCAGAAAAACTTGGCAGAGCAAGGAAGAAGGTGGGATATTTGAAGTCCAGAAACATGATTTAATGAAAATCAGAAGACTAATCAATTTTTTAAAATGACTCTAATTTCATGGGAAAAAACCTAGTGGATTCAGACAGAAAAGTGTCACCTTTATCCACTGAGATTAAGAGAATTAGTACAATTGTGAAGTGGAAGCAAAGTTTATATATTTTTGAAATTGCTAAAGTTTAAGATTTAAAATAAATAGGTGGATGATAATATTTACTAATAATTGCTTAAGTTTCACATTGCGTGATTTAAACAGACATTTTTATTCTTTCTCTTATGGCATGAACTAATTTAATAAAAATGCTTTTTGCCTATCAGTATGTAAGTGATCATTTTCTTTCTGTATTCTGTTTTTTACCCCTAAATTCCAAAGATATAAAGGAAGGTCTGACCTCTTAAAAATGAAGATGCAACATGGCAAAATGAAACACAATAAAATTTGTTTTTTAGGGTAAAGGCAGAAATGTAGTTAAAACTAAACTTTGAAATTTACTAAGTTTCACTGAAGGTGTCTCACTTTCTTTTTCTTTTTTTCTTTTTTAATTAACATATAATGTATCATTTGTTTCAGGGGTATATATCTGTGATTCATCAGTTTTATGTAATTCACAGCACTCACCATAGCAGACCCTCCCCAATGTCCATCCCCCAGCCACCCCATCCCTCCTACCACCTTCTCCTCCAGCAACCCTCAGTTTGTTTCCTGAGATTGAGCCTCTTACAGTTTGTCTCCCTCTCTGGTTTCATCTTGTTTCATTTTTTTCCTCTCTTCCCCTATAACCCTCTGTCTTGTTTCTCAAATTCTTCATATCAGTGAGATCATATGATAATTGTCTTTCTCTGATTGACTTATTTTGCTTAGCATATTATCCTCTAGTTCCATCCACATTGTTGCAAATGGCAAGATTTTGGGGGTTTTAATGGTTGTATAGTATTCCATTTTATACACCACACACACACACACACACACACCCCACATCTTCATTATCCATTCATCCATTGATGGACATCTAGGTTCTTTCTGTAGTTTGGCTATTGTGGACATTGCTGCTATAAACATTCGGGTGCACTTGCCCCTTTGGATCACTACATTTCTGTCTTTATGGTAAATACCCAGTAGTGCGATTGCTAGGTTGTAGGGTAGCTCTATTTTCAACTTTTTGAGGAACCTCCATACTGTTTTCCAAAGTGGCTGCACCAGCTTGCATTCCCACCAACAATGTAGGAGGGTTCACCGTTCACCACATCCTCCCCAGTATCTGTCATTTCCTGACTTGTTAATTTTAGCCATTCTGACTGGTGTGAAATCTTGTCTCCTTGTGGTTTTGATTTGTATTTCTCTGATGTCAAGTGAGGTTCAACACATTTTCATGTGTCTGTTGGCCATTTGGATGTTTTCTTTGCAAAAATGTCTGTTCATGTCTTCTGCCTGTTTCTTGATTGGATTATTTGTTCTTTGGGTGTTGAGTTTGCTGTATCTTTATAGATTATGGATACTAGCCCTTTATCTGATATGTTGTTTGCAAATATCTTCTCCCATTTTGATGGCTTCCTTTTGGATTTGTAGACTGTTTCCTTTTCTGTACAAAAGCTTTTTATCTGATGAAGTTCCAATAGTTCATTTTTGCCCTTGCTTCCCTTGTCTTTGGCGATGTTTCTAGGAAGAAGTTGTTATGGCTGAGATCAAAGATGTTGCAGCCCGTGTTCTTCTTAAGATTTTGATGGATTCCTGTCTCACATTGAGGTCTTTCATACATTTTGAGACTATTTTTGTGTGTGGTATAGTTTCACTCTTCTGCATGTGGATGTACAACACCATCTGTTGAAGAAAGTATCTGTTTTCCACTGGACATTCTTTCCTGATTTGTAGAAGATTAGTTGACCATAGAATTGAGGGTCTATTTCTGGGCTCTCTTATCTGTTCCACTGCTCCAGGTGTCTGTTTTTGTGCCAGTACCATACTGTCTTGATGATTACGGTTTTGTAATTGAGCTTAAAGTCTGGAATTGTGATGCCAACAACTTTGGTTTTCTATTTTAAAATTCCTCTGGGTATTTGAGGGTGTCTGGTTTGGGGATCAAGGTAATGGTGGCTTCATAAAATGAGTTTGGAAGTTTTTCTTCCTTTTCTATTTTTTGGAACAGTTTCAGGAGAATAGGTATTAATTCATTTTTAAATGTTTGGTAGAATTCCTCTGGGAAGCCTTCTGGCCTAAGACTCTTGTTTGTTGAGAGATTTTTGATGACTGCTTCAATCTCCTTACTGGTTACAGGTCTGTTCAGGATTTTTATTTTTTCCTGGTTCAGTTTTGGTAGTTTATACATCTCTAGAAATACCTCCATTTCTTCCAGATTATCAAATTTGGTGGCATATGAGCAAATACAAATTTGCTCATAGTATGTTCTTTTAATTGTTTGTGTTTGGTGTTGGTTGTGATCTCTCCTCTTTCATTCATGATTTTATTTATTTGGGTCCTTTCTATTTTCTTTTTGATAAGTCTGGCCAGGGGTTTATCAATCTTATTAATTTTTTTCAAAGACCCACCTCCTAGTTTCATTGATCTGTTCTACTGTTCTTTTTGGTTTCTATTTCATTGATTTCTGCTGTGATCTTTATTTCTCTTCTCCTGCTGGGTTTAGGCTTTCTTTGCTGTTCATTCTCCAGCTCTTTTAGGTGTAGTGTTAGGTTGTGTACTTGAGACCTTTCTTGTTTCTTGATAAAGGCCTGTATTGCTATATACTTTCCTCTCAGGACCACCTTTGCTCTATCCCAAAGATTTTGAATAGTTGTGTTTTCATGTTCATTTGTTTCCATGAATATTTTTTAATTCTTCTTTAATTTCCTGGTTGACCCATTTATTTTTTAGTAGTGTGCTATTTAGCCTCCGTGTATTTGAGTTCCTTGCAACTTTCGTCTTGTGATTGTGTTCTAGCTTCAGAACATTGTGGTCTGAAAATATGCAGGGAATGATCCCAATCTTTTGGTACCAGTTGAGACCTGTTGATGACCCAGGATGTGATCTATTCCAGAGAATGTTCCATGTGCACTAGAGAAGAATGTGTATTCTGTTGCTTTGGGATGGAATGTTCTGAATATATCTGTGATGTCCATCTGGTCCAGTGTGGTATTTAAAGCCTTTATTTCCTTGTTGATATTTTGCTTGGATGACCTGTCCATTTCAGTGAGGGGGATGTTAAAGTCCCCTACTATTATTGTATTATTGTCAATGTGTTTCTTTGATTTTGTTATTAATTGGCTTATATAGTTGGCTGCTCCCATGTTCGGGGCATAGATATTTAAAATTGTTAGGTCTTCTTGTCGGACAGACCCTTTGAGTATGATATAGTGTCTTTCCTCATCTCTAATTATAGTCTTTGGCTTAAAATCTAATTGATCTGATATAAGGATTGCCACCCCAGCTTTCTTTTGTTGTCCATTAGCATGGTAAATGGTTTTCCACCCCCTCACTTTAAATCTGGAGGTGTCTTTGCATCTAAAATGAGTTTCTTGCAGACCGCATATCGATGTTTTTTTTTTTTTTTTTTTTAATAATCCATTCTGAGGGGTGCCTGGGTGGCTCAGTGGGTTAAAGCCTCTGCCTTTGGCTCAAGTCATGATCCCACGGTCGTGGAATTGAGCCCTACATCGGGCTCTCTGCTCTGCAGGGAGCCTGCTTCCCCCTCCCTCTCTACTTGTGATCTCTATCTGTCAAATAAAATAAATAAAATCTTTAAAATAAATCCATTCTGATACCCTGTGTCTTCTGATTGGGGCATTTAGATCATTTACATTCAGGATAACTATTAAAATATATGAATTTAGTGTTACTGTATTGCCTGGAAGGTGACTGTTACTGTATATTGTCTCTGTTCCTTTCTGGTCTGTTACTTTAAGCCTCTCTCTTTGCTTAGAGGACCACTTTCAAGATTTCCTGTGGGGCTGGTTTATTGTTTGCAAATTCTTTTAGTTTTTGTTGTTGTTGTTGTTGTGGAAGTTTTTTATCTCCCCTTCTATTTTCATTGACAGCCTAGCTGGATAGAGTATTCTTTGCTGCATATTTTTCTCATTTAGTGTTCTGAATGTATCATGCCAGTCCTTTCTGGCCTGCCATGTCTCTGTGGATAGTTCTGCTGCCAATATAATATTTCTACCTTTGTATGTACAGACCTCTTGTCCTGAGCTGCTTTCAGGATTTTCTCTTTGTCTCTGAGTCTTGTAAGTTTTACTATTAGGTGACTGGGTAATGACTTATTTTTATTGATTTTGAGAGGGGGTTTTCTGTACCTCCTTGATTTTGATGCTTTTTTCCTTCCCCAAGTTAAGGAAATGCTCTTGTATAAGTTGATCCCATATACCTTCTGCCCCCCTCTCCCTTTCTTCTTCTTCTCGGACACCGATTATTCTAATATGGTTTCATCTTACGGTATCACTTATCTCTCAAATTCTCCCCTTGTGATCCAGTAGTTGTTTGTCTTTTTCTCAGCTTCTTTATTCTCCATCATTTGGTCTTCTATATCACTAACTCTCTCTTCTGCATCATTTATCCTAGTAAGAGCCTCCATTTTTTATTGCACCTCATTAATGGCCTTTTTTTTTTATTTCAACTTGGTTAGATTTCAATTCTTTTATTTCTCCAGAAAATGATTCTCTATTATCTTCTATGCTTTTTTTGAAGCCCAGCTAGCATCTTTATAATCGTCATTCTGAACTCTATTTCTGACATCTTACTTATGTCTTGTTGATTAGGTCCTGAGCAGTTGGTTCTACTCTTGTTCTTTTTCTGTGGTGAGTTTTTCTACCTTGTCATTTTGTCCAGAGAAAAATAGGTGAATGAGACAACACAATGCTAAAAGGGTAACAGTGACTCCAGAAAAATATACACTAACCAAAGCAGAAGAGACCCAAAACCGAAGGGGAGAAGATGGGGGGGGAGTGTATATATATATATATATATATGAATAATTGGGCTGCTGAATAGAACAGAGGTACACACTTGATTATGGGTATATTTTGGTCTTTTAGAAGAAACAGCCTCCCAAAATTTTAAAGAAAGAAAAAGTTATGTATATATAAAAATATGGGTAAACGTGATGAAGTGATGGAATATGACTGTAAAGCTGAAAATTTTAAAAAATTTTAAAAAAGGAATTGGTAACATAAGCAGTTGGTTGAGAAAAAGAGAAAAGAAAAAAAAAAGAGAAAGTGATCAGGCTGGAGACTGGAACAAAGCTATACGCTAGATTTAGGATGTATTTTGGTCTGTTAGAAGAAACTGTATCCCAAAATTTTAAAGAAATAAAAACTTACATCTATTCAAAAAAAAGTTTCAATACAGTGAAAATATGGAATAGGACTAAAAAATGAAAATTAAAAAAGATTTTTCAAATGGTATTAGTAAGATAAAATAGGTTAAAACAGGAAAGAGAAAAAATTAAAAAAAATACAGAAAAAGTAATGAAAACTAAAAATTTAACTTTGCTAGACTAAAGAATCATGGGGGAAAAGCCATGAATTCTATGTGCTGTATTACCCTACCACAGGTGTTTTGTGGTTCTCACTGATTGGTAAACTTGGTCTGGGTGGGATGATGAGTTCTTGCAGGGGCCTTTTGCAGTGATTCTCAGACGTCTTTGCCTGAGGCAGAAATGCACCACCCTTGCCAGGGGTCAGGCCAAGTAATCTAAATGGTTTGCCTCTTGGTAGCTTTTGTTCCCTGAATGCTTTCCATACAGCTTTAGAGGAGGAGAATGAAAACAGAGGCCTCTCAGTTTCCGGCCTGTAGGAGCTGGAGCTCAGGGCGCCCACTCCTCAGTGAGCCCTCAGTGAAAACCAGTCAATCCCTCCTGTCTCCCTGGTCTTGGGTCACACTCTGAGCTCACCCAGTCTGTGACCAAGCATTTCTATCTCTGGTGTATGGCCCCATTTGGAGTCTCCAAACCCAGCAGATTTTCTGCAGCGTGCTCCCCGCCACTCTACCCAGTGGAGGATGTGGGGGTCTCCCTGGATCTGCTACTTGTCGCGTCCTGGCTCGAAGAGTAGTTGCCCGACTGTGCCTTCGGTCATGGTTTAAGGTAACTGAGACCTGAGAGTCCCCTCCGCAGCTCCCTTTCTGTAGTCGGCTTCCCCACTCCGATACTTGGCTGCTCTGCCACACTGAGAGACCCCAGGTCTGTCTGTGATCCTGAGGGTCCTGAGGCCACACTGTCCCAGCGAGTGTTCCAGCCCCTGCTTGGCTACTGGAGTGACATCCCTCAGTGGAGCAGACTTCTAAAGTTCTGATTTTGTGCTCTGTTGCTCTCTCACTTGCTGGGCACCGGCCCCTCCTTCTCCTGTCTGTTTTCCCGTATATTGCCTCAGATTCACGTCTCTGCACATCCTACCTTCCAGAAAGTGGTCAAAAATATGGAACACTTCATGAATTTGTGTGTCATCCTTGCGCAGGGGCCATGCTAATCTTCTCTGTATTGTTCTAATTTTAGTTCTGTGCTGCTGAAGCGAGCACAAGTGTGTCTCATTTTCTTAAATGGAAATTAAAGGTATACATCAGGATTTAGAGAGAATTAAAGATTGTCAAAACTCACATGTGTTACACAGGTTCTGGTGTTTGCTAAATTCTCAGTCCATGAGAGCATTTTCCTGTGATGTCTGACTCATTCTTGCTTAGTGATAATCGCTCTTCTGCTCTGTTCAGAAAGGGACTTTGGGTGTGGGTCATTGTCACACTGATTCCTGTATTCTGGGGTCTAAGAGGCATTTTTCTGACATGCTGAGGACCTTGTCCTTCTTGGGATTAGTCACAAGCAGCGGCAGGGATTTCTCATTGGAGAGAAACAATGGGGAAATTGGCAGGCCAGATCCTAAAATTTCCCTGCCTGCCATTGCCGCTCTTGGAGAAGCAAATTGAAGTTTTCATTTTTGGCATATTCTGTAGTAAATCTCATTTGTTTTCTTGATGAGCTAGACTGGAAGAAATAAATACCCAATTTGTGATTAAGGTTGCAGCACAATGATGAGACTAATTTCATTTTAGTTAGTATTTGCTTTAGCTTTGTAAGTTCTTTCCAAGAAAGCTAAAAAGCTCTTAATTTCAGAGAGAGGAGTGTATTTAGGTATACATTTCAGTCCGTAGGGGTAAAAAAAGGAAAAAAAAAAGATGTAATCAGTATCTGTGTTTTGGGGAGTCTTGATCTCATAAGATATGGTGATAATTCATAAGAAGCAAGGAAGATGTGGTTCAAAGAACCTTGGAGGGTTCACTGACCATATGACACATGGCTTCTGACATTATTAGGAGGAAGCCATTTCATAAGTTTGATTTAGAGGGAGAAGTCCTAATCAAATGTTTTAAGGATTAAATGCTGCCTTCCCTTGCAGTGTTATAATCGTTTCTCTGTCTTCTTCACTATGCCCCCACACTGACTCAAGGCACATAAAGAACAGTGCCATCTACATCTGAAACTAATGAGGTACTAAGTTGACTAGTTGAATTTAAATTAAAAAAGAAAAAAAAAGAGAATAGGGCCATCAAAGCAAGAGTGGATTTATCTCAGCATTTTGTTGTTGAAAGTCTATGGCCTAGCCCCCAAAGTGTCTGGCATAGTTATTTTTTAATTTTCTAAAATTTATTAATTAGAGACATGATTCAATTCTTAGTTGGAAACAATTTAGAACTCACTATAGGATACAATAGAAAACCAAGAACTTGCATATAGTGTATCACATTCCTACCGAGGAGAGGGAGTGTGAAGTTCCCCTTAATATTTCAAGTTGGGATATCCAGCTTAGTTTATGCAAATTCTCTGTGAGCAAAATAGGAGATTAATGAAATATTTGATGGACTTTCAGACATCCTCAAGGTGTAGGTCAGCTGTTTTCCCTTGAGAAATACCAGGAAGTACATCATGAGGACTTGGGGTGAGAATGTCCATGTAGAGACCGGAGGGCTCATGACTGGTGCCAGACTTGTTCTCTGGCACACACATTATAGCTTGTCAAATGCTCTATTTGAAAAATATGTTATAAACCGTAGATTCAGTGAAATGTGTATTTTTTTCTTCTATAAAACATGGAAGAGTCTTTGAAGTTTTAGCCATAGATATTAAGAGGTTATGCTTCTAGGTGAAAACAAAGAAAGATATTTCTGATGAAATCTCAAGTTGCAAATGTAGAAACCTTCATGTAATAAAATTTAAAAAAAATTTTTTTAAGATTTTATTTATTTATTTGACAGACAGAGAGAGATCACAGTAGGCAGAGAGGCAGGCAGAGAGAGAGAGAGAGGAGGAAGCAGGCTCCCCGCTGAGCAGAGAGCCCGATGCGGGACTTGATCCCAGGACCCCGGGATCATGACCTGAGCCAAAGGCAGAGGCTTAACCCACTGAGCCACCCAGGCGCCCCTAAATTTAAAATTTTTATACTGTTTCACTTAAGAAAAATAAGACTCAAAAATGTCATTTTGTGGAAAATATTTTAGATTAATATTTTGCAGTTATGTGTTCAATTTTCCATAAAGTCAGTACCCTGCTTGGAGAATGACATTACATGATAGTTCTTTTCCAGAAAAATATTGCTTTTATTGTTTTAACATTACAATTTAAATTGCATTATTGCTTTTTATGTTTAACATCAAAATTTCATGTACATAATTACATTATTTTTGAACGTCATTTCCTTTTCTATTCTTTTTTATTCTATTTTTTATTCTTTCTATTCTCTTTTTATTCTTTATTTATTATTTTCTATTCTTTTTGTGTTTCACTGTTTTCCCACACACCTCTTCTGGTACGCAGCAATTTGTTCTCTGTGTTTAAGAGTGTTTTTTGTCCTTTCTTTTTTGTTTGTCCATTTGTTTTGTTTCTTAAATTCCACATATGAGTGAAATCATGGTATTCGTCTTTCTCTGACTGACTTATTTTACTTAGCATAATACTCTCTAGGTACATTCATGTTATTGCAAATGGCAAGATCTCACTCCTTTTCATGGCTGAGTAGTATTCCATTTATCTACAGATGAACACTTGGGCTGCTTCCATCTTTTCACTATTGTAAATGCTGCAATTAATGTTAGGGTGCATATATCTTTTCAAAGTAGTGTTTTTATTTTCCTTGAGTGTAAGTACCAAGTAGTGGAGTCAGTGGATCATATGGTAATTTTATTTTAAATTTTTGAGGAACCTTCATATTCTTACCTCCTTTGTTGTAGGTTAATTGACCATAAAAACATGAGTTCATTTTTGTGTTCTTTATTCTATTCCATTTATCTGTGTGACTTTTTTTTTGTGCTAAGGTACTATTTAGATTAACTTTGAACTATATTCTTGAAATCTGAAATATTTCTTCTATTTCTTCTATTCTTTCTTCTATTCTTTCTTTTTAAAAAGATTTATTTATTTATTTGTTTGTTTATTTATAGAGGTGGGGAGTGAGGGACAGAGAGGGAGAGGGAGACAGTGGATCTCAAGCAGACTCCTGCTAAGCACAAAGCTAGACATGAGACTTGATCCCACAGCCCTTTGATTATGATCGGTGCTAAAATCAAGAGTTAGGACACTTAACCAGCTGACCCCTCCAGGCACCGCTAACTTTATTCTTCTTTCATAAGATTACTTTGGCTATGCAGAATCTTTTGTGATTCAATACAAATTTTAGTAGTATGTGTTTTAGTTCTATGAAAAATTTTGTTAGTATTTATAGGGATTACATTAAATCTGTAGATTGCTTTGGGTAGTACGAATATTTTAACAATATTGGCTTTTCCAATCTAGAACATGGAATATCTTTCCATTTGTTTGTGTCATCTTCAATTTCTTTCATCAGTGTTTTAAAATTTTTCAGAATTCAGGTCTTTTACCTCCTTGGTTAAGTTTATTCATAGTGATTTTATTATTTTTGGTGCATTTGTAAATGAGACTTTTTTTTTATTTCTCTTTCTGCTACTTCACTGTTCATGAATAGACATGCAACAGATTTCTATAAATTTTATATTCTGCAACTTTACCAAATTCATTTATCAGTTCTAGTAGGTTTTTTGGTGTATTTTTTAGGGTTTTCTATGTAGATTATCATGTCATCTGCAGATAGTGAAAGTTTTATGTCTTCCTTACTAATTTAGATGCCTTTTTTTTTCCTTGTCCATTTTCTGTGGCTAGGACTTAGAGTGCTGTTTTGAACAAAAGTGGTAAGAGTGACCATACTTGTCTTGTTGCCAATATTAGAAGAAAAACTCTAAGTTTTTCACCATTGAGTATGATATTAACTATGTTTTCATAGATAACCTTTATTATGTTGAGGTATGTTTTCTCTAAACATACTTTGTTTCTTTATCATGAATGGATGTTGTTGAGTTTTGCATCAGTGTTCATCAGAAATATTTCATGCACATAATTAAGTTGTTATTGAAAGTTATTTTCTTTGATAATGAATTTTATTCCATCTTTAATAGTATTTATTGCATATAAACAGGTAAGTTTTAATTTTTAATTTAAACTCTACTTTAAATTCTTTGCTAATATTAATCTAAAAAGTCATATAAAAATCTATTATTTAGAAAACATTAATAGCTCCTTTCTAAAACTAGAGGCTTCAGGGCTTAATTTTTTTTTACCTTATCTTGGGCTTTGGAGAGTCTCTCAGGGAAGTTCAATTAATTTATAACAGTGCTTCTCAGGATATACTGAAGAGACATAATATGCAAAATATTCAGAACTTTTCATGTTAAGAGTCCATCAACAAAATCATTTGAGGTTGATATGATCTTTTTTTTTTTTTTTTTAAGATTCTAATCATTTATTTTAGAAAGAGCGGGGGGTGGAGGGGGCAGAGGGAGAGGGAGAGAGAGAATATCCCAGACTCTCCACTTGGAGCCTGATTTGGGATTGATCCCAGGATCCTGAGACCATGACCTGAGCTAAAGTCAGCTGCTTAACCAACCACCCAAGCATCCCTAGATATGACCTTCTTTTGATTAAATCTGGAATAATCAATAGGATCTTGCATTTATTTTATAGCTCATCAAATTAAATATGAAAAAGTATTTCTCTCTAGTGGAATAGGAATGTTGTGTTAACAAAATATAAGGGTTGATGGAAAAGGTGTAGGGAAATAAGTTCATATATATGCAGAAATATTAGTAATTAAATGAATCAATGAATCAGACAACTCAAATAAGCTAAAAGCTTATTTATTTATTTTTTATTGAGCTCAAAGCTTATTTAAAATAAACTGTATGCTTTTTTGTGTCAGAATATTGCTTTATTTAGGATTACTTAAATGGTAATGACAGAAGGATTTTAACTATTGTTAGAAAACATATACAAATTGGATGTTCTGTTTATGTGCATGTTTGATATGTTTATATTCATGAATTTATATTCAATTCACCAATGCCTATTATATACTGAATAGGATGTAATAAGTCTGTATTGTTTTGAAATGTACAGTAAGGTGTAATTTCATAAAGGTCTTCATAGTTTCATGGAAGCAAAGGCATATAAACTTAGACTGAAGGAGAAGTAGAACATCAAAATAATAACAAAATTAGCAGCTTACCACCTTCTATTCTCCTGCCTTATCTTTTTTTTTTTTTTAAGATTTTATTTATTTATTTGACAAACAGAGACCACAAGTAGGCAGGGATGCAGGCAGAGAGAGAGGAGGAAGCAGGCTCCCTGCTGAGCAGAGAGCCTGATGCGGGGCTTGATCCCAAAATCCTGAGATCATGACCTGAGCCAAAGGCAGAGGCTTTAACCCACTGAGCCACCCAGGCGACCCTTCCTTTTATTCTTTTACAAATACAAGCAATAGGGAGAAGCCAGGCTGCTGTGATCTGAGGACTGCAAAGCAGGGCAGAAGGATGGCTTAAATAAAAGGTGCACCATTATTTCTAATCACTAAAATGTAATGGAAACACAAGAGGAGGGCTTGATGAGAGAATGAATACTGTTGTTTTATCTCTGGTTTTAAAATATGAATTCATGTAAGGATATTTATGTGGTGTGGGGATTAACCTTGATTTTATTTTTACAGAAGAGATTAGGTAGTTTTGAGAGATTTCTGCATATGTGGTACAAAGGTTGGCAAAGTGAACTTGTAAAAGAGTAAATAAAAGGATGCCTGGGTGGCTCAGTCAGTTCAGCATCTGCCTTTGGCTCAGGTCATGATTCCAGGGTCCTGGGATTGAGTCCCGTATCGGGCTTCTTGCTCAGCAGGGAGCCTCCTTCCCTCTCTACTTCTCCCCGTGCTTGTGCTCGCTTCTTCTCTTTCTCTGTCAAATAAAAAAATTAAATCTTTTTAAAGAAAAGAGTAAACAGAAAAGAAAAAAGGAAGGAAAAGAAAAAAGATGGGATTTTAGGGAAGTTAATTTTAAAAGAATGATGAGTAGTGGAAAATAGTCAGGTATTGCCAAAAAAAAATGGTTATGTTGGAAATAAAACATTATGGTTTGTTTTTTGTAACATAAATAATTAGTCTCTGCAATCCTGAGATAGTGGCATAATATTGTTAAAGTATTCCATTTTATACATACCATTCTTTTTTACATGGGTAAACCTCAACTGCAGTTTTGCTTTTTGCCCTAAGCTCAGTTTGACCTACTAAGCCCTCTCCTTCTCAATCAAACCTTATCTCATTCAGCTTTTGACCCCCATTACTCTGACACCGTATCTCACTCAAAATTCACCAATGCCATCCTAGCTGTCATAAGCAATGACCTTTTGTCTGTGATCCTCCAAATTTACAACTCTGTTGTAAGTGACAGGTTTGGACAGTTCTCTATGCTTCAGCATCTCTTTATGTCACTTTTAAAGCACCACATTTTCTTCTATTTCTCTGACTTTAGAAACATAGTAAGTCTTTTTCCTTGGCCTCTCTGTATTAAGAATTCATTCTACTCATTTCTGTCATTATCATCTTAACTTCTCATTCTAAAAATTCTCTGTTTTAGAGATTTCTCCTATTCTTTTGTCAACAATGCACTACTGTTTAGAAGCAGTAGGTTTTTGTGTCCAGTTATGACTTTTCAGCTATTGGTCAGCTCACTATCAGCATCTGAAACTGAGTTCTTCATCTCCTTTCCCAGATCTTCCTATTCCTGTCTGTGTCTGTGATATGAGAATATGTAAAGTAGTGACCCTAAGCAGAAAGGTATTAGGCAAAAGGTTGTAAACAAGAGGGATAATTATGGACCATGCCTATAGATACAATACTTAATTGAAAATTTGAGTTGGGAGATCATTGTTAAAAAAGGAAGGGGAGGACTCAGGTCATGATCCCAGTGTCCTGGGATTGAGCCCTGCATCGGGCTCTCTGCTCAGTGGGAAGCCTGCTTCCTCTTCTCTCTCTGCCTCTCTCTCTGCCTACTTGTGATCTCTGTCTGTCAAATGAATAAATAAAATCTTTAAAAAAAGAAAAGGAAGGGGAAGAAAACTTACCTACTATCTTAAACTAGTGACTTGGGTAGGAAAGACAGAAAATAAGAAAGGAAGGCACCATTTTTATTTTTATTTTTAGAATTACTACTCAAATGTGCTATATTGGAGATTGTGAAATAAGCAGAAGAGGCCAATTGTTGTTAATGTCAATTAGCTAAATGCAAGATGTTATAGAAGACTAAGAAGTGTATTACGAAAGAATGTAATCACTTAACTCAAAAGAAAAATGGAAATAAATTTGGTTATTGTTATATTTCTTTAAAAGCAAAACTGAATGCTTGCTAAGAATGGTGTTAAATAAGTGTCAACTGTATTATCTCTTGATGCATGAGAGCAGTAATGTGAGATGTTCTCTGTGTCTCTGGACCTCTGTCTCTTGGTAGAAGTGTGAGGCATGCTGGTGCAGGGTGGCTCACTGATGTCTTTCCCAGGGCTTCTAAGAGGGGGCCACTGAGCATCCCCCTCTCTGCCTATTCCAGGATATCTGTGGTCTATGTCAAGAATAAGCTGTCTTGACCTGGTGTTGAAAAGCATCAAGATTATATTGGCAACTTGAATTTCCAGAGAATCGTTGCGTCAGAGATTTGAGGGATTTACCAGAGTGCAGAGCTCTTACTTGGTGATCTTAAGATGAGAGAAAACTCCAAATACCAAACCTATTTACTGGCTAAAAACAGTGAGTCCTTCAGGAATGGTGCCTGCTACCGGACAGCTGCGGGCAAAAGTGTGTCTTTCGAAAACGCTTTGCAGCTAAGTCCTTAGTCTAACAAAGTCCTCCATGATTTGGGCTCAGAACTCCTCATCTCAAATTTCTCCCATGAGGGAATAATGTGGAGTCCCTAGCAATCAAGAAAGCATTTATTTCCTTCTTTCTTCCTTTTCTTCCTTCCTTCCTTCCTTCCTTCCTTCCTCTCCTTCTCTTCTTCTTTCCTTCCTTCATCCCTCCCTCCCTTCCTTCCTTCCTTCCTTCCTGCCTTCTTGGGTCTAGACCTAACATGGGGCTCCAACCCATGACCCTGAGATCAAGAGTTACATATGCTACCAACTGAGCTAGGAAGGTGCTCAAGGGAGCATTTTCTATTAAAACCATAATCTTTTAGGGCACGTGGGTGGCTCAATCAGTTAAGCATCTCACCCTTGGTTTCAGCTCAGGTCATGATCTCAGAGTCATGATCTCAGAGTTGTGAGATCGAGCCCTGCCTTAGGCTACTTGTTCAGTGCAGAGTCTGCTTGTAGCTCTCTCCCTCTACTCCTGTCCCCTTCTCTCTCTCTCTCAAATATATATATATATATATATATATTTTTTTTAATCACCTTTTACCTAGTTAATCGAGGTATAAACTTCAGTGTCATCTTCACTCCTCCTCTTTCACTCCACATTCAGTTAATCTTCAACTTCTGTCTAACAAAACCTCTGAAGTAGGTCTCTGGCCTCATTTCCATTCCCAGAGCTATACAGTGTCTCTGCTGCGTCTGGACACATAATGGCAACTTGAGAGAGTGGCGCCGCTGTCAAAATTCAGAGTAAGTTATAAACTACGTGGACCACATTTTAATGGAGTTATTTCCTAAACACTGTAGGCAGTCTCTTACAGACATGTCTTTGAACACACTGCTTCCTATCTCTGGAAATGTCCTTTCCCTTTGTTCTCTTCACATGCATTTTTGCAGACCTAGGTTACATGCCATTGACTCTGTAAAACACATTGGAACCCTCAAGGCAGATTTAGGCATCTTCTCCTTTGTCCTCTTCCCCTACTCTTCACTTTCTTCTGTTAGAGGACCTATCCTATTCAACCATAATTGTTCTTTCCTCCCTCTTCCTTCCCTCTCTCCTCCCCTCCTCTTTTCCCTCCTCCTTCCCTCCCTCCTTCCTTCCTTCTAAAATGGATGGACCCAATAGGTTGTAAGCTGCTAAAAGATACAACTCATGGCATTACGTTTTATATCCCCAGAACATAGCCTAATGCCTGATCTATAGCCGTTGTTCAGTAAATACAAGCTTGAAAGCCTGTATATGAGAAGGAAAGCTTACAAATGCTCCTGGTTGTTGCCATTGGAGAATAATTTATTTGTGTTCTTTCTCCAACAGAATACAGAGAGAATTTGGTTTAACTTTCAAAAGTATACTCTAACAAGATAAAAGAATGTCTCTCTTTTGCCCTTTTAGGCTGACCTTTTGAACCCAAGGCCAATTTACTCGAATTAAGGGAGTTGATGTGATTAGTGTTAGGAAAGATTTTACGTAATGCGATTTGGTTTACTTCAAACAAATTTGGATGAATATGAGTCTCAGGCAATATTTTAACATTTTAATTCATTGCTGACTCTACAGGGCAAAGGGACTCATAACCCTTAGTCCAATTTCAGGATGATGAATTGAGGCTTTTTTCAACAAGGCAGAGGATAAAAGGCGACTTGCTTCAGTGATAGTACTGCAAATTGTGTTTATATTTAGAGTAAATAAATTCAGTGCCAAAATATTGATATTTTTGCTAAACTAGGATGTTGGTGTCATTATATTGATATTTACTAAAACAAATTACAAGTTAACTATTAAAATAAAATAAATTATTAAATATAAACATAATCTATGCTCTGAATCATGTGGTGTGGGGCATATGTCTAAAATGGTACTTGGCAACGAAGTGCTTAATATAAAGTCAGCATGTTAAGAACAGGGAGAACCACTGGACAGTACCTCTCTCCTGAAGCCAAGAAAAGAGAATCATTGCTAAATAACCCAAGAAGATTTCAGGAACGTTGATCTATCTATCAGTCTGGGAATTCTAGATGGGAGGATATGGTGAGCAAAGGCTGTCACATGGGATTATATAGTAGTTGCTCAATGAATATATGCTTGAAATTCTGTGTGTGAGATCAAAGGCTTAAAATGTAGGTGATTTTTACCTTCCCACCGATGTTGGGCTGATGTTACAGAGAAGTAGGATTTCAGGTTTTATAATCAGTATGAGGACCTTTTCAGAGCACCTGCAGGCATTAGAGCTCTGTGAAGGGTCATGGATTGACATCGTGAATCCCTAGGCAGGAAGAGCACATGATGAAAATAGGAATTACAAAATACTATTTTGGCAGTTGTGAGATTTCCTGGGTTTGGCAGTAACTGGAGGCAGAATGGTGAATTGAAACATTACAATCGTTGTTTGTAGCAATTATAGTACTCACATTGCTCATCTGCTTATGGTGCTCGAACAACTTCATGAGCAGTTTCTCAATCTTTTTTTTTTCTTCTTCTTCTTTTTTATTCTCCTAGTCTAGTGTACATATAGTTAAGGACTTATTTAGAATCCTAATTTATCTGTGTCAGACATCATTTTAATAGCACGAAGTAGAGAAAAAAACAAGGGACTGTTGGTTCTGCTCTCATGTAGGCCACAAGTAGCTCCAAGCCTGTGAGCAGGTCACTGGATGTCCTCAATCTGGAAATAAGAGAGGTGACCTGGATGAGCTAAGACCTTTTCAGTTGAGCTTTCTGTAGACCAAAGCTTCTAGGATGCTTTCAAAATATTCATCTTATCATTGAGCAGCAAAAGTACTCTGCACATATTTTAATGCATACTAGGAAAAATACATCTTCCACTCCTAAAATTTGGCAGAATATTCCACCCTCCCATAAGAGAGACGGGAGGTTCATATAGGCAATTACCGTTTCCAAGAGTGTGTTAAAATATAGAAGAAAATAGCAGAAAATTAACCCTTGTAAATGAACACAATGTGCTTCCTGTATAATTTAAATGGTTTAAATAAAGCTACTTGTTTGCATTATGCTCCTTTGGAAAGATATAGCTTAAAAATAACAATGCTATTCATTGATTTGAAGTTAAAACAAAAATAAGGTATAAATTAAGCTGGAAAAATGTCCTGCTACTCTATATGTAGATGTACTAGTAGACATGTGCTAGCACTTA
Organism: Mustela putorius furo; assembly: GCF_011764305.1. Taxonomy (NCBI): domain Eukaryota; kingdom Metazoa; phylum Chordata; class Mammalia; order Carnivora; family Mustelidae; genus Mustela; species Mustela putorius. The sequence goes on along the minus strand of NW_025421290.1, from coordinate 2,789,077 downwards.
AGCTAAATTTGGCATGGCAATATATTTCAAAGTAATGAATCTGTATTTTCTATTTATATTTTGCCGATTTTTATTGATTGTCATCAGTTTGTCAACCTCTATAATATGCATATACTTTGTATGATAGATGTTTAAAAATAAGTAGCTCTCTAGTATTACCTATCTAAATTGAAGTTAAAATTTGATCACCGTAGGAAATGATTTATAGGAAACATTGTGTGAAATATATCAGAACACCCAGAAAAACACTGCAGATAAGAATTTCTAATGTCATAAAACTAAACAAATTACTATAATGTCTAGACAGTGTCCAATGACATGGTTTACAATTTTTTTGATAAATTGGTTTTATAGACCAGACAAAACATTTGATTTGTTTGAGCATCATTTAATTTTCTAAACCAGTGAAATAATGCACAGTATGAAGTTTAGTTACTTGAAAATATTAAAAGGAGAAGGATATTTTATCCTTTGGAATATTTTCCTTTAGTCAGCACACACTAGTAAGTTTTAGAAAATTATTCCTAGCCATCTGGTCTAAGTAGCACTGGCATTGCTATCATTCGGGTGTTTGGTAAAAATGCAGATTCCTAGGTTTTTCTGCATACACAACAGGTTTCTGGCCATACCTCTGAAATCTGTATTTTTTTTTAAGATTATATTTATTTATTTGATAGAGAGATCACAAATCGACAGAGAGGCAGGTAGAGAGAGAGGGGGGAAGCAGGCTCTGAGCAGAGAGCCTGATATTGGGCTTAATCCTGAGACCCTGAGATCACGACCTGAGCCAAAGGCAGAGGCTTTACCCACCGAGCTATCCAGTCGCCCCTGAAATCTGTATTTTGAGAAAGTTTCTGGGGAGCTTTTTCTGCATAGTGATTATAAGAACCACTAAATTCTCATCTTCTTATCCTGCTTTTGGAAATTTTTGCCTTTCATTTGATGCAGATTATTGGAGAATGGAATTCTGAATTTGAAAGTTGAAGAACAGGACTCAGCTTGGATATCCAGAAAAATCTTGAAATACCCAGTTTCATTATTATCTATAAATAGGCTTTTCTATCCTTCAGTTTCTGCTTGAAATTGAGAACCTTAATATGTTCTTTTCAATTGTTAAATACTAAGAGTGCTGTATACATATGGTTCTATAAAACAAAGCATAGATATTGGAAACTTTCTTTTGTGTTACTTTCAGAACACAGGTTATTTCCAGAAGGAATTTTCCCATAATTTGGACTTATATTCATTTTATTGCATCCATAGAATCACCAAGTTTATCCAAATTCTATAACATTCATGATCCTTTTTAATGTTAAATAAAAAATTCCAAGTATGTCCTGATTAATTTTTAAGAAACCATAGCCTCTGCCGGCAATACTGTTGTGTGGGTTGAGATTGCTACAGGAAATTCTAGAGATTATTGTCCTTCACCTGTAGATTGAGCCCTCCCACTTGCCTTTATTTAAAATAACAGTATGTTGGCTAGCTGAACATAATAATAATAATTTTAAGAAAACACTTCCTCTCCCAAATGTATTTATTTCAAACAAAAATCCTGGATTCACGAAAGGGGTGATCTCCAATTTGAAATTAGTGACTGACAGTCATCTCCTTGGTGACAGGAAGCATATCTTATTATCCAAGTGTTTCTCATGACTCATTTTGCATATAGTGGATTTCCAATGATTTGTAAGTCAGTGAATGCTCGTCAGGTTTTATTGAAAAACCTGTGTGGTATTGAAAAAGTTGAAAATTACACTTAGGAATTTGGATAACTTCGTGAGAACTATGTCTCTTGAATCAGAATTTAATATTTGGGCATTAATGATTCATTGCCTTCGTCAGTGGCTTAATTCACGGATCATCTTCTACTCATATCAACAGAAGAGTCTATAAATATTAAAAATCAAGTTGGTTTCAGTTCCTCATAACCAAATCTTCTCATTTGTTGGCACCCCATTTGCACCATGAGGCTTATTAAATTAATAGAAAAACGCCAGTAGCTTTCATTCACATTCTTTTTTTTTTTTTTTTAATGTCTTTTGAGTTTGTCTTTTTTCTAATGGTCTTTTGAGTTTGCACTACCTGAATTTTGGACATCATCCTTTACTATAATAAATTTTGGGTTTCAGAAAGGAAGGGATCTCTTACATTTTAGCAGTCAGATTTTATCATGTAGTCTTATAATGATGGTGATTTCCTAAGTCACAGGTGTTCTCCCATCGTCCTGCTCCCCTTTACCATTTTCAGAATGTCTTGGTGACTGTTAGATAAATCTGAAGCTTTCTGTCCATCAATATCTTTAATCCCTTGGGATTGCTCAAAGTGTTCAGACTGATGGATCTGACCGTGTTAAAGTCTAATAAGAATTGCTCTTACAACCAGGATGATTCATGGGAGGACAGTTGACTTATTTTTTTAATGTATCTTGTCTCCCTTCTTCCTGACTCAACAGCTCCCCCAACGGTTCGTATTGTGCATTCAGGCTTGGCCTGTAACATTGAGGAGGAGCGCTACTCAGAAAGGGTCTACACCATAAGGGAAGGAGAAACTCTAGAACTGACCTGTCTGGTCACAGGACATCCACGTCCACAGGTGAGTCCCGAACCGTGACATTGAGGAATAAGATCTTTGATCTTTCTTGGAAGTCAAAACTGTGTATTTTGAAGATTTAGCTAGGAAAAAAAAAAAAAAAAAACCCTGTGTGTGTGTGTGTGTGTGTGTGTGTGTGTGTGAAATTCAAGTAACTGTGTGTGTGGAATGCAGGATAAGGGTGATTGCTGAACATTCATGCTTGACATACTCAGGTAAGATGAAGGAAGAAAGAAATTTTTGTTTTGGTATTGTGAGAAATTTGGAAGACACTTCTAAGGAAGCTGTTAAAAGACAACTACAAAAATATCTCAGTCAGATAACAATTCATATGGCAATGAGTTTATTTTAGAATGTGGAGCATGATTTCATGATGACATAATTGCAGCCGAGGAAGCATTTGTTCTGAAGAATGTGGTGCACGAGGTCACATGTACTTTCCTTACTCCTAGTCATTATATCCATAGAAAACTTTAAAAACAAATGTTTGCAGGTATATGCATTTCGTTGTTCAGGGTCATCTGCTACAGCTTTCATAAGGTATTTTAGTAGCAGGAACAGAAATTGAGAGTTTCAAAGACATTAAAATTATGAATAATGAACAGAAAAAAAGTTTGTAGGCATGAAAGAAAGGGTTAGGAAGAAGGTAATATAGTTAGGCTGGGATGAAATGTGATTTTTATGATGAAAAAATTAAATTATGTTACAATGCAGAATATTCAGGATTTCTGAATATTTATGAATTTCTGAATTTCTGAATTTCTGCCAATTCTTATTGTCGTATATTTAACCTGACTTGTTCAAAATATTCACCGGTAGTCAACAAAGACATTACAATGAAAAAGAAGTCTCTTCTGGTAGTATATAAATACTTATATATTTTAAGTATTAGTGTTGCAGGAAGAAAAAGAAAATCCAGCTAATACCACTACATAGAAGAAAGTAAAGAGCGATGTGGAGATTTTATGAGTTCATCATTTTAATCTTGTCTTTTGCTCTCACCATCCTTACCTCATAATACTCAAAGATGTTGAACCTTACCATTTTGACCTGAGCAACAAATAAAAATAATCATGTGAACTTTACAGAATGAAACAATAGGTTGATAGATAGGACCGTGACTAGAACTAAAATGGTAAAATATGTTTAATAAAATTTAATGATATGCTGTTAGCAAAATAATCTTAGAAAAATAGTTGTTAAAATAGTTATTAATTATTAATAATAATATTAAAAATTAAAACTCACAGTGGCTTAAATTGTAAATTATAACATTTACTTTTAACTGAAAATTGATTGATGAATAAAATTGTCTTAATAAAATTGAGTTCTACAAAATTTGGCCCATTATGATTAGACTTGGTAGGAAAAAAAATGATTGTAAAGCTAAACGTAAAAAGAAATAATAATTATTAAAATTTGATATAGACAAGCTGATATGTCAAGATTTTTATTTTAATATTTATACAGGAAGCAATGGAGTCCAGTGAAAATAGTAAAAAATGATAGCAGTAACTCAAAAATATTATCTCAAAGAAAATTTAGTGTTGTGAGGATTTGATTCTAATTTTTCTATTGATATACATAGAATAAAAATTCCAGAATCAAAAAGTTGGGGTCAAAATAGGAGTGTCCATACAAACCTAAAAGAACCCACAACCTGCTGTGTAAGAGGTTGGTTTATGGCAGGAGAAAAGTCATTAATGCTTTCATTATTCCTGTACCGAATGGGCCAAATTTAGCACCTTCTAAACTACAAATTTTGCTTAAAAATAAAACTTCCTATCTTTTTTAAAAGTCATCCCCGCTGTTCTGCTCTCCCTCATCTCCATCTTTATATTCCCTTAATACTAGGAATTTCTTATTTTCTCTGTAATGATTTACAATCTGGACTGTAATCTCTGATGTCCGGCCAATCCAAAATAAGTTCTGGAACAAAGGAGTAGATTATTACTTTATTTTTTTTTTTCTAAGTAATTCCATGGCTGGAACCATTTCAGTGTGTTCTGACCCTACGAAAAATTTACTCCAGTATTGTTATTTCTTCATTCCCAGAGGTATTTCAGGTATTTGCAGGTGAATCAGTTTCAGTTTATATTGCCTGTTTGAAAAATTAACTGGGCCTCTTCTTTGTCAACAAACTGTATAAAGAAAGCTGACAGAACAGCTGGGCCTTGGCATCCCAGCCAAACACTAAAGGGCATGCTGGTGGCAGCTGGTCCTGAGGATGGTTCTTCTTGCCTGGGAGCATGAAACTGGAATGCCCTTCTTGTGGTGTTTAATCTGAATATGATGATAGTTGGAAATGCAGGGGGAGGGAGATTTCTCAATCTGTTGCCTTTTCTCTTGGCAACGAGAATTGTAAAGGTCTCCGTTTCCAGAAGTATTCAAAAGCAGCATTTTTTTCTAGATTAAAAAAAAAATTTTCAAAAATATATTATCTGGCAATGCATGATAGCCTGAGTACTGTTGTACCCAAAGGAACGAAATGAAGGAGAAAACAGTACTATGCTGTGTTCCATAGCATGGCGTGGGACTTAGACTGCCTGGGTAGAACCCAGGATCCACGGCGCCTGCTGGAGTGACTTTTGGAAAGTTCCTCAACCTCTCTGTTCTCTGTGCCTCGGGTTTCTTACCTATATAAAAGGGGTGATATAAAAGGGGTGACAGTAACCATTATGCCTAAATTGTAGACTCCTTTTGAGAGTTAAATGTATATTGTAAATATACAGGTACATGTATTATGTATATACACACACATGTATATATGTACTTGGCATGTAATAAGCATTATGCCAACACATAATAAAACATATGCGAGATTGTTATAATTTCTAAGTAATTTATACTAAGACTCTAAGGTCTAGTATTGAATATGTAAGTATGAAAATGTTTCTTAGCTTATAGTCTACTTTAAATTAGATGCATTTAAATAAATTTCAGTCTTTTTGCGTTTTAATACTCCTTAGAGACTTTACATCTTTGCTAATTATCTTTTTTTTTTAAGCTTGCAAGGACTAGAACTATGTTCAGATTACTTTATTTAATGAGGATTTATTATAAAGATAGATGGAGAGATAAGAAAGAAGGAAGGTAAAGATTTGTTGGTCAACCTACCAACCTAATATTACCTCTAGATGCCCATAATTTCAGGATTCAGCTACCTACTCTCTTTCTCTTCCTTCTTTTCTTTTTTCCCTCCTTCCCATTCTCCCTTCTCTCCTTCCTCTCTACTCTCTCAATATTGTCACATCAGTACCAAATGAACTGTGAATATAGTTCTCTTGTAAATGATTTAAACAATGAGATATTTAACTTCAGTGTTCCCTGTCTCTCTGCCACCCACCTCCCAGAGGTTAACATTAAATAGTTGGATGTATTGTCTTGCAGTCCTTTTTTAGTGCATTTCCATAAATAGGATTATATAGGTTAATGCTTTATTTTCATTTTTTTAAATTGGACAATGAAAAGTATTATCCTGTGACTAGAATTTTTCACTTGGCCCTGTGTCCAAATCAGCAAGTATAGATCCAGCCCGGTGGTTCTCAGTGGGTGATCCCTGGAGAGTACTGGTGAGAAATGAAAGTTCTTATGCCTGTGACATCAGGAGCTCTTTCCTGTGTGGGGGTCAGGGATCTGCACTGTCACAAGCCCTCTGATGATTCTAATGTACACTAAAATTTGAGAACCACTGACTTAGAGCATTAGCTTCAAAAAGGATGAATCGTACTCTCTATGAGTGCATTAGACACATGTAATTGCTGCTATTTTGTTCAAAATTGTATTACTTATAGATTTTTTACTGTTACAAATAATAATTTAGGGAAAACTTCTGGAATGTGTATGTATTTATGCACATCTTTATTACATGTATGCCAACATCGTTGTGGGATAGTTTCCTTCTTCAAAATGGAATTTAGCCAGTTAAAGTTAAAGGTGACTCTTGTTTCCTTAGCATAAGTGGATCTTTAATATTTTTGCCGATTTGATGTGAGAGGGTAAATTATACTCCAGTGATGTTTAAATTTTCATTTTCTTTTTTTTTTTAAAGATTTTATTTATTTATTTGACAGAGAGAAATCACAAGTAGGCAGAGAGGCAGGCAGAGAGAGAGAGAGGAGGAAGCAGGCTCCCTGCAGAGCAGAGAGCCCGATGCGGGACTCGATCCCAGGACCCTGAGATCATGACCTGAGCCGAAGGCAGCGGCTTAACCACTGAGCCACCCAGGCACCCTAAATTTTCATTTTCTTAATTACTAGTCAATTTGAACATATTCCCACACATGTATCAATCATTTCTTCCTCTTTCTCATCTATTGATTGTTCTTATTTACTTCTCTTTTTTTATTGGTTAGCTGGTTGTCTTCTGGTGGACCTCTGGGGACTTTTTATTCACCATAAAAATAATTTGAGTGTCTACAAAATACATTGCAAATTTTATCTACCAGGGCATATTTGTCTTTTAATATTGTTTATGTTACTTTGTTACTTCTACCCAGAGATTTTTGTTTTTAAAAAGATGAATCATTTAAATATTTTCATCTTTGGTTTCTGAATTTTGTCCCTAGTTTAGTAGATCTCTTTCATATCAGTATATTGTACATTGTATGTGTTCTTTTAAAATAACAGCTTATATAGCTGCTTATATACTTAATGATTTAATCATTAGGAAACAATTTGTCCATAGTGTGAATATTAGTCTAGTGTTCTCTCTCTTCTTCCCTCTGTCCTAATCCAGACAGGATAGTTAACGTTCCACCCTATAGCTTTAAATTGTTTTTTTTTTCTCTTTTTAAAGAAAATTGAGGTACAGTTGACAAAGAACATTATATTAGTTTCAGGTATAACATTATATGAACACATTATAATAATATTAACATTATATTTTATATTATATTAACATTACATTAACCTTGTATCAACATTATCACATATACATTAACATTATATTGGTTTCACATCTAAAATGTAATGATTTGATATTTGTAAGCATTGAGAAATGATCACCACAGTTAAGTCTAATTAACAGATGGTTAACATATGGTCTAATTAATGTATGGTTATAAAAATTTTGCTTGTGATGAGAACTTTTAAAAACATTTTAACATTATATAATGTTTAATGTTAAACATTAAAGCATTTTTAAAAGTTCTTAATATGCTATCTTTATCATGAACAAAACTGTATTATTTTATTCTGTCATTCTAGTTACTTCTTCTTATACCATGCCATGCTATTTTAATTTCTGTAGTTTTACTTTTTGCTTTGCTATATAGGAAAGCAATTCACTCCTTTGTTGTTTTTCAGTGTTTCTTTGGTTGGCCTCAAACATGTTTCCCTTTCTTTGAAGTTGAAAATGAGCTTTTCATGTCTCCCACCCAAATAAATGTTGAAATTTGAATTACATTGCATTTCTCTCGCCATGAAGCCATGTGGTCAACAGTATAATGGAAAGGTTTTTTAATTTGTTTTAATAACAAACATGGGTATGTATATTTGGGAGGCTTTCTTTCTGTTTTCAAAGACAAAACAAAACAAAGATGAAAATGATCATCAAACCAAAATAGCTCTACATTTATGTGTTTTATATCCTGGCTTTCTAGATGAGATTTCTTTTGAATATTATTTTTCATCACTAAAATATTTTTGAAAACCATTCTTTAAAAAATAATTATATATGTCCAAAATACTACCCTAAGAAGCATTAAAATTGCCTGCTAGTTTATTACAGCCCATCCTTAGGGATTGTTTGTTTTTTAAATTTAAAAAAAAAAAAAGGGGTTAAGACCATTTCTCAATTTTAAAATGGGATCATATCAGTCATTTGATTGCTATGTAAATGTATTCTTGACTGCCAAGCCTGTTGCTGAGTTATTGATGTTTTTATCCTTGTTAATTTCATATGCAGATTTTAAAGTGATAAACTTACCATAATGAAAATCCTTGCAAACCTTCCTAACAGGTTTTTCAGTTTGAAACCATTACCACTATCTGTGTGTTGTTCTTTGCAAATATTTTGTACATATTGGTTCATATTTCCATATTTTTTTGAGTCAGTCTGTTAGATTTCTTACAATAATATTAACACATGCACATGAAAAAGTGATGTATTTGATTTTTGAATTTATGTTCAAATTAATGAGCAGAATTAGAATCAATCATCTAAGGAGAGATCATCAAATATTACATCAACTCCTTCTCATGGTCTATAGAATTCAATACAATGTACTTTTTTCATCTATGATGAATCTATCTAGATTGGATCTGTCTGCTACATCATGTAAGAGATTCTCCAACTAAAACATCTAATATTTTTTCAATGCCTCTTTGGATAGGTTGTGGGAAAGGCTTTAGGATTTATTGTATTCAAACATATATTAATCACAGATTCCATGTCAGTAACTACTTCCCAGTCTGTCCTCCCACACACATATGCACAGACCTACTCTTTTCTCCTGGAGATCTGTATCTTCTTTAAGTTCATGGTTACATGGGTAAATGTACTCACCAGAGCTCATTTAGGAGGAAGCGCTTATAGTGTTTCTGATGGTTGAAGTCATACCTTCGAGTAGTTTTGTTTCCATTGATTTTTATACAAAACATGGGAAGTCTTTTTTGGCTGAACACTTTATACTTTTATATTCCCAGGATATCATCATTAACCAAAGAATTTTTTTTTTTTAAAGATTTTATTTATTTATTTGACAGAGAGAGATCACAAGTAGGCAGAGAGGCAGGCAGAGAGAGAGAGGGGAGGAAGCAGGCTCCCTGCTGAGCAGAGAGCCCGATGCGGGACTCGATCCCAGGACCCTGAGATCATGACCTGAGCCGAAGGCAGCGGCTTAACCCACTGAGCCACCCAGGCGCCCCCCAAAGAATTTTTTTAAAAAAAATTTTTTAAAAAAATCTAACGGAAAAATTTAATGAAAACCCTCATTACATGAGGACTACATTATAAACAGAGAGTCATTTTTTGCTCCTTAGGCGATGGTAATTTATTCTCCTAAACCTTTAAAAAAATATATCTTGTACTTGGATTAAATCTAAGCAGTGAAAGTTTGCAAGTCCATGCACAAGGAATTTCATGTGATGGTGATTGATTACACACACAGACTGAGGATTTGTTTGATTATGGCAGCTTTACCTGCCATGGTCAAAATTTGATCCTCAGATCAGAAAATGGATCTCAAAACAGAGTCAAAATTATAGTTATACAATCATGTAGAAGTCTGAAATTATGGGCACTTGGGTGGCTCAGTTGATTGAACATCTGACTTTGCCTCAGGTCATGATCCCAGGGTCCTGGGATTGAGCCCCATGTAGTCCAGTAGCCCAGCTCTCTGCTCAGTGGGAAGCTTGCTTCTCCCTCTCCTTCTGCCTGCAGCTCCTCCCTGCTTGTGTTCTCTCTCTTTCTCTGTGTCAAATACATAAAATCTTTATTTAAAAAAGTGTGAAATTAGATATCTTCTTTTGAAATCTACATATTCTAATGAAAAGTATTACAAATAGTAGTGCTAAGATCATAACCATTATTTTATTATGGTAGTTGACATAAAATAAATACTTTAAAATTATCAGGGCATTCCAGGAGATAGATGGAAATCAATACTGCCTATTAACATATAATTGAGAATCTGTTGGTTGTGTTGTTTATAGTTGAAATGTATCATTTTAAGGTAAACAGTTGCAGTTCTTTTATTGTAGAAGTTTTGAATACTTACATGGACATTGATGAACTGGATTTTGTATTTTTCATTATTAGCATAACACTCCTATTGGTATGTTTTCAGGTATGTCTTATTTAACTAGGGTGATTGCAAAATGGTAGAGATCCCACAATGTTTTTTTTTCCCCCCCTCAGATTTTAAAATCTTTTTTCTGAGTAGTTATGGAGTGTCAACAAATATAAATTCACAAACCTTAACATAATCTGAAGTGAATTTTTTTTTCATGGTGGAGTGATAGTCAAATTAGTTGACCTATTTTTGAGTCTTTATTATATATGTGCTGTGACTTTGGATATATACATATATATCCATACACACACTTACTGCATATATGTACTTACATATATGCACAAAGATAAATTTACAAAGTATGAGTCGTTTGGGCATGTTCAACATGATGTAAATGGTCATTTATAGTTATATCCACCCCTACCACTTTCAAAAGGCAGCATGTCAATAAGTATAGCAGTTGTCTGCTTGTAATCCTACTGAGTGAAATTTATTCTCTGCATTTATGGCTAGGACATAAAGATGCCCATTAAGAGAATTGGATTTACCTAAATTTTCAAACTCCAATCTAATGGATCATTCCTTAAATTGATTTTAATACATTGAGGTTTCAAATTTAAATTTAATAATTTCAGTACAATAATAGAAAGCCCCACTACCCCCCATCTATTCCATGCTAAAGAATATCCTATCAGCGGTAATTAATAATCTATATCAGTGCTGGTTGTAAACATGACATATTTGTTCTGAATTAGGCTCATCACTGCCTTTCCCTGAAATGCTCAGAGGCGCCTCCAAAAAATCAATAAGGAATAAAAACCTTTCTGTGATCTGAAAAAAGTTAACTTAAGCTACACAGGGAAAGTGCTTGTACAATGTGAGTATTTCCAGGACTGAAAAATAAGAAAACAGTTATTAGGAATGACTCAATCAATTCTTTTTTTAGGAATTATTAATCTTTTATTTTGATTTTCTCTGAGTGCCAGAGTCTTAACAAAAATGTAAAAATAACATTTATTTTCCTGACAGTTTTATCTTTTTCCATCAGCAAACATTGATTTCTTCTTTTTTCTGCTTCTCATGGTACATGAGGAGACATTATCCCGTACTTCCTGGCACCTTCTTGTTTTCTTACTTGCCTTTGGCAGAAATCATTAAATGATGTTGGATATGCTTGAGCAGAGCAAAATCCTTACTTAATTAGTGTCATTTCTGTTGGGTGTCTGTGGTTTTTGAGGTTAACTTTTAGGCATCCAGGTCAGCAGCATAGTGATGATTTGCATTGATATCATGTATAATTAGAACAACTGACCATTTTGAATACAGTGCTGTCAGGAAGATCAATTATAGCCAATCATTTTGGAGGAAGTTATCTGAAAGAGCACAGGAGCACAACATGGGCTATTGTATAAAACACATGTAAACACATTTTATGAGATATATAAATTCTACATCAGCTAATGTCTAAGATTAGCCTAAAGGATCCCTAATTGCAAAATTGTACAAGTGTCTGAATTTCATGATTGTGTATCTTACTAGTTTTCTAGGGCTGCCAAACAAACTATCACAAGCTGGTGGCTTAAGGCCCCCCAAATTTATTCTCTTACAGTTTGAAGGCGAGAATTCTAAAATCAAAGTGTCCTCCAGGCCATACTCCCTCTGCGATTCTGCACAGAATCCTTCCTTGCTTCTAGCTTTAGGTGGTGCATCACCTGCATCATTCCAGTCTGTGCCTCTATCATCGTGTGTGTGTGTGTGTGTGTCTTTGTCTTTGAATAAAGACACTAGTCATATTGGATTACAAGCCCACCCACTCCAGTGTGACCTCATCTTAAGTAATTACATTTTCAACAACCCTGTTCACAAATAAGGTCACATTCTGAGTTACCGGGTGTTAAGACTTCGACATATCTTTTTGGGGGCACATGATTCAATTCATAAGATATAGGCCCTGTTCGTTTAAATTAGATAGCTCCTACCTTCACTGGGCATGTTCTGGGGTTGCCTTTAAAGGGCACATTATCATATATGATGACTGCTGTGTACCATTAATCTCAAAGAAAGCTGTAGTGTTTTGCCTACAGATTTTATATTTGTTGTTCTTCTACTTATCTGCACCCCTGCCTTTTGACTAATAGAATAAATGACTTGTTTGTCACCTCTTCCTGAAACCCTCGCTTGGTCTAAGAGGCTAGCTTAAATGTCATTTCTATTGGTCCAAGATACCTGGCCATTTCTTAACATGATGAATGCAACACAGGATGCTGCTTTGGGGGTTGAGTGAGATTTTAGGCTCTGAACTCAAAACTGCATGGTTTTGAATGCCACTTTCTCCACTTTCTAGCCCTGCAAATGGAAGTAATAGTTAGCCCCTCTTTCATTTGTTTTTGTCATGTATAAAATGACGACAGTAGTAGTAATGATATAGTAAGCTTCTTGCTATTTCAAATAAAATCACAGAAGGAAAGACTTCAGAAAATGTTGAATAATGATAAGGATGATAGAAATAATAAAATAGAATAATTGTATTGTTTTTCTGCATCCTGTATCACTTAGTGGACTCCTAGAAATGAATGAGTGAGTCTTGCATTCCCTTTTTCTATCACTTTAGAGTGAACATATGTTATGATTTTCCTGGGATGGTGCTAGTTGATGGCTATTGTGCTGATTCACTTATTAGTATCATCCTTTTACAATCCCTAAAAATGTCCTCTTGTGGAGAATAAAATGTATGGGACCATAAACATAAAAGCTTTACACATAGAGGATCTCAATTATTTATCGAATGAGGGAATGTGGCACGCATTATCACTTTAGGCTAATTGTTCAATATTTTAATTAATTCTAATCTCTTTAAAAAATATGAAATTGTGTTTGCCTGTGCCTATGCCTTTTACCTCTTAGAATTAGTCATTTAAGGAAACCTTCAGATTGACTTGTGTAGACACTGTTGGAAACCATATACCTCAATGCCTGCAGGAATGCATTAAGCACTCCCTTGGTGGTCTCGAAGACTTAATGTGTGTTCTTACTTTACTATCAAGCAAGGATTTAAAGACACTTGGGAAATGGGACTCAATAATATGAAGCTATTAAAGTCCTTCAGTCAGAGAAGACTCTAAGTTTAAACACTCCATGCCACTTTTGACAGTGGTATGCATGTTTAATTACAGATGTTATAGTGCAGCATTGGGATCTCATATGACTGGAACATATGCACAAAGTATCAGACAAAAGCCTGGTAATTCATTGCTTAGAATTCACTGCTTAAAACCAAACTACAGAGTTGAAACCCTATCTTTAAATAAAATATAGATGATGGATCCTGGTTTTTATCAGAAAAGGGGAAAATCAGTATCAGTAGAAAGTAGAACAGAGTTTGAAAAGGTGTATGCTAAGACATGTTCAACTTTGCTTTTACAACTAGTCCTAGTTAATTTTGCTAGAAGCTTTTTGCATGATGGGGGGCACAGAAGGAGAGAGGGAAGGAGAAAATAAGCAAGTAGGCTCCATACCTAGCATGGACTCCAGTGTGGGACTCCATCTCATGACCCTGAGATCATGGTCTGGGCTGAAATCAAGAGTAAGATGCTTAACCAGCTGAGCCACCCAGGCACCCCAGAAGCTTTTGAAGGAGGATAGCTTCTGTTGTTCATTGGAGTCTAAACAGAAAACCCAGTGGTAGAGTTAGTTACTTCATAAGCACAGGGAATTTGGGTGCATGAATTAAGATGGGTGATCTAGAGATATTTTTTCTCACATACCTTTGGATCCCCTTCCTGGAAACCAGGTAAGCTCCTTGGCCAATGTGTTAGTTAACCAAAGTGGTAAATATTGTGATCACATCTTATCTAACACCATGTTTATCAGTCTGAGTATTGCTAAGCATTCTAAACCAGCTCTCTCAGGATATGATGTTTACAGATTAAACTGTAAACAAATATTTCATTTGTTATTAGACAAAGACATCATCTAAGTCTGCCCCCACAACCATTTGTCTACTTGAGATTTTGATTCCCTCTGATTGTTCATTGATCATCACCATGAGTCACACACTCGGTTTATGACTACTTAGTGTGGTTGTCTGGTATATTTGCCAAAAATTACAAACCAGAATTTTTATTGATTTATATGATATGTACTTATTTATTTATTTTTAAAGATTTTTATTTATTTGTTTGACAGAGAGAGACACAGTGAGAGAGGGGACACAAGCAGGGGGAGTGGAAGAGGGAGAAGCAGGCTTCCTGTCAAGCAGGAGCCTGATGTGGCGCTCGATCCCAGAACTCTGGGATCATGACCCAAACCGAAGGCAGATGTTTAATGACTGAGCCACCCAGGTGCCCCTGACTAATGTGATTTTATAAGTGGATCTGTGTGTATGTGTGTTTGTGTGTGTCCATGAACACACACCTATTACTTCTTGAACAGATGGTTATAGTTACTACTAGGTTCTTATGTCAAATGGTGATCACTTAGGTTTGGACAAGGGAAACAGAAACCATTCTGATTACTTAAAACCCTGAGTTGAGAACTGAAGAAATTTAATGTAGGTAATGAGTTACACTGGGGATAGAAGAGACTGAGAAGAGGGAGACGTACTTGGCTTTCCTTTTTCTTCTGTAATTCGGTCTCATACTACTCCCAAGCCATTAGCTAAACCAGTGAGAGTCTGGGAAACATAGTCTGCAAGGGTTTAGTCCCTCCCAATGATGAAGAGCAGAGCAGATGAAGGTTTAAAATTTTAAAACAAGAGTTTATGGGCAAACTGGCCACAGCCAGCCCTCACAACAGTGCAGAGAATACCACCTGGGGAATTCTGGCTTGCTTTCTAGGTAGTCATCTGAAGAGACACATTTTTGCCTTGGTAAATAAGGTCATTCAGGTTCTAATACTCATTTTGCATGTTCATAAGCTTGTTTGTGTTAGTATAATCAAAGCAGATAAGGGATGACTTTGCATTTTCTAAACTCATAAAGACTCATACGTGTACAAACAATGCAAAAATTGGGTTAGACATTTCTAATGAGAAATGCAATTGCAGGTCCTAGCAGATTGTCCCACTTATAAATCAGTGTAAGTGAGCTATAGAGAGCTAAATTAAGATCAGAGTGCCCATTTTTAGACTTGCAATGGCAAATCGATTGGACATTGCTCTTGTCTACCAGGTTCACTCTCTCAGTAGGCAAACCAATGAAGAAGCCAAATAAAAATCATATTGGTGAGCGAGGGCATTCAACTGAGGTCGCTGAAGGCCATCAGATCCATTATTGGAGGAGAAACTCATAAGGTTTGAGTCCACTAGTAAAGATTTCCCCTTTTTGGACAGTTCCCGAATAGATTCTACTTGCCAGTTTGTTCTCCTGAATGCTTATTTTTCCATTCCTAAGGCTGACCAATTCCTGTTTTGATTGGCACGTTCTTTCTTTAGGTTTATTAGTATTAATACATTCAGTCACATTATAGTCAATTCCTAGAGGTGTGTTAACAATTTGCCTTCATTATGCTGACTTTGCACATCTCTATTCTGAATAGCTGTGGTTAATTAATTATAATTGCATTCCCTAAGGACAGTCTTATTTCCTATATTTCTAATTTCTTTAGAATGGGTGCACCTTATTATATTTTGTTAGAATCCTAAAACTCTGATGAAACTTTGAGTACAGCTTATCCTTTCTTCTGCAGTTCCTCACACTAGGCTAGAGAAGTTGAGTGACTAAGCTCAGGCCCCTTAGACTTTGGGGACAGGGACTAGATTAATAGGTGGCTCCCAAACTGCTAACTTTGTACTCCTTTCTACTCATCTGTGTTTTTGAAACATTTGTACCAATTTCTCCCCTTTTTAGGAATTACAACACTTTTCAGCCTGGTGGCCAGAATGTGATCTTACTTGATCATTACTTTGATCACATTTTATTATTGTTACACATTATAGGGGTGGCCCATCCAACTTAAATTGTGGTCCATGAAACAAGTGTATCAACATCACCTGGGAACTTGTTACAAGTACAAATTCTTGGGCCTCACCCAGATTTACTGAATCAGAAACTCTAGCAGTGGGGCACAGCAATATATATTTTATTTTATATTATATTTTATTTTTTTAAAGATTTTATTTCTTTATTTGCCAGAGAGAGAGAGAGAGGATGCACACAAGCAGGGGCAGCTGCATGCAGATGGAGAAGCAGGCTCCCTGCTGATCAAGAAGCCCGATGCGGGACTTGATCCTGAACTGAAGGCAGATGCTTAACTGACTGAGCCACCCAGCTGTCTCAGCAGTTTGTATTTTAATAAGTCTTTGAATGATTCTGATGCACGTTAAAGTTGAAGGTCATTCATTTAGTGGATTTATATAGTGATGCATTCGAGAATATCCTCAGAGATGCTCATATATGTTACCAGAATATCCCTTGACTCCAGGTGAATGTGGATCCTAGATATTTACTTACCTTCTAAGAGTTACAGCATAGTCACTGGGTGCATGGTTTCATTTCCACAGACAGGCCGTTCTTCAGCAGTCAGGGACAGTTCTCCCACTGTTGGAGACCAGCACTTTCAAGAGGTTTTCCTGCTGACTACACTCATCTGTCCTTTGGAGGCAGTTCTCTTCCAGAACATGGTCAATGCAGGATGACACTTAATAGATGGTTTCAGACTTACTTCCTTGGACATTTCAGAATGTAGTGGTTCATTAGAGCCTGTAAGAAAAGATAGATTGAGGTTCTAGTTTTTACTTTGCCTCTTAAAAGGTTTATATGAGGATTAAATTACATAATGTGTGTAGGAGATTTCAGCATAATGACTAGCAAGTGTTAGGCACCAGTGTAGATGCTAATGTCATTACTGCCGATATTACTGATACTACACAGAGAGCATATTGCTCCCCGAAACAACTGCTGTGTTGGACACCTATGCCTTCTTTTCCAGCTAAAACACAGAGTTTTTTTTTTTTTTTCTTTCTTCTTGTCCCCAGTGATGTCGCCTCAAGCAGCTATTCTCTGGTACATTTATTATGATCTCAATAAAAACATCAACAGGTTTTTTTTTTTTTAATAGGCAAGGTTTATTCTAAAATGTGTACAGAAATAAATAAGAAAGCAAAAATAGCTAAACACTTCTAAAAAAGAAAGTTAACTTGGGAAGATTTGCCCTACCACTTTTTTAAAACCATGTAAATAGTAATGATTAAATACCATACAAATACCACATAATAATAATAAATAAAATAACATGGTATTGTTGCATGAATAGACAGACTGATAAGCAGATTATAAAATGCTGGAAAAGAACCTTATACACTAACAATGGAGATATGAATTTAGTGCCAATGGAAAACAAAGGCAGTATTTCATACCATTAGAGGAAAGTTATATTATTTCATTAGTAGTTTTGACACAAAATGCTAACTTTCTAAAGCAAAATACATTTGAATCTTTACCTCAAATTTCACACTATCAGATTAAATTGGGACCATCCATTCAGTGGAACTCTGGGCATCTGTGAAAGAAATAAGGAAGATCTCCATATATTACAACAGAATGATCTCTGTGGTTGAGATCTAGCTATCAATCAATCTATCATCTCTCTGAATTTCTTTATGTCTATATAACATTTTTGATATTTTTAGAAAAAAATAACATTAAAAACTAATGAAGATTGTTACCTTTAGGAAATGGAAGAGAACAGGATTGAAAGGGTAGAGATTAAGCTATATATCTTTGAATTATCTTATTTTTAAATTCTTACTTATTTAATTCAACTATAATTAATGCATAGTGTTGTATTAATTTTAGGTCTACAATACAATAATTTAAAAATTCTGTACATTACTCAGTGCTCATCACAATAAGTATACTCTTAATCCCCTTCACTATTTCACTCAATCCCCCCCATCCACTTTTTCTCTCGTAATCACAGTTTGTTCTCTACAGTCGAGAGTCTTGTTTATTTTGGTTTGTCTCTTTTTTCCTTTGTTCATTTGTTTTGTTTCTTAAATTCCACAAATGAGTGAACTCATATGGTATTTGTCTTTCTCTGATTGACTTACTTCACTTAGTATTCTGTCCTCTAGACCTATCCATGTAGTTGCAAATGGCAAGATCTCATTGCTTTTTATGACTGAATAATAGGCTAATATATATTCTAATATATGTTCTATGTGTGATGTTGACAGTGAAGGAGACCATCAATGATTTCCTTCCAAAACCACTGAATGGGATATTTATTTGCAAATGAGCTATTAAGTAAGGGGTTAATATCCAAAATATATAAAGAACTTATACAACTAATACCAAAATAATAATAATCTAATTAAAAATGCAAAGAACACATGAATAGACATTTTTCCAAATAAGGTATGCAGATGGCCACAGACACATAAAAAGAAGCTCAAAATCACTAATCATCAAGGAAATGCAAATCAAAACCACAATGAGTAGTTTTATATGTTTTTTGAGTTGTATTTTTTATATTAAAGCCATGCATATTTACATAGCTCCAAACAAAGTAAGTTATTTTTAAATTCCTAAAATTTGAATACAAATGGAAGCAAACTAACACAAGTCCATATCAAGCTGATAGAATCAGCCCACAAGAATTATATCAAGTGATTTATTATAGAGGGAACAGATTGCATGGAGCACTTGGTGTGGTGCAAAAATAATGAATACTGTTATGCTGAAAATAAATAAAAAATAAATTAAAAAAAAATTTGGTCTTTTGGTTATATCTTAATGGGATATATCCTAAATGGAGGCAGGGAGGGAGAACTGAAAAACAGACTAAGCTGCATTTGGTAGTTGTTCTTTTAGTAATAATATTATTGTTATTTTACAAAAAAATTGCTTTGAATCTATTTAATATATATGTTAAATATTAAATATATCTATATCTTAGTTATAGTATGCTGAATAATAGCTCCTAAGGATATCCATGTCCTAATTTCTGGAACCTGTCAATGTCACTTTGTATGGCAAAGGGAGCTTTGCAGATGTCATCAAGTTAAGGGTCTTGAGATGGGAGATTACCCTGGATTATCTGGATGGGCTCCATATGCTCCTAAGAGTCCTTAAAAGAAAGAAGCAGTAGGTCAGTAAAAAAGAGAAAATGTATACTGCTGGCTTTGAGGATGGAGAAGGTAGCCTCTATTTAAATGACATAAGCAGTTTCAGGAAGCTGGACAAAGCAACAAGCAAAACAAACAAAATGAACACAAAAACACCAGATTCTCCTCTGGGAACTTCAAAGAAATTCAGCTTTGGGAACTCATTTTTTTTTCCTCCTAGTGGTGTAAGATAATAAATTTGTGTGTTTTTTAGCCTCCAAGTTTATACCATTTTGTTATAGCAGCAATAGGAAACTAATACAGTAGGCTAAAGAAGATAATTAAAGATATATGTAAGTATACACTCAGACATTTAAATGAAAACTTTGGGGTTTTAATTTTTAGTTGGCAATGTCCATATGAACTCATAATTTATTTTTCATTTTTAAAACGTATGCAGTTCCTAGATCAATCTAATGAAAAATTATAGAAATAATGTAACAAGCACCTGGATTTTTATCTCTAAATAGGATTTTCCAGTAAATGGGACCAGGTCTCCTTGGAAAAATGGTCAATTTCTGTCCTGGGGCAGGGAATATGTAAAGTGAGCTTTAGGTTTTTATTCCAGCCATTAAAAAAAAAAAAGAAAGGAAGAAAGAAAGGAACAATCAAAGAGGACTGAGGTCACTTCCAAAGAACACACTCAACCGGAAAGGGCTTTGACTGGTCAAATAAGAAATAATATGAATCTTGGGGTGATTGTATTAATGTCAAAGGAAAAAAAATCTTTGAGTATATAATAATAACATGCTAAAACAAATCAACAACAAAATGAAACAACTAAACCAACAAAAACTTAATGAACATATTTAGAATTTGCTAAGACACATAAGCATTTTTTAAAAATTGATAATAGTTGAGAATTTATCTTGCTTTTTTTTTTCTTTAAAATGTACTCAGCTGAATTTTTTTTAAAATTTTTTATTAATTTTTTATTTTTTATAAACATATATATTTATCCCCAGTGGTACAGGTCTGTGAATCACCAGGTTTACACACTTCACAGCACTCACCAAAGCACATACCCTCCCCAATGTCCATAATCCCACCCCCTTCTCCCGAACCCCCTCCCCCCAGCTTTTCTATACAAACTGTATTTCAAAGTAAACAAATACTTGTTGAAGACACTGTCTTCTTTAGAGATGAATTTCAGTATATACATGCTGAAAAAATGAACAGAATTTAAATTTGCAACCCCCTCAAAAAATAATGATGTAGGCAGGAGTCATTTATAATGACTGAAATCATTAGGTGAAATATGTTGAGGAAATTTAAAGTGGATGGCTCAGTATGACATCATCTGGATCCTCTGATCAGTCTTAGCCTTCTTGATGAGCAGCACTAGGAAGTACACAGTGCCACGCATTAATTATTCTTGCTCCATTTCCAAATAAATTACAAATGAACCTATATATAAGGAAGCTTCTAGAACTAACTAGCAATTTCTAGAAAACATAGGGTTAGAAAACAATGCTAATTGACACCAGGATGCAGTCACCTAAATACAGAATGTAGGAAAATGTACAGGACAGATCTTCTAGTAGACAATATGGGGTGGAGGGAGAGGAGGAAATGTTACAGATTGAGATACCTAAAGGTCATGTCATTCTTATGCAATGGATAGACTTTTTTCAGACTCTGAAAAAATACATATTTAATACGACGTTTTGAGTCAGTCAAGGAATACTGAGTACAACCTGGTTATTTTATATTCTTTAAAGGAGTTTTTGTTAAAATTACAAGGTGTAATAAATGGTATTATGGTTACATTTTTTAATGTGCTCTCTGATAGAGATAATATGATGTATTTACAAAAGATATGAACCAAGGCCTGGAATTTGCTCAAACACTTTAAAAAAATAAAGATAAGTGATTTTTTTTTTTTTAAATGAGAGGAAGGATAGGAGAAACTAAATGGCAACTATTGCTTGTTGAAGCTGCATGATGGGTACATACTAATTAAATCATTCTCTTTACTATATTGAAGGTTTAAAATTTTCCAGGATATGATGATAAACATAAAAAGTAATATTGGATTCATTCCAGCACACAGGTGACCAGATTGTAGCCTGCAGTCTTGTATCTCAGAGCTTGGCAATCAGAGTTTTAGCCTGGAAGACATTTTAAAGCAGATAATATTTAGAACATTTTTTTAAATTGTGATGTAACTGGCGTATAACATTGTGTATACTTAAGACATAGAGCATGTTGATTTCACACATTTATATATTGTAATATGATTTCATCCACAGTGTTAGCCAACACCTTTATCACATCACATGATTATCATTTTTTTGTGGTGAGAATACTAAAGATCTAGTTTCTTAGCAACCCTGAAGTATACAATATGGTATTGTTAACTACAATCACTATGCTGTGTATTAGATCTGTAGAACTTATTTATCATCTAGTTGCAGGTTTGTACCCTTTACTAATATCTTCCCAGTTCCTCTACCCACTGTCTGTTTCCATGAGTTTGTTTTTTAGATTCCTCGTATTAGTGATACCATAAAGTTTTTGTCTTTCTTTCTTTGTCTAGTCTATCTCACTTAGCTTAATGCCCTCAGGGTTCATCTGTGATGTCCCAAATGGCAGGATTTCCTTCTTTCTCATGGATGAATAACACACACACACACACACACACACTCTTCTGTTGACAAACACTTGGGTTTCCCTATCTTGGCTTTGGTGAGTAATGCTGCAGTAAACATGGGAGTGCAGAAATAATTTTTGATATCCTGTTTGGAAAATGTTATTTTTAATCTCAGTAAAAATTATAACTTTAAACATGATGACTTCCTGTTACATTTATCATAAAAGTAATTATACAGTATTTAGTAAGTCATACACAAGAATTGACGTGGGTTTTTTTTGTTGTTGTTGTTAGCTAGATAGGTGAATGTCTGAAAATACCTTTTAAAAAGAAAATAGAACAATGATTTCCTTGATTTATTTATTATTTTTGAATTAACATATAATGTATTGTTTCAGAGGTATAAGTTTGTGATTCTTTTTTTTTTTTTTTAAAGATTTTATTTATTTATTTCACAGAGATCACAAGTACACAGAGAGGCAAGCAGAGAGAGAGAGAGGAGGAAGCAGGCTCCCTGCTGAGCGGAGAGCTGGATGCCAGGCTCAATCCCAGGACCCTGAGATCATGACCTGAGCTGAAGGCAGAGGCTTTAACCCACTGAGCCACCCAGGGGCCCCTGCACACCTTTTTTAACATCTGTTTCTTCAGCTTGTGCTCTCTTATTTTTTGTCACGTTCACCTTCAGATTAAAATTATAATAATAGTTAAAAGTTGGCCCAAGGCTAAAACCAATATGGAAAATATTCACAAGCACAGAATGAAAATTCCTATATTTGGTTTCATAACATTAAATTCCATGAAGTATAACTCTAGGCTTGACCCTTCTGAAAAGGATACCTGGGTTCTTATAGGACCCAAGGCATAAACTGACCTGGTAATGTTTTCCACCTGGTAAACTAACATAAATTTTAGAAACTACGTGTATCATGGATGTTTGCTGTCTTCTTTAGTGGTATAGCAAACCTAAAGTACTGTGTTCACTTCTCAACTCATAACAAAAGGCTTTTTTTTTTTAAGCTAAAAATTCCTTAATTTTTTTTTAATATAATTTTTTTATTTTTTATAAACATATATTTTTATCCCCAGGGGTACAGGTCTGTGAATCACCAGGTTTACACACTTCACAGCACTCACCAAAGCACATACCCTCCCCAATGTCCATAATACCACCCCCTTCTCCCAAACCCCCTCCCCCCAGCAACCCTCAGTTTGTTTTGTGAGATTAAGAGTCACTTATGGTTTGTCTCCCTCCCAATCCCATCTTGTTTCATTTATTCTTCTCGTACCCACTTAAGCCCCCATGTTGCATCACCACTTCCTCATATCAGGGAGATCATATGATAGTTGTCTTTCTCCGCTTGACTTATTTCGCTAAGCATAATACGCTCTAGTTCCATCCATGTTGTCATAAAGGTTGGTAGTTACTTTTAGGGAGAAGGAGATTGGGATTGGGAAGGGGCATGTGAAGAGCTTTCTAGAGTGCCTGACAAAGGTTATTTTTTGCCTATCTTATATGAATGCATTCAACTATTATTTTATGCAAATAAATAAAAAATAAATGAAAGCCTAAGTGGCTCAGTCTATCAAGCATCTGCCTTCAGCTCAGGTCATGATCCCAGCGTCCTGGGATCAATTCCCACATGGGGCTCCTTGCTAAGTGGGGATCCTGCTTCTCCCTCTGCCTTCCACTGCCCTTTTTGTACTCTCACTCTCTGACAAAAAGACTCTTTAAAAAAATAAAAAGGAATTAGGACTTTGGACTTATTCTCTAGTCCTTTTTAAATAGCAGGAAGAGCTTTCTGGTAAAGCATATCTAGGGTCAAGATAAACCATTTCATCTGAATTTAAAAAAACAGAGTGTGTGTGTGTGTGTGTGTGTGTGTGTGTGTGTGTATGTGTGTATTTGACTGTCTGTCTGTCTCTGTGTGTATTCTGGAGGTATCTAAAAGTTAAACTTAGAAAATGCAACAAAAATACTAGTGGAAACGGATTTTTTCCCCCAAAAAACATTAACATTAACATTAAACATTGATAACATTAAAGCCTGAAGCCATAAATAAGAGACTATTATATTTGAGTACACTAAATAATGAAAATGATGATGGTAATAATAAGCAAAGTAAGTTTGGGGGAAAATCCTAAATTAAATTAAAGGCAAAAATGTCAATTTATATATATATAAAAAGTAATGTTTCAACAAAAGAAAGCACAACATATTTAAGGAAAAGTACTACAAATGAAGACAAGCATAGTCAAAGAATGTGAATATGCAAAAAAAAAAAAAAAGAAAACAAAGACAAATGTCCCTTAAACAGACCACAATTAGCTTACTCTGACATTTATATAAAAAGGTTGATGAAAATTGAAAAGGGAGACTCGAATCTATTGACAAAGGTAAAATGCAGTTGATAATGCAGTATCTGCACTATGTAAGGGAGTGAATAGTCTCTTATATTGCTGGTAAGAGCATAAATTACTAAATCTGTGGCCAATTTGGAAGTATAATTAAAAATAATACACCTAGATTTTGACAGTTACCTCATTTCAGTGCATTCATCTACAGAAAAACACATGTGTTTCTGATGTTACATATTATATATATATGTCTATCAAGAATTTACACTGCCACATTTTTGTAGTAGTAAAAACATGGAAACAACTTTAGTGTACAATAGTAGAGACCTAGATAGATAAATCCACAACACCAAACAAGTATACAATGGAATACTATGCAGTTATTAAAAAGAATAAGACCCTCCTATATGTTTTGATTTCAAACAGTCCCAAGATATATTGTTAAATAGGTTGTGGAGAGGAGGATGGTCGGACGAGTGGAAAAACAGTGCTAACATTCGTTTGAAAAATTCATGAAATAGCCCTGAAAAACAAAACTAAAACAATATGTACTGTATCTTAAGCAGGAGAGGTGAGAGACATAGGATGCAGGAAAGAGTCTTTATTTTTAACTGTATCTGTTTCTTGTTTCTTTTGAATTGTGTACATATGCATATATTGACTATATTGTAACTTAAAAACAGGTAGTATCCCTAAGGGGATGGCTGGGATTAGAAAAAGAAAAAAAGTATTATTCTAATATGGCCTCATTCAGTAAGCTCACTACCTAGTACATTCTTTAGATGATTAGACCAAAATTTGGGGCCCAGTTTGAGATTTCACTGGGGATTCAGGATGCTTGGCAAGTGAGTCTGTCACTAGGTTCCTGTCTATTTGTGAGGGAAAGTGGTCTCTGTGAGTAGACAGAGGCCCTCTAGGGGGCAGTGTTTCCTAACACGACTGCCAGGCTTACAGTGTCAGTTCTGGCCTCATGAAAGAAAATATCCTCCAAGAGTCGTATTTTCATTATAACTACTATTATTTTGCACATTAAATTCACTCCCTGTTATTGTAGCTACTTCCCTGGTTTTCCATGTTCATTATTCTAGCTATGTAGATTTTAAACCTGAGCTGGTTTTCTTTCCCTTCTCTATCCTTCACCGCCTTCTATAGCTTTGAGTGTTCTCCATCTCTGCTGCCCCCCTTAGCTAGCTACTGCCTGCAATCCCCCTGCTTCTTTTATGTCCTCTTCACTTCATCTTGGGGCCAGTCCTGGGCAACTTCTCACTTTTTCACACAGCAGCAGGACCAATACAGAGAAATTACTTAGGTTGAGGATTACAGTTAGTGTTTCCAAGAAAAGTGGGGTGATAAGATTGTGAGCATGCTCAGCGCTATCTAATTCTTGGTGCCAAAACATTCAAGAATGGTGCATGAGCAGTTCAGCCTTCTTAAGCTTTGAATTCATCTTCGTCTGGTTCCCACTGTGTTTCTTGCTCCTCTCTTTCGCGTTGAAGAAACATGTCATTGTTCTGGAAGATTAGGTCCAAGTAATCTATATAGTTTGCCATAATTGACAACACTTAATTTCCACAAATTAATATTAATCCTGTTTTCTGAAGTTAAATAGATTTCTTCTCTGGAATCCCTCTCTGATCAGTATTGCCCAATCAAATGCACAGGAATTAGTTGTTGAGTATAATGTGTTTTATAATTGTTCATAATTTTTCACCCCACATGTATTTATGGAGCATCTACTAGCTAGTCAAAGCAAGGTGATAAAGATGGTCTCACTGTGCTAATAGTTATCTAAGTCTAGCTTCCTTGAAAAATATAAATCCATCTTGTTCATTGTGTGTCCTCACTGCATATCATTTTCACTATTTTTCTTCTATCATAGGCTCTTAGTTCAGGTTCCCTAAAAGGAATTCCTGAGGTGAGGTTTGGTGTGTAAGTGATCTTTAAGGAAAGTGGTGATAGGAAAGAAGGGTAAACAAAGGTGGGGAAGAGAAGGAAGCAACACCAGCCATGATGTTAGGCAAAGCCAGTTTAGTGGGTATCTTCACCCTAACTGTGAAGGGGAGCTCTGCATGTAAGTTTAAACTCCATTTTCCTGCCCTTGTGGCTTCCAGTCTAACTGTGTTCCCTGCACACAGTGATCTAAACCTGATAAATATTTGTTAGATAAATGAAAGGAAAATAGACCTGCTAGGGAATATCAAGGAGCTTAGAGTCTAAACAGAGGTTAGGATAAGGAAGAGTGTGATCAAAGCTATGAGAGGAGTACAAATAAATAGTGGGTTCCAAGGAAGAACAAGTGTCTTTTCTTACCTATCATTTTTTTAATATAATGATAATATTTTTAAAAAGCTTTTAAGGTATTCTTAGCAGTCTCTCAGATACAGGTAGAATCCAGAATGAAAACTAGGATATGTAAACTGGACTTTGCCTCAGGGCCTCCAAATTAGAGGACACAAATCTTTGAATTATTTGAAGGAATAGAGATATTTTTCAAATGTTTACATTATGTGGATCTCCTTTCAGCACATGCACTCCTTTAATTGAGCTTAACCTGCAGCTAGCAATAGGGTAATGTCAGTAATACCCTTCTGGGAACTACACTGTCCATCCTAAAATTGCTAGGATTCTGTGGCCAAGTTGCTAGGTACGGTTCTGCGGGAGTCTCCCCTGCAATACACCCGTGGAAGAGGATTTCACAGTGTACCCTGCTTCCGTGCCAATGCTTGTCCTGTTACCTCCGCCTGGAATGAGCTTCTACTGTTCTTAATTTGGTTCTTTCTTACTCATCGTGCAAGGCCTAATCTCAGACGTCTTCTTAGCTATGACACCAAAAGCACAGGCAAGAACAACAACAACAACAAAACAGACAAATGGGACAACATCAAAATTAGAAACAGCTGTGTTGCAAATAAGATCAAGAAAGTGAAATAATCACACACGGAGTGGGAGAAAATTTTTACAAATCGTATGCCTGATAAGGAACTTGTATACAGAGTATATACAGGTGCTAGGGGTTCCTGGGGGCTCATTCAGTTAAGCGTCTGACTCTTGGTTTTGGCTCAGGTCATGATCCTATGCGGGGCTCAATCCCAGGACCCTGAGATCAAGAGTACACCACTAAGTTGACTGTGCCACCTAGACACACTGACACAGACGTTCTTAAAGCATTACTTATCACATCCCCGAAATGGAAACACCCCAAATTTCCTTAACAGATGAATGTTTAAAGAAAATACAGTATATCCATACAATGGAAGGTTATTCAGCAATAAAATAGGAATCAAATACTCCGTACTATAACAGGATGAACCTTAAAAACACTGTGGGAAGTAGAGAACTCAGTCACAAAAGACCACATAGTGTATACTTTCATTTACATGCAATAGCAGATCCATAGAGACTGAAGGCAGATTAGTGGGGTGCTCAGGGGTGGTGGGGTAGGAGTGGAAGGTGATGGTGCAGGGGAAGAAGACACGTGTCAGCCAATGGCTATTGGGTTTCTCTTAGAGGGACAAAAATGTCCCAAAATTTGATTTTGGTGATGACTACATAGCCTAGCGAATACATTAAACATTGAATTATAACTTTTAAATGAATGGATGGTATACTATGTGAATTATACCTCATTAACACTTAATACAGCTCTAAACGAAACAAACAAACAAACAAAAACCCCTGAATTAAAGGTATCCTCTAGAAAAAGATTTCCTCAGAGGCACCTGGCTAGCTTGGTCAGTGGAGCATGGGACTCTTGATCTCAAGGTTGTGGGTTCAAACCCCATATTGGGCATAGAGATTACTTAAAATATAGTTATAAGATATAAATATATATTATAAATAAATATATAATAATAAAATAAATAAAATTAAATAAGTAAAATGCAAATAAAATAAATAATATATTATAAAATATATACATAAATATATAATATATAATATAATTACTTGAAATCTTAAAAAAAATGAAAAAGATTTCCCAAAACCTCAATTTGAGCTCATTACCTTTTTTGTGTTTCTGGAGCATATATTTATGTTAATAGTCATATTGCATTAAAATTCCTCATATGGCTGGCTTTATCACTGAACTAAATTCCTTAGAAATGAATTCTCTTCTTCTTCCTCTTCATCCCCTCCTTCTCTTCCTTCTACTATTGTTATGTTGCTAGTGTCTAGCATAGTTTTTCATGTATAGGAAGCAAACAACTGAGTTTAACTGTATTATTTCTTACATTCTTTTGAGGCTATTTCATAATGTTAACACCAAATTTAAAATGCTTGTAGGCAGGAAGAATCCCTAAATGTTAGAAAATGCTATCTGCAATACTCTTTTTTTTTCTTCCTTTTTTTTTTTTTTAATTAATGGGTAAATGTTTTGCCTTGAAATTATGGATGATAAAGACAAATCATAAGAGCATATAATCAATATTCGCATACAAAAGCACAGCATATACTGGGCCATTAAAATGACTTTATGAAGGACAAATCAGATCAGACTCATTTTTACTTTCTTCTCATAAATTTACATAAATTTTACTTTCTTCTCATACACACTTTATAAATTTAAAAAAACCTTGTGATTATTTTATCTTTTGTTAAAGAACCATTAAGCTTTTCAAACGCTGTTAATTTGCTCTGACTTTTCCTTGTCTCATTGCACTTCAATGAAAGAAACAGGTTGAACCACTAAAACTCTGTACTCTAATATTATTATATGATTTTACTAAAGACTTCATTGTCATCAAAGTTTCATTAATAACCCCAGAATATTATTTGATGGGGTATTTGAAGACAGCTTTAAGTAACAATTATTAATTGGTTTTATATTCAAAATTCTGTTTGGAAAAAACAAAAATCCTTTACCTCAGTGATTTTCAAGATTTCTTTCTTTTTTTTTTAAGATTTTATTTATTTTTTTGACAGACAGAGATCACAAGTAGGCAGAGAGGCAGGTAGAGAGAGAGGGAGAAGCACGTTCCCTGCTGAGCAGAGAGCCCAACGCAGGGCTTGATGCCAGGACCCTGGGATCATGACCTGAGCGGAAGGCAGAGGCTTAACCCACTGAGCCACCCAGGCACCCCTGAACTGAATTCTTAGCCAAAATCTTTTCAAAATCCAGTATATAAATCATGTAAGAATAGAGATGCTCTGCTAATTAGAAGTTGAAAAAGAGGGTCAAGAGACCCAACCTCTAGCCACAGTTGTCCCCCAGGGCACCTCCAAAGATTGCTTATGGCTCCTTAGGGTAAAAATCACTGCCTTAGTTAGCTGAAAAGTAGGTCTAGGCATCTCCCTGCACCTGGGGAATTATATTTTTTATAGTAACCAATTACCTTGAACTAAGCCAAGTTAATGGCATTTTGCTAACTGATTAGCAAACACTGGAACCCACATCATATGTGTATTGTTTTATATAGACTTTTTAATAGAAAGATGTTAATAGGTACCTCTATGATAACACACTCATGTGATGGAAACAGCTGTGAAATGGGTTGCATGTAATTTGTTACTAGCAATATTTAAAGTGCCAAATTTTGCAAATGGTTCACTTGAAAAAAAAAGAAAATTCAAAGTTATTTCTATTAAAGTTATTTTTATTCCTTTTGCTTTCCTTCTCTGAAAGCCCTAACTGGAGGACAGAGAAAGAAGCAGAGTTAACAGCTGTCATGGGAATTGCTTATAAGTAGAATATGACTTTGGGAGTAGGGAAGGGAGCGAACAGTGTCCATCCATCCACTTCTTCATCTCCATCCCAATATCTCTGTCTCTCTTTCTCTCTCTCTTTTCTCTTCGGGATCACATATCTGGTTATCTGTATAGGTCTGCTATTCACCCACAATGGAATCTTCAACAAGACTTTTAGTTTTCTGGTCTAAGAAATTTATAATCGTGTCACCTTCCTCCTGGGGCTGTGTGAGAGCTATGTCATACAGTCTGTGGAAAACACCTAGCACAGTACATGGCTTGTAGTTAGGGTTCTTTGACTAGTAAAGGTTCGGCTTCTACTAAACCATTTCCTTTCTTTTTTTCTTCCCTTACTTCCTTAAATTTCACTTTAACATTTCTTATATTTCTTATATACTTTATACTTACTGAAGAAAAGAATGTGAGGCATTTTCATTAGACTTTTCCATGTTTGGGTTTGGGTGGGTTTTTTATTTGTAAAGAGAATAACACACAATTGTGTGCATAATTTATAAAAGAAGAACAAAACATCGTTACTCATGAATGTCTAGATTATAAAAACTGGGAGAGCACAAAATAGCAAGATATCAACACAAATTAACCAACAGTGATTTTCAGTCTACTGTGACTCTCACTAAGTGTGAGGTCCTAGATTAAACTGTGTTTGTAGGAGTATGTCACTCTTAATGGGGAAAGAAAATTATTTCAGAAATTCAAGGGAAAATAAGGAACAAATAGTTACTTGGGGGGAGTTATTTATAAGTAAAATTTTACTAATAGTTATGTTATTTATAATTTCTTTTTTTTTTTCATTTTAACAGCTTTTATTTTACTTTATTCCTGCATCTCCTCGATTGTTTCTTCCTTATGTTTGCCCTTTCCCTTTCCTTCTTGAGGAGATTTGGGTTTTACAATTCAAGGATCTTTTTGTGGTCTTTGTCCAGTTTTAGTCTAGGGATACCCCCACCCCCCCTTGCTAGAGTGAATGCCCACATAGTCCGTGGTGCCATCCTCCTGCTCACGCTCTCTTTGTTCCATGTAGAGGACAATTTCTTCCTATGAACCCGGATGACCTTGCCAATTTGCTGACCTTTGTAGTGTCCTCACAGAACCTGTACTTCAGCCTCCTTTGGGATGGGCATGAATCAAATGTTTCCTCTCTCTCCACTGTTTGTAAAGAGGGGAAGACATAATCTTACTGCACATGTGGGAAGGTGCGTTGAAATGCCTTTTATAGTTCTTGTTTCCGTCAGAAGTCCCAAAGGGACTGAGCTTTGTTTTGGCTGCTCGCACTTTAGCGATGGTGGCAAAAGGGAAGAGTAATTTTATTTTTATTTATTTATTTATTTATTTATTTATTAATATTTTATTTATTTATTTGACAGACAGAGATCACAAGTAGGCAGAGAGGCAGGCAGAGAGAGAAGTGGAAGCAGGCTCCCTGCTGAGCAGAGAGCCCGATGTGGGGCTCGATCCCAGGACCCTGGGATCATGACCTGAGCCGAAAGCAGAGGCTTTAACCCACTGAGCCACCCAGGCGCCCCGGGAAGAGTAATTTTAATAAGTTGCAAAGAATTATCTTCTAACATTAGTGGTGTTGCTCCTTCTAGAGGGGGACAGTAATGGTGTCTTCAGCCTCTGTGATTTATCCAGAATCAGGAGGTTGTAGAGCCAGTCATGGGGCTGGGGATGGGAATTCTGACTTTATCATTCCTGCTGCTACCTGGTGCCTGTTTACAGGGCGGTGCTCCCAGGGTCTTTTCAAATTGCAGGCTCTGTATTTTACCAGGTTCTCTGGGTACTCATTTCTCATCCTTTTCTTTAGAGAAACTCCTTCCCAAAATACCTAGAACCACATTTTAGACTTTCAAATTTCATCCATTATTTTCTTTTATAATGACACAAGTTTTTTGATCGTTAGCTCACAGACTTGTTCACACAATTTCCTGTGCTTTTGTAGGGATTTTCTTTTCAAAATTGGTGGTGAGGAGGCTGGGGAGGACAGAATTACATTGGTTATTTCTAAGTGCATTTAAAAGATTAAAAATAAAAGGAAGGAAGGAATTCAGAGGTGATATCTTTGCTGCTATTGGTGGAGTGAGGATTGAAGGAGGGGCAGAGCCAAACCTTTGGGGGAAGGGAGGTTAGTCCTGTCCATATTGAGATTTGGAACCATTTTAAGTTCCTCTCTCAGATAGTGAGGATATCCATACTTGGACTGGCTCCTGTCAGAGATATGCCTTCACTTCTAAAGTGAGGAATCCCACACAGGAAAGAAAATGGCCAAGAATTACAGAAGAGGAGGAATCACCTCCTCTTTATCTCAGAAAAGCTTTAATCCTCTAAGTATAGATTTTCTCCACACGATTATGGTAGCCGAAGTTACTTGAGTAAGCAAACCTCCATGGTTTTGAAAATCTAATCAAGTAACGTATCTTCCATAGGTATCTCTTATTATTTTGAGTGTACATTCACACACACACTACCCACATACCCACATATATGCAATCTGTCCCACAGATAATTAGATACCTGCTAATTTATTAACTTGTCATTTTAAATATGCATATATTTAAAATATATACTGTATAAATAAATATATATATATATTTAAAATATATACTATAAAATATCTAAGTAGTTTGGTGTTTTTCCATCACTAGGTTTTGTCCTAAAAACACTGTCAAAAAACTTCGGCAGATCTCACTTCTCATCCTGGCCCATCTTGTCATTTGAGTGACACATAAAAGAAGAATAGATATAAAATTGTATTATAATTCCCTTTTCCCATTAACATTAATCTATATGCTTTGAATATATTTGACTTTTTTTTTTTTTTGGTACTTTCTGGGCTTGTTAAATTATAGCAACTAAAGCTCCTTTCCCTCTGGTTTCCTAAATGGCATATGCCCATATTACCAACATGAATATTAATGCTTCTCTGCTCAGTTATGTCTCTTTGACGTGACTGGTGTTCTCTAGTTTATGTAACCACTTAGTCTGTTCTATTAGGCAAAATCAGGATTGCATATACATGTGATAGAAAATTCTCATCCTGTGGCAAGAGAGTAGAAAAAAAATTGCACTGCCTTTTTTTAGAGCACGAATAACCTCAGAATAGTGTTTAAGTGTCTAATATTGCTTAATGGAAAAATCCATGGTACGGTTCAAACTAAATGAAATAATGATGTAACTTAGGGTGCTCCTTGAAACAGCATCTTAAGTAGATACTTATGTACTTCTGAGTTCGACCCCACAGCAGACATGCAGCCTCAGAGCTTGCTAGGGAATTTCATATTCTTTTAATGGAGATGGCCCCATGCTGGGCTTTTACTTTTCCAACTGTGACGGTAATAGTTAGTAATCAAGTCGTAATGTAATAATCACAACTACAGGGAAATGCTTCCTGATGTAATAGGTTGCAAGGCGAAAAAATATTGTTGTTTTTCCAGACCTTATTCCATCTGTCTTTTTCTTGTTTTTTGAAAGAATCTAGGCTTATAGGTAAAAACAGCCCCTCAAAATGCTTACACAAATAAAGCTCTATCACTTGCATAATCCTGGTGATTTTTTTTTTTTCCATCTGTGGACTCATGAAAACTCACATATTTGGGAATTTTATGTTGAAATCTGAAAAGTGTCCTGTGAGCAAGAGCCAGAGCCTTCCTAATTCTCAAGTCCCTCACATATTTAACTGGTATTTTAATGAAACAGACATCAATAAAATATTTATATTCTGTATCTTGCAGTTATCTGACTTCTTCCAAAAACTGCTTCGATATTCATAAAAAAAATGCTCCTTGCTGCTTAGAGGTATTCCTAATGCTTCTTGTATTCTGGACCCCAAAATTATCTCAACGAAGGATACAAAGTCCTTTAACTTAGAAGTGTTCTTTATAAATTCATTCGTAAAAACTATGTGGTCTATTCTGTTCATTTTTTGGATAAGGAAACTGGCCCCTGGGAAGTTAACTATCTCTGTATTCTTTACTTGCAGGGTGATACTAGTGACTATGGTTAATGATGATAATGGATCATTTCAAATGGCCTATAGCTTCTCCCCCACAAGAACAAATATATGACATAGCCTAGGTGGAGAAAATGTTCCTCTAAGAGTCCATGAAATCCTACTATATGTTGTTCTAGGCACTAGAAATTTTTAAGTTGAGATTTGAATAATTAACCAGATTAGAACGGGAGTGTCAGGGAAGGGTAGGAGCAGAAGCTTAGCCCCTAAGGCAGAAGAAGGTGCCTGTTCAAAAGTCAGTGGGTAAAAGCATGGCACCTTCTGAGAAGCAGAAGTTGGTCACTATAGAAGGGGACATTGCAGTGTCAGAGCCTGAAGAGCAAATCATGAATAGCTTGGGGAAATCCTTTTTAAGGACTTTGGTCTTCATTCCAATCCTCACTGAAATATTTTAATGAAGATATTGACAGAAGCAGACTTTAATTTTTGAAAGATTATTCTAGCTTCATGGTGAAGAATGATTAAGCATGGCGATACAGGGGATTGTGGCGAGATGGAAGGAATGGAAATCAAGCAGGAGATTCTCCTAGGCCAGAGATGATGGTAACCTAGAATAGGATAGTGGCAATAGAGATGAACAAATTTGAAACCTATTTGGAAGTATAACCTAGTAGTTTTAGTGATCAAGTAAGTGTACTGCTCAACATCAAATACACTTAGGGCTTCAGGTTTAAACACTGGGTGGATAGAGTACAAGTGAGATAGAGATCCCAGGTCTAACAAACATAGTGGAATTAAGAACAGGCTTATGAGTTCGGTAGGTGTGGGTTTGGATTTCTGCTTTATCCCCAGCGTTATTTGGGCTAGTTATTTAGTCTTATGTAAACCCCACCAGTGTGCTCACCTTTAAAATGAGGATAATAGAGGGCACCTGGGTGGCTCAGTCACTTGAGCATCAGACTCGATTTTGGCTCAGATCATGACATCAGGGATGAGAGATTGGGCCCTGTGTCAGGCTCTGTGTCCGACCCACCTTGTCTCATCACTCAGTGTGGAGTCTGCTTGAGATTCTCTCTCCCCTACTTGCTCTATATCAAATAAATAAATAAAATGAGAATAACAGAAGTACTTCCCCCATGTGACTGTGAGGGTTATATGAGGTACTATATATGCCAACCAGATCAGTGCTTAGCAATAGTGGTTGATACTAATAGGGTTAGTTGCAATAATATCAGTAAAGGTTTTTAGAGGCTAAAGATTATGGTTTCTGTATACTTTATGTGGAAGGTATTAGGATTTGTGGCTTTCTCTTTAAAGGCTTGGAAACTATGCGATTAGAAGGTACTGAACTTCTGTGCTGTTAGGAACTTGGGCTCATTAGTTTTAGTCTGTATTAACATGGAAGGCCTCTGAAGTGAGAATAGATTATACTGACACCACTGATCCTCACAGTAGCATTGTGATTTTTTTTTTTTTAAGATTTATTTATTTATTTGACAGAGAGCTAGAGAGAGAGAGAGGTCAAGTAGGCAGATCAGTAGGCAGGGGAAAGGGGGAAGCAGGCTTTCCACTGAGCAGGGAACCTGATGGGGGACTTGATCCCAGGACCCTTGGATCACGACCTGAGCTGAAGGCAGCTGCTGAACTGAGTGAGTCCCCCCAAGCGCCCCAGCACTGAAATTTTTCTAGGACTTTTCAGAGATTTGCCCAGCAATTTTTTTCTTTTTTTTTTTTTTGAACAACTTATCATATCATAAATCATCCAGTTTAAAGAAGATATAATTCCCCAAACAAAAGCAAACACTGGCACAGTATTATCAAGTTCATGCCCTGCATTTAGTCTTTCCAAGAACTTAAAAGAAGATAGTAACATATTTCAACTACCATGAGTAGAAATATAGCAACCAATAAAAAAAAGTATATAGTGTATTTAGATGATGTTTAAAATATGGATTTTAGGGCGCCTGGGTGGCTCAGTGGGTTAAGCCGCTGCCTTCGGCTCAGGTCATGATCTCAGGGTCCTGGGATCGAGCCCCGCATCGGGCTCTCTGCTCCACAGGGAGCCTGCTTCCCTCTCTCTCATTCTCTCTCTGCCTGCCTCTCTGCCTACTTGTGATCTCTGTCTGTCAAATAAATAAATAAAATCTTTAAAATAAAAAATAAATAAATAAATAAATAAAATATGGATTTTACTATCCTGAAGATAGATATAAGCTTAAATCTTGATTAGCTGTAATAACAGAAGCTGTGGTATACTTGAGCCAGCACTTAATGGCTTGTGAAAGGTGATTGTTAAATACACATGTTATTAAACATTAAATATGATCTTATGATTAAATAAATTATATTAAAACCGAAGGTAATAAATCTTCAAAACTAATCACTTCTTAATTATTTTACTATGTCTTGTTATCAATATTCTTGATGTTATTTATTTCTCTTCTATCTCTATGGTAGAGATATCTCTTTCTAACTTTGCATTCAGTGTCTTTATATTGGTAATTTGATATCAGCTCTTCTGGAAGCATTTACACCACAGAAATTGGCAAATGGTAAGTGTCAAGGCTTTGTGTTTTGTTGGAGAACTGGTTGTTAAACATTTGCTAGCACACTGCTGAACAAAGGTAACCACTTGAAGATATAATCTGAAAGATATTGACAAGGAGCAAAACAAGGAAAAGCACTAATCAGGAAGAAAACATTTAAAAATTCTTTGGTGCTTCCTTAGAAGGTAAACCTTGGAATGTAGAAAGCTTAGTTGTTTTGAATGTAGAAAACTTAGTTGTTATGCCATTTTTTTTACCTACTTGGAAGAAAGAATTATGAATTTTAATAATAGTTGTTTATTGGTTTTTGTTTACTACCTTTTGTTTACCACCTTGATGGTGATATCTATAAAGACATGAAAATCTGCAATGATTTGAAAGCAGAGAAGTGAAGATTTCTTCGCCAAGTAATTTTCAGCAAGACATGAGTTTTTAGTGAGCACTGTAGTACAGCGCTCAGAAGTACAAATATAGGAGAGGGGCTCAGAAATAGGACCTCTCTGCTCCTTGGAAACATTTGTGGCTATTAAATTATTCTCCAAGGACATCTTGACTTAAAGAGATTGCTTTTTAATTTTTTTCCTGGGTTCAGGGAATGGTGAAAATGGTAAATTCTGTGAAATAAATAAATAAATTCTGTGAAATAAATTCTGTGATACTTTGAGTATCACAGCTTTAGATAAATCTGTGACAAAATGGGACATGACTTGGAGAGCTTATGTAACACCACAGAGGCGGGCTGGCTTAGTCATAAGTTAGTGCTTATTGGGGTTTTTGAACTCAGGGTCATTTTGTTATTTTTCCTCATGAAAGAGAAAAAGAGACATCATGACCAATGACATCATAAAACTTAGGATAAGGTGAATCATTGTCAGTTGTAGTATAAGGATGGCTTACAACATAGGCTGTGAGTGGATATTCAGACAATCACAAGGCAAATGTGAATGGTTTTGCTGTGCTGTTGTGATCCCTGCAATGACATGAGGTCTGGGAGTTGGCCTATGAGGGTATGATACCATTGCAGTGAATTTGTTGTAGCTTTCTAGCTCCTTTGCCTGTGATGACAATCATGTTAGTCCTAAATATAGGACATCATCAGTCATTCTACTGTAGGAGTTTTTTAAATGAGTACCTCACTGAAACGTGAAAAACCAGTAGTAGATCAGAGATCTTTCTAATACAAAGAAAGGATGACCTCTCACAAGGAAGTATAAATCAAATATGTTTTGGGAGAGGCTTGAAAAATGCTGTTCCATACCACGATTTAACCATACCTGCCTTAGTATTTTTCTTTATTGCATACCAAAATGAGATTATAAGACTGAAGGTGGAAAATTACACTTTGTAATTTGAATCTACATAACTAAGTAAATCTCGATTCTTTAAGTTCTAAGATTTGAGGTTATGGAGAGTCAGATCTCTATGATTCTACTTACCTAGATTTAAGGCAGGGGAAGGAACTGAGTAGCTGGGATGTGACCAGGAGGATCTAGCCTGGATGGTGGGCAGGCAAGAGCTACACAGCGGGGGAATACCCTGGCGAATTTGCCTCTATCCAAGGTTACCCCACAGACTGCCTGGTAGGCTCTAGAATCAAATTTTTCAGTGAACTTGAGAGGTAGGCTCATGCCAACTAAAACCACGATAATTTTAAGTTTATTGGTTTCCTTGTTTATTTATTATGAGAAATGCAATGGCTAAGGAGGTAGTTTCATTCTTTGACTGGAATATTATTACATTGTTAGAAAGCTCTAAGGAAAGCCAAATTTTTACCAAGCCACATTTAGCATAAATTAGGTTTCAAAAAATCTATTCTGTTCATGTGTGCAGGTAAAGTCCGAGATACCAGATACTGTCAGGACAGATGTTAGCACCTTTTTGTCCTATCTTTCCTGGTCATTGCTTGAACAGGGATGACCATCTGCATCTTTTGATGATACTTTGTTCCTCTGTTCAACTTCTGTCCCTTAGATCGTTGGTCAATGGTGAGGTTGCGCCAGCAAATGCACTGGGCAAGCAAGGAAAATATTAGAATTTCCATTTGTGCTTATCTCCATAATTTACATAATATATAATGATTATATAAATGGTATATAGTGAAAAGTATATATTGGTCACTGTTCTAAGGGCTTTAAGTTGATTAGTTCATTTGATCTTTAGAATAGCTTTGTGAGAAGACATCAGATGAAGCCCAGAGTAGTCACCTGATTTGTCCAGAATAGAGGAGCTGAGATTCAAATCCAGGTTGTCTGGCTTCATATTCTATGCTCTTAACCATGACACCACACCACTTTTCCAAAGTAATCCCTAGGTATAATTTATAGATGAATGAATCCATATATGTTAGTGAATACTATTTATTGGTGGTACCGTACAAGTGAACCATTTTATAAACCTCAGACTCTTCTTTCTGGTTTGGGAGATTTTTCTCACATCTCTATGCATCTCCCATGCCCTGATCTGCTTGTTGTATGTCGGTCTTATAAGCAAAATGCCTGTGGGTAATCACAGCTCACTGCTCACACCCATCCCCAAGGGTGTCCATGTTCTTAAAGTGGTTTTCTGGCATCACCTTTAATAATCCCAAGGTCACTCCAACAACATTTACTGTCATCAGATTTAATGAATGTTTCTTTCTTCATAACTAATTCAAAGACCAGAGAATTCTCCAGTCAGCTTGTTTAATGTGGAAAAAAAAAAAAATTCTCCACAAGAGTATGAAGGATAGCACTTTCCTCATAAGTTGTGTGTTTAGTTTACTCTCATTATCTCCATCACACAGGTAGGCTCATAAGACAAGGAAGCCTCATTCAAGGAGAGAGGTTAGTTTCTTTCATCTGAGCATGGCAAGTACCCAGATGCTTGAACATATGCAACAGACCAAGAGTAATTCAGAAAATAGCATCAAGTGTAAGGGGGGGAAACCTTTTTCTGAAGTGAGATTCTT
The DNA here is from genome assembly GCF_011764305.1 of Mustela putorius furo. Taxonomy (NCBI): domain Eukaryota; kingdom Metazoa; phylum Chordata; class Mammalia; order Carnivora; family Mustelidae; genus Mustela; species Mustela putorius. The sequence continues at coordinate 2,749,557 of NW_025421290.1, read as the reverse complement.
TCTAAAGGTGTTTTTGCTGCTGTACTTGGCATCTTGTTAATAAAAATATTACTTGGGCTATTTTAGTTCTCTCCATACTTATGTGATATAGCACTGTGACTTAGGCCATCTGTTTTTAACATCTTATATCATTCTTTGCCGCTTTTAGCAGATGAATCTTCCAAACAACAGTTCATGAAACTTAATCCTTTCCTCCTTATTGCATCACCTTTTTCTTTGTTAAAATCCTGTGCATATCCCAGAGCTAACTCTGTATTCCACTCTTCACCACCTTGCGTTGAGATGTAAACAAGGGATATTTAGTAAGGTAGAGACCATATTGTTGTAAAATGTTTTAGCTAAGTATCATTTTGTCCATTCCAATTTGATGGTTTCACTTTGTTTTGTTTAAATCCTGAACTTAGTATTTTAATGAGCTTGAAGAATATGGTAGATAGAAGACATCAATAATGTGCTACAGGTTTCAAGAGCCGATGATTGATTGGTCCTTTTAACTATATTTCTCCAAACCCTCTTTATGCCTCCATGGCTTTCGCTGTCATTGCTATGTGATATGACATCGAAGTGATTTGCTTTTGCTTAACTTTCATGCCATTCTTGTCCGTATTATTAACTCAGTGGGCTAGAATGCTAATAACTTTAAATAGCCCATTGGTTGTCATAGTAACTGATATTAAAGCTAAATATAAGTCTGTCTCTTGGATTTCACATTTAAACCGTTGCTGGAATTTGCATACTTTAGGAACTTGATGGACTGATGATAGGACTTTGTACAGAGGGGGGCCTTGAACATTTAGGTTTGAAGTAGGAGTTGATTTAGTCACATCTGGTTTTCAGCCCTTAGTTTATGATTTGTTCAAATCAGTCCAGTTCCATCAGATATATGTTCAGAGACCCCTAAAAAAGATGCTCATCTAAACATTACAAGGGTTATATAGACAAAAGTTTTACTTTTCTAAATTGTTGCTATTCACTGTGGATATTTTCCGTGCTGGTTTACTCTTTTACTTACCGGTGTGATGATTTCTATAATGTTCCTAAATTGCTTTTAAAATCACACTCTGAGAAGGGGTGCCTGGGTGGCACAGCCAGTTTTAGCTCAGGTCATGATCTCAGGGTCCTGAAATCAAGCCCTACAAAAGGGTCGGCGCTCAGCGTGAATCTGCTTAAGACTCTCTCTCCCTCTGTTCACCCCCACCCCTGCTGCCCTGCTCACATTCTCTCTCTCTCTAAATAAAAATACATCTTTAAAGTAATAAAATAATAAAGGTTAATTACAGCCTGAATGCTGAGAAGAGAGAGGCACGTTCAAGGAAGCCTTTTAGAGATGACTGCTGGATACCACCTATGCTCGTTTTAGGGGCCTTCTTCCTCCTATCTAGGGGCTTCATACAGACTTCACCTCTGTCTTCAAGCCTGACTGTCCTCTTTCACTTCTCTTGTGTCACTCTTTTCCCAAAAATATGTGCACTTCATTGAGCACACGAAATTTTATTATAGTTCTAGGCAATCTCTGAGAGCAAGCTGACTAGGTATTAATTTATGTTGTGTTAATTTAAATAACTCATTACTCTCATCCTAACTGTGTAATCTTTCCAGGTAGTTCACACATAGCATTATATTTTGGGCTCTGCTATCCTTTTTTTACCCCTGAAATTAGCATTTCTTTTTTCCACCTAGCACCAGTTTGAGGCTGAATGAATTTTCTCCCTCGATCTCTGGAGATGCAGAGTTATTTTCTGTCTAGGCTCCCACCCCCAGCTTCCAGAAGAAAGAACACTCTGTTATCAGCCGCAGCTTATCTGTTGAATATGTATGAAGCATCCTAGATGTTGGACAGTCTTGTCAGTCTCTTATATAATAATTTGGTGGTGACATTGAGTCTTCTCCCTTCCCCCATATTTCTTGAACTAGCCCCTTTTCTGTTCTGAATATGCAATATCCTGTTCTGCTCCTGGGTCCCCATCTACTCTCTCAGATTCCTTTTCACCAGAATTCACTTTCCAATGACAGCAAGCCCTTATTTTCTAAAACTCTATTTTTTTTCTAAGTTCCTACTTTACCACACACACACACACATATGCGCCCAAGTCTTTCAGTAGCGACATCTAGAATAGTGTTAAACATGTACCAATGGACTATTAATTCTCTGGGTTGTCAAATAATCTTACAAGGGAAAAGGGTTCTGTGTTCAAAAATTATTTAGAAGGGCTGAATTAAACAAGGCAAACAGAGAACCGTGAACAGTGACTATTCACCAGAGAACAGTGAATATTATGAATCTCTTAAGAAGGAAAGAACAAAAGCATTCCTGAAACATGTCTACCTCATGAAAGTTTTAGAACGCTTATTTGTGAGATTTTGTTACCTTTCTTTTCCTTCCTTCCTCCCTTCCTTTCTTTCCTCTCTCTCTCTCTCTTTTTTTTCTTTATGCCTTAGCAGCAATCTTCAAACAAATGTCTGTGAGTAGAGGAATAGTTTTAAGGGAATTAACGAGAGTATTTTCAATTTCTTTAAAATTGATATGCTTTAGAGAGGATTGGGGGGTTTTAAGTTGTCACCCCACCATCCATGATAATCACTGTTAGACTTTTATACAAAAAAATACAACAACAATACAACACCAACACTTAGAGTTAACAGCCTTAATCTTATTTTTGGTGTATTACCTCAGGGTGAGGAAAACAAAAACAAAAACAAAAACCTTCAAGAAACCAAACAAATGGAAACTAGTTTTGGAGTTGAAAAGGTAAGTGACTTCTGTTTGGGTAACAGATTTTTCCCACAGCTAAGATAGTTTCCAATTCTTTTTGCTTTCAACAGAATTGAAGATGAAGTTCTTAATGAAGACAACTTCTTAATGAAGTTATTACTAAATAGGTTACTGGAAATAATGTTCGATGATGTGGGATGGCACTGTATGTTATTTTTCCCAAAGCTGGAATTTCAAAGAAGTAAAATTCCTCTATTCTTATTTATATGAGCACTTCTCTCAGATTTTCATTAGGAGAATGAAAAATAGAAAAAGAGGGATGTTGAACCCTTAGTTTCATTCTAGCCATAATGATTGTTTAGTATACATGAATTAATTTGAAAAAAAGTAGCTTTATTCATTGGATTAAGAGATACATTTTCAATAAATACTTTTCAAAAAATATAATGTATTTATATTTTTAGATCAATTACGTACTAATATGATTTTAGTGATGACTCAAAGTACTTTAATCTCAACCTCAAAAATACACTCCATTTCTCCCACAGGTAATATGAAACATTAATCAGTAAATGACTTTCAAGCATATAAACATATTACCTCAAGATAAAATACTCTGGGGAAAAGTGAAATGAAACATGATTCCATGAGGAAAAAAATGATGTAAAATGTCTATTACCAAGACCATGTTTTCATATTTTAACAGATGATATTGAGCATACCCCCCTTTTATTCTCCATAAGTTATGGCTGTTTATTGAGCAAAAAGTGACAAAACTTTTTTCATCCCATCTTTGAAAGGATAGGTTTTGCTAAATGTACAACATCAAAGATGTTATTATAAGTGGTTGCTAAAAAGGAAAATAAGGAAAACATAAATGTTCTCTTTTAGTTATAGGTGAATTTAGTTAATCTCAAAGTCAGAACTTTGGCAGATTTTAACTTTGGAGGCAAGCCAAAGTTCTTTTTTTATTGTTAAAAAATTTGAAATTAATATATAATCCATATACCATAAAATTCACCCTTTTAACGTGTAACAATTCAGGGGTTTTAATATCTTCACAATCCATGGATCCTGTTAAGTGAATGATATAATCATATTATTTTCAAATCTCAATAGTTACCTTACATCTTTGCAACTAAAGTTAAGAGAATAATGTTAGAGGCTAACCTGAAAATATGTGAGGTATACTTGGATTTTAGCAGTTAGTCTTTTAGGAGATATGTGGGCAAAAATGTTTGAAGAACACAACTCTACATAAGATTCTTTGGGAAACATTGATCTCGGACTCCACATTCTTGTTCTGGTTCTTATTTTCCCATGTCCTTCCCATTTTTTCAGGCTAAGTGTCTGTTTCTGGATAGAGCTCCTGAAAAACTATGAAATGGATTGATTATGCAGTTTAGATAATAGGTAATAGATTTAGGGTTCAACCATTACAAAAATCTTACCGAGCAACACTATGTATCAGGCACAATTCTAGGTGCTGGACAAACTATCAGTGAAAGAAATGACACGAGTCCCTGTTCTTGGAGTGCCTGGGTGTCTCAGTTGTTAAGCGTCTGCCTTCAGCTCAGGTCATGATCCCAGGATACTCAGATCAAGTCCCACATGGGGCTCTCTGCTCCACTGAAAGCCTCCTTCACCCTCTCCCACTCCCCCTGCTGGTGTTCCCTTCCTCACTGTGTCTCTCTCTGTCAAATAACAAATAAAATCTTAAAAAAAAAAAAAAAAAAAAAAAAAAAAAGAATATACTGATAAGGGGACAAAGACAAAGCACAACTATATAAGTAAAATATAAGAGTAGGAGCACTGTGAATTGTGTAAGACTGATGAATCACAGACCTGAACCCCCTTAACAAATAATGCGTTATATGTTAATAAAAAAATTTAAAAAATGTGTTTGAAAAAAAAGAGTAGGAGTTGTGGAGAGCTGAAAGTGGTTTATTTCAAGTTTCAATAAAATGTTCAGGGAAAGCTTCAGTGAAAAGCTGATATTTGAGCAAGTACTTGAAGGAGGTATCGGGGTATGGCAAAACATTTTCGGAAGAGGACATAACAAGGACAATATCCCTGAGATGAGATCATACCAATTGTTAATGAGGAAAAGGTCAGAGTGCCTGGACTAGTGTGAGCTATAAGAGCATAAGAGATGAGATCTGAGAGACAAGGAGGGCAGAAGCACAGGGTCGTGTTGACTGTTGAAAGAATGCTGCTTTTTATTCTCAGCTGAAGTTGTTTGGAGTGTTTTGAGCAGAGGAGTATACATGCTGCCAGCCACAGTGTAAATGATAACTAAATTTATTTTAAACCTGGACTTTCTTAACCTGACACTATCTCTACATATATCCATTTCTCTCCCTGTCTATACCTTTCTAGCCTACTCTTGTCTCCTTTATTTTTCTATTTGTTCCCCTGCCCTTTTTTTCTCTTTCCCTTTTTCACACCTCTGTCCATATATAACTAAATATTTTTTAAATTTATTACATTTAATAAAAATTTTGTGTCATTTTTCTCCCAAATTAAACAGCCAATGACCTTGAACCTAATCAAATATAATAGAGAAAAAAATATATATGCTATTTAACATCATGATTAAGTAGAATCACTTCTTCCCTTAATGGAGTGTCAGAATTTCCTTCTAGAGAAATGATCTTTGGGTAGCATATTATCTTCTTTAAGTGTATAAGATGAGCACTTGAATGCCTGGTTTGGTTGGAAAGGAAGAAGCAAATAGATATAAATTGTTTTACTAGAGAAATGCTCCGAGATTTGCTAGTAAGGGAAACCAGAGAAGGGGAGGAGGGGAGTCAGAGGGTGAGGCAGAAGGAGAAAGCAGTTAGAGAGAGAGAAGGGTCACTGAGCAACATGGGAGGGGAGGGCACTGTTTGTTAAAGTGTCAGCTACTGATAAACTCCTGATTGGAATGGAGGGAAAGTAGATGAAAGATTTTTGGAGGTGCAAGTATTTAATATTGTATTGTCAGCAGTTTTCCTGGTAATCCTACAATGTAACCCCCACCTCTCCTCCCAGTTATTCCAAAATTCAGTAGTCTCCTACACATGCTCTAGATGAATCATCTTAACACCAAGTGAAAGGGAATGTATTATAGGTTGATGTGGAGCATGGAGAAGAAAAATAGCCATGGGAATGTGATATAAGTGAGATCAGAGGTTCAGAAAAACCTAGAAATTTGAATTTACAAAAACAGAAAGCTAAAATAACCCAAGCCTTGAATTTGTGGAAATCTGGAAGTGCGATTCAAATGTCCCATTAAACGTAGATGGGGGAGGGTCAATTTAATTTTATGTAAAACTCTCAGTGGTCAGAATGACCTCAGCTAGCATCTAGACTACATGTACAAATAGCGCTTGCTTCCAGTAACACCTACTCTCCAGTTTCGTTTACCAGACAAGCAGGATTAACATGAGGGTAATGCTCAGACAGAAGAATAGTGTACTGGGAAATTGACTGTTGTTAAAAACACATTGAATGAGACCAAGAAATGTGGTACGAGAAGCTATAACTAGCAGACGCCAAAATGAAAGCCGTGCAACTATGAAACCAAATTGCCATTTTTAAGTAACAAGGGAAAGAAAAGTCCAGTTTCAGTGACATCTCTTCTTGTGAAAATTGAGTAAGTCAACCAAAAGTGAACATTGAAAAGAGGAGAAAGGGGGTAGAGTCTGGAAAAATTCCTCGAGGAGAAGATACTGCAAATACATTTTTGAAAAGTTCCTGTAGCTGATGCAGATATAGGCCAGATGGACAAAGCTAAGCACTAACAACCTGGACGTAGACACCTATCCACACTCAAAAAATACAAATCTGCTCATGTTATCCCCTTGCATAACAGCACCTGTGGAAACGTGTTCTGGCTTTTGTTGACAACACTTCCTCCATCCCTCACGATTCTGTGGTATGCCATGTTCCAATCAACCCATTGCCAGGCTCTTCTCTGACATACAGTTTTCCTTCGCACTGCTATATTTTGGCTAAGATTTGGAACATGTTCTTTGTTAATCTATAGTATCTTTAATACTTTAGGTATTTCAATATTTTGAAATCTTTGGATGTTTCATAATTTGGAAACCAATAATTTAATAATTTGGAAGGGTCACAATATTTGTGTTAAACTTTTCCTCTACCACTTCCTAGCTGAAGACCTACATCAAGTTATTCAACCCTATGAACCCTATGAATCCCTCAGTTTACCTAATCACACCCCATCCATCTCACAGTAGCTAATTTAGTTTTATATAATGTTGAGATAATTAAATGAGATAATACATTTGAGGATCAGCTACAACAGTGCTGAGAAAATAGTGCCTACTAAATAAATGTTTGTTTTCTTAAACTTACCGAATCACCATTTTTCAAAGATGACATATGAATGACCAACAAATAAATGAAAAATGCCTTATACCTTCAATGATTAGAGAAAGTCAAATCAAACCACAATGAAATATTATCTCACACCTGTCAGAATGACTAAAATTAACAACTCAGGAAACAACAGATGTTGGCAAGGGTATGGAGAAAGGGGACCCCTCCTACACTGTTGGTGGGAATGCAAGCTGGTGCAACCACTCTGGAAAATAGTATGGAGCTTCCTCAAAATGTTAAAAGTAGAACTAGCCTTTTACCCAGCAATTGCACTACTAGGTATTTACCCAAAGGATACAAAAATACTTATTGGAAGGAACACATGCACCCTGAAGTTTATAGCAGCATTATCAACAATAGTCAAATTATGGAAAGAATGCAAATGTTCATTGACTGATGAGTAGATAAAGAGGAAGTGGTACACACACACACATACACATTCACATGCACAGGAATATTACTTAGCTACTAAAAAAGAATGAAACCTTACCACTTGCAATGATATGGGTGGGGCTAGAATATAATGCTAGGCAAAATAAATCAGAGAAACAAATGCCATATGGTTTCACTTATATGTGGAATTTAAGAAACGAGAAAGGGGAAGGAAAAAAGAGAGATGCAAACCATAAAACAGACTCTTAACTATAGAGAACAAACTGAAGGCTGATGGAGGGAAGTGGGTGAGGGGATGGGTTAAATGGGTGTTGGGTATTAAGGAGGGCACCTGTTGGGATGAGCACTGGGTTTCACATACAAGTAATGAATTACTAAATTCTATACCTGGCTAATATTACACTCTATTTTACTAAATTTAACTAAATTTAACTTAGTTAACTGAATTTAACTAAAAACTTGAAACTAAGAAAACAAATAAAAACAATTAAAACTCACAATCTTTTGAATGACTACTATCTAAAAAGCAGAAAATAATAGTCATTAATGTGGTTGTAGGGAAATTGGAACCCTTGTGCCTTGTTGATAGGAATATAAAATGATGTAGCCTCTATGGAAAACAGTGTGGAAATTACTCAAAAAATGAAATTCTGTCTGATCCAACAATCCCACTTCTGAATATATGTCCATAATGGCGAAGGCAGGATCTCAAATATGTATTTGAACACCCATATTCATAGCAGCATTATTCACAATGGCCAAGAAATGGAAGAATCCAAGTGTCCAGCATCAGATGAATAGATAAAATGTGGTATATACAGTGGAATATTATTCAGTCCTATAGAAGGAAGGAAAACTTGCCACATGCTACAATATGAATGAAGCTTCAAGACATTTTATTAAATTAAATAAGCCAGTCACAAAAAGATGAATACTGTATGATTCCACTTCTCTGTGTAATCAGAATCCCAGAAACATAAAATAGAATGGTGGTTGCCGGGGGCTAAGAGCAGGGAGGAACCAGGAGTTGTTTAATGGGTATGCAACTTTAGTTTTGCCACATGAGAAGATTCTAGAGATCTGTTGCACAACAATGTGATTATATTTAACAGCATTGAATTGTATAATTAAAAATGGTTTAAAAAGTCTTAAAAAAATAAGTCACCGAAAAAAAAATGTTTTTTTCTTTTATCTAGACTTCACTCTTACCCTTTTTCCTAATGCCTTTGAGAATTCCTTCCAATCTTTATTAGCAACTGTCCCAATGTCTAATAATAATAATAATTACCTCTTCACCTGTTGTATTTCTCCCAAGAAGGAATGCTCCTTGAAGACAGAATCCAAGTCGTATTTCCCCTTGCATTTCCACCCATAACCCATGCCTGACATATCTTGATGATTCAGTGAACGAGTAAAGAATAGAATCATCAACCATTTGCCATCAATTTCAACCCAGATTTTCTTTTTAAAGATTTATTTATTTATTTATTGGAGAAAGAGGGCACGCACTGGAGCAGAGAGAAGGGCAAAGGGGGAGGGAGAGAGAGAGTCTCATGCAGCCTGCCTACAGAGCGCAGAGCCCAGGACCCTGAGATCATGACCTGAGTCAAAACCAAGAGTCAGATGGTTAACTGACTGAGCCACCCAGGTGCCCCTCAACCCAGCTTTAAAAAAGGCAGGGGGGATGGGGAACCAGACACAACACAATGAAACCACTTTACAGTACTCAGACATCACGTTCCTTGGACAGCAGACCCTGAAGTGCCAGTATGGGTTTGCTTTCCATTAATTGGTTTGTAAGTAGGAAAGACTCTAATGTTGATTTTCATGGGCTGAGCTTCCCTAGCAAGTTATTTTCTCAATTTCATAAAGAAAAGCTGCCAAAGAAGTATTAACTGGCATATTGTCCTTATGTCTGATATTTCCTGTTTCAGTCATTTCTATTTTTCATAAGATATTCCTGTTAGAAAGTGGCTTTTTGTTTTCTTGCAAAATTATTGTATGCAGCATGTCACACATAAATATTGTTTTCTTTTTTTACTGAGACATCACTCTCACCTTGTCCTTCTCACCACCCTTTTGGTAATTTTTGATATTTTCTAACAAACAGATGTATTTAGTGTGTTGGTAGGCATCAAGCTTTTGTTTGAAGTTGTCACTCCCAAACTGTGCTCCTGTTAACACTCTCATTTTATCACCAAAATGGAATAATGCTGTTGTGTCTCAATATGCAGCAAAAACACAGAATTTTAACAGATTAAATTTTCTTAATTCTATGTGTTTTTTCCATAAATAATTTTAAACCTTTAGAGCTATTACTAGCTTACTAGATTATGAAAACATAACTATCTATCCCATAATAATAGAAATGTGCAAAACTAGGACTAAATATTTTTGTCCCTTTTTGAGACAGGACCTGGGTATGCATGCCATCATTGTATTTTATGTGAAAATATGGATGCCTTCCACATTTAAATATATCCCAACCTTTTCTGTTCTGAAAGTGGTCTGCCTGAATAAGTTTGAAATTTTATTTGTTATTTTTTATGAGAGTATCTCGTTTTTTTTTTTTTTAAAGATTCTATTTTTTTGACAGAGAGAGAGAGAGACGGCAAGAGAGGGAACACAGGCAGGGGGAGTGGGAGAGGGAGAAGCAGGCTTCCTGCTGAGCAGGGAGCCCTATGTGGGGCTTGATCTCAGGACTCTGGGATCAGGATCCGAGCCGAAGGCAGGCACTGTTTTAACAGACTGAGCCACTCAGGCACCCCATAGACTATTTTATTTTTAACAGTGTTTCTGTACTACATGAGATTCTTATATTTAGGATTCTAGATTTTTCTAATCTTTATCTTTACTTTTCATCAACACGTGCACCCCTCCCCTCTTCCTCTCTGTGTGTGAAAGGGCCTGATTCAGTAAAAACTGATATCTTTTTTGCCATTTTACAAATCTAGATTGGGACTGAAGTCATGTGGTCATGGCAATGGAGGAAGTAGATAGAATAGATGAGGTGTGGGGGAAAGGCCATAATGGTGATATAGTGTGGCTCTGGGGGACTGTTGTCATTTCCCTTATTTCCACTAGCCCCTTCCCTCCCAACCACGACAAACTAAAATAATTATCATCATCATCAATGACAACAACAGCAACAAGAGAGACCACCCTGTTCTATGAGTCAAGTATTGTTATTTTTCCTGTTTTTTTTTTAGATAGAACTAACTCAAAAAGAGGTTAAAGTTCTCGTTTGGGACCTTGTACTAACAAATGGAGATGACCCAGGTAGCCTTTTTTGTGTGTTCATTGTGTTTGTCAGCCTGAAGTTGTGTTTTGTTTTGCTTTATAAGTAAATGTTTCTTTGTCTTGAGTGATATCCTTTATTTCCAAACGTCGTCAAACTGGTTTCTGTGCAAATGTGAAAGTCTTAATGATTCATTTGGTAACCTAAACATCTTGGGGTGCTTTGTGTGAAAACAATGAACAGGTGATGTTTACTTATAGTCACCATGTTTTTACAGACAGAGATTTACATGATAGTTTATTCGTCTTCAGAATAACAGTGCCCAAGGTATGGCATGTATGTTTCAGGGCTAGTGAGTCATAGTAGACACAACCCTATATCCTTTCATTCACGTAATCAATATTATTGACTTGCCTATAATGTAAGGGACTGTTCTAACCTTTGGAAATATAATAGTGCACAAAAGCTTACATTTTAGTGGAGGAGACCATGGATAGTTGAACAAATACAGTAAATGATAACTTGTAATGGTGTTAAGTGGGATAGAGTGAAAAAGCAGGAAAATGAGGTAGAGACAGATTGGGTACTGGACTGCGATACTACTCCGGATGGAATGGCCAGAGAAGGCTTTCAGAGATAGTGATACCTTGCTGAGATCTAAATGAAGAGAAATTGCTGATTCATGTGAAGATCTTGGTGGAGTATGTGAGACAAGAGGCTGAAGGGAGACTTTCTAGGTAGATGAACTAGTAGACAGAAAGGCCGTGAGGCAGGGAACAGCATGAAGAATTCTAGGAACAGAAAAGCAAATATGTATGAAAACAAAGGGTGCTATAAGCACTTGAAGTCTCCGTAACAGGTGGGAGTGAGGAGGATTATAATCAATACATCTCAATATGTGTGTTTAAATGTTATTTTTCTTTCTTGTGTGAAGAATGGGACATAGGGTCAAAGAATTAAAGCAGTGCAACCTGCAAACAGGCAATTAATCCATTTCAGATAAGATCGTAATAATAGCTTAGATATCAACTGAGACGTTGCAAAATGGTGAGACTGGGATATGTTTTGGAAGCCAAATGAACAAAGATTTCTGAGAGATTCAAGAAAAGCATCAACAATGACTCCTATGATTTTGTACTTAAGTGGGGTTTGGCCCATTAAATAAAATTGCCAGCAAGGCTGGGCATTTTAGAAGATCTCAGTTTTCAACCTAGCCATTACAACTTTGTTTATTGTGACCTTGAAAAAGTCATTTAACCCCGTTCCCTCCTCCACTCCCCTGCTCCCCCCCCACCACATGTGGGGCTTGAACTCAAGAGTCGCCTGCTCTACCTACTGAGCCAGCCATATGCCCCTCATTTAACTTTTTTTAAATATTAGTTTCCCCAAGTACAAAGTGAGGGAACTGATAGTACACAGAATTGTAATAATGATGAAATGAACTAATATATGTGAAAATACATACAGTTGACAGTATATATTTGGTGCTCAATAAATTTTTCATGTACATTCAGCCCTCTCCATATGCCAGACGTTAAGTGTTAAGAATTTTATTGTAATTAATAATATCATTATTGTTACGGCTATTACCTTGTATTGCAGAGCAATGCAGTGATAAACTGCACAGTGGGCAGTCAAACATTTTAATCAAAATTCATTATCATTTTTAATCCACAGAGAAATTGAAGGAAAATAGTAAAAATGGCCAAAACATTTGAGAATTATAACCTGAAGGAAGCAATTTACTTTCTGTGCATTCTTTTGGATCCAGAGCCCAATTGGAAAACAGACACATCCAACTAAGGCCAATCAGAGAACTCTGTTGAAGATGTAAATACTTTTTGATCCTGGTGGTTTATGAATATCTTACCAGTGATGCTCAAAATAATTTATAATCTTTTCAGTGAAGTAGAACTTTGGGGTTTTAATCACTTATTCATTTGGGCATTAAAGCAAATTCAGAAGGTGAATCTTGGCCCTGTCCATAGAGTTCTCTGTTCACTTTCTGGTAGAGGTGGTTTGCTTTTTTTGAGACATAAACATGGCTATACTCGATAGTTTTCCTTAGAGAATGTCAAATAATCTGTTGGCTTCTCGTAGATGTTGAAGGATATACATTAAACCATATAGGATCATACTAAATTTGCACCATTAAATAGATGTATACTTGGACCTTTGACAGGGAATAAAATTGAATTCACTGCTCCTTGTCACCATCCAATATATTTATCAAAAGCTGCACGAGAAAACTTTTTTTTTTCCCTAAGATTTTATTTATTTATGGGCACTTGGGTGGCTCAGTTGGTTGAGCATCTGCCTTTGGCTCAGGTCATGATCTGAGGATCCTGGAATAAAGTCCCACATCAGGCTCCTTGCTCAATGGGAAACCTGCTTCTCCCTCTCCTACTCCCCTAACCCATTTGTGTGTACCCTCTGCCTCTCAAAAACAATTTGAAGAATTTATTTATTTATTTTTAATTTAATATTTTCAGTGTTCCAAGATTCATTTTTATGTACCACACCCAGTGCTCCATACAATATGTGCCCTCCATAATACCTACCACCAGGCTCACCTTACCCCCCACCCCCACCCCCTCCAAAACCTTCAGATTCTTTCTCAGAGTCCACAGTGTCTCATGGTTTGTCTCCCTCTCTGATTTCCCCCAACTCAATTATCTTCTCCATTTCCCAGTGTCTTCCATGTTATTCCTTATGTTCCACAAGTAAGTGAAACCGTATGATAATTGACTCTCTCTGCTTGACTTATTTCACTCAGCATAATCTCCTCCAGTCCCGTCCATATTGATACAAAAGCTGGATATTCATCCTTTCTGATGGAGGCATAATATTCCGTTGTATATATGGACCATATCGTTATCCATTCATTCGTTGAAGGGCATCTCGGCTCTTTCCACAGTTTGGCGACTGTGGCCATTGCTGCTATGAACATTGGGGTACAGATGGCCCTTCTTTTCACTACATCTGTATCTTTGGGGTAAATACCCAGTAGTGCAATTGCAGGGTCATAGAGTAAGTCTTATTTTTAATTTCTTTTTTTTTTTTTATTTAATTTTTATTTTTTATAAACATATATTTTTATCCCCAGGGGTACAGGTCTGTGAATCACCAGGTTTACACACTTCACAGCACACACCAAATCACATAAGGAACCTCTGCACTGTTTTCCAAAGTGGCTGCACCAACTTGCATTCCCACCAACATTGGAAGAGGGTTCCCTTTTCTCCACATCCTCTCAAATACTTGTTGTTTACTGACTTGTTAATTTTGGCCATTCTAACTGGTGTAAGGTGGTATCTCATTGTGGTTCTGATTTGAATTTCCCTGATGGCAAATGATGATGAACATTATTTCATGTGCCTGTTAGCCATTTATATGTCTTCTTTGGAGAAGACATTTTTTTGACATGATTATCTGTTATTTGAGTGTTGGGATTGAGGAGTTATTTATAGATCTTTGATATCAGCCCTTTGTCTGTACTGTCATTTGTGAATATCTTCTCCCATTCCGTGGGTTGCCTCTTTGTTTTGTTGACTGTTTCCTTTGCTGTGCAGAAGCTTTTGATCTTGACGAAGTCCCAAAAGTTAATTTTCACTTTTGTTTCCTTTGCCTTTGGAGACATGTTTTAAAAGAAGCTACTGTGGCCAATGTCAAAGAGGTTACTGCTTATTGTCTCCTCTAGGATTTTGATAGATTCCTACCCTACGTTGAGGTCTTTTATGCATTTCGTGTTTATCTCTGTGTATGGTGTAAGAGAATGGTCAAGTTTCATTCTTCTATACATAGAGGTCCGATTTTCCCAGTACGATTTATTGAAGAGACTGTCTTTTTCCACTGGATATTTTTTCCTGCTTTGTTGAAGATTATTTGACCATATGTTTATTTATTTATTTATTTATTTTTGAGAGGGGTAGAGAAAGCCTGTGAGTGGGATAGGGAGTAGAAGCAGAGGGAGAATCTCATGCATACATGACACTAAGTGTGGAACCCCTCAGAGGGCTCCATCTGACAACCCTGAGATCATGACCTGAGCCAAATCAAGAGTCAGATACTTAAGTGACTGAGCCACCCAGGTGCCCCAAGAAAACGTTTTAAAGCTATTTTTAAGGACTTACTTGTCTTTAATCAATGCATTCATTCTGCCAAAAAGTATATATTAAATAGGTATTATATGGAGACATTGTATTAAATGTTTAGGATATAGTAGTAAAAATGACTAGGACACTCAAGGAGCTTGGAGTCAATCAAGGAATAGAAGAATCAGACCATTGTTTGGATATATTTCTACAGGAGTTTCTCGTGTTCTTGCCTGTATCAAAAGCAGAGGCGGGATGCTTGGGTGGCTCAGATGTTTAAGCAGCTGACTGTTGATTTTAGCTCAGGTCATGCTCTCAGGGTCATGGGATCCATACCCGGGTCAGGCTCCATGTTCAGCAGGGATTCTGCTTAAGGATTCTGTCTCCCTCTCAATCTCTGCCACCCCCCACCCCCAGTGTTTGTTCTCTTTCTCTCTCTCTCAAATAAGTAAATAAACCTTTAAAAAAAAAAAAAAAAAGCTTGCTTTGTTCCAGACTATTTTTTCAAAAGTTTTTATATAGCAAATAGCCTTGAAAATTGTAAATAGCGTCTGTCAGGCATGCTTACTATCTAGTATAAAAAAAAAATCAGGGTTCCTTAATGCAGGAATCATGCAGATCATCAGGGAATTTCCTCCCCAAATTCTCAGTGACCTGTTCCTCACCATTTGAGTGAAACCTGTGGGAAATGTGGTTTTTGCTTGAGAACACTTATGTGTGCCCAAACCACAAGTGCTCTGAGAGGCAGCCTCTCCACCAGTGGCCACTCTACCAGCTGTCTTCTCCATGGGACTCCTCACAGACAGGCTGCAGAAACACTGGCTAAACTGACGGATAAACCAGTAGTTTGCCTCACTGTGCCGGCTGGATCCCTGCCTCAACACAGAAAATAAAAAGCATTTCATTCTAAACTGAAAAGAAAAAAAGAACAAAAAAATCCCCAAACCTGGGTTGCCTGATCTGGACCTCCTCTTGCTGTTGCACTGTGGGAATAGAGAGACTCAGGGAACTGGAGCAAATGTGCACATCCTGATGACTGCCAAGGCCATAATAGCAATATTGGTAAAGCATTTCTTTGTCTCTCACCCAAGAGTAATAAAGTCTTTTGTCTCTTATCCAGGAGGCCTTGTCTTCTGCCAGCATTTTTTAAAATGTGGCAGACTAGTTCAGCTTATCAGCTTGCAAATAGGGTTAAGTTGTAGCTCCTGCATGGATCTTGATATCCGTTAATAATCCTGAAGAGTTTATGTTACAAAAGAGAGTAAAGAGAGTAGGGGAGACCTAGGTTCAGGAAACGCACTCTTGGGAGATGATATTAAAGCTGAGACATCAGGGTTGAGGAACTTAAGAATGAAAAGGTCTTGGTGATAGTAGTGGTTCAAGACAGAAGGAAGAGCTTATGGAACAATGTAGAGTAGAGAGAAGGCCTGACATGGAAAAGGAACACGAGAGGTTTAGCATGACCTATCCCATGCCATTTACTTTTCTTTTCTGTCTTGCTTCTGATTTATATTATTTTATCCCACAATATTTTATGTATCCATATTTCATGCATCTTTTATGTATTCGTTTTTTGTTTGTCATAGTATAACAAACCAGCCCTAAACGTAGTGGTTTAAAGTGATCATTTTGTCGTAGCTTGTGATTTTGTGGGTCAGGAATTTTGTTAGGACTCAGCTGAGTGCTTCTTCTTTCTTTGTGATTTTGATGGAAGTCGCTTGGTGGTACTTATTACCAGTTAGGCTATTTTAGATTGTCCGGTAAGGCTTAATTCATTTGGGCGTTGCCTCATCAGAAACAGCTGAAAGGCTGAGCATGCTGGGAAAGATAGCCCCTAGTCCTTATGATGCAGACCCTCTCCCATAATGACCACCCTGCAAGATGACTCAGGACTCCAAGAATGAGTATTTCAGAGGACAAAGTGGAAATTAAATTGCCTTCTGTGGCCTACCTTTGGATGTCTCTTGGCATCACTTTTGCCTTTTTGCTGTTATTCAAAGCAATCACAAGTCTGCCCACATTCAAATGGTGAGGATGTAGATCTCATCTTTCAATGGGAGAAAGGCCTAGGAATTTGTGATGATGTTATACAATTGTCATAACATCTTAAATCCTATTTTTTTTACAGTATACCTATATGTGTGTGGATTGGTTTTTAATTTACTAAAAGTAGGTATGTAGGTAAATAATAATACAGTGTCCTCCAGAATTCACCAACAGAAGTCCTGCTCCCTGAATCCCTCATGGCATGCCCCATGTTATCTGCAACAGATGTTGACTATTCTGCTCCCCAAAAGTCTAGAGACTTGTCTTGGCCTCAGCAATAACATGTTCTCTTGGAAAGGTCCATACAAGCTTTGCATTCTTTGTTACATTCTAGGTAGGAACCCATTGACTTGCTGTCAAATATATTATAAAGCATTGGGGTACTAAAGATACAGATAGAGTTCACAGTGACTGAGACACTCCCCTTCCACCCCAGAAGCTTCCTTCGTAGCCCTGTATCTCTGACACATTTTCCTGAGGAGTTTAAAGACACTTCTTAGACCCTCCTCACATGACCATATTAGACTTTGAGTGTTCTCTTACAGCTCTCACAGTGTGAAAGTCTGTTTCCCTGCTAGAGAAGTGCCAGGTTATAGGTGAATGTCTTGCAGTACCTTGTCTCATTAGCAATTCTTCAAGAACAGAATCTGCTACACAAAAGGAAATACAAAGATCAGTTTAAAAAAATTTTTTTTCAATAAGTGAATGTCTTATTCTTCAGCCCTTGAGCTCATTCCTGTCCTAGGAATATCTGAATCTGTTTCTCTTCAAAAAATAAATAAAAAGATCACCTATTATAATTAATCTTTTTCTTAACAACAGACTCTGAAGAAAGTAGAGGGAACATAAGAATGTTGGTAGAAAAGATTAATTGAAGCATAAATTTAGCTTGAGTTTCAGACAAGATTATTGACGTCAAATATACTATTTTTACCATTTTTTTCTAAGTTCTTGTAGCAGTGTTAATTATGGTTATTCTAAGAGTAGTAGTTAAAATTATTTACTAGCTGTTAGAAAAATAAAAACAAGATTTTTATTTGATAAGTCTGATATTGTGTTGCTCTTAGGCCAACTATTTCATTTTCTAGTCACTAGACTCATTTTGTTACTATAAAACTATATAGCCAACAAGACATTAGGGATTTGTCATGTATCTTTTTAAGTGTAATCTTCTTTTTGGCCTTTTTTCTTTCTTTTTTATAATCATTTTTCTAGCTCTAAAGGGAGCAAGCTGAAAACTGGACTCATCAGTTACTTTGTAACTGTCAGGCAGTGCTTTGTACATAATTTGTGCTCAGTGTATATTTGTAAAATAAATGGGCAGAGTGTTAACATAAAATCAAATTGCTAGTCAGCCTAGGCACCAAATTCATGTTCTGAATGGGCTGGAGAGACTATATAGCATCGTGGGGTCGTGGGTGAGCTTGAAGAACTGTGGCCTCAGAGCCAAATTGCCTCCAGTTAAAGCCCATCTCCACTCAGTTGAGATCCTCGTGACCTCCACTGGACACTTGATTCATAAGACACTCCACAAGACACTTGATCTCCTGATCTCCCCTTACCTCAGGTTTGCCACCTGCAAAATAGAGGTCATAATGACAACTACTCCACTGTTGCTCTGAGTCCTAGATGAGTTAATAGTATAAAGCTCCTTAAAAAGCACTCTCTCCCGGAGTCAAAGCTTCATGAGTGATTGTCATTATTATTCTCTTTAAGGAAATGATTGCAAGTAAGGGCAGGGCATTAGAATACTTGAGGGAACTGTTGACTAGGTGATGAGCTATTTTAATGTTTCACAGAGGTATTTTATACGGGAAGTCAGGATAAGCTTAAAATCCTATGTATTTACCAAAAATATCACCCCTCTGTACCTACAGTTTTACAACTTGTTTTTTTTTTCCCCACTTAAAATATATCTTCGACATTTTTCCATGTCCAGACATATAAAATTGTCTCTACTTTCATAGCAGTTTAGAGTTTGGAAGGAACTTTGAGATAATTTATTTTACCCTTCTCTCCCTATATTGTGGATTGATTGTACTTCTTGAAGGAACCACAGTGTTTCTGATTTTGCATTGCAATATGCAGTTGGCAATTCTATTCAATGTGCCACAGTCAGCATTTGGTTCTTTTGTTGTTGTTTAGAGTGAGTCCTCAGCCCCTCCCAAAGAAGAGAAAATAGCTGTTATTATTCATAATACCCTGAGTTCTTTGTAGTGGATCAAGAAGCCAAGGCCTTTGTAATCACCTGAAATATTGCACACAGAGCAGTAGCAAAAGTTAATGTGGAACAATATAATCTTTTAAAGTCCAGTTAAAAGTAATGGATTAAACACGTGCATTAAGACTGTTGCATTATAAGGTTGTAAAAATGACAATCAGGTTGGAGAGGGAGATTTCAGCAAACCAACCATTGGAATATAAATAGCAGCTTGTCAGCAGGAAGGGGGCAATAGAGCTGAATTCCGAGCCGGCAGTATTAAAACAGAAGAAATGTGCCTTACACTACAACATCCCTACTTCATACCATCAAAAGCTTATGAACGAGCAGCACCAGGTACTCGTGGATGTGGAGGAGATGGCAAGGCTACAAAACTGGGAGAATTGGCCCAAAATCTGTTTGAAAAGCAATTGGACCTTTATTCTCTCTCCTTGACTCTGTTATTTGAGTGATCACTCCTCTCATGCTCTGACAGAGATGAAGGTATTCTATTCTGGAAAAGGTAAAAGTCTCTTTCTAGGTAAATGCAGGGGGCACTAAATTAAAACAAGGGCAGTGAGTGAGTGACTATTGAGGTGATGAATTTTCGATACCTGGTACCTTACCCTGTCCCCCTGCCACTTCACAACCAGTGGTCTACATCCTCCAGTTTTTAAAGTGGAAGATACTTTTATGGGGAGTCTGGGGTGAGGGGGGAGAGAATCCTAAATATACTGAGGGATATCAGAGATCCCCAAGCAAGTGACCCAGGAAATCACCTTATAATGAAGACCATATTTAGTAAGTCTCACTCATGGGCATGAAATTTCCAATCAACTTTTGGTGTTTTGCTCTTAATATGAGCAGAAAACTATAGATCACTCATATTTATGGAAGACATCTGAGATGAGAAGTGGAAGCCAAAAACCCACAATCCGCGCCCCCCGCCCCCCACTGCAAAACCCAGAAAACCATGTGGAAAAAAGACACTGAAAAGGGAGTGAAGATATCCTCAAAAGTTTTTCATTAGCAATCTTAGAGTGATCAAACATGCTATCACATCCATGCAAACAAGAACAGTTTGCTATTAAAAATAGTTATCAAACATAAATGAGTTCTTAGCAATTAAAGATCAAATAGTTGTGAGGGAAGTCTCACTAGGAGGCTTGGAAATTAAAGAAATCTCTCAGAAAGTAGAGCAGATAATGAAATGGAAATTAGGAGACAAAAAAAAAATTAGAAAATTTTTCTTAAGAGGTCCATCTCATTTGAATAACATGAATCTCAGAAAAAAAAAGGTAAGAACAAAAATGGAGAAGTGATTATAAAAAAGTAAAAAAGCAAGAGACCTTCCCAGAACATAAGGAGAGAACATAGGAAAGAAGTGAGCTAAAACTGATAATGGGGAAGGGATGTCTGAGATTACAGCTGCTAAGCAGATTCAGAAAACAACCTGTCCAGATCAGAGACATAGAATCTCTTGGCAGGGATTTATTTCACAAAAATAAGTGAATGAAATACTTAATGTAGTTGTATATACCAAGGCAGATAAGGTCTCTGATGAGAGTTGAGAGTGAATTAATGGTGACTATATTTAAAAAAAAAAGATCAGACAAAAATCACAGTTAGTTACTTCAAGGGAAAACAAGAAGTGGTGCAAGAAAGGAACTATTTCATTATATACTATATGGCTCAGCAGTGACTATCATCACCCAGTCACAGTACTACAAATTCCGAGTAGTGATTAAAATTATGATATAACTATGTTTGGGAACATGAGGGGCAGGTAAGAAGTGTGTTATGTGTTCGTATATCTGTGCATCTTTGTGGTGCAAGTGGGTGAGGCTGGCCAGGAGAGCTAAGTCCCCAAAGTCTGTAATGGAAAGCCAACACAGAATTCTCCAAACAGAAGAACAGAGAAGAGGCAATATAGATATGTTATTTAGATTTATGGAAGTAAACATCACAAAAATATGCTGAAAGAGTTTGAAGTTATTCCCTATGGTAAGCAGGAAGTACTTTACAGGGTTTTGGATGGTATTTCAATTTTAAAAACAAATAAATGAAACAAGATGGGATTGGGAGGGAGACAAACCATAAGTGACTTTTAATCTCACAAAACAAACTGAGGGTTGCTGGGGGGAGGGGGTTTTGGAGAAGGGGGTGGGATTATGGACATTGGGGAGGGTATGTGCATTGGTGAGTGCTGTGAAGTGTGTAAACCTGGTGATTCACAGACCTGTACCCCTGGGGATAAAAATATATGTTTATTTAAAAAAAATAATAATTAAAAAAATACTGAAAAAAACAAATATTGTAAAAATTATTTGGTATTAAATTATATATACACACACACATATATATGTATATATACATTTTTTATATATATATATATACACACACACACACACACACACAGAGAATTATAGCGGGGAAGTAATTGGCTTTTTTCAACTTTATAATACTTGCAGATTCCTCATAACTAGATTGTAAGAACAAAGTAGGGGGAGGATCCTTCAAAAATTGTTTTTACTTATAAAAAAGGGCCTTCATTTTCTGCTGTTCTATTCAGGAAGTTCAGGAAAATGCCACAAGTAAAAATTGCAAGAATTCTATATCACCTTCACCACTCTTGGTCCCAGAACTAATTTCTTTAGGAGGTGAGGTTGAGAAACTCAAATATATTTTTATAACGCATAGGAGAAACCCTGCTTTGATGTGGTACTAGTTTACCTGCCAGCATATGTTTAAAAGTGAGACTGCCACTGGTAAATCTTTATAAAATTTACTTACAAAGAGTGATCTTTTTCCTGCAGTCATTTTTCCTCTGTTCCCCATTCTTCCCCTTGATGATGAAGAGACCATTTGTGCTTAGTCTGTTTTTATTATTTTACAGTATTATTTTTAAGAGACCAAGGGAACCAAAGACTGTTTGGGAAGTGTATATCAAAATATACAGACACAGCCCACCTTTTCAATTACTTTTTTACAAAATAGCATCTCTATACTTTTAGTCAAGATGTCATGTCAGTGAAGAATGTCAGTTGGTCTTTGTGCTGCAAACTAGACACCACTTTGGCCAGAAAGACTTGACTCTATTTTGTAGCAGCTTTGGAAAATCAGCATTGATATAGGTACAAGGATCAGTCCAAAGGATAGAAGGAAAATGATTTAAGGAATTACTGTAATTACATTTGCAAAGATGTAAATACGATTTTTTGTTGAACTTTTATTGTGTGGCCAAAACTTAAATATTAGACACTGGCAGCCAGAGACAGGCCTCCTCAGAGCTAAGTCTAGTAAGAAAGATGATATATAAATTACAAGAGTATAAAATCACATATGTAGTTTTACGTATTTTATTCCAGGAGATAATATGACTTCTGAAAATACATTGTATTAGGGCAAGTAGAAGAAATAGCAACATTGAAATTAGTGGACTTGTATTATCTTCTCTAATATGTTGGATGTTTGTTCATCCATCGAACTATTTCATTATGGTTCTACAGGTAGGTTTTTAAGAGCCTACTATGTTTCAGACAGTCTTGCTAGCTGCTAAGGATAAAATATATTTAAGGATGAGGTTAAGTTTCTTCCAGCAAATGCAGAATCACAAGGGAGACACAAATAAAGAAACAATGATCAGATTGTGGTAAATGCCATTGAGGGATAGTTATCAGAATGGGAATGGATTCTTTATGGACCTTAAATTTTAGAATTATAAAAGTTATAGAATTAGTCTATAGAATTATAGAATTATAAAGAGCCTGCTGTGGTCATCTAATTTTTTACAGACCAGTGAAATGAAACCCACAGAAAATAAAGCTACAGACAGAAGCAAAACAATCTCATGCGTGTTCTGATACTGCTGTGATGTGGTCTCCAGTCACCACTTGCAGTGGTTGGAATGTTTGGCTCCACAGGAATTTAATATCCTGTATGCAAAGCAATATCTTATCAAGCCATTTGATAATTACATAATTATTGAAAAACAATGGCAAGTATGTGTGGCAAGGGGTTACAGTTGGAATGAACAATTATTCTAAATGAAAAGTTAGCAGTAGTAGTAGATTATTAGAAGAAAGCGTGGGTTTTACAAAGTGCCAGGGAAGCAGTGAAGACACTAAAATGAACAAAAATATTCCTTATTCTCATTTTCCATACCCCCTTTAATTTTTTTCTTCACAGTAGCCCTGTGAGTCAAATATAATTGTCTCCATTTTACTGGTATGGAATGTGAAATTCTAAAAAATAAAAGAGTAACTTTCCCAGGATCACAAAGCAATTTCATGGTAGACGAGGGATTTCAATGTAGCATGTCACAATATTAGCGATGTTTTATTTTGTTTTGGTTGTTCCCTTGCCTAAAAAACATTTGTAGGTATACATAACTTTGTTAATTTGGATACTACACAATTGTAACCCCAATGGAAAAATCTTAGAATTATGCTGTAGGGTGTTATACAATGAAATATTCTGAACAGTGGGACAATTAGAGAAAAGGAAGTTGGAGGATGTAAGATTCGGACAAATCTTTATATTTTTCTCCTTGTGGGAATTCATACAAACACTTTGAGCCACAAATAATTCACAGGAGACCTAGTCTTTCAGTGCAAAAACTGATCAAGAACTGATCTTCAATGAAAGGAAACATGCTTGCTAAAGACAAGCAACTAAGACCTCTTCCATCATTAACAAAAATTAATACTTGAAAAAATCATTTTTTTTCTTTTAACCTCAAAAGGAATTGACATTTTAATGGAGAAGATAGATTTTCTGAAGCCAGGTGGGAGTGCCCCCAAGAAGATAGACTGAGACAGTATGAAGATGTTTGGTGTGTAAAAATAGGATACCTACAGTATCATAGTAAAGATACTGTGAGCAGTATCTTTACTATTTTGCCCAATGTACTTGGTTTTTTATTATAATTCATGTACTACCCTACCTCTAAGACACAATAAGGGTCCTAAGAGTTGAGTTACACCTGTTTTTAAGGAAATATTAAAGTAGCATTTTAAATGCTTAATCTTAAAACATCAAATTACTCTGAATGCCCATCTCCTGGATTGGGCAGATGCCTAAACACTAGGTAAGTAGAATATGAAAACCCTCATTGATTTCAACAAATGTAACTAGGCCAGGCTTCCTCCAAATAACCCATTTTTCCAAAATCACATACACGCACACTCATACACGCACCTTTTCACACTCTCTCTCTGTATAAAATTACTTAAAATCAGCTAAGTCAGTGAATGTTCTAATGAAAGCATATGATTAAAGCAATTGGCAGTAAAGTATGAATAATTAACTGACACCAGCCTCCTTAATGACAGTTGGTTTCAAGAGGTGTGGCTAAGTGCTCACTAATTGGTGAATCAGGAGAGAGCAACTGTGATTGGGCTGGATGCTTGTGTTCTACACTGTCTATATTGTCCCTTCTGGGTAGTGTGGTTTTATCCAAAACATCTTAGTTGTGTATCATCTGAAACATGTACTACCTCCGTAGCATTAACAGTTCATTCTTCTGTCTGTGATTTCCATAATTTCTTTTTAAACATTTTCTTTTTTTCCCATTACAGTACTGTGCGCATTCTCATTTTCAATTTGTGCCTCCTTCCACATGGCATTTCCACAGAGACAGTCACATTTGATGTTTCTTTCCTTATATTGCCAATGCATTATGCTTCTTAAATCCTTCTAATTATCTAGTGACTCTTGATTATTGTGATGGTTATTTTATTGAATGTTCACTAACTGAATATACTCCTACAACCTGATTTGAGAAACAAAACATTATCAG
The DNA here is from genome assembly GCF_011764305.1 of Mustela putorius furo. Lineage (NCBI taxonomy): Eukaryota > Metazoa > Chordata > Mammalia > Carnivora > Mustelidae > Mustela > Mustela putorius. The sequence goes on along the minus strand of NW_025421290.1, from coordinate 2,724,687 downwards.
CACATTACTCCTCTTGAAAAGTGTTTCTTATTAAGAATAGTGTCCATGCTCCCATTATTTTTGGTGAGATCACTTTGTGTTTTATCTGATATTTGAATGACAAGGTTAGGGCAACTGAATGTGCCCAAAATGTTTCAAGGACTGAAATATTTAGAGAAAAAGTTTGCTACTATACCTCAGGAAAAAAAAAAAAAAATTGTACACCAAAAAAAAAAAAAAAGGTGATATAAAATTTTGATATGAAATCCTACTGTTAAAAAACTGAGGATGTAGTATAATTGTATATATGGAGAAAAAAAAAAACCCTAAAGAATGTCTATTAAAATAGTGACTTTTTAGGCAGGTAATTAAACTTAGGGTGATCTGATTTGTCAAGAATTGAAGCCTATTTTCCCTAAAGAAGATACAATTTCTTTTTTTTTTTTTATTAAAGATTTTATTTATTTGACAGACAAAGATCACAAGTAGGCAGAGAGGCAGGCAGAGGGGTGGGGCGGGGGGAAGCAGTCTCCCCTCTGAGCAGAAAGCCTGATGCAGGGCTTCATTCCAGGATCCTGAGATCATGACCTGAGCAGAAGGCAGAGGCTTTACCTACTGAGGCACCCAGTCGCCCCAAGAAGATACAATTTCAATATATTGCAAAGGTAGTAATAAAATAGCCATTTGACTTATTATGGCTCTTTTTGGTATGTGTTCCCTTGAAATGTTAAAAATTAACAAAAATTGTCCTCAATTAAATTTGTATGCCTGGTACCTTTTTAATATGAAAGAAGCCTTTTATGTTTCACATCAAATTGATCAAAGCATATTGCCTGCCTTTTTCTAAGCAAGCACATCTTTTTGAGAAGGCTGATTTTCTCATCCATACGACACTTTATAAATCATTTTATATAATGAAAGCGATTCACATTGGACATGTTGAGGTAGAAGCCTATTCTGAAATATTTATGATTAAAATAATGATACTTTTCCTTAACTGAGGATTACTAGCCCATAAAACTAATGCTGTATGACACAGCTTGTCTGTAATTTAACTGAGCACTTATCAGAGCCCTTTCCTCATAAATCTAGGCTTTCTTATGGCTGATAGTCCTCAGGATCACAGAAGATGCTTGTTTCCCCAAGCCAGTGTGACACTCATGTTAGGTTTTCACTAAAACTTTGAGTGATGGCAATAGTTAATAACACTCAAATATGTGGCAGATAATTCTTTGGTAGCATTCTGAGAGAAGTCCAGCCCTGCTGCATAGATGCTCATAATGGAATATTTGGCAAATAATAAACAGTTAATTGCAGAGCTAGTCAGATTAATTTACATAAAAATATGTGATATTCTTATTAATTTTGGACTTTCTACCTCTTAGCTCATCTTTTTATTAATTTAAAACCATTCTTCTAAATTATTCTGTATTATTTAGGGTCCCCTGGTCATATTTGGCTAAAAAACTTGTTGTCATTGTTGCTGTTTTGTTCAGGTTTTTTTTTTTCTTTTTGTTTTTACATCATTGTTTGTGGAGAAGTTACTGGAATACATTTCTTTTTTTTTTTTGTTTCTGAGCTTTCACTTTATTTTCTTCCTAAAACTGCTGAGCTTTAAAGTGTTTTCATAAAACCTCTTCTGTGAATAAAATACCCTTCTGGGAACACGGTGTTTCTACATTTATTTGGAGAGGTCTGTAGAGTAACTTAAACCACAGACATTTTAATTAATAAAGTTGATGCTTTTATTATTGCTGAATGGGTAACCCCCTTTTCTTGAGAGCCTTTATAAAGTTGAGTTTCTTAAACAGAGTGCACAATTCTCTCAGAATTACATGAGGCATTAATGAGGTCATTTATACTTTCTAATGCTTACCCAGGGAGTTGTAAAGAAAGGCAGCTGGATGCCTTATGGAAGGAGGTGGGCATTAAGTATCTACTAAGTGTGGGGCACTATTGTAGTTTGGCGATATAGCAGTGAACAAAATCTACCAAATCCTAGCCTTCATGGAGGTTATAGTTTCTAGGGGGAAATGGACAATAAACAGAAATGCATGTATTCTGATCTCTGGTACTGATTAATATCCCGAAGAAGATTAAACTAGGTAAGATGACTGAGAATAACAAACCACTATTTTCTTTTAATTTAATTTTTTTTAAATTTTTTATTAACATACAATGTATTATTAGCCCCAGGGGTACAGGTCTGTGAATCACCAGGTTTACACACTTCACAGCAGTCACCATAGCACATACCTTCTCCAATGTCCATAACCCTACCACCCTCTTCCTACCTCCTTCCCCTTGGCCACCCTCGGTTTGTTTGTGAGATTAAGAGTTTCTTATGGAACAAACCACTATTTTTATATAGGATGGTCAGGGAAGGCTACAGTGAAGAAAGCACTTTTAAGCAGAGTCTTGAGGAAAGAGGAAAGAGGAAAACAAAGGCAAAAGCCCTGAAACAAGAGGAATATGGATGTGTTTGAGGAGGGAGTTCAGAATGACTGCAGGGCAGTGACAACGGGGCCGTTGGAGATGAAGAAGGGTATATGGCCTGAAGAAAAAGAATGGGGTGCCATCCTACTTGCACCCATTTTGGGAAGCCAGAGAAGGGTTTAAGCAGAAGCTAATACCTTGTGACTTATGTTTTAGCAGGATCAGTGTGGCAGCAATTTGGAGAATAGATTAGAGAGATTGAGAGTGGAAGCTGGGTGCTCTGTTCAGAGAGAAATGATGGTGACATCGGCAATGGGGTTCATGTTGGAGGTAGTGACAGAAAGTAGTAGATCAAATATACTGTGAGAGGTTTTTGTGGAGGATTGGATATGAGAGTCAGAGAAGAGCAGTCAAAGATGATTTAAGAATTTTAGTCTGAGTGGTAAGTGCCATACATACAGATAAGGAGTTTTGATTTACTAATTTTTTGACAGTAAACTTCAAGGGCATCTATATCCATTATCAACAGAGATACTTGCATAACAAATTTGAGTTTTCTAATACTTCTGTTTATAAAGTAATACTCTGTGACTCATTCCAGAAGATTATTTTGTCTTTTGTTTCCATTTCAGTCCAAGATTTTATTCTTAAAGATTTTTATTTTATTTTATTTTATTTTATTTTATTCTTAAAGATTTTTATTATTTATTTTAGAGAGAGAGAGAGAGCATGCAGGCAGGGGGTGGGGCAGAGGGAGAGGGACAAGCAGACTCCCCACGGAGCTTGAAGCCCCACAAAGAGCTCAATCTCAGGACCCTGAGATCAGGACCTGAGCCGAAACCAGCAGTAGGAAGCTTCACCAGCTGTGCTCCCCCAGGCGTCCTCCCCCCCACAATTTCGCCTCCAGTTTTAATGACTGAGGAGAAATAGATAATTTTTACCTATAAAATCAGGTTTATAAGACCTACTCTTCATTCAGAATCATTTCTACTATGTTGTCTCAGGTGAGTTTGGAGGTAGAAAGAAGAGCTTACATTAGAGGTAAAGCCTAGGAGACCTGGGTGTGAAACCTACACAGTAAGTGTTGCAGATCCGTTGATCATGCCGGAAATTAGGTTTCTTAAATTTCCTTAATGTGACTTTATCAGGGAACTAAGGTGTTTTAGATCTAAGGATCTTACTTTATTGGATCAGACCCAGGGAGTAAGTGACTTCTTTCTTTGCAAAGCTCTCCTTTTTATGCACCAGGTTCTCTGGCATTCTGAATTCATAATAAGCGTGTCTAAATTAGATTTAGGTTGTGGGAAAGGGAAAGCTTGCCTTACTCTAGGGGAGGCAATAGCTATTTTTACAGGAACCTGAATCTTGTAAGGACTGCATTTTTAGGGTGTTTGCACGAGTTAGTTATATTAATAGGTAACTTGATAACAAATTTCTAAGAAGTGGGTCAGAGAGAAATATTAAATTGGTGCCCTGTAAGTTTTTCTAACAGCTTGGCTTATTTTGCAAGCAAAGTTGAAGAGTCCCTTTTCGTGGAGGCTGTCCTTTATATTTTATGGCCTGGCTGAGGAAAAAGTTTCTTGAAATACTAGCTTTTTTTTCCCCTTCCCTCCCTCTCTCCATTCCTCCCTCCTTTCTTCCCTTTTTTCCTCCCTTCCTTCCTTTCAGTATTACAGTTAACTTGTATTAACTATTTTTAAAACAGATAGGTTCCACTAATATGGACAAAGTCACCATATCCCTTTATCCCCTTTCTGAAGTCCCTGAAGAGGCCCTTCATTCAATTTAACTCTCTCTGAGGGGTGCTGTGAGATGCCAGCCATCATTGCATCATCAATCCTTACCCAGCAGCTTGGTCGGTATTTGAGAGGACATCATTACCAAAGTCACTGCGTTTTTACAAACCTGTGGGGAAAAGCATACTGACTACTTAGAACTTCTCTATCCCGGAAAGAGCATGCCACTCTCAATCTCCTTCATCAGTATTATCTACTTAAGACTTTTCTCAAGCACTCACTGCTTCTAAACCTTTCCTCCTACAGTTAACTGTATCCTTCAGCTTTGTTCTTTGGAACACCTTTCTCATAATAAACCATTGTCTCCCCACAATGGAATCTTCTCTTATGATCCTGTTTTCTCTGGCTACACCATTGATTCTCCACTGTTTTTTCTTGACCCTTGGACCCAGGCATTGGCAGTGACCAAGTCCTTGATTCCCAACACCATTTCTAGGTCTTTAGATCTGGCTTCCTCAAGAGCCCCTGGAGCCAAGTAATGAAGCTCAGACTTGTTAGCTCTTCTTGGCATGAATCTAGACAAATAGGAAGCAAGACACAGGCGGTAATAAGACAGATTAAATTTCTCTTAGTTTTTCCCCTTAAAGAACTGCAGTGAAAGTCGGTTTCCTCTTTGCAGATCTTCCAGATCATCCTCCATGCAGAAAAATGGCACATCCCGAGCAACAAATCCTTTGCATTACTTCCTGTCTCTCCTTGCCTCAGCTACCCCTCTCCCCTTTCCCCCTCATCTTCATTTCACTGGACTTGAACCTCGAAAAGAAACTGTCAACACCCAAATCCCTATCTAAGGCTCTGATCTTTGAAGAACCAGGTCTAGATAGATGGTATTATTCACCTACATTGAGCAAAGATTGTGGAGAAGAGAAAGGACCATAAAGCCCATTTCTGCTTAGACTCTTGGAACTGCTGTCGTTCAACTATTCTTTCCCTAAGTAGTTCGTAAAACAAACAAACAGAAAACAAAAATTTCTCTTTCAGAAGACGTAGAAACCTTGCTCCCAGCCTCCCGGATTATTCTGCGAATTTTCTTATTTTTAATTTCTCCCTAGTCAGACTTATAATACAAATGATCAATGTGTCATACATGAAGACCTTGAGTGAATCGAAGGATGGTGAGATTTCACTAATAGTCATTTTGGCACGTCATAGTATGTAATAACACAAAAATTATTCTGTGGCTATTATATATACACGTGAGACTTATATCATTATCTTCTTTTAATTTCCCTCTTAAATCTTGTTAACTTTGGAAAGTAAGTGGTTGGAAAGACAGTACTATAGGTGATTCTCAAACCTTTTCTCTTTTAGGTATTTAATAAAAAGCGTGCAGTCTTAAAATCAATAAGATAAAGATTTGGATCATTTCAGGATACTCTGTAATTATATAATTAGATATTATAATTACATGTTCAAATGGTTACACATATGAACACTGATTTCTTAATTAAAGACAATTACGCTAACTATGTAAATATACAGTCATCGACTAGAGTGATAAAATCAAATAAATACTTCCATCAAAATGTTAAGGAAAAATGAAAACATGTAGCTTTTGAAAAAACCTTTCAGTGGACTTTTCTTATTTATTAGAAGTTTGATTTGAGTTGCATTCATTTTTCAGTGAGCCTTTTAACAAGATTGCAGTAAAACTGAAATTGTGAATGTGTAAATGTATTAGAAGAGGCAAAAATCTTTTTCATGAACTGTCATGGTAGTATCTTGGAATGTATGTCATTTTCTGTTACCGGATAAGTTCAACATACATTTTTCTCCTTTTGGATTTGTATCTTTACCATGTACTATTGCCAGAATAACAATATTCTATTCCTACTGGCATCATGGCTTCAGGCAGAGTACCAATGTACCAATGTAACATTGGTAGATGTACATTTGTACCTTTAAATAACGAGATCTTAGGTATTTCTAATTTTATATACTTAATACATTATATGAAAACCATCTAAACCATAATTGATAGTTGATAAATGGTGTCTGTAATTGATCTCATGTTATTTTCTATATTTTCACTATTATACTAGAGGATCTATAATTGTAGTTTTATACATATGCATATATGTGTGCCTATATATGTGTATATATGACATGAAATATAAATACATATGTTTATATTGAATATGTTTATACCATGTATTATTGCAGCAATACTTACTAATTATGGGGAGGCTGGTTATTGTATCTCTGTCACTTACTATATGAATTTAGTTTTGTATCTAGATGTATAAAATGAATTAAAAATGTACAAATGAAGTTAATTAAAATAAAAAGATATTGAAATAAGATATTTTATAGTGCCATGTGTGCTGGTTTTAATTTGAACTGGCAAGGTAGGAGAAAAGAAAACATTTTAGGGGTTATCCTTAACAACTCAGGAGACCATAGGCTGAACTAGTTTCATCTGCATCACCTATTTTCCTAAAGGACCCGAATTCAAAGTTTGTGCTACAGGTGACATTCTGTGGAAGTAGGGACTCTATTTCATGACTTCAGGAAGGTTCGAGCTCTCCCTGACCCTCAGGGTGGAAGTGAAATGTTCTCAGAGATTTCTCAATGTGAGTCTGAATTAAAAGTCATGTATGCTGTTAGGTCAGTACTCTGTCTTTTAGGTAAGGAACACTGCATCATTTCTAAATAGACGGTTTCTGTTTAGCAGAATGTGACTTCTGACTGCTTATGCTCTGTTGCAGATGCCACCTTCCCCTTCAGTTACCAGCACCCGCCTATTCTCCTTCACTGCCCTCTCACTCATTAAAACTAGAGGATTGGAGACATCATTTAAGCTTGCAAATGGATAATACTTGGGCAGCCAAGAGTTTGTGTCAATATATTAATTCCCCTGGGTACTTAGATTCTGTGGTGCTTATTAGGTCTATGAAATGTTGACATCTCTAGCAGATGCTACCCAGGTAATACTAAGGAGAAGAGAATTCATCTGATGGATAGAGAGGCCCCTGAGGAGATGTAGTGCTGCCATCGTACTTTAATCCACTAGGCCTGACTCAGACTGTGAACCTGATCGAGGGCAGGTGACAGTGAGAAGAGGGGTGCATCAGCCAGTGTTCAGTTCCAGGTAACAGATTCTGTTCTAGCTAGTTGAAGCATAAATGAATTAATCTAGATATTTAAGTCCTTTCAAAACTAATTATAAGGGTTGCAGGTGAAGGCCATTAAGCTGGACCTGTAGGAATGAATTGTAGAATAACACCATGGCGTCTGTCCACCAACAGCCCTGCTTCCTCTGTGGGAATCACAGTGTAGCTCTCCCAGCCATTAGCTTCAAGAGACACATACCTTAGTTATGATCAAGGGATTGAGCTATCTACTCTGGAACTATTGACTGTTTCATAGCCATGTCTACTGTGATTCACACCTGCAAAAATTGATTCTTTTGTGAGAGTGCTCTCTTCCCACTTAATTTGGTTTTCACAGTTTTCTATTGATAAAGCCCCAAATCTGTCCACAACCTTAGTGCAAGAGAATCTGTTTAGCTTTCTGTCCTCTGAAATCTAAGGACACATCCTTGTCAAAAGTTGGAAGAGGTGGTAGGAGACCAGTGAACTGTATCCCGTGGTCATATGGGACAGTCATATGGGGCAGTTTCCCACCCACCTATTCCCATACTCATTTGATTTTTATTATATTTGGATGAAAGTCAAAATATCTAAATTTCTATTGAAGACCTACCTTGAAGCTATTAAAATGTTGATGATTATATCCTATCAATTCCCTGTTATTTATGTAAACCACTCTGTTTTAGGACAGGCTTCTCTGTAGACCTTTCTCTTTTAACTTTAAAATTCTTAATCTTTCCCCTTCTTTGTACGGCAAGCAGATTCAAGTTCCTTTTCTTATTTCTTTTCATGTCCCAGGAACATTCAGTCCCCCAAATCCAGGTAATACCATGCAGGGTGATTTTCTGCTTTGTTCTTCATCTCCATTTCAATTAGGAAATGTATTCTGGTAGAAATATAAATATGTACAGAAAATGTTACAGTGGGTCGGTAAAGCACACATAATGTGTGCTCTCTTTGCTAAGAATTAGAACAACTGTCTAGTTTCACATGTTCTTGGAGAAAAGTTTCTCAATTTGACTGAACTAAAGCCACCGGAGCTGTTTTCTATTCATACATCAGAGTCAGACTAAAAACAGACTCTGCCTTCAGAAAGAGGGGAACCCCTGTCATAGGCCCTCCCACGTATTAGCTGGGGGATCTTGGGCAAATCGTTTTACTGTGTTCACTGTAAGTTTTCTCATCTGATATAGTTGGAAGGATTAAATGAGAAACCTTAATAAAGCATTTGGCAGAGTAAGCCCTTAAGAGATATTAGTTATTTTTAGTAGAAATAAAGAGTCATCCAGATGCTTGTTAAGATCCTGGGACTACCGTTTACTAATTGGATGGTCTTAGGAAAGTTAGTTAACATTTTTGAATCTCAGTTATCTGAATATTGAGGATAACTGTATTTACATGTAGTGTTGTTAGAAAGACAGTAATGCAGAAGTGCCTACTTATGGAACCCAAGGCAATATTACTTTCCATTTCTTCCCTTTCTAATCTTTATTCAAAATAGAAACAAGTTAAATTTAAATTCTTGCGATATTTAACCCCAACAATAATCTAGAGGGCTAAAATGTTTCAGATGCGTACAAGATTAACTGACCTGTGAATCCTGCAGTTAGGCCCTTGCATGAACATTTATAACAGTCCCTTCTCATAGGCATTATTTTTGGTGCCTTGGTTTAGTTCTATGTGCCTTTTTGTTGATAACTTTCAACCACCTAGCTGTTGATTGAGTTTAAGTTCCAAATAGGAACCTATGAGTAAAAGACATCCATACCTCTGAATGTTGCAAGGTATCCATAAAATGTGTTCTTGTTCTTGTTCTTGTGTTTTCTGGAAGTTCCTCAAATATTTTAGGGAAAAGTGTGAGGTAAGATTTTTCCCTAAAATTGAAAATGTACTCATAGGAATTGGAGGTGTTAATTTCTCTTTCCAGTTCCAGGTGCCTAGAAAAATGCAGAAGGACAGATAATTCACTCGAAAATATTTTCTTGAGCCGATTAAATGTAACTTTTTGGGGTATTTTAGATGAATTATTAGAAAACATGAAATCGAATCCCACTGAATTTCTTATTTGGCAGATCTGGCTGAATTTATCTGTTAGGAGAATCTAGGATACCATCGTTACAAACATCGTGTCAAGTCTATATGCCAAAGACATTTTCATTTTTCTTTAAGTGTGTGGGTGTTTTTTTTAATGTTTTTTTTTAAATTTTTTATTTTTTATAAACATATATTTTTATCCCCAGGGGTACAGGTCTGTGAATCACCAGGTTTACACACTTCACAGCACTCACCAAAGCACATACCCTCCCCAATGTCCATAATCCCACCCCCTTCTCCCAAACCCCCTCCCCCCAGCAACCCTCAGTTTGTTAAATGGCAAAGTTCACTTGGTTATCTTATGAATAAATTTAGCTACTGCTTCAGTAGAGCGCTATCTTGGAGAGAGTAGAACAGAGCAATTTATTTTTTATTACACTTTGAATACTCTGCAGTGTCTGTAATACTGTTAATTTAGATTATATTTTATTATAAAAAATCATTAGGGAAATTACTGCGTCCCTTTCAATAAGACTGAGGATGATAGTGAAAAAATTTCTCATAAGAAGCCCATAAGGAAGAAAGTGGGAAGCTATTCAGTGGCAACAAGTTAAAATAATCCTTAATTATAAAATTTATGGTAAAATAAATATTGATTATTAAGTATAAATGAGCTAAATTTAAATCAGAGAACACTTTTAAAGTCCTAGAAGAAACAGAAAAACTTAACTACCTTAACTATTCACTTACTATAAAAAGCAAGTGTATTTGGAATATACTGTATGTCATTACAGCATCTCCCCTTCATAAAAATGATGCATGGATGATTAAGTTATAAAGGCCCAGTTTAATGATTTTCTTATTTTTTAACTGATATTCTATTCTTTCTCTCACAAGTTGTCACTCAGATCTTTTCTATGCTTTAAATATGGCATTCCCAATGCATGCAGTTTATTTATTTGAATACTTCTAGTTGTTTCTTCAAGGTTATTACTTTCATTATTTCACATTTGAAAGACAGAGATATTTTATTTATAGAGTCTGCATATGTTACAGATGGATTTCTTATATTTTGCTTAATTTATTTTTTTTTCATGGCAAAATGTCTTTGGCTGCTAATTGCTGAATGCAGAAATAATAGCTTAAGTAAGATAAGCATCAGTTCTGTCTAGAAGCTAAATCTAGATGTTGAGAATACTGAGATGGTAGGATGGTGTCAGGGTGTCATAGGGACCCATCCTTCACCCATGACTTCTCTCTGGGTGGTGGCCACCTATGAATCCCCAGCTACCATATTGGAATCTGAGGAAAGATGGAAGAAAAGGAGAAAAAAAAATGGGCCTATGTTCTGTACTTTTAAGGAACTTTTTTAGAAGGCCCACACAACACTTCTGCCACAAGGCATATAAGTATATGGAAGGACTTAACCTAGCAGACCTGAGAACACCATCCTCAGAAAGACATGCTTGCAAGGTTGTACCTTGCTTAGCATCTGGGAACTAGGATTTCCAGAAGGGTGCCACCATTCTCTGATTAGAGAGGCTTACTGTGCCTAAATTGTTATCCAAATCGTATGATGAATGCTCAACACCTGCTTTACTTTCAGAGTCTATATTTTGTCGTTTGCTAGGCAGAGGTGCCTGGGTGAACTTCAGGAAAAACTGAGGCTCTAATGAACTTGTGTTAGACATTTCACATGTGTTGTCATAATTTAATCCTGGGGCAATTAAGTGCCTCCTGTGTGACTCCATGGAGAGCGGACTCTTAGAAGCTTGTGCCTGTTTTTCTCTAAGCTTGTCCTCTTCTATCTTTCCCCTTTGTTAATTTTGCTTTGTATCCTTTTACTGCAAGGTATCATAATCATGACTGTGACCATGTAATGAGTCTTGTAAGTCCCCTTTGAATCATCGAGGCTCATTGTGGTCTTGGGGACCCCAGACAAAATGAGAATTCAGTAAGTGATTATTTTGCGGTTTCTCCAGGTATAAACCATATTTTAAAGACTATCACAGATCTGGTATTTTTGAACTAAAGTTAATAATATGATTTTGTGTGTGTGTTTTTTTTTTAAAGATTTAATTTATTTATTTGACAGAGAGAGATCACAAGTAGGCAGAGAGGCAGGCAGAGAGAGAGAGGGAAGCAGGCTCCCTGCTGAGCAGAGAGCCTGATGTGGGGCTTGATCCCAGGACCCTGAGATCACAACCTGAGCTGAAGGCAGAGGCTTAACCCACTGAGCCACCCAAGTGCCCCATGATTTTGTGTTTTTATTCACATTCTCTTTTCATCAAGGTAACTACAAAGTTTGGGTCTGAATGACTGGAAAGAGGAACTTGCTATTCACTGAAGTGGGAAAGGCTGGGAGGGCTGGTTTGGAGGGGAGAGCGAGAGCTCATTTTCGATATATTACAGGGTCGATGGAGGATAGATGGTGGGGCCAGGAGACTGCCCTGAGCTACTAACACAAGCTTAGGAGTTAGCATCATGTACATGATACTTAAAGTATTGGAGAAGATGGCCCAGAAATGAGTACAAATAGAAAAAGACCATGTTTTAAGGCACGCAGCAATTCAGTGGTCAGGAACATGAGTAGGAACTGCTGGAAAAGCCCAGAAGGAGTGGCCAGGGAGGAAGCAGCTAATCAAATCTCTTTCCATCCACCTTGTGGAGAACTTGGAGAATATCTTATATTCTTTCCTATTTTTCTACAGCTTGTATGGCATGTCATAATCTTTAAACATTTGGATGATGGTAAAAAATGAAGTCAAAACTTTACATTTCAATCATATTTGAGTATATATAGCAAAGTGTTCAATATTATACCAGCTGTATATACTGCTGGTCCACTTTGTAGTCTCTGTGTATTCTATGAGACTGATGCGCTACCTACTGCGCTAACGAGGCACCTTGTAGTCTCTGTGTATTCTAAAACGTGGGGGTGGTTTTATGATAAACTGTTTCATAACTCATGTCATCTGTTTTTTTGTTGTTGTTGTTTAATTTTTATGTGGTTTTGCTCCAATATTGCTGGTTTTCTTAAAAAAATTTATCTTTATAAATTCTACTTTTTCATCTCTCATAGTTGATTTTTGTCCTGTTTAATATCACTAATTGCTTATTCAATAACAGCTCAAACACTAATTTGACACTAAAAAGGTATAATTTAATATCTTCCTCTAACTTCAGCCACCCATGTTCTAAAGAAAATCCTATGCTTATAAAGAGTAATGGGCAAAAATATTTAGATGAATTGATATAAATTCATTAAAATTACAGAATTTAAATAAAAATCCTTTTGTGATATTTCAAACTGAAAGTGGATGAGTAAACTCAACTTATATTTGAGTATATAATAAAAAATCAACATCTGAGACTTACTACACTGTTAAGTGCATTGTTGAGCGGGATTTTGTCTAATTTAAGTTTGCCTTGTCAGCAGAATTGGAATGCTTGGGAATTCATTTAAGCAACAGCAATTTTGTTAATGACTGTTTTGTCCCAGGCTCTGTGCTTTGGGCTGGAGACATCAACATCAAGAACAATGGTTTACAGTTTGTTAAAGGCAAAAGAATTGTATCTTAGATCTGGTTTTTTGGAAGCAGGGTTTAAGATAAGCCTTTCCTTGCAAGTGATTTATTAAGGAAATGGTCTTATGGCTAACTGCTAATGGGGCAAGAAAGCTGGAAGGGAAAAGGAAAAAGGAGGGCAGAGGTGTGATTTTAGGAGATTAGGCTTGGCTGGATCCTGCCAAGGAACTCTGGAGGGCAAAATGTGCTCCTGAATCCATCTTAACTGGAGATGGGTGTGCTGGGCTTTCATATCTGCTCTTTTGTTTCATTGCTTAGAGCAACGGGGTGAAGGTAAACTCTGAAGTATTTCTAAGACTCTAAGAGCAGAGTGGCTTCATAGCCCGAGGACCTTCTTGAATTAAAACCAGAGAATCCTAGAGAGGCCCAGATAGGAGCATAAAGGGGCTCTGAGAGCATCAGGCATAAATATCTAATTTCTTAGCTTGTGATGAGTACTTTTGTAGAGGGGATTGCAAGGTGCTATGGCCACAGACAACAGTTATAATAGAGCTTTATGGGAGAGGGAAGGCTCTCTAATAAAATGATTTTTGGATAATCAGAGGGAGTTAATGAAATTAATAAGAACAGGGCAAAGAACTCTCAGGTCAAAAGGAGCCCAGGGTACCAAGGCATAGAGTCACGTGGTCCCAGAAGAGCTGAAGCTATAAAATGTGGGGAAAACATTTACCTATGTTTTAGAGCCTGTCATGGGATTAAAATCAGATGATGGAATATAAAAGCATTTTGTGATTATTATTTTTTTTTTTAGTTTTTACTTTTAAGTAATGTGTACACCCAACATAGGGCTCAAACTATGACCCCAAGATAAAGAGTCACCTGCTCTACCAACTGAGTCAGTCAGGTGCCCCCATAAATTTTAAAGAAGTAAAATTTTGGAGTGCGTGGTTAATGTTTGGTTATGCTACAAAATAAAACCCTTCCGTGAAGCAGTCTACATTAATCCCCAGCTGTCTGTATTTATAAGTATGTATTTGTTTGCACCAAGACATACTATGCTCTCTATCACCCTTGGTTTGAAATGATGCTTCTAGGCTCTATTGTGGTCTCCTAACTATGTTTCGGAAACCTGGCATTGTCAAGGGTTAGCACTGCATTTATTCAGTTTCTCTCACAGTTTAGTCACCTAGGAGTAAGTTGTTGAAGGTGTAAGTCCAAAGAAAAGCCACAGCCAAAAAGAGTATTAGAAAATCTAACTTTTCCCTGCTTTAAGGCATACCTAGTTTTCAGAAAACCCCATGTCTTCATCCGTGGCTTTCCCTCCATGCCCAGTGTGTTTACCATGTTTACCTCCCCACCATCCTATTCTCTGTGGGGGAGAAGATCCCTCATTGATGTTCAGACTCACCTTTCCTTATTGCTTCTCTGAGCATGTTTGCGATACTTACACTGAGAAATTCTTTCTTATCTCACTCTGGATAGATATCAGTAACTCTAATGTATAGAAATCTTGTAAAAATGTCTATTATGTTGTTATTAGCAATAGTAGTAGTAGTCATGTTGGTAGTAGTAGTGATCTCCAGTATTCTGAGCATACAGAAAAATGTGATGTTTTATGCATAGAGTAAAGAGGTTTTCAGGTTATATTTTTGTTGCTTTGTCAGACAATTGTGGTTCTTTTTTACAAAATTGAATTTAGAAGCAAGTGTGCCATTTTGCTCTAATTTATAGTAGATGGATATGACTTATTAAAAATTGAACCTGTATGATCTGGAGTCTGTGCCTCTCAGAATTCTATTTATTATATTTAGTAATTTAAAGAGGACTGTTTCCTCTGTAATTTTCCCTGATATTAATGCGAGATAAGAGGATAACCTTTATTTTCAAAACTGTAATGAACACTGTCTGCTCATACTCACCTACCATAGATATATCCCTTTAGGGATATAGCCCTTTAGGCTGATACCCTGTAGCTAGTTGTTTAGCTCCCAAAGCACGTCACCAATAATTATAGAAGATCAGATGATCTTTTTTCTTTAGAGTTTTTTTTTTTTTCTTTTTGAGATTTACTTATTTATTTGAGAGGAAGAGAGAGAGAGAGACGGAGGGAGAAGCAGACACCCTGCTGAGCAGAGAGCCCAATGTGGAACTTGATCCCAGGGCCCTGAGATTATGACCTGAGCTGAAGGCAGATGCTTAACCAACTGAGCCACCCAGGGGCCCCTAGATGATCTTTATCTTACTTTTTCTTTGACTTTCTTTTATTGATGAGGGATCATCTGTCAGAATACAAATAAGGCTGGGACAAAGCTCAGAACTCTACAGATTGACTTATGTATAAATGCCCTAACTCATTGACAGCTGAGAGAAAATAGCTTCAGTTCACAAATCCTCATTCACTAGACATTAATTAAAGGGGGTGGGGGCTAAAATTCTTAGCATTGTCAGGACTAAGTCCTTATTGAGTTCATAACATCTATGTAATATACTTTTTAAAGTTTATACAGGTCTATCTTCAACCTATGCTTCAGGTTCTTAACATTTTCTTGAGTTATCTCAGTTCACATTGATTTAAGACTACATAAAAACAATGATGTTTCAGAAATAGCATTCTATGGAAAAACAAAGTAGAAAATTCTTTGTTGGGAGTTGGATAACCCTAAGCTAACTGTTATGTTCTACAACCTGAGAGGATCCCCATATTGTTTGTTCAGATTAGGTAGACATTCCCTAAATTGTAGTAACTTTCTTTTTCTATTCATTTTTTTTTTACAGAAACAATTGTGTAATATTATTGTAACAGGATTTAAATACCATCATACTGAATAATGCAACATATCTGAAAATTAGACATGTTTTATTCCCACCGTGGCAGCAGCAGTAGTCTCAAATATTCTTTCTCTTTTCCAGAGTTATTGAATCATCAGATTTTTTAGCAGAGCCTTGGGAGAGAGGTGCTGTGTGAAGTAGAGTACACATTTCCCAGCCTTTCCTATAGCTTGGGTTAGGATATATCTATACGATATTAGCAGAAGTGTCATTAGGCAGCATCCTAGAAACTTTTGTAAAAGAGAGCTAGCAGGCACTTCTTGTCCTTTTCTTCCTTCCTTCTGCTGGGAATGGGATGTGAAAACTCTATCTACAGGTATGATTTTGGACCTTGAGCTCAAGCAGCACATGGGAGGGAGGGCTTCTAAAGAGTCTGAGTCCCAGAGAGAGCTATTAAATCTGCACCGGCCTGCCTCATTCCAGATTTCTTTTACATGATAGAATTTAACTTCTGTCGTATATAAATCACTGTTAATTGGTCAGGCTTATGGCTGAACCTAATCCTCACCATCATACCCACCAACTTTTCAAGTTCAAACTCAAGTTCCATATTTTCATTCAACATATGTGTATTAGTGGTAGTACTATAGTACTAGTACTAATCTGTATAGATTATCTATTGAACTATTTGCTGAGCATGCAGAGTTGAATTATCCAGAAAGTCTTCCTGTGGTACTTCCTATTTTATTGTTTCTCCAGTGACTTTCAGTCCATTTGTGCTAGGCTAGCTCATGAGAATCTCTGGGAGAAAAAACTAAAAATGAAGATGAATTCATTCTACTTGTATGGCTTAACAAGCAGTAGGTTAGAGTAGAGCCCAGCAACCTACATTAAATTAAAATAAATTAGATGAATCCTTGTTTTATTTATTATTTATCTATTAATGCATTCATTCCTTAATATAGAAGGTACTTATAGTTTATATTTTCCTCTATGTACTCTGTTCACTGCATTCACAGATTTTACTGTGAGATGATTTCTGTTCATTGACTTCTAGATTGCTAGCAATTTTCCTTTTAATTTTCTCTTTGACAATGACGAGATTTCCATGTAGTAGTCATTTTTGATAACTTATTTATAACTATACTCAATTAAGACTAAAGATGTCGCCTGCACTCTTTGCTTTTTTAATTAAGATTTTTTTCAGCTTCCAACTACATGATCAATTTTTGTAAATATTTAATGGATTCTATGTATGAAAGATTTTTTGATATTTTATTAGTTATATCATACATGTTGATTATATTTTTCAGTTCTTCCTTGTCTTTGTTATTTTTTACATTAATAGAAAAAATTGTATCATCTAGAACTGTCTCGTTTTCAGAGAGTTGTATTGGAATTTCCCACTGCCCACTCCCTATTTCTCAAATTCCACTTCTAATTTTGTTTGTATTACATCTTTAGCTACTCTTTACTGTGTATCAATGAATGACAACACACTTTTTAAAGTTTTTCCTTTTTTTTTTTTTAAGATTTTATCTATTTATTGGAAAGAGAGAGCACAAGCAGTGAGGGGAAGGACAGAAGGAGAGGAAGGGACCCTGAGGCGGGGCTGGATCCCAGGACTCTGGGATCATGACCTGAGCCAAAGGCAGACACTTACATAACTGAGGCATCCAGGCACCCTAAAGATTTTATTCATTTGAGAGAGAGAGTGAGAAAGAGAGCACAAGTCGGGGGACAGAGGGAGAAGGAGAAGCAGACTCCTGACCAAACAGGGAGCCGGATGTGGTGCTTGATCCCAGGACCCTGGGATTATGACCTGAGCTGAAGGCAGATGCTTAACCAGTTGATCCACCCAGGTGCCCCATGACAATATATTCTTGCCACCAGTTATGACTTTTAATGTTATAGAAGGTAATCACCTTCCTTTCCAGTTAGTGCTTTAAAGTGTTAATTTGTTCTTATTAATTTAATCTTATAGTATATATTGTCACTCTTGATTGACTGGTTGATTGATTGATTTTAGTTTACATATTCTTGTTACCACTTTCCATGACCATGTCCTTCTTTTACAGTCTTGGTTTCCACAGTCTTGATTATCAATCTTTTATGGTCAGTTTATCTGCATGTATACACACACACACACACACACATCATATATCCATATATATATGATACATATTATGCTATATATACACACAGAAACTTTGATATATAGCATAGTATATATCATATATATATGGATATATGATGTGTGTGTATGTGTATATGTGTGTGTGTGTATACTGATACATATATATCATATAACCTTGTTACCTTTAAATCTAGTCTAACAGATCCTTTTAATGGATAAATTCAGTCTGTTCATATTTAGTCTATGACTGCTGCAATTTTTTCTGTCTTACCCTATGTTTTTTATTTACTTAGAATTATATATTTCTCTGTTCCTTTTGCTCTTTTTGCTTATGTTATCTAATTTCTATTCTCCCATTTAATTCCCCTTTTTCTCATTTTCCCTACCATTAATAGGGTTGTGTATTTTTGTGTATTTTTCTGTTATTTTAATCAGACATTTATGATTATATTATTTATAAACAAAATATTTATCCTCCATAAAGGCATGCTCTTTCCCTTTCCAACTCTCCTAAAGTTTAAGACTTTAGTGTAACTTATTTCTCTCCTCTCCTTTCCTTCCATCTCCATAAGTCATTAAGTTTTACCTCCCATTTGTGTCCTACACCCACCTCAAACTCCAAGATTTTGCTAAGATATTATAAATCCCCTTATCCTATGTTCTTTAGGCTTTAAGAAATTTTATTTGATACTTAAATTGTTTATTACCCAGAAAAAACGATACTTACCCATTAAATGGACATGGGTTAACCCACTCACTACCATATGCTTTTCTTCATCTTGTCCAAAACCAAACCCTCAGATTCAGTTTATTCATTGGGTGATTATAGGATTGTCTCAAGTATTTTTGTCAGGTGGTATTATTAGAACCCTGAGGTTCTGCATGTTTTAATATCACTGAATATTTTTCATTCACACTAGATGAATGAGATCTTGACTATTCCATACAGTGATAGAGACCCTTCCACCACCTTTTTTCTGTAAATTCTGATGCTCTTCCACTGTTTTCAAGCCGTCTGCATTGGAAATGAGATTCCTGAGGACAAGCTGACCTTCTGTACCACCCCAGGCTTATCAGTTGGAGCTAAATTTGGCTATTAGTTCCAGAAATTACCCCCCAAAAATGACAGAAACAAGTTAAATTTTATTTCTCTCCCATGTAGAAGCTCAGAGCTATAAATAGTTTAGGACAGGTAGATGCAACACCATGATGTCAGACATTCAGATTTTTTCCGTTTGATTGCTCCTCTGGGCCGCACTTTCATTTCAGATCAGCTCATCATCCAAGATAGGAGCCAGTGGAACGTGCAGAAATTAGCAAAATGCAGGACTGCTTCCCTAGGAGGACATTTCTGCTCAAAACACACTGGCAAGAAAGCAGATGTAGATAGCTGGGAAATGTTGTTTTTGTCCTGGGCAGTCGTGTGCCTGATTAATAATTTGGGGTTCAATTACTATGGAAGAAGGAGAGGCAGCATTAGGAAGTGAGCAGGCTCTGACAAATTCTGACAGTTTATTCCTTCTAACTGGAAGTTTACAGACTTTGAAGGCACAGCTTTAATGAAAGTCTATCTGGAGGTTTCTTTTCTCATCAGTGAGGTGGACAACGTGGTCAGCTCTCTCAATGAGTAGACATGTCTTTCTATGGCTTAATAATATTTCCTTTTAGTATTTAGTTTTTTAAAGGTTTGAAAAAGGAAAGAAAATTGTCATGTGGTTATTTTTGTTTTTCTCTATTTCTTTTTAGTTTCCTGTATTTCAATACTGAATTATATTTCTTTTTTTAAAAAAACTTATGATAAACAGTATTTGTTTATGGTAAAATAAATTGTGTAAGTAAGAATTTTAAATAAAAATTTTATAAAAAGAATACATTTTCACTATCTTCTTTTTTTCCAATCCCACTCATAGTTAATCAATGTTGTTTTGTGTGTTTTTTTGTGTAATTCTAATATAGTACATATGGACACACACACACACACACACATAATCTTTCTATACAGATGGGAATATTTTCTTCTCTTCCTTTTTTCATTTAATAATATACTTTGTATTTTGGTTCTTTTAATGGCTACATTCAATTTAATTTTAGAGTCAGTTAATGTGCAACTACTTACTTTCATTTGATATTTATATTGTTCTCATTGTTAAACTATTATACATTCATTTGCTGCATTCTTCTGCAAATGATAGTAAGATAAACACTAACCAGATAATTGCTAAGTGAAAGTGTGAACGTGTTTCCATTTTTTTTTTTGACAAAGTTTTCTTTTAGAAAGGGAGCTTCTACCAATTTATCCTTCCAGTCCTGCTATGAAATCTCAACATTACAGGTAGTTTCAATATTTGTGACTATTGCACCAAGAATTTATTTCGATGTGAAGGGTGGTTTGGAAGTTTTGCACAGTGGCAGTATTGTAGCCAATGAGTTTTATCCGAGGCACGATTATTGCTAATTGAAGGGTGGGTTGGAGAGTCTACTATCTTTTATTATTATTATGGATATAGAGTCAGTGGCCCCAACACCACTGATTAAACAGTAAATGGCTAGAGATAGATACAGACATAGGTATGGCTGTTTCCTATATTAACAATCACTGTTTCTTGAAATGTGTCTGCTGGATCTCTAATGGGACCTTGTGATCTTTATAGGAAGCTTATGAAGAAAACATTTTTTTTTTCACTCTTGCATTTGCAGTGATCGTGCAAAGCACTGGTGGATAAAACAGGCAACACCTTAGCACAAAACAAAGCACCGAATTGTGCTATCTGTCTATACTCGTCCCTACTTTCTTCACTAACTTGCAATCACAGTGGAAAACAAACAGAATATCATTAAGAATATCTTTAATAAATCAGTACAAATCATCATTTGAACATCTTCACACTTGAGTACTCTATTTTTAATATTTCATGGGTCAAGAAGAAGTCCTGTAAAGCATTTCTGCTACTTCCTAAAGTACAGAGTTTGTCTCAAGGTAAAGGACTTGTGTGATTGAGTTTTGTAATGAACTTGCCACTGTTTTTCGTAGAGCATAAAAGGATGACTATTTCACAAATTATGGTTATTCAGACTTGGGTATTTGGCAAACCTTTTCTTAAAAATCAATGAAGTGAATGTGCATTTCCAAAGAAAACACCTTAGCCGTATTTGTTGCTAAAGATATAATTCAGTTTTAAGAGAAAAATTAGAATTTTGCAAAATCTTCCCACATAAGTGTGATGGCTTCCCAAAATGTAAAGACTCTTCTGAAGAGATCAGCAGTGAGATTCATAAATTTGCTCTTCTTTTAGTATTACATGATGAAATCTGTGAATATTTGGAAGATCTACATAACTCAGTGAATTCATATTTTCAAATGACTAATGCATAATGTTACAAAATCATGTATGAGTAAAAGATCATTCAGAGTGCAAGATAAACCAGTGAATTTTAATGTTACAGAATACAGAATGTTCACTGATATGGTTTTAGAGTTTACTTTACAGACAAACATTAGGAAACTATCATTGAGAAGTTTTAGTGTAGTATCAAAGAAGGACTATCCATGTTTATGTGAAAAAGCTATTGTAATACTCCTCCCTTTCCAAAGGGAGGTCAGATTTTCTTCATATATTTGAAACAAAGCAATTTGTTGCAACAGATTGCATGTAGAAGCTGATCTGATTATCTAGTTAGCTCTTTTTCACTAAACCAGATATGAAGGAGATTTGCAGAACTATAAAACAATTCCGTTCTTTTTACTCAGTTACTTTTTGTTTTGGAAAATAGTTTTCTGACTAAGAATCTTCCATGTGTTAAGATGTCATCGATTTATGAATATAATTTTAAATGAGTTAATAATACATAGTTTAACATTGCCTCAGCTTCAATCTCTAATACAATAATTGTGAATGGATATAATCATTTTAAATAAATGGAAGTTATTTAGGATCCCTTATAATTTTTTAATATAAAGGCATTTGAAGACCAACAATGTTGATAACTGCTGGTTTTCATCATAGTTTTTTCTCTCCCTGTTTTTCTCTCTCTTTCTGCCTCTGTCTTCTCTGTGTTTCTGTCACACACACACACACACTCTTGCTTTCTCTGTCCCCTATTTCTGAATGATTTCTAGTACTGTACCAGTATAACCCTAATTAATCACTGCAGCTTAATAACATTTTTAGTATCTGGAAGGGCTAGGCCATTTCCAGAATTGTTTTTATCTTGAACTTCCTTTTTATTATCTGAAATATATATTATTTTAAAATCAATTTTATATTATATGATTGTATATTATATTATGATAGTCAAAAAACTTGGTATCTTAATTGGAATTGTGTTTTATTTATCTCAGATTATATCTTAGAAATAACAATTATTGTAGAATTATCATCTGTCTAAAGAAGAACAAAAAATCAGTGCCTTTGTTACATGTTGTCTTTTTATGACCATATTAGTAGCTAGCTTATAAATTGCTTGAAGTCAGGAGTCTTGCCATTTATTTTTGTGTGTATTCCATACAC
This sequence comes from Mustela putorius furo, assembly GCF_011764305.1. NCBI lineage: Eukaryota > Metazoa > Chordata > Mammalia > Carnivora > Mustelidae > Mustela > Mustela putorius. The sequence continues at coordinate 2,702,409 of NW_025421290.1, read as the reverse complement.
ATAGAAGATGTTGAATAAATATTTATTTTTATGAATTACCCAGTTTTTATAAATAAGTAAAATTTTCATTTCATTCACAATTAAGAACAGACATGATTATATTCATACTGATGTTTTAACGATTGGAGAACTTTTAAAAGATACTTTTTATGTCATTTGATTATAGATTTTAACATTACATGAAAATAGCATAGATAATGGCAGTATTATAGGATTTCATCTTTGAAGACTCAGTCTTCAGATGCATTTCTCAGTGTTTCTTCTTATATGTTTGACCAAGGATTTCTATCAACCATTTATCAACCTAAAAATAACAAATAAAAATAAATATCTTATCCAGGAAAGACAAAGAGAGAAGTAAAACCAAATCCTCTTTACTTACCACTTTGTATCACTTTATAGTACCATTATGTGGCTTTCGTTCAGGTTTTATAAACTAAGATACATAAAATTGGAGTTGAATGCCAGTCTTTATTGCTAGCCAAAACTAAGTCTGTTGTACACAGCTGTGTTTAAGAGAATGTTATTGTTTATAATGAAATGTTTTAGATATTCAAAGTGTTTTGGCAGTTAAATAGAAATTCTCTCTTTGGAAAAGTTTACACATTTTTTGAAAATAATTATTGATATAAAGTGAATACTAATTATCTGAACAGACAAGTCATTTGTAGACTTATTAGACCAAAGCCATTTAAAAAAAAAACCCACTTGTAACAGCCAGGTATATATAATTATACATAATCTCAATAAGCCATTAGACTAATCTGCTCAAATTATCCAAATCAAGTAGGAAATTTAAAATAGAATAACATAACATGTCTGAAAAGTCATTAAGAATCTACTTGTACTAAATAAATAAAAAGTATCTTAGGAGGGTTTGAAAAATAGAAAAATTTAAATTCTCAACAAAAAGAAAAACTAATCCATGTTTCCAACATATTACATATGTTTAATTCCAATTTCCTTTATGTTGTATTTATATTGCCCCTCACACTAATTCAGTTATTCATGAATTCCTTGCAATTGAATTAGAGTTACATACGCTACACAACAGTGACCTTGCAGTCAAATTTTTTTAATTCAATTGTGCATACAAATTTAAAATTTTTCCCAATAACTTGCCAGGAATGGCATATAGCATCTCCGAAAGCAGACTCTTCGAATGAGTAATGGCTATTTGATTTTTCTTTGAGAAAACCAACCTAAAGTAACAATCTCTGTTGATGCTTGCTCAGATCAGGTGGACCAAAACAGCAGGAAGTGCCTCTGACAGATTCCAAGACTCAAGTGTCTTCAATGAGACTTTGAGGATTACAAATATTCAGCGTCACCAAGGAGGCCGGTATTACTGTAAAGCAGAGAATGGCTTGGGGTCCCCAGCGATAAAGTCAATCAGAGTGGATGTATACTGTAAGTAACTTTCCCAGAAAACTATAATTAAGTCTACTATGGCTTTCTGTCCTACAGCTTGAGATCCATTTTTTCTATCTATTGAGAAAACCTATGATTTATTCCAAAGCATAGGATTCTGTTTAGTTGAGGATAAAAAGTATGTAAGATAGCAAAAGCTCATTTACTATATATTTACTGAATAAAGAGTCTCCATTAGGAATTTTCATAATATTTATGTGAAAGTAATACATTTTCATTATAGAATATTTAAGAACCAGAGTAACAAGAAGTCAATAAATATTACTGATGATCCCATCAATGGTCATTAGGTTTGAATGTATATACTTCCTACTTTTATATAGAAGTATATAAATGCATTTTTATAACTGCATAAGGAAAATAAACAATTCATACTGTAACTTGTTTTGTTAACTTTACCTCTGTATGAATTTAGCTGTTCTTGTTTTTGTAAAGGCACACCATGTACAAGGTACTATTTGAATTGGCTTGTGAATGACCAAAATCTCTAGGTAGACTCTGTTTTTGATCCACCTGTTTTTGAAGGCAATCAGTACCTTGGGCAATGCTGTGCCACCTGGGAAGTGTTTGTTGATTTATTTTGGTCCTTAGTCTCATTTTTCCACTTTTTGCTGTTAGCAAATATACTTAAAATTTTCTTGGTCTCCTTAACTTCTTCCCCACCAAAAAAAAATCAAGGGCCTACATTCAGTTTGTTCTTTTGCACAGGTTTAAATCCATCATTCCACTGCCTTTTGATGAGAACTTGCATTTTTTTAACTCTCTACTTTTAGAATAAATTTTTTTTTTTTTGCTCTTCTCAAAGTAATTCAGACATAAGTAACAAGTGAGCAGTTCCTGTTTTAGTTCCTGTTTTTCTATTTTTCATTGTGTCCCTTTTCTTTGTTTTGCAGTGTGGGACAAGCATTGTATATTTAGGAAGGTGACTGGAATTACACATGATTTATTTACTGTAACATTTGTTGCAATTTGTTGCACCATCTCATTCAGTTATGCAGGTGACTGGGAAGTGAATGGCAGGGCTGCCTTTGTGATTTATCATGCACTTGGATGCTTGTTCCCTTCCTGGAAAGAATGAGAGAGAAGACCTCTCCCATTCATTCTAACACCTTCTAGCCCCTTAGTCATCCCCTGGCGTACCTCAGGCACCTGTATCCTGCGTGCTAATCTCAGCACACACAGGTCAGTCACACCCATACACCATCTCACCACAGTATAGCCTCTGGCCCTTCTCCTGATCAAATATTTCCAGTTATGTATACTTAAACAACAACAACAACACTGTTTTTACTAGTTTTGTTCATATGTAATTATTTATTTTTTTAAAAAGATTTTATTTATTTATTTGACAGAGAGAGAGAGAGAGTATGTATAAGCAAGGGGGAAAGCGTAGAGAGAGAGGGGAAACAGACTCCCAGCTGAGCAGGGAGCCCGATGTGGGGCTTGATCCCAGAATCCTGGGATCATGACCTGAGCCAAAGGCAGGTGTTTAGCTGACTGAGCCACCCAGGTGCCCCCATATATAATTTTTTAAAGTTTTTATTTAAATTCCAGTTAGTTAACATGCAGTGCCATACTAATTTCAGATATATGACATAGCATTTCAACACTTCCATACAATACCAGGTGCTCATCACAAGTGCCCTCTTTTTTTTCTTTTTTCTTTCCTTTTTTTTTTAATGTTATATTAGTCACCATACAGTACATCATTAGTTTTCGATGTAGTGTTCCATGGGTCCTTGTTTGTGTGTAACACCCACTGATCCACGCAATACATGCCCTCCTTAATCCCTATCGCCAATTTAACCCCCTCATCTGCCTCTTTTCTGGTAACCATCAGTTTGTCTCTATTGTTAAGAGTTTGTTTCTTGGTTTGCCTCTCTCTCTCTTTTTCTGTTTGCTCATTTTTTTCTTTCTTAAATTCCACATATGGTATTTGTCTTTCTCTGACTGACTTATTTCATTAGCATAATACTCTCTAGTTTCAGCCATGTTATTGCAAATGGCAAGATTTCATTAAAAGTTTCATATGAATAGTCACTCTGGGAAACAGTATGGCTGTTCATATCATAATTTTTAATTAAACTAAATTTAATTTAAATGAATTACACACTTGTATAATATAACTTTCTAGAATACATACTTGTACTTTTCTGCTATTACAGATTTGGTCATTAAATCTTAAAGAATTTTTTTTTTTTTTTTTTTAAAGAGAGAAAGAGCACAAACAGTGGGGAGGGCCGGAGGGAGAGGGAGAAGCAGGATTCCCACTGAACGGGGAATCCAATGTGGGACTCGATCCCAGGACTTTAGATCATGACCTGAGCCAAAGGCAGACAGTTAAGTGAGCCACCCAGGTACTCCTTGGTTATGAAGTTTTGTTTTTTTTTTTTTAAGATTTTATTTATTTATTTGACAGAGAGAGATTACAAGTAGGCAGAGAGGCAGGCAGAGAGGCAGGCAGAGGAGAGAGGAGGAAGCAGGCTCCCTGCTGAGCAGAGAGCCTGATGCGGGACTCGATCCCAGGACCCTGAGATCATGACCTGAGCTGAAGGCAGCGGCTTAACCCACTGAGCCACCCAGGCGCCCCGGTTATGAAGTTTTAAAACACACAACTTCAGTACCTTCAACACAATTCTAAAATCTAAAAAGTTCTAAAAATTGAATGAGTGTATTTGCTACTTGCTTTGTTGGACTTTATTGGTAATTTTTTTCAGCAAAACCTGATATGAACTAGTTTGGTGGCAACATCTGATTTAAAATTACTCAAATAGAAAAATAGAAAAGACTTTATGCTCTTTATTTACCCTACTTTGTTTGAATAATCATGTGTTTTGCTCAGGAAATAATGTATCTGATTACACAGTATTGCCACAGAGCCTGCTGGATATGTTATGTGATGCGTGGTATATATATTATATTATCTTTTGAAAATCTGAAATAGTCTAAAAAACATTCCCGAAAGGTTTTGAATAAGAGATTGTGACTTTCACTGCCACCCCAAGAGGTTTGATAATAATTTATATACATAATAATAATAATAATTAAACAATTATATTACTGGGTTAAAAATCAAATAGAAAGGGGGCAATGACATTTTTAAGGACTTAATACTTTTTTTCTTCTCCTCTTACTATGAAGCCATTTCAGTACTAGTCTGCATTATACCCACCTTTTTCTTCTTCTTTATTTTTTTTAAAGATTTTATTTATTTATTTGACAGAGATCACAGGTAGGCAGAGAACTATGTTCCTTACCTTGTATGACCTATGATTTTTTTTAAAAAATTTTAAAAGCACTCCAAGGGTTTTATGAGCTATAATTTCTTAGTAAAAGCATATTTTATAACTAGGCAAATTTCATGACCACATAGTGATTTACTTTTTTTTTTCTAAAATCTGACCTAGTCATTTATACAATATTTCTGATCAAAAGATAATTAATTGCAACTTTTCATTTGCTGGGATATGGTTTCTGAGAGTCTGAAAATTAATAGTTGTATGTTTGACAGAAACATGTAGAATTAGTTCTACTTAATGCACTCTTCATGTCTTCTCCCTAGACCCATGCTGAAACACTAGTAAAGGAATAAAACAACAATAACAAACACAGGATAGAAAGAATGGGAGAGGAGATAAGGAAAAACAATTTTGAAGGAAAAGAATCAGATCAGGAAATGGCCACTGTTTAGCATACTCAAGAATGCTTGAATCAAAGGCATCAATTTAAAGGACAGAACTAGCGTACCTATGCTGTAATGCTGTAGAATCCTTAAAAAGCTCAGTAACTGGAGACGCCATTAAGTTCTTGAGTGAGATATAATTTAGTTTTAAAACAGGAGAAGTGACTGAAAGTCTATATTAGAGTTACATATCCAGATCTCTGTCCACATCTCAAACAGTTCTATGCCTAACCACCTCCTTTTCCCTGCCAGCTTCCTAGTCAATCCCCACAAAAAACCAGAATTTTTAAAATTTATTTTTATTAAAAAATTTTTTTTTAATATGAGATGTTGCATTGGAGAGATTTTGAACTAAGAAACTTGGATTCATCAGAAACAGGAGGCAACATACTGTAGATGAATCAGTTATTAAGTCAAACTTTACATATTCAACATGGTCTCTTCTCACATTTGATTCTGAAAATGCCTTCCTGGCAGAATATTAGAGAATTCCTGTCCAGGAAAACCTATAAACTGGAGGAAAGGCTACGGATCTTGACAAGTATGGAACTTGGCGACAATAATTCAACTAATACACTTACAATAGAGCCTCCTATTGATCAACAGAACTATCAATATGCTCTTTCATAATAACTATTTAACGTGAATATATCCTATACCCCCACATTTGAGACAGTCTTCAAACAAAAGAAATATACCCAGAAAAAGAAATAAGAAAAAGAAATCAGGAAACAAAGATAATTCAGGGGGCCAAAATACAAAATAAAACACAATTCATTGATTGTTTTAATTAGTATTCAGAAAAAAAAAGAAAATATTGCATGTATGTAACAAAAACAGGAAAACTAAAAACAAGGAATTTTCAGAAAACAAAAAAGAACTCTTGGAATAATAAAAATGATAAGATAAAAATCAACAGAAAGTATGAAAGATAACTTTGAAATCTTACAGAGAGTAAAGCAAAATTTATAAAAGGGATAGACCAAGAAAGAGAAGATAAGAAAATGAAATAATTAGCCCAGCTGATCTAACATTTGAATAAAAATTCCAAACAGATAAAATAGAGGTGGAGGAATTGTTTTTTAAATAATTAAGAAAATTTCCTATCATAGTTGGACATGAGTTTTCAATAACTTTGTGTCTAGTATAATGCAATAAACAAGATCCACACCAAAACACATCAATATGCAATTCAGAACACTAGGAAAAAGTGATCTGAAAAATTTCCAAAAAGTTTTTCATTTTTTCCCAATATGGTCACATGTAATGAATTAGGAATTAAAACGCACAGGTCTTCTCAATAGGAATCAGGAAGAAAACAACTGAGTAAAGCTTTCGAAATTTGGAGGGAAAATTATTTCCAACCTAGAATTTTTCACACAGCCAGTCACTGTGTTTTCCTTTTTTTCCAAATATCAAAGAAGATCCTTTTTAGAAGAAGACATTTCTAGACCTATAAAATTTCCAGTTTTTTCCTGCTTTGTTTCCCTTTTCAGGACTCTACTTTTATATATGTTGCACCAAAACTAGAAATCAAATCAAAAAAGAGAAAGAGATGTAATAATAATAACAATAAAATAGGAGATTGTGTATAGGAGAATATAGAAGGGAATCCCAGGATGATATTGAAGCAAGACACCATGACAATAGCTGTGCATTGAGTCTCGAGGACAACCGAGACAGACTGAAGCTGGAAGAGACTCTGTGAAGGGTGTTTTTATGAAGCAGATGCATCTGATCAGCTGCCTGGTTTTAGAGAGGAACTTCATGCTTTTCACAGAATGCTTAATAACGGGGTGATGATAGAAGCATTCACAATTGAGGACTTGAAGTACAGATGTTACTGACAGAAGGCAAAGAAGAAGTTGTATGAAATGAAATGTAATTGAAATATATTACAAGGTTCAACTGTTCAGAATACTTACATAGCCATCGATAACAAGAGCTCTTGACTTAACCAAAAGTATGATATAAGAAAGATGGGAGAGAGAGGATTGGTATAGAAGGGTTAGTATAGTTGTAAAGGCTACTCTTGAACAGGAAAAAATCAATAAGACAATATGAAAATGAAAAGAAAAACAGCCTATAAGTAGCAGTTAGAAATATGAAGGCAAAACCAAGACTGATTAAGAAATGAATTAGAAAAGGTTGCCTCTGGGTACTGGAAATACTTGAGGTTGTGTTTTGTATAATTATTTGGGTTTTTAAACTATGTGCATGTATAATTTGTTATTTTTTTAATTCATAAAATATAGATTTGAAGATTTTGCCTTGGAGGACCTTGTTATGAAGCCCTTATAATATGTCAAAACTGACTTCACTCCAAATTGTATCAGAAGATTATTGTCTTCTAAAACTTAAGACTAGATTTATATTCACATTTTTCTTGAATTCTTCATAAGAATTGATATTCCTTGATATCTGACATGAAATAAAGTTGGCTGAAAAGATATCTTACAAGTAAAAGATAGGCAATAACAAGGGACATTCTAAGTAATTTTACCCCAGAACACGACAGGATTAAACTGAGGTTACTCTCCCCTACCATTTATTTGCACATTGTTTAGGATGAAATTTAATAAGTTTTGACTCTTCATTCATTCAGAAAATATCTAAGTGGCTATTCAAAATATAATACCCTTAAATTTTATGAGGCTACAAAAGAATTATCACATAATTTGTAGTTTCATTGAGTTTAAACTGTTTAAAGAGACAACACGAAATAAATAATTCATTTAAATGGAATACAAATGTAAAGCAATTGGATAAATAATATAAATTATACCACACAACATGAATGATGTGTCAAATGCCACAGAAAGTATAGTGCTGGGTATGAGAGGGTCCTGTGGACTCTTACCATAAAAGCAGTAGGGTTTACATTGTAGTTTGAAGGATGAGATTTCAGAGAATATTCCTCATGACATTTCTACATGTCTTTTGGCAGTTTTTGTTCTGAACTCTCTTTTCAAGGGTGTTTGTATAGCAAACGGTCTCTAATATTAGAGATAGTGTCTGTCTCCAGGGCAGAGAGCAATTTGTTTCCTGACCAGGATAATAAAGGTAATGTCTATCTCAGAAGCCAAGACTGGGCAGGTTTGCTAGCAGAACTTTTAAGATTGGAAGTTTCCTAGGCTCAGGATTCCTTAGCTGTGTCACAAACTATATGTGCAGCATTCATCTGGGCTGCCCCCGGATCGTCCCCCTCGAAATTGAGGGAGGAGGAGAACCTATGAAAACATAAGGCTTATATATCCATTGGAGATCTGAGTAATAACGTCCTTTGTCTCTGACCCAGAAATCTCAGGTCTTCCGCAAGCATCCATGAAATGGTGACAGGCTAACATGTTAGCCGGGAAAATACCAAATTCTTAAAAGAGTTTGACACAGTTTACGTAAGTAGAGGGGAAGGCCAGAGGTAATCCACAGTGAGTGAGCATTTTGATTAAAGGCATAGAAGAGGATTAAATGAACTGTATTTGGACCTGGGCCGGAGGATGGGGGGGGTCCGGTGGGGGGGGGAAGGATACTGACTAAAATGGGGGGATTAGAGGAGGAATGAGAGCTTAATTTGAAAGATGGGCTGCCAGATTGTGTTGAAATCCTACTGCCAGCGTTTTCAGACCAAATGAATGATTCTCTGCCATGTATGCTAAGATCTAAAAAAATTAAAACTTCAGAATTACTAATGAGAGTCAGCAATCTCCTAATACTTACACTGCTTCATTTGTCCTAAGAAGCAGCAACTATTCATTGAGAGCCCCAAGATTCACTTTTGGAGGAGTATAATAATTTATATTTATAGAAATTTATATGTGTATAAATAGATATGCAATATATATGATATATAATACATATACACAATTTATATAAATGATTACACTGCTTTAAAAATTATATGAATTATTTGATATATATTTATGTGAATATAAATATACAAATTATATATCTACATAAAATATAAATATTATACATATAAACATAGATATGATATAGATATAAATATATACATAAATGTATATATATATAAGTAAATATAAAGCAGGCTCATGGAAGTTTGAAGTTTTCATACTGAAATATATTTGTTACCTTGAGATTCTTGAGGGCATTTAAACAGTTTTCTGAGAATGTGTTCTCCTAATTCTTTAACTTATTCTTAGCCATGACTATATTGCTCACAGGGTAATGGAGGTCATACAACTTTAAAGGTTAGGGTTTGATTAAAGATGATTTTTAATTCAAAAAGAAATTAGATTCAGAGGCATTAGCTTAATAAGTTTTCATGTGTGCAGACACTGTTCACACATGAGACAAATCTTTTTCAATATCCATTAAACATTTTGTAAGCCTTCTTATTTCTGAAACATATTCCCTACTTTAATTTCACTTAGTCGATTGCTGCATTTCATTACATTCAGACCAAGCAGTGATTTTTTTTTTCATCCGTCTGTTAGATTTACTTATTACATTTTTACCTGATAAATTAGTGGGAAATTAGGATGACATGTCACTGATTTATTCCCCAAATACAATTTACCTGTGTTAGAAAGAAAAATCATAAACTATACAGTTAAAAATTATTGACAGTGAATTGTTTCGGTTTATTTTTATTAGACCCATCAGCATGATTTCTGGATAACAAAGTTTAGGAAAAGGGCTAGAATGACAAATATGAATTCTGGTACGAAGGTAAGCCCTGCAAGAAAACTAATGCCTGAAGTCAGTCTCATCAAGCATTGCTTTCTTATTTTCCACCCCTCCTCCCAAAACCTCAGTCTCAGATTTGGAAAGTCTTAATAGTGTTTGATGTGGTAATTACAATGCTTATTAAAAATGGGTTACTGTCGTGATAATTACCTATTAATAATTTCAAGACAGAATTTTGCAACATTGTGTATGCTGCAGATGAAGAATACTTACTTATCAGAGTTATATGCTCATGGAGCACATGACCAATCACATTTCAAACAGTGTTAGAGTTACTAATAAAAGAACTTATAAAATATATCCTTCATTAAAAATAAGAGGTAAGCATGTAGAGAATCCTACCAAGATAAGGGCCATGTCAACATCATGCTGAGAGGGTCTGATTTATTGTTAATTTATTGCTAATATGTTAGTTTTATTGTTAACTTATTGTTAATATGTTAATGTATTTATTTTAACAAGAATTTAGCTCTTTTTAAAGTGCTTCAATTTTTTTCTGCAACACTTGTTTGTAGATTTTTTTTCAAAATAGCATTGGCTCTTATAACTTTTAGTATGCAAACATAGGTCTACTCTGTCTTTCTTGTGACCATTTTGAATATTCAAACTGAGGCCTTTTAATGCCCTAAGGTGGTTGTTGTTTTTTTTTTAACAGATTCATTATTTCCACTTAATTTATTATCCTTTGCATGTGGTATTTCCAAACATTTTATCTTCTAGTGTACTCTTTTAACATGCAAAATTTTGTCAGTATTTTTCCAAAAACTTTAGTAATGTTGATTCATAGTTTTACTATAGATATGAGCTGATCCATGTAGTGTAAATTGGAGGTATTATCCTTATAATCAAGAAATGTGAATTCTTACTAATAAAATTGTTAGTTTTGGTTTCTTAAAAAATTTAAAACAGTAATATTTTACTCTCTTGACTCTATCTTGTGGTTAAATTTTTTAAAACATACTTGAAAATTGACATTCTGTTAACATTATTTGTACAACTGATCATATTGTAATGCTAAAGGTAGAATCATATATTTATTAATGTTTAATTTCAGTTTTTTTCATCTGCGCATACATATTTTAAGATTTTAAAATATATTTATTATAGAATTCATTTCCTAGTTTTTCATTTCTTTTTTCCCTTGGTATTTTTCTATTTCACTTAAAAATATTATTGTTTCTTATTTTTCACTTAATTCATTGCTAAACATATTCTCTGGGAGCAACACCAAGATCAAACCACTTTAATATACTACAAACACATCCCTAAATTTCAGGCTATTAATCATGACCTGTAGTAGACTCTTTCTTCCAATGTTTATTTCCTTAATACACAGATGAACTCTGTTTCTCAGTCTTGGTTCATCTAGTTGTGGTCATGAGACTAATTTTGGTCAGTGGTGTAAGAGAAGAAGTGATATATGTCACATTCAGGCTGAGTGCCTTGAAACATCTCATGTAGTTCTTCACACATTGTCTTGATTTATGAATCTTTGCATATACAGGCTCCAGTAATGTGTCTAAGGATCCTGTGGATTTTGGAGCCACATGATGGAAGAATGTTGAATCTCAGGGTCACCATTTAGAGGACGGCTACCCAGGAGACCAATTAGTGTAGGAACAATTGAATTGGAATTTTTATGAAAGGAAATTGTTTTGTTTTGGGTTAAGCCACTGAGGTTTTAGGGATATTTGTTATACTTGTCCTAATTGCGGTCTTCTTTTTTACTATTTCTATCCATTCTCCATTTCTACAATGTATTCATGAAGTTATAGAGCGTGTCAGAAAATGTGTCAGTCCATATTTTTTTTTCAGCACATCTGAATGACTTAGAAGTAAGTACACTTCAACTTGTGAAAGTTGTGAAAGAGAAGAAATCCATTTTTTGAATATATTCATGAAATGGATACAGTAGGAAAATCACTGATTTCTTAGATCTTAATTTTACTATCCCTACCCCCAGTCTAGGAGATACTCCTGGTCTGAGACCTCTCCCTGCCGGAACTCTATGTTAATGCATTTTGAGGCTGATCCATTTTCTCGTTTCTCAGTTCTCCCCTTCTTTTGTGAAGTGTGCGGTAGGACTGTTTCTCAGTGGAAGAATATAACACTAGGATGTTAATTTGTTTCTGTGATGAATTCTCAGTATTTATAGTACCTCACTCAAATTCGGTCCTTAAAAAAAATTATCCAATTTTTATTTGTCTACAGTTGCTACAACTGGAGTATAAAGAAGTAGTTATTGTTTACTTAAGAAAGCCAATTTAGTGCACCTGAGCGGCTCAGTCGGTTGAGTCTGGCTCTTGGTTTCCACTCAGGTCATGATCTCAGAGTCATGAGATTGAGCCCCACAAGGGTCTCTGCACTTAGCAAGAAGTCTGCTAGATATTCTCTCTCTCCCTTTCTCTCTATGCCCCACCCCCACTGCTCACATGGTTGCATGCTCTATCTCTATCCCTAAAAATTGTGGGTATTTTTTAGAGATAGAGATAGAGCATGCAACCATGTGAGCAGTGGGGATGGGCCATAGAGAGAAAGGGAGAGAGAGAAAATATGTATACACACACACACACACACACACACACACTTAATATATATATTAATATATATTAATATATATGTAGTATATATATACTTATATATACTTTATATATATTACATATTAATATATACTCTATATATTATATATACTTATAAATATTGATATATAATTGATATATATTATATATATTGATATATATTATATATATACATATATACTTAATATATACTTATTATATATATATACTACATAATACACACACACATACACACACGTATATTATTCGTGATAGTTGGTATATAAATACCCCAGCTCTATTGCTCCTTGGATGGGATGACTCAGAGAGGCCGTTTCACCATCCCAGAATTCCTCAGGAAAATTAAATTCTAATTCCTTGTGGTTGTTACTAGCTTAATAATGCACTCCTTATGTTTATTTCCCTCACTTTTCCAATAACCTACTGGTGTTTCTGGGAACACTGTCAAATGCACTGCTTGCACTTGAGTGTTTGTCTCAGAGTTTGCCTTGGGGGAGATTCAGAAAGCACATCAATAAAGAAAGGGTGTTTAACTTGTTATAATGATACATTATTTTAGAATGTGCAGGTGGATTTTAGCTTTTAGATTTTAGGTGGATTTTAGCAACACAGCTCTCTGACTTATTTGTATTTTTAGAACATTTATCAGAAGTTACTTTGCACTGAGTAAGTATTAAAATATTGATTACCACATATTTTGGCTGACTTACTAATTTTTAATATGATTTTCTATATAATCACAAAGCATCTTTTAAACAATAATTTCAACATAAATTTCAAGGTAAATTTTATTTCATCTCTGGAGAAGAGCAAATCTTGAATTCATTTTTTATTCTCTTCTCACAGTGAGTTTCTGAAGCATGTCCTTGGGTCTGTAGAAGACTTAGCTTTTCTTAGCTCCCCATAAACATTACCTATTTCATATCTGGTCACTGATGTGTTCAGTGAACATAATGGAAGAGTTGCTTTTAAATCAATGTAGTCCTGTCTTTATCGAGCTGCTTATTATCTATTTGCCACTGATTGAACATATCCTTTCAAGAGATACTCGTGGAGGACCTACTGGAATCCTTCCCTCATTCCACAGGCACACAATCAGAATAGCTACCAGCAGTTTTCTTTCAGTTGCTCTGCACCTGTTCCTACTGCCTTTAGGTTGTTGTGCTTATTCAGTCTGATTCTGAAAATTGCAAATGTTCTGTTAGCCGTCTGGATTGGAGGTCCCAGAAGGCCATTTCCAATTAGAGTCTGTCAGTTTGCAATGTTAATTGGAGGACTCACTATTGCAAAAGATTCTGCTATAAACTATGCTGAGAAATAAAACAAAATTACAAGGCCTTTGCCCCAAAGAAGTTTATAATTAGTTGGAGATTTTTAAAAGTAGACGTAAGAAATAGAAATCAAAATAGAAATAAGAATAGATATAGAAATAAGAAGTAAACTGGTGAGTAAAATTAGTATGAGTATTAAAAATACTAAAACAAAAGTGAATCAAAATATGACATTAATTAGAAAATACTCCCACTAAATATATTAAAGCAGTCAAGAAAATAGATATAACTACTATATCAACATACATTTAATTTCTAGGTTGTTAATTTTATAAAAACTAAAAATTCTTGAGCAAACTTCTTAACTGAAAAGTAACATTTTTTCACAAAAGTTGATGACTGTTTAGGCAAGGAAAGTTTGCATCCAATTTCAATAAACGTTATCCCTCATATCTACAGATTACTTACAAGGTCACCTGGGTGACTCAGTTGGTTAAGCGTCTGCCTTCAGCTCAGGTCATGATCCCAAAGTCCTGGGATCCTGTCTCACTTTGGGCTCCTTGCTCAAATGGGGAGCCTGCCTCCCCCTCCTTCTGCTCCTCCCCACTGCTTGTGGATGCTCATGCTCTCTCTCTCTCTCTCAAATAAGTAAATAAAATCTTAAAAGAGATAAAAATTACTTAAAATTTTTATCTGTCATAGTAAAGTAGCAAATCCATTGATTAAAATAAGTAAAAGTCCCTTGAAGAAGCAGATTTATTGGCTCTGTGAGATTCTTTAGTCAAAGTTTAATGACAGTCAGATGCCTCTGCTGAGTCAGCCAGAGAATTGGAGTTGGCATTTACTGTTGTGATTTCTAGTCAGTTCATGAAGTGTCTGAGTCTAGTTTTTTCTTTAAGAGCAAAGTCTCCTATTGTCAACTCTGTATTACATACATACTTCATTAAAAAAAAAAACAAAACAGTTGGGAGAATGGTATAATTTGTACAAATACAGTGAGTTAATAAAATGATTTGGATCTTAAAAATAGGTAAGAGGATGTTTAATTAGATTGATTTCACATGTTTTTAAATCCAGCCAATTCTGAGTCTCACTGAAAGGATAAAGTAAAAGTTTGAATAGCAAATTAGTGCTCACATATATTTAGCACTTGAGGCCATCAAGTGACTAATACTTCCTCTGAATGTATTCAGGATGCATCATACTTTCTAAGTGAAATTTATAACAGGCCCAAGAAAACTTAGTAAACTTTGCTTCTGCCGTTCTGTCTGTACCATGAGTTAGATGAAATAATTTGAAATATCAGTTCTTGACTAGCTTTATAAGGACAGTGTGGAAAGATTCTCAGAGAGTAAAGAAAGCCATTAGACGTATACAAGATGAGAAGCTCTTCAAAATTATAATGATTTCCACATCCATGTTTCAGGAACAGTTTTTTATTTTTCCCCTTGACAACTGAAGGAAATGGTTCTTGTCAGTCTGGCAGAGGATATCAGAGAAGACATCTGGCCTTGTCTTGGTACTTTATATTTTCAAAATCTTAGCTCTGTTCTTTTAATAGAGAAAAAAATTTAATTAACATTTTTTTAGCTTCTGAACTGTACTTGCATGACCAGATGCGAAATACTGAAGTATCTTAAAGTAGCCGACTTTCAAGACTTTAAAGTTCTTGGGTTGAAAGTGAAGTGAAAACATCTAAACTCCAATTGAGAACAGTGCACTTGTTGTTGTTGTTTATTTGTTTTAAAAATTTTTTGTTCGTGGCCACTTGAGTCTGTCTTCAGGCTTGGAATATAAAAATCCATGCGTCATGAGATACCTATGGCCTGCATTAAGGACATCCAGATGGGTTTGTTCCTTTTCAAACATTTTCAGGAGTCCATCCCTAAGTGTCATACTCAAAATGTGGAGTGAACATGTAAAGAGAGGCTTCTAGAAATCCTTTCTAGTTTTCAGACTGAGCTAAATTAGAATAACAGATGCCATTTTGTAAGCCCACCTTACCAGTCCCTCCTCACCTCCTACCTGGCCCCTACCAAGCGCCTCCCAGCTGACCTCTTCATCAGGAATAGTACTCTCCTGGAATTTATTCTGCGTTGTCATTTCCAGGTCAATCTCTGAGATACAGTCTCTTCCTAGTTCTTGTCAATAAATTTCACATTCATTGTGTACTTTTTTTTTTTACCAATTAAAATCCAATTTTCTGTGCTTTTTTTTTTTTTTTCTATTTTGTGGAAATTTAATCCCTCACCTCTCAAAGCAAAGTTTTCCTCATCCCATCTCCCCTCTTCCTCCTGCCCCCACGCCCCGCCCCCTGCCAGTACTCTAGCTGGCCTGACCCTCTCTGGCTTACTTCCACCTCCATACTGTCCTGTTGTATCTTCCACATCCCCAGCTCCTCTGTTGTGTCCAGTTACCCTGTCTTGCTCCTCCTTCAAGATTCTTTGCTGACTGCTTTAGCTCTTGCTTCATCTCCTCTCCTGGGAATTGTAACATTTTTTTTTTTTTAAATTTTATGCCTCAAGAATGTAGTGTGATTATTCACCTGTTTATTTCACATGTCCACAACATATGTTGTGAAGACTTGAGGCCATTTTAAGACTCAGAGTGTTTCAGATTTTAGAAGGTTTATTGTGAACATAAAATATTTTTTGTAACATTACCAGTGAGACATGGAACACTTCATGATGAAAAACATTACTATTCTGTAGTTCTCTCTATATCCTGAGTCATGTCAATCATGAGCTAGGATACATGAACTTTATAAATAGCCTCAAATCATTCGAAGGCAGCGTCTGTCATCAAAAGAGCTCAGGTCATGTCAGCTTTTGCTTTCAAATGGCTTACAGAAATCTTTCTTTATTGAAATTTTATGGACTTCAAAATAATGTATAAGAAATTGTGGAATTGTATATAAGGCACTGTGTACCTATGCTAATAGTTATTGTGTATGTTGACAGGTATTATATAATGATTCATACCTATAAATTTTGTTTTTCTAAAAGTCTTGCAAACTCCAGGAAAGCAGGGATCACCTTATGTCATAATTTAATATGGTCCTGTTCAAATGACCAGCTCTGCGCCAAACTTATGGTAGGGTATAGGAAACAGGTGTTTGTAGAGGGATAGATTAATTACTTAAGGACACCTGGAGATAGACTCAAACCACTTGATCTTCATTCTTTCAGAATGTGAATTCATCCTTCTTATACTTGTGGCCTCTCTTTTACGACCTCTGCATTATTAGAAATAGCCTATAAATTTCCTCAAAGCAAAGATTCAGGCAAAGAAATGGTGGCATGTGTCCATATTTCTACTGGGTAAAAGAGAAATGAGTAGTTTCTTAACAGCAACTCCCTGAGAGGGCAGAATGCTATTGTTGGAAAACTCTGAGTTAGAAATTTACTATTTCTTTCCTTTTATTTTTCCCCCTCTCTATCTCTGTGTGCATGGAGCAATGTTTTCAATGAGAAGCTGACATCTGGAAAACAATCCTTTTGAATAGTGCCCTCTGTGGGAGTGAAATTCTATTTCATATGATGTTGTATATAGTCAACCATTCAGTATTCATTCAACAAACAATTCTCAAATGACTTCTGTGTGGCAGATTCTGTGTGACTCAGTGTTGAGAACAGAGTGCTAAAACAAAACCAACACAGTTCATATCATCAGAGAGTGTGTGATCCAGAGCAAAGCAGCAGAGTTAAGATATTTGCTGTGGTAGCTGAAATACTGAGCTAAGATTGAGGCATCGTGGTTCTATTTCTTCTTATGTTATCCCTAAGACTTGCTAAATTATGACTTCAATAAAGAGACAGTGTTTCTGGATTTTCTTTTTTCTTTCTAAATGAATAGATTGAACTAAATCATCCTTAATTACCATAAAAATATTTAGATTCTTTGATTCTGAATTTCTTTTTTATTGAAAGGATGCTTTAAATGAAACAAAATCACATCCAGAGTGAAGATTTTGAGTGTGTGCTGGGGCCTGGAAGAGAAAAGGAAAAAAAAAACCCTCTAATATACAGATACTTACTTTTCTAAGAACTGGTTTGAAAAATTATATGATCTGTCAGTAAACATTTTCTGAACACCTCATTGGCTTGGGGATATTTAAAATATATAAAGCATATTATCCACCCATTAACAACCTTTTCATGATAACCTCTTTTGGAAGTAAGAATAGATGCAAAAATCATAACTACAAAGATGTATTATAGATATTTAGGGAAAAAGTCTGGAAAGATTGGCATGATTGGAGGAATGGCTTGAAGCAATAAAGAGTAGACTCAGACCAGTCAAGATGAGAGAGGGAGAATATTTCCGATTGGAAGAGTGGGACTGGCTAGGTGTGGGTATGGAATTATGTATGATATTCTTAGGGGAGCAGGATTCTAGTTCATTAGCAAGAGAGACTGATTTTGGTAAGGGTTACAGGGCAAGTGTTCTCTGAATATTTAGGCAGTGTCCTGGAATGCCAAGGTAAACAGTGTATATATCATGGTCAGGGCAATGAGGAATGTGGTAGAATTGCTAAACAAATATATATACACTTTATAATGTGAAAAAAAAAAGGCTGATAGAAATATGAACAATGAAGAAGGAAAGCATTAAGGCAGAAGTTTTTTTTTTTCCTTGTGACTTAGATCACTCTTATTTTAAATAGCTTATTTAAGTCTTCGCAGTATTGGTGGCATAGTAGGGATTAGAAAGGAAATATTTTAACTGAGTGCCCATGGTATCACAATGAAATTGTCTTGGAATCAAATAATGCTGGTAGTAAAGAAACTGGGAAGTTTTCCTCGTCAGTGTGCTATTTTTCATAAACCCAGCAAAACCCTGTGGGCCTGAGCTGTTTGAACAATTATCAATAAGCTTGTCCTTCTCCTTTTGGAACAATACTAAATATAGGGAGGGTGTTGCAAATAATAGAAATTATAAAGAAGAACGAGAAAGAATATCTGAAAGAAGACAAATTTCATCTTCAGTGCAGTTTGGAAGAGAAAGCAAAACCTACATGAAATGAAGTAACATTATTACATGGTGTGGCATGAGTACATGAGAAGATACAGTTTAATTGTTTTCTTTTTCTGATTCAGTTTCCTTTCCCTCTTTTAACTGAAGGCCATGTAGACACACACCACACATCCTCTGTATAACTTTTTTTTTTTTTTTAAGATTTTATTTATTCATTTGACGGACGGAGATCACAAGTAGGCAGAAAGGCAGGCAGAGAGAGAGAGAGAGGAGGAAGCAGGCTCCCCACTGCGCAGAGAGCCCCATGCGGGGCTGGATCCCAGGACCCTGGGATCATGACCTGAGCTGAAGGCAGAGGCTTTAACCCACTGAGCCACCCAGGTGCCCCTGTATAACTTCTAAATGAAGGTCAATTTTAATCAGTCTTTGCTGCTGAATTTTCTCACTCCTTATTCGTAACCGTTTAGCTTTGTCTTCTCTACACTTTCTTCTTGCAAGGTAAGCATGAGGAGTTGTGCTAAAACAGGAGTGAATCACTGTAATTGGCAATTCTGACTACAAGTGATAGAAAAAATGAGGTGGAATGAACACACTTAATATGCATAAAATGTTTTTAATTAGTAATGTTTTCAATAAAGATTGCTTAGTCCTTTGAAAATGTTTGCTATGTATGTACTCATTTCTAATTTTCTCTCTTTTTATTAAATATCCCCATACTTTTCTTTTCTATGTGTTAGACTGTGTGCCAACTCTAATTTTTCTTGTTGGCACCTCTCAGGACTCACCCTCCCTGTAACCTTGCTTAAAAGCCCCAAATATATTTATCTGCTCCTTTGCAACCAGAGTGTATCCTTGAGAAGTGTTATAGAAACTTCTTTCTCACAGCCCTAAAGCAACAGTGTGGTTCTTATCTGTGGTTATATATCGTCATCTATTTTTTTTTTTTAAGATTTTACTTATTGATTTGACAGACAGAGATCGCAAGTAGATGGAGAGAGAGAGGAGGAAGCAGGCTCCCTGCTGAGCAGAGAGCCCGATGCAGGGCTCGATCCCAGGACCCTGAGATCATGACTCGAGCCGAAGGCAGAGGCTTTAACCCGCTGAGCCACCCAGGTGCCCCTATATCATCATCTATTGTGGACACTCAAAAAAATTACAGGTCCTTGGCCCAAGACATTACTCCTAATTCAAAACGAGGCATATGCCTCAACTTCATGCCACTTTCATACTCCCTCAATGTCCAAAGCTCTCTCTCAGGATTTCTGAAAATTGCTTTGGTTTATAAAGCCCTCTACCTCCTGGGCTTTTCTCCTTTTCTGTCTCTGTTGCTGTGCAATCCCATTTCACCTAATTAAGAAGCATGGTCTATCGATTTCATGGGAAACTGCAATCACCAACAGTCCATGAGCACAGTAGACCTTATTGAAACTTGTCCAGATGTGGGAGAGGCTGATTTGCATCCAGCAATACAAACAGCCAGCCTTACCTGGACCCAGTGGAATTACTGATCTTAGTTTCTTGTTGCCCCTTTGGGGGCAACCAGACGTTCTGTATATTCCTGGTGCCTTTTCTACATTCCTTTCTCGCCTTCTTCCTTTCAGGAATAGTACAACAGTGTCTCCCCATATGCCACCAAGTCCTCTATCATAAAAAATAACATCACCATCTTCTGAAGCCTAATAGGATCTCCTTCTGCCTCTTCTAGTTTTCACTTCCCTTGAACACTCACAAATGGAGGTTTTCAAAGAGTGATCTTCTTGGGGAACAATTCTCAGATATTAGATTAATAAACTGTCTCTACCTTATTATAGTTACATAAGAAGTATGTGGATATCTGTAACTGCATAGTGCCTAGGCAGTATCCATGACTGAGTCTGTTCGCTTACACCTTTTTTTAAATGAGTATGGGTATGCATTAAGACTCTAGAGGCAAAGTTTCAGTTTCAAATCACACATGACAACTGAAAACTCTTTTCAGATATTTAACAAACCAGAACGAGAAAGAAAATTGTTTTCCAGTATTTCAAAGATTTCTCTTAACTTTTTTTTTTTTAAGGTTTTATCTATTTGAGAGAGAGCACACACCAGAATGAGTGAAGGGGAGGAGCAGAGGGAGAGGGACTAGCAGACTCCCTGCTGAGCAAGGAGCCTGATGCAGAACTCATCTCAGGGTCCTGAGATCCTGACCTGAGCTGAAGGCAGACACTTAACTGACTCAGCCACTCAGGCGCCCTCTATCGTGTATTGGAAATCAGTTATGTGCCACTAATCGGGACTGTAAGGTCAGCAAAGTATCATCCTTATGAGTACACACATGCAATCCGGGATGTCGTTCTATAATTTCTGTAACCATATAATCTGTACAGTTTTATTCTCTGAACCTCATGTAACTAATTTTGCTCCTTAAAAAAAAAAAATGGAGGTGATAATAATACCAGAATTATACAGTGGTTGTATGGATAAAATTAGCTGAAGCATGTAAAGTTTCTGGGTAAGTGGCTGATGCAAGTCAGAGTTCAGGAAGGTCATCTCCTGACTGCTACTGACGGGCAGTATGCTAGGGGTATGGGGGAATATGGAGTAGTTTCAAGAAGGATGGTCATCATTGTCAGAATTGTAAATTTTAGGGGTGCCTGGGTGGCTCATTGGATTAAGCCTCTGCCTTCAGCTCGGGTCATGATCTCAGGGTCCTGGGATCGAGCCCTACATCAGGCTCTCTACTCAGTGGGGAGCCTGCTTCCCTTTTCTCTCTCCGCCTGTCTCTTTGCTGACTTGTGATCTCTCTCTCTCAAAAGAATAAATAAAATCTTTTTAAAAAATTGTAAATTTTATATGGATGGAAGTCTGAAAGGAGATAATTAAAAAAAAATCAGGAAGTTAGCATTATGGCCTTCAAGGGTAGGAATTAAGTGAAATAGAGTCAATGAATTAATCTAATCACAAGGGTCCATCTCCACCTGTACTGGCTTTATGGTCTTGGGAAAATTGCTTAGCTCCTTTCTAAAGGACTAATAATGGTGGCATCTAACAGATATCTAATCCAGATAGGTGCTGTCATTACCTAATGATCATAACTATGTTTCCTAACCTTAATCAAGTGTCTACTTTTAACTTGGTAAAGTGTTAAGCCATGGTAGGGATTCTGTTATATAAGTTTTACAGCTGCAAAGTTTAGAATGGTGATTGATGGGTCAAGAATTCAGTAAAGGATGTCTAGAAGAGAAATGTGGGAAGAAGAGGTAGTGGGATGTATCCTATTGATTTTATTTATGTGTAGGTTAAAAAGACTACATCGGGCATACAAAAATAATTGTATCACTATTAATGCTATCCCTACTTAACTAACTGATAAAGTATAACATTTCATAGAACTTTGTAGGTACCATTCTCTAGGTCAATACTTCATGTGTTACATTCATTACATGGTGCACACGTTCCATCTCACAGACACTGAAACTGAGTATGAGGAAACACAAATGATGCAAGAAAGCAGTATTATTTGTGGGAATTGAGATTCTGAGGGAGTCAATTCAAAAATCTCAGATAATATGAGTTAAAACCAACTTTCTTGCTTTGTAATCCCAAGGCAGGCAAGAAGGAGAAAGAAAAAGATCCAGATATAGTAGGCTGGCAGTGGCTGGGAAGCTGAAGGAGTGCCTATCTGTTTGATCTGTTAAAATATAAGGTAACATTTGCTGAGAATGTGGGCAGAGGCTTGGTTAGAGGTCTGAAGAAAATTCTGCATTTTTGGAGCAGTTATGGGGAACAGGAAAGCTCATTTATTTGGAGGAGAGGCTTGTAAAGCAGCACGAAAGGTTCATTTAGTTTAACCTGCAGGTGCATGGGCAACAGGGGAAAGAAAAGAATAGGAAACATCTGCATTTACAATAACAGAGATAAATGCCTTTGTGGGATTTGACGATCTAGGTAAGAATCTGGTGAGAGGGTTCCTGAGCTGAAGTGAAAGTTACCCTGCTTTCAGGAGAGGGTAACTGGGGAATATTGAATATCGAGCTAGTGAAGGTGGATTCAGTATTGATGTGGGTATTGAACACACTGCGTTGGATGGCGGGAGTCATGATGGCAGATGAGGTTGTTTACTAGGTGCAAAAAAAGGTCTTGGAGAAGTTGATGGAATGGACAGGTGATGATGTAACAAGCAGAGAAGAGAGGAGAAACTGCATATATGAGTATTTAAAAACTAGTTTAGTTGGGGCGCCTGGGTGGCTCAATGGGTTAAGCCTCTGCCTTCGGCTCAGGTCATGATCTCAGGGTCCTGGGATGGAGCCCAGCAGCGGGCTCTCTGCTCAGTGGGGAGCCTGCTTCCCCCTCTCCCTCTGTCTGCCTCTCTGCCTACTTGTGATCTATCTGTCAAATAAATAAATAAAATCTTAGAAAAAAAACAGTTGGTACATGAATTATGGTATTCAATTATTACTTTAGAACTTTCAGTAAGCCAAATCTGTTTTATATTCTATATTTTATATTTTATAAGTATATGTATCATGTTATGTATTACAGATATAACTATATTCTATATTTTATATAAGTATAGGTATCATGTTACATATTATAGACATATATTAAACATCTGTTCTCTTTTATTTCTCCACTTTTCACATTTCACTCTTTTTTGTTTGTATTTAATTTCCTAATTTTTTCTCTCCTTTACCCTTCACTTTATTTGGTCTACATATTAGAGCTAATTTTAATATTATAAATATTATTTGCATTTTTATACTACTAAGATCATGATATGGTTTTATATTTTAAATTTATCAAAGAATGTTTTTATTATTGATAATCCAGATTTTGCTATGACTAATTTGTTATACATTTTGTTCTTCTGAATCTTCTGAATTACAAATTCATCTCTCTATTTTTAGCAAATGGATCTGAAATATTATCAGCAAGTTGAGAAGGCAGTGAAGGAAGAAACTGTTCTTACATAGCCCTACTTAAATCATTTAACAGATACGTGCATGCCTGTTATGTGTTTGGCGTAATATATGATTGTTCATCTTTAATCTGTATGATATCAATAGAGCACCCTACTGGGAATCAGGAAGCTAGGCCTCATCCAGCTATGTCATTGTCTCTGTGACCTTAGATTAGCAGTCGCTGTGAAATGAAGAATTGAGAGAAATATTCTAATATTCTCAGGTCTGATCTAGTACTAGCATGCTATTGCAGCCAGTGAAAATGCATAGTTTTGAGGCAACAAATGATTGAAATTTTTTTAAAAAAGTAGAAAGTGAATATTTTCCACAGCACTTATTATATTTCTGCCAGAGATGCTTACTGTAACTTTGCCATAATGCTTCGTCAGATTGAAAGAACAGCACTATGTCAAATCCACCTTTTTCCACCATCACATGGCAGAGATCGGAGAGTGAGAGCAAGTTCTGCTGTCTTTCCTGATAAGGGCACCAATTCCTTTTATGAGGCCTCTACCTAATTACCTTCCAAAGACCCTCAGCTCCTAATACCCTTAGGTTGGGGGTTTGTATTTCAGAATTAAATTAAGAATTGGGGGATGGAGGGGCGCCTGGATGGCTCAGTGGGTTAAAGCTTCTGTCTTCAGCTCAGGTCATGATCCCAGGGTGCTGGGATAGAGCCCCATCAGGCTCTTTGCTCAGCGGGGAGCCTGCTTCCCCTTCCCTCTCTGCCTGCCTCTCTGCCTACTTGTGATCTCTGTCTGTCGAATAAATAAAAAAAAAAAAAAAAAAAGAATTGGGGGATGGAGCATAAACATTCAGTCAATAGCAGTCGTGAGTCCTTTTAAATATGTATTGTAGAAATCCTCAAGTTGTGGAGTATGATACACAAATCCAAAGTTGAAAGGATACTTTTAAGTAATAAACATAATTTTTAATTGTTTTAGATGCGAAAGTCTTATAAATGCTACTGTATTTAGTGTCTCTAGTTTTTAATGTTATGCCACATTATTTGTGCCTATAATGTATCTCGTATGTTAGACTATCTAAAGTTATGCAGAGCAAAGTAGTAGCAAAAAATATAAACTTGGGCAACAGATAATATGTTTTGAAATTCTGGCTCCAACATTTAGAAGCTATTTAATCTTAAATATTTAAAACCTCTGAACACCAGTTCTCTTACATAGTAAATTAAAATAATGATTTCTATATCTCAAGTTTGTTATGAGCATTAAATAACAAAATACAAACCAAATCTTGACCTGATGTGTTAAGCTATAGTAGGTGATCATTTAATGCTATGCTGTAGTACTAAGGCACAGTTATCTCTCTCTGAGCTGAGCAGATCAAAAAAAAAACTACTATTATTGCTGTTTCTGCTTATACTGCTATTATACTATTACTACTACAACTATTTACTATGTTTGTTGTAATATACTTAATGAATAGTGAATGATTCATATGACGTGCTTAGTGTTTTATATAAATTTCTAAACTCAGGAGAAAATTAATTTAGTAATCTTTCCCTGAAGAGGATTAATGAAAAGCAGAAAACATATTTTCTTTTTATGAATACATTACTCTTAGAAATTAAATAGCTCATAAAATTGTTATATAAAGATCTTATTTTAAAATCTTCCTTATAAGCATAATATTTAACTTGCATCACAAATATCATTATATAACTATAAATATAAAACTATATATAAAGTAGTTGTAGTTAAAAAGTCTGAATATCTGAAATGTCCCCAAGTAGGATGTATAAGAAGAAAACTGTCATTAAATTAATATTAGTCTTGATATAGAATGCTCAATAATTCATAATTTGCTGATTTTTGTTTGTATAGGTTTTAAGTTTATCGTAAATGGAGTTTTTATTATTTTCCATTGCTAGGCATAATTTTAAGATGACTGTCTATAGCTAATTTCTGTAGGTCTCCTGCATCTAAGATGTCATCCACAGACTGAAGAGAATATACAATTTACTTAAAAGTTCCTTAACTGTCTTCTTGACTCCCAGTTGTCTGTTACAGACTAAAGCAAGCTTTAAATCTTTGTTGCAATAGCATTTTAAAATCCTATCTGAGATATAGAACAAAAGTCAGTGAACTGTTAGAACTTCTCATTCTTAAATATTTTTGATTTTTTAAGTCAGCAGTGTATTTCCTTATCTGAATATTAAATGAAACCTTAATATGATGGTAGTTAATCTGTATAAATATAATTTCCTGTTAATCATTTGCACACGGCACAATAAAATCATTTATCAAACATACCCCACAGTGAGATCTAGTATAGATTCTGCCTTAATGTCTTCATGTTTCAGTAATAGATATTTCCAAAGACTGGTATTTTAAATTAATTAAAAAATTTTAAATATGTTCCTAGGGGGACATAAGAATATTTCCCTAGTTAAATGGTAATATTATTATCTTTGGACTCTTAGGCCATAATTTTGTCAAAGGTAGATGCTTTTCATGGTAGTTCAATAAATGTAAACACTATTGCCAACATTGATAGAAAAAATTAAATACAATCATTGGAACTCAAATTACAAATAATATGTGTAAGAAAAGAGTGTACTTTGAAGTTGAAAGAATGAAAATTTTCACCCCACTGGTTTTAAATAGAATGCATACTATCTTTGTTTAACAAATACACTGAAGTCTTTGCTGAAATGTAGGAATTGTACTTTAATGCATAGGAGAGAAAAAGTGAGAGCCTGTGTCTTCTATCAAACACATCCATATCACAATCATTCCAGAATATATAAAACAAGTAAGAAAGTTTTATTTTGTAATAGAAAACACAAGCAATGCATTCATTGGTCCTGTCTCAATGTTTAATAGCTAAATGACTATGGGAAAGTGTCTCTAAACTCGGGTTTTTTATTGCTATAAAAAGAATAATGGTTATAATCTTGTACAGTTTTCACAAAGAGAGATAGAGATAGAGAGACCAAGATTCATCTAATTACCTAATTGCAATCCTAGTGCAACTTAAAACCATCTTTATCTACATGTTGTCCCTTTATCTGAATCTTCAGTCCAGTACCATGGGGGTGTGTGGGTGGGTGGGTGAGTGTGTAGTTTCTTGGTTTTATTATGAGCTAATCACTTTATTTCTTCATACTCAACTACTTATCTTTGAAACTGCTTCCTAGGGAAGGCTTTAGGTAACCTAGTCCAATGAGAACTCTTTAGTACTCTCTCCTAGAAAAGGGGGTGATCCCAGAATATTTTTAAAAGGCACAGAAACTTTCATGCCTGAATACTGTAAAAAGGCAAAAACAAGACCAAATTGGATGAATTAACTGAAATTCTGCATCAAAACACAACTGAATAAATTCTATGTATCCAATATATACATATAAAGGAAGGCTGGTTTGAAAACACTTTTTGTAAGATCTTTTATTTCTGGTTATTCAGCCAAAGAAAAATGGAAAATTAATAATCCACATTCTTCTAAATAAACTTGAACCTGGATTTTCCGAATCCATTTTATTAAATCAGCCTGTACTTCAAAAATTTAAAAGCATTGTGTCTAGAAATTATCTCTCAGTTAAATTTTGGCTCTATTGGGGCACCTGGGTGGCTCAGTGGGTTAAGCCGCTCCCTTCGGCTCAGGTCATGATCTCAGGGTCCTGGGACTGAGGCCTGCATCAGGCTTTCTGCTCAGCGGGGAGCCTGCTTTCTTCTCTCTCTCTGCCTGCCTCTCTGTCTACTTGTGATCTCTCTCTGTCAAATAAATAAATAAAATCTTTAAAAAAATTTTTTGGCTCTGTTACCAAAATATGATTTTTTTGTCCAGGATACTATATAGTAAATACAAACACAAATATGATAATTATCTGGAAAAAATTCTTGTACATTCCTTTGAAATACAGTGTTCTGGGCAAGCGATTGTTGAGTTACTTATTCTGAAGAAACTTAAATTTTTCTGATCCTCATGTCAGAGGCTAATGAGCAAAATATTGCAGCTAAAATGACTATTTGATAAATATACCCCAACACTAAATAAAAGGAAGTCTACTATTTAGAAGCCTATCTTCTTAGTGTAGTCTCCTATTTTTGTAGTATGTCTAAAGTGATTTTGTAAAAAAAAAAAAAAAAATGTGACACGGTATTAAAATGCCATTTTCAGGGGCTATCTGAAGGAGCCACCAAGATGCACCAAAAAGAAGGCACACAGTTATATTCTCATTCTCTGAGCTCTAGGTATTCTGTGAACACTGGGCACATTAAATCATTCTGTCATTCTTTGTTTCATAGCACTTACAAGTAGGTTTCTGTATGCTTATATTGGAGATCCAGTATCCTAAGTAAGCCCTTCACATGCATTATCTCATTTAATAAATACAGTTACCTATGAAGAAGGTACCACGATAACCACCACGTTTTCTTTTTACCTTACGCATTGAGAAATCAAAGGTCAGCAAGGAGACAAATTCTCTAGCCTCAAAAAGCTGATGGGATATAATAATAATGAGAAAGTAGATGCAGTCACATGGTTAAGATTTCTGACTCTAGACAAATGGGTCCAAATCTTAATTTCACCCTAACTAGCTGTGGGACAATAATTAAGATTTTAGATATTAAAATCATTGTTAGTGGTATGAGTGGTTACAAGTTAGAATCAGTATGATAATATAAAAAGTGATCTTAAGTGTCCAATGATTTTAGCTATTTCTGCTGTGACTACTATGATGGCTATTGTCACCGTTCTGGTTATTATGGAATATAAACAAGGGTACATTAATGCTGAAATTTTACCTGTCAAGATGCCTGGGGAGCTTTCTAAGAAGGATAATACTTGAGCTAAGTCTTGAAGTATGAATAAGAATGTCACCAAATAATTTAAGAGTCCCTAAATAATAGTCCCTAAAGTTGGGATTTTTTCAATGATTTTATTTATTTATTTATTTGTTTGTTTGTTTGTTTTACTTTGCTTACTTATTTGAGGGAGTGAGAGCAAGAGCTAGAAAGAAAGAGCACAGGAGGGCAGGAGGAGAAGCAGAGGGAGAGGGGGAAAGAAAATCCCAAGCAGATTCTGAGTTGAGCACAGAACCCAATGTGGGGCTCCATCCCATGACCCTGAGATTATGACCTGCACTGAAACCGTGAGTCAGACATTTAACTGACTGAGTTACTGAGGTGTCCCCTTAAAGTTGGAATCTTTAAGCAACGTGATGATAGGCTTCAGATAGACCTAACAGGAGATTTACATGTAAATAATATTGATGGCACCTGAGTTTGAACCCATGGGACTGCTGGAAGTCCAGGGGAAAGTGATTGATAATCACTGCAGCAGTGATTATCAATCTGTTTTTGCAGGTGGCTAGTTGGAGGACACCATTGCTTAAAATCAGTAATACATGGTTGGCTTCTTTAACTGAAACAGTTAGTAGCTAACAAAATAATTGAATATATCTTTTGAAGTAATTAGTATGCACTTGGCTGTTACAGATAGAATAAATAGTTGTATACAGTGAACTGTGAACAATATATGCCAGAGATCTACTAATATTAAATTGTATACCCTTTCCCAAAGAAGTAGCAAAGCAAGTGTTTCTTTTCTGTTCTGACACAATTTCTCTTAGTCTGTCTCATACTTATCTGCACTGGCATTGCCATTGCCTTGCCTTATTATTATTAACTATGATTTGCAAGAAGTTCTCTACATCTGCATTTGTGCAGTTTAAATATTAGATGAAGACCCCTCCTTTATTGCAGAGCTAGTTGTTGCTTTCTCTAATCTGCTCTATAAGATGCAGTCAGTAACTCATTATCTAGAGTTTAAATTTTCATTTCCCTGAACCTTAGTGTTCTGCACCTTTTATTAGAATCTAGGTTTCTCTGCTTTCCTGTTCACTTACCATGTGCTCTGCAGGTAGGTTTTCTACTGTGTCCCGACTTTCAGAAGGAAAGCTAACTGCGTGTGTGGCCTTGCTAAGCATTTCTAGTTGCAATACATCAATCAGATTTATCATTTAACCAAAGTGTATTCATTAATTACAAAGGTTGACCAGTAGATGAGAAAACAAGTAGAGAAGTAGCAACTCATTATCAGTGAGAAAATTCAGAAAGCATTATTATTTAATTTGGTAATCGATTGTTTTCATGGGCATAGAGTCATTTTCTATGAAGAGTTTTGAATGAAATAGCATCAGTTTATAGATACCTTAATCAAATGAAAATGTTAAATTACAGATATGATAACCAAAAATTCTGAAAAGACAGAGATGGCCCTAAGATGGCCTTTTCTAATAATGGATACTATAATCAGAATTGGTGGATAAAGTTTCTAGTATTTTCTCAAAAATATTTTTTTTTTAAGATTCAGACACTAATGATTTTATTTGAATAGAAAGCAATTTTTGTTCTTCTTAAAGTGAAATAAATGGTATTAGTTTATCCTTTGAGAGATCTGTAAAGGATACTTTAAAATACTTTTATAAAAGAGGGGCACCTGGGTGTTTGAGTGGATTAAGCCCCTGCCTTTGGCTTAGGTCATGATTTTAGGATCCTGGGATCAAGCCCCAGGCTTCGCCTCAGGCTCCACCTCAGGCTCCCTCATCAGTGAGAAGTCTGCTTCTCCTTCTCCTTCTGCCCCTTACCCTTGCACATCCCTTCCCCCAACACACACACTCTGCAAACTCCACTCATGCACTCGCGTCCACACTCTCTCTCAAATAAAATCTTTTAAAAAATTTAAAAAAATATTTTTATTAGAGACATATAAGAAGGAACATTATGGTAGGTTTTTTTTTTTTTAAGATTTTATTTATTTATTTATTTGACAGACAGAGATCACAAGTAGGCAGAGAGGCAGGCAGAGAGAGAGGAGGAAGCAGGCTCCCCACTGCGCAGAGAGCCCCATGCGGGGCTGGATCCCAGGACCCTGAGATCATGACCTGAGCCAAAGGCAGAGGCTTTAACCCACTGAGCCACCCAGGCGCCCCTTATGGTAGGTTTTTAAGGTCTTCATTTTGTTTTCAAATTTGTGAAGTGCTAATATACATAAAATTCAAGTCTTGGGGAGGAACATGCACACACACACACACATATTTTAATTAACTAAATACATTAACTAAATCCAAATACTACAAATAATTCAGCTGCAGATACTATAAATAATTTTAAACTTTAAAAAAAAGTTTTTAACATTTCAGTGGAAAAACTATCCACCTTCCCTAAATCTAATACAACAGCTTGTAGGGCAGGTCTCAACCTGAGGCATTTTAAAACAGTTATGTGAATGAGGACCTCCTGAAAAGCTGAGGTTGTAAAGGGGGAAAAATGACCGTACTAACTGACCCCATAACTATATTGTTTCAAACAAAGTAATGTAATAAGATTTAAAACTCCAGCGCACGTACAAGTCTCCTACATTGGATTTTCCACTATATGACTCCAGCGCGTCATAGTTGTATTCTACTGAGAATGTGGAGAGAAAATTGATTTAGATAGTTCTGTACTCAACCATTCCCTCCCCCTCCCCCACTGGAAAGATTTCTGTTGATAAAATGCCTTTTGTTAAGGGGGAGGAAAAGAAAAATATTCAATAGTTTATATGCCATCATGATCTTCTGAACATTGCAAGACTAAATGTTACATAATGTCATACAGTTATGGCAATCTTGTAGAGATGCATTATATATATATATATATCTCCAAAGGTAATATTTTAAGGACTGTGTCATTTCCGAGAACTTTGACCTTACATTCAAGTTGATCTGTAAAGCAGTTTATTGAATTTGCTGATATTTATGTTTTTCCACTAGAGAGTATGAGAGAAATTCCAAAGAACACATGACTTGAAAGCACATGTGTTAATAGAGTACATGTCTTGACTGCCTAATATTTCAGTCCAGAGGGACAGGCAGGCCTTTCCACCTATGTAATTGATTTGGACCTGACTTGTTGTCCTGGGAAGCTGTGTCTACTGCTGTCAGTGAGACTCATTACACATTCATGCTATTTTGCCACAGCAGTGTTGCAAAGGGTCATTAGGTTCTGACTTCTAGATCAGCAAAGTGGTCATTTCCAGACATTACACAGAAACAGAAAGATGCTGTGCATTTCAATTTGCACAGGATCAACTCTAGCCTCATTTTGGATGTTGCGATAGGTCAAACTGATTTGAATTTATCAGGGCCCTAGTAAATACGGAAGCCAAAAACCCAAGCCCTACTGTTAGATGTTGCCAGCACCGTACAGCAAAAGCAACAGATAAATGAGAGTAACAATGGGAGTTGGCAGACAAGGGAAATCCTGGAGAAGTCATCGAAAGAGTGACATTTTACTAGGGTGTTAGAGCACAGCCTCACCATTTCTTTTTCTTGCTACACTGAGGTGGGTTTTAGGTGTCAGCTATTACCGTATGAGTGAGAAAGACCACCAGAAATGATCCCAGACACACTAAGTCCATCTCCTACCTGACATGATGATTGAAGGCTTAACTCTTCAAGAACCATGTGTCTGAGCTCTGCCTCTCACATTAAGGGGTTTAAATACAAATTGAAATGCAGTACCTGTTTTTGTGATTTAGGAAATCATTTTGGGCTTAAAATTAAATGATGCTTGTTTGCCTAATGGTACAGGCATGTTTTCAGTCATGGTTAAACCTGCAAATCAGTAATGGTATTTTTGTTAAAGAGGTGATTGAGAGGTGGAAAAGTGGATGGTATCAGACTCTTTGTTATACTAGGAAGAATAGAAATGACACTGACTCAATGTCAGCAGCTGTGGTTGCCAGAAATAATATTTTTGACTATTCTCGTGATTCTGGACAGCCATGGAGAGGTAGTTGAGCCAGCTATATTCCATGACTCTGGGGACAATATCAACCAATGCTTTCTTGTCAGTCATTTTCAGGGAGAATATTTTTACAAAGGAGCAATATGATGGCTTTAAACTGCCCCTGTTCCCTGCGGGGTTATAATGGCACACCTGATCATCAATTGATAAATTTTAATGTGTACTTGTGAGTGTATGTTTGTGTGTGTGTGAGAGAGAGAGAAAGAGAGAGACAGAGACACAGAGGAAGACAGAGATAGAGAATGTGTGCCACAGGACAGAGTAAGTTTGGGGGTGTGAACTCAGCACTGCTGGCCCTCCTGTGGGCTTGCCTTTAACTGAAAACATGTTAGGCAAGTGAGCTCTCTCTAAGGCTTATGCAGATTTCCACGAAGATGGAACCTGGTTGGGATAGGGGAGTAGCCACAAGCATCAACACCACAGATTTATGCTATTCTTATCTGAAGTTCAGTAATTTTTGTGAATAAATCTTTCTCAGTTTGTGCTATAACCTAGATCAGTTTTGGAATTGGCATTTTGAAATGTTTGTTGCTTTCTGGGGAGAGGAGTTATGCACTTGTTGATATCCTTACTCTGTCATGCTAGAAAGTATCTCTGCTAATCATCTTTACTAATATATCAAGAATATTTCATTTTTGTTCTTTTTAACTTTACTGATAGGAATATTTTTGAATTTCATAGTCTATGTTTTCCTAAGAATAGGGTGTTACTTATTACTGAATAATAAATTACCCCCAAACCCAGAAGCTTAAAATAACAGTTATTTATTATTATTATTTTTAAAGATTTTATTTATTTGTTTGAGAGATAGAGAGCCAGCAAGCATGAGCAGGGTGAGTACAGGAGAAGCATACTCCCTGCTGAGCATGGAACCTGACCTGGGGCTCCATCCCAGCACCCTGAGATCAGGACCTGAGCCGAAGGCAGATGCCTAACCAACTGAGCCACCCAGGCATCCAAAATAACATTTATTATTTCACAGTTTTTGTTTGTCAGGAATACCAGCGTGGCTCAGCCAGGTCATCGTGCCTCAGGGTCTCTGCCTGTCACCAAGTAGTCATCCAGGACTGCAGTCATCTCCAGGGATGACTGGGGGAAAGTTCTCTGAAGAACTTAATCATGGTTACTGGCAGGCTTCACATACACACTGGCTGGTCTCTAGAGACAGAAGTCTCTTCCGCATGGCAGCTCACAATATGATAACCAGCTTCCCTTAGAGCAAGCAAGCAAGAGAACAAGAGCGAGCACCCAAAAAGAAAGCTGCAGAATCCTTGTAGCCCAATCTTGGAGGTGAAATCCTATTATTTAGGCTACATTCTGTTTGTTAGAAGTGAGTCATTAGGTCTAGCCCACACTTAAAGGGAGACGTTTACACTCAAAGGGAGGGAATCGTGGGGGATCATTTTAGAAGCCGTTTACCACAAAGGGTGACATGTAACCCACGGTTTTAGTGAAAGAAGAACGGACATTTACTAAGTCATTTTTATAAAATCTCAAGTGGAAAAATGATTTTGTCCTTCAGATTATTTTTACCTTTAAATTTTCACATCAGGGATCAACTTTTTATAATTTGATGGAGTATTTAGAAATATAAAAAAATGCAGAGATATAGGAGAACAAGCACATACTTATCTACATCCTGTTTTACTAACATAAACAAGGCCGGTATAGTCAAAATCCCTCTCTGAACCATTTCTTTCCTAGAGATAATTGCTGCCCTGACGTTGATGTTTTATTATATTTTATTTTCACTTTGATATTTTAATTTTCAAAATACGTGTTTGTATTTTTACTATATATAGATATGCATTTTAATAATATATTATCATTTTGCCTGTTTTAAAAACTCCTACGAATAGTACCTCTGTTCTGTATATTCATATGCTTCTGAGAACATATGTTAAAAGTTGTTGGAAAGAGCATTATTTATAACAGCAAAACAAAAAAGAAAAGGAAGCACCTATATATTCATCAATAGTAGGAGGGACATAAAAATTGCTGTATAGTCATAAAATTAACTGTTATACACAGTGAAAACGGATGAACAAAAGTCATGCATTACCATGGACTCATCTCACAAGTTTTAAGTTGAAGATGCAGTATTTTTAATCATATATATTTTCTCCCAACTAATTTTTAAGTCATGCAGTATTACTCTAAGTTACTTGTTTAAAATGTGTATAAAGAAGCTTTTTATTAGTTGACTAAATAAATGATGTTATCTGATACCTTATGTTCTTTAGTCTACCAACTGGTTATATGGGGAAATTAAACAGAACATTTCTAAAAAATCACATGCAAGGGTAAACATTTAAAAACTACTAATTACAAGCCTGTCTTATGATGCTTATTGTATATGTTAGGTATTGTTGGGAGTTATGTAGGTCCATTCAATTTGAAGTTTGGTGCTCTGGAAGCAAATTATTCTTATTTGGTTGTTTTTCGGATTTTATTGTGAATGCCTAGAGAGTTGATGGATGTATTTGTGCCTTCCTCTCCCAGCCTCATTTTCCTGTCTTACAATTGGGAAAATTGCAGCAGCTGTGGCTAACTATTTACATTGAAAATAATAACACGCGTAAATAGGATCTTTCTAACTCTTCGTTATTGGCAGCAAAAATAAGTGGGGATATTGGCCCAGCCTCATCAGAGAAACAGAGCCACATCCAGAGTGAGATAAAACAAATGATTATAAACTCATAGCAAAACAAGAGAACAAATTAACCAAAGAAGGCAGTAATAATGATAATCAACAATACATAATAATCGGAGAAAATCTAAGCTATCCAGTAGATACATTTCTTTTTGAGAGGATTTATTTCTATTTGTTGAATTACAAATTCTGAGTTATTTGAGTGACTAGAGGTCCCAATGACAATTAAAAGTCAACTTGTGTTTAAGGCACATTAGATTCAGTAGAGTATATGGTTAATAACATGAGCTAGACTGTCTGGATTTGAAAATCAGCTCAGTCACTTAATAGTTATGCAATCTGGAGAAATTTCCCAAATTCTCCAGGTCTGTTCTCTCACTTACAGTCCTTGTAGGCCTCATAGTATTTCTTTCAATATTTAGTGAGTTAGTATTTATAAAGCTGCAGAAAATTAATTGGCCAATAGTAAGTATTCTATAAATGTTAGCTTTTATTATTAGTTAGAGGTCAAGAATCTGAGATTTTCCAATTACTCGAAAGTAGTTTATATTATTGGTTTTAAAGCAAATAGTTTTATTTCTGTAAAAATCCATACTCCACCCATCT
This sequence comes from Mustela putorius furo, assembly GCF_011764305.1. Lineage (NCBI taxonomy): Eukaryota > Metazoa > Chordata > Mammalia > Carnivora > Mustelidae > Mustela > Mustela putorius. The sequence continues at coordinate 2,666,747 of NW_025421290.1, read as the reverse complement.
TGGATATCAGTACCTATGTATCTACAATATCTAGTGATATTAGAATTAAATTTCTGGGGTGCCTGGGTGGCTAAGTCAAATAAATAAATAAATAAAATATTTTTTTAAAAAAGTTTATTCTTAAGGCTTTAATATTAAGTACCTGCATTTTGTATGATATCAGGTGAAGTTTTGTAGTGATTGCTTAAGAGTCACATAATTAAAGGGATTCACAAGTTTCTACAGTGTTTTAATAATTGTAGAAAATATGACACAATAGTATAAAGATGCACAGCCTACCATAAAGTGATTGAAAATAGTCAGGTGTGCCCCCTCCCCAAGGTAATTCTTGGTTGCATAGGATGTACTTTTCTTCAGATTATGCAGCAATCAAGATACATGCATGGTATCTTAGTCAAGTTGTGTGACCAGTTAAACCAGATGAAAATTATCATTTTACATAATCCTGAACAACGTGGACAAGTTCATAGTGTTTCAAGAAGAATTGTAGGATTTATTTTATTTTATTGTGCTAAGAGCTCTTCACATGAGATCTATCCACTTAATGTTTAAGTGTATAATATAGTATTGTTAACTGTAAGGACAATGTTGTATAGCTTATCTCTGAGACTTTATTCAAACCACCCCCCTTTTTTAGTGAGGGGCTTGAACGCATGACCCTGATCAAGACCTGAGCTGAGATCAAGAGTTGGATGTTTGGGACGCCTGGGTGGCTCAGTCCATTAAGCTTCTTCCTTCAGCTCAGGTCATGATCCCAGGGTCCTGGGATGGATTTTGGTGTTGGGCTCCTTGCTCAGCCAGAGGAGCCTGCTTCTCCATCTGCTTGCAGCTCTCTCTGCTTGTGCTCTTTCTCTCTCTCTCAAAAATAAATAAAATCTTAAAAAAAAAAAAGAGTTGGATGCTTAAGTAACTGAGCAACCCATGCACCCCAAGACTTTATGCCGTTTGATTAGCAACTATGATTTCCTCTTAGCCCCTGGCAGCTGCCATTCCACTTTCTGATACTACTTGATTATCTTACAAACCCCCACATAAGTGAAATTCTGCATATTTGTCCTTCTGTGACTGGCTTATTTCACTTAGCATATATCCTCAGTGTTCATCCATGTTGTTGCATATGGCAAGATTTTCTTTTTTTCCTATGGCTGAATGATATTCAATGATATGCATGTACCATATTTTCTTTATTCATCTGCTGATGGAGTTTAAGTTGTATGCATATCTTGGCTATTGTGAATAATACTGTACCGAACTTGGAAGTCCTAACATCTTTTTGAAATCCTGATTCCAATGTTTTTAGATAAATATTGAGAGAGAGGAAGAGAGAGAGACTCTCCCATCGCGCAGTGGTGCATAATCATAATTTAACTTTTCTTTCCTTCAGCTTCATTATCTGCAAAATGGGAATATTAATAATACCCAAATCATAAAGTATTTTGTGGATTAGTTAGAATAATTAATATAATGTGTTTAAGAATGCTAACTAGCATTCTAGATTGTTCTCCTGAAAAAATTATCCTGTATTATAGAGTACTGACACACTTTTTTGAAGTTTTTGCCTAATTTTTTGTTATTAATAGTGCTGCCATAATCTGGTTAATAATTACCTTCTCTCTTTCATCTTTTTACTCAAATACCTTGTAGCATTATGTTAATGTGTTTATGTATGTCTCTGTAAAGAGGGTGTCATTAGGTATTTTGAAAGATATATGCTTATCTTTTATTGTCAAGTTACATGAGTTTGGTTAACTTATATGTGACATATTTCTAACATCATTCATTAATTTCTGTTTTATAGTTTGCTTCATTTTATTTTTTCATAATTTATATCTGATTGTTCTCATTTTTACTTATTCTTTTAGCGTATTTTAAAATCACAGTTCTATTTTTATATTTTAATGGCTAAACCTAAATTTTGACATACATATTTAACCTTCTACATTAAACATTAATCAGTATCTCTGTTCTTTTCATAATGCATGGGTTTTAGATATCTCAAAATCTGCAGTTCGATCTACCTGCTACAAGTCCATTGATATAATTTTAAACTTTTATATAGTGTTGTTAGTACTGAGAATTAAACAGAGAACATCATGCTCTAGTTTTCATAAAACATGTCTTTTACCCTGAGTCTGGTCTAATTAATGGTATTTTTAAAGAAGTAGGATGATACTGTCATCGAATGATCTTTGTTCTGCAAAGCTGATATTGCTATTAATTAACTAAACTTCTTTTCAAATTGCAAATTTTGCTAGTCTTATAAGAAAAATTGCACCAACTTGTGAAGGAGGGAGGGAAGGAGAAAAAAGAAGGGAGAGAAAAAGAGGGACGGGCAGAAGCAGAGGCAGAGGGAAAGCGAGAAAGAGGGGGGAAATGAATAAAGAGCTTCATCTGCACCACATAGCTATTTAATAAAGTAACCCAAATTTAAACCATTATATGGGCTGATTTCTAATTAATGACATGGACAAAAAATGTTCTAAAATATCCCAATAGAGGTCTAATTTGCAGCTGTTTGATTGTTTTTCCCTACTATTATCTACAAAGCAATTATGCATGAATAAAGACTTCTTGACTAGCTTTCAAGGAAATATTGACCACTAATACATTTTAATTAAGGAATATTGAAGCAGAAGAATTTAAATTAACAAAATAAACAATGTTAAAATGGTGAAATCTCAACAGTAAGCAATTCTAAAACCTATTAATGTTTCTGTTTCACATTTATAAATATATATGCATGTCTATATATAAAACATACCTGTATATATATGCATATAATTAAAGATTTATTTCTGTAGGATATGTATAATGAATGTGTAATAAATATAGTGTCTTTGTCCTAAATCAAATAGGATTTAAATAATTATTTCTTGGAGAGGGGCATTATCTTGGAAGGTTTGTTCATGCAGTTGATGTCTGAGACCTTAAAAAATCAAGTGATAGGTAGGGATGCAAAAAGGTGATAGAGATTTGTTGGTAGAGGGAACCATATAATGCATAGAGGCAGGAAAATGCATGGCGGTCAGTATAGCCTCATACATCAGTGTCTGGTAGGCTTAGATTAGAATTCTAATGCTGAACTATTTTGGAGAGTTTATTTAAGTTTAAAGACTTTGGTAAATTCTAATGATAATATTGTCTATATCAATATTATGTTTTGGAGATTTGATATACTTATGTACATATGCTTTTTGCGCATTACTAGACCAAAGTAAGTGATCGATAAATAAGCTATCAGTTATTATTGTTATATCATTATTATTACAAAGTTTTCTATAGCTATTACCATTGCTCATTTAAGACATTAGAATTATTATTATTATTTTTTAAAGATTTTATTTATTATTTGACAGAGATCACAAGTAGGCAAAGAGGCAGGCAGAGAGAGAGGAGGAAGCAGGCTCACCACTGAACAGAGAGCCCGGTGTGGGGCTCGATCCCAGGACCCTGGGATCATGACCTGAGCCAAAGGCAGAGGCCTTAACCCACTGAGCCACCCAGGCGCCCCTAGAATTATTATTATTTTTAAGACACTAGAAGTATTTAAACAAACTTGAGCATGCCTAAAAAGAGTAGTAAGAATTAGGATAAGGGAAAGAGGTAATCTGGGGCAGATTATGACCCATTTTATGAACCTCATCAAAACATTGAAACATGGGGGTGCCTGGGTGGCTCAGTCGGTTAAGCATCTGCCTTCAGTTCAGGTCATGATCTCAGGGCCCTGTGATCCAGCCCTGCATTGGGCTCCCTGATCAGCAGGGACCTGCTTCTTCCTCGGCCTGCTACTCCCCCTACTTGTGCTCTCTCTCTGACAAATAAATCTTTAAAAAAGAACCAAAAAAACATTTAAGCATTATTTTGGGGCAAAAGGGAGCTATTGAAGTAATTATCCAATTTGGAATATAGAAGACTTTCCCTTGCTATACAAAGAATGGAACCAGGGACATGAGGAGTGAAACTGGAGGGAGACACATTTATAACATGTTAGAGTTGATGTTTGCCTAAATATGGTAGGTGCAGTAGAGATTGATAAGATAAAATCTGAAATATACTTAGAAATTATTGGGCCTAGAAATTTATTAAATTCAGCCCTTGAAGAGAGATGATGATGAAGAGATCTCCAATGTGATAAATTAGATATATAAAGATTTATTCCCAGGAATGACAAACACAGAACTAGGTCATGGGAATGGGGAAAATGAGTCTGGTTTTGTACATGTATAGGTGCAGATGCTCAGAAAACAAACAAAAAGCATATGTCTAGCAAGTGTTTTGCTGAACTGGATTTCAGTTCTAGAGATACATTAGCTGAAGATAAAGCATTAAAAATAATTAGCATTTATGTTAAAATCAAAGTCAAGGAATGAGTTAAATTAAATTGAGATACTATAAAGGGTGAGAACATACCTAGGGAACATCCACCCACATTTAAATATCAGATGAAATAAGGAGAGCTCACAAAAATGTCCCCCAAAAGCGGTCTGACTTATTTGAGAAAGTGCAGACTTTTCTTTGAATTTCATTAGGTAAGAGGAATACCGGTATGAGTTCCAGTTCTTGTAAAGTGTTGGTGTCATTTTCAACTAATTGGAAACACCTTCTATGATTAAAACCATTCTCTTAATTTCATGTTAAAGTGTACATCTTTGGTTAATATCTTAGTCATCATAATATGGGTCGTCATAACAAAATACCACAGGCTAGGAGACTTAAACAATAGAATTTTATTATCTCATAGTCTGGAATTTGAAATTCTCAAGCAGCCGGAAAGGTTGGTTTCTGGTGGGGCCTTTCTTCTTGTCCTGCAGATGGCCGCTTTCTCACTGTGTCCCCAAATAGTCTTTCCTCTACTTACAAAGCCAACAGTCCTTTTGGATTAGGGACCTACTTTAATGACCTAGTTTAACCTTAATTAATGACCTAATTTAACCTTATGACCTAATTTAACCTTAATAATATCCTTGAAGGCTCTATATCCAAATATTGTCACATTGAACATGAGGGCTTCAGCATATGCATTTTGGGGAAACACAATTCAGTTCATAATAGTTACAGTATCAGAATAACTTGAAAATTTGAATAAGCTGTATGATGAAAATAGTTTCAATTAAAAAAATAATCATAAGAAAATCATCTCTCCTTGAAGAGAACACTAAAGATGTAAGAACTATTCTGATGTCACAGATAAACAGAAGAATCAAAATATTATGAGAAGTGCCTCTTCCCCATGACATATACTTGGTATAATTCCTGGCATAGATTAAGGTGATAAATTATTGTTTTGAAGGAATGTTGAATGAAAAAGTGACATTGATCAGTTCCCCCCAAAATAAATGTAGGAATGTAGACAATGAGAAGTTTATATAATTGGACTAACAAATGAGGTAGTTGCAAATTTTTATTACAAATATGGTGAAATTAAAATTCAGACAGGCTAGATGCTTTTTTATATCATAGTTATTTAATAGAGAAAAAAATGGGTCTGGAACTTAGTCCTTATAATTTTTGTTTCATCGACACCTATTCATGATATATAATGAGAATGGATCAGATGATTTGCAAAGCAAAGTATAAAGATAGAAAATGGGAGAAAAGAAAGAAAAGACAAAGGGAAGTGATATTCACTTAATAAATAAGAAAGAAAATTAAATAATTGAAAAAACAAAATTAGAGTTTCAACTCAAGTGGATTTTTATTCATGAATCTGAAATGAAAAAGTAATAAGTTACCGTTTATGAAAACCACAAGTCAAGATGATCTTTATATATTTATGATTAAATAAAAAAACCAAGTGAACTAAGTTTTAGGAATGAATAGAATAAGATAATCATATCATAAATAAAGAGAGATGACTAGTTTGTTTTATTTAAATAAATATTTAAAATATTTTTTGAACACTAAACTTTTTTTCATAACTATTACTTTAAAATTCTTCACCTGTCTTTGTGTTCCCATAGAACCTGTATTGTTGTACTTTTTTTTTTTTTAAGATTTTTATTTATTTATTTGACAGACAGAGATCACAGGTAGGCAGAGAGGCAGGCAGAGAGAGAGGAAGGGAAGTAGGCTCCCTGCTGATGCAGGGCTGATCCCAGGATCCTGGAATCATGACCTGAGCTGAAGGCAGAGGCTTTAACCAATCCACTGAGCCTCCCAGGCACCCCTATATTGTTGTACTTTAATTGGCTTTTAAAGATGCTATATATCTACAGTAGCCTGATAGAGTATCAAATAAAAAATACATATGAGGGCAGAGAAAGAGATCACAAGTAGGCAAAGAGGCAGGCAGAGAGAGAGAGGGAGAAGCAGTCTCCCCACTGAGCAGGGAGCTCAATGCGGGCTCCATCCCAGGACCCTGAGATCATGACCTGAGCTAAACCCATGGGCCACCTAGGTGCCCCACACATGTGATTTTGTAAAGAAAATTCCAAACCTATAATGATATGTAAGTGGGACTTGAATTAAAATAGATATGTATTATTAACATGGTTTGGATGTCTGCATAGTTTGGAGATTTCCACTTTTCATAAATAGACAGTAGTTTATTTGGAATAATGAGTGATGGGTATTAAGGAGGGCATGCATTGCATGGAGCACTGAGTGTTACATGCAAACAATGAATCATGGAACACCACATCAAAAACTAATGGTGTACTGTATGGTGACTAACATAAACATAATAATAATAATAATAATAATAATAAAGAAAGTGTCATGAAAACAATGTTTGGCTTCAGATATTGTTAAGCTACAGTACAGATGTAAACAGATGAAAAATAGTAAAAATTTCAAGTGATGGCAGTACATAAAATGGACCATAAATGGAAATATTGATGTTTCAAATTAGAAAACTTTAAGGCCTAAAACTTAAGGCCTCCTGTTGATTTGGCTACTCCCCCATAACATTGTGCACCTGTAATTATTAATTACTTATAATTATTTGTTTAATATTCATCTTCCTCAGGAGAACAGTCACTCTACTTGGTCATAATTGTTTCTCCACAGTCTAGCAAAAATCCAGGCACAGTAGATGCTCTATTAAAATTGGTTATAAAGCAAGTTAACATTATAACATAGACATGTATTCATCATTTACCCAAGGCATTGGTGGATCTTCATTGCTGACAAGACCAGTACTCCTATGTATAACTTTAATAACTTTGAACTTGTAGTTTGCTAAATGTACCATGTTCTCTTATACCTTCAAGTGGTTGCTGTTTACTCTGCTTGGAAAAGGTTAGCTTCTATTCACTTTTCTAACCTCAGCTCAAACTCCTTCTCTGTATTCCCTGTTCAGGGAGGATTTATTGCTGTTTCTACCTGGGTCCCTGCATAAGTTTGGGTAGGTTGTGTAATTACATATTTATAATATAACTGTTCCCAAGAGTTTCAGTACCACTCACCACATGAAAATGTTTGTTTTTCTATATTTTCTGCCTCACTGAATTGTGATCCCTTCCAAGATAGAATGTTTATTTTATATTTCTGTACTGAGCTCAATATCTAGTATACAAATGGTAGACATGAAACAATTTTATAGAGTAAATGAATTAACTGCATTTTGTAAAATTTCTTTGAGAATAGGGAGAAGATATTGTCTAAGATCCCAAAGTTAGAAATAGAAGACAATATAGTCAAAACTTTACTGGCATTGTCCCAGGTTTAAATATTCACTGTGCATAGTGAAAAAAGTCTGGTGTCAGTCTTGTGGCTCCCAACCAAGTAGAGATTATTTTGAATGGTCTTTATTTATGAAAGGAAATAATAGCTCTAAAGAACACCTCAAAATTTGAGGGGTTGCCAAATGTGCATTTCCTATGTTAGAGCAAAAATGGCACTGTCTTGTTTGTTATTTTAAAATACTATAACGGTTTTGTAATGAATTTTAATACAATTTAATATCTTTTTTAAAGATTTCTTCAATCAAACTGGAGCTATTCAGAGGGATTTTATTTATTTATTTACTTACTTCTTTATTGTTTTTATAAAGTCCTTATTTATTTATTTGACAGAGAGACGAGAGACGGAGAAAGAGGGAACACAATTAGGGAGAGCGGGAGAGGGGGAAATTGGCCTCCCACTGAACAGGGAGCCGAATGCAGGGCTGGATCCCAGGACTCTGGGATTAGGACCTGAGCCAAAGGCACACGCCCTACAACAGACCCACCCAGGTGCCCCCAAGGCTGTTTTTAGATTACAGAGTCTGTAACACCCACTCCCCTCAATATGTTTCTTAAGTGTTTTATCTCAGAGATTCTTTCCAAGGGGTTCTGTGTGACACTATTAGCTATGGGACAGAATTGATTATGATAAATTTTAGTAAGTACTTTTATAGTTAATCTGCTAAGCATTTCTATTAACTCTTCTTAATAACAATTCACAAACAGAAAATCAGTAAAGAAGGTCTTTAAAAGGACACTGGGTGGTTCAGTTTGTGAAGTGAAGTGTCCCCTTTGGCTCAGGTCATGATTCCATAGTCCTGGGATCCAGCCCTGCATCAGGTTCCCCGCTCAGTCTGTTTTATCCTTTACCCCTACCCTTGCTCATCTCTCCCACTCACTCTCTCAAATAAATAAATAAAATTTTTTAAAAAGCCTTAAAAATACGTTCATATGTCATAAGTTGACATAACATTTCAGAAGGAAAATAGATTCTGAAATAATCACAGTACCTATCTGCAATAAATATTGTCACTGAAGAAATTATATCCTTTTAAACAATAGGAAATCACCTACTTTTTTCTGTATTACTTGTCAATAATGAACACCGAAAGAAAATTCTAGAGAGGTATTAATACCTTCCATGTCAACTGACCTTTGCCTTAGGCCAAGAGAGAACAAAAGATAACCACTTAATTTTTTTCCTGTGAAACCCAAGGATTTTCTCAATCATTTCAATGAAAGCAATGTTATATTACTTGATGTAATTTATTATTTCATTTTCACTTATTTTTCTAGTGTATGAAATTAAAAGGATTTATAACATAGTCATTATGCTTTGGGCCATAGTATTACTGAAGTCAAGAAAAAAATGTTTTTGTACTCTTAGAGGTCTTTTAGTGCACATTTCATATTTAAACCTCTAGTACATTTTCACAGTCTCTTAAGAGACCATGAGTTTTAAAATTATAAAAACCGTATTTTTTATAAAAATGAGAAATTCTCTAATAAGTTATGATCGCCTAAGAAATTGCTTTAATTAACTATTCAGGGGTTGTGAGCCAATGGCTTATGAGTAGTATATGACTTTAGATTCTTATATGAAGATTTAAATTTAGCTACATATATTAAGCCAGTATATAATGTGTCAAACCATCACTTCTTTTGATATTTTAATTTAAAGATACATGAAGAATCTTAAAGTAAAACACTTATAGGGTCATTACAATTTAAAAATCACATTTTTTTATTCACCTTTCTTCTAGAAGGATAAAAATCAACAGAAAAAATTTATTTTGAAATTAATCTATAGAAATATGCATTTTATATAGACTTGTCAGAAATTTTTTAAAAAACTGTATAGAGTGTTTTATTTATCTGCCATCTTAAAAATGTGATAACTGTATCCAGTAGTATTGTACAAATTCATAATCATTGAAATTCTAATGAATTATAAAGTATCCAGGGTTTTTCCCTCTAAACAAAGTATCCATAGTGTTCTAATTTTTCGTTCTTGCAAAAAGAACTTTCAAGTTCAGTAGACTTTTTCTTGAATCATTGCTCTGCCATCTTTGTCAAGTCACTCGACATCTCTAAGAAACTGTAAGTGGGTAGTTTCCCACCTGTAAACTGGCAATGGTTGTGGCTCCCTTGAAGTACTCTTGTAAAAACTGGGTGAATATCAAATGCCTATACAGCGCTTGGCACATAGTATGTTCTGATAAATGATAGCAAATAATTGAGTATTATTTTTTATGGTTTATGATTTCTTTCTTCACTGTCAGCCTTTTTAAATACCATTTCTTGCTGCCATTGTTGGTATTTTTCTTCTTCTAATGTACTTCTGGTTAATTGAGGATTTAGCAAAGAAGCCAAGAAGCAATTATGATTTTATCTAAAAGCTTGGGAGTTGAGTTGGGGGACAAAATAAAGGTGTTGTACCCCATGAGTAAAGGGTGTGCATTTCCGTTGTTTGGTCAAATGACTTTGTCTTTATGTATGCACACTAGAGTTTGTTCTGGTGTTTGGCAATACAGTCAAATTAATTCAGGATAATTGAAGTATTATTTTATTCATCTACCATTTGATATTTACTTGATAATATACTACATTGCCTTGACCTGACAGGAACATTGGGAATGGGGGGAAGAAGGGAGGGGAGTTCTGTAATGTACATAATGATTTTTTTTCTTTCAATTTCTAGATGACTTTATCACTTAATATGTTTGATTTATAATTATTAACATTTTGGAAAAATTATCATTTAAGAGTTCTTTATTCAAGAAATAATCTACTTAAGTTGAGGGGCAAAGCTGTAGAAATGTTTTGATTCAATAACTAGAAAATCTTGTCTATTATAATTATTTCTATTTAATCCTAACTGTCAAGTGAAAGACTCATTTTGTTTTACTACTAAATATAAGGTATATTAGTTCTTGAAACATATATTGCTTATTTTTTTCCCAATTAAATACATGGATTCACATCTTAGTAATAAACATTTTGTTTATTTATCTAGGTGATAGTTTATCTGAACGTTAGTAATCTTTAGAAATCCTTAACAAAAACTGTTGATTACCAATGAATGTGAATCTTTTCATTAATATTTATGGGCAAATGAAGGCAACAGAATACATTTTTAAAATTGTAGATGCACTTTGATTGTAACTATATAAATCTATGGATGTTTTAGGAGCAAAAAGTGGAAGAAAATGTTCTGAAAGGAAACTAGTTGTTAAATTTAAGTTGTTATGAGTTATTCTTGGTCATATTGTTGAATTTGTAAGCTAGGTTTCAATATTCCGCATGACTATTTTAAAATATGTAAATAAAGCAAACTAGCTTTATCTATTTATTTAGCTGGGAAACTAGCTTTTAAATTGTTTCCTGTCATCCTACTATGCCCATTTGGAAGGAGAATTTTAATAACTAGGATAGACAGACTAAATAAATACATAAAATCAAGTAATTGTCCTTTTGTATGCCTCTGAATAAGCTAAAAATCAGACCAATTAATTTTATAACTAAAAAGACAGTAAAAGATAAGGTTAAGTCTCATGATATTTTACTTATATCCATAAACATCTTAATATTGCTGAGGTTTAACAGACTGAAATACTTTAGGTGAATCAGTTCTCAGTCAAAGGGAAACTGTTCTTAGGTACATGTAACTTTCATTGAATTAGTGTCTTGAAGGCAGAATTTCTTCCATTAGCTTCATTAGCATTTTATTACTTTACTGTGAAATTCCACCTTCTTAAATTTAATGTATAAATATAATTTAAGGGGAATTAATTTGAGTTTGAGGCAGTTCCTTAAAATTGAACTTGGTTGATAGCTTAATTCTAGACTATAAAATTTAGCACATACATTTATTAAACTTATATTCTTTTCTAGAATTCAGTACATGCTCCTTAGTTGCAGTATATTCAGAACTATGTAATGTTATTTTAAAAGTTCATTTAGTAGAAATGTTAATTAATAATTTTTTATTAATTACCAAATAAGAATACATATAGTTTTGGGAAAAGAAGTCAAGCAAAAGAAACACACGGTTCATGCCAGTTGAGTGGCATTCTCAACTTAAAAGGATCTAAAAAGTTGTATATTAATTTGGCAGCATTTCACTCCAATTATGATAAAGGGTGAAAAAGCATATGGAGTAGAGAAGTTATTGAACATTAAATGGAAACTTAATTATGGTCAAGATGTTAAGCTTTTATAATGACATTTTTTTCTAACATAAGTAACGGATAGACTATAAGACTTTCTTCACATACCTGGAACATCCCTCACACACGGATGCATACACAAGCCTGACAGTTTCATTCTCACACCCTTTGTCTTCTTTGCCTTTGTAAGCAAAATCATGGCTTTGATTTCTAGTCCAAAGCAATATTGGGAAATATCTTTAGAAAAGGAAAAAATAAATGTGATTGCTTTCCTTAGATAAACAAATAAAGAAGAAAACCCTCAATTTTTTGGTAACTTCATGCTATCCTTCTATATCTGATGATATCACTCGGTGTTAAAAGTGAAAATTTTAATTTTCAGAATTTTTCCAGTGGCCTGAAGTCCTGCTAGTAGCCAACTTTGTTATTATTTTCTTGCTAGGGTTTATTTATAAATTAGTATGGAGAGATGCAGCCCCTTCTCACTAATTCATAAATAAGTGACCATCAATCATTTTGATTGACAACCTCCAGTTTGGTACAAACAGTATGACCAGATTTAATTATTTGAGCCCTCATGATCACCAAATGCAGATTCTTTTATCATTCCCAACAGGAGAACATATCTGACTTCCTTTTCTTGTATGTTTTGGGAAATGTGAATGGTGGATCCATAGAAAACTACACAACAGATAAAACAATGGGTATGGCATGAAGCAGGACATGGGCATTGTGAAGTCACATTCAGTCTGGTTACATCTCTGATATTTATGATATTCTTGCTGAAATTTGCATAATTTTGAGGGATATTACTGTATCTCTCTTATTTGAGTGGCAAGGGGTTGCTCTTAGGCTTTAAAAAAATTATTTTAGAAATCCCATAAAAGCAAACCAAAATGGCAAAGAAAGACAAATGTCAATTAAAGAAATGTGTAGCTAATCCCATAGCATCCAAGCAAGTTACAAATGCACAGGTCTTATGGATGTCTAATATATTGAGGATGATCAGTCGAGAATAGAGAAATAGTAGAGGTACTTATTTGTAAACAACACACATGGCTAAATGCACTGGAATTGTATATTTTGTCTATTTGAAAAATGCAATAAAAATAGATTCAACCATACTGGAAATAAATTAAATCATTCCCTTGAGACATTACAAAGCCAGCAGTTACCTATTGTTCCAAAACTTGTTTACCAAGATTATAAGGTTTTAATGGATTTTGAATATAAATAAAAGAATTGCATTTAGAGTGAACTCTAATGATTAGTGAACTCTAAAAATTGCATTTTTTCCCTATATACCACTCATTACTTAAGCAGGAAATCTAAATCTATTTCTAGGATACATCTTCCTAAGTATTTCTAATAACTCTCTGAGATTCTTCGATGTGTGGTTAGAAAATGTTTTAGCACCTCTAATCTGATGTCCCAGAGATGTGTGACTTAATCAGAGCACTGTCTGTCGCTTGTAAATACCTTTTGGGGGATTGCCCCTTTTGGGTTTCTACTACTTTGTCTCTTGTGAGAAGAATGCCCACTGCTATGGATATTCTCCTGGTAAACCTCCAGTGCTCTGCTCCTTCCCTTCTCAGCCAAAAAGTCCTTCCTGCTTTTCACAGTCAGCTGACTGAAGGGTGGTTCCCACAGCAGAGCACATATAAAAAGAAGACTTGGGTGCAGGGAAAGGTTAAGTAACTTGCCTTAAACTGTAATATTATTAGTATAGACCAGACCAGAGATCTCGGTGACTACCCAGTTCTCTTTGTGATGAGTAAGTTAAATTGGTTCTTATTCAACTTTAATTAGAATTGGTTTCATTCAGTTACTTTTTAAACAGGTATCAACTTCAGAAATACTAGTGGGTGGCTTCTCACAAGTAGAGCATGCCAGTAGTGACGGGTCAGGGTCTACATTTGAGAGGATGCTAATTTCTCCCAATTTTTGGAAAGCTAAATCCAGACCGTTAGGATTTGACAGCTAAAAGCAGAATCAAGTATGCTGGAGACTGGCTTGATTGCCTGATATATTCTAGACACAAATTGTCTTGTCTGCCTATGTGGAGCCCCTGTTGGTTAGTTTTTAAATTAATAATTAAAATGAGGAGCAGTTGGATCAGTGGGAGGTACAAAGCTGGTTAGTTAGTTTGTTTGTTTATTTATTTATTTATCTTTTGTACTGCCAGGCCAGCACTGGACTTGTGTTTAAAACATTCTTTGCCTCAGGTGAAGTTTTTCTCAAGCTTGTTCATAATTTTTCTTCTTCTTTTTATTTATTTATTATTTTTTTAATTTTATTTTTTTTTAAGATTTTATTTATTTATCAGAGAGAGAGGGAGAGAGAGCAAGCACAGGTAGACAGAATGGCAGGCAGAGGCAGAGGGAGAAGCAGGCTCCCTGCGGAGCAAGGAGCCCGATGTGGGACTCGATCCCAGGACGCTGGGATCATGACCTGAGCCGAAGGCAGCTGCCCAACCAACTGAGCCACCCAGGCGTCCCTTCTTTTTTTTTTTTTAATAATGATTTGTTTCAAGTGTTTTTCCTGCAGGCTTTGTCATCTAGAACAGGACAGGTTTCTCTCAGTTGTTTCTCATTTTGAGGTATCTTTCTTCTATCCTAATGACCCATTATTTTATAGTGTGCTACTAAAGCTATCTTGCCCAATATCAGAAGATGCTGATGCTTGTATTACAGATGAAATAACTAGTGTTAAACTAGTGTTAAAAAAAAAAAAAGGAAAATGTACATTGTATTTCCTATGAGAAGATGGATAAATGAACAATTAGATATCTAGAAATACATAGTTTTGGAATGATGAGCTAAGTATACTATGTATGTGTTAGCTATCATTGGGATTACATCCTTCTAAAAAGTTTCAAACAATAGATAAAGATTATTAAGGCTGCTTATAAAACTGGAGAAATAAAAAGTTAGAACAGAGGGTGTATACTGACCTACAAAAATGGAGCCATCTTAATATTTAGCCACCAACCCTATTCTTAGATTAAAATTAAGTAGGATAAAAACTACTTAAATAAGGGGCTTGATTTAGGAAAAAGTTTATTAGAAGGCCAAAAACTCTGTGTGAGGGCTCATAGTTGCAAAAGTAATAGAATGCTGCTTTGCATTGTCTCTTTGCCTATCAGTTTTGGCAGAGACCTAAAGGCTGATAACAACTTAGATGTTGCCAGATAGTTCTGGCAAAGTGAGTTGGTAGACCATCTATGCTGACAGTGGAGACTACTCCCCACCCCAGTGGTATAAGCAGTTGAGATTGGAAGCGAGGGATGGAAGACATTTTTTTTTTTTTTAATTGCTTGCGCTTCATTGTTCCCGCAGGTGGTTAAGAAGGTTATGCTTCTTTCTTTCCTCTAGCCAAGTGAGGGGATTTAGGTAGTTCTGCCTGAAGATCTGCAGATTCTTTCCATCTACAAAAGACAGGGCTTCATTTTCTCTTACCACTTGTCCTTCAGTCATCATCATCATGTCTTTAACCCTGTAAAGATGAGCCCCTGTGACTATGAGAGTAGAAGGGAGGAGGCAAAGCACAAAGTAGGTGAAGGGAGAAAGGGGGCTAAGTAAGCCCTTCATTATTCCCCCCACTCCCCAGGCTTTCAGGATATCAACCCTGAACTATTACACAACTGAAGAGAATGGAGAAGGTCTAAATTAGAGCATTCACAAGTTTGTTTGTTTTTTTTAATTATTGAACTGGGCATTTTAATTACAGAAATGGGACTGTGCTTGTGAATTACTACGGAGAACTGGAAAAACTGTGAAATGTGCCCCAAATCTCATTAAGGAGCAGAAAAAGCAGAAAAAGCTATCACACAGGCTTTAAGGGCCAGTGGAAGAAAGAACAAAGTTGATTTATACTTGCCTCCTGTAACACACTGCTATTTCAACAAACCATTGCATACAAGCAGAAGAGTTCAACTCTGGCTAATTTTAACTATCTAAAAGAAAATTAAATAGTGGGGTTGTTTTCAGTCTCCAGAATGAAATTTAAGAAGTAATCAGGGACCAATAAGGCTAAATGACATGGAGGAGTCCAATCCCCAATTCCTTCACAAAACAGGGCTGCCATTTCTGTAATCAATGAATTTTATAACATATCATGCTGTTGCTCATTCAACATGGGATGCTTTCATTAGCACAGTTACCCCTCCCACCCAGGAAACCCAAGCTTGTTGCTGCTTCCTCTACCACCTACCCTGGAATGGATCTTCCATGGTTCCTAATCTTTGCATTAATAACTCCCAATTCATAGCCTCTGGAGAATGCATCTAGTTAGATGACCCAGTCTCATATGACCACATGCTGGCTACAAGGAGATTGGGAGAGAAAGTATCTAGGATTGCTTTTTTTTTTTTCTTTTTGGGTGGGAGATAGGAAATACACCAAATGTAAGTTTAAATGTTAGCCCCCATACTTGATGAGACCTAACACTTTACCTGTTTTTGCAAATATTTAAAGATCCCAAATCGGGGAGCATAATATAAGAAACCCAATTTCTGAGGTCTTTGACTACTCAAAATTGTGCCCTATTCTGTCCTGATTATAGTCTCAACTCAGTCCTCCTGTTAGGATTTGTATATTTGTGTATTTGTCATTTATGAGCCTCTGTTTTCATTACAAAGAATAAAGTTCAACTATATTAGGCCAATGTTTGTTTATTTCACTAGAATATAAGCTTCCCAAGGGCGAAGTGAATAATGTTGGTCTTTTTCTCCCTCTCTCTTTCTTCCCTCCTTTCCTCCTTCCCTCCTTCCTTCACTTCTGTTGAAAATTCAGAGTGCCTAGAGGAGTGCCTGGAACATATTAGATGTTGATTAAATTACAGTTGAATGAATGAATGAATGAATGAATGAGGGAGAGATAGAGTGAATGTTTAAGAAAAGTATATGATACAATAAGAAAATGCTTATGATATAAGTTATATGCAATATGATTTTTGGACTGAAAGGAAATATATACAGATTAACTAAAATTGGATTTATTTATGGATTTATTTTTACTTCCTTTCTTGTACTTTTCTTTATTTTTCTATTATGTATGATAGCTGTTAACGGGGGAAATGTATTTAAAGCAAGAGTTCATAAATATTCATTATTATTTTTGAACACTTTTTACCAGAAGAGTATAAAATCCAACTAGGACACACTTGTCCCTTTTATGAGGCTTAGTGAATTAAGGTACTTCTTCATTAATATTTCTTATAAATATCTGAATACCTGTATTTGGGGACAGGAATGCTACCTGGCCTATTTATCTTGTTAATTTATGCAAAATATATTGTGATATGGAAAATATATTTATGAAATTTTCCACATAATTCACTAATTATAATTAAAATTTAATTTATTATTAAAGTGTACATTTTCAGATTCAATTCTTGAAAAGCTAAATAATGGAGAAAAATAAAAGAATTATATGATTCTGTGAACTAGGATTTTGTTTTCAAAGACATTAGATGTATATTAGCATTAATGATTTTGTTGGCATAGATAGTACAACTTATTGAAAAACACATTTAGAATACAAAATCATATCATTAAGTAGAGATTTTCTTTTTTATGACATTTAATTAGGTATCCAATCTAGATTTCTTTTGCTCCAATGAACAAAAGAAAAAATTATAGATGAATATTTGTGGCAGTGAATGCAAAAATTTTGGATAAAATCTAACAAATAAATTAACTAGTAGAATAAAAATGCAACATATATTACCAAAAAACATCTATTAAAGGATTACAAAGGTGTCTTATTATCTGCAAATGTATAAATATATTACCAATATGTGTTTTTAAAAGCATTTAATACATTTTTACAGCCCTTCCAAATTTTAAAGCAAATCTCTAAATAAGAAGTAGAAAAGAAACTACTCAAATTGAGAATGTTCAATTTTAATTTAGCCTAAATGAGAAGAAGAGAAAACTAAAATAATTTCAGTTAAAATTAGGACCTAAATATGAATGTTTGCTATTTTATTGTTTTCAGTTTCTAGGAAATGTTCTAAGAAAATAAAGTTATTGATGTAAACTTAAAAAATTAAAAAATAATTTTGCAGATAAATTATAAGACAGAAAATATCTTAAAATACAAATATTATGTATTTATGGACTAGGAAAAACGTTCTAGAATATTTGGAAAGACAAGGGGGTTGAAAATGTATTTGAAGAAATAATAGTAAACTTGCTTGATCCAGGGAAGAAGCAAATCCAAATCTGGGGGCACAGAGATTCTCCAAAAAAAATTAAAACAAGTAGGTCTACAATAAAACACATAATAATGAAGATGGCAAGATGTAGTGATAGAGAATTTTAAAAGCAGGAGAAAAAAAGTATTTACATACAAGGAAAACCCCATAAGGCTGTCAGTTAATTTTTCAGCAGAAACTTTTCAGGCTGAACAGGAGTGATAAATTCAAAGTGCTGAAAGGAAACAATATGTGACCAAGAATATTCTGTCCATCAAGGTTATTATTCAGGGTAGAAGGATAGATAGTTTCCAAGATAAAATTAAGGGAATTCATAACTACTAAACCAGCCCTGCAAGAAATGTTAAACAGGACTGAGTGGAAAGAAAAGACCATAAGCAAGAGTAGGGAACATAGGAAGCAGGAAAACAATAAAACTAAGTATATCTATAAAAATCAGTGAAAAGACTCACAAAATAAAAGGATATAAAATATGATAGCATACATCTAAAATGTAGGGAGAGGAGTAACAAATGGGTTCAAAATTTAAGCAACCATCAATTTCACATAAACTGTACACAGAAGATTTTACATAGAAATTGAATGGTAATCCCAAACCAAAAACTGGTAATAGATATGCAGAAAATAATGAGAAAGGAATCCATGCATATCACTAAAGAAAACCAATGAATTGTGAGAGAAGAGAACAAGAGAAGAAAGGAATAGAGAAACCAGGAACAACCATGAAACAAATAACAAAATGGCAATAAATAATACCTATCAATAATTACTTTGAATATAAATGGACTAAACACTCCAGTCAAAAGACACAGGGTGACAAATGGATGAAAAAAATAAGACCCATGTATATACTCCTTACAAGAGACTCATTTCAGACCTAAAGACACAAGCAGATTGAAAATAAGGGGTTAGAAAAGCATTTATCATGCAAATGGATGTGAGAAGAAAGCCACAATAGCAATATTTATATGGGACAAAGTAGACTTTAAAAGAAAGACTGTAACAAGAGACAAAGAAGGCAGTATATATCATGAAGGCACAATTGAATGAGAAGATATAACAATTATAAATATTTATGCATCCAACATGAGAGCAACCAAACACTTGAAAGTTAATAACAATTATAAAGGAAGTGATCCATAATGCGATAATTGTAGGGGACTTTAACACCCCACTCACATCAGTAGGTAGATCATCCAAACAGAAAACTGACAAGGAAACAGTGGCTTTGAATGACACATTGGACCAGATAGATTTAACAGATATATTCAGAACATTCCATCCTAAAACAGCAGAACACAGGTACACAGGGAACATTCTCCAAAATAGATCAAATATTAGGCAACAAAACAAATTTTAAAAAGATTGAAGTCATTCCATGCATCTTTTCTCACTACAACACTATGATACTAAAAATCAAACACAAAATCTGGAAGGAACAAAAATACATGGAAAGTAAATAACATACCACTGAACAATGAATGAGTCAATGGAAGAAATCAAAGAGGAAGTAAAAAAATAGATTGAGACAAATGAAAATGAAAACAAAACTGTCAAAAATCTTTGGGATGCTGCAAGAGCTGTTCTAAGAGGGAAGTTTATAGCAATATAAGCTTACCTCAAGAAGCAAGAAAAATTTCAAAGAAATTCTGCAACCTTACACATAATGGAGCTAGAAACAAACAACAGCAAAAAAAAACCCAAACTAGTAGAAGAAAGGAAATAATAAAGATTAGAGTGGAAATAAATGATACAGAAACTAAAACAAACAAACAAACAAACAAACAAACAAAAAAAGCCCAGCAAAACAACAACAAAACAAAACCAGAGGAACAGAAAGGTAAACCCAGGAGCTGGTTCTTTGAAAATATCAACAAAATTGATAAACCTTTAGCTGAAATCATAAAAAAAAAGGACTCGGGGCACCTGGGTGGCTCAGTGGATTAAGCCGCTGCCTTCAGCTCAGGTCATGATCTCAGGGTCCTGGGATCGAGCCCTGTATCAGGCTCTCTGCTCAGCAGGGAGCCTGCTTCCCCCTCTGTCTCTGCCTGCCTCTCTGCCTACTTGTGATCTCGCTCTCTGTCAAATAAAATAAATAAAATCTTTAAAAAATAAATAAATAAAATAAATTTTAAAAAGGACTCAAATAAATCCAGAAATGAAAGAGGAGAAATAAAATTGGCCCCACAAAAATATAAAGGATTATAAAGAATATTATGAAAAATTATATGGCAACAAATTAGACAACTTAAAAGAAATGGATAAATTCCTAGAAACATATAACTTCCCAAAATTGAATCAGGAGGAAATAGAAAATTTGATTGAACCAATTACCAATGGTGAAATTGAATCAGTAATCAAAAACTCTCAACAATCAGAAGTCCAGGAGCAGATAGCTTCACAGGTGTATTCACATTTAAATAAGAGTTAGTACCTGTTTTTCTCAAACTATTACAAAAAACAGAAGAGGAAGGAGAACTTCCAAAATCTACTAGGCATGCATTACCCTGATACCAAATCCAGAAAAAGGACAAAACAGAAAGAACTACTACGGGTCAGTATCTCTGATAAACATAGATGCAAAAATCCTCAGTAAAATATTAGCAGACCAAATCCAAAAATACATTAAAAAAAATCATTCACCACAATCAAGTGGGATTTATAACTGGGATGTACGGGTGGTTCAATATTTGCATATTAATCAAAGTGATTAGAAAAGAGAAAGGATAAGAACCATATGATCATATCAGTAGATGCAGGGGGAAAAAAAACCATTTGACAGAGTACAACATCCATTAATGATAAAAATCTTCAACAAAGTAGGTTTAGAGGGAACATATGTCAATAAAATAAAGGCCATATATGAAAAACATACAGCTAACACTATATTCTATGGTGAAAAGCTGAATGCTTTCTCCCTGAGATCAGGAACAAGACAAGATAGCCCACTCTTACCAGTTCTATTCAGCATAGTACTGTAAGTCCTAGCCACAACAATTAGATAAGAAAAAGGAATAAAAGGCATCCAGATTGGTAAGTAAGACGTAAAACTTCTACTATTTGCAGATGAAATGACACTATATATAGAAAACCCTAAAGACTACACACACACACACACACACACACACCCCAGAACTGCTAAATGAATTCAGTAAGGTCACAGGATAAGAAAATCAGTGTACAGAAATCCACCACATTTTTATACACTAATAATGAAGCAACAGAGATATTAAGAAAGCAAAGACATTTACAATTTCACAAAAAAATAATAAAATACCCAAGAATAAACTTAACCAAGGAACTAAAAGACGTGTAAACTGAAAACTATAAAATATTGATGGAAGAAATTTATGGGAAGATAACCCATGCTCATGAATTGGAAGAACAAATATTGTTAAAATGTCTATACTAGCCAAAGTAATCTACAAATTTAATGCAATCTCTATCAAAATACCATTATCATTTTTCACAGAACAGGAACAAATAATCCAAAAATTTGTGTGGAACCACGGAAGTTCCCAAATAGCCAAAACATCCTTGAAAAAGAAAGAAAACTGGAGGTATAAAAATTCCAGATTTCAAGTTATAATACAAAGCTGTAGTAATAAAAACAATATGGTATTGGCAGAAAAACAGACACATAGATCAATGGAACAGATAGGAAGCCCAGAAACAAACCTACAATTATATGGTCAGTTAATCTTTGACAAAAGAGATAAGAATATGCAATTGGAAAAACTGTATCTTCAATAAATGGTATTTGGGAAACCGGACAGCTACATGCAAAAGAATGAAACTGGACCACTTTCTATATAACATATGCAAAAAATAAAATGGATTAGAGATCTTAATGTGAGATTTGGAACCATAAAAATCCCAGAAGAGAGGACAGGCAGTAATTTCTCTGACATTGGCTATAGCAACATTTTTCTGCAACATTTCTCTGCTGAAGCAAGAGAAAGAAAAGCAAAAATAAACTATTGAGACTACATCAAAATGAGAAGTTTCTACACAGTGAAGGAAACAATCAACAAAATTAAAAGGCAGCCTACTGATTGTGAAGTGATATTTGTAAATGATATATGTGATAAAGAGTATCCAAATATATAAAGAAGTGATACAACTCAGCATCCCCAAAAAGAAATAATCCAATTAAGAACGAGAAGACATGAGTGGACATTTGTTCAAAGAAGAAATACGGATGGCCAAAAGACGCATGAAAAGATGCTCACCATCATTTATCACAGAAATGTTAAAACGATAATGAGATATCACCGCATACCCATTAGAATGGCTAAAATTTAAAAAAAAAAATCACAAACTACAACAAATGTTGGCAGGGTTGTGGAGAAAAAGGACCCCTCATGCACTGTTGATGCACCACATGACTGGTACAGTCACTGTGAAAAACAGTATGGAGATTCCTCATAAGTTTAAAAATAAAACTACCCCAAACACATGAATTCAAAAGGAGACATGCACCCCTATGTTTATTACAGCACTATTTACAATAGCCAAATTATGGAGCCAGCGCATGTGTCCATCCATAGATGAATGGATAAAGAAGAGGTTACACACACACACACACACACACACACACACACAAGAATATTAGTCATGAAAAAGAATGAAATTGTGCCATTTGCAACAACATGGGTGGAGTTAGAGAGTATAATGCTAAGTGAAATAAGTCAAGCAAGGAAAGACAAATATGGTCTCACTCATATGTGGAATTAAAGAAACAGAACAAATTAACAAATGTAAAAAAAAAGAGACAAATCAAGAAACAGATATTTAACTGTAGGGAACAAACTGGTGATTATTAAGGGAAAGTGGGGTGGGGAAATGGGATGGAATAGGTTAAGGGGATTAAAGAGTGCGTACACTTAATTATGGTGAGCATTGAGCAATATCTAGAATTACTGAATCATTATATTGCACACCTGAAACTAATATAGCACGGTTTATTAACTATACTGAAATTAAAATTATAAACAATAAAATTTTAAAATTATAGAAGAAGCAATATAATCTGTGTAGGTAGATCTGTAAGAACAGCATCTCAGACAAGAATGAGGCTAGGGACGCCTGGGTGGCTCAGTGGGTTAAGCCTCTGCCTTCGGCTCAGGTCATGATCTCAGGATCCTGGGATCGAGCCCCACATCGGGCTCTCTGCTTGGCGGGGAGCCTGCTTCCCCCTCTCTCTCTGTCTGCCTGCTTGTGATCTCTCTCTCTCTCTTTCTGTCAAATAAATAAATAAGTAAATAAATAAATATCTTAAAAAAAAGAATGAGGCTAAATATTATAGATATCTTCACTCTTATAAATGAGTGAAGACTGGGGTGTCAAGTACTCAGTTTTGAGACTGGGGTGTCAAGTACTCAGTTTTTTGTCTGTTTTCTTTTATAGGTTGTCAGATAAAATTAGTCATTGTACAGAAAACACTATGTAAGAAAGTATATACAGAAAACACTATGTAGGAAAAGATATGAAACTTTCTTGTCATCAATACTTGCACAAAATTTCTCATAGATTTATCTAAGAAAATGGTGTTTTGTATTGATATCTGTAGAAAGTGCTGCAAATCATTGACATTGATGCTTTGTTTATAATGAATGACTTTTTCTTGATTATTGATATGTCTAACAGTTATTTAGTAAGTTTCTTTTTTGTATAGCTTCAAGGCAACTTAATTTTATTCAGGTTAGTTAACATTATTTATTTTTCTGTACATTCATCCTGTAGTTATAATAGTAACATAAATTCTTACCCATAAAGTGAGAAATAATATACTTGATTAGCTTTAGTGCCTACAAGAGTATTGAGTGGTTATATTCCTTGAGGAAACATAGTAAGGTTTTTTGTTTCTGTTTTTGTTTTGTTTTGTTTTGCATAGGATTCTTAAGATTTCTAGAACTTCCCAGAGGGGAAAATGACATTCAGTATGGTATTTAGTGTGTCTTTGCCATCTGGGTTTTCAGATTCGTTTGGTTTAATTCAAAGATTAAAGACAGAAAAATTGGACCAAATGGTAGACTAAAGCCCTGTGGAAAACATGCCTCTGCTGTGATTATTTTTGGGATTAATTGATTCTTTAACTTGTAAGTATACCCCATGACTTCAGTTGCAGTTAATAACTGATTAACCATAAGCACGTAGATTAATTGTGCCCGTGCATGCTGGGAGAGGATTTAACTCTTTTATGTCACTAGAGTGTCCCAGTTTAAGTTCAGAGTAGACTAAACAAATGCTCCCATGATTTAATGTAACTTATTTCAAACAGGACTATCGAATATATAAGCACTACTTTTAGATTTTTTTAAGGTAGAAAATCTATGCCTTTATTAAAAAATACAGAGGAGGCAAAAATAATTCCAAGTTTTTAATCTAAAAGATCAGAAGCTTGGGAGGATACTTCATAAAACAGGAATATGCTACTGATAAGTCTTAAATGATTCGAGTTATAAGAATTCATGTAACTAGGGACGCCTGGATGACTCGGTTAAGCGTCTGCCTTCATTTCAG
Organism: Mustela putorius furo; assembly: GCF_011764305.1. Classification (NCBI taxonomy): domain Eukaryota; kingdom Metazoa; phylum Chordata; class Mammalia; order Carnivora; family Mustelidae; genus Mustela; species Mustela putorius. The sequence continues at coordinate 2,642,170 of NW_025421290.1, read as the reverse complement.
GTCATGATCCCAAGGTCCTGGGACTGAGGCCCACATAGGGCTCTGTGCTCAGTGGGGAGTCTGCTTCTCCCTCTCCCTCTACTTCTAACCCCCCTCATTGCTCTCTCTCTCCTATCTCAAATAAATAAATAAATAAAATCTTTTTAAAAAAATCCATGTAATATGAAAAAAAAATTCCATGTAATTATACTATTAAATAACTAGCTCAGATATTGACCATTTTCATAAAGTCCCCTATTGTCCTATGTTTTTCCTTCTAAATTCTTGGTTCTTCTTTATTTGTATTTAAGTATATATCTCTCAGCATAGAAGAAAACCAAACAATGATATCCCTGATATGAGGAAGTGGTGATGCAACATGGAGGCTTAAGTGGGTAGAAGAAGAATAAATGAAACAAGATGGGATTGGGAGGGAGACAAACCATAAGTGACTCTTAATCTCACAAAACAAACTGAGGGTTGCCGGGGGGAGGGGGTTTGGGAGAAGGGGGTGGGATTATGGACATTGGGGAGGGTATGTGCTTTGGTGAGTGCTGTGAAGTGTGTAAACCTGGTGATTCACAGACCTGTACCCCTGGGGATAAAAATATATGTTTAAAAAAATAAAAAATTAAAAAAAAAAAAAAAAAAAAAAAGAAGAAAACCAAACAATGAAAACAGAGCAGGACTCATGACTGCATGCTATTCTCTAGCTTCTTCTCTCTTTTTTGCCAGAGCCAAATTTCCTAAAGGATATATCTATGAATCTCTTCATATTTTTACTGGCTTTCATTGCTTTAAGGTACAGCAAAATGACTTTTGGTTCTTCTACTCCTCTGAAAGAACTATGGTGAATGCCACCACCTATTTCTTGCCAAACTTAAAGTCACTTTTCAGTTCTATTCTTACCTTGATTTCTTTTTGCCATTTATTCTGGTTTCAACTCCTCTATGGCAGTGGAGATACTTTTTATTTTGTTTCCCATTGATCTGTTTTGTTTCTACCTTTCTCATCATTTTTTCTTCAGTTTTTTCCTTATGTTTCTCTTCTATTTTCTTCCACTTGGTGTTACCCGGGGCTCTCTCCTTGGACCTTCCATCTCTTAGTTCTGCACACTTTTTGAATGGTGTCTTCCCTCACACAGTATAATGATGACTCACAAAACTGTATCTGTAGCCCAGACTTCTTATTCTGCCCAATATGTTTTAGCATGATTTAAATTTAGCATGATTTAAACAAGAACAACATCTCCACCTTTGTTTTATTTTATATTATTTTATTAATTTTTATTAATTTAATTTTATTTTATTTTACTTTTCAGTGTTCCAGAATTCATTGTTTATGTGCCACGACAAGTGCTCCATGTAATATGTGCCCTCCATAATACCCACCATCAGGCTCACCCACCTTTCATAATCTCCTGTGCCTCCTCTGGTCAAGAACAGGTTTATTTTACATTTCATATTTCTATTAATGCACTGTCCACCCCTCTTCCCAAGCCACATCCTTCCTAAACTCCCTCTATTTACTCAGCCCTGTATCTAATCAGTCACCCAGTTCAGTTCATGTAAGTTTCTAGGATTAACAAAGGTAGTCTATATCATCATAAATATAGAAATATATATGACTTTAATTAGGCAATTCATGACATGTTTAATCAGCCAAAGAGAAAATTTCTAGCAAATTATTTCAGTTAGGAGTAGTGGTTCCATATATGGGAAGAAACTCATTTTCCTTCAATAACTTTATTGTATGTGTGAGTAGCCTTGTTGAAAATTGACATTGATCATATTAGCCACAGATCAGTCTTCTTTTCATTGACACATTAGATCATTATTGAGTACTTATGTCCATTATATCAGGTTGTAGGAATACAAACATGATTAAGATATGGATCTTATATACACATAGATATATTTTGTAGAAAACCATGCTATGTCAGTAAGATGTATTCAAAGCAAATATTTATATATTCAATTATATATGTGATTTATTTCATAAATGCATAGTTTAATCCTCTCTTAAATAATAAAAATAATTCTTTTTACTTCAAAGAATATTTTGTATTTGTCAATGAATATCATCTCTATGTATTTGAATTTCATATATTCAGCTTATAAACTAAAAGAAATTTATTTTAAAGAGAAGTAATAATTGAGATAAGTTTCAACAATAACAGAAAGTAGTACAGTAATATTATCAAAGCCATTTAGTATGAAAACTGAATATTAAATAAATATTTGAGAGATCTTATATCACTTGAACTATATATATAAAGACTAAAGAAAATTAGAAATGATAACCTCAAGGTCCTTGGATAAAACTGTGTAGCAAGTACTCTGTCTAAATCCTGGGCATATTGAAAGATGTTGACTTTCAAGTGAATCCCTCTCATGAAATTATCTTTAGCTGGAAAGAACTACCCAAAGTCAAGCTTTTCCAATAGGGAAGCACTAGCCCAGTGACTGATCAGTGTCCTTTATAGAAAAACTCTGCAGGACAATTATGAAAGTCCATCCCAATCCTAGAGCTTCTTCTGGATCATCTGGAGACTTTGCAGTGACCATCACAGTTTAATTCCTCCACTGCCTGATCTTTTCTACTTTTTTTTTTTTTTCTCTTTCCAAACCACACAGGAATTAATCTTGAGGGCACTCTTCCGTAAGTTTCCTGAATGCATGTCTTCATCAAAGAATCATATTTTCAAGAAATCATTCTACATGGTCTCAGAAATAGGCTCTAAGACAGAATGTTACAATTAGATCACCCCATCAGTCCACTAATTGGCTGACAAAGAGGACCCCATTTCTAGTAGTAGGTGGACTACTGATACCTCTCAAATGCTGTGGCGGTGATGTTGTTAAAACCTTCACTGATGGTGAACAAAAATAGGTACTAGTAGAAGGTAGTGCACTGTGAGTTCATTATCTTCGGCTTTTGAAGAATTCAGGGAAAATCAATAATTGTAAGGACAGTTGAATCAGTTTTTGCTGGGTTCTATTCATGCAGTAGAGAAAAAGAATGAAAGGATGAGTGTGAATAATCATGAGGTAAAGGGTAAATGTGAGAATAAGGAGGTCTCTTTCACAGCATATAAAGAAATTCTCATCTTCTTTAGCCAGAGGTCATTAAAGCTGATAATAAGGCTTAGGATTTATTTAAAAGCATAGCGGAGCTTTATAGAAATTTGAATCCTTAGTGCTGACAAATCAGCTAAGCCAGTTTCTGAACCTTGGTTGAGAATAAATGGAACTCTGACTTGAGGGGTTGGAGAACATTTGGGTTAATAATCTCAGATATCTTGAAACCTAGTTCTCCATAGACCTTCTCATCCTGCACAAGTGATCTGTTCCTCCCAGTTAAGAGTTGTCGTGTCCATCTTGCCTAAAGGTGATTCAGAAACTTCTTCCTTTTATGGCAATACCCTTCTGAGGATATACCCTCACCTCTATTCCTGGCCTCCAGCTCAATATATAGGGTCAATAGATGACATCAGATGGCCACAGAAATGCTGTGTCTCTAATTTTGGAACGGGACTATGCTTTAAATGAGAGGCAGTTGCTAACAATATTTACTGGCAGGAGTTGGGAAAGTATGTATGGAATTGAATCCTAAGGCTGCTGGATCAAATGGGATGAAGAATAAGATTGAATAAGATAGGGGATGGGGAATAAGATCAAATGGGGATAGAGAATAAGGGTTTTTGATATGGTAGTATTCTCCCATGTTACAAAATGTAACATCTTGGCAAGGATAGTAGGAGAAAGTTGCTGCTACTAGATAGCTGTTGGAACCTTGAAGAAAACAAATATTTCCACTAAAAAAAGTACTAATGCCAGAGCTGCTGTGCATACAGTAGAAAAAGGTGTCAAGAGACTCAGATATGTGAACATGTTAAAGTGAATATACCAGTTAGAGTCCAGAAAAGTCATTCATTATCTTCTCTGTAAAAGTTTTGAGGACACCCCTAAAGCAATAAAAATGTTCTGATGACTGAGATCAAGCCTTGGTGGGAAGCTCAGAGGTGATTATTCTCTGTAGGCAAATATTGATGGTAGGAGATGCTAATATAGAATTGAGGTCCCTGATAGGAGTGGGAATGCCAAGATCTCAAAATCATAGAATCTAGGTGACAGTCTTACTTGTCACAAGCAAGGTTACACACAGGTATCCTAATGAGCAGCACCCAGGGCTCTAGACTCACAGAGAGCTCTGAAGATGGACAATAAAACATAGCATCCCACAGGGCAAAATAAGTGGACAGTCAACAAGGTATTATCCAGTCTACATTATTAAAGAAATCAAATGGATGATCAGGAGGCTGAATATGGTCCTATGATGTTAAAAACTCATGATTCCTCACCCAATTGCTGCACTTAATGTAATTTTCATACCTTGAACTCTTTAAAAGGGAGACTGAGTCACTAGAAAGAACCCTGCAACACCTCAGCAGGAATATATGGTAATCATTCTCCAAATTCTTTGTTTAAAGAATCCATATCCACTTAAGTAACCATTTTCTCAGAAAAACAAATTTGTGAAACATTTTGAGGACTGTGGTATAAAGAATCTTAAGTTGATCTTGATACCTAAGATTCTCCAAAATTATCATGCCCTTATATTATTAGAGCTGGGCATATAGGTGCCAGGTAATAAATGGAATCGTGACCTATGTCTGGTCACATTGGGTCTACCAATCCACAGTTCCACCCTTTCATCATTTATCTTGTCTCCAGTTATGTCATTGGAATGGACAAATTTGCTAGTTGTTAGAACCTTCATATTGATTCCTTGGCTTTTGGGGTAAGAGCTATCCTAGTGAGAAGGTCAAATTGAAGCTTCTGGAACTTCCCCACTTTCAGATTTATTAAATACAGTATTATATCCTAGGGGGAATAGCAGAGCTTAATGCCACCCTTAAAATCCTAAAAGAATGCTGGTGGCAGTCCATATTATATTCCAGCTATTGACCTTGTTGTTTCCTGATGAAACCAGACAGATCCTAGAGGAAGATAATGGAATATCACAAACTCATCCAAGCAGTGCTGTCATTGTATCCTGTACCAGATCAGCTACTTTTGCTAGAGTAGAATAACATGGCCTCAGATACAAACTATGGGTCCAGTAATGTACCTAATGTGTTCGTTTTCATTTCTGTTAGGAAAGAAGATCATAAATAATTTGCATTCACTTGACACATGCGGTAGCATGTATTTGAAGTCTTGCCTTAAAGCTAAATTAACTCTCACACTCCTTTTCATAACATAGTCCAAAGATATATGGACCATCTGGACATTCTGTTGAACTTGTTATTGGTCCACTGTATCAATGAGATCATGTTCATCAGTCCAGATAGACAAGAGCTAGATATCTTGGTAAGGCACATATATTCCAGAGGATTGGAATAAGCCTATGAAGATTTAGGCACCCACAGTATTAGTAAAATTTTAAATTCTATTGTATGTATCTTACCAGGATATCCCCTCCAAAGCAAAGCACAGATTATTGTATCTCATAATTCCTATCCTTCAGAGGAAAACACAGTGCCACAACACAGTCTCTTTGGGTTCCAGAGCACATTCCACACATGGAAATGAAAGACACCCCCCCCCCCGTCGTTAACTAATTAACTGCTCTTTTGTTGTGTAAGAGTACCCCTCCTCCCCTTGCAGTGAAAAGACCCTTCCCCCAGGGTTGAATTCAATGTAACTGCTCTTTTGCCTTTCTGTAACTGCTTGGCTTTTAGGGCATGACACTTGTCTCCTGTTTGAACAAGATACCTTCTAATAGCCGAGGCATGGTCACATAGGCAAGGGGGCTGCATGGTCACGTAGGTCACGTAGACAGGGGGCTGCATAGTCAGGTATTACTTTCTGCTGAGTAATAAGGTCAAACTTCCCCTCTTTGTTTCCCCTTCCCGCCTTTCTCTTCACGCGAGGGGGTCTTCCAAAGCCAATCCACTAACACCAAGTATGCCTTTTTTCAAATGTTCAAATTGTCAGCCAATCGGCCCTGTCCCATCCGGGACTTGTATGTACCTGTCTATAAAAATCATGCACCACCCCAGCCAGGTGTGCTCAGCTAGCAGGAGCTGCTGACCACCTGCAGGCGCCTGCGTAACAATAAAGAACCTCTTGCTGTTTGCATCCTGTGGCAGTGTTGAATTCTTGGGTAAGGGGATCCGCAGGTCTTTCAGAAATACCATTTCAAGCCATTAATCTGGTGATTCTGAAGGCTTGAACCATCGACTTCAACTGTGTCTCAAAGTAAAAAGTGGTTTTCTCATATATCTGTGCTGTGATGTAAGTGACCCTGGTGCTTCAGTCACATAACCCATCAGTGCTGGGAAAGGTGTGTGGTTTACAGCAATACTAATAGAAGATTTGCAAACTAAATTTCTAGGACTATTACTAAAACCATACTTTCTACTGTCAGGAATTATGCTCTTTCATAAAATAGCTCTTATTATGCTACTGGGCATTGGTAGGGATGAAGTATCTGAATATGGAACATCAAATGACCATGTGGTCTGAACCACTGATCAGACGTTGGGTTTTGTCATATTTACCAACATCCAGCCATAAAATAGGTCAGATCCATCAGTAGTTCATCATACAATGGAAGTATTAAGTTCAGGATAAGGTATAGCCAGGGCCCAAGGACCCAAGTGAACTGTACAAGGAGGTGCCCAGATCCTCATGACATCTGTGAATGTTTTACCAGTTCCTTTTTCTCAGATCATGTCTGGCCACAGAGTGGATCACTTATAAGTTGATGGTGAAGAAAAAAGGTGAAGCTTATTTTATGATGGGTCAGCTCACTGTATGCATGCAAGCCAAAAGCTGGACTGCTATTTCACTAGAGATCCCCACCGCCCTGGGATGTCCCTGAAAAAAATGAGGGAACGTCTTTCCAGTGGGCATAACTTTGGTTTGGGTGGTATCCCTGGTCAACTACTTTGTGGAAAAAGAGATCTGTTTGACTGTGTTAATGGACCTATGGAAGTGCATATTCTTTTTTTTTTTTTCTTTTTTAAAGATTCCATCCATTCATTTGACAGAGGGAGAGAGATCACGAGTAGGCAGAGAGGCAGACAGAGAGAGGGGAGGAAGCAGGCTCCCCACTGAGCAGAGAGCCTGACGTGGGGCTCGATCCCAGGACCCTGGGATCACGACTTGAGCTGAAGGCAGAGGCCCAACCCACTGAGCCACCCAGGTGCCCCTGGAAGTGCATATTCTTGAGGACCAGAAAGTACCTTCCATAGCAGCACAAAACAATGAAGTAGACAGAGTAGTACAATCAGTTGATAATAACCAGCTTCTGTCATTGGCTACTCATAAACAGCACAACAGGGTCATGAATAGAATTGCCATAATGGTAGGGCCAGAGGTTATGCATGAGTTTGAACCATGGGTCCTCTCGGATGAAGATTGTTGTATCTACTGCCACCACTGAATATCTAACCTGGCAGCAACAGAGGCTAACACTTGACACGTAAAGTACCATCCTTCAAAATTCCAGCCAGTCCCTTGGTAGCAAGGTGTCTCTCTGAGATTCAGACAAGTAATGACCGGGAAGGAAGGAGTGCTATGCTCTGAGATAAAGTATATTCTAAATCAGTGACCATTATTATATGATTTTCTTTTTTTTTTTTTTTCCCTGTAGAATACATAGGTTCGAAACCAAGGAGTGACCCCACTTCTACCATCACATTCAGTGGCCCACTTGGGGAATCTGTGTTTCCCTTTCTGCCACTCTGGGCCCTGCCAGGTTAGAAGTTCTAGTTCTCAGAAGAGGAAAACGCTTCTTTTAAGTGATACTGCAAGAGCCTCATTAATCTTTAAGCCATGGCTGCTACTCATTTACTTGAGGCTTCCTGCATTAGGAAATAGGAGATAAGAGGAATCACCAGCCTGGAGGGGGTTAATTGGCGCATCTGATCAGCGGGAGGTAGGTCTGTTGTTACACAGTGAGACAGTATATGATATGTTAATACCCAGACGATCCACTGAATCATTTCTTGATATTCTCCTGATCAATTTGGGGGCAAACAGCTAAGTGCATCAGTCATGGCTCAAGAAGAACCTGGTGACTTGGGGCTCAAAATCCTCAGTGACAAAGGTATGGCAACTTTACTAGGTAAACTACTTATGCTAATAGATGTACTAGCCCAGGATGAGAGCAACTTAGAATGGTAATAATAGAAAGAGGTGAGGAATATCTCCCAGGAAAGGTGATTAACCAGCATCCTGGAGTAGCTCCCCCTCCCCCACCCCATAGAATGAATTACCATACCTAAAAAAATGGATTTAAGCAGATGCTATAGAGCACTAGCCAGATCCCTTCCTGGGTACTGAAGGACTCATTCCTCCCACTGGTGAGTGTTTTAGCCACCCATGGCTAACAGCTAAATCCTTCTTTAGAAATTACCCTAAACCAAATGGAGCTATTCCTCCCAAGGTCATGCCCCTAGGTTGGGGTGGTGTCTAAGGCTTAGTTCTCTTGCCTTAGGGCAAGACAGTTCTGAGGAGATACTATAGCTCCATCACTTCTCTAGAGTGAAGGAGACCTTTGTTGCAACTAAGGTGCAGCTCGACTCTCCTCCTCAACAATCATGTCTTTTGCTAGAAGTGTTGTTCTAGAAGGTACTTCCCAGTGTACTTCCTGCACACATAACTCTTTAAGACAGTTTCTCTTTTCCAAGAAACCTGACCTATGGTAAATACACATATTCAGTATACATTCAGTAATACTATATAGAGTTTGTGTTAAACATATATTCTGTTTTAAGTGATATATATGTATGCATATTGAACTATATATATATGTATGTGTGTGTGTGTGTGTGTGTGAGTGTACACCCACACACACATAAAATACATTTTTTAGACATGCCATTATTTGACTTTTCTAGAAGATATCTTGTCCTTGTCATGTTTGTTTTTAAGTCCAAAGAAGTATCATTTAGGGGCTGTGTGAAGTAGAAATTCCTAAACATGGGTGAATCCAACAGATAATTCTGCCAATAAAATTTTCAGTAAGCCATTGTCACAGGATTGGTTTTTCAGAAGGCCAGTGACCCAAAGCTTACACAGATCCGAGAAAAGCATGTTTAAGTGTTTGTTCAGGTTTGGTCTGTTCCTGACTGAGCCTGTTGACACCACCACCTAACAAGGAGAGAGCTAGGTATATGTCAATAAATGGATGTTTTAAGGACAATAATATTAGCTATTTGGAATCCAAGGAGAATCATCATTGTTATGTTGACCATCATCCAATTCTGTTTTGTTCCTAAACTAACTGGCTTCAGAATTTTGTTTTTATAACAAAATATAGCTCATATCTTTTAAAAATGAGACTATGACTAAAAGAAATTCTGTTTTGAATAAGAAAAAAAAAAAATACCGTCAACTCACAATACCTTTTTTCTCAAGTCTTTAAGGTTGAATTCAGTTAATCAAACTTCTTTAGGATTTGATTTGTATGTGAAGGACTAATCACCAAGTAAGCGAATGTTTGGTAGATTTTAAAGACCTCTAAATGTTTCATGATAATGATACTGGTATCTCTAAGTACACTGACTATTAAAACCAGATAGTATATATCCCTGCATAGCTAATAGAATGAATTGAAACTGAAGTTTCCTTAAACTTTACCAAAAAAGGAGCAGTTCTGCAAATTTATACTACTGTAATTAGAGGCCTTTGAGGTAGCTGTGAAAAGATTCTGATGTTGGGGAAAAAAAAAAACTCAGAATGTTGCAAAACTAGAAATTTAAACAAGGCTGTCAGGCAATTCACATTTGGAAAAACCTTTTTTAAAACCAGGGACATTTGGGATTCTGTTCTTTGATTCCTTAGGGCAGCTATTACTTCACAACTTTTGTTGGCTTTTTATTATTTTAATGCATTACAAAGAATCTTTTCTAAAAGAACAGTGCCTTTTAAATATTCAGGGTAGCATATGCTCACACACCCCACTATTCTTACGTTTGTATAGTATTGTAGCTTCTCTTCAGTGTTCACATAAAAGTATTGGTCGTATAGAAAAAACTGCTAGCCTGAACAGATGACAAATGACACTTTTATCTATTTAAAATGAGAGTTGAATGCCTTATGAATTGGTGAGATGAAGGTAAGAAAACAATGTGGAATTAACGGAAGTCTAAATGAAACCCCAATAATGATGATAGTAATAATAATAATAGCTAACTTTTATTAACATTTACTATGTGCCTAAGGCTTTAAGGACTAGCTCATTTAATTCTCTAACAGCCTTAATAGTAGGGTACCTTAATATTCCCAATTTATCGTTAAGGAAATTAAAGACCATTGAAGTTATGTAATCTTTCAGTTACAAAGCCAAAGGGGGCAAAATGGGGTGACATTAATATTTAAATACAACAAATGTTTACATCACACTTGGTAACTATATACTGAGTTTATATTAGCACATGGAACCAAGAGCTTGTTGTTTTAGTTTTTCCCACTTTTTTTTGCTGAGCTATAATTGTATTATATCAGTTTCAGGTGTACAACATGATGATTTGATATTTGTACATATTGCAAAATGATCAGCACAATAAGTTCAGTTACATCTATCATCATGCATAGGTACTGATTTTTTGTGTGTGTTTGTTTTTTCCTGTAATGACAGCTTTTAAGATTTACTCTCTTAGCAACTTTCAAATATACAATACAGTTGTTGTTTTAAGGCAAGTTCACTTCTTAATTTCTTTTTCTCTTAATGAAAGAACCTGGAATATGGTAAATCAGGGATTGGCAATCGATGCCAGACTATGACCCACGAGGCAAATCTGGTTGTGGCATCTGCATTTGTAAATAGTCTTACTGGGACTCAGCAACATTCATCATCCATTCATTTACTTACTGCCTTTGACTGCTATTACACTATAATAGTAGGCTTAGGTAGTTGAGAGGAAGACTCTCTGAACCCAAGTTCATACAAAGCCCCAAGATATTTATGTATTGTTCCCCCCCCCCCAGGAAATATTTACTAAACACTATGGTGTATGCCCCTTCTTGAGAATGCATGTAAGATGGCAAAAATTTAGTCCTCATATCCAGCGGTAGAAATATTAATGCCTTTTAACACTATCTTCTACTACCACATTTCAAAATAGCAAATACATTCTGGGAAATAAAATCTGAGATGAAGGAAAAACTTAACCCAGTATAAGATCATATTTCCTTACTATAAAGATAATAATTTATAAACATAATTCTTTGATTGCTTTAAATATTCCGATTATAAATGTTTGAAGAAGTATGTTAAGGGAGTCAGTTGAGCTGCTTGGTATTTATTTCTCTGTCACTATGTTTCATTGTTTTGGTTCATCTGTGAATTGGAGGGTCTTGGATTCTGATCTCTCTCATGGAGCTCTGTTGGAAATATACAGTCATTTGTACTATCTCAATAAGCAGAGATCTTAGGAAGCAACTATTATTCATCTTTATTGTCTATGATTGGAACTTTCTCTAAACATGTCCAGTAAACCAAATTTTAAAAAAATGAGTCTAGTGAAGTGCAATAAAATCAAATATGAAAATGCACCTTTGGTTAGATTTTATATGTGTAATATCGTTGTAACACATAACAGTGTCGTTTGGTTGTTTTTAATTTTTTTTTTTTTTTTTTTTAGATTTGGATGACCCAGTAGTAACTGTTCATCAAAGTATAGGTGAAGCTAAAGAACAATTTTACTATGAGAGAACAGTGTTCCTCCGGTGTGTGGCCAATTCAAATCCACCTGTTCGGTACAGCTGGAGACGTGGTCAGGAGGTATTACTACAAGGATCTGATAAAGGAGTTGAGATTTATGAGCCCTTCTTTACCCAGGTAGGAATTAAGGTATTTACACCCCATTCTGCTAGAATATGTTTCTAATTCAGGTAGCATGCAATATTATGTCTATTTGAAAAGACTCTCCAGCTCTGACCTTTTAAAAATCAGTATGTTCTTGACTGGAAGATAACTCAAATAGTAAAAGACAATTTGTTAATTTTTTATGTGCTCATTAAATTTAAAATGTTAACATTTGAAAAAAAATAAGTTAATGTATCCTAACTTGTATTTCTTTATAGGTTTACCTAGGTTTCACTATAAAGTGCATAATTTAACTTTCGCTGACTGCTTCATTTTTTGTGGTACATAGTTCTTGAAGGGAGAGATTTTGAGTTTCCTATTTGCAATGGCAAATACATTTTAAAGGAATGAAGAAATCTACTTGAAATCCATCTAGCTTTGGTTTTAGGAAAAAGTCTCTGATTTCTTTTGTTCATTTTGGGTTTTCACTTAGGTTAATAATAGAGCCTTAATTATGTAAAAACTAAAATATCTAATGCATCATTAACTTATTTAATAAAAAATTGAATTAATTTTACATGGAGTGAATGTGATATGGAATATTCTTCTGTAATATATATCAAGAGTGGAGAATTAGTAATTCTTAAGAAAGACACTTTATGGGAATATTTGAGTGCCATTACTATAAAGCTTTTTTGGTGACTGGAAAGGAAGCAAGCCTTATTAACAAAGAAAAATATTTTAATTTTAAAATAGTCTATGGAAAATTATCAAAATAATTGTGACCATGAATAACAAAAAATATATAGATAATAAAATAAACAGGGATTTGGCCCCATTATCTGTAGCTTTGAAATATGTGACTATCATAGGACAATTTACAACTAAATTTTATATATTATGAATATTCTACTGCAAAATATTAAAGATAAATATTATGTTTTACTCCTCAACTCTCAACTCTGTAATAACAGAAGGTCATTGTGAATTTTTTAAAATTTCTCTGCATCTCCTTTTGTACCATTAAATATATTTTCTTATGTAGTAAACCATTTACTTATAATGTCTGAGTCCTCACCCCTTTCAATTAATATAATTGCCAATGTTTAGATACTGACTGTGGAAGAATGCATGATATACAAAAAAGCATCTGAACACATCATATATACTTACACTGCCATTTGAGGGTGTAGAACAGCTGGGACTTACCAATATATAAATCTCTAAAAATCATTCTTGGATACTGAGACTACCATGACAGCCTGTTTTGATCTGACCCTCTCCTGACTCAGGTCAATATAGCATCAACTGCTTTCTGTCAACAGAGAGGATCACAGTTTCACACATTCTGCAACACTATAATTCATTCTTCAGTTTTTACTAATATTTATTTATTTAGAAATATTTATTTAGAAAATGAACAGAATATTTGTTAGTAGTATTTAGTTGCACGAGTGCCTCTAAGGTTTAGAAATAAGATAAATGATCACCTACCCCCTTTTTTCTATTGTCGATGTTTTTAAAGAATATATATGTTGTTTCTTCTAAGTTTTTATTTAATTCCAGTTAGTTAACATACAGTGTAATATTAGTTTTAGGTGTACAATATAGTAATTCAACACTTTCATATATCATTTGGTGCTCATCACAAGTGCCCTCCTTAATGACCATCACCTTTTTAAGCCATCCCCCCACTTACCTCTCTCTCCTCCTTCTGGTAACCATCTGTTCTCTATGATGAAGAGTCTCTTTCTTGATTTCTCTCTTTTATTTTTTTCCCTATTGTTTTTTTTTTTTCTTAAATTCCACATATGAATGAAATCATACAGTATTTGTCTTTTTCTCACTGACATTTCACTTAGCATACTCTGTAGTTCTCTTCATGTCTTGGCAAGTGGCAAGATTTCATCCTTTTTTATAGCTGAGTAATATTCCATTGTGTATATGTACCACATCTTATTCATCCATTCATTAGTTGATGGACACTTGAACTGCTTCTATATCTTGGCTATCATAAATAATGCTGCAATTAACACAGGGGTACATGTATCCCTTTGTGGTAGTGTTCTTATATTTGGGTAAATTGCCAATAGAGCAATTGCCAAGTCATAAAGTAGTTCTGTTTTTAACTTTCTGAGAAACCTCTATAAGACTTTTTTCCACCTTGACTACATCCATTTGCATTTCCACCAACAGTGCATGAGTGTTCCTTTTTCTCCACATACTCTCCAACACCTACTGTTTCTTGTTTTTTCATTGGTTTTTGTTTGTTTGTTTGTTTGTTTGTTTAATTTAGCCATTCTGGTGGATGTGAGATGATAACACATTGTGGTTTTGATTTGCATTTCCCTGATGGTAGATGATGATGAGCATCTCTTCATGTGTCTGTTGGCGATCGGTGTGTCTTCTTTGGAGAAATGTCAGTTTTCTGCCCATTTTTAAATTGGACTTTTTGTTTTTTGGATGTTGAGTTTTATAAGTTCTTTATATGTTTTTGATACTAACCCTTTATCAGATATGTCATTTGCAAATATCTTCTCTTATTTCATGTATATTGTTAAAATTTAGAAAATGTGTTTTCCTCTAGAATCTTGTGAAACATTATAACTTTTACAGATACTAAGTTAACACTGTATAGCCATTTCTTACCTATAGGTAGATCTGATCCCTTGGACATGTATACATGGGCTCTGTATAAATTTGGGAGAACAATTATACTGTAAAAATTATTGGGCATTTGTTTATTAAACAAGCACAATGAAACATCCCATTCATTCTTTTGAATCTGTTTCTAGCTTCTATGTTAGCTTCTCTTAAAAACCATCTTATGAGAACTCTCAAATAGCTGTAACACATTCTGCCTTGTAAAAATAACTTTTATTTTTTCTTCCTCTTCTTTCTTCATTCTTTTATGAGAAAACAACTTTTAAATTTGAACATTTCAGAACAGAATATCAGTCTTTACTGTTCTTTATAAGACAAGCTTTCTCTGTGGTGGCTGGGCTCATAACTCTGCTGCTTAGACCATCTGAATCCATTCTCTTAAAAAGTATTTAAGGAAAAATCAGACTTTCTTGCAAAATTCTGTGTTCTGGATTCACCTGATGTAGTTGAAAATTACCAAATAACATGCAGTTTAGCTCCTTTGAAAAGATATATTTCCTGCTTTTGGTTCCTGTGTTGCTTATCTCTCCCCCTGAAATAGCTACTTTGTATTTGTATCTGTCCTAAAAATTCATGTAGCAGCAAGGAATGCTTCCATAATTCTATGTTATGAATGTACTTAATTTGTTAATATCAAATGTGTTTTGTAGACCAAACTAATAGAAACTCAAATAGCAGCACATGGATAATTTAGTTCTTACAGCCATAGAGAATGTTGGTTTTCTCATAAATAAAATACTATCAATGGTTTTACGTCATATCACAGGTGATATACTGCATATAGACCTGATATACACAAGTACAACTGTATCACAAAACTTTCATTATCTCTCCATGGACATTTATAGTAGTGGAATAACGGGCTGCCATGCTCTATTACCCCAAACATCTGTCTAATCATTTAAAAATAAAAATCTGGGGCACTTGGGTGGCCCAGTGTGTTAAGCTTCTGACTCTTGGTTTCAGCTCAGGTCATGATCTCAGGGTCATGAGGTCGAGCCCTGCACTGGGCTCCCCACTGAGCATGGAGCCTGCTTGGGAATCTCTGTCTCCCTCTCCCCTCTCTCTCTGCCCTCTCCCACACACTCTCATGTAAGTATACATGCATGCTATCTTTCTCTCTCAAAAAATAAACAAAAAACCAAATAAATGAGGGGAGGAGTCAAGATGGTGGAGAAGTAGCAGGCTGAGACTACTTTAGCTAGCCGGAGATCAGCTAGATAGCTTATCTAAAGATTGCAAACACCTGCAAATCCATCGGCAGATGGAAGAGAAGAAGTACAGCAATTCTGGAAACAGAAAAACAACCACTTTCTGAAAGGTAGGACCAGCGGAGAAGTAAATCCAAAGTGACTGAAGATAGACCCCGGGGGGAGGGGCCGGCTCCCGGCAAGCGGCGAAGAAATGGAGCACAAAATCAGGACTTTTAAAAGTCTGTTCCGCTGAGGGACATCGCTCCAGAGGCTAAACTGGGGCGAAGCCCACGCGGGGTAAGCGTGGCCTCAGGTCCCGCAGGGTCACAGAAGGATCGGGGGTGTCTGAGTGTCGCAGAGCTTGCGGGTATTGGAACGGGAAAGCCGGCTACAGAGACAGAGCCGACAGTAAGCTCACAACTCGGTGTTGCCTTGAACTGGTCGCAGGCTCAGTGAGCTCGGAGCGCGGCCGGAGGTCAGGCAGACGGGAGTAACTGGGAGCTGTTCTTTGAGAGCACACTGAGGAGTGGGGCCCTGGCTCTTGGCTCCTCCGGGCTGGAGACCAGGAGGCTGCCATTTGTATTCCCGTCCTCCGAGCGCTCAGGGAACAAAAGCTCCTGAAAGCAAACCTGAGTGGATTACTCAGCCCGGCCCCTGGTAAGGGCGGTGCAATTCCGCCTGGGGCAAAGACACTTGAGAATCACTACACCAGGCCCCTCCCCCAGAAGATGAACAAGAAATCCAGCCGAGACCAAGTTCACCTACCAAGGAGTGCAGTTTCAATACCAGGGAGAGCAGCAGAATTCTAGCGGAGGAAAAAGCAAAGCACGGAACTCATGGCTTTTTCCCTGTGATTTTTTTTAGTCTTGCAGTTAATTTAATTTTTTTCTTTTTCATTTTTGTTTTTTTTCTCGCCTTCTGGTAAAATTTTTTTTTAACTTTTACCTTTTTCTTTTTTAACGTTTTTTAACAAGTTTATCTAATATATATATTTTTTCTTGTTTATATTTTTCTTTATTTGTTTTCTTTTTTAAAATTCTTTTCTTTTTTTAATTCTTTTCTTTTTTTTTTTTTCTTTCTTCCTTTTTGAAGCTCTTTTTATCCCCCTTCTCCCCCCTCACGATTTGGGATGTCTTCTAATTTGGTTAAAGCATATTTTCCTGGGGTTGTTGCCACGCATTTAGTATTTTACTTGCTCCTTCATATACTCTTATCTGGACAAAATGACAAGACGGAAAAATTCACCACAAAAAAAAGAACAAGAGGCAGTACCGAAGGCTAGGGACCTAATCAATACAGACATTGGTAAAATGTCAGATCTAGAGTTCAGAATGACAATTCTCAAGGTTCTAGCCAGGCTCAAAAAAGGCATGGAAGACATTAGAGAAACCCTCTCAGGAGATATAAAAGCCCTTTCTGGAGAAATAAAAGAACTAAAATCTAACCAAGTTGAAATCAAAAAAGCTATTAATGAGGTGCAATCAAAAATGGAGGGCCTCACTGCTAGGATAAATGAGGCAGAAGAAAGAATTAGTGATATAGAAGACCAAATGACAGAGAATAAAGAAGCTGAGCAAAAGAGGGACAAACAGCTACTGGACCATGAGGGGAGAATTTGAGAGATAAGTGACACCATAAGATGAAACAACATTAGAATAATTGGGATTCCAGAAGAAGAAGAAAGAGAGAGGGGAGCAGAAGTTATACTGGAGAGAGTTATTGGGGAGAATTTCCCCAATATGGCAAAGGGAACGAGCATCAAAATTCAGGAGGTTCAGAGAACGCCCCTCAAAATCAATAAGAATAGGCCCATACCCCGTCACCTAATAGTAAAATTTACAAGTCTCAGTGACAAAGAGAAAATCCTGAAAGCAGCCCGGGAAAAGAAGTCTGTAACATACAATGGTAAAAATATTAGATTGGCAGCTGACTTATCCATAGAGACCTGGCAGGCCAGAAAGAGCTGGCATGATATTTTCAGAGCACTAAGTGAGAAAAACATGCAGCCAAGAATACTATATCCAGCTAGGCTATCATTGAAAATAGAAGGAGAGATTAAAAGCTTCCAGGACAAACAAAAACTGAAAGAATTTGCAAACACCAAACCAGCTCTACAGGAAATCTTGAAAGGGGTCCTCTAAGCAAAGAGAGAGCCTACAAGTGGTAGATCAGAAAGGAACAGAGACCATATACAGTAACAGTCACCTTACAGGCAATACAATGGCACTAAATTCATATCTCTCAATAGTTACCCTGAATGTGAATGGGATAAATGCCCCTGTCAAAAGACACAGGGTATCAGAATGGATAAAAGAATAAAACCCATCTATATGTTGCCTCCAAGAAACTCATTTTAAGCCCGTAGACACCTCCAGATTTAAAGTGATGGGGTGGAAAAGAATTTACCATGCTAATGGACATCGGAAGAAAGCAGGAGTAGCAATCCTTATATCAGATCAATTAGATTTTAAGCCAAAGACTATAATAAGAGATGAGGAAGGACACTATATCATACTCAAAGGGTCTGTCCAACAAGAAGATTTAACAATTTTAAATATCTATGCCCCCAACGTGGGAGCAGCCAACTATATAAACCAATTAATAACAAAATCAAAGAAACACATCAACAATAATACAATAATAGTAGGGGACTTTAACACTCCCCTCACTGAAATGGACAGGTCATCCAAGCAAAAGATCAGCAAGGAAATAAAGGCCTTAAACGACACACTGGACCAGATGGACATCACTGATATATTCAGAACATTTCATCCCAAAGCAATAGAATACACATTCTTCTCTAGTGCACATGGGACATTCTCCAGAATAGATCACATCCTCGGTCCTAAATCAGGACTCAACTGGTATCAAAAGATTGGGATCATTCCCTGCATATTTTCAGACCACAATGCTCTAAAGCTAGAACTCAACCACAAAAGGAAGTTTGAAAAGAACCCAAATACATGGAGACTAAACAGCATCCTTTTAAAGAATGAATGGGTCAACCGGGAAATTAAAGAAGAATTGAAAAAAGTCATGGAAACAAATGATAATGAAAATACACCGGTTCAAAATCTATGGGACACAACAAAGGCAGTCCTGAGAGGAAAACATATAGCGGTACAAGCCTTTCTCAAGAAACAAGAAAGGTCTCAGGTATACAACCTAACCCTACACCTAAAGGAGCTGGAGAAAGAACAAGAAAGAAACCCTAAGCCCAGCAGGAGAAGAGAAATCATAAAGATCAGAGCAGAAATCAATGAAATAGAAACCAAAAAAACAATAGAACAAATCAACGAAAGTAGGAGCTGGTTCTTTGAAAGAATTAATAAAATTGATAAACCCCTGGCCCGACTTATCAAAAAGAAAAGAGAAAGGACCCAAATAAATAAAATCATGAATGAAAGAGGAGAGATCACAACTAACACCAAAGAAATACAACTATTATAAGAACATACTATGAGCAACACTACATCAACAAATTTAACAATCTTGAAGAAATGGATGCATTCCTAGAAACATATAAACTACCATAACTGAACCAGGAAGAAATAGAAAGCCTGAACAGACCCATAACCAGTAAGGAGATTGAAACAGTCATTAAAAATCTCCAAACAAACAAAAGCCCAGGGCCAGATGGCTTCCCGGGGGTTTTCTACCAAACACTTAAAGAAGAACTAATTCCTATTCTCCTGAAACTGTTCAAAAAAATAGAAATGGAAGGAAAACTTCCAAACTCATTTTATGAGGCCAGCATCACCTTGATCCCAAAATCAGACAAGGATCCCATCAAAAAAGAGAGCTATAGACCGATATCCTTGATGAACACAGATGCGAAAATACTCAACAAAATACTAGCCAATAGGATTCAACAGTACATTAAAAGGATTATTCGTCACGACCAAGTGGGATTTATTCCAGGGCTACAAGGTTGGTTCAACATCCACAAATCAGTCAATGTGATACAACACATCAATAAAAGAAAGAACAAGAACCATATGATACTCTCAATAGATGCTGAAAAAGCATTTGACAAAGTACAGCATCCCTTCCTGATCAAAACTCTTCAAAGTGTAGGGATAGAGGGCACATACCTCAATATCATCAAAACCATCTAGGAAAAACCCACCGCAAATATCATTCTCCATGGAGAAAAACTGAAAGCTTTTCCGCTAAGGTCAGGAACACGGCAGGGATGTTCATTATCACCACTGCTATTCAACATAGTACTAGAGGTCCTAGCCTCAGCAATCAGACAACAAAAGGAAATTAAAGGAATCCAAATTGGCAAAGAAGAAGTCAAATTATCACTCTTCACAGATGATATGATAGTATATGTGGAAAACCCAAAAGACTCCACTCCAAAACTGCTAGAACTTATACAGGAATTCAGTAAAGTGTCAGGATATAAAATCAATGCACAGAAATCAGTTGCATTTCTCTACACCAACAGCGAGACAGAAGAAAGAGAAATTAAGGAGTCAATCCCATTTACAATTGCACCCCAAACCATAAGATACCTAGGAATAAACCTAACCAAAGAGGCACTGAATCTATACTCGGAAAAGTATAAAGTACTCATGAAAGAAATTGAGGAAGACACAAAGAAATGGAAAAATGTTCCATGCTTCTGGATTGGAAGAATAAATATTGTGAAAATATCTATGCGACCTAAAGCAATCTACACATTTAATGCAATTCCTATCAAAGTACCATCCATCTTTTTCAAAGAAATGGAACAAATAATTCTAAAATTTATATGGAACCAGAAAAGACCTCGAATAGCCAAAGGGATATTGAAAAAGAAAGCCAACGTGTGGCATCACAATTCCGGACTTCAAGCTCTATTACAAAGCTGTCATCATCAAGACAGCATGGTACTGGCACAAAAACGGACACATAGATCAATGGAACAGAATAGAGAGCCCAGAAATAGACCCTTAACTCTACAGTCAACTAATCTTCGACAAAGCAGGAAAGAATGTCCAATGGAAAAAAGACAGCCTCTTCAATAAATGGTGCTGGAAAAATTGGACAGCCACATGCAGAAAAATGAAATTGGACCATTTCCTTACACCACACACAAAAATAGACTCAAAATGGATGAAGGACATCAATGTGCAAAAGGAATCCATCAAAATCCTTGAGGAGAACACAGGCAGCAACCTCTTCGACCTCAGCCGCAGCAACATCTTCCTAGGAACAACGCCAAAGGGAAGGGAAGCAAGGGAAAAAATGAACTATTGGGATTTCATCAAGATCAAAAGCTTTTGCACAGCAAAGGAAACAGTTAACAAAATCAAAAGACAACTGACAGAATGGGAGAAGATATTTGCAAACGACATATCAGATAAAGGACTAGTGTCCAGAATCTATAAAGAACTTAGCAAACTCAACACCCAAAGAACAAATAATCCAATCAAGAAATGGGCAGAGGACATGAACAGACATTTCTGCAAAGAAGACATCCAGATGGCCAACAGACACATGAAAAAGTGCTCCATATCACTCGGCATCAGGGAAATACAAATCAATACCACAATGCGATATCACCTCACACCAGTCAGAATGACTAAAATCAACAAGTCAGGAAATGACAGATGCTGGCGAGGATGCGGAGAAAGGGGAACCCTCCTACACTGTTGGTGGGAATGCAAGCTGGTGCAGCCACTCTGGAAAACAGCATGGAGGTTCCTCAAAATGTTGAAAATAGAACTGCCCTATGACCCAGCAATTGCACTATTGGGTATTTACCCTAAAGATACAAATGTAGTGATCCAAAGGGGCACATGCACCAGAACGTTTATAGCAGCAATGTCCACAATAGCCAAACTATGGAAAGAACCTAGATGTCCATCAACAGATGAATGGATCAAGAAGATGTGGTATATATACACAATGGAATACTATGCAGCCATCAAAAGAAATGAAATCTTGCCATTTGCGACAACATGGATGGAACTAGAGCGTATCATGCTTAGCGAAATAAGTCAAGCAGAAAAAGACAACTATCATATGATCTCCCTGATGTGAGGAAGTGGTGATGCAACATGGGGGCTTAAGTGGGTACGAGAAGAATAAATGAAACAAGATGGGATTGGGAGGGAGACAAACCATAAGTGACTCTTAATCTCACAAAACAAGCTGAGGGTTGCTGGGGGGAGGGGGTTTGGGAGAAGGGGGTGGGATTATGGGCATTGTTGGGGGTATGTGCTTTGGTGAGTGCTGTGAAGTGTGTAAACCTGGTGATTCACAGACCTGTACCCCTGGGGATAAAAATATATGTTTATAAAAAATAAAAAATTTAAAAAATACCAAATAAATTAAAATGTAAATGTAATAAAATCTTTTTTCTGCTTTAATCCCTCCAGTGGCTTTCAAATATTTATGATAAATGCAAATAATGTATTGCTACCTAGATCATGTTTTACTTTGCTCTTCCTTGCTCTCTCTTTCTTAATCCATACTTCACTCATACGATTTCTACTAGCCAACCATGTCTATGCCTGGGGTCTCCATGTTATTAATTCTTCTTCATGTTTGCTTAGATAATATGCCAGGGGCCTTCTTCTTCTTCTTCTTTTTTTTTTTTTTTTTTTAAGATTTTATTTATTTATATGATAGAGAGAGAGCACATGTGCAAGCAGTGGGAGTGGCAGGGAGTGGGAGAAGCAGACTCCCTGCTGAATAGAGGGCCCAACACTTGCCTTAATCCCCGGACCCTGGGATCATGAGCAGAGCTGAAAGCGGCCACTTTTAACAGACTGAGACAACCGAAGCACCTGGCAGGAGCCTTCTTAACACTGAAGACGTCACCTTAGAAAGGCTTCCCTTACACATATCTCTGAAGTAATATTCCTTGCTTTCCACATTGTAAATGTGGAAGTTGTATTTTATTTTTCCCATAGCGCTGAATCCATCAAATTATCTCATTTGTGTGTTTGGACATAAACTCACTAATTATAGAGACTTTATCTTTTCAATAGCTCAAAGAGTGCCCAACACATGGAATATTCTCAGTAAATATATGTTAAATGTTCAGCCAGCACTTCCGTGGAGAAGTCTTGATTTTGAGATATGGTACAAATAAAACTGAATTCAAGTTACTAGTAACTCATGAGTCACTCTCTGTAATTCCATCCCTCTTGACCCTCTGAAGACGTCTCAGTGAAGTGTGAATGAGAATGATGTTATAATTGGTTCCACCTTAATGTATTTAGTTTCTAAACTGCTACTGATTTTCTAGTTAGTTTTTAATTGATTTCTAGTCTAATTTCACTATGTCAGAAAGCACACTCTGAACAGTTGTAATCTTTAGAAATTTGTCGAGATTTGCATTATGCTAAGCCTATGATCTGTTTTCATATATGGTCTATGTGCAGTCTCAAGAATGTGCGCTTCACATTTGTTTTGTGTCAGATAGGTCACATTTGTTATTGTGTTGTTCAGATTTCCTTTGTATTTTCTGATTTTTGTGTCTGCTGTTTTAAAAAACTATTTACAGAAGTTAATGTCTATTAATATGGCTGTCTATTTGTCTCATCTTTATTTATTTTTATTTATATAAGGCAATTCTTGCCTTATATATTTTGAAGGCATATTAATAGTACATATGGATATAGAATTATAATTTCCTGCTAGTTTACCTAAGTATGTTATCTTCCTACGCATATTATCTTCTTGATAATATGCTTCCTGATAGATTATCTAAGATATTTTATCTTCCTGGTAGATTATCATTAAGAGTGTCCGTTTGTACCTCTGAAAAAATGCTTCTTGCCGTAAAGACTGTTTGTCGTTCACTAATTTAAGAAGGTATACAGGTTTTTACGTTTTTATTTGAATTCCAGTTAGTTTCAGGTGTTCACTATAGTGGTCTAGCACTTCCACACAATGCCCTGTGGTCATGACAAGTGACATCCTTGATCCCCATCACCTGTTGCACCCATCCTTCCAATGCACCACCCTTCCGGTAACCATGAGTATGTTCTCTATAGTTCAGTCCGTTTGTTGATGAGCCTCTCTTTTGGTTAGTCTTTGGCTTATTTTGGGGGTTGGGTAAAATGGCAAATACTCACCTTTTACTTTCAAAATTTAGGTGTCTTTATGATATGTCACTTGTAATCAATATTTAGATTTTGTTGTTTTATTCTGGTAGGACAGGTCTTAGTTTTTAGCATATGTGACGCTTTGGTTTTGTTTTGTTTTCTTGTACGTGACCCACCTATTTTATTTTACTTGTCTATTCTTGCCTTCTTTTGGATTTAGCAAATATTTTTAATTATTCCATTTACTCCTCTATGTAAGAGTCGTAAGTTATCATAGTATATTTTATTGGTTACATTAAAAATTACACCTTGCCTCCTTGATTATTACTTTATCACTTCTTCAGTAATGATAGGAACTTAACATACTTTAACAATATGTACCCCTTTTGTATTTTATGTTATTTTTGTCTAGCGTTTTAACTTTGTTTTAAAATCAGCAAGATAATATCATTTTGTGCTCTAAAAAAATATTCATTTATATTCATTTTGAGTTAGTTTTTGTTTATGGTGTGAAGTAATGGTTGAGGTTCATTTTTTAGAGATAAATATACATGTGTTCTCCCACCATTTATTAAAAAGATCATTCACCACTAAATTTCTTTGGCACGTAAATTGAAAATCAATTGGCCCTGTATATTAGGGTCTATTTCTGAACAATTTATTCTGCTTCATTGATTTATATGTCTGTCTTTATGCTAATATGCCACACTGTCTTAATTACTGTGGCTTTATAATAAGTCTTGAAATCAGAAAGAGTAAAACTTCCAAGTATATTCATTCTTTTCAGAACTTATTTTAATGTTTTGGCCTTGTATTTGCACCTAAATTTTAGGATCATTTTGCCAATTTCTACTAAAATTCTGTTAAGATTTTGAATACAGTCGTGTTGAATCTATAGATCAGTTTGAGAAGATTGCTTGCTATTGAACCAAGATGACGGATACTGGCAGTGTATTATAATCAAGCACAGAAAAACTCAATCTTCCTCATTTTGATTTTAGTGCTTTATCGTGTATAATACTGCTTTACGAAGGATCTGAGGGCATATGTAAAATTTTCTGGCCAATTTTACTTAGAGTTATCAACTTTTAAGATATAAGTTTGAGTCTCTTTGTCTATATGTATATTTATCATAAGTGCATAGGAACCTGGTTATTGACTTAAGAAATTCTCAAGAGTTTCTTATAAAGAAATTGCGTCTCAGGGGTAAGGCAGACAGGTGTAGACAGCTACCTGGAAATCCCGAGGTTTCGTTTTCAATGGGCACAGTCAGTTTACTTTTGTGCAGGAAACACAAATACAGATTTTCACGGAGACTAATCTGGTCATATATATATATATATATACATACACACATACATACATACATATATATAAATCTGTCTGGTAGTATGAAAATAAGAACTGGTGAAGTTTGCTGTTCATGTCCCATATCTTAGAAAACAGTACAATGCCTATTGTTAGAATTCTGTATTTGGCCTTCTGGGCTGCCATTTGGAAGCTCTACTCAAGTCCACAGTTTCTTTAGGAGGGATGCAGTGGTACTTATGATAATATTACTAGTATTTTTTTTTAAGATTTTATTTATTTATTTGACAGAGAGAGAGTGTAAGAGAGACCATAAGAGGGGAGACGGTCAGAGGGAGAAGCAGACTCCCCATGGACCTGGGAGCCCGATGTGGGACTCGATCCCAGGATTCCAGGATCATGACCTGAGCCGAAGCCTCAACCAGCTGAGCCACACAGGCACCCCAATAATATAACCAGTCTTACATGACTCCAAACACAGAGAATTATGGAATAGGCAGTTTTCCTCTAAAAGGTCTATTGAATGACAAAATTAGAATTAGTAGATCAAAAATTCTGGGGCTGGAATTTTTATAATACAGATGAACATGATACAGGGCACACTTTTTTTGCCCATGAATCTCCTTGATGGCAAACAACATCCTCATTTGTAGCCTCTAACCCACTTGGAAATTTGGAAAGACTGTGAATTATGGTTGACCAGCAGTAGAAAGCAGCAAAATGAACTTAGCTTGTGGTCTTTATTTTTACAATGATAAAATGTAATTTTTATGAAGGTTCTAATTTAAAATGTTATCATATCTATTCTTTTTCTCTACGGTGGAATGTAAACCCACACTTTTCTAAGCGACTATCCAGAATTGTGTTATTGATTTAAAGGCATTATTCGTTTATTCTACATATCAAATTTGCTCGAGATTTGAAATTAATTCTGTGTTATATCCTTGAAATATTTCCTAAGATATATTTGCCTCCCTATAATGGCTTTGGCATTTATAATGAGATAGGAATGGTATTTATTGCTTGTTATGCTAGTGTTTTTATGTGTGTATTTATGAATATATAAAATTCTTAGGTGTTATTGATTTCTTGGATAGTTCTTTCCTATTAACTACTGTGTAAACTTCATGATTGAAAAACTTTCCATATTAACATCATTTGTTTTGGAGCACTTTAGTAATATTTTAAATTATTCCCAACAGATCCTATGACCTTGTGGCTTCCTAATGTAAATAAGATCCAGTTAAAATAACTGAGATCTACTATGTGTAAGATATGGGAACTCTCTGCCAGAGATATAGAAGTTACTAGGTACGGCTCCTCCTCTGCTAACTTTGTTGATATGTATGGGGAGAACTTAAGGTAAATAATGATTATGATTCAAAGTAGAAATCACTGTCAAAATAGAGGCACACAATAATGCCATGGAGAAAGCATTCAAGGTAGAAAATAATAGTATCTGTAATAATACAGAAGGAAGACAATACTTCCAGGATTGGGTGGTGTTTCTCTGGTTGGCTGGATCAATAACTGATGTAGGCAGGGAAGAGTAGACTATAAGCTGGGACAGTATACTAGGATTCTATTGTAGAATAATCCACATTACAGATCATAGTGTGCTTATTTTTTAACATTAGAAAATAAATTCTTAAGGATGTTATGTTTTGTTCTTTAATACTGATGTCTTGTTTTATATTAAGGATAATTTCCCCATTCATATTAATTATATCAATTTGAATCAAATATTTATTTTACTATCCTGTTGAGTGAGAAAATCTTACTTATACTTTTTTTTTATATAACTCATGTTTCTGAGGTAAAATTGGCCTGAGTTCCTAAGTCTGATAGAATTTATAAGAACATAATGTAATAAATTTAAGAGGAATAATTATGCATTTATACTTCTTCATACTGAAGATGTAAGCTAATATATAGTGTCAATTTATAAATTAATAATAAATTAGTTATTAGAAATAGAAAAATGATTGTGAATTAAAAGGTTTTAATTTTTTTACTGGTATTGGAAAATAAATAATTATAAATTTCTAATTCATTTTATGAGAATTTTAGAATTAGTGCTATAGGAGTATTTTACTACACAATGTCAACAGTGGTAAGGCCTACTGACTAATATATAGAATATCTTCCTTCCTTTTTAAATTTTATTTACAAAAAGTAGTTTTAAGAGCTTAAAACTATAGGTATTGCAAATAATTTGGTCAATATTAAAGAAAATGTACTTAAATTTTATAAACTGCACACATTTTTGCTATTTTTCTAGAACTTTTCATAAAGATTTTCATGACATCATCTTGTGTATTGTAATTATATCATCTAATTACAAGACCGAACATATTTACGTCAATTACATAATTAGTTATAATTAGGCTAATTAGACTAATTATACAATTAGACAATAATCAACTGAAAATTCCTTTTTACAAATCATGGAAATTCACATGGAAAAAGCCTTCTATCATCACAGAATATTAAATGTATATGAGCAAAAGAATAAAATCAATTTTATGTGATAAAACCAGTTATAAGTAGTAAAGTCTAATCGGTATAAATCTATATTCAAATGTATACATACATGACATTTGATAGCATATATATGTATGCACACATATATTGATATATTTTGTTATGCAATATGCTATATATATATCTTTTTAATATAATGGACTTTGGGAAATGTTTATTGAGGGGAACAAGGTAATCCTGAATGTCTTCATCATTTCCAGGATGTAGTAAATTAATTAAGTAGGTAAGGTTCAAATTTTCCCATAACTCACCATGTTGTTTTCTGTATTCCTTCAATAGGCTTTGTCTGTATTAGCCCCTCTCACTCTTTGGCATGCTGCCTAATCTTACATATTCACTTAGATGGCTATCCGGTAGGTTCACATATCTTGGTACCTTATTTTCTGAATACTAGATATAAATTTCTTAGGTCACCCAGAATAATTCTCCAATCCCATGATAGCTGAATAACCCAACTATCATGGATCTAAAGTTCACAGTAAAAGTTATTCTTTTTTTTTTTGTCTTTTCTTCTCATGTGCCTATTTTCCTGCTCCATTCTGCATAAGAATTAACTAGAATATGCTGTGTGCAAACCATTATATTTATTGGGCCATACTTGTTGTGGGAGTTATCTAGAAGGGCAACATGAATCCTCTTTTTAAGGCTTAACAATATGTATTCTTACTTTTGAGTAATATAAACACCAGGCACATTCCTGATCACAAAAACATAGGTACACAAAACATTTCAGGAATACATCTACTACAGTAGTAACCTCTGTATTTTAATGGCCAGAGCATCATTGCTGTTGGTTCAGATGTATCTGACTGTTTTGTATATTTCCTTCCCTTGTGACTTATTTCCCATTTACATTTTCTAATTCATAACTGACTATAATTCTGTGGATGGCCCCTAACTCAGCTTTATAAATCTATATTTCAGCCTCACCTAATGTTAAGAATTTTTTATTCCTATTACTACTTGAGTCAATATGGTTAAGCAATGTTGACTGAAAGCTTATGTGCAAGGCAGTGGTTGGGTATCTATTTTTTTCTAGTCAGCAATCTTGACTGAATTGACAGCATATACTCCACAAATGACAGGGGTGGAATGTCAGGTGAAGTTATCTCATATAATGGAAAAGCCAGATCGATACAAATATCTAATTCAAAAAAAAAAGCAAAATAAAAGTGAAAAAATATACAAAGCAAATGACAGAAAACATATACAGACAGTCCCCAGTTTGTGATGGTTCAATTTACGTTTTTTTGACTTTACAATGGTGTGAAAGTGATACAAATTCAAGAGAAACCATACTTCAGATTTTGAATTTTGGTCTTCTCAGGGCTAGTGATATACAGTTAGATACTGTTCTTGTGATGCTGGCAGCATAAATGAGCCAGAGTGCCCAGTCAGCCATGTGATCACAACAAGAGTGATACCCAACTGATCACAACCAATACCCGTATAGCCATTCTGTTTTTACTTACAGTATCATATTCAATTAATTATCTGAGATAGTCAACACTTTATTATAAATGGTCTTTATGCCAGGTGATTTTGCCCACCTGCAGGGAAATATAAGGGTTCTGGGCATGTTTAGGGTAATTGGGCTAATCTATGACATTTGGTATATTAGTTATATTAAATGCATTTTCTTTTTTTTTAATTTTTTATTTTTTATAAACATATATTTTTATCCCCAGGGGTACAGGTCTGTGAATCGCCAGGTTTACACACTTCACAGCACTCACCAAAGCACATACCATTCCCAATGTCCATAACCCCACCCCCCTTCTCCCAACCCCCTTCCCCCCAGCAACCCTCAGTTTGTTTTGTGAGATTAAGAGTCACTTATGGTTTGTCTTATTACATGCATTTTCAACTTACAGTATTTTCAACTTAGGATGAATTTATCAAAGATCATTCTCTCTTCGCTGCGTAAGGTCAAGGAACAGAATTTCCAAGCACATCATTCCCTCTATGGTTGTAGTTAATTTTAAGTCAAGAAACTGGCTATTTCTTAATATATAACAGACAGGAAGTGCATGACTAACCTAACATTTAAAGGATTTGGCTGTTTCTCATACAATTTTTATTTTTTACCAAGAACAGGGAGGAGCAGGAGAGTTGGCCATGTGTTCATTCTAATAATCCACTTGAAAATATTCAAATGTAGAAAAATTACAGAGAAAAAATCAGTATCTGATTATTAATGTGACAAGTTTAATAGGAAGGGTAGAGAAATGAGAAAGTAATAAGGATAATACAAGAAATATAGCAACATAAGCAAAGGACCAAGTGCTTAGTGAAGAATAAAGTCTAATTTTTATAGATTTTATGTTTTTACCTTTTATTTTAAAAGTCATTTTGATTATATATTATGACTACATTTCTTCTTGAAGGATATAATGGGTGGAAAAGACTGAATTTTAGTGCATTCTTAATCAACAAATAATTTATTAAGCAATGGATAGGAAAATTTCTTACTATGTATTGTGAGAGAAACAGGATACCTCTATCCCAGGGGCCTTACGATTCATTTAAAGAACTTAAGGCAACCACTGAATGGTAACTCACAAGTAAGCACTAAATATTGACTTATGAACAGAGGGCATGTGATGTGATGAGCACTGAGTGTGATACGCAATTGATGAATTATTGAACACTACCTCTGAAACTAATGATGTACTGTATGTTGGCTAGTAAAAATTTTAAATTAATTAATTAATTAATTAATAGATGTCTTAGTATAAAAATGCAATGAAAGTTCCAAAGAAAGTAAAAATTTACTTCTAATTGGGAAGGTCAGAAAAGAGTGGAGAATATGTACAAATCTTTTTGAACTGCACCTTGGTTAAGCTGGGAACAGAAAAAGATGCATATCAGGGGTTGGGGAGTGTTTTCTTTCTTCTTTTTCCTAAAGAATTATTTATTTATTTTAGGGGGGGAGGAGCAGAGGGGGAGAAGAGAGAGAGAGAGAGACTTTCAAGAAGACTTCCCGCCGAGCAGAGAGCCCAATGCAGGGCTCCATCTCAGGACCCTGAGATTATGACCTGAGCCAAAATCAAAAGCCAGATGCTTACTGACTGTGCCATCCAGGCACCCTGGGAGTGTTTTCTTTAAAGATGACAGAATTGAATATTATAAAAAGACAGTTCAAAATAGTGATGAAACTTAATTGATGGGAATGAGGAGTTTGAGGAATAAGGAAAAAGTAATTTTGCTTAAACTGCATAGGATCTCAAATGACAAACTGAAGTTTTTGAAATGGTGTCTTAGAAGAAAGTTGGGTAGAGTTTTCTAGCATGGACATGGCACGAGGCATGTCTGGTGGCAGCATCAGAATGATTATAATAAAAGAGAGCTGCAGTTCTTCATAGTAGACCATATATTACCTTAGCCAGAAAGAGCACTCAAGCAATGTTGGTTAAATCAGTGATAAGGGTCTAAAGCAAATACTGTGCCTATATGATTGGAAAGGAAAGGTCATTTCGTGAAAAGAAAATTAAGAATAATCTAAAGCTTAATGTCATTGAATGTGGGGTAATGAGAAACAGTAAAAAATGAATGATGCCATGTCTTCTGAGTCTGGATTATGGGAGAGTGATGGTGGCTTGCGTTAAAAAGAACATCAGCAGAGAAAATAGGTAATGCAGCCATTCTAATGGAGTGTAATAATGAACTTTCTAAGTTTAATATGACCTCGTATGCCCTACTGATGAAAATCTCCATCAAATAGTTATCAAAGAACATGACATGAGGCAGAAAGTCAGAGGTATGATAGGGAGAGGAGAGGACATGTACAGAGAGGCCAGGGCCATCCAACAGGAAAAGAAATACAAACTAGAAATAGAAGAGGTTGGGACACCTGGGTGGCTCAGTCAGTTAAGCATCTGCCTTCTGCTCAGGTCATGGTCCCAGAGCCCTGGGATCCAGCTCTGTGTTGGCTGGGCTCTCGATTCTGCAGAGAGTGGGTTTCTCCCTTTCCCTTCGCCTGCCGCCCCCGACCCTGCTGGTGCTCTCTCTTTCCCTCTTGCTGTCAAATAAGTAAATAAAATCTTAAAAAAAAAAAAATAGGGGCACCTGGGTGACTCAGTGGGTTAAGTCTCTACCTTCAGCTCAGGTCGTGATCTCAAGGTCCTGGGATGGAGTCCCGCATTGGACTCTCTGCTCAGCGGGGAGCCTGCTTCCTTCTCTCTTCCTGCCTTTCTGCCTACTTGTGATCTCTTTCTCTCTGTCAAATAAAAAAATAAAATCTTTAAAAAAAATAGAAATAGAAGAGGCAAGCCTAACTTGTTCGTTGGCAAAGTATAAGGTGGTTTCTTATAAGGGAGGCGGGTAATACAGGAAAAATAGAAGTCAATAAATGATATAAAAAATACATAAAAAAAGAATGATCAAAAAGAATTAGAAAACCAAAACAGATTATCTTAAGAGGTCCAGAGTGGGGGGAAAATACAAGTGCAAGATCATAATTGCTAACAACTGCAGTTAAAAGGATAGGAAAAAAATTGGAGAAGTTCTATTTTATTAATTATACTACTAATGGTGATTTTTTTAAAGCGTGTTTTTTTCTGTTGTTTTGCTTAGAGATTTGTCAGGAACCTATACATTGATGCTAATAAATACTATGATAATGGATCATATTCCACTGGAGATATATTAGTAGAAGATTACAGACTAAAATTTGTACAATAGATAGAAAATGAAAGGGAAAGCAACCAAGAAGTGACTAAATTATGATACAATAATTACATACAGATAGGGGCTGTCAAAGTAGCAAAGTGTTAGAAATAATCAGAAAAGTATAGAAGCATAAAAAAGAAAGATTTACTGAATTATAACAAAAGAGCATCATTAATGACAGTAGGTACAGTTTCAGTGGAGTGTCGAAATATTATTTTAAAAATATGGATTAAGGGGAGGAGTCAAGATGGCGGAGAAGTAGCAAGCTGAGACTGCTTCAGCTAGCCGGAGATCAGCTAGATAGATTATCTAAAGATTGCAAACACCTGAAAATCCATCGGCAGATCGAAGAGAAGAAGAACAGCAATTCTGGAAACAGAAAAACAACCACTTTCTGAAAGGTAGGACCGGCGGAGAAGTGAATCCAAAGCGACGGGAAGATAGACCCCGGGGGGAGGGGCCGGCTCCCGGCAAGCGGCGGAGCAACCGCGCACAAAATCAGGACTTTTAAAAGTCTGTTCCGCTGAGGGACATCGCTCCAGAGGCTAAACCGGGGCGAAGCCCACGCGGGGTCAGCGTGGCCTCAGGTCCCGCAGGTCACAGAAGGATCGGGGGTGTCTGAGTGACGCAGAGCTTGCGGGTATTGGAACGGGAAAGCCGGCTACAGAGGCAGAGCTGACAGTAAGCTCGCAGCTCCGTGTTACCTTGAACCGGTCGCAGGCTCGGTGAGCTCGGAGCACGGCCGGAGGTCAGGCAGACGGGAGTAACTGGGCGCTGTTCTCTGAGGGCGCACTGAGGAGTGGGGCCCTGGGCTCTCGGCTCCTCCGGGCCGGAGACCAGGAGGCCGCCATTTGTATTCCCGTCCTCTGGAACTCTACGGAAAGCGCTCAGGGAACAAAAGCTCCTGAAAGCAAACCCAAGCGGATTACTCACCCCGGCCCCGGGTAAGGGCGGTGTAATTCCGCCTGGGGCAAAGAGACTTGAGAATCACTACAACAGGCCCCTCCCCCAGAAGATCAACAAGAAATCCAGCCGAGACCAAGTTCACCTACCAAGGAGTGCGGTTTCAATACCAAGGAGAGCAGCAGAATTCCAGAGGAAGAGAAAGCCAAGCACGGAACTCATGGCTTTTTTCCTGTGATTTTTTTTAGTCTTGCAGTTAATTTAATTTTTTCTTTTTCATTTTTTTTTTTTTTCTCGCCTTCGGGTAAAATTTTTTTTTAACTGTTACCTTTTTCTTTTTTAACGATTTTTTACTAGTTTATCTAATATATATATATATTTACATTTTTCTTAGGTGTTTTCTTTTTTTAAAAATTCTTTTCTTTTTATTTTTTTTTCTTTTCTTTTTGTTTTTTTTTTTTCCTTTCTTTCTTCTTTCTTCCTTTTTGAACCTCTTTTTATCCCCTTTCTCCCCACTCACGATTTTGGATCTCTTCTAATTTGGTTAAAGCATATTTTCCTGGGGTTGTTGCCACCCTTTAGTATTTTACTTGCCCCTTCATTTACTCTTATCTGGACAAAATGACAAGACGTAAAAATTCAACACAAAAAAAAGAACAAGAGGCAGTACCGAAGGCTAGGGACCTAATCAATACAGACATCGGTAATATGTCAGATCTAGAGTTCAGAATGACAATTCTCAAGGTTCTAGCCGGGCTCGAAAAAGGCATGGAAGATATTAGAGAAACCCTCTCGAGAGATATAAAAGCCCTTTCTGGAGAAATAAAAGAACTAAAATCTAACAAAGTTGAAATCAAAAAAGCTATTAATGAGGTGCAATCAAAAATGGAGGCTCTAACTGCTAGGATAAATGAAGCAGAAGAAAGAATTAGTGATATAGAAGACCAAATGACAGAGAATAAAGAAGCTGAGCAAAAGAGGGACAAACAGCTACTGGACCACGAGGGGAGAATTCGAGAGATAAGTGACACCATAAGACGAAACAACATTAGAATAATTGGGATTCCAGAAGAAGAAGAAAGTGAGAGGGGAGCAGAAGGTATACTGGAGAGAATTATTGGGGAGAATTTCCCCAATATGGCAAAGGGAACGAGCATCAAAATTCAGGAGGTTCAGAGAATGCCCCTCAAAATCAATAAGAATAGGCCCACACCCCGTCACCTAATAGTAAAATTTACAAGTCTCAATGACAAAGAGAAAATCCTGAAAGCAGCCCGGGAAAAGAAGTCTGTAACATACAATGGTAAAAATATTAGATTGGCAGCTGACTTATCCACAGAGACCTGGCAGGCCAGAAAGAGCTGGCATGATATTTTTCAGAGCACTAAACGAGAAAAACATGCAGCCAAGAATACTATATCCAGCTAGGCTATCATTGAAAATAGAAGGAGAGATTAAAAGCTTCCAGGACAAACAACAACTGAAAGAATTTGCAAATACCAAACCAGCTCTACAGGAAATATTGAAAGGGGTCCTCTAAGCAAAGAGAGAGCCTACAAGTGGTAGATCAGAAAGGAACAGAGACCATATACAGTAACAGTCACCTTACAGGCAATACAATGGCACTAAATTCATATCTCTCAATAGTTACCCTGAATGTGAATGGGCTAAATGCCCCTGTCAAAAGACACAGGGTATCAGAATGGATAAAAAAACAAAACCCATCTATATGTTGCCTCCAAGAAACACATTTTAAGCCCGAAGACACCTCCAGATTTAAAGTGAGGGGGTGGAAAAGAATTTACCATGCTAATGGACATCAGAAGAAAGCAGGAGTGGCAATCCTTATATCAGATCAACTAGATTTTAAGCCTAAGACTATAATAAGAGATGAGGAAGGACACTATATCATACTCAAAGGGTCTGTCCAACAAGAAGATTTAACAATTTTAAATATCTATGCCCCCAATGTGGGAGCAGCCAACTATATAAAACCAATTAATAATAAAATCAAAGAAACACATCAACCATAATACAATAATAGTAGGGGACTTTAACACTCCCCTCACTGAAATGGACAGGTCATCCAAGCAAAAGATCAGCAAGGAAATAAAGACCTTAAACGACACACTGGACCAGATGGACATCACAGATATATTCAGAATATTTCATCCCAAAGCAACAGAATACACATTCTTCTCTAGTGCACATGGAACATTCTCCAGAATAGATCACATCCTCGGTCCTAAATCAGGACTCAACTGGTATCAAAAGATTGGGATCATTCCCTGCATATTTTCAGACCACAATGCTCTAAAGCTAGAACTCAACCACAAAAGGAAGTTTGGAAAGAACCCAAATACATGGAGACTAAACAGTATCCTTCTAAAGAATGAATGGGTCAACCGGGAAATTAAAGAAGAATTGAAAAAAATCATGGAAACAAATGATAATGAAAATACAACGGTTCAAAATCTGTGGGACACAACAAAGGCAGTCTTGAGAGGAAAATATATAGCGGTACAAGCCTTTCTCAAGAAACAAGAAAGGTCTCAGGTACACAACCTAACCCTACACCTAAAGGAGCTGGAGAAAGAACAAGAAAGAAACCCTAAGC
Source organism: Mustela putorius furo (assembly GCF_011764305.1). Taxonomy (NCBI): domain Eukaryota; kingdom Metazoa; phylum Chordata; class Mammalia; order Carnivora; family Mustelidae; genus Mustela; species Mustela putorius. The sequence goes on along the minus strand of NW_025421290.1, from coordinate 2,606,417 downwards.
CCAGCAGGAGAAGAGAAATCATAAAGATCAGAGCAGAAATCAATGAAATAGAAACCAAAAAAACAATAGAACAAATCAACGAAAGTAGGAGCTGGTTCTTTGAAAGAATTAATAAAATTGATAAACCCCTGGCCCGACTTATCAAAAAGAAAAGAGAAAGGACCCAAATAAATAAAATCATGAATGAAAGAGGAGAGATCACAACTAACACCAAAGAAATACAAACTATTATAAGAACATACTATGAGCAACTCTACGGCAATAAATTCGACAATCTGGAAGAAATGGATGCATTCCTAGAAACATATAAACTACCACAACTGAACCATGAAGAAATAGAAAGCCTGAACAGACCCATAACCAGTAAGGAGATTGAAACAGTCATTAAAAATCTCCAAACAAACAAAAGCCCAGGGCCAGACGGCTTCCCGGGGGAATTCTACCAAACATTTAAAGAAGAACTAATTCCTATTCTCCTGAAACTGTTCCAAAAAATAGAAATGGAAGGAAAACTTCCAAACTCATTTTATGAGGCCAGCATCACCTTGATCCCAAAACCAGACAAGGATCCCACCAAAAAAGAGAGCTATAGACCGATATCCTTGATGAACACAGATGCGAAAATATTCAACAAAATACTAGCCAATAGGATTCAACAGTACATTAAAAAGATTATTCACCACGACCAAGTGGGATTTATTCCAGGGCTGCAAGGTTGGTTCAACATCCGCAAATCAGTCAATGTGATACAACACATCAATAAAAGAAAGACCAAGAACCATATGATACTCTCAATAGATGCTGAAAAAGCATTTGACAAAGTACAACATCCCTTCCTGATCAAAACTCTTCAAAGTGTAGGGATAGAGGGCACATACCTCAATATCATCAAAGCCATCTATGAAAAACCCACCGCAAATATCATTCTCAATGGAGAAAAACTGAAAGCTTTTCCGCTAAGGTCAGGAACACGGCAGGGATGTCCATTATCACCACTGCTATTCAACATCGTACTAGAGGTCCTAGCCTCAGCAATCAGACAACAAAAGGAAATTAAAGGCATCCAAATCGGCAAAGAAGAAGTCAAATTATCACTCTTCGCAGATGATATGATACTATATGTGGAAAACCCAAAAGACTCCACTCCAAAACTGCTAGAACTTATACAGGAATTCAGTAAAGTGTCAGGATATAAAATCAATGCACAGAAATCAGTTGCATTTCTCTACACCAACAGCAAGACAGAAGAAAGAGATATTAAGGAGTCAATCCCATTTACAATTGCATCCAAAACCATAAGATACCTAGGAATAAACCTAACCAAAGAGACACAGAATCTATACTCAGAAAACTATAAAGTACTCATGAAAGAAATTGAGGAAGACACAAAGAAATGGAAAAATGTTCCATGCTCCTGGATTGGAAGAATAAATATTGTGAAAATGTCTATGCTACCTAAAGCAATCTACACATTTAATGCAATTCCTATCAAAGTACCATCCATCTTTTTCAAAGAAATGGAACAAATAATTCTAAAATTTATATGGAACCAGAAAAGACCTCGAATAGCCAAAGGGATATTGAAAAAGAAAGCCAACGTTGGTGGCATCACAATTCCGGACTTCAAGCTCTATTACAAAGCTGTCATCATCAAGACAGCATGGTACTGGCACAAAAACAGACACATAGATCAATGGAACAGAATAGAGAGCCCAGAAATAGACCCTCAACTCTATGGTCAACTAATCTTCGACAAAGCAGGAAAGAATGTCCAATGGAAAAAAGACAGCCTTTTCAATAAATGGTGCTGGGAAAATTGGACAGCCACATGCAGAAAAATGAAATTGGACCATTTCCCTTACACCACACACACAAAAAATAGACTCAAAATGGATGAAGGACCTCAATGTATGAAAGGAATCCATCAAAATCCTTGAGGAGAACACGGGCAGCAACCTCTTCGACCTCTGCCGCAGCAACATCTTCCTAGGAACAACGCAAAAGGCAAGGGAAGCAAGGGAAAAAATGAACTACTGGGATTTCATCAAGATCAAAAGCTTTTGCACAGCAAAGGAAACAGTTAACAAAATCAAAAGACAACTGACAGAATGGGAGAAGATATTTGCAAACGACATATCAGATAAAGGACTAGTGTCCAGAATCTATAAAGAACTTAGCAAACTCAACACCCAAAGAACAAATAATCCAATCAAGAAATGGGCAGAAGACATGAACAGACATTTCTGCAAAGAAGACATCCAGATGGCGAACAGACACATGAAAAAGTGCTCCATATCACTCGGCATCAGGGAAATACAAATCAAAACCACAATGAGATATCACCTCACACCAGTCAGAATGGCTAAAATCAACAAGTCAGGAAATGACAGATACTGGCGAGGATGCGGAGAAAGGGGAACCCTCCTACACTGTTGGTGGGAATGCAAGCTGGTGCAGCCACTCTGGAAAACAGCATGGAGGTTCCTCAAAATGTTGAAAATAGAACTGCCCTATGACCCAGCAATTGCACTATTGGGTATTTACCCTAAAGATATAAATGTAGTGATCCAAAGGGACACATGCACCCGAATGTTTATAGCAGCAATGTCCACAATAGCCAAACTATGGAAAGAACCTAGATGTCCATCAACAGATGAATGGATCAAGAAGATGTGGTATATATACACAATGGAATACTATGCAGCCATCAAAAGAAATGAAATCTTGCCATTTGCAACGACGTGGATGGAACTAGAGCGTATCATGCTTAGCGAAATAAGTCAAGCAGAGAAAGACAACTATCATATGATCTCCCTGATATGAGGAAGTGGTGATGCAACATGGAGGCTTAAGTGGGTAGAAGAAGAATCAATGAAACAAGATGGGATTGGGAGGGAGACAAACCATAAGTGACTCTTAATCTCACAAAACAAACTGAGGGTTGCCGGGGGGAGGGGGTTTGGGAGAAGGGGGTGGGATTATGGACATTGGGGCGGGTATGTGATCTGGTGAGTGCTGTGAAGTGTGTAAACCTGGTGATTCACAGACCTGTACCCCTGGGGATAAAAATATATGTTTATAAAAAATAAAAAATTAAAAAAATATATGGATTAAAAATAATTTTTCATTGGAAACAGAAACAAGTACTGACAGAATATAATTAACTGTGAATAAAGAGAATTTATCACTAAATATACATCTAAATGACACTCTTTCTCCTTTGTATGTATTTGAGAATCATTATTACTTTATGATTGCTTTTAGAATGTTAACTATACATACATTTACATCCTTTGAATTCATATCAGGTACCAAGCAGATAATAATCCTGGAGAAATAAATATGTGCAAATGCTTGAATGGTGAAATATAGGTAGTTATAGCACTTTCAATTCATTTACAAAGTATCTCTCCTGTGCTAAGTCCTGTGCTAGATGCTTGGAACTGAGAACAGGACAGACATAGTTAGTGCCCTCTAGGTACTTCCTGGCAAGGGGATGGATGAGTCTGGCAGAAAATTAATCCTTTCCTGAAATAAATGGAAAAATGAGACTGTATTATGAAGAAAGAAGAGCACACTTCACCAAAAGTGATTCCTCCTCTTCCAGAAGGTGAGGCAAGGTTTACCTGTGGAAGTAGGGAGTACTGGTATCTAAGAATGAGATGAATTTGATAAGGCCTAGAGATGATGAACCAAGCACATGCAAAGGTTCTATGGTAGAAGGAAGCTGGATAAGGAACTCAGAGAATGAGGTGAGACTAGGGAGGAAAGGAGAATAGACCATATAGGGTTGACCATCATGTTAACAGCAATTGTGTTCACTTTAAGAACAATAGTTAAGTCATCGATGTGATTTAAGCAGAGAAATGTCATGATCAGATTTTTATATTAAAAAGAAATTCTGGTTGCAGATCGTTATGCTTGCCTGTGCTTTTTTCAAGATTTTATTTATTGGGGGCGGGGGGAGGATGCACAGAGGAAGCCGAAGAGAGAGAATCTTAAGTAGGCTCCATGCTCAGTGGAGCCCCATTGTAGGGCTTGATCTCAAGACCCTGAAATCATGACCTGAGCCAAAACCAAGAGGCAGACGCTTAACCAACTAAACCATCCAGATGCCCTGCTTGCTTGTGTTTTTAAACTATACTAACTGTAATCAGGAATTTCTTAAGGAATGTAGGATGTAGAGCATTACATTTAAAAATAAATAAAAAGAGTGGTCAAAAATGAGCATGTTTCAAAGTCAATAAAAGGATCTGGGAGGGAGATACTGAATATATGAACAAGAAATAATCGAAAGTTCAAGATTCTTGTTACTAAAGAAGGAAGAGGAAATTTAGAGGACTGGATCTGAAGTTCGGTGTAGGATACGTTAGTTAAGTTTTAGGTGTCTGTGAGGCGTTAAAATGGACATATTGAGGTAAAAATTTGGTCTATGTATCTGAAACTTAAGGGAACATTCTGGAATAGAGATGTAGACATGAGGAGGAGGGCAGGAAGGTAGGGCTTGTAATAGTAAGAATAAGATCACCTAGGGGAATTTTATAACTCACAATTAATTGTGGGACAGGCAGCTCCAGGAATACCAACAGTTAAGTGTTGAGAGGAGAAAGGAGAGTGAAGAAATCTAACCAATGATAGTCACAAAGGTAGAAGGAGTAAGATATATCATTTCATTCAAAAATTGTCTGAGTCATCTGTTTCTGGTATAATATTTTCTTTCAACCATGCTAATTCTTTCAAACATGCTTTCTAACTAAGCACACACTTTTCTAGCCATTGTATTTAGTTAATATAAATGGGAACTCTGTAACACACTGAGAGCATGTTTTAAATATAAGTTCTAGAAACACGCACATTGACTTATGTATATTCATGTGGGATGCATTTGCTTTCGTTTGTATAGAAAAAATACAGTGTCTTTCCTAAAGAAAAATTGGAAGATAGAAGATTGTTCCTTCTTAGTCCACTGGGGAAAGTAACTGATTTAAGACCAAATTTTGACAGTGCATGAATGGAATTATGGCCACAGCGCCCTTGCAACCTGAAGGAGAGATTGATTTGATGCATTTGAAAAACTAGGTATCCACATCTGTGTGTGAGCAAGCTTTTTTGCAAATGAGCAGGCAGTCCTTTGTGTTGTTACTAATTATTCCAATCCTTCTGAAGAATGTGTGAAAGTATTGCATTATTTAGGATTTGAGTGATATTACACATGGTTGCATATAGATGTTATTTGGAAAAAAATTAACATTTTGAAAATTGCTATACCAAATATGATTTCACTGGGATACTGTTTACTATTTCCATAATTAAGTTACTTATGAGAGGAACTATTTTGAGAAAGTACATTAATCACCTTACAAAGTAAGGAAATCTTAAAAAACCCATTTTGAGGGTGCCTGGGTGGCTCAGTGGGTTAAAACCTCTGCCTTTGGCTCAGGCCATGATCCCAGGGTCCTGGGATGAGCCCTGCATCCGGCTCTCTGCTCAGCAGGGAGTCTGCTTCCTCCTCTCTCTCTGTGTACCTCTCTGCCTACTTGTGATCTCTGTCTGTCAAATAAATAAATAAAATCTTTAAAAAAAAAACCCATTTTGAACTGGGAAGTTTTTTCTTTAATTTTTATTGTTGTTTGTTTGTTTCTTCTTTTACCATTTCAACAATTTCAGTGTTTTACATGGCCTTTCCTGGCTCATCAAGAGTTTGTAAGATATTCCTGGCTACTTGCCTGATTTGAGTCTATCTACAGTTTTGCAGATTTACCTGGAAGATCTAGACCTTGAACTCCTGAAAAATAAAATTGCAAAACAATAATAATTTTTTCCTTTTTTTTTCATTTTTTTCATGAATGCTTCTTTAAGACATTTTACATCTGTCATTGATATGTATGCACAAAGTATTTATGTATATAAATTTAATTGCCTGTCATTAGCTTGACTTCAATAACTTTGTTCTACCAGCAATGTTTCATTTATCGGCTCTTCTTCAGAATCCATTCCTTTCGAAACATTTCATGTTGAAGTCTGGGTAGATTGCAGTATTTGTTGAATAAACTCCATTATTAAGTACACTATTCTGATCCTTACACAATAATTTGCATAACTACCACCAGAAATAGACTTCTCCCCCTAGGAAGCTAGTTTGCTAAGAAAATGTTATGAATTTTCATTGTAGTCTGTTAGCTTTTATCTCCAGGCACATCATAGTATTATTTTTAAATGCATGTTTTTTTGTTTTGGTTTTTGGGTTTTTTAGGGCATTTTTCCTTAAAAAATAAGACAATCTGCCATTTTGATGATAATATGATCTAATACAACATAATGCCATAATTCATTCATTCATTCATTTTTGTTATCATTGACTTTTTCTAATGACCTTTTCTACATTTTCAGGGTGAAACCAAGATTTTAAAACTAAAGAATCTTCGACCTCAAGACTATGCTAATTATAGCTGCATTGCTTCAGTGAGGAATGTATGTAATATTCCAGATAAGATGGTGTCATTTAGACTTTCCAATAAAACAGGTATGGAGCTTTCTCTCAATGTTTTATGTCTGTTATCCATAGCTAATATTTGAAAAGGTTAAGTTTCTTATACACCAAATGATTCCTGTAGTATATCTAGGAAAAAGACACCTTTTCTTTTTCTCTCAGAGAAGTCTATGATATCTGAAAAGTCACTGGTAAATGCATGCTGTAAAGTTTAATTGCTATATGTTCGCATGTAATGTTTGTTTATATGTCATACAAAATTATAGTTCCTTAAAATAGTGCATTCATAAATATCACAATCATACCCATAACGTGTTCAAAGAAATTCTGAGAAATATTAGATTCTTCACATAAAAATTTATGGTCTAAATTGCTAAAAGTGTTTTGTGATTCCAAAGCTAAGAAAAAGAATCTCTCTCTTACTCTGTTTCAAGTCAAGAACATTAATTGGTAATTTCAGGTAGGTGTTTTTAGGAAAGTATTTTTGTAGAAAATGTCAAAACATTAGTAAGCTTGTGACTTAAGTTAGCCTGTGTTTAGTAATAGAGACCTCAGAATAACTGCAAGCATATTAAGGAAGAATTGCTAAATGAAAGAGCACGGAGAGAGTGTGGGAATGGACTGTCTTTTGCATGATTGTGTGGAAATAATCACTCTAATAAAATAGAATTTGAACTGGTTTTGAGAAACTTTCAGTAGCAATTAATGTAAATTTTTTACTTTCAAATAATGCTATTAAAATAGTTTTTAAAAGTAATTTTCTCATTAACAAAAACCTTGCATAGTGTGGGTTTGATGTGCCTGGGTGCACATTTTGATTCTGCCACTTATTAGCTCTTGGATTTGGTTGAACAAATTGCTTCACACTCTGCCTCAATTTCCTCACAAATTCACAATGTAGGCAAGAATTAGTGAGTTAACATACGTAAAGCACATGGCACATGCTTTGTCAGTTTTCCAACAAAGAGCTAGTCAGCACACAACACATTTGATGAAAAGATCATCTTTTCACCTAAAGTCCTTTTCACTTAGGACTTTATTGGAAGGTGAAAAAAACGTGTGCTCAACTGTTGATTCACCATCCCAGGTTCCACTGAGTTGTTAAAATTTTGAAAGATAATTTAAAAAAGTATTCATTCATGTATTCGTCAGAGACTTCCTGGGTTCCTACTATGAGTCTGCACTGATAGGCTTAGGAATATTGGCTAAAATGTAAATTGCCTTAAACTAGAGAAATGCTTTATTAAGCACCAGGTAAAAGTCATTAGTGGAAGGTAAAAGAAGAATGTGGGACATGAGAATAAACTCTATCAAGAAGGATGAGAAAGACTTGAGGGAAACAACATAACAGAAAAATAAAATCTTAGTGAACCTTAGACTTATAAAAGTTAATAATCTCATTTCACTTAAAAAAAAGAAGAAATAAGCTGTTGAGAAATAAATATCAGAGATTAGCATGTAAGAACTAGGGGTGATTATGTTGCTCTTGGCATGAAATACTTGGTGAATTATTATAATTATCTTTGTTTTTCTTAGTTTCTTTAATATATTTTTACAATACACATGATCCAGGGAGAAAAATTAGAAATAAAATGGAAGTCCCATGGGTTGGATAAACATATTACAGTAAGAGTCAGAACAAAGGAGTTGGTATATTACTACATATGTTATGGACCTTACCCTTGAGCAGTACTTTATTACTTTTAAAAGTATTTCATGTTTATTATTTCAGTTTATCTTTATAACTATTGGGCTATAAACAGGAGGGTTTTTCTTTCTTTTTTTGTTTGTTTGTTTTATCATGTCTTTATCATTTGACACATAACCCACTAACCCTTGGTGATTAAAGTATCCTCATTAGATTGTTTTGAGAATGAACTAAATCAATAAAAACAAAAATTCTTTAAAGACTAAGAGGTACCATAAAATCATATTTAACAATTTTTCTGCTCTAGGAATGTATATTTTATTATTTCACAATGTCCCACAGCTACTAACGAGTGGAGACAAAATTTTTCCCAAAGTGTGAAGAATTATTTTAAATAGGAGACTGACTAGCTACTATCCACAAAATTTTTGTGAAGCCAGAGAAAATGAACCTAAATCTTGGCTAGAGTTTTATTAGGAATAAATAAGCATTTCTTAACCTAAAGCTGAAAGGAGGAGATTACCATGAGAGGTCATAGAGTTTCCAGTTCCTGAGGTCTTATGAAACAGTTGGGTAACTTTGTTTCTGAGGTGATTTTTGACAACTGCCAGCTCAGAAAACAAAGACTTGACTCTCTGTCCTGTGGAGAGAGCACAGGAACTCTGTAATATAGATGTTTTGTTTAACTTTTCAGCTGTCTCGTTCTTTATTTTTCAGTCTAAAGTATTGTGTACCTAGACTGAACCAAGAAAATAAACTATCATTCTCTTTTATAAATTATCTCATGCAAATTTTAGATTCATGTTCACTGCAAATTGATCATTAGAGTTATGGTAAATAATTGGATTAAAAATAATAAGCTTAGGACCTTGTCTGACTTTTCGATTACTATAATCAAATCTGTCATGTGACTGGTGCTTTACATATTCAAACCTGGTTTGCTTCAGCATTTTTCCCATCTGGTTGAAAGAGTTGGTGCATTTCAAATAGGTGAAGTCATTGAGGTAGCTCTCAAATTACACCAGGATTAACTTAAGCTTTCAGCATCTTCATCTTCCTGCAAACAGGCCTATTAAAACACAAGTGCATACAGGCTAGTTCATCGCTTTCTAACACTGGAAAAAGATCAGGAGTCACCATTGGGATAATAAGTGTGAGAGGGTTTTTTTTGTTTGTTTGTTTTTAAGATTTTATTTATTTATTAGAGACAGAGCTGGAGGTAGAGTGAGGGCTGGTGGGCAGAGGAGAGGGAGAAGCAGACTCTCCCCTGAGCAGGCAGCCCCACATGGGGCTCGATCCCAGGACCCTGGATCATGACCTGAGCCAAAGGCAGACGATGCTTAACCAACTGAGCCACTCAGGTGCCCCAGAGACAGGTACTCTTGATGATTTCACTCTTGTGAATCTTTAAATGGCATAAAGTTCCCATATTTTTAACTCTTGGTTGCAAAATGTTGAATGTATTTTAAATAGTATAATATGTTTGATTACCCTTATCTGTTAATTAATATGTTTAAGGTAACTTTGGAGATAATTTTTGTAATGGATATGAAATAATTGACTATTAAATATATTTTTGGTACAAATAAATTTTTTTTTAACAACTCTAGAGTGAAGGAAAATTTTTAAATATAATCAGTTTATTGACCTTATTTGAACAATGCCCAATGACATGGCATATAAAAGATGGAAACAGTGTCTGCTGTGAATAAAGTTTTGTAAAAGTTTTTGCAACAGAACAATTGCATCACGGAATACAGTTTTCTGGGTCCTTTCTGTACCTGCTAAATTAGACTTTCTGGGAATAACCTGCAGTGTACACACTTTAAATAAGCATAAATGATTACTTTGGAAAACAGATACTGTCTATATTATCAAAATGTTTTCCGTGAACCCATTCTACTTTGTGAATTGAAACTTTTGTTAAAAATAAGTCTATTTTGGGAGTGCCTGGCCGTTAAGTGGCTGCCTTAGGCTCAGGTCATGATCCCAGGGTCCTGAGATCCAGCCCTGCATCAGGTGACCTGCTCAGCGGGCAGCCTGCTTTTCACTCTCTCTCTGCCTCTCCCCTCTGTTCCTGTTCTCTCTCTTTCTTGCTCTCTTAAATAAATAAATAAATATAATCTTTAAAACAAAAGCCTATTTTTTACAACTACTTAGAGAAGCCATGTTTAGTGTCATTTTAAAATGAAGTATCATCTGTAGATTTACCAATAACATGTTTTCTTAACTTTCCTGCTATAGATTGATATATGGTAGAGCTTGTAGTTGCGTCTGCCATGGAATAACCAATCATTTGGTGGCCCCTGTTGATTACTTGTTATGCTGTGAAAAATCTCATGTCACAGAAGTGTCATTATTTATCATACCTAACCTAGCTGTCTTAGCACTTATCATGACAACTGAAACGATTGTATAATACATGAAGCTTTAGGTTTATTTCTTTATTGTCATAAGGTTGTAGCAGGGTCCAAGTTGTTTTGGTCATTTTCCTACTCGCATTTGGAAGAAAAAGAATGTTAGCTCTTGATTGATAAATTCTCAGTGTAGCTGTATTTTTCTTAGTTCATTAAAACAAACCTTTAAAATTTGTAAATTTAGGGACACCTGGGTGGCTCAGTTAGTTAAATGTCTGCCTTCGGCTCAGGTCATGGTCCCAGGATCCTGGGATGGAGTCCGACATTGGGCTCCTTGCTCTCCCTCTGCCTGCTTCTCACCCTGCTTGTGCTTACACTCTTTCTCTCTCTCTCCGACAAATAAATAGATGGAAATTTTAAAAATATTTTGTAAATTTAGAATATTGTTAAATATAGGTATATATTTTAAATTATCATAATTATGGTAACTGAATATTAAATATTGAAGTTTCTCAGATTATGTATATTTCTAACTTGAGGGAATTTAGAAATTATGATAAAACAAATTTCATTTATTTTAATATATTTTAAGTACTTATATATGTTGATGTCTCATGATTTCAAAGGCAAATAAGAATTAAGTAGTTTACTTATATTAGGATTAAAAGCATATTACATAATTGCTTGAGAGAGAATTATGCATTCAGTAAAGAAATTGGACAGGTGGGGCTAATTTTACTTAATTATATAGGTCCTTTGATTCAGTCTACTCACACTTAGCATTTATAAAAATTATTTGATTAAGATGTCTTCCTTAAATTTAATAACCAAGTCATTGCAAAAGTATTACTGGCCAAATAAATAGGGAAAACCTATGTCCCTTTCTCCTCTTCCTCTTTCTCTTCCTTCTATTTTTTTCCCCTTATATCTGTGTTAATAAATTATCATAAAATAGGTAGAGGGCTAGGGGACATCTCTGTTTATTATGTTAGATATCTACTGTTATCTATTCTTCTTATTTTATAGAACCCACAGCGAAAGTGTAATATAATAATGCCCAGCAGTTGCAATAAACCTCAATATAAAATTTTTGCACATTGTGGTTTATTTGTGGTAGTTTTCTCCTATGTTTATGGGAATTTAACTAATGTATCTAGGTGTTATAAGAAATAAAATAATATTGCAGTTATAAAAATTCGGTAGGAATAGCTGTAGATAATGAAATAAAAATACATAAAAACTTCCTTTTGTAAAGTGGCATTGTCATACACATTTGGTCACATGGTCATTTTAAGTGCAAAGGAAGGGGCAGTAGACATTTTGCTGTACGTCTGGGTGTTAACCTCATGCATTTTTCTTAGCTGCATAGATATAGCAGTGCCTTGCCTTTAGGTGATCTCCCCAGTATCTACCAAATCAATAGCATCATTTATTAGAATGTAGATATGGTATTTCACTAACAGTGATAACTTGAAAAGACCAAGTTTGTGAGAAATATATAGTGCAAATACAGTGACTTCCTGGACTAGTTTGCTTGGCCTACAATAACGGAACACCACAGACTGGGTGGCTTTAACAGCAGAAATTTATGTTTTCATAGTCTAGAGGCTAGAAGTCTAAGAGTAAGGTGCTGTCAGAGTTGATTTTTGGTGAGGCCCCTCTCTCCTGGCTTGTAGATGCCGTCTTCCCCCTGTAATCTTTCATCTGTGGTTTACAGAGGAAGAGAGTGAATGAACAAGAGCTCTAGTGTCTCTTCTCCTCTCATAAGGGCACAAGCCCTATCAGATTACAGTCCCACCTTTGACCTCCTTTAACCTGAATTATGTCCTAAAGGCCCCAACTCCAAATACAGTGACACTGAGGTTTAAGTGTTGAACATAAGAATCTTACGGGCACACCTCTCAATCCATAATACTTTTAAATGACTGAAAGGTGGGCTTTGCATTTGGAATTCATTTTCTTTTAAAATTTCAGGTATTAGGGTGCCTTGGTGGCTCAGTCAGTTAAGCATCAGCCTTTGGCTCAAGTCATGATCCCAGGTCCCTGGGATAGAGCCGGAGACAGGGTGCCTGCTTGGCATGGAGAATCCTTCCCCTCTTCCTCTGCCCCTCCCCATCACTCATTTCCTCTCTCTCTCTCAAAATAAATAAATAAAATCTTTGAAAAAATAAAAAATAAATAACATAAAAGTTCAGGTATAAGTTTATAATCTGTGTTAAATGTAGAAATAGGTTGGTAGAAATGGTAGAAATTAGTTTATAATCTATGTTATATATATATAAAATCTATGTTATATATATATACAATCTATATTATATATGTTATATATATAATCTATGTTAAATATAGAAATAGATTGGTAGAAATGGTAGAAAATGAATCTACCATTTAGAGAGAAAAGACTTTCTTTAGTAGTATGTCAAATAGATAACTCTAATGAGACTGTTTTGTCAACCAGTTATTTTTATCTTTGGAGGAATGATAAAGAAGCAACAGTAAAAGTTAAATAAAACTTTAGGTAGGGACAGAAATCACTTTTGTAATAGTATTATCATGAATTTTTAAAAGCATGGTCAAAATATTGAAATAGGATCAGAAATGATACATCAGTGAACCCATGCATTTTTTTTTTCTCATTCTTTTTTTGTGATGGAGAAGTTAGTATGTGCTACAGAAGATAAAACAGAAGGAAAAAAAAAAAAACAAGAAAAAGCCAAGAATCATCATTTCATGCACAAATATATATTAAGAACATTAATTCCTTAGTAGATTTTTTTTATCTTAGATAATACAGATTTTCTAAATGACAGTATTTACTACTAGATACACCAACAGAACACACATATTGTTGATGGGCTGTCATTAGAGAATGAGACCTTTCCTATAACTCTTTAGCATGGATTTTGAAATTCGAAAGCCTCAGATACAACTTTTGATTTTCTAAACTTGGAGATTTATTTCGCTTCTCTAAACTTATTTTTCCCCTCCCTAAAAATGGGGATAACACAAAGTCCCACTTTATTTGGTTTTTTAGACTATAAATGCTATAAAATGAAAAACTTTTAAAATAAGTGTCTGGCACATGATAAATATAATATATAGTAGCTATATAAAATGTAGGGTTGTTAACCTAGCTAATAGAAAGAATAAAGTGGCACCATCAGTAAATGTGGTGAGATGATGACAAGAATCTTAGACTTTTGTTAGGATAATGCGTACAGCTTCAACCATTGATGACTAATCTTGAAATAAGTTCATAATCTTCTTAAAATTACTTTTACTGGTGGATAAATTAAATAACATTTCTCAGAAAAGTCTATAGAAATGAACACATATTCTGGTATATGTCTGTCTAAACTGTTAGCAAAAATGTTTAACAGAAATAAAAATTGATAATGGTATGTAAGGAAAATTGAAAAAGCTTACAATTGGGTTGATTTACAGCAGATTCCTAATCCAAGAGCTCATCTTTTCCTAAGGTAATCAAACATATATGCCCTATTCTCATTAATGTATCTTTAGAAATATGAAAATATGGGTGATAAGTAAGCACTAAATCTGGGGACAGAAGCAGTGGTCAGTATGGGGTTTCAACTTTGGTCTTCCTGAGACTGTTTGCAGAGCAACAAGGTGACCCAGATTTTCCAAAACCCTATTACCATAATAACAGGAAGTTCGCATGTTGCTGAGATCTCCCTACACCTGCGTATTTTGTTGTCCTGGCAATGCATTTTTCAGGTTAGTTATATCCAGAGTTATTCTGGGACTACGAGTTCTTATATAAAGTATCCCTCATCAACTATCAACTCTCCCAGAAGCTTTCATAACCCAGATGCAGTAGATGTCTAAAAATAGAAGAATAATAAAAAACACTTTTAATCAAATGAAAGGAAATGCTGTCATATTCATTGAAAGACATGTAAATTATTGACATGTTATCTCACAACTTAACACAAATACTTTGGAGCATATCAAATAATTTGTGTTTTAGCGAACATCTAGAATAATTCATTGGTAAAATTGTTCTAACTGTAAGTAGTTACTATTCTTCATAGGCTATTAAACTGTAATTAAATTGAACAATTTTAAAATTACTTATAAGACTACAAAAGTTCAAATCATGTGTTTTATAATATTTCTTTCAGAAAATTGAGTGAAGATACGCCAAAATGATGTAAGAAGATTCCTAAATCTCTGAGAATAATTAATTTTTTAATTTTATTTTTTATTTTAATTCTAGATTTAATTCTAGATTATGGATTTGTGGACCATGGCTTAGGACTTCTTAAGATTCTTTTGTTCTAGTGAAACCCCCCCAAAGTACATGATTATAAATACTAATTAAATTGCTAGAAATGCATTTTAGACTTGTTGCATGGTTTTTGAGTTTGCAATTCATAATTTGTGATACAGAATTTGTGATACAGATACCTCCATGATCATTTACTGAAACATTTGAATTTATAGATTACTGGCTGTCATGATGAAAATACAATAATTTCCATTAGTGCATGTACCTTATCCTATTATTTATTCACCTTGGTCTTGAATTGATTATATCAGGTAGTCACCTTTCAGGTTGTCAATCATCCCTGTTTGTCCTAGACTCAATGGAAGTCCCAGTCCTGGAAAATCCTATAAACCCAGGCAAACCAGTGATCTAATTCAGCATACAGCCTTCCTCCGTACAAGATACTAGTCTTCATGACAGTCGTTAATGCTGGTGCATGCAGAGGTTTAAGCGACTCTATATAGAGAAACTTCAGTGAGAAGACCTGGTGTGGATCCTGGCTTTCCCTCCCCACTCTGCACTGCTGTGAACAATTCTGACGACTCTTTGAACTTGCATTTTTGCTCAGTCATAATGATAGTGGTCTCTGAGGTGGGTTTCAGGTAGATGAGAAGACACCATTCACTCTAAAATTTCATTTTTATTTAGCAAGATAACATCAACAACAATAAAAACTTAGATGAAATGAGGTAGCTGCAAAGAAGTAAATGCAGCCTCTACACACACACATACTCTTGAGCCCTAAGGTCCAGGCAAGAAAGGTTAAGGTTTTAAGAATATTAATACTTCATTGTGCTGTTGTCTTTTCATATGTGGGGCTTACATTACTATGCAGGAAAAAGTGAAACTAATAATTTCTGAACCGAATGCACCTCTTTGAGGGAATCTTTGCAAATATTGTGCTTTTAATATTACTTGTACAAAACAAAAAAATCACTGGCAGGGAGGCTTTAATGCCCCTCAAGACAGGATGCATCCCTGGCTACTCTTTTCCCTCAAACTCCAAGGCATTTAAATGCATCAATTTCATTTTTAACTTGTTATACATTTTGGGAAGTTTAAATGAGATTAGCCACATTACTCATACGATTTAAGGCTCTGTGTTGTGGCTAAGTTGTAGCCTTGTGGTCACTTTTACCATCATAGGGTCATGGAAGCCACAACTGGCCATAACTTAAAAGGTTCCCATTGGTTCCTGAAGAATTTTAATGAAACATGAGAGAGGGGGGGAGGAAGAGAGAAAGAGAGAAAGAGGTGACGCTGTAGTAGTTTATACAGTAGGAGTAGGGTGTCTAGTGTATTGTTGCAGAGACTAGAAGCAGAGAGAAGACTGGTAAATGGGAAATGATAGACAAGCAGAGTATCAGAAATGCATTAACATCAATCTTTTGATTCTAAGTCCAGACATAACATGTACTTTTGGTTTGCTATTGTAGCAGTTATTTCTAAAGCATCACACCCTGTACTACTCAAGCATTTTATTGACTGCGTCTTTCAGTCACACACTAATCCAGTGAATGTGCTGTGAAGTCAGCAGTATTGATTGCTGATAGACCCATTGTATAATAGGAATTTATTGCTGATGGTCTTGGCCTCTTGTTTTATTAATGCCACCCAATATCCTGATATGACAAGAACGGGTGCTTTCAAGAAACCAGGTATAAAGTTTTTGGCATAACAAGATGTGCCAGTTGTATGAAGCTGCTCCTTAAGTTTTTACTTTGGTTTGGCATTACAGCATTGTGCTCAACCCAGCAAGATGTGGGATTTTAAGTCAGCCAAGGAAAGCGCTTCTAGGGAGTGTTCTGTCTCTCCAGCAAAATCCAGTGACCTGAGTTTGCTTTGTTTTACTAAGAAGTCTTTAGTTCTTACATGGTAAAATGCAGGCAGTTCCAGATAGTTTGACTTAACAGGTAACAATAGGTAAGAAATTCCTTCAAAACGATTGTCACATAAGCGAGGAGGAAAAAAAAATAGGCACCACAGGAAATAAATGAACAAAACTACTGGGAAAATGAGCAGTGTAAAATGGATTCTTGTTAAATTTCTCTGGGATTAAATCTACTAAGACACTTGCTTAGAGGAAACAAAAAGGGGGAAAAGAGGATAAACTCCAATTCTCTGTATCTTTCTAATTCTCTTGATGTTGATCAGAAATATTTAAAAACTCTAGTCTTGCCTCGTTGCATATCTTTCAACTTTATCTTTCAACTTAACCTTTAGCTCAATCTGATAAAAAATTGTAATATTCATGTCTTTTTCCTTTTGCAATTGTAAGTAAAAAGCAATCTGGTGTGATAACCATACAGTATTATGACTCTGTGGGCCATACAGAAATATGATTCTACTTTTCACGGAAGCAGAAAATTCACTGAATATACAATAATCTGCATGTTAAACATTGTTTTATGTGTCTGAGCAAAATGTTAAATATGAATATAGGTAGAGAAAATATTATTATAGATAAACAGATCCAAAGTCAATTTAATATGGATTTAATTTTCAAGTTGCTGAAGAATTAAATAGGCAAATCAATACATATCAATATTAAGAACTTGAAGAAAATAAAAAAATCATTCAACATTGAAAACAAATGGTACAAATACAATGTATACAAATACAAATGGTATTTGTATTCTCTGAAAAGATAATTTCAGTATCTCCTAGTAATCAGGTAGATTGGGAAAATGCAGGTTTAGTGAAATCTATAGTGAAAATATCTAAATGTAAAAGCTGTATTTCTAGTAACTTTGAGAAATAAAATATTGGCAGGACATTTCTATGTACATTTCTTATACGTAGAGAGGAATTGAATTCAGAGGTGATTCAGTCAATGTTTTATCTCTCATATTAAAATAGTATTAAAAAGGTTTTATTGGCTTTTAATCTTTCCTTAAGCAACATTCCATTTTGTGCAGCTTATTTAGTTCTTCTACACATGCTACATTACAGTATTATCTTATTCAAAAAATAAATACCTCCCTTATCGTGTAGCAGCATTGTCCTAGAACATGGCAGCAATGTATTTAAATATTCTCTGAGTGTCTGAAATCCCAAGATAAGAAGTGTAGCTAGTTTAATGGTTAGACTTGAATTGACTCTCGTTGGAATTAGATCTATAATGACAGTGTTAAGCAGCAGTTACTATTTACAGTATGTCAACATGATACCGTAGTGACACCTCCTACAAGGCCTGTAGTTTAAAACTGTCATTTCCTCCAGTGTAAACCACAGTTGTATGGCTTTGTAATTCAGTCCAATAAAATGGTTCCTAATCACACACAAGACTTGAAATCAAATTTCTCTACTCCAGTACACTTATTTTTAACAGATTATGCTCTGATTCTTGTTAAGCCTTCCTTTTTCCTTTTTCACTTAATGAACTTTGGGGAATGAATATCAATAGAAATGTAATAGTAAAAAAAATGCTTAAAATATCTGCACTTGAAAGCCAGCGGCTCCTAAAAACATTCTTAGCCCTTTATAAAACAAAATCTGCACAATTCTAGAGTTTCCCAGGGCAAGTCTCAATTCATTAAGGCACCCTCACCTACTAGAATAAAATGCCTAATTCCAACATTTTCAAATGCATACATGTCCATTGAAGGCTGGAGAAGAAATTCCAGCTGTAAGGTTGGGAACAGATGCGTGCTAAGGAGCTGAGGAACTCATGAGACTACTAATCTGGGTGTCACCCAATTCAGGCAATCATGATATGACAGTCTGTTTTGTAAAACCACTTTCAAAAATCCAAAGGGCCCCTGGGTAGCTCAGTGGGTTAAGCCTCTGCCTTCCACTCAGGTCTTGACCTCAGGGTCCTGGGATCGAGCCCCACATCGGGCTCTCTGCTTGGCCGGGAGCCTGCTTCCCTTCCTCTCTCTCTCTCTGCCTGTCTCTCTGACTACTTGTGATCTCTGTCAAATGGATAAATAAAATCTTCAAAGTAAGTACCTGTTTTAATGCTTAAGTGTGTTATGTATGAATATATGTATGATTTGCATGATTTGATTTTTTTACTGAATTTTGTTCGACTACTGTATTCAGCAAAATACGACCACATTTGTCTTTCATGAAGTAGTATTTCATAGCAAACTTTAGAAGCATCAGCAAAAATATTTCTCTATCTGCGCCTTGCTAACATCTAAATATATGGATGTATTACTTTTTTTCTTGCTTTTTAAAATTATACCTTCCTATTTGGGCATTTTTGGAAAAATAGTTGAAATAGATGGAGGCGTGGTTTATCTTTGTGACCATACTTACTATGCCATGGATTAATGCACTTGTTTCAAACTTTCTCTTTTCTTGCTGGTAGATTGTCAACTATCACTGTTGTTTTCCGTTTTCCCATCTTGAGAAGCCTTTCCGTGTATAACTTCCTTCTCCTAACCTCTTGAAATCTGAGAATTTAAATTTCTGATTCCATTTTAGTTATGTATAAACATGTTAGGAATAATCACACTCTGAGCAATGGCCCAAGAGCCTTTTCCAAAAACACTTCAGAATTTAAGCTTTATAATTATGACTTAGGTGGTTCACAAGTCCTTTTTGTCTTATATTCTGAATGGTAGACAACTTCTGGTAGTCTGACTAGCAAATCACGTTTGTTTTTTCCCAGCCCTTGTTTTTATAATGTAGTAGTGGATGATACTAATATTATCTCCTCTTTCTGTTAGGCTGCTATAAGTCATCTTCTGGCATAAATATCATTAAGAATTCAGTTAGAACTTTGAAATTATCAACTTTGTTCATTTCATTCTGGAGTTTATCTACAATGATTTATCTTCATCTCAAGCCAGATTGCCTAAATTAGAACCCCCAGCTCCACAATTCACTACCTGTGTCACCTTGGGCAAGTTATCTAAACTATTTCCCAGATTGGTAATAACTAAAATGGATAATAGTAGTACCTACCTCATACAATTAAAATTTTATTTATTTATTTGACAGACCAGAGATCACAAGTAGGCAGAGAGGCAGGCAAAGAGAGAGGAGGAAACGGGCTGCTTGCAGAGCAGAGAGCCGGATGCGGGGCTTGATCCCAGGACCCTGGGATCATGACCTAAGCTGAAGGCTCACTAAGCCACCCAGGTGCCCCCTACCTCATATAATTAAATAGGTCATATATATAAAGGTTTTTTAAGAGGGTCTGGCACATATTAAAGGTTGTAATTCTGTCCATCTAATCTTTGCTGTATCTTGGAGACAATTTAGTTATTTGAATAACCTGAATAAGATGTATCATAAGGTTAGGAGACTATATGCCCAGGTGTTTTCCTAATCTAGATAGAAATTTGGTCTCGGCAGTCCTGTAGGAATTATTTAAGAGTATCCCCTGGATATTTGGAGGGGCATACAGAGGTCTGGCAGAGTTAAATCTATTCAGCATTATTCTTCAAGATTAGCTAGGAGCCAGTCTTAGCCAGAGTAACTATAGGATAAAGTTATAGAATCATAAAACGATTCAGAATGGAGCAATATAATATGGTGTCCTCAGGCTGGATAATAAAAGGAAAGAATTAATCTTTATCAGATCAGCAAGAGAATAACCAGTAAGAGAGTGCCTCTTTGCATGAATCCCTCTGTGTTATATTACTGGTTATAGAAATACCAGCTTCCCCCATCTCAGCAGCTGTGGTATCCAGAACAGAATTATTGTTTTGTTTGCTTTGCTGCTCTGGTGAGGCTTCAGCAGTATAGCTGTGAGATCCACACCAGATGGTCTAGGAGGAGACATCTTTATCTGTTCTGCTGCTTCACTGTATCACTCTCACAGTAAAGCCTTACAGACTGACTGATTTTTTAGGCCCATATTGGATTATCTATATACTGTCCTCTTATGACAAAGGTCACGCTTCCTTTATTTCAGTTTCAGGGATATAATTTGGCTTAATCATATAGTTTATTAATAGTAGTGCATGTGTCATAGCTGAGCAAAGAGTTAAGTATAAAAAAGTATAAATAATATGCTATATTCATTTTATGTGAGTGGTATACTAAATTTTGATAGTGCAATTCCTTGTCATCACCTTGTTAGTAATATAAAGTATGGTTAGTTTAGATGGATTGAACAAGGAAAGTACTGGCAGGTCTTTATAACTAGTATTTTTTGATGAATGACTCATGAAATTTCGAGTGGTATGTTGCATTCTTTCATGTTATTGTTATTTTTGTTGTTGTTGTTAATTTTATAATGAATAGTTGGGACTTAAGGGAAGTTTCTATTCTCTAATCTTAATTTTCATTGTAATTTTTATTTGAATATAGTTGACACACAATGTTACCATAGTTTCAGGTATACAGCATAATGATTTGACAGATTTTTATGTTACCACAAATGTAACTACCATCTGTTATCGTATCTCACTATTACAATATCACTGGCTATATTTTTTGTTCTGTGCCTTTTATTCTTGTGACTTATTCATTCCATAACTGGTAGCCTGTATCTTCCACTTCCCTTTACCCATTTTGCCCATACTTCTACCCACCTCCCTTTGTATGGAAAAAAAGTCACTTTTTTCCCTCTGTATTTTGAGTCTTATTCTCCTTTTTGTTTGTTTATTCATTTGGTTTGGTTTTGGTTTTAAATTCCACATAGGAGTGAAATCATGTGGTGTTTGTCTTTCTCAGTCTGACTTATTTTACTTCACATAATGCCCTGTAGGTACATCTATGTTATCCCAAATGGTACAGTCTTATCCTTTTTATGGCTGTGTAATGTTCCATTAATAGTACAACTTCCTTATCTGGTTGTCTAGCGATAGACACTTAGGTTGTCTTGGCTATTGTAAATAATGATGCAACCAACATAGGGATGCATATACATTTTTAAATTAGTGTTTTTGCTTTTTGTGGGTTAATACCCAATAGGGGGATTACAGGATCATATGGTATTTCTATTTTTAGTTTTTTGAGGAACATCCATACTGTTTTCCATAGGAGCTGTACCAATTTGCAATCCCACCAACAGTAATGTGAGAGCTCCATTTCTTCCAGAGCCTCCAAAACACTTGTTATTCCTTCTCTCTCTCTCTCTCTCTCTTTTTTTTTTGCCACCCTGTGATATGATGTTTTATTGTGGTTTTGATTTGCAGCTACCTGATAATCAGTGATGTTGAGCATCTTCTTCTCTAATCTTTAAATTTAACATTATTTTATTTAATGAGACATTATTGAGTACTTAATTCTTCATGAGATCCTTTTCTGGTTGATGTTGATACAAACATGAAAAAAATCGCCCTTCTCACCCTCATATCCTATTCCTAAATATCTCACAGTGAAAGGGTAGGGGTAATAGCTCTAATTGTCATAGTGGGGCATGAGGGATGGTTACTATAAACAACTATGGTCATACAAAGAGGAAATAACTCAACTGTCTTAGACAAGAAAACTAGGAATCCAGTGAGGAATTGATACTGACATTTGAGCATGGTAAAGCACTTGACCACTGGTTTGCCAGGTGGATAAGCATGGGAAGAGAATTCCAGGCAGCAGGTATAGTGAATTCATGCCCTACTGATCTCGTGAAGAGGACACTTTTCAAACTGGCAGTACTCTTCAGCACCTTGTATCTTCTATAAGGAACAGGAAAATTCTTTGAACAGCAAATTTCTTACTTGGAAGTATTTTTAAGCTTGGATTTCTCTCCATGAGTGACAATCTTCTGGGATTCGGCTGCAGCAGCAGATGAGTGCTCTCATTCTTATAAACTTGAATGAGACCAAATTTCCCAATATTTCACATTTTGGCAAGATTAGTTAGGTTTTATTGACTGAAAGGGTGAGATATATGTGGTTTTAAAGTTCTTTTTCATCATGTTTCCCAAAGTTTATGAAGACATATCAGGCCATTATGTATTAGTATCCCATCTATTGACATAGCTTATTGACTAAAATAAAGCTTTTGACTTCATTGTCTTTTGCTCACCTTAGAACACAAGTTCCTGGGTGCCCGGGTGGCTAGGTCATTAAGCATCTACCTTCTGCTCAGGTCATGATCCCGGGGTACTGGGATTGAGCCCCTCATCTGGCTCTCTGCTCAGTGGGAAGCCTGCTTCTCCCTCTCCCACTCCCCCTGCTTGTGTTCCCTCTCTGACTCTCTCTGTCAATAAATAAATTAAAAATTATTTTATGAGACTGAGGGTTGCTGGGGGGGAGGGGGTTTGGGAGAAGGGGGTGGGATTATGGACATTGGGGAGGGTATGTGCTTTGGTGAGTGCTGTGAAGTGTGTAAACCTGGTGATTCACAGACCTGTACCCCTGGGGATAAAAATATATGTTTATAAAAAATAAAAAATTATATTAAAAAAATAAATAAAATAAAATAAGAAAAAAGAAAACAAGTTGCATTTCTAATTTTTCCATTTTATCTTGTTCAATGATTAGAATCAAATGTAAATAACATTTGTTCCGTTTTGTAATGTCTCGTTTTATAATGAATATCTTTTGGCAAATTTCTATACTCATTTTGCTCATGTGGCATAAGCATCTTGATCAGGGATCATAAATGCACATGACTTCAAAGAATAGGCAGGTGATATAAATATATAAAATCACTTAAGACAATGGAGTCATGGGAAAAGGGCTGATTCTCTTCCTTCTAGGATGTGAGCTTCTGAATGCAGGGATTCTTTGACTGTTTTTTTTTTGAACCAGTACATCTCAAGCGCCTATCACAGTGACTAAATACATAGTAGGTGGTCAATAAATACTTATTGAATGAAAGAATGTGTTGAAATTTGTTTTGCTAGGGAAATAAGCAACACACCTAAAAACATTCCTTCTTAACAGCAGCAGCAGCAACAACAAAAATGATAAAACAAAAAAATGTTGTGCCAACCCAGTTTGGCATTATCAACTAAGTCTCTTCTAGGAGACGTTTCTGTAAATTTCCATGAAGGAGCATACTTACTCTGTGTTCTCAATCATTTCCAGAAATATCCAGTGTGTGAATATTAACATAATGAAAAATGCATTTTGGTTTCGATATCTATAGCAAAGCCTCTCTCCTGAATTAGAGATTATTTATGAATACTGTTTCAAATGTTGCCATATCCTGGAGCATTGTTTAAACAGAATTCCTCAAAATGATGTCATTCCTGGACTTCATGAGAATCAATCAATATATCAACAATGATCATATTTGAATGGTATCCCAACTAAATGTATAGATTATTTTCAGTCTTCATATCGACTTCTAAAATATGCTCATTTTTATTATGTGACGTGTTCACTGCAACCTGTATTTCAATGAAATGTGTATTGAAAATGGATTTCAGTGAAATTTGTGAAAAGATGGTGGTTTCTGCATCTCAGTGACGTGAATAGCTCTTTTGAGAGAAACTTTTTTCTATTCCTTGAGTCTATAAGCATAGCTTAAGTTATGTCTCACCACATAGAAGCTTAACTTGGTTTGTCTGTCATCTTTTATATTTTTTAGTTTATATTTTTTAGTTTAAAAATTGTGGGACCATAGAACAGATGTGGGAAGTTAATCATGTGTATTTTTACCCCCTTCCTTCAACTCATACTGTGTTTTTATTCATTTCAGTTTGTGCCTATCTCCTGATGGATAATGTTGCCTCCATTAACCACCCATTCATTCCTTATTCTTTCTTTCTTCTTATCGCATTATTTTCACATAAACAGCTATTGATCGTAGATACATGGAAGGATATCCTAGCAGACATTAGGAAATCCCTGTTTTCTCCTCTTAGCATGTTGTAGAGTTTACTGCGGTTTCTTTTGACAGGTTCCACATTCAGTATTCTTTTAAGGACTTTCTCTCCATTCAGTGTTCCTCTTGTTCCCTTTTCAACATTCGTGTTTCATTTCTTTATCACTTAACAAAGAGTTTAGAATAGTAATCTCTCTCTCGTACATGTTGTTGTGAAGAATGTATGGGTGTCTAGATCTTGCAGTATGTTTTAGGACACTGTGTTTTTCTCATACTAAGAAGGAAACTGATGACCTCTGTGGTCTTACATGTTTATACTGATACAGTGATAGAATAATCTGACCAACACATGTTATAAGCATTTACTGAACACTCAGCTACCTATATGATTTAATGCAATGAGATTTCTCATTCTCATTTCCTATACATCTATGTAAGTGCTAAAGAGGAAGCTTATAATGCATACTCAGGATGGTTGGACAGTTTAAGGACACTGAGAAAAAATAACATTCATTTGCAAGGTAGATGATGAAATAGATATAGCAATTTTTGCTCATGAGCTTTGAAAAGCCCTATGAGAATGTTGAATTAGAACAAGTTGGGGGATGGGCAGAGGGAGGGAGAGAATCTCAAGCGGTCTCCATATGCAGCACAGAGCCCAATGTAGGACTCGATTTCATGACCCTGATATCATAAACTGAACGAAAATAGAGTCAGGCACTTAAGTGACTAAGCCACCCAGGTGCCCCTGGGGTATTTTTAATATCAGCGATAATCAGAAAAATGAATGCCATCTGCAATAAAAAAGGTTGGACAATATTCTTTTTTCAGTTCCATTTTCGAAAAGAGGATTTTTAAAAAATATATCCGTGAATATAGTTCTGCATAGTACATTAGAGGTAGAACAATGGTTTTGTTATGTATGTGTTATTGTTTGAGCTTTGGAATTTTCTTGAGCTTTTTCCTTTAAATATTTTCTGTCTAATAGAAAAACAATTCTTCTTGTACAAGTCAATTTCAGGGACAAATATTTCATGAGTTTATATCACCATTGTATGTTTCTATAGTCCAAACATATGCTCTTAATGGTGCCTAAGCCTTGGGACTTTTAAGTTTACTGAAACATGGTGTAAAACAAATGAGCTTGGTTAACATGATATAAAATTTGGAATCTTTAGAATTATATTTTAACTAAATCCATTTGTAAGAGTTTATAGTATAAATAAGGTTCAGTTAGGCTATAGGGAGATCTTTTACTTTTTTGTGGCAATATATCAATAAATATAATATCTGTTTTAAAAATATTTAAATAGTAATATCTCTTGTCAGCTTAACAACCTTAACTCTTCAGAGAATGCTCTTTTCTACTAAATGAGTGCCTTTTCCATATTCTTTTCACTGTGTACATTTTCTAATTTTAGTCATAAATCTTTATAATTTAAAGTCAACACCTCACGAGGGCTATTAAGATACTTTGAAAACTTCCATATTACTTAAAATCATGTTAGAAGGACCAACATGCAAAAATTATATTTAAAAATGTCATCCAGACAAACCGTGCCTGTTCCACAGTACCATGATAATAACAGGGGATTGTTTTCTTGCTCTCCTTTTTTGTTTTGTTTTGTTTTGTTTTAAAAAGGAAGATGAATATCAGGCCACACAAGAATTTACCTTTTATTCTGAGAAAAACACTCTCCAAGTCTAAGCTGAAGTTAATAGAAAAAAAAAATCACATAGTACAATTGAACATGTTAAGCGTTTCTAATATGGACTGATTTCATACAATACAGTTTTGACTTTGGCATAAAATATATCTGAATATGTGAGATTAAATACCAGCATACAGCATCCCCCTGTTTTTCTTTAGGGATTCATTGTTGGAGACCAGCACTGCAATGTAAGCAGAAAAATGCTGTCTGTGAACATACATATTTTTTGTGTTGTTTCTATTTTGAGTGTTTGATGAAAAGTCTAACACAGCATTTTTTTGAATGGATATTTTATCTTTGTATGTTTTAACCTGAAAGATTGCAAATGACTATTCTTACTGGGGAGATTATTATAAACTAAACATTCGAGTGGTTAGGAGGCACAGTTTGGTGACTATGTTTGAGCTCTCATTTGTTTGTTTGTTTTTTTTTATTTTTAATTTTTTTATTATTATTATTATTTTTTTTTAATTTTTTATTTTTGATAAACATATATTTTTATCCCCAGGGGTACAGGTCTGTGAATCACCAGGTTTGCACACTTCACAGCACTCACCAAATCACATACCCTCCCCAATGTCCATAATCCCACCCCCTGTTTTAAAGCAGTGGTGATGAGAACTCACTGTCTAGATCTTTTGTGAATGGAGAGGTGAGAGATGAAGTATGGAGACTGCATTGGAATTAGATAGTTTTTTTTATGCCTTTCAAGATCAAAAACTAGGCCCATAGCTTAATAAAAGACTAGAATGATCTATGCCTTTATCTCTTACTTCATTGTGTTCAGATACAGAAGTATATCATTTCACCTCAGAATGATCCCAAAATTAAATAATTGACAATACCTACCATGAAAATACAAGGACTAAACAGCTTCAATACTTATACCTGGAAGGAAAGAAGCAAATGGTGATTGTCAGCATTCAAAGGGAAAGGGATTTTTGTTTAAAAACTTTAATCCTCCTCGTCATCCTGATTTCGGAACAATAATCTCAGAATACACAAATTATAATTCCTCTCTATATGTGTAATATTCTTAATACACTTCTATAGGTTTTTACCATGTAATTAATATAGTAACCATTTTATCTGGCTTAAACTTCATTAATACAATAAGATTTTGGCAAAGGAAAAGAGTATGTCTTTTTAATTGTTTGAATAAATATAAAGCATGCTGTGGAATTCCAGTTGTAACAGATCTAAATAGTGCATTTTTTGTTTGTTTGTTTGTTTGTTTATGTCTTTTAGCATCTCCGTCAATTAAACTCTTGGTGGATGACCCTATAGTTGTAAATCCTGGAGAGGCCATAACATTAGTATGTGTTACAACAGGAGGAGAACCTGCGCCCACTCTCACCTGGGTCAGGTCCTTTGGGACTCTGCCTGAAAAGACTGTTTTGAATGGAGGAACATTGACCATACCCGCCATCACCTCAGAAGATGCTGGTACTTACAGCTGCATCGCCAATAATAATGTGGGAAACCCTGCAAAAAAGTCCACCAACATCATTGTGAGAGGTGAGTTGGCCTAGAGAGTGTTACCACATTGATTTCTGGATCAACCAGGCTACTGCAAAACAGATAATGTTTGATATAAAAACATTTCCTCAAATATTGCATGTATGTTTAAAATACATAGGAAATTGTTTATAATTGATGAATGATATCTAATGGATACTAAAATTTCTCAATCTTAATAACCATAATTTATATTTGCATTGGATAGTTTTTGTAACATATTCTTAATGATATTATGAAACTATTCCATTGAATAGTTTTTATATGTTCTTAGTAAAAAAAAAAATCATGAAAATGCAAATATGGCATAGAGCATTAAACTTTATTATTCAGATTGTGTATTAGTTTAGGAATTTAGCAAATGTATCAGTTAGATGTTTAATAAACATTTATTGAATCCCTATTAGAAGCAGAGCTCTAAATTGTGGGATTATATAGAAATCTATAAACCATTACTTTGTACTCAAGGATTATACTATCAGTGAAAATAAAATACCTTGATTAATAGCCCTATGATACAGTGTTTGAGAGGCATAAACAAAAGCTATAGACATATAAAAAATTACAGTATCTTCTAGCTGAGGTTTTAGGAAATATCTAATGACATTTACATCAGGTTCTTTAGACTGAGTAGAGTTTTAACAGACTGAGATTAGGAAAAGACATGGAAAAGTCAGAGCTCATGAAAAACAAAGTGTATTTGAGGAATTTACATAAATGTGGTCGCTAAATCAACGGTAGAATTGATGTTTTAGTGTGGCTGCTGCAAGTTGTAAAAGAGATGCTATCCCTCCAGTTTGGACGATGTAAGTTAGGGTGTAAGGAGACTGTGTTTCTGCATGTCTCACTTCACCTGGCATGGTCCTGGGTTAGGATGGAGGATGGACACCAAGGGCTCTAAATTTAAAATAGATATCCATATGCCCAAGAGGACTCTTCTCACAGCAAATAAAAGTTTCTCATGATGGATGATTATAATGGAAGCAAAACATAATTGATTATATTGAGATTAACTTTTGTGATTATGTGAACATGAATTATGGTGCTTTTGTTACCTGTTACTCTCCAAATTTTTAGAAATATGTTACTTAACCAAAAGCATGCTCTATTCAAAATATTGCAGGGTGTTAGATACAAATCTAGACACTAGAAAATGGGCTACCTGCTACAAAATCATGGGCCATACAATATTTAGTAATTGCAGGGTGTGCCATTATTTTATATATCACTACAAAGTAAAACATAACATCACTTAAGCTACCACAGTGTTTTCTTATGAAATAGAATGTTGCTGAAAGAAGTCTTTCAGATCTGTTTATACTTGGGTTTTCTTTTAAACCATATACCACTCATTAGTAAATGTAAAAAGGAAAATAAATTATTAAATTATTATTATTAATAAATAATTATTAAATAATTAAATAATTATTAAATTATTCTTAAAATTTCACACTGAGAACCAACGCAACTGTTTTAATCCCAGTCTTTGATGACTATGGTTTTCTACCCAATGTCTTTCTCATTAAGAATGTTTATAATTCATAATTATAGAGAAATATTATCTCTGATTTTATTCCAAGCCAGATCACCACAGCTGTGCTCTTCTAATAGTAGTCATAGAAGGGTATTGACCATAAGGTACATTCTGATTTTAGAGATATTTGAATGTGAACATAAATAAGGATTTTAAAACTAATGGAATGTGATCTTTATTTCAGTTGATTTTATAGATTTCTACTGGACAACCACCATAGTCTAACAGCTCAGCAAATCTGTAAGGGATACATTGGGGTAACTACAAAGATCGGTGACTAAACCCCTACCCTCAAAGGAGTTTACAATTCTGTAAGGAAGATAAGAATACAAAGGGATAATATATAGTAATAAATAAAAAGACAGGGTCCCTGAATGGAAGTATCTTAACCTTCCTAACTTCCATACCAATATCAGTGAAATGGGACTGCTCTAAGCCTTGTCTCAGTGAGTTACCAGATTCTGTTCTTCTGACACCTCAGTTTTCAAGAAAAAAGAACAGAACCGTACAAATCACCCATGTTTATTATTTCTGCTTTTAATTTGTTTACCTCTAAACACACGCTTTCTCAAATAGCCATGAAATAATTCTACCAAATCTTGCTACAAAAATTGAGATTAAAGTATTGCCAAACTATTTTTAAGACTCATGGATGGAATGGAGAACCTTTCATTCCATTATTTTATAGTGAATAGGAATTCACTAGAGAAAAGTGATGCTTTAAATGTCGTTAGACCAGAAGATTATCTGCAATTGCATTGAATTCCTATACAAACTGCAGAATATCTAGCATAAAATATCTTGTGTTGCTCAGGCGCCCTCCATATGGGACTAACAAGCCACAGCCCATACATGCTCAGGAAGCGATCTGTTCTCTCCCATTCTGTCTAGCAATTTTCATTGTGTTCTTACAAAGGACAGTTTCCAACTTTGACAGGAATAACCTAAAAAAAAAAAAATCATATAACTGAAAAATGTATTTCCCCAATTTATAATTTATCTTTATGCCTTTAATTTAGCTGAAGCGTACATTTGCATCACCGTATTATATTACCAGTGAGACCTCTCAGCAGTGGCATTCACATCATTCATAAAATCGAGTTTGTATAAAATGTTACTGAATATAGAAATAGCCTTGGTTAACGGGTCCTAGATTGCATGTGGGGAGAGAAACTGCTGCTATAATGTGAGGCATCTGATTTCTACCACAGAGGCCAAGGAATTCAGTTAAAGAAAATGGTTCTCTTTTTATTATATCAAAGAAATTATTTTCAAGTCTTCTGAATTTGTAGACCTCTATAGCGTCTCAGATTAGTGGTGTTATGGATATAGTAAAAATAGAACCCTAGGTTTATCCCCCCCCCCATTCTTATCTGTAATTAAATCAAAATCCATAGACCAGGTTTTCTCTCCAGGGATATTTTGTGCATAGAATTCCCATTACAATTTGAGAATATTCATGGACGAAAAAATCAGAACATAGGGGGCAGACAGGAATAAAACTCTAGACAAACATTTCTGAATTTGTCATTTGATATTTTTAAATAGGAAACACTTTAAGTAATGTAGACAATACTTCATGTAGAAAGCAAGCTCAAAACTGAAGAGCACTCTTGTATGTTTTAATATTTTGTTAGGCATTTAGAAATAGAGCTGCAATGCCTTGTCTTAGGATTCTTCAAGAAATTTTAGTGATTGAGCCATATTTCTCCCAAGTCAGGAGAAAAGTAGCATGGCCTGGACTCTGCTTTCCAAACTCCTGTTCAGTATGTCATTTCCACATTTCTCATCTGTCATGAATTGAACCACTGTGCTGAACAAGCATGGTTCATAACGTGATCAAGACATTATTGTATTGTATTATTGTATTTTAGTTTCCTGTGGTCTCTTTAAATTTTATTCAGTGGTTTAATCTTCCCTGTTTCAGGAAGAAAAGTCAGGCATAGCCCATGACATTTATGCTCAGTATTAGAAATAGAGAGTCTTACAGTACATTCAAATCACAAGCATAGATTTAGTTCAATGTTTTTGGATGCGTGATCCAACATAGTAGTAAAACTCCACACCTGATTTAATGTAAAGTTTCTCTCCTGCCCAGCTTGGGTCCACACTGGGCTAGAGACCTGCAGTGGGAAAGCAGAGTTGGTGGTATGGTTGGCTTCTTTCTCTTGGTCTGTGGATCCTCCACTGTCCTGCTTACCCTCTCCACCCATGATCTGATCGCCAGGTTCTGACAGCCATAGCTTAGGGTGGAGTAGAGAGATCTTCTCTATATAAAACATTTTTCTTTTTTATGTGGCATCTTATTGGACTCTTGGGAGATTCCTCGATCTAGATGAGTGTACATCCATGTATATCAAGGATTGAGACCTAGTGATGGCATCTCCCGAGAGTCCCTTTAAGTGCCACGTTCTCTGAGTACAAGCTTTCATGCAGTGTCCTTTCCCCTTTCTGCTGAAGGCAGCCAACTAAACAGAGCCTACAACAAGCCTCTCCTTCCTTGTGACTCTAATCTGTTTAGTGGAAATGCTTACTGGGAAACTGTGTGAGAGTACACAAATTCCAGTGTGGTCACCTCTGTCCTGTTGCCACACAGGTTTTGGCTTCCCCAGGTAGATCAGGTACATTTTCAAAGAAAATATTTCAGAGCTCCAGCTGGTCCTACAGAAAGCTCCCCAGCAGGACTGAGATGAAATAGACAGGCTCCCCTCCTGCCATCTTGATCCATGTTGGGTCTGTCTTCAAACTGTACTCTGAATATGGTTATGCGTTGCTAAGTTCACTGTCACCACCTTTGTGTAAACTATTAGTATATCTCCTGTAGTTGATTGAAATAGTCTTTTCCTTCATCTTTCTGTTCTGGCTCCATTTTTAGAAGACCCTCTTTTATCCACTTATGAGATGAGGTAGACTAGGCTGCTAACAGAACCATACATATAATTATGTGAAATAAGAACACTTTAGATTTTTCTCATGAAAAAGTTCAGATGTTTCCTAGTTGATAATGCTGCTGATGGTGTTGTGTGTGTGATTGGTGTGTGTATGTGTGTGTGTGAGATCAGTGTGTGTGTGATCAGTGTGTGTGTGAGTATGGAGAGTCTTTTCCATGCACTCATTCTGACACCTAGGTTGATGGTGTCTCAGCCATCTTCCGTCTGTGGGTTCTAAGGTTTCCCTGTCAGCTGGAAGTGGGAAGGAGCTTAAATGAGCACACATAGGAGATCTTTTATGGGTCAGACAAGTGTTAGTTTTACTCACATCCTAATGGTCATCATTGGCACACAGTCACACCCAATGACATGAAAGTTGGGAAACATATTCTTACTGTGTGCTCAAGAATAAGAGGGTATGGATTTTTGTCAACAGGTAGCCATCTCAGTTACACTCATATAGGAGCCATTTCAATCACTTTGAAAATCAGATTGAAATGATCTCATCCTCCTGATGAAAACTCTTCCCCATGGCTTCCGTATCACCTAAAATGGAAGTCAAATTTCTCCTTATCATTGCATGTCCCTCTATTCTTTATCTACTATACTTTAGACACATTATTCTATATCTATAAAATAGCTGCTTAGAGCTATTTACACATATTTCTTTATTTATTGTCTGAATCTTGCATGGGGACTGTGGGGATGAAGAATTTATCCATTGTCATTCAGTGATGTATCCCTAGAACTTAGAACATTACTCAACATATAGTAGATGCTCAATAAATACATGTTGAGTAAATGGATCTCTTTAACAACTTTAGTGGCTTATAATAAGCATTCCTTCCAGACATCTATCTCTCTCTGATATCCTAGTTATGTACTAAATGATATTAAGCTAAATTAAGAAACTTTATATACATATTAAATCATACTAAACTTCTGTGTGATATAACAATATGAAAGGTCATATTGTTCTGATTATTTACTGGTGTTTAATAAATCACCCCCAAACAGTAACTCAAAACTGAAGCTGTCAATTGTTTCGCTCACAAATCTGGGGGTTCAGAGTCTTAGCTAAAAAATTCAGGTTTTCATATGATTGTACTCAGGAAGCAGGTAGGGCTGGAATCATCTTCAAGGCTTTTCATTTAGGTATCTGTTGCTAAACTAAAAAGTTTAAACAGCTAAATTCTTTAGGTTAGTCTCTGTCTCTGTCATTGACTCTCAATAGTCTCTTTACATTGTTTCTCCAAACGGCAGGCTCACAAGTAGCCAGACTTCTACTGGATCTCAGGGCAAAGACCCAAAGAACTGTGTGGATTCTTTTAACCTGGGCTCTGAGGTCATGCAATGTCATATCTGCATTCTATTCAAGGTGACTGACTGAGTCACCCATGTGCCCGGTCTACTCTTATTATTATGTTTACATAAAGATGTACAAACAGCTTAGTTATATGTGTTTATTTTATTAAAGCTTATATTGTCCTCCTTGGTAGATGAAGTCAAATTTACTCCACTTAAAAAGAGATGCACCAACTGGTAGTAGTGCTTTAAAGTCCATACTTGCTAATATCCAGAAAATAAGCCCCTTATTCAACTAACATTATTTTAAAAATTATTTAATCAGTTTTTTTGAAGGCATTTTATGTATTTTGGGTTTTTGTTTGTTTGTTTAGATTTTGGTTTTTGGTTTAATTTGGTATATCCTATAGTTGTAAAATAGGGCTAAAACAATGATATTAATTTGAAATCTCCTAATTCACTCTTCTTTATCCTATTGTTTTTGGGGTTTTCTTAATTAAATTTTTAATTTAAATTCAATTTAGTTAACATATATTGTATTATTTCTCTCAGGGGTAGAATTTAATGATTCATTAGTTGCATATAACACCCAGTGCCCATTACATCCAGTGCCCTCCTTAATGTCCATCACTCAATTACCCCATCCCCCATCCCCCATCCCCCTCCTCTGCAGCAACTTTATTTATTTCCTATAGTTAAGAGTGGTAAAGGCTGTCCTATTTCCCAGAGGGGATCAAAGGGAGGTGTGTCAAATAATCTACAGACATGTTTTTTAAAAGGCATCACAATATGTGTTGTACTCCACAAACCATGTTCTTCACGTCAAATCCCATGTTGCCTCAAGCTCACTTATGACTCTTATTTTGTTCCCATTTTCTCCTTAATTTCATCAGCCCCTATCTTGAACCCCTAGCCTCTACTAAGTGACACTGTAAACTGTTTTTTTAATTTTAGAAATAGTTCAGACCATTTTTTTTTGTTGGCTATTATCTCGGATTTCTAATATGGAAGGAGAAAAAATGTTGTCAATATTGAAATAAATTTAACCTTTATGGAGGAAGTCAATATGTATTCAGTGAGGCATGAATTTACACTTCTCTAACTTTCCAGTAATATACTGTAACCTCCAGGAACATCATAACCCCCTGTACTGAAAAGTATTGATTTAACTAACTCTCGTGTATCCACATGAAATGACTGAATTCTCTCTAAAAATCTGAATTGTGGTATCAAATGTATTTGTTCAGAACTCACTTACTGGAAATACATCAAATATTAGCACTCCTAACATTACTAAAGGATCTTTAGGCTTATTACCCCAAAAAATATAATTCTAAAATTCTAAGAGTAAAAAATATAAACAGTTGAATATATTAGTTCCACTTAGGTAATAGTAATAGTTAATACTGATGGGACATTTACTATGTACGAAACTACCAGGCACACTGTGTACATTAACTTTTCAATCATTCCAAAATATTTATGAGGTAAAAAATATTATGATTCCCATTTTAAAGAAAAGTAAAACTAATGAAGGACTAGTTAAGTAACTTTCCCCAGACAAGCCTTGTCTAAGCAGCAAAGCTGAGAATCAAAACCCAGACAATATGGTTCCAGGGCCACTGGCTTAACCAGGGTACTATAGTGCCTTACAAAATTTAGTCAAGTTTTAAAAAATATGCAATCTACTCCCTAGTTCCCAAACTTAGCGGACTAATGTCCTTTATTATTTCCTGTGATTTTTGCCTTGCCAGAGACTTACTAGGGATTCTTTCTTAAATATATAATCATTTTAACTGGAGGAAATTCTGTCTTTGTTAGTCAGCACTTTCTCCTGTGGTAATGGTGGGCATACTTCCAAGTTCTAACCAAGAAAGTGTTTATAGTTTATGATTTTCTAAATGATATTGCATTGTGAAGGACTTAGCATGACTCCTTTACTTTCACTGGCTGTTTTACAAATTAATGTCTAAGAATTTTAAGAATTTCTATTACTTAGAAGAGACCAATTGAATCACAGAAGACAAAGATACAAAATAACTGCACGAATAAAGCATAAAATATAAACAAGGAATAGAACAAGTAACCTATACTTTAAAAAGTATGTTCATTGTTTTTGTCAAAAGATCTATCTCAAGCCATTGATCAGAAAGTTAGAATTAATTGACAATTTTCTAGAAATAATTGATTAAATTTAGCTTTCAGTATATTTTTAAAAGTATGTTATTTGTGGATTTTCAATAACAAGGTCATTGTACTTCTCAGGCATTTTAATCAAATTAAATTTCCATTTATCAACAGTTTTCTTCCATGATCTTTCATTAATAAAAACTATAACGATAAGACCTGAAATTATAAAAAACCATCTTTAACATTCTCCAAAAGCAAAGCTGTCGGCTGTGTGCAGGTGTCCCAATTATTCATGTAGATTAAATGCTCTATTTCTGTTTTCCCAATTTAATATTCTGTAGTAATTACCTCTCCCCAAAACACCAGAGAGAATTTTATTATATTATGTTTTATAGCTCTGAAATGGTTTCATTATTATTTAAAAAAAATTAATCTGGGCTATACAAAATATGAAAATTATCAAATTCAGTAATTCTCATCTGAATACAGATAGCTCAGTTTCTTTTCATAAATAGGATATATCTAACTTAAATTTGTTCATTGAAATAACGAGGAATTATCATAAAATATAATTTCAAGTAAAAGAAGTTTATCTAGATACCGCCCTCTCTTATTATTTTTAAAGATTTTATTTATTTATTTGAGAGAGAGGGAGCGTGCATGCACGTACATGAGTCTGGGGAAGGGCAGAGGGACAAGCTGACTCCGTGCTAAGTGCAGAGCCTGACTCAGGCTGGATCCCTAAGACCCTGAGGTCATGACCTGAGCCAAGCTCAGATGATTTAACTGACCGAGTGACTCAGGTGCCCCACCTGCTCTTATTATTATGTTTACATAAAGATCTACAGACAGCTTAGTTATATATGTTTTATTTTATTAAAGCTTATATTGTCCTCCTTGGTAGATGAAGTCATATTTAACTCCACTCGAAAAGAGATCTGCCAACTGGTAGTGGTGCTGTAAAAGTCAATACTTGCTAATATCCAGAAAATAAGTGCCTTATTCAACTAACATTATTTTAAAAATTATTTAATCAGTTTCTTTGAAGGCATTTTATGTATTTTTTTTTGTTTTTTTAGTTTTTTGTTTTGGGTTTTATTTTGTATACCCTATAGTTGTAAAATAGGGCTAAAACAATGATATTAATTTGAAATCTCCTAATTCAGTCTTCTTTATCCTATTGTTTTGGGGGTTTTCTTAATTAAATTTTTAATTTAAATTCAACTTAGTTAACATTTACTTTAGTATTTCTTTCAGGGGTTGAATTTAATGATTCATCGGTTGCATGTAACAACCAATGCCCATTACATCCAGTGCCCTCCTTAATGCCCGTCACCCAGTCACCCCCTCCTCCCTACTGCACTCCTCTCCAGCAACTGTTTTCTACAGTTAAAAGTCCCTTAGAGTTTGCCTCCCTCTCTGTTTTCATCTCATTTTATTTTTGCTTCCCTTCCCCTATGTTCATCTGTTTTGTTTCTTAAATTGCACATATGAGTGAAGTTGAGTTGTTAATGTTCGCTATTCTGACCAGTGTGAGGTGGTATCTCATTGTGGTTTTGATTTGCATTTCCATGATGATGAGTGATGGTCAGCATCTTTTCATGTGCCTGTTGGACATTTGTGTGTCTTCTTTGGAGAAGTGTCTGCTCATGTTGTCTGCCCATTTCTAGACTGGATTTTTTGATTTTTTGGGTGTTGAGTTTTGGATACTAGCCCTTTATCTGATATGCTATTTGTGAATATCTTCTCCCACTCCATAGATTTTCTTTTAGTTTTGTTCATTGTTTCCTTTGCTGTGCAAAGGTTTTCTATCCTGATGAAATCCCAATAATTCACTTTTGTTTTGTCCTATTGTTATGACAGGTATTATTTCTCAAGTCTACTGATTCACCTCACTGAGTTCGTGTGGGTTAAATGGTCTGTAGGCAGTAAGATTTAAGGAAAGAGATCTGTGATATGGTTCTGGCTTCCCTTAAATTAGATATCAGATCATGAGTATGTAAACAGACCCCTGCTTACTTTTCTCTACAACCAAGAAATTGCAGTAAATTAACTCTAAGATACTTTTGCTCTAACCATCTATGGTTCAATTTTGCCAAAATGCACCTTAACCTATACCCATTTCTTGTCTTAATCATTCTTTATTTCTCTTTACAAACTTACCCACAGAAATGCATGAGTACCAATACATGGCTCTACAGATTTACACATATTAACATAAACATTAAAGAACCATTAAACTTTAAAACAAAATTCTATTTTCTATATATTTTTTTGGTTACTTACCACAGGATATTAAACCTAGATCACTGTGAACGATGCTTTTCAGAGGTATTTAGAAAATTTCTGCTCTAACCTGTATCTGTGTCAGTTGCTATGAAGGACAGGAAGAGGAACGAGTGTGGTCACTGAAACCACAGAGTCTTACATTTACAGGGAGAAAAGTATCAGGCATAAATCCTAAGAAAAACCATAACCACAATAGAAGCATGGGCATGAACTGTTGGAACCTCAGATGAAGAAACAGTTGATTCTGATTCGGGAGAAACAGGAAAATTCCACAGAAGAAGGTGACATATAAAGTGATCTTTGAAAAATGAGAATCTTTACATATTTAGAATGAGTGTCTCTTTTCTTTGCTGCCCAGAATGGTGATGTTAACTAGCTTTTTGAATTTACTCTTATTTTCTTATTCATGACATGTTAGAAACTGTTGATAAACTTTTAAAGAAAAATATATATTTAATTTCCCCCTTTTATAATAGAATATTTTCAGAAACTAATTTATACATCTTATTTTATGATTTTAAAATGATGCTTAAAAGTTAATTTTTTGCAGTCTTAACTTGCATGAGATTGTATATGCAATTTTTAATTGAATTGGTCAACCTGCCAAATTTTGTTTACTTTGTTTTTGTTTCCCTTTGAATTCTGTCTTAAATACTTCCAAAACCAGTGCTATCTTTAAATGCTTCAGCAAATTTCTAAATAGAATCAATCAAACCTAGTTCTTAAATTATTTCTCTCCAGACTCCATAAGAGATCTTCATTTTAGCTTTCAAAGAATCTTTTCTTCTTCTTCTTTTTTTACTCTTTTGCTTCAACAGATATACTTATCTGAAAATTGTGTGTGCCTGTAAATGAATCAACCCAGAAATTCAAGTTCCTCTTAACCAGAATTCATCTGTTAATTCAAGTGTTAATGACTAGTAAGTGAAAATTTATCCATGGAGAAGTCAATAAATGTATTCCCAAACTATTTAATTAATTTTCAGAATCACAAAATTGGGAAAATACTTTAAAAACCTTTCATTTACTTTTTAATTATAGAAGGTTTAAGTTGTATAAACATTAGGATTATTCTTTCCATGTTTTCTATAACTTATGCCCCATATAACTTTATTTACTTAACATGCATAGAGATAATACAATTCACATTTGAGTTTCAGCTATGATAGAATGGATGAGGCAAACCTATTGCAAAAAAAAAAAAAAAAAAAAAAGAGGGAGAGAGAGAGTGGTATCATTTTATTTACCTGCTTAGGTCAGTGGTTCTCAACAGGAGGCAGTTTTTCCTTTTAGGGGATATTTGGCAGTTTATTGAGA
Source organism: Mustela putorius furo (assembly GCF_011764305.1). Lineage (NCBI taxonomy): Eukaryota > Metazoa > Chordata > Mammalia > Carnivora > Mustelidae > Mustela > Mustela putorius. Next base: position 2,567,218 of record NW_025421290.1, on the reverse strand, counting down.
CATTCTTGATTGTTTTGACTGGAGGTGGTAGTGACCTTTGGGTACCTAAAAGGTAGAAGCCAGAAATGCTGCTGAGCACTGACAGCTTCCACAGAAAAATAATTATCTCGTACAAAATGTCAATAGTGTTCCTTTCAAGGATGCCTGGGTGGCTCATTTGGTTAGGTGTCTGACTCTTGATTTTGGCTCAGATCATGATCTCAGAGTTGTGGCCTCAAGCCCCATATCAGGCTCCAAGCTGGGTGTGGAGCCTACTTGGGATTCTCTCTCTCCTTCTCCCTCTGTCCCATTTCTCTCTCTCTCTCTCCCTCCCTCCCCGCCACAAACAAAACAAAAACAGTGCTGCTGTTCACAAACTCTGCCTAGATAAAAGTTTCCTTTAAAACCTATTTATTTATTTATTTATTTATTTATTTTTAAAGATTTTTTTTACTTTTAATTTTTTATTTTTATAAACATATATTTATTTATTTTTAAAGATTTTATTTATTTATTTGACAGAGAGAGATCACAAGTAGACAGAGAGGCAGGCAGAGAGAGAGAGAAAGGGAAGCAGGCCCTCTGCCGAGCAGAGAGCCCGATGCGGAACTCGATTCCAGGACCCCGAGATCATGACCTGAGCCGAAGGCAGCGGCTTAACCCACTGAGCCACCCAGGCACCCAAAACCAATTTAAAAGGTACATAAAACTATTCACATGCACACACAACAAAATAAAAACAAAAAAAAAAACACAATTCAAAAAAGCACTGTACATTCTGATACAATATTAATGTCAGAGTGTAACGATTTTTGACATTCATCTCAGCGTTTCAGAGGTCAGTACTTCTTAACCTGACTTTCGACTCTCTCTGTGAGTCATCTTGGGAAAAGGCTGCATGGGCCGACTTTACTGGGGACTTCCTCTTCTCTGTGGCCCATCTTCATCAGCTCTTATCTTCTGGGTTTTAATGATCTCTCTCTCTCTCAGTTTCAATTGTTCACCTAATCCATTTCTTAAGACTCTTCTGAAGCTCTGTACTCGCTTTGGTAACATTTCTCACCTGATTTGTTAGTTTTTCAATGTGTTTTCTAATTTTTGAAACCCAATTTTTTTTTTTTAGATGGGAAAATTTTCTTTTTTTAAAATAATTATTTTTATGAACATATAATTATTATTTGTCCCAGGGGTACAGGTCTGTGAATCATCAGGCTTACATATTTCACAGCACTCACCATATCACATATCATCCCCAATGTCCATAACCCAACCACCCTCTCCTGACCCCCCCCCACCCCCAGCAACCCTCAGTTTGTTTTGTGAGTTTAAGAGTCTCTTATGGCTTATCTCCCTCCCAATCCCATCTTGTTGAAACCTGTTTTTTTGCTATGACAATAAGAGCTCTGTTTTAGGCTTCTAAAACATGCTCTCTCCCCCATGCCATCCATTGAGCCCCATGGAGTCAATGAACACAATATTGTCATTTATGGTGCTCCCGATTCCTATAAAATCTTCATGTTTCTCATAGCACTAGAAGACATCAGGTTATCTAAGACATGAAACCAACATAATGGAAAATGAAATAATAGGTATTTATGTTGCCTTTATCAATTTCCTTCCTAAAATTTCTCCTAATTATCCTGGTGTATGTGTGTGTGTGTGTGTGATCTAAAGTAGATGAAAAATGTCATATTATAGCTCCTTTGTATAGTACAAGTCAAATGCTAACTTTCTTTACAGAAAATTGTTTTGAAGGATTGTTTCTAGTGTAGTACATTTCATTTCCTTTCACAGTGACTATCAATTTCTTCTAACAGAAATAAAAAAACTCAAAAGGGAGGCATGTAACAGATTGCAGTTGGTCTATTAATATAGAAGTTTATTTGGTGGGAGTGCTCAGAGACATAAATGATGATACTCACTTAGATAGCAAGGTTCTTATTCAGTAGTTTATTTCTCTCGCAGTTTTGGAAGTCTAGACTCAGTGTCCCCATGATTTCGTTATCAGTTTTAATACTTGATTATCATAGAATGCCCCCTGCTTGCTGATGATATAATTTGACAATATTAAATCACTATCTTAAAAATGCAGTATAAGATATTAATTAATTTTAACCTATAAAATGTAACAAATTGTGGAAGTTATAAGTACATAGCTTAATGAACTTTCAAAGAGTGAGCATATGTGTGTCATCAGCACCCAAACTGAGAAGCAAAGAATTAATAGCGGTCAAGCTTTCCTCCTGCCCTTCCTCCACAGCTTCACTGAAATGTGACCTCTATTCTGACTTTGAACTTCTCAGACTACTTTTGTTCTTTTAAATTTTATATAAAAGGAACTATACAGTGGAATTTGTGTCTAGATTTCTGTCCCATTATTGTATTTGTGAGATTCATATGCTGCTGTGTATACCCAGAGCCTTTTTATTTTCATTATAATATAATGTTCTCCTGGATACATATAACAAAATTATTTTATTTGACTGTTTATGAACTTTTATGTCCAGTTTGATAACTTTATGTGATAGTTATACTCAGAATATTTTTGTGCCAATCTTTTAGTGAATATACAAATGCATTTCTATTGGACATAAACTTAAGAATTATAGGGTAAGAAGGTTACTATCTAATATCAAATTTTCCAATGTACATTTCTACAAGCTTTCCTTTTGTTCTACGTCTTTGTCAACATTTGATAGTGTCTGTATTTTTTTAATTAATTAATTAATTAATTTTAACCCCTCTATTGGTACTATGGAATCATACTGTGTTTTAAATTACATTTGTCTTATGATGGATGAGTTGAGCAACTCTTCAAATGGTTTTTGACCATTTGATTATCTTTTTGACTATTACTTTTTCAAGTCTTTGGCCGATTTCACTTCCCAATCCCCCGCCCCACATACCCCTTTTGGGTTATGTTTTTTTCTTCTTTATTTGTAGAGTTCTTTGTATATTCTGAAATATCACTTACTGAATATATTTATTGAAAAATATTTCCTCCTACTTTATGGCTTGTCATAATCAATGTCGTCCTATCATGCATCAAAGTCTTCATTTTGATGCAGTCTAAACTATCAAAAAAATTTAAGATTAGTGCATTTTTTATCCCACTTAAGAAACCTTTTTCTAACCCCAGCTAATAAAGATATACTCATCTGTTTTCTGCTATAAGTTTGTTTACTTATAATATTTAACCCTTAATTCCTTTCGAAATGATTTTAATATGTAGTTTGAGGTGGGCATAAGGTAATTTTTTTTTTCAATTTCCATGTCTGGTTGACTCATCACCACCTACTGAATTGACGGTTCCTTCCCATTACACTGCAATATCACCCTTGTCATGCATAAAACTATCAGATACATGTGGCCCTGTTTCTGGACCCATTTTGATTCTATTGGTTTTTGTTTATACTTACACTAATATTACTGTATCTTAATTACTATAACATTATATTAAACTTTAAAAAATCTGGCTTTTCTTTCTTCTTTTTCAAGATTGCCTTGGCTATTCTTGGCCCTTTGTGTTTCCACACACGTTTTCTGGGCAGCTTTAATGTTCACCCTGCCACCAAAGAAAAAACTGCTGAAAATTTTATTTGGATTGAATATAATATGCAAATATTCCAGTCTATAAACATTATCTATCCCTTCATTTACTTCTCATCTTTAATTTTTTTCAAAAAAGTATGTGATTTTCAGGGAATGGTCTTAAACATTTGTTAGACTTATTTTTAGTACTTGATAGTTTTATTGTTCTTGGTAATGTAAATAGTATCATTTTTAAAATTCCACTTCCTATTTATCTTATGCTGGTATACAGTAATGCAAATGACCTTGTATTATTCAACTTTACTAAATTCACTTATTGATTATAATGATGTCTTAGATTCTTTTGAATTTTCTAAATACAGAATCATGTTGGCTTCAGATAATGAAAGATGTATTTCTTCCTTTAATCCTTACATATTTTATATTTGTTTCCTTATGTGGTTTATTGCCAAAGCCATACAAATTACATTTGTAATAGGATTAGAATATCATGTATCCTCATTTTCTCCAGTCTCCAGGGGAAAGTTTTAAGTACTCTACCATTAAATATAATATTTACTGCTGGCATTTTAATTATATTCTTCTATTTATAATTAGCTAAGAATTTTTAATGAGTGCTAAATGCTGTCAAATAATTGAATCATGCTGATAAACACAAGAAAAGAGGAATGGAGAAACAAAGAATATATGAGACATAGAAATCAGACCCAAAGGAGAAGAAAATAATTTTAAAAGGGCATATGTCAATGAAATATTAAAAAAAGCAACAAAACTAAAAAAAGCCAAAAATATATTCCTGGATGACAAATTGATAAATTCTTAAAAGGACTGATCAAGAAAACAATAGATAAACTATAAGTTACTAACATCAGGAATGAAAGAGGTGGCATTACTGTAGAATTTACAAATTTAAAAAGACAATGAGGGAGTTTAATGAAAAACTTTTTCCAATATGGGTTTATTGAAAAGCAGAATTCATCAAAATTAATGTGAGAATTTTTTAAAAATTCATATTCATTATTCATCTTTTAGATATTCATCATTTAAAATTATCTAAAACAGAAAACATGGCCTATTGATATATAGGAATAAATAATGTCAATCCTATATACACACAAACAAAATTCATAAAGTCAAAAAAGAGAAAGCACTTCCCAACTCCTATTACAAGCCACCATAACCCTAGTAGTAAAAGAAGGCAGTAATATATTACAAGAAATGAAAATTAAATGCTAGTAGCCTTCATAATCAGATATAAAAATCTGGACAAAGTATTTTCAAATCAATTCCACCAATATATAAACAGGATAATACAGAGTTATCTAGTGGATTGTATCCAAGAAATGCATATTTGTTTAATATTCAAATAGCAGTTGATACAATTACTACATTAACAAATTAAAATGAAAAATAACATTTCAATTAATATGGAAAAAATTGGTAGAATTTAACATCAATTTTAGAAATAGAAGGGGATGGTCAATGTAATGAAACACAACTACAAAAACCTCCAGCTAAGATAATTCCCAATAACAAAATACTCAATACTTGCCTTCTAAAGACTGGCAACAAGGGAATGATGTTCATTCTCTCTGCATCTAGTCAACATTATACCTTCTGCAGTTTCCATTGGGAAATAAGACAAGAAAAAGAACTAAAACCCAGTAGATTTAAATGAAGTGAAACTGTCATTATTCTCTGATGACATATTCTTAATAAATCTATAAAAATAAAACTTATCATAAGACATTGAGTTTCATAAAATATTAAGAACTTCTGTTTATCAAAAGGCACCATTAAGAAAATAAGCCAGAAATTAGAAGAAATTACTCTCATCCCATAAGCATACGAATAACTTATAACCTGATTATATTAATAACTCCTGAAATTCAATAATAAAACAACAAACTTATATTTAAAAATAGGGAGATATTTGAATAGATATTTACATATGAATGGATACTAAACAAATGAAAGGTATAAACTACACATCAGTACCAAAAAAGGTATTAAAAAAGCCAAGTCAGCAAACATTTTTTTTTTTTTTGCTATGTTAAGTTTATGTGAAATCTGTGTTACTTTCTCCTTCATTATTTAGAAAAAAATTTTCAGAAGAAGCCCTCAGGCTTATAGATTGCTTTGTACAGAGATTTTCAATTACAGATTGAATTTCTTTGATAAATACAGTTGTACTGAAAATCTGGTTTTTTTTTTAATTTATTTGACAGAGAGAGACAAATATCATAAGTAGGCAGAGAGCAGAAGTAGGCTCCCTGCTGAGCAGAGAGCCCAATGCGGGGCTAGATCCCAGGACCCTGAGATCATGACCTGAGTCGAAGCCAGAGGCTTAACCCACTGAGCCACCCAGGTGCCCCAAAAATCACTTTTTCAAGGTTTTTTTTTTCCCCTAAGAGCATGTTTCTTAAATTGTCAAGTTTATTGGTATAAAATTCCTCTAATTAACGTCATTATCTTTTTATTTTTTAAATTTATTTTTGGTTCAGTGGTGTGCTAGTAAACTAGTTTTCTGGGGGAAAAAATGGCTTGATTTATAATACCTACCAATTTCCATGTTGTGTACAATCAGAACATGGCCAATTTCAGGTTGTGTAGTTGGGAACACATGCACAAAGTTTGTTGTTACGAGCAGGTATGAGGTAGTTCCAATATGCTTCTGTTGTAATCTCTAATAATACCATGATATTGGTAATATACGTCTTCTTCACTCTTCTTTATTTGATTTTCCTTGGTTAGTTTTGCTTAAGGTCATTCCATGTCACTAGCTTTAAAAAACCAATTTTCTGTGTTTTTAAAATTTATGTATTTCTTTTTTAAGATTTTATTTATTTATTTGAGAGAGAGAGAGAGTGCAAGCAGAGGAATGGCAGAGTGAGAGGGAGAACCAACCCCCACTGAGCAACAAGACAGAGGTGGGGCTCAGGCTTGACCCTGATATCATGACCTGAGCCAAAGGCAGAGGCTTAACCAACTGAGCCACCCAGGTGCCCCCCAATTTTCAATTATTAAAATTTCTTTTATATTTTTTTAGTTTTCTCTGTCATGCAGACATTTTTGTTATAGTAATTTCTGCGCTTATTTCTTTTTTTCTATATCTTTAGATTTAAAATGCTGGTTTCCAACTTCTTATTGGATTGGATTATTGATTTAACCTTCTCTATTTTTTCTGATATAGGGTTTTAGGCTATAAATCTCCCTTTAAAGATAGTATTGGCTATATCCCATGAGTTTTGATATGTAATATTTTTATTATCATTTAGATTGAAATACTTTCTAATTTCAACTGTGATTTTTTTTTCTTTGATCCAATGGTTACTGAAAATAGTATTGCTCAAGTTCTAAAAAACCTGAGGTTTTTAATTTATATTTTTATTATTGATTCTAGATTAATTTCATTATGATCAGAGTTCATATTCTTAATTACTTTTATTTTTATTTTAGGATTCAGTATGTGGAACATTTCTGCTGCTCCTTTTTTTTTTTTGCATTCTTGAGGTGGGAGCATACATGATTGTATGAGACTTGAAACTTAAAACTTCATCTTTTCTGTTGTATGTATCTCAGTGGAATCAAATCCCTTCAGCACTTCTCTAACTGTGTACCACATTTTGAAATGTTTTGTTTTTATTTTCATTCAGTTCAATGTATTTTTCATTTCCCTCGGTATTTCCTCCTTGACCCATGAGTTATTTAGAAGTACGTTTTCCAGTTTCCAGGACCTTGGAGATTTTCATGTTATCTTTCTGTTACTGATTTCTAGTTTGATTCTGTATGGTTTGTGAACTCATTCTGGATGACTTCAGTTCTTTTAAATATATTTAGATTTGTTTTACAAGTAGGATATATCTTCCTTGATATGTTCCATGGGCATTTGAGAAAATGTCCGCTCTGCTATAAATGTCACTTTGATCTTCTTGGTTGTTGGAGTTCTTCAATGTCTTTGATGATCTGCTATCTACTAGTTTTACCAATTTTAAGGAAGGGGTGTCAGAGTCCCTCACTATAATTATGGATTTGTTTATTTCAGTTTTCACTTCACTAATTTGGCTGCTCTTTTTCTTGTTAGTTGTTGTTTTGTTTTGGGGAGGGGTTGGTATATACATTTAGAACTGCTCTAGCTTCTTGGTGGCTTGATCTATTCATAATGTCTGTCTCTGAATTTGGCAATTTTCTTTGCTGTGAAGTTTACTTCATCTGATATTGGCATTCTTTCTCCTGTTTATCATTGATTGATGTTTGCATGATAATTTTTTTTACTTTTAATCTACCTATATCATTATTTTTAAATGGGTTTCTCATAGACAAAAAATAGTTGAGTCACTTTTTTAATTCACTGTGTCAATCTGTGTTTTAATGAATGTATTTATACCATTTACATGGAATGCAATTATTGAAATGTTAAAAGTTTAAGTAGGCCAGTTACCTTTTGTTTTCTGTTTGCTGTTTTTTTCTTTTTTATTAATTTATTTTATTCCTGCCTCCCTGTCGGTTATTTGAACATGAGAAACTCTTACTTGCTGGAATATGGAGTAGATGTACTTTTCCTTCTTCTTTCCACTAGCTATAACTCAACTTTTTTTTTTTTTTTTGTTAAGACTTTATTTATTTTTTTGACAGACAGAGATCACAAGTAGGCAGAGAGGCAGGCAGGGGGTGGTGGGAAGCAGGTTCCCCACTGAGCAGAGAGCCCGATGTGGGGATTGATCCCAGGACCCTGAGATCATGACCTGAGCTGAAGGCAGAGGCTTTAACCCACTGAGCCACCCAGGCGCCCCTAACTCAACTTTTAAAGTCATTTTAATTTAATTAAATCTGTAGTGGTTTTTTTTTTTTTTTTTACTATATCTCTTTGTGTGGTTTTGTTTTATTTTGTCTTCCTGGCTATTTTTCTAAAAACTTTGTTTGCTTTGTTTTTGTTTTTTTTAATCTTTAGATATTTAAATAGTTTTCCTGCTGTGTGCTTAGATATAGGTTTTCTATGTTTATCCTGCTTGAATTTTTCTAAGCTTTCTGAATCTGTGGGTTTTATAGTTTTTTTTTCTTTACCCCTTCCCTTTTCTCCTCTCCTTCATTGGTTTCACTTATACCTAATGTTAGACTTTTCACTGAGTTTCATGTATCTTTTATACTTTGTTCTTTTTTCTTCTCTCCCTCTGTGTTTCAGAATTTTTATTTTCCTATCTTTTAGCTCACCAGTCCTATATTCTGTTGTTTTGACTCTACTATTAAACGTACTTAATGTGCTCTTCATTCCATTTATTGTATTTTCATTTGCAAAATTTATGTTGTTTTTAGTTTTATAGATTCCAGTTATCTGGTGAAACTTTCCATCTTTTTATTTAGCTTTCCCCACTGTTTTATCTTATTTTGTTGATCATTTCAGTCATAACTATTTTATGTTTTTATCTAAGAACTCCAGTGTCTTAGTCAACTGTGATATGTTGTTTTTTTGTTTTTGTTTTTTAACATTGTCCTGTCTCTTGACAAACCTTATTTTCTTATTGGTTGCCAATTATTCTATATTAAGAATTGGCTTAAAATTATATTATGTTTCTTCAGAAATATTTCTTCCTTAAAAAAAATTTAGTTTTATTGTCTCAATTCAGTCAGAAACTGAGCAGATTCAAGGCTGGGCTCATAATGCTCTGTCCTCTATTTGCCCCACTCTAGAGCATGGATTTTCAGAGCTTCCAACTGAGTACTCTAGGATATTCACGGGGGTTTTTTGCTTGGATCTTCAGCCCCCTCTACAGATAAGTGACTTGAAAGAAAAGTGGCTATAGTAAGTTAGCTCACCTTCTTTGTTTTTCTCTTCTCTGGGATTTTGAACCCTCAAGTTCAGGTTACTGGAGCTGATAACTGATGCTTTCAAAAAGGACTTTTAAGAAATCTTACTGTCTTTTCTAATTTTTGCCTATGGGAGTGATGATCATCCAACAGTGACCCCAGTAAAGTCAAAAACAGAAAGCTGATCAAATACACTTTTAATAATAATGTATTTATAGTAATATAGGCTAACTTTGTATTTGAGAAACATTTGAAAAATAATGATAGAACGCAGAAAACTCAAAAATTATGAGCAAGTAAAATAGAAAATAGCCAAGTAGCTTAGATTTTTCCATCATAAAGTTGATGCTCTTTAAGTTCCTCCTGTTAAAGATAGCTTTTGTTACCTTTTTATTTTTAAGGAGCAAAAATGAGGTAGGTATTCCTGAAATAAAATGGTTGAATTACACATATTATAAAAAATGTAATAGAATACACTAAGATTTGCAATCTGATGTATTTACATGATAAAGATGCTAACAGTAGCATAATTTTATAATATAATGATCAACAACACAGAAATAATAATTGACAAATGGCTCAATCAGCAAATAATGAAAAACTTAAATTGAGCAATAAATTCACAGTTCTTTCTTTCCTAATTGGATATGTCTTAATTGCAGACACTGTGCAGTGAAAATAATATGTTAATAGATACGTGTTTTTCCAGTGACAATTTAAGAACCATTCATCGTTACCAGTTATTATAGTATAGCATTATGTGTAATTCAATCATTTTATTTCAGGAACACCTCATTTCCAAAAATAGGTTCATAATGATAGTCCTGTGCTGAATAGACTCTAATGTTTTGGGTTTTGTTTTGTTTTTCTTTTTTCCCAAAAGCACTTTGTGTCCAAATTCTCTGATTTTCCTGACCCTGCAGGAAAAATACCAAATGCACAAATTAGAGATTTGATTAGATTATTTATTCTTGAATAATATATTCTTTTCTGAACATTGATACAACAATTTGTAAGAAGTGGGAGAGTTGTGAGGTAAAATCTAAACCAGAAACAAATATTGTTCCAAAAGCAAAACAACAATGTTAACAACAACAGCAACAAACAGACCACACAAGTGAGGGCCTGGTCAACAGCCTTAAGTGCAGTAGGTGAGAAGGTCAGCAAGAAAGGAAACTGGGCAGTGACACCACTGCTATACTAGAACACAGAGGAGGGGGAGCAGAAGCCAGATGTCAGCAGATTATGGGAGTATCTGGGATTTGAGAAACAAAGGTTGTGAAGATGGACCGATTGAAATTGACAGTGAATATGAGAAGTAGGAGTGAAAGATTCTTTTTAAAATGACAGAGATGAGCATTTGTGAAAGGTTGACTAAGGTAATCAGTGGCAAGGGGGATGTTGAAAATTGAAGAGAGAAAGGGACAGAGGGCACACTGCAGCAAGAGAGATCCAGGCCCAGATCCTGGCACAGTGAGGGCAGAACCTCATCCTGAGAGGGATGGGAAAGAGTAAGAAGAGGTAGAACCACGGATAAGCTTTGTCTCAGTTGGGAAGGCATCTTAGTCATTTATATCGAATGCTATTTCTTTTTCTCAGTGAAGTAAGAGGCCATAGCTTTTGCTGAGATTGGGAGATGGGTTCAGATGGGAGTTGAGGGTAATAACAGATTTTGGAGAATGGATAAGAGCATGGAAAGGGTGGGGGCATGAACCATTGCTAAGCAACAGAGATTGTAACATTTGCAATGTTCTTTAGAAATGCCATCTTCTTAATTACTGTTCATTAATAACAATCACAGTATCATTCAAAACTAACCCTTAATTATTCATTATAACATGGCAGTACTTGTTGATTCTACTTCTTTTTCTTTTTCTTTTTTTTTTTTTAAAGATTTTATTTATTTATTTGACAGAGATTACAAGTAGGCAGAGAGAGAGGAAGGGAAGCAGACTCCCCAGTGAGCAGGGAGCCTGATGTGGGGCTCAGTCCCAGGATCCTGGGATCATGACCTGAGCTGAAAGCAGAGGCCTTAACTGACTGAGCCACCCTGGTGCCCTTCTACTTATTTTTCTAGAATGGTTGAATTTAACTGAAGTATTGGTTATTGTAATTCTTACAACGAAATAACAAGATATGCCTGGTGACCATAATTCCAAGTAGATCAGTCTCTCTACCTTTTAAGTAATGTGTTTTGTGCTATTTCTTTCAGAAAAATCAAGTCAAATTGTAATTATATGTATTCAGTAAGGCTTGAGGGAAAATAAATAATAATATGAAAATAAGCTGTATCTCCCTCAAGATTCCAATGCACATTTATAGAAAAGTATTTTTTATTTACTTTTTAAATTATGTTAGTCACCATACGGTACATCATTAGTTTTTGATGTAGTGTTCCATGATTCATTGTTTGCATAAAACACCCAGTACACCATGCAGTCTGTGCTCTCCTTAATCCCCATCACCCCTCCCGCAACCTTTCTCCCCCTTAAAACAGTTTGTTTCTCAGAGTCCATAGTCTCTCATGGTTTGTCTCCCCCTCTGATTTCCGCCCCCTTCATTTTTCCCTTCCTTCTCCTAATGTCTTCCATACTAAATGAAACAAGTCAAGCAGAGAAAGTCAATTATAATATGGTTTCACTTATTTGTGAAACATAAGAAGAGTATTTTTAAATTGATAGTCGCAAGTGGTTTTCTCATTGAAGTAAAACTCTTCCAAAGTTTCTGTGGAAGAAAAATAATCTGGTCCCATGTCCCCAAATGAACTAGTGGCTATATAAATAGAACAGACATCTCTTCAACTGAAATCATTGAATTAAACATAAGTGCAATATAAATCAAGCTATTTTTACTACTGTTAGTCTGTAGCATATTCAGCTTTGTTTTAGAATCATGGTTCTGTATATGATGAAAGACCAGGTCCCTCTAATAACTAAATTATGCAAATGATACTCAGTAAGTATCTATTTAATTGAATTAGACAAAGTGTTAACCTTCACCTTACTGTAATTCCTTTATTCTGTTTTATTGAATTCCAGGTGAACTGCAAGTAGAAATTATGAGGAAAAACAACTGACCTAAATTGTACAGTATTTGACAGCATTCATTTCTCTTTTTTCTTTCTTCTTTTTTTTTTTTTTGTCATCACAGCCTAAAACTACTTACTAACTGCATTATTATGGACATTTGGATTCAGTAAATGTTTTCTATAGTAAAACTGAGTACAAAGGGACAGATAACGTGACTGACGTTGCCATGAAACTTTACTATTAAAGTAATGTTATAAGAAATTATCTATATTTTACATATTTCATTTGCCTGCATTCCAATATTATTTTATGCCAGCTTCTATCTCAAGTAATATTTGGAAAAAAAGATATACTTAATAAAAACAATACCATGTTAATATATTCTGCTATCTAAAAGGTTAAAGTAAGTAATGAAATTTCATCAATGCTTGGATTCTTCTCAATTCAGCAAACAGAAACTAAGTTGTTTGGAGAATTAGTAGCTTGTTCATCTCTCAACCATATTAGTGATATCTTACCAACATAATTTTTCATCATTTATTTTGTTTATTTGTCTCTTCTTTCAGTGGCTAAAAAAAATCATCCAAACAATCTACAAATTATGGAGGGTCCTTCATTAAGGAAGTTTTATGTCAAGTGAAGATTAAGTAACTGTCAGAAAGGTCTGTTCATGGATATCAAAAGGTGATCAAATATTAGTGACTGCCTGTAGAACTATGTCCTAAATGATTTTAAGGTATTATCCAGACTGGATAAGAAGGATAGTTAAAACTAATGTATGATAATAACCATAGGTGTATTAAGAAGTAGAGATACAAATGTCACATAATTGCCATGCTGAGTAATCAGTATAATTTTTTTTAAAAATTTACTTTTAAGAGATGATGTTATTACCCCAGGAAAAATATGTGAGTGAACTTCTCTAAGGTTTTACTTTAATAACTTCCCTGGATATGTAGGTTGTGAGCTGTGGTGTCCTAACATTTAAATTAGATTTGTATTTTAAATATTCAATATGGCTGTCTTCTTTTATATGTTGCCATTATAAGAAGTTTGTGTCTTCAATACTCTAAACTAATTTAGGGTAAACTTGTACTTATCAGTGAACTTTAACCCGCACAGTTTTCATGGGAGGTATTCTTGCTTTTGCTGACTGTTGAAGTGTAGGACTTTGTGGTTAACTGTCAGTATAGATAAGTTGCCTTGTGGTTACATGTCAGTATGATCTCAAAGTTATTGCTGCTCAATCCCTTTCAGAATCTTAATTCAGAATATCAAATATATGGAGGAATTCACGTAAGGAATGTTTCTCAACTATTTATTTAGATTAGTAGTCCTCATCTATCTGATTCTCATGAATCAGAATCCTTGTTGCAACCTAGATATGCACATCCCCAAACTGCCCCCTAAGGTATAACTTACTTGGAATCAGAGGTGGATGTGCTCAGATTTTGTGACTCTGATGTTTACCTTCAGTAGGGAGCCACTGGCCTCAACGCACTCAAATCTGTCCCTGAAATGATGTATCATATATTGCCTCATCCCTCACATATTAAACCCCCTTCCCTGAATTCCCCTTGGCCTGATATTTTAGGTATGTACCAACCATTTTTTAAAAATAGATAGCCTTCTAAAATTATTCCTTGTTTGTTTCAAGAAAATGTTCAACGATATTACTCATTGTTCTAACCTGTACCCTTGTTGTGATGACCATTCTCAGGGGTGGTTATACTTCCCCTGTACAGCTATTTTGTTTTTACTATAAAGATACTATCAATTTTACAACTGGCCAATTTTTCTCATTGTTTGTGGCTGCTATCATGTTTAATCTCTGGTTTCCTTCTATCAAATAAATATTTAGAAGTTTATTGTATTTATTTTCCCCATCAGCTTCACTTCTGGCTTTCTTATTTTCCTAACTTGACTTTAACTTGGCTTCTTTGTTTCTTGTTGTTTTTACTGGAAGAAACAATATATTAACAGCAAATATTGAAAGTCTCTTAAATCCTTCTGAGAATATGGCAGGATATAAATAAATGAGCAGCAGCCTCTGACTTATGTTAAGTCTTATTATGTAAACAGTACAAAGTGACATCACTCATGTATAGCAATCATACAGAGCCCTCCCAAAAATGACGAAAAAATGAGAACCAAAGAAAATGAAAAAAATTACAAAAATGTAACTATGAAAAGAGAGAACACAACTGTACATGTATGATAAAGCCCATGCACATCTTTGATAAAAGATTTTTTGTTAGAAATTAACAAAACGGGGGCTTCTGGGTGGCTCAGTCAGTTAAGCATCTGCCTTCAACTCAGGTCATGATAATAATTTTTCTACTTTTTATGATTTTCAAAGGGTCATAATAATTCTGTTTAGTTTAATATGTAAACTAACACAAACTCCATTGTTGTCCCTAGTTACCAATTTTAAAATTGTGGGTATAAATGACAATAAATCAGTTTCTTTTTAAATTCATTTATCAAAGGTCTTAAGAAAAAAAATAATTGGTAAAACTAAATACATTTGTTCAAGTCAGTATTAGCTGATAACAATCAATATGGTAACTGCTTGGAAAGAGCTCCAGATATGTCCCCAGTGGATGAAAAATGTTACATCTTTGTCTATTTGATCTGTTCTTCCCTACTATTAACATAAGTATAAGACATGTAGAAGAGTGCTCAGGAAGACAGCGATATCACATACCTCTGTGTTCCAGAAGCATGTAAGTCCCCAAAATACAAAATAGTGTGAAAACAACTATGTGGAAGAGGGTTTTCTGACAGATATGGAAAAATGACAGTTTTTCTATCTAATTGCATGAATCGGGGAAAGTATTATGAAAGCAGTAACATTGGATCAGGGCTTAGGTGACTGGGTTGGACTTGGAGACAGCATAGAGAAGATGCCCATACCAGGGGAATGCAGTAGTAATGGCAGATTGTGGCGGCCTGCAAGCAACAAAAGACAAAGGGGAAAAGATGGTTTCTATAGAAGAAGGTGTCATTAATGGGGGGAGGGCGCGGAATCCGGATATTCTTTAAAGCAGGAATACAAGTAGTTTAAAAGGCACTTAGCCGAGTGATATGGAGCACTTTTTCATGTGTCTGTTGGCATGCTTAGCGAAATAAGTCAAGCAGAGAAAGACAACTATCCTATGATCTCCCTGATATGAGGAAGTGGTGATGCAACATGGGGGCTTAAGGGGGTAGGAGAAGAATCAATGAAACAAGATGGGATTGGGAGGGAGACAAACCATAAGTGACTCTTAATCTCACAAAACAAATTGAGGGTTGCTGGGGGGAGGGGGTTTGGGAGAAGGGGGTGGGATTATGGACATTGGGGAGAGTATGTGCTTTGGTGAGTGCTGTGAAGTGTGTAAACCTGGTGATTCACAGACCTGTACCCCTGGGGATAAAAATATATGTTTATAAAAAATAAAAAATTTAAAAAAAAAAAAGGCACTTAGGCTCTGAAATGCTGCATCACATTGGAACCTAGCAAGGTGACTGGAAATAAACAACAGTAACTCAGAGAGGTTGGACCAGAGGGTTTTACTAAGGTGTCATCAGTGCTGAGTCAAAAACAGTGCATGTAGGAACGAGCTGTGAAGTGATAGTGTAGACAGAGAAGAGAAAAACGAGAGCCCAGATTTAGGACAGAGAAGTAGGGAGAAAGTCTGTCTGAGAGCTAGAAACAAAAGATCAGAACAAGTTAGACATCGCCAATGCTGCAGGGAGGGTGGGCTGAACTGCAACCCTTTGGAACATATCTTTGTTGGCAATTGTTAAAATTCTGGTACTGGTGGGACTCAAAACTAATTTGAAAGTGGGTAAGGGTGAGTGGCTTATATGTTAATGTTTTGATAATGAGAAAGGGAAAGGAAGTCAATAATAAGTAGCTCCAGGATATAAAGTTGAGGGAAAGCTTTCTGTATTAGTTGTTGTTGCTTTGTTTTAATTAATGAGGCAATTATGATCATGTTTATAGATGCATGGGAAGAACCTCCTTGTGAGACAGAATTTAAGAGAAAAACAGAGGAGAAAGTGGGAGGTGTGCGATACTCCATGCAGAGCTGGAACTGAGATCAGGAGCACAATTTAAGACGTTAACCTTGAAAGGAGGACCAAATTTGCTCCCTGAGAGACTGGAGGGGAATGGAAATGAGGGGTTTAAGTACATTTTGTGGATTCATGAGGGGATTTGCTTGAATCAGTGAAAGATGAATTAGAAACAATTGATGGTACAGTGAAAACCTCAGTTCCACATACTCATGATGGAATCTACTATCTGAAATGACTTTTCATCATCCTCGAGCCTATCTTCCTCTTCCTTAATTCTTAGGACTTCCCTGCCTTCTCCACAGTGACTAGTTGTGTATGTGTGTGTGTTTGTTTTAAAGTATTCCCTTCTGTAATAGCTAGTTCTCTAAACCCTTGTTTTTATTGCACTATAAATACAATTTATTTCTATGCTTTTCTCCACCACTAGGCTTTCCATCTCTGTACCTTTGACAGCAAGCCTTGTTAGAGATACATTGTGAGTCAGGTAGCAGCTGGCATCTACATGTTTGTTGACTCTGTGTTAGCATCAGCATACTCAGAGCATCATGGTTCAATTTTATTATCTCCATTTTTCGGATTTGGGAGTCTGAGTTAATTGCATAAGGTCACATTTAATAAGTGATGAAGTCATATTAGAACCTAGACAGTCTGACCCTGGAATACTTAGTCTTCACTGTTACCTTTCTTTTCTTTTTTTTTTTTTTTAAGACTTTGAGCACAAGCAGGGGGAGTATGAGAGGAGAAGCAGGCTCACTGAGCCCAGCATGGGGCTAGATTCCAGGACCTTGGGATAATGACCTGAGCCAAAAGTAGACCCTTAACAGATTGAACCACCCAGGTGCCCCTACACTGTTACCTTTTTTGACTCTCCAAAAAGTCATTGACACTCAGATGAAAGCTGATAGGTTAGAATTTCTCAATCCCAAATTATGAACATATTAATTCTTTCAGATTTTCCCTAAATGAGGGTTAGATTCATAATACTTTGAAAGTTAAAAATTCTTGGGCAAAGAATGGTGACCTTAAGGTACTTAATATTAATCACTCTTTTTTTTCCCCTCATTCTTTTTTTTTATTTTTTATTTTTTCAGTGTTCCAAGATCCATTGTTTATGCACCACACCCAGTGCTCCATGCAATACGTGCCCTCCTTAATACCCACCACCAGACTTACCTATCCCTCCACCCCTCTCCCCTCCAAAACTATCAGTTTGTTCTTATTTTTTTTAAGGTAGATATATATATATTTTAAATTTATTTTCAGTGTAACAGTATTCATTGGTTTTGCACCACACCCAGTGCTCTATGCAATCCATGTCTTCTCCAATACCCACCACCTGGTTACCCCAACCTCCTACCCCCCGACTCTTCAAAACCCTCAGATTGTTTTTCAGAGTCCATAGTCTCTCATGGTTCATCTCCCCTTCCAATTTCCCTCAATCCCTTCTCTCCATCTCCCCTTGTCCTCCATGCTATTTGTTATGCTCCACAAATAAGTGAAACCATATGATAATTGACTCTCTCTGCTTGACTTATTTCACTCAGCATAATATCTTCCAGTCCCGTCCATGTTGCTACAAAAGTTGGGTATTCATCCTTTCTGATGGAGGCATGATACTCCATAGTGTATATGGACCACATCTTCCTTATCCATTCCTCTGTTTAAGGCCATCTTGGTTTTTTCCACAGTTTGGTGACCGTGGCCATTGCTGCTATAAACATTACAGTACAGATGGCCCTTCTTTTCACTACATCTGTATCTTTGGGGCGTGCAATTGCAGGGTCATAGGGAAGTTCTATTTTTAATTTCTTGAGGAATCTCCACACTGTTCTCCAAAGTGGCTGCACCAACTTGCATTCCCACCAACAGTGTAAGAGGGTTCCCCTTTCTCCACATCTTCTCCAACACATGTTGTTTCCTGTCTTGCTAATTTTGGCCATTCTAACTGGTGTAAGGTGGTATCTCAATGTGGTTTTAATTTGAATCTCCCTGATGGCTAGTGATGATGAATATTTTTTCATGTGTCTGATAGCCATTTGTATGTCTTCATTGGAGAAATGTCTGCTCATATCTTCTGCCCATTTTTTTTATATGATTATCTGTTTTGTGCGTGTTGAGTTTGAGAAGTTCTTTATAGATCCTGGATATCAACCTTTTGTGTGTACTGTTATTTGCAAATATCTTCTCCCATTAATCACTCTTAATATCTTTACCAGTTTGTGAAGAGATCTGTAAATCACTGGTTTTGTGAAACTTTACTTAGGCTTTAGCTATGTTGAAAGGAATAGTTACATGTAAATTTGTGTGAGGTCAATTTATTAAATTTTATATTAATACTCACAGGAGCCATTCCTTAATAATATTTCTGGTGTTATAATCACGATAAATGCTCTCTTGAGGGTCTTATAAAGCAAGCAAAACAAAACAAAACAAAACCCCACTGTGGCCACTTTTAAACATCTCCTTTAGTACCTCAGTCCTTTTGGATGAGCTGATGACCCTGTTCTCTTCTGGCTTTTCATTTTTGGAAGGTGGAAAGATAACTGTTTTTTGTTTTGTTTTATTTTGTTTTGTTTTTAAGATGGTAGTTCTTAAACTTGAACATATATCAAGAATCGCACAATGGATTTGTTAACATGGAGATGAGTGTGTCTATGCCAATAATTGTAGACTTAACTTGGGGTGGAGCCTACCCCTGGAAGTATAACCTCAATGTGAGGTCATACCCTAGAACTTGTATTTCCAACAGGTTCTCATGTTATGCTATTGTTGCTGGTCTAGGGTCCACATTTGGAAAAATACTGTTCTAAACTACAGAGGTCATAGTTTCACTGTTCAATCGTTGTAATAATTTTCATGGATTACTAGCCTCATCATCTCATCGTTTTTTTTGAGAATGAGTTCAGATCATCATTTTCTACACAAAAGTTATTGTTTCTGATAAATATGTTCTAACACTGAACTAGTTTATAGCCAACAACTTGGTGAACAATGCAAAAGTTGATTTAACATGGTGATATATTGTGAAACCATTTTTTTTTTTTTCTTGAAGTGCTCAGTGTGATTCACTTCTTAAAGTACTTTCACTGGATGCTGGTACATGTAGCACTCCTTATCTTTTCCTTCTCCACAGGTATTCCTCTATCTACCTCTTCAAAGACTCTAGCTCCTCATTTAGCTTTTCTCCTTTCTAAGATTATGGGAATCTTACTTCTATGTCACTTAGCACTTAAAGTATCTGTTTTCTATAACTCTGAACATATAACACCACCCTAACCACAGCCATTAGTGACAGCTTCCCTGAGTCATTCTCATAGAATATAACCTTATATTCACTGCTGCTGAATCGTGACCAAGACAAATCTTTGCATTTATTTTTGACTTTAGTCTGAACACCTGTGCATCTAAACCATACTTTTCAGGTTCCTATATGTAAAATTGCTGTAATTAAGTCACCTTGAAGGACAGACTGACAAATAGTCCTATGAATTACATTATTATTATCATCACAGGTATGGTTTAAAGTGCTGCTTATTTTGTGTCTTATTTATACAAGTTCAGAAGATAAATTCCATTCAGATCTTGAAGGAGGAATTTTTTTTTCATTTTTTTATTTGTTTAAGAAGATGGAGTATTTTTAACTCACAGAAACTATGAAATATGAAATGAATATCCCCCCATTAATTTTGTTCCTGTATAGATCAGAATCAATTTATGGCCCAACCACTAACTGAATGGAGGTATAAAAACATTGCTCTACCCCATCACAATGACAGTGTACCACTTGCGTATATGCCACAATTTTCTCATTAAAAAGAGGGAGTAAACTATAACACATATTTCTTAAATCTGTTTTAAAAACTTCTAAACCAAGTAGGAGGTACTTTTTAAAAAGTGAATGTTATGCATTTCTCTTTATAATATATATATTAAAGTTACTTAGTTTGAGAGCCTATCTCTTCACACTTTTAGCAGTCCTATCATCTGTTAGTTAACTCACAAATCCAGACATTTGTCCTGGAGTCTAGTATTAGAAACTCTAGACCTCCAGGGTGTTATAGATTAAGCAGGGTTTACCACTTTAGAGGAAACACGCCTTCCTAAATGGATTAAATTAACCTCTGTGACCATCACATGCACTCGTACTCAAGTGACATTTCATCTTTGAACAACATACTGTCTGTGTGTATGTGTTTGTATGTGTCTTGTAACCATAAGCATTATTTCCTTGGTGTTTGAAACTTTGCAACTGTGAATTTTCTAGATTGATCCTACTTTCATCTGTTTCAGTAATGTTTGCAACTACATCTATTGGTCTGAAAGAAAAATTGCACCTGACATGTTATAAAACAAGGAAGATTGTATTCAAGACTACTTAAACAGGGTGAAGACTACTGGAATAGAGGAGATAGATTAAACTTAACTCCACTGAAATAAAAGGTGGGAGGATTTTTACATGGTGGAGTAAGCTTATGGGTATTTGGAGGAAGGACAGTCAATGGGACTAAGTCATCTGTGTGCCTAAGTGTGTGTCTAAGTGGTCCTTTCATTTTTCAAAGTTAAGTTCCCACTCTCCTATAGAGACTGGGAAATAGAAGCACTATCTCCTTTAGTCATTACTTTTTAAAGGGATGGCTCCCAAATGATTAAGAACGACATTTCTTAAGATATTCTGGCTTGGAGGCACCTAGGTGGCTCAGTCGATAAGTGTCTGCCTTCACCTCAAGTCATGATCCCAGGGTTCTGGGCTCCCTACTCTGCAGAAAGATTGCTTCTCCCTCTCCCACTCTCCCTGCTTGTGTTCCCTCTCTTGCTGTGTCTCTCTCTGTTAAATAAATAAATAAAATCTTAAAAAAAAAAAGATATTTTGGCTTGTAGGAGATTTACATCTCAAAGGGGCAGAGAAAGATTTACGATTGTTAAGTTTTCTAAAAGTAAATTTAGCTCCAAGAAAAGGGAGGTCAGGGGCCTAGACTTAGGAAGAAACCTGTCTAATATTTGGTCATGTTGAGGGGATTGTTTCGTTAGTCTCATCCATGGTATTGAGTCTTCAGATTATCACAAGACAAAAGAAGATAGAGATAATTTATGGGCATCTAAGTAGCTCAGTGGTTTGGGTGTCTGCCTTCTGCTTGGGTCATGATCCCAGGTCCTGGGATCAAGGCCCGTGTCCAGCTCCCTGCTTAGTGGGGAGCCTGCTTCTTCCTCTCCGTCTGCTCCTCTCCCCTGCTCTTGCTCCCTCTCTCTCATGGTCTCTCTTAAATAAATAAAATTTTTTTAAAAAAGATAAAATTTATATAAATTGTAGGCAATACAGGTATTTTTTTTATTTGTTCATTTAATATATCTGGGTTATTTTTCTTGATTTTTAATGTTAAAATGAAATAATATATGCAAATAATGTAATCATTGTTTTAGTTTAAATTGGAATGTGCATGGATCTGGTCGCAACATTTTGTGTATCAAGAAGCAAAACAGTGACCTCATGTTATCAAACAAGAGCAGCTGAATGAAAGGTAGAAGATTAAGGGAAACATCCGTGGTCTACAATTATGGCAAAATAAGTTATAAAAATTATTTCCTTTTCAACAAAAACTGACTTTACACCTATATATGAATAACAAAATCCAAATGAACTAAAAGGAACTCGAGACCATGTCATGACAATTGTGATGCTGGTAAGCAAAGCAAACATTCATTTTCATAAATATCTCATATTTTACCAGTTGTAGAAACCAGTAAAAAAGAGATTTTCAAGAAGGAAGAGTCAATAATGTAAAATGATAAGAAGTACAAAATGTAAGTAATATATAAAAATGGAAAAGGAGTGGAAAAAAATCATTGTATTAATTGGTTAAGAGGTTATTGCTCAGCTTTGAGTCTTCAGTGCTTTAATAACACCAATAAAAACCAATGTGTGAGGGGTGCCTGGGTGGCTCAGTGGATTGGGCCGCTGCCTTCGGCTCAGGTCATGATCTCAGTGTCCTGGGATCGAGCCCCGCATCGGGCTGTTTGCTCAGCGGGAGCCTGCTTCTCTCTTTCTCTCTCTGCCTGACTCTCTGCCGACTTGTGATCTCTCTCTCTGTCAAATAAAAAATAAATAAATAAATAAATAAATAAATAAATAAAACAATGTGTGAACTGGCCAGGTAAACGAGTTCCAGATGTAATAGTGAGGATAACTTGTATTTCACTTTTTTTTTAAAGAAACATGCCACAAGGATTTTGAAGGAATATTAGTGTTAAGAAAAATGTTCTAAGTTTAGATGTGACCGACCAAAATAATTTTCTACTCTTAGAGAAGAGAGCATATGGAACAGAAAATACTGAAATTTCAAAGGCAAGAGGATATCCAAAAGAATGCCAGGCCTCCGGGTTCAGTGAGAGAGGCTGACAGATGGGCGGAATGAGTTTAGAAAGGAAAAAGGCCTTAGCTTTGAGAAAGAAAATGAGGAAAACAAGAAAAGTAAAGAAAGATTTCTAGTTTCAGTTAGCCTCATTATTTTCATCCAGTTTTCACTGCTATGTGATCGATTCCATAAATATTAAGGATCTACTGTTTTCAAAAGGACTTCAAAAGAATTATATTTAGCACAGGCTTTTCAAAGCTGCATTTCATTTTATAGATGTTTCTAGTCCTGGGTCTTTAAAAACCAATAAAAAATATAATTCATCCTGGATACATTCTTATTTCTCATAGTGAAGGAGTATTATCAAATTTGATAGGAAAGGTGAACTCGAACTATCTGCTAATTTGTGACATCTTACGGAGATAAGTTATTGCTGTTTAATATTCTCCTATTCATATAACTGGTGCAAAGACATCATGCTATGTCAAATACCATTTATGTCATAGCTATAGTATGAAAATGTTTGTGTTTATTTATAACATTATATAGGTACTTTGGTAATTGATAATTTAGGGGTAAAATGTTAAAAATGACAAAATCATAATGATGATATTATTTTCTGAGTCCACTTCTTTTCCTTTTTCTCAAGGTAGGGTTTTTACCAAAAAGCATGATTTGTGCCTATCTAAAAGATTCTTTCTTACTAGAATTCCTACCCAAAATATTTACCTGCGTTATTTTACTGAGCAAGGACATTTAAAAGACAATTAAAATTCCACTATACTTTGCTTAAACAATTTGAATGATTAACTATAGAAATTAGCTTTGAGTAAATTCATAAAATAAATAGATCCTTGATATTTCATAATTAAATAGAACCCCAACTTCCTTCCAGCATCTAATTCTGCATTCAAATGATCAGGGGTGCTATTTTAAAGTACTTTCAGGAAACGGGTGTAATGATTTTATTGCTGTTGTTCTTGCATTATTAATGAACTCTCATTCAGACTACAGATTGGCAATTGAAATTGTTAGATAAAGGAAAATGAGTATACAAATTCCTAATAATATATACCAAAAAAAAAAGGCCTCCCCATTCCTATCCATCCTCAAGAAGCTTTACTGCTTCTTATAACACTTTAAGTGCTTTTTTAATAACAAAAATAAATAAATAAATAAATAAGTAAATATTGTTATTTCCTCAAGCAACTGAGTAAATTAAGCCTTACTAATTTATATCAATAATTGCAAATTGTATAGAAGCTAATACACTTAATCCCTTTTAAATGCTATTTGTATATTCCAAAATGTACATTTCCAAGATAGGAGCATGCTGATATATTAAATTTTTTAAAATGCTGGTTGGCTGGGAAAGGAAAAGAGACGACACACCGTTGTTGGTGCAGATAGGCTTATGACATGGCTCTGAAGTATGTTTTGTAACTTCATTGTGCCCTTAGATATATCTGAGCTCAAACATATTTCCCTTTCCTTTAGTTTTCTAGTCATAAATTTTATTTTCCCAAAAGAATCTCATCTTGTCAATTATTCTGTGATGCTCATAATGGAAATTCTTGAAACGTCAAGAATGGAATCTGATTTTAGAATCTTTCTAGTGATTCTCATCAACTGATAGGTTCTCTTATTTTATCCTGTGAGATACTGGTCCTGAAAATGTTCCATAAATAAAGGTTTTTAAAAACATATACTCTGTGCCTCTCTGAGATATTGCAGTGTGCATGTCACCATGTTCAAAGTTCTGAGAAGTTCTGCAAGAAAGCAAATTTTATTCATATAGTCAGTCGCCAAACTTTGTTTGTTCTGCTTTCTTTTAACATGATCCCTCTTGACCTTTTTCTGAAGTAAGTTTTGGCAAACACTATTTCAGATAATATAACTGTGCTTAGATATCAATTTTCTTCATTCTTTCATCTTTCCTTAGAAATGATTATCAACGAGCTCTAAGGCATATAAGCCCTCTTGCATGAAATTCAGGCTTCTGCCAAAGGAAAAATGAGTAACAGATATTACATTCAAAAGCTGACGTCCCTGACACATTATATAACTAGGATACATAACTAGCTAGTCGGCGGCCATGATGGAATGAGGTCTCCTGAGTTTTTCTGTACAGAATCCCCTTCCTTACATACATTCCTATATTAATAGTTTATTCATCAAGTATTGTTGTGTTTCCACAAAAAATACCAAACAAGACAAACCAAAAAGCCTGAACCTTAGAGGACATGAAATCTCTTCTCTTTCTTTTATCCTGTTCCTCCTGTCCTGAGGCATCTCAGAACACAGGACCACCAAACAAAAAGAATTAACATGGACATATCAGACTGAATGGAAATGATTGGAATTTGTAAAGTTAATGCTTTGAAATGTCAGCTTTAATTAAATTTATCAAGTTTAATTAAATTTGACAAAAGATCTTGAATACCAACTCTAACAAGGAACCAGTTTTAAATTTTGGGACAATAAGGAAGAGTAAGGCATGGCCCCAACTCCCTAGGTGTTCACAGTCTCCTTGAAGAGAAAGACTGGCATCTAATTATAATAGGACAAATTATGTATACAGTCATTTACTATTTCTTAATTTGCTTTGCCTATGTAATTTCTTTCCAACTGTTTATTCAATTTGGCATCATGTGGGACTGGCAAATACTCGTTTTCCACTTAAATATTTGTGTTGTCTTTAATAGAAAATAAGTAGAAAATCAATTTTTTATTTGTCTAATGATGTGATTAATGACTTATAGATCCATTTCTCTCAGCAAAATTTTGTCAGTCATCATGTGATCCAAAATCCTACTGATATTATAAGAATTGATGTGGTTGGAGACTTTTAACTAATTTAACTACTTAGAAGAGTGGGCAGTGGTCACTCTGTCTCTAAAAGAGCTTCTTAGAAGAGGTTAAAAAGCTGATACCTGATATTTTGTATCTGCAAAGAGATGCTTCCTCATTAAAATTTAAAACATGTTCAATGTCATTTAATTGAAATTCACTTTATGTTCTATCTACAAATCATATTTTATTATGGAACTACTATGGGCTATATAATTGTAGAATATTTGACAAACAATCTGTGCATTTAACAATTTTAAGTCTATAGTTATAAACAGGACACAGTCTCATAGCCTTGTCTTTGTGTTCCTCTGCATTGAGCTTATATTCCTGGAAGCCATAGATGTAGTCCTTTCCAAAGCCAGTAGTATCTCTTCCGAAGATAAACTCAAGAAGTCATATAGTTTTAAGTAATGGAAGTCTTCTTCAGAATTGTAGACATTCATAGGCAAAAATACACTTTCACCTCTAGGGGAAGGTCCACAGCAAGTGCCACCCAGGTCTTTGCAGTGGCCTGACTCTGATCACCAGCTTCATTCTGTTCACAGAGCACCTTTGAGTGCAGCTAGACTATCCTTATGAGTAACTTGTCAGAAGTGAATGTGGGCCAAGTTTGTATTCAGTTCTCACAATATTAAAAAACCGGGGCTATGGGTTATATGGCAGTGCTTCTAAACTGATTACCCAAAACAGAGGCTCAGCTTGATGCCAATTCTTTACATGAACTGGCAGACTAAACAAGTACCTTTTGAGGTTCATCCATCACAATTTATGATACATTAAGCTAAATCTAATGTTCTTTCAGGCTGGTGTTGTGGGATTTTCAATAGTTTGACTAAGAAATTGCATTTGAGGAAAGGGATTTCTCCTTTCTTCTTCCAAAGAATTTCTTTAGTTCTATAGAGTCTTGTTATGTCTATTGGATCCTTGTTATACTCTGGTACTAATCGCAGATTGATTCTAAGCATTTGAAATCTTAACTGGTTAGCAGGAAATGACTTTAAATTAACATTGCATGAACTATTGGAAATTGTTCGCTGAAAAAGAGAGTGTTTAATTATAAACGAAGGAACCTGCTTCCCAGTTGATTAACTATATTAAACACTTTATATTTCCAAAGCTCTACACTATTGCTAATAAGCTGTTTCTCACAATGGGTCTCGGAGGGAGCCTAATACTATCACCTCCTATTTTTATAAATGATGCACTTGACCCATAAAAATGAGATTGCCTATATTGGACCACATAGAAATGAAAAACTAGACTTAGGTTTCAAGATATTAATGTTCCTGTGCTTAGTTGACAGAGCCATGCTTTTAGGTATCTGAGCAGCCAAAGTTAGAAAATCCATTAAATTTAACTTACTAGAGATGATGACATGCACGCTTGTGCATGGGTACACACAACACACACACACACACACACACACACACACACAGAGTATTTCTTTTTTCTTAGAATGCTTCTGTTCCATATGCTAAAGTAGGTATTCTGTTATGGGGTAACATAAAACAAACTCAGTGAGATGACTCTCCAGTCTAATGATCCATGCTCCTTATTCTGATGTTTCTTAACTTAAGCACACTTGCTACACTGACTTGTCCTTTTCCTTTTTAGAATCTGTCATTTGGAAGACTAATGCGATTGACACTGGCCAAGTTATAAGTGGTCTTATACTGAGAAAAACAATTATTTGTAGCAATGAGCTCATTTTAAAAGCCCACTTGATTATGGTGCTTATTATTAAAAATAGTTGTATATCATATTGAATTTTATTTATGGGTTATTATATTTATAAACTTTAATTTTCTTTTACTTTGGATTTTAAAAGTTATTTTCCATTAATAAAACAGTTTGTGGGGTGCCTGGGTGGCTCAGTGGGTTAAGCCTCTGCCTTCAGCTCAGGTCATGGTCTCAGGTTCCTGAGATCAAGCCCTGCATGAGGCTCCCTGCTCAGTAGGGAGCCTGTTTCCCCCCTCTCCCTATGCCTGCCTCTCTGCCTACTTGTGATTTCTCCCTGTCTGTCAAATAAACAAATAAAACTTAAAAAGAAAAAACAGTTTGTAACACAAAATATATATTGTAATTTTATTTTATTATTATTATTTTTAAGCCATGGCTTTTGGATTGTTTTTGTTGTTTAAGTCTAACTAATCTGAAGAGTTTTCAGTTCTCTTAATTGCAATATCAGTTTAATATGACTGTGCAGGGAGCAGAGCTAGACAACAGTAACTACCTAGTAAATAAATGGTAGTCACTGAAACATCAGAATTTTTGTTTGTATATGGCCACCAACATAATTTTGAAATGAAATTTATTTAAAGGTATCCCATATGAAACTATCAATAAATTAACATATATATTTAAACTTTTAAAGTTAAGAATTATCTGTTTAAAATTTGTATTTAGCCATATCATTTTTCTATAGAAACAGAAAAAGCAAAATTCTTACCAAATAAAGGAAAGTCATTTGAATATTATGGTGTTAACAAAAGTGAATGACCCTTGGAATACTGTTTTTTTAGAATTATTTTTTAAAAAAAAGGGGAAAAAAAAGTATGATACGGTTTACTATGTATGAAAAAACTTTAATTGCTGGGGTGCCTGGTTGGCTCTGTCAGTTAATCATCTGCTTTTGGCTCAGGTCATGATCCTGGGATCCTGGGTTGAAGCCCTGCCTCTGGCTCTCTACTCATGGGGATCCTGCTTCTCCCTCTTACTCTGCATCCCTCCCAGCTAGTGCTCATTCTCAAGTGCTCTCTCTCTCTCAAGTAAATAAATAAAACCTTAAACAAAAAGAACTTTCATTGCATTTGAATTATATGTGCACAATGTGTTACAGAAATTTAATATCATTTGGATTTTCATATTTGATATTAATATTATCATTTGAATATATCATTGAATTTTATATGTGTACAATATTATATACCAAATACAGTAGCCAATAGGCATTTTCAACGCTTTTCTCTTTATAGATACAAAGTCCTATTTCAATCCCAATGAAAATATAAAAGTATGGCACTGAGTAACAGGATGACATAATTTCTCCTAATTTCATCCAACTGTCATGTACTGATAAAGATATGGCTAGGAATAAATAAGGTTCATAAGTTTCATTTTAGTGTGGAAAAATGTAACAAACAATAATATGAGAATGTGATTTAAACATTTGTCTTTGGTGTTTTCATTAAGACTGAAGTCTTGTGCCTTTTATAATATTTTTTAAGATTTTTAAGTAATATTTACATGCAATGTGGGACTCCAACTCACAACTCTGAGATCATGAGTCTCACACTCCACCAACTGGGCCAGCCAGATACCCCTTCTAAACAATATTTTAAAGGACTTTTTGACATTCATATTCCTTCAAACTTCTAATATTTACTATCAATGCAGAGTGTGGTTTTTCTAGACAAGAGTATCATAAATATCAGATGGATAAAAATCAGATGTATAATCTATGAGTACAGAATTTGCTCTACGAATACATAAGAGTAAGGGTTATGTCTGCTTTGTTCATCATGTATAATCAAGGCCTCATCTAATACCTCATCAGGAGCCCTATAAATTTTTCTTGAATAAAAAGAAAGATATAAGCATAATTTTTGATACTCATTTATCTCTCCTCACTAAGATGCAAATAAAAGAGAAGGTGAAAATGTTGGGGGCTGATGAATAAAAAATAATTAAAAGCAAAAATTTTTAAGATTAAAACTTATCATCTCTAGTGCTTCTTACATAGTTCTTCAGATTTCCATGGTACTTCCGGCATTAATGGGATGAACTAAGGGAAATCAGGTTAAATTCGGGAATGCAGTTAAAAGGCCTCCATTCTCTGAGGATCTTCTAAATTCATGTAATTTCTGCCAGTGCCATTTATATATGGTTTGATGGTAAAAATGAATGGACAATATTTTATTCTGGTAATTACCTTGCTATGCATATGCTACATATTGTCATAGAGGGAAAGAAAGTGATATTAAGGGAAAGGGAAATAGGTAGGATGTTAGTAGAGAGAAGAATATGTATATAAGAATCCCTGCCAGAAAAAGGAACATACCCTATTCTTCATTGAGTCCTGTAGTATCTATCATTCAAAGTTCAGAATTGGTGCCCTCAGGAGACCAGGAGAGGCCCCTTCAGAAGCCTCTGGTCATCTTCATTGCTGACCCAGGCTGTGAGAGCAGTACTGACCTTGCACCCAGAAAGCACTACTGTCGGAACACAGACCCAGCATGTCTTCCAAACCATCTGCTGAGAGGTTCTTCTGGCCATCTGCACGAGAGAGCCAGCAAACTGTTTCAACTGGAAACATCTCTCTGTGGTGGAATAGGACAGTCACAGCAAATGTTTTGAAAACAGTTTTCTTTTTCAGTTCAGATTATTTCAGCCCATGAAAATGCATTATGAATGTGAACTGACTCAATTCTTCCCAACTAGTTTTGGTCAGCATGTAGATAAAATCATACAAGAATTTTCTTTAATCTGACATTTGTGCAATATTTGAGTTGTCTGGGAAATTGTGCCTTAATTAAGGGATAACATAGATATCAAATTGGGCTTAATGATCCATTATTATTTTTAATTCTAATATTAATGATGTTATATAAACAAGTTGCATCATTTGTTCAAATTTCAATGGCAATAATGTTTAAGTATGATATAGACTTAAAGCATCTTTTATGTCACTGGAAGATATTACCCAATTTATAAAAAACAGTGTTTAGAGTCTCTAATTGACTTAGGTCTTCAGATATTTACAGGTTATTTGAATGAGGCTTATTGACATGCATGCTGCTTGGAAATAACAAACATATATGCATTTATTTTATTTTATTTTGTTTTGTTTTACTTTATTTCAGCTCAGAGATGACTACCTAAGTAAATGAATCACAACATTATGGAAGTAACACTAACTACTTATGAAATTTTTATGTTGTAGCATTAAAAAAAGGACGATTTTGGATCACACCAGATCCTTATCACAAAGATGACAACATCCAGATTGGGCGTGAGGTGAAAATATCTTGCCAAGTAGAAGCTGTTCCTTCTGAGGAGTTAACATTTAGTTGGTTTAAAAATGGCCGTCCATTAAGAAGTTCTGAGCGGATGGTTATTACCCAGACTGATCCGGATGTCTCCCCGGGAACGACAAACTTGGACATCATTGATTTAAAATTCACGGATTTTGGGACATACACATGTGTAGCATCTCTGAAGGGAGGAGGAATATCTGATATCAGTATTGATGTTAATATATCCAGCAGCACAGGTAAGAAGCATATTTGTGATGCAAAATGTGTTCATATTGAGAATAATTTCTTTACATTTAGCAGACAAGTCTCCAGCCAAGCTAAAACCATTCTTATTCTTTAAGTTTCCTAAAACCAAAATCTAACATTCTGAATGCCCAATAAATATCATGTAAAAGACATTGCTATTTCTATTTTGATTTAGATTTATATGAGATTTTATAGAAATACTGCAAATAAAAGTAATAGCATTGGCTATGATAGGTATAGGCTTCCAGTTTTTTTAATTAAATAATAGCTTTTTTTAATTAACTAAGAACCCTCTATAGACTCTAAAGTTATATTAATTAATAAAGTTAAACAACGAATGCTTATAGAGCTAAGACAATTTTGGAAACATTAAACAAAATGTTTAATCCCAAGAAGAAAATACTGAGAAATAATTTAGAAGTACTCAAATATAAGATATATAAGAAATACATTTTTCACCAATGAAAACCAATGATAAATGTGTTAAACTTGTAATCAGATGTGACTTTCTGAAGAACGTTATGACAGAATCTCTTCACAATGAAATTGAGTAAAGAAAAAAATATATTGGAGTGAAATTCCTTCTTTTAAGGTTAGAAATGAAAAATATGATCCATTTTCTCCCAATTAAATGTACATCTGTAGATGAGGTAAATTATAGGATTATGGTATGGGAGGAGACATGAGCTCACCTATTAAGATGTTTGAAAGCCCTGTGATTCTGTGAACTGTAATCAGCGTGCCTCCAACAACACCAAAGTAGCTTTATTTGTTTTGCCAGCTTGTTACCAGAGTGAATTTCAGTTTAGTATTTTTATATAATTCAAGGGTGAATAATATGTGTTGAAAACGTAGACTGCACATGTAGCCAGCAGACCTACCGTTTTGAGAACATTTAAACAGTTTTTCCTTTCCAGTCAGGCGGCATTTTGACTCTCACTCGGTAACAGACTGGCCTGTGATTTCGTGTCTTCTCATGATCTAAATTGCAATACACGCTAGATTGATTTTTCTCCTGTTGGGATTTAGGTCCATTCTTCAGGCTGACCAAATGTGCTTGCTTTTCACATTCTGCATTATTTCTAGGAGATAACCCATTTTTATCAGCTACCTTTAATGTAAAAGGAGGTTAGAGTGATGAGAATTACTTGTGTTTGGATAGATACCCTTTTCTAGAATATATAATAATAATAATAACTGTTTGAATAGTAACTATCATCTAACCTTTATTTCCAAATCTGTGCTAGCGCTAGGAGATGGATGCATTTCAGGATATCTAATAGGAAGCTCTTGATATACATGATCGTCATTCGGTGAATTTTTCATTCTGTCAACAAATATCCATTGATCGCATACATCAGTGTGCTAGGTGACATCCCACAGTGATATTTCCTGTCAGAGTGACAACAGTTTTGTAAGATCCAGGATTTTCTGTCCTTATTTATGAGTGACGATTTTCCAGAATTATGAGCATTGCTTTTCTGTTTGCTTGTTTGCCTGTTTTGTTTACTTACCGCTGTTGTTTTCAGAACCAGTGACACAAACCCAGATCCAAAGAATCCAGGTTGCTTTCAAAACAGACTTGTCTGATGGTAGCATGGTTCATTAAACTGAGATGGAAGAGGGAGCATAGAATGAACAGAAGAAAGGAGCATTATATAATATCTACAGGATTAATTCTAACATGCATTTTTAAATATACAACTTACATTACCCACTTCAAACTATGTGCTGTAAATGACAGAGAAGATAACTAGCATTGACTCATGAACTTTCTAAAAATCCTAAAAGAAAAATGCGAAAAGATGACCAGAAAAGCAGAAAACATTCGAGAAATGCCTCTTAGTTATGAAAGTTTACTTGTAATAAGTAACGTTTCTTAAATGATTATTATTCTGTCTGGTTACCAAAAGTAGCAATACCAGAAACAAAAGAGATATATGAAGTCCTCCTTCAAAATATATCCCTTTGCTGCCCCCCCACCCCATCTCAGACAGACTGGTTATTATCTGTCTCCTGGTTGGAGTGGAAGCTCCCTGAAGGCTGGGCCTTTGTCAGTACTGCTCATTGTTGTAATCTCTGCATCTGGAACAATACAGGGCACTTTGCAGATATCAGAAAATAATAAGAAATGAGCTCATTTGTTCACATAGATTTCCTTTCTAGGTTTTCTTTCCTTCTTTTCACTCTGAAAGACTGGCATTTGGTCTCTCTCTTCCTGATCTTGTTGTTCCCCACTAACTTTAAGGAAAGTTGTTCAGCACACTAATTTATACTGTGATTTAAGATGTTATCACTCTTAGGGGCAAGAAGAGCTCCATCATTTGTAGTGTCCACTGAAAATATGAAGCAGACCTCTTGCTCAGAACTTACTAAGAATTTCACAATAGCAACATCAAAACATTAAGCACAGGGCCCTTCCAAGTTAGTCTGCATAGGTGTCATGGTCATGGGGCTGGCCTGTGCAGACTATTCTGATAGAGAGGCCTGAAGAAGAGGTTTAACCCAAAGGATGAGTCACTGAAGGCAATCCCATACTCTATTTTTATGCCCAAACTGGCTTTGGTGTTCTGTTTTGATTACAGTAGAATGGAATACCAGATTATAGTATAAAGATTTGTAGATCTAAGATTGTGTGATTCAACTGGTATCAAAAAAAAATTATTTTTATCCTCACATAGTAGAAGACGACACTTAAAGTGGTGCTTTAATATGAAATAAAGATATTGAAGATATTCTGGGGGGTAGAGTTTGAACAGTGAGAGTAACAAGCCATAACATGGAGGAAAATCTTGGACTCCATTAATTCTATGAACCACACAGTAAGATTCAGAGGAAATTCCCACAGATTGGGCCAGTTAAGTCAATTAGAAGGGAACTACTGTTAAGATATAAGTAAATATGTTGGGGGGCTCTTAGATTCTGGATTTTGCTAGTTGTATCATTACTATTTTAGGGAATTTGGAATTGACCAGGTGGTCAGTGATTTTCTTGTGTTAGACATTTTCTATATGTTAAATGTAATCTATTTAGGGTGTTTGTCACACAAAATCTCACATTGTATCCTGGTTGCTACTGTGTACAAGAGACATACATGAAATTTATTAAGATGAGGGTGAGGCCCCATAAGGCACTTCTGCTTAATACAGTTAGAAAACTATTTTTTTAATTAACATATAATGTATTATTTGTTTCAGGGGTTTACAGGTCTGTGATTCGTCAATCTTACATAATTCAGAGCATTCACCATAGCACATACCCTCCCCAGTTTCTATCCCCCAGTCACCTCCTCCCTCCCAACTCCTCCTCTCCAGCAACCTTCAGTTTGTTTTCTGAGATTAAGAGTCTCTTATGTTGACAGCCACATCTCTAGATACAATTTTGAGGACTTTTAAAATTAAGATATAAAATATCTCAGAAAGGTAAATCCTAGTTGACAGAATTTTTAATATTTAAAAAAATAATTATTTGATTTTATAAAAACTGAAAAGGAAACCTACATGTAGTTTGGAGTTTGCCTCATACATTTGAGTAACAGAAACTATGATATGTGATTATAGATTGTATCTTATTCCCACATTAATTCAACATTAACGTTTTTTCCTCCTAACTCTATAAACATTCAAATTATTTTATTGAAAGCATTTATTTTGTCTGTTCAAAATCTGTGTTTCTGGTAGATTCTTCAGCTGAATGATTGCTCTATTTCTGGCCCTACATCATATGCTGATGGACAAATGGGCCTTGTTCTTAAGGACCTTACTACCTAAGGTTTCAAATTACTTAGTTATCAGATGACTTAGAAATAAGGCACAATCTATAGTGGGAAGGAAGCTCTACTTAAATTTGATCAGCCTTCTGTAGGAATGGTGAATGCTTTCTTCAGTATAGCCCGGGAAAGTTTCAGAGAAAAATGGCATTTGAGTTAGATTTTAATGGAAGTAATATTGTAATAGTGACAGTGGAGGGAGGGGATAGTTGGCAAAATCTACAGGATGAAGAAAGTCCCAGAAATATTGTGTGATTCTTCATGTTCTGCTTTTACCATAGGATTAGTATTAATTGATATTAATATAAGCAAGTTATATTGGTTTCTTTCGATTTCATTGCTATCATTACTAAAGCTTACATCATACCTGTAGGCTGCAGATAACTTTAAAAACCACATTGTACTAATTGTGAATTACCACAGTAATTTAGTTTCACTTAATTAATTAAGTGAACTAATTAATTAATTTTCAGTAACTTGTCAGTTAAAAATAAATATACTGAAATTTTCCATCATTACAATTGAATTTCGTTAAATGAAAATCTTCCACATACTTGCTGAAAAATACATGTGCATGTAAGACAAAAATTCTGGCAACAGTTAAAAATCAATTCTTAAATTATTCTTACCTAATTGTTATTCATTTGAAAAAATATAATTGTTATCATAGATATTTAATTTTCAGAAGGCTTGCTGAAAAATATTCCATTGCTTCCTCCAGTGTGGTTCTGTGGTGAAGTCCTCAGGTGCTGTTAGCTTGCAGGCCCTCATCTACATGACCTGACGGACCTGTAGGTTTATAGGAAACTCAGAAGCATCTGCATCATGCTAGAAAATATAAACTGCGAGACTGGGTAGAATTCTGATGTGAGACATCTGGTGGGCAAATAGAGCAGAAGACTAAGTACGGATTTGAGGATTCTTTTTTCCCTCTCATGTTAGAATACAGGAGCATTTTGTATAGCAGAAAATTGAACTAGATTTAGGGGGTTAAACCAGAGGCAGCAACAGAAGCATAGGTGCACAGAGGTGACTGATTGAAAAAATCAGTTTGAAATTTTAGCTTTGCTGCTGAGTACCTGACTGGTTAGTATGATCGTGACAGTTAACAAATGTCTGTACAAATATTCATATTGGTGGAATAAAAGTTCTTGATAATGTAGGGATAGGGTATACAACTAATAAGAAAAGTCAATGAGCTACAAGGCAAAAGAAAAATGACTAAGTCCAGTTCACTGATTAGGTTCTTTGCCCTTTTCCAGTTAAGGAAGAAGAGCAGCTCATGAAATTCTGATTAAAACTGAAGTCCTGTAGAATGACTATAGATGAATGATAGATCCTTTTATGTAACAGGACGCCATAAGTAATACCCACACATGTCAAATCTGACTGTGCTTTGCTCAGAGGAAGCTTTCATGCAGTCAAAAGTTATGTAATTGCTTCCTAAGTTACTGGACCCAGAAAAAATCATTTTCTTCCCTGACTCCAAAATTAGGAAGTTCAATCCATAACCTCTAAATTAATGGTGAAGAACAGAGGCCAGCATTTTTTTTCTGTAAAAGGCCAGATAGTAAACATCTTTAGGTTTGTGGGCTATATGGTTTCTGTTGCTACTATTCTACTCCGCTCTTACAGTGGGAAAGCTGCCCCAGACAATAAAATGAATGAGCATGGCTGTATTCCAATACAACTTTATTTACAAAATCAGGTGGTAGGCCATATTTGTCCACAGGCCATGGTGTGCTCATCTCTAACCAAGATTTCAGAACTCTATTAAGAAATAAATAATGAACTGAACTCTGTGGAAATATTAAAAAACTAAATTAAACCCAGTTAAACCACAAATAACTGTTATTAGTCTATACAATCACTATATATTTTCTAGAGATTGAGGCAGAATCTCAGTCTTTCTTTATTTTTCATTCATCTGTATATCTTATTGAGTCCCTTGTCTGCTAGGGTGATCAGAGCAAGGTCTCCTGAAATTACTTGAAACTGCTCAAGTGTCATTCCTAATATATAAGATTTTCTACTGCCATTCTATTCTGCTTGTGGCCTCTTCCACCTATTTTATATCTGTTTCTACATTAAAAATTTTTTTTTCTTTGAATGGTTAAGGAGACAGTGATTAAAACACAACTTTAAAAAAATGAGACACCCAGAATCTCCTGATTATGGGGGTGAATGGCTGATTGGCAACTTTTCACACTGGCCTCAGGCAGGACTGGTTCTTACAGACTTAATTTACTTTCAGTGCTGAAGCTTCCCCTCTTAGTTGACTCTTGTGCTTATTGGAAGGGATATTATATCTCTCCTTGATTTGGGCCAGAAAGAAGAACTGTATTCTGAGCAGTGTGTCAGTAGGGAGACTGTTGCTCCAAAAAACAGTGAATTAGCTCTTCTACAGTCTTCTTAGAGACTGTTCTCTTCTCCTCCAGTGTTGGGATGGAAACTAAATGTGGCTAGCATATATCTTTACTGTGGTATATATAGCCTTAAATTGCTGTTGTACCTAGTGAATTTCTAAGAGAGACACTGAACTGTAACATATTGTTTTTAATCGCCACATACACAGAATGTTCCTTAGGAAATATCAGGCTATGCATACTCCTAGAGATACCTAATTCCTTTCATCTGTGCTTTCAGTAAGGGATGGTTTGACTGGTAGCCTGTATGGTAGGCACGGTTATCGAATTCATATTTAGATTCAGTAAATTTTACCAAGAAGAGTATTTTATTTACCTATTTGAAGCGCTACCTATTTGAAAGTAACTTTTACTCTTTAAATTAAATGTTTTTATTTTAAAAAAAAATTAATAGTTTGGAATTATTTCTTCTGCTTACTTAGGTGAATCTCGCACTGTTTAGTGGCTGATGCGGGTTTTCTACAATGGAGACATGTAAATGCAACAATCTAGAAGTGTTAGGAGTGGCTATGGAACTTTTCTGGAATCTGTGTTTGTATAATTATTATGGCTTTTATTTAGATTGTATGTTTAAACTAATAAAAGAGAAGTAGTATAAATAGCAAAGTTTTCTAAAGATATTTATACTCACTCTTAAGTAAGTTTAAGAAAATATCAGTTGTCTGCAACAAATATTATTATTACTCGCATTCTGTTTTATTATTATTGTCATTTGTTTCAGGCACCATTAATGGAGATTTTAGGTTTTGGACTTAACGTCCAGTTCTTTGTTGTCTTTGATAACAACCATGCAAATAGTCAAAAAACCCTTGGTTGAATATTTTCAAGGTAAAGGTACCTTCATAAGGCTTACCAAGTACCATATTAAAATATGATGAATGACCTAAGATAAAAATTGTTAAATTACACAAAATTGAGGCAAAGACCTTTACAAAAACCTGAAATTTCTGAAGTTTTCTTAATGGAGATAGGAATGCCACCACAAGAAATGTACACAGTATTTATGGCTCACATTGTGTTTTTTTCCTTCCATCTGGTATATCTGACATTTATTTCTCAGTTTCTCAGCTCTAAAGAAACTGCCCTGAGTGGAGGAAGGTGGAGGTTTAGCAATTTAAATTTGAAAGGCAAGGTCAACTGACAGGGCAAGCAAGAATAAAGCCACGTGTTCTAATATGACAAAGAGAAATTAAGTATAGCTGTCACCTGCAATTCTGGGATAAATTCATGAAACATAGTGTACATTCAATCCAAAAAAAGTTTTATTTGACAACCACAATAGGAAAGGAGATACTGGTAGAAATAAAAATCGGTAGGATCTAATTCATACTTGATTTGATATCCTAGTAGAAATACACTCGAAAAACTTTAATAACAGATGAAGTCTAGTGTTGCTTTACAGACTATCAGAGAAATATAGAAACATGTCGAAGGAAATGTTTTAATCTGGTCAGCAAGAGTTTGATGGAGCAGGTGGCCTCTGAGCTAGATGAAAGATTAAAGGGGCACCTGAGTGGCTCAGTCGTTAAGCATCTGTCTTCCCCTCAGGTCATGAGCCAAGGGTCCTGGGATCAAGCCCCACATTAGGCTCTCTGTGAGGCGGGAAGCCTGCTTCTCCCTCTCTGTCCCTGCCTGTGTTCCCTCCCTCCCTGTCTCTCTCTCTGTCAAATAGGTAAATAAAATCTTAAAAATTAAAAAATAAATAAATAAAAAGAAGGATTAGATGTCACGTATCTTAGAAGAAAATGAATATAATTCAATCCCATTCACTCAGTCAAGAATGACAAAATAATTTTATCAAAGGGGCAGTAGGATCAGATTGGTGTTTGGGGGCCTATTCATTGCATGAGACTTCAGCGATCCGAAAAGAGATAGAGAAAGAAGGGTGGAGAGGTAAAACAGCTATTTTTAAAGATAGTTTTTATCTCTAAAAATTTTTTTAGAGAATTTTTTTTTTTTTTTTTTTTTTTTAGAGAGAGAGAGCTAACAGAAAGGAAAATTTTATTAGGAGGTGATAAGGCAGTGGAGATAGGCAGTCCTTTTTGGATGTGTCCTGAGAGAAAAAAACCGGAAGCCTTAGATAATAGAAAAAGCAGGAGCTTCAATCAGGAAGGTCATCTGAGATGTCTGTAAACCTCTTTGCATCTTAGATTCCTTATCTCTCCATTATAGCTTTGGGATATTTTTAAGGAAAAGTTTGAGGAAATAGAATGCAAAAAAAAAGAACATTAAAAAAATATACAGACCGGAGGGTTGGGGGGAAGGACTGTTTATTCAGCTGAAGAGATTGATAGGAATCAGATGAGGCCTTGAGGAGCACTCATAACCTGTCCCGTTAAGGGCAGTTTAGTCAGTGGCCAGTGGTCTCAAGTCAGTGTAAGAGAGTCTGAGTGACATCAGACAGTGTATGTCATGAGCATGTCCAGGGCTTATGAACTTAGAGCCAGACCCATTTTTACCACTTAATAGCTTTATGACCTTAGGTCTGTCTGGACCTCAAAATTTTTCATCAGTAGAATAAAGGGATCAACTGGGTAACTGATTTTTAAATGGTGTTCCAATGACAACTAGGGATTTGGGGAAATATTTTCAATGACTATGGCACTGCAGAGGAACAGTAGATAACCATAGATAATTTACCCCTCCCCGCCCCCCTCTTTTCCCCAACTCCATTCAGAACTAAGCATATATCTCTCTTATATTAGGACTTCTATGTAAGATTCTATTAAGACAAAGATTCTGACCAAAATTCACATGCATATACATGTGCAAATGGTTTAAACACACATAGTTGAAAACTGTTTGGTTCTATAAGTTCATCATCCAGCCTTTCCAAACTATATTTTACATCTATGATTCCAAAATGTTATACCTCAGTAGTTTAGAATATGGTAATGCCACATTCTGAGTGAGAGATACTAGGTTTTGGGAGACGTTTGAGAGGACAGATTCATTTGGGACTATTTATAGCTGAGTGGTTGGTAAGACATCCTTGTGTTTCTGGTGACCAACTAAAAAAAGTCAAGTTTGATGACCACGGGAAAGGTCAGGAGTAAAACACGATTTCATAAGCAGTTGCAAAAATATATAGGTTGGAGGGTTGAGGGGAAGTGGATGAGCTTACCCAAGAAGAGATTATGAAGCAACGATAAAAGATATCCAAGGAAATGGTGGGAAAAAAAGCAAAAACCATGAAGAAAATGAGAAAAAGTGTGGTCAATGGAAATCACAGAAAAAAGAGCTCCTCAATTTGTGTAGAACTGGGGGGAAATGTATGTACTTACAGCATCTTTAGGGCCTTTAATACCTCTTCATCAGCATGAAGAGGCATGTAATAGATTACATTTGATACCTTAATAATGATGCATGATTTTGATAATGGAAGCAGCTCTCATGTTCCTTCAAGTGAAAGTGTTGTGAATTGAGGGAGGGAGAGAGGAAGGGTGGGACGGAGGGGGAGAGATTTATAGAAAGTAACATTGACACTAATTCTCTTTGCAATAAGATCATTTAAATAGGGAATATTTGAAATGTTTTTAGTTGGCCTTATTAGTAAGTTATAAATTGTTTTGAGAAGTATGGATTTTATCAGTTTTTGCTACTTACTTTTGAGAGGGCATAATGCAAAGATTTGCTACATTAATTTCCTATTTTCTATAATTGTTAAATAAACATTAATTGCGTTTGCAATTAGAATTTTCTCACTTAAAATTGAATCTCTGTAATTATGGAAATGAACATTGGATTCATAGTTTTTCTCTAGTTATTCATCTTAAAATGTACTTCTTTCCCCCAAATATCAAAACAAAGTTTCTACCTTACAGGTTATAGTTTAACAGTGGTTAGTTAGCTATTGTGTAATTACTTTTCTATGTGCTGAATATTTTCTTCATTTGGCAGAGTTAAACATTTTTTTGGAATTCCTGGATTACATTAAGATAAGAACAGGTCAATGAGAAGTACAAAAGAATACCCAATTTGTGCTTCCTATACTCTTAATCCTTTTAAAATGCAAGCAATGGGGACATTGGAACTATCTGAATTTTAAGTCAGTCAATACAGGTTTCTCTAATGAGGACTGAACACCATTAGTTAGTTTCATAATTTGTATTTGAAACTATAATAACTATCAATAATTTACTAGAGTAAATTATTACTACACTTTTGACAATATGTTCATTAACTGATGAACAATAAATGTCTCCATCAAATTTTTATTTAAGAATGGAATATAACTTAAGGTATATTATTTAAAGTTATAGTACCAAACTTCACTCTGGATCTTTTGCCTATAGGAGAAGAGATTTGTGGGAAGTAACAGTGTATGTACTATTTATGTAATTATGATCACACCTCAGAATTTTATGTTTGCAGATGACACTGCCAATTTACCATTATCAACTGAGGGACAGAGAAGTGAATAGAACTAGAAATGGAGACTAGGCTCCTAGATTTCGTAGTTTGTTCACCATTTTGCTTGTGGAGCAGAAGCTCTAGAATCCTAGATCTTTTGGCATTAGAACAATTATTTTAGTGATTTAATTTGTTTGTAGTATGTGGGTTTCATTTTAGAGTTTAGAGTGTCTTAAATGAAAGCTATTTATTTCAAGAGCTCTAAAACAAAAAATTAGAATTACCATAGTGCAAAGAACTTTCCCCAAAGAATATGCTTACAAATGAATACATTTTAATAGCAAAAGGACCTCATTAATTTTCATAGTCTTAATTTCTCATCCTTTATTATGGCATATCAATGAAGTTAGGAAAGAGATTATATAAATTTAGAAAATCATTACAACTGGAATTTTGGTGATATAATTTTGGGATATGTATGAATTACATATTTTTTAAAGATTTTATTTATTTATTTGACAGACAGAGATCACAAGTAGGCAGAAAGGCAGGCAGAGAGAGAGGAGGAAGCAGTCTCCCCGCTGAGCAGAAAGCCCGATGCGGGGCTCGATCCCAGGACCCTGGGATCATGACCTGAGCCGAAAGCAGAGGCTTTAACCCACTGAGCCACCCAGGCCCCCCGAATTATATCTATTTTTAAAATAAAAGATTATTGGGGCAGGTCGTCAGACACCACTTTGTAAGACATTTTTAAAATATTTCTGACTGTCTCATTTACTGCCATGGATTTTAAATATTGAAGACATTTCTTGATTACCTAATACCTTTCATTTTATAGAGAGGAAAATGGGCCCAAAGCTTAGGTACTTGCTTACTTCCTATAGCCACATTCTGAATTAAGTTTACAATCTCAGATTCAAAATCCAGTATAAGAGCTTGCAGCACACTGTACAATATTATGTATCATAAGTGGATCTTTCTCAGGGATTCTGAATTCAGTTGCCCTCTTTGATAAGGGCTTTGCATGGAAGGATCACTAAAGACAGGTCTAAAAATATTCTGAAGGATTCAGGTAACATTCTAGTTGGATCCTGTGACCATGCCATCTGTTGATGACAGAGCACAACCGTCTCCCCTACTTTGAGAACACCACTCCAAAGAGTGTTAGGATGCTAGGTCCCGTTTACTAGTCTTATTCCAGTCACAAAAGCCAAGTGGGACCTTACGCTATTCCAACCAAGGCACATAGCTTGAAGAGTACTCATTCCACCAAAGAACACCACTTTCAATATTATATTAGGTTAAAAATCCTCTCATGTAGCTCAACATAATTATACTTATCTTCTGGAAAAGGGTGGGCCCAGGGCTTGGGTTTTTAAAATACTACTTTACTTAACCACATCTGGGATCTGAGTGGCATAATTTAAACACTAATGGTAACCCTAGAATATACATTAAAACTTACAGCACACAAACATGGATCACATTGTTTATGGTGAAGCATTTTTTTTTTAAATTTTATTGCAGTATGACAAAAGCCCGGAAAAATGCATGAATGTCAGCATGCAGCCTAGGAGTGACAAGACATGTTATATAACCACACAAGATTTAAGAAACAAAGCTCTACTCTATGCTGAAGATTCAAAGTAATTTATAGACCACATAACACAGAATACCTACTTATAAAAACAAACAAACAATAATCTAAGAAGTTTGGAGTGTTTTTATATTCCAATTGCTGGGCTAAACCCTTTAATTTTTTTTTAATATTTTATTTATTTATTGGTGGAGGGGGAGGCGTGAGCAGGAGGAGGGGCAGAGGGAGAGGAACAAGCAGACTCCCCGCAGAGTGGGGAGCTTCACACAGGGCTTGATGTGGGGGTCCTCACCGGGATCATAACCTGAGACAAAGTCACATGCTTGACCAACCGAGCCACCCAGGTGCCCTGTGGCTAAACACTTTAAAATGAGAACTTCACTGAATCCTCAGAACACCATTTGAAGTAGGTTCTGCTGTGATTATACTCATTTTACAGATGAGAAACCTGAGCTTTAGAAAGCGTAAGTTACTGTACTAGGTCTCAGAGTTTCTAAGAAGTGCAGAAGGTACTGAACATAGGTTATTTCTGGCTGTAGAATCCGGATCCTTTACAGAAAACACACAGCCTGTCAATGGAATGAATGCTGAGATTTCAGGCTCCTGAGATATACTGTGACAAAGGAATTTTTCATGAATGAATTCCTCTCAGAATTCTCAAATCATATTGTGTCTGCCTTTCATAAACATCTTTGACTAAGTGAATGGGGCTTAAGAAGTCCTGTTGGTTCAAAGTCAGCCTAAGTAGCAGCTTAGAATCAGGACTGAAAGCATTAGAAAAGGGGATGTGACCATGATTTGCAGGGTAACAGCAGAATAAAGGACACCAGGCTGCCCTCAAGTGTCTGACAGGCAAATACGTCAGTATTTCCAAAATTTTGGAGCTGTTCTTTAAATGATAATTAGATTAAGAAGACATGAAATGTGAAGCATATCATTACACTTTAAAGAAAGTTTCGATGTACAACATGAAATATACTGGTAATTTAAGTATGTGAAGTAGCAATAATAAAAGGACAGACAGTTCAAATATCTGCATCTAAAATGCATTTAATATGAATTACAGTCCACTATAAATGAAACATAAGTAGTCCACTTTCACCAAGTCTGTCTAAATAATACTCGTAAACAAAATATATTTAGTTGACATTTAAGCAGAAATATCCTTGCTTAGGAATAAAATGCAATGTAAAACTCTATTAATAAAATGGTACTAAACTCTATTTACACTCACATATTAGCTCAGCATGAGTTATGTATCATTCTAATCAATGGCATTATATGAGTTTTTATGTGGTTTTAAAATTAAGCTCATATTTTTATTGTATCATTCCATACTTCTACAGACTGCCAGAAGGGATCATAAAATGTGATCATGCATTGGTAGAGTATTTGTTCATAAAGTATTCAGGCGTTATAAAAAAAAAAAAAAACCTCCTCCTATTTTTTAATTGACCAGTTAGTTACCTACTAACAGATCTGTTAATTAAACCTCATTTGCCCTAAAGAACATGTGGCCTTGATCTGTTGATGGAACATTGTGTTCACTGGT
Organism: Mustela putorius furo; assembly: GCF_011764305.1. NCBI lineage: Eukaryota > Metazoa > Chordata > Mammalia > Carnivora > Mustelidae > Mustela > Mustela putorius. Next base: position 2,522,606 of record NW_025421290.1, on the reverse strand, counting down.
TATTTCATTTTGCTCTTGACAAAGCGTGAAAGAGCCAGCTTCATTTTATGTCAAAATGTTTATTAATATGGCAGTAGTGTCTATTTTCACAGGATAAGGCATAGTCAGTGATACACAATCAGTGGTGTAATTAGGGAATTTGTAAACCACGAGCATTGTCCAGAGTGAACATTTATAAGGGGCCTAACAATGTCACATGGATTCTACAAGTAGACAAATAGCCTTTTTATTATAGAAGCAAATTGATTTTTCTAGCCATTCTTCACTGAAGAGTTTACCACTGTGAGCAACAGTTGCTGCTCTAGAAAGTAAAATAAATTGTGGATTGCTTTAAAGCATCTTTATTTTGCTAGGCTTTCATAAAATGCATTTGATATATAATTTATAGCTTATCATCCTTTTAATTTAGAATTCCTTCATCCACAGGAAAGCAGTCACATAATTAACATGATCAGACAGTTCCTTTTTACTTACCAGTCTGTGGTTTTCATGGCAACACCCTGACCTTTGTGAAAATGGACAGCACTGACATTTTGTCATCCTCATAAGGGAGGAATAGATGTGTTTAGGAATGTCTAAACCTCTTCATAGAAACAGAATGAGAGCTGGGATATCTGTATTATGTGCCATTTTAGGTTAATATCCAAACATATGGATCAAATTATTGTGTCTAATGAAGAAATTTGCAACCTTCTTTCCTTCGATGGCAGTGGGGGAGACCTCTATTCAGATTTTTTAAAAGTTCATTCCTGTCCTTTCCAAAATGTTGTCTTTTTCAAATATATATATATATATATATATATATATATATATCCAATGGTCTTGATATTTTCCAGGAAAAGAGAAAAGAAATGCATATATATCTCCAAAACACATGACAATGGCAATGTGGTTTATTTATACGTATGTAAATATATATAATATAATATATACTTATAAAATATTTCTTTGGCCCTGTGTATACCCATGTCCAATACTTGAGACATCATGGGTATGAATAAAGTTAAGACCTTTGCCTTTGGTATAGAAATATATGTACAACAGTAAAATATAGTCATTGATATCACACCAATAAAGGGCAATGATAAGGAAAACATAATGATTAACATATATTGAGTGTTTACTATATGCTAGACCTTGTGCTCAATGTTTTATGTATATTACACTGTTTAGTCCTAAAAAATGTGAAGTTGCTACTATTATGGTCACTTTCTTTAGAGTAAACTGGGAGACACAGGTTAGAGAACTTTCCCAAAGTCATACACCTGCTAGATGATAGAGTTAGATCTGAATGTAGGCTTCCAGACCTGGAATTCTTTACAAGAATATTGTAATATTGTAATATTATAATATGTAATATTCTTTACGAGAGTATTACACAACTCAAAATACTTCATGATTCAGGGAATACTCTAATGTCCATTATGCCATTGTATCTTAAATTATCATTAAATTCTCCTTTTCATCAGGCTTCTATACAGATTAAGAGAATAGATTAAGATGACCTAAAATTGCACAGCTGGAAAGTGGGCTGGGTTGAACTCAAGTAAAATTTCTATTATTGTATACTCACAACTCTTTCAAACTCTCCATGCCCGCTGAAAAGGGGCTTCTGATTTAAAAATAATTCTGAACAATTACCAGTTAGAAAGGGTCCTCCCAATTTATCCATTTCCATAATGCATAAGTGCATTTTTTGAAGGTAGCAAATGGCTTCATTTATCTCTTGCCCTCAGTCTTAAAGATATTTATCTGTTGAAGGGGATCTGAAAGGTGTGTTAAAATGAATTGGTGTTAGCTCTAAAATGACACATAAGTTTTCAGACACGCAGTGCTGCTTCTGTTATTCCCAGAATGTTTGCTATTGATTTAAGGGATAGTGCACACATATAAATGCATTTGGATAAACCATTTTAAGAGCAAGTAGGCAAGGACACAAATATATTACAGAATATAAGAACTGCAGGAAATTGGTGATCTCTGGGTTAATTTTATAACACTCTCTCCTGCTTGTTATTTTTAGTTTCTATAACAAATGTTTAGAATGCTCTATTTAACTTTTAAAGTTGAAATTCCTAATCGATTGCTTATACCCAAATAACTCTTGTTTTCCAGCTTTGCTCTGCATTATTTAAAAAAAAAAAAAAAACCTACCAAAAATGAAAGGGAATTTGAATAATAGAAAGTGAAGTTGAAGAATTAGTCCCCTACTTCCAGAAATGGTTTTAGATTGATTATCTCTTTATCAAATAATCTACTCATATTTTAATAAAGAACTTAGTACTTTATTTGATGTTTTAACTCTTATAATACCTCCCTGGTTATTACAGAAAAAAAAGTAAGTGCTTCTTTTGCAGTCCCAATTTCTTTAACATTCTCAGTCTAGTCCAGACTCCTATCTTGCTAAAATTTTAGAATAATTTGGGTGACTAGCAAGCAGAACTATCTTGCTCCTGTTTTTTTTTCCCTTAATTTAGTTTTTTAAAAAGGTTTTCTACATGAGAAACTTTACTTACTTAACCTGTGGCCAGTTATTTCTATATTCCAGTGCTTGAGAAACACATGCAGAAAGTCAGGGAAGGGAAATAAAAAACAGTGTGTGGGGGGGAAGGTATGCTTTCATGTCTTTCTCCAAAGAGGTGAGTAGAAAGTTATCTTTTTGATATAGACTTATCTTAATAATTCTAGAAGATATTTCCTTCTAAGCCCAAGTCAGAAAAGCAAATTACATGATGAGCCTAACAATGCCAGGTACTTGAAAACTACATTTAACCAAATGCTACATAAGCAGCCCTTCGCTTAAGTTCCCATTCACTTAAGTATTTATGAGACAGCAAGAATGGAACCTGTGTTTCTTTGCAACTGGCCTTGTAGCTTGTGTAGCAGAGAAAATATGAATGCCACTTAGAGCATGATTTTTCTATTTTGTTCTTTCATCTTACACTTTGTGTTCTATTGAATCCCTCAGAGACTATTCTTGTGCCATAGCAACACCTGCTGGGAGAGGGAAGTTGGAACAGCCACACTATTGCCTGCCAAAGTTGTTTTCCTGATTGAATGGCACTGCGTGTCTCCCATCTTGCAATACTAAACCCTCTAGAGTTGCTATCCGCCAAGATCCTGCCTCTCCCCATATGTTTCAAATGACTAACAATGCCATTGTAATAAGATTTTTTACAAGTCTTTCAAGAATAAGCAATGTATATGTGTGTCTGTACGCGTGTACATTTCCCCAAAGAATTTGCAAATGCAGATGCCATGGTATTTCAATCTCAGGTTGGCTTTTAATATGTTTTCTTCCTTTTCTATTGCTAGATTTGCAAAATCATGGTCAATTTTATTTTATTTGCATCTCCTGACTTATTATAGGTGAATCAGTAAAAGAAAAAAATTGTATGTCAGTGCAAAACTAAAAAAAAAGGGCGGGGGGAAGGCAGTTTTATTTACAGAGTGTGATAGGAGAAGTATTTATGTGCATTCATATCATGGACAGAAACAGTAGGCTAACCATCTGGTGTAAGGAAATGTTTAAAAATAAGTGCCTGTTTCATATATGATTTACCCACAAGACTGTAAGTAATACAAGTCTTAGAATATGGGTCTCTGGGGACATTCTGTTGTAGAGCCAAATAGCCTCTTCTTTACTGCTAATAGAGGAAAGCCATAGCGTGGGAAAATTACTCAATACTACCAAAAGCTTCTGATATTTTACTCCCTGTATCATTACTGTGACCAAATTAAAATCTAGTAGAATTGCTAACTTTAAAGAAATCAATTGGGTTTTTGTGGTTTTTCTAATTAAAAAATAGAAAGTGTTCATGTGTGAAAAAAAAAATGGTCTTGAAATTCATATACTCTATAATTAAGTCTTTGATAATCAAAAGGTGATTATTCATCAGTGGTTTTCTTGCTTTGTTTTCTTAATAAGTTCCTCCCATTTCTGAACTGGTGCTCCATCCATCAATCAAGAATTTATCAGGCACCTCTGAAATACTCTAAAATGTCCCGTGCTGTGGCAACTACCAAGGAAGTAGATGAAACCTGGTGCTGACCTCAGGACATCTGAGCTACATTTGTAAGGAAAGGAGAGGGCATTTTGTCTTGGCATCTATAGAATAAATTAGGTATGCTGTGATCGGAGACATGGAAAATAAATAAAAGGTACAGAGTTCAAAAAGACTTAAGGACACTAAAAACTTAAATTGGGCCTTAAAACAATGGGGGATGATTGGATGGGCATTTAAGGGAGTAAATTAATTTCTGGATAGAAGGAAGGAAGGGAATGAGGCCAAATGTTAAGAGAACCCAAAGACCTGCCTAAATTGAATAGAAAACTTCTCACAGCAACATCATAGTTTGATAAAGTTTGGCAGGTAAGAGGGAAAACAAGCAATGGGATTTAGACCTCTATCCAAAAACCCAGAAACTACTGAAGATATTTGAATGGTGGAATGACAGGACTTTATTACTATATGACAGGACTTTATTAAATATATATTACTAAAGATTAATGCAGAAAGGGGAAGAACATTTTAGGAGGGGAGACACTAATCCATTATGTTATAGTAATAACATAATCAGTTATGTTATAGTAATTCATTTGTAACGGGGAAAATAATCCAGAAGGATGCATGGCATTCGATATATTTGCATTATATTACATTACATTAATTAACCTATAGCTCAGAGAAGCTCGGCATACTTTAAAACAACTATGAAAACATTCTATGTGCTACAACTCACATAATTCACCATATTATCTATATCTGTGATTTTGCCAAATAGGAATTATTTCCAATAGTATCCATTTGGGGATTTTTATTCCTTTGATGAGAAATGAGCTATAGAGTGTTGCTGCCTTTCATCAGACATTTTATGTTACCAGTCACGATCCCTAAAAGGAAGCAAATATTGGCAGGTTATTCATAGTGAGAGGCCTTTAGCATGCTGGATTTCATTTGTCACCTTGAAAATCTTTTAACCCCACCTTACTAAATATTTTAATTGACACATATCAGTCAAGAAAATGAGTCAAGCTTATTAGTTTTAAAACTGTTTTGCTAGGCTTGGATTGGAATTTATTTAGGTTGAAGGAAATTTTCGAATTCCCCTTTCATAGTTGTACAGATATTCCCCAATGGCCACAGAACATCACATTCTTAAATGTTGCATGTCCTAAGACAGTTTTTCCCTTCTTAGTTGTCTGTTAATATCAGCCGTGAGATGAAGATTAGACTATTTCCAATATTAGTGTATGAAGTTTTTAAAATATGGATTAAAGATGCTATTCTCACTTAATATTGAATATACTTTTTTTGAGTGGAAGAGAAATGCATAGTTACAATAAGCTTACTTATTGTAGGCAGAGAGAAACGGGGAAGCAGGCTCCACGCTGAGCAGAGAGCGGGATGTCGGGCTCGATCCCAGGACCCTGGGACCATGACCTGAGCCGAAGGCAGAGGCTTTCACCTACTGAACCACCCAGGCACCCCAAGTCTTACTTTTTTACATTTCTTTATATATAGATACCTGGTCAGCTTGAGAATTCCTGAATTCTGACCTCTAGGGGGTCACTTTCATAAAAACGTGTTTTTTGAGTCTTTTATTTTTGTTTTAAATATAGATTATATGTCTTAATTTAAAACACACATAAGTGCTATAACTGTTTCTCCCTAAAATTCATGTATAATTAAATTAATACCATATATAGTTTAGGATTCTTAAAAATGGGAGTCTGGTTGTCCTTCTGGAGAAAATTCTACTTATTACTTACTTTATTGTAATTCTTACATTAAAAGAAATATATCTTTTGTTTCAATATCTACTATTAAAGTACATTATAAATAGTTATGTGTTTTAAGCCAGTAAGTCCATAATAAGCATATTGTGATATCTTTGTTTCAGAGAGCATGATATTTTCTCATACAGTTCAGATGGGCTAACTTTCCCTTGCATTCTTTTTAGTGAAGAAAATAGACCAGTCATTTTTTAGTAATGACTAAAAATTAAGTTTCCTCAGCTTCCTTCCTAATGAAGAAATGAAAACATTTGAATTTTCTGTATTTGTTTTATTTCAGTCTGTGATACAATGGAAATGTTGACAGAAAACCAGTTTAAATTACTTGTCTATGTATTTATGTTTAGAATGAAAAAGTCTGGTGTCATATCATGCTCTTCAAGTTTCTCTTATTATGGCATCTTCTACAGTAGCATTTCAGATAAGAAAAATAAAAATCGGAGCATGTATAATCTGTATGTCATAAACTGTACCTTTGTGTTTTCACCAGGAAGAAATTTTTTCTACTGAGTACACTGTGGATAAATGTGGATCTTACAAGGTGCAGACATTTCAAAATTTTCTACTTAGTTTGATGCTTTCACTGAGACAATATTTCAGGAAAAAATAATTTAGCTGATTAAAGAAAGGATATAAAAAACGTCATGACAAATGATAGATGGCATGTCCTCAAGCTACTTATTTCCCTTTTGTTCCCTTTAATTTACAGCTTATCTATTTGGATTTTTGTTTGAAGAGCTTGGAAATAATATCTTCTTATTTATTTATTTTTTTTTATTATGTTCAGTTCTATCTATTCAGATTTTTAAATGAAAGGCGAAAGACAAGAAAAACTGGAAGAGTCCTTGTTTGACTCTCAACTTTCTCACACACCCACATACATCTCAAGATATACCACATCTGAAATCTATACTAACAATATATTTTTCAGAAGATTCTGCTACTTATATGGGCTACTAATTATAGAAGAGCTATATTGCATTATTTATTGCTTTGGTTTTAATATCTTCACGATTGATGTCTCTCATATTTATCTCTATTATATACTCAGCCTTTTAACTCACCTTCTTACTCTTTTCATCCTCTCTCCCTCCCTTCCTTCTTCAGTTATTTCATGACTCCCTGGTTTGTGCCAAGCAGGAAAGCCAGGCACTGTAGAGGTAGAGTCCTTCTCTGCACTCTGAGGGAGAAGGCACTGTCTGCCTTCAAGAAGCTGTCTGGTCAGGGATATAGATGTGGGAGGAAAGAGAGAGGAAAGCCAAAAGTATGGGTCAAACAAGTACCCAGCGTAATAACGTGGCCAGGAAGAGTGAGCAACCTATCCAGCCTAGGGGGTAGGCAGTTATCACAAAAGTGGTAATATTTGGACTGAATCTCAGCACATGAGGCTGGCAGGGCCTCCTAGAAGTCAGCAAGGGCCAGGAATTCTGGCCATAAGAAAGAAGGGTTTGTTCGAGAGCACTGAGGTTCACCAGTCAGTGAAACTGCAAGAGAATGAATGTTCTAGAAGGGAGCATTTCTCAGACTATGTCATCCAGATTACCATGTCCAGGTGATACATTTTTGTTATTAAGAAGTGGAGTTTTTATCAGATGAGCTTTGGAAAATAGATTGCATTAACATCTTAGGTTTCTCTAGGCTTCTTAGAACCCGTAATATTCTCATTCACATTGCACATGTTGTAGAAGAGTGAAAGAGGAAGGGAAATATATGAAGAGAGTAAAATTCATCAATAATCCCACACTGAGAGAGAACTACTGTTAGTGTTTGGGTATAGTTCTTTCTGAATTTTCTTTTCCTCTAGATTTTTCCCATATATGCCTCTTGCTCTTCCCTGAATCAATGTACAGTTGCCTCCCTGTCTTCATTTGTACATTCAGCTTAACATGTTTTACTGAGTTCCTATCACGGGTGAAATAGAGTGCTGGTTACTAACAATATAAAGTCTATGCTTTCTTTCCTTAAAGAAGCTCCTTGCTAACATTCATTGGCATATGTCTTTTTTTTATATAAAAACTTGACACTACTGTTTGGATTGCTCAGTAACATCTTTTACTCACTTAATCATAGTGGTTATAGCTATTCATTCTGTTCACTAAGATGCTTTTCTTAACAATATGAGCATCTTTATCAATAGATGTAGGTCTATGACATCATCATCTAAAAGGCTGTATCATATTTTATTGTGTGACTATACCACGATTTATTTAATGAATCTGTCGGGCTGTTTTCAGGGTTGTTGTTTTTTTTATTTTTTTATTTTTAATTAAAACCGTATTGTGATGAGCACTCTCCATGAGAACTGTCGTTTTCATAGTGACATGAACAAAATTGTATTTAAAATGATAAAGCTCCTGACAGGGTAGCAGGAAGGCTGAAAGAATTAGACTGGTGAGAGAGAGCACTTATTATAGTGTCACAAAAAGAGAAAATGATGAATTCTACTAAGCAATCTACCTATAGCCATGAAAAGAAATAGGCAGTTATGAGAGATATTTTAATGAGGAACCAATGCAGCTGATTGGAAGTGGTAGATGAGAGGAGATGGTAAAACAAAGAAAACTCTATGGCTTTCAGTTAGCAGATGAGGTGTGTTGATAATTAACTACCAAACTAAGTCAAGAAATTAAACAGCACTGAGGTTTAGGGATTTGAAAGACTTTGGGGATATAGAATTAGGCTGCAATCATAGACTGGAAGAGCCTTGGGATGGAGTTTGAATTTGTATTATCAACATATAAAAGAGAGAAATCCATGAGGAAAAAAAAATATGAGATCTCTTAACAGGGAAATGTATAATAATTATGAGAGTTGCCTGTAGGATTCTAGAGAATGGAAAATCAAGTATGGAGAAGGAGAAGCTATCAAAACTTTGAGAAGTTATAAGGTTTTCTTCACCAAGAAAGATGCAAAGAAAGATTAACTCTGATTCCAAAATTTTAAAAGTTTCATGGAAGAGATGGAAAATAAACTCTATTTTAATTGGCTTTGCTGTTCAGCAAAAACTGGGCTAATTTATTTTAAAAATCTATTTTTATTTTAATGTAGATCAAAACAGGCTTACATTTCTGTAATTTTGATTATGTATGTATGTACAAAGGGAGTTTTTGAATGATGTAGCATGATAAACTAAAAAAAAATTATATAGCTAGTCCACCATCTTTTTTTTTATTAAAATCTCCTAATGAATTAAAGTCTTTGAATATTCATCTTTAAGTCTGGAAATAAACACTTTCATTTAGTACCACTTCTGTCCTTCACATTCCACTATTTGGTTTATGGAAAGAACATTAATAGCCTTGTAGCTCATAAAGTACAAATTCTTAGTTTCAAAAATGAAGAAATTAATACTCAGAGTGATTAAGGTTGGCCAGGGTCATGTGGGTTGTTTTTGGAAGGGATGAGGAAGAAAGATTTCAAATAATAACCGTCCATTAAATAACCTTAAGTTTATCATTTATTTTCATTTATTTCACAAAGATTTGTCAGAATTCAGATATATATTTGGGCTGGGGTATTTTATAAGCAATTTTGACATACATAAGAAATATCCTAATATAGATAGAAAGGTATTTAAGATAAATATAGATGTATAACATATAAAATAGATCAGATGATCTGAAAAGTATGTGTCATTTACCTCTTCAAATTTTTACCTTGGCTCTTTTTTATTGTCCCTGATAAAGTGACCAAGAGATAAGCAGGGAAGATTCGTCCAATTTGTCCCTGGGAACACAGCAGTAATGAGCTGGGCGGTGGGGGAGGTCCCAGTGCTAACTCCAGTTATTTATTCCAGATGCCAAAGTTTTCTGGAGACTGAGACAGGAGTCATTTCTCAACATTGGCCACCTGCTATAAATTAGTCTCAATTTGAATTTTGTTCAGAGCAAAGCATTTATTCTCTCTTATTCTCAGTGTTCTCATTTGTTAATTTTTAATGTTAAATATTTGATCCTTAGGATTATCAAGGGAATGAAAATCTAAAACCTCTAATTATGCCTGGCACATAGTAGGGCATAATTAATGTTAAATGCAGAGGTTATTGCTGTCGTTCTGTGTGCTTTCTCATGGAGGGTGAGTAAATATTACGGCTTCTTCCCCATCCTGCTTTTTAGAATTGCATCATTCCCTTGTGGTTCATTTCAGAAAGAACAAATTATTTAGTGAAATCATTAATATTTTTATATTTACAGAAGTCAATAATTTAATCAAATTAGTTGTGTAGGTTTTTAAAATGTAACAATTTTAGAAGATATATTTAATGCCAAATTCCAGAATGCATGTATCTACTTCAAAAAGGTGGTGGTTAGTGTTTCATATATGTTAATTTCTAAGATGCGTTATTCAACTAGTTTTTGAAAATAAGAAGTAGATGAAGGAATTAAATGAAAAGAAATAGACATAAAGGTACTTAAATAGCAAGATAATTAACTCTCCTGTCATTTTGGATTTAAATATATCTTTTTCTATGTGTCATAAGAGCAATAACACTTCAACGTAAGTTGAAAAATAATTTTAAAATTATGTTTGCTTTTGTTCCTGGGCCCTGGAATATAGTAATGCTAGAAGGAAGAGTAAAACCTTTGTTTTTTATCCATATATGTGGTACTGCCTCCAAACAGAGCACGTGGCATCTATCAGAAGAATAGAATTATTTAAGTAGTTCTGGTTAGTCTTATTCTGGCATTCTAAGTTAGCCATACTTTTTTTTTTTTTTGATAGATGTTTTATTGCACAAACACAATGGATTTCGTGTACATTTGTATAAGAAATAAGAGTCTTCAGTGCGACAGGTGATACTATTTGTAACAAAACAATTTGGGTAGCACTTGCCTCTTACTGGTTCATACTTTTTACTAAACCCTAGCATAAATATACTCCAACTTAGTAAAATACTTTCCAGTCAAATGAACCTCTCATAAATATCTTCAGTAAAATCAGGTATTTTACCTATTTTACCATTACCTGAAAAATTACAATTCTTATTTTGTTGAAATGTTTTGGAAAGTTCACCTAGAATCAGTTCTACTGAAATAGAGGCAAATTATGGCAAACTACTTACAGTAACCTTAAAATGTCTTAAAAGGAAGTTATATGAAGTGCAAATGTTTAAAAAAAAATTGTTAGAAGTCCAAGGAGAGGAATATGGTGCGTGGATTCTCAGAGTGTGGCATTGTAAGTCAGTTTTCCCCTTGCATTTCCATTTCCGGTAGGGAAAAAAACCAAAACCCTAACCTTAGCAGTTTGGCAACAGTTTCTGTACCAGAGTCAAATCTTCTGATTTTATATCAGAGGAACTTTTTCCTTTTCCTGTTACTTTCATTTACTGTGCCAGCTAAGTTGATAATGTCTCTTATCCCTTTCTTTTAGCATTCCTGGGTAAGAGACAACAGCATAGGAAACAAGACTGAAAAACTGAATCCTACTTTCAGCAAGCAGGTTCACTCTTCTGTGAAATGCGGATGTTAAAAACCCAGTTAATGGCTGATAATGACAAGTCATTGAGTAGATTGTTCTTGTGTTGACCATTCCTGTTCCAATTTAATGCTCTATTTATTTTGCTAATGTTTGAAGACCTCATTGGAGAGAGTTATAGGAAAACAATTCAGAATTCTTTTAAGTAAGAGTATGTGTCACTGACTGCCAGGGTCTCTGTTGTATTTGTCATCTGAATTGTCACACCTCTTCAACCAGCAGAAATTGTTTCCTTATGATTTTCTGTGTTTGAATATGCTTTACCAGTTTATACTAACCTTGAAAAATTTTCTTTTTCCCATTTCAAGTTCCACCCAATCTGACTGTTCCACAGGAAAAATCACCTCTGGTCACCAGAGAAGGGGACACAATAGAACTGCAGTGTCAAGTAACTGGAAAACCTAAGCCCATCATCCTCTGGTCTAGAGCGGATAAAGAAGTTGCAATGCCTGATGGGTCAATGCAAATGGAGAGTTATGATGGAACACTGAGGATTGTGAATGTATCTAGAGAAATGTCAGGAATGTACAGATGTCAGACCAGCCAGTACAATGGATTTAACGTGAAGCCAAGAGAAGCTTTGGTGCAGCTCATTGTGCAGTGTAAGTAATTTCTTTTTTCTTTGTGTCCCATGGGAAGACAAGGGAAAAAAGGATGTGATTATTCCTCTAGTATAAGGAAGTGAATTTTGGAATTGGGTTAGGATAAAATGTTTCTACTTTGTTACTAGTCAATTGAAACCTTCCCTAAATCTGCTTGTTATTTGAGCTAATACTCATAGAAAAGTATTAGCTAGTATTAGTGTGGGAGGGGCGGGGTGGGGGGGGGAGAGATAATTTTGACAGGATTGTGTGATTGGTTAATGCCAAAGAATCAACAAATGTAATGGTTCAAAACTGGCCATGTTCAATGAGGCAAAGTAAAGATGGGAAGTAATTGCTAATTCAGATTACCATACTCTTGTTTTCAGAGTTCTTGTTTCTACTTCAGGCAATTGCATGCACCTTTGCCCAAATTATCAACCTATTTCAAAGCATCCCTTTGCTTAAATTGTGGAGACCTAATCATTGAAATGCTATGTTTGCATATCTGAAGTTTTAAGAGTAGATTACATAATTACCTACTAGCATTGAGATCATTCAAATATTAGGTCCTGAATTTTTGTTTGATTTGCTTAACTGAAAATGATTTACTGTGAGAGTTAAATATGATTGATTTTTAACTATTTGTGTTGAAATCACTGTTATAGTTCTGACCGCCCCCAAAAAATGTAGATATTACGTCCTTTGAATTTGCCTTTAGTATTAAAAGTACATAAATTTCTAAGTGTAAAAAATATGTATATTTAATGATGTCCCTGACATTGGGTTATTAGAGGATGCCCTGGTAACTTGGAAGGCAGGTGGTACAGATAATGCCAAAAGAAAAGCAGCAAACTAAACATAATCTGTTCAAACTCCAGTATTACTGCTCTAAGTTTTAATTGATATACAATTTGCTAAATACGTGGTAGCAAAATCTTTAAGAATATGAATGCATTAGATACACTATACACTTCAATAAGCAACGATGTTGTTTCCTTTCTATGTCTCTCTAACTCAGAAAATGGAAAATAGAATTTAGTCCAAAAACGTCTCTTTTTATATTAGATTTAAGGATGTTGGCAGATTGGATTAACTGACTTTAAATTGGAAAAAATAATTGAGATATGGAAGGATTATGTTTGGACCTAATAACAAGTTCATTTGTATATAAGTTATGTGAGTTGTGGGGAGAGGAGCAAAGTTCTGGGCATTGCATAACCATTCCCTGTCTCCATTCTGGAGAAACTCAGATTCCTATTTGCTGTTTGTCCTGTAAATACGCAAACTGATATTTGACAAATGCCTTGGCTGATTTCCAATTGGTTATGAGTGTGTTTGTTTCCAAATAATGCAATTTTTATTTTTTTTATGTTTTTAAAGATTTTATTTATTTATTTGTCAGAGAATAAGAGAGGGAGAGAGAGAGAGAGAGAGAGCACACAAGCATGGGGAGTGGCAGGCAGAGAAACAGACTCCCCACCAAGCGAGGAGCCTGATGTGAGGCTTGATCCCAGCATCCTGGGATCATGACCTGATCTTAAGGCAAATGCCTTACTGATTGAGCCACCCAGGCATCCCCAAATAATGTAGCTTTTAGAAAGCAAGTTTTATTCAGCCATTCAGTATTGTTTTTTCCTCACTGGTCTTTATACTTATGATAAGCTCATGGGTAGGAGGTTCATGTGAAAACAGGTTCTAGACAGAAAAAGAAGAAATGACTTAAAAAAGAGAAACTTCTCCTTAATTCTTGAAAACAAAAACAAAAACAAAAACCTTGCCAGTGACCATAGAGGAAACTGATACAGTTTGAAATACTTTATTGTTGTTGTTAATCACAGAGTTCTGTGCTTCTTCTGGAGTTAGGCGCAAAGCTTTGGTGTTCCTAAAGCTATTGGGCTACTGGTGTTATTCTACTCATATATCTGTGATATGATGTGATGTCTGTGATGTGATGTGAAGCTCTGTGAGCTTCTCTGGGGAAGCTCTGATACAAATAAAAGTTAGGGAATCCATTAGATTCTAGGGAATTTTGAATTAAAGTTTTAAGAACCAGGGTCTCCAAACTCCACAGAATATTCAAACCTTCAGAATTCTTGAGTGTGTGAATTTTTTCTTTTCTTTTTTTCGTTTTGCTTTTTAATAAGTCCCATAGGAATCATTAAGTTCAGCACAGGATTTAAAAATTTAGTCTTGCAGTAGTAGATGAAAATAAATACTGGCATGGTTGTCTCTAGTGTCACAGGATGTAATTGACTAAAAGACAGCAACAGACATAGGCAAATTCTAGTTCATTTAATGTAAATAAAAAGATCTGCATCCCCAAATGACTTCACAGAGCAGGGAATATAATCTAACAGCACTTCCTCTCAGAGGCAAGCTTCCTTGGCCTACGAAGAAGCCAGCTGGGTTCCTATAGCCTTGCCAATTTCAGGTAAGGATGCCATCATGTCTTTCAAGAAGCTCCCTTTCATGTATTCCCAGTTCTTTTGAAGGATCTGATTATGTGCCTGAGCTTTTGCCAGGTACAAATAACTGGTAACAACTCCAGATTATTCCTGAGTGAATCAAATGTTGATTTTCTAGGCACGTAATTCCTGCTAGCAAGTCCAACCTGCATGCCTAACTAAGGCTTATTCCTGCAAAACTTACAATGCAGGAATTTTGATAGTTTTTAAATGATAAACATTGCAACTTGTATAGTGACATCTTAAACGCAAGAAAATAATATGGCATTTGTGCTTAACTTGCAGTCATGCTATGTGTGATAAATATCCATATAAAATACTAAGTTATTTCCCACACGTGTACACACACATACATATATGTGCATGTGTTTATATTATCTTCAGCAATTAGTTTTGCTTTGCCTTATCTATATTTTGTATTCTCAGCACAATACATTTTGCATTACAGCTATTCATTACCCTGCTGAGTAAATGTAAGTTTGATAACAAATAAAATATTTATATATATATATATATATATATATATATATATATATATATGGCCTATTCCTTCCTTCTTACATGACTGATTGTTATTATTTAGGTTTCGGAGGTATCTGAGGACTTGATGCATTGAGTGTGAGGCCTGAAAGTGTTTTAAGTATATGAAGATGTCAGATTATTCTAACACTTATGAAACACCTTTTTCAGGACATGAACTCTACGCTTTAGTTTATTATGATTTCCTTTCTTAAAATGTTTATTACATTGGCAAATTCTGGGACAGTCTATTTTATATATATAATACACACACACACACACACACACACATATATATATATGTAATTTTATGATTTGAAATGTAAAAGAAGGAAAAAGAGATCTTCATGGTAAATAAGAAATAAACAAAAATCTGGTATCTCTAAGGCACACTTTTTCCTTATTTAATTTTACTGTGTCCAGTTAAACAATAACCAGGTAAAAGGACTAAAGGAGCACAGAAATTGTTGTATGTAGGATGTTGATGAGATTCTAGTGCCTAAATATAAATAGTATATATTTATCCACAGTCTATAAATAATGGAATACTCCATTTAGTTTAATGCCCTAAATTGCCAAATGAGATTTATTGTTACCTACTGTTGGATTAAAATTATAAGGAAATCATTTTATTAAAACATACTGAATTATTTACTATCTCCAGTTAATTTGCTGCTGGTGTTTCTTTTTTTTTTTTTTTTTTAATAAACATATAATGTATTTTTATCCCCAGGGGTACGGGTCTGTGAATCACCAGGTTTACACACTTCGCAGCAATCACCATAGCACATACCCTCCCCAATGTCCATAACTCCACCCCCTCTCCCATCCCCCCTCCTCCCAGCAACCCTCAGTTTTTTTTGTGTGAGATTAAGAGTCAGTTATGGTTTCCCTCCTTCCCAATCCCATATTGTTTCGATTGTTCCTCTCCTACCCCCTTAACCCCCCATGTTGCATCTCTACTTCCTCATATCAGGGAGATCATATGATAGTTGTCTTTCTCCGATTGACTTATTTTGCTAAGCATGATATCCTCTAGTTCCATCCACGTCGTCGCAAATGGCAAGATTTCATTTCTTTTGATGGCTGCATAGCATTCCATTGTGTATATATACCACATCTTCTTTATCCATTCATCTGTTGATGGACATCTAGGTTCTTTCCATAGTTTGGCTATTGTAGACATTGCTGCTATACACATTCAGGTGCACGTGCCCCTTCGGATCACTACGTTTGTATCTTTAGGGTAAATACCCAGTAGTGCAATTGCTGGGTCATAGGGTAGCTCTATTTTCAACATTTTGAGGAACCTCCACGCTGTTTTCCAGAGTGGTTGCACCAGCGTGCATTCCCACCAACAGTGTAGGAGGGTTCCCCTTTCTCCACATCCTCGCCAGCACCTGTCATTTCCTGACTTGTTAATTTTAGCCATTCTGACTGGTGTGAGGTGATATCTCACTGTGGTTTTGATTTGTATTTCCCTGAATCTGAGTGATGTGGAGCACTTTTTCATGTGTCTGTTGGCCATCTGGATGTCTTCTTTGCATAAATGTCTGTTCATGTCCTCTGCCCATTTCTTGATTGGATTATTTGTTCTTTGGGTGTTGAGTTTGATTTTTTCTTTATAGATTTTGGAGACTAGCCCTTCATCTGATATGTCGTTTGCAAATATCTTCTCCCATTCTATCAGTTGTCTTTTAGTTTTGTTAACTTTTTCCTTTGCTGTGCAAAAGCTTTTGATCTTGATGAAATCCCAATAGTTCATTTTTCCCCTTGCTTCCCTTGCCTTTGGCAATGTGCCTAGGAAGAAGTTGCTGTGGTTGAGGTCAAAGAGGTTGCTGCCTGTGTTCTTCTCAAGGATTTTGATGGATTCCTTTCTCACATGGAGGTCCTTCATCCATTTTGAGTCTATTTTTGTGTGTGGAATAAGGAAATGGTCCAATTTCATTTTTCTCCATGTGGCTGTTCAATTTTCCCAACACCATTTATTGAAGAGGCTGTCTTTTTTCCATTGAACATTCTTTCCTGCTTTGTCAAAGATTAGTTGACCATAGAGTTGAGGGTCTATTTCTGGGCTCTCTATTCTGTTCCGTTGATCTATGTGTCTGTTTTTGTGCCAGTACCATGCTGTCTTGATGATGACAGCTTTGTAATAGAGCTTGAAGTCCAGAATTGTGATGCCACCAACTTTGGCTTTCTTTTTCAATATTCCTTTGTCTACTTGAGGTCTTTTCTGGTTCCATATAAATTTTAGGATTATTTGTTCCATTTCCTTGAAAAAAATGGATGGTATTTTGATAGGAATTGCATTAAATGTGTAGATTGCTTTAGGTAGCATAAACATTTTCACAATATTTTTTATTCCAATCCAGGAGCATGAAACATTTTTCCATTTCTTTGTGTCTTCCTCAATTTCTTTCATGAGTACTTTATAGTTTTCTGAGTATAGATTCATAGCCTCTTTGGTTAGGTTTATTCCTAGGTATCTTATAGTTTTGGGTGCAATTGTAAGTGAGATTGACTCTAATTTCTCTTCTGTCTTGTTGGTAAAGAAATGCAACTGATTTCTGTGAATTGATTTTATATCCTGACACTTTACTAAATTCCTGTACAAGTTCTAGCAGTTTTGGAGTGGAGTCTTTTGAGTTTTCCACATATAGTATCATATCATCTGCGAAGAGTGATAGTTTGACTTCTTCTTAGTTGATTTGGATGCCTTTCGTTTCCTTTTGTTGTCTGATTGCTGAGGCTAGGACTTCTAGTACTGTGTTGAATAGCAGTGGTGATAATGGACATCCCTGCCATGTTCCTGAACTTAACGGAAAAGCTTTCAGTTTTTCTCCATTGAGAATGATATTTGCGATGGGTTTTTCCTAGATGGCTTTGATGATATTGAGGTATGTGCCCTCTATCCCTACACTTTGAAGAGTTTTGATCAGGAAGGGATGCTGTACTTTGTCAAATGCTTTTTCAGCATCTATGGAGAGTATCATATGGTTCTTGTTCTTTCTTTTATTGATGTGTTGTATCACATTAACTGATTTGCGGATGTTGAACCAACCTTGCAGCCCTGGAATAAATCCATTTAATGTTGTGAATAATCCTTTTAATGTACTGTTGAATCCTATTGGCTAGTATTTTGTGAATAATCCTTTTAATGTACTGTTGAATCCTATTGGCTAGTATTTTGGTGAGAATTTCTATATCTGTGTTCATCAAGGATATTGGTCTGTAGTTCTCTTATTTGATGAGATCCTTGTCTGGTTTGGGGATCAAGGTGATGCTGGTCTCATAAAATGAGTTTGGAAGTTTTCCTTCCATTTCTATTTTTTGGAACAGTTTCTGGAGAATAGGAATTAGTTCTTCTTTAAGTGTTTGGTAGAATTCCCCTGGGAAGCCATCTGGCCCTGGGCTTTTTTTTGTTTGGAGATTTTTGATGACTATTTCAATCTCTTTACTGGTTCTGGGTCTGTTCAGGTTTTCTATTTCTTCCTGGTTCAGTTTTGGTAGTTTATATGTCTCTAGGAACGCATCCATTTCTTCGAGATTGTCAAATTTGTTGGCGTAGAGTTGCTCATAGTATGTTCTTATAATAGTTTGTATTTCTTTGGTGTTAGTTGTGATCTCTCCTCTTTCATTCATGATTTTATTTATTTGCGACTTTTCTCTTTTCTTTTTGATAAGTCTAGCCAGGCGTTTCTCAATCTTATTAATTCTTTCAAAGAACCAGCTCCTAGTTTCATTGATTTGTTCTATTTCTATTGTGTTTTTTTTGTTTTTTTTGGTTTTTTTTGGTTTCTATTTCATTGATTTCTTCTCTGATCTTTATGAATTCTCTTGTCCTGCTGGTTTTAGGGTTTCTTTCTTGTTCTTTCTCCAGTTCCTTTAGGTGTAGGGTTAGGTTGGGTACCTGAGACCGACCTTGTTTCTTGAGAAAGGCTTGTACCACTATATATTTTCCTCTCAGGACTGCCTTTGTTGTGTCCCAGATTTTGAACCATTGTGTTTTCAATATCATTTGTTTCCATGAATTTTTTCAATTCTTCTTTAATTTCATGGTTGACCCATTCATTCTTCAGAAGGATGCTGTTTAGTCTCCATGTATTTGGGTTCTTTCCAAATTTCCTCTAGCTTCAGAGCATTGTGGTCTGAAAATATGCAGGGAATGATCCCAATCTTTGGATACCGGTTGAGACCTGCTTTAGGACCGAGGATGTGATCTATTCTGGAGAATGTTCCATGTGCACTAGAGAAGAATGTGTATTCTGTTACTTTGGGATGAAATGTTCTAAAAATATCTGTGATGCCTTTGGCCCAGTGTGTAATTTAAGGCCTTTATTTCCTTGTTGATCTTTTGCTTGGATAATCTGTCCATTTCAGTGAGGGGAGTGTTAAAGTCCCCTACTATTATTGTATTATTGTTGATGTGGTTCTTTGCTTTTGTTATTTATTGATATTGGTTTATATAGTTGGCTACTCCCACGTTAGGGGCATAATATTTAAAATTGTTAGATCTTTTTGTTGGACAGACCCTTTGAGTATGATATAGTGTCTTTCCTCATCTTTTATTATAGTCTTTAGCTTAAAATCTAATTGATCTGATATAAGGATTGCCACCCCAGATTTCTTCTGATGTCCATTAGCATGGTAAATTGTTTTCCACCCCCTCACTTTAAATCTGGAGGTGTCTTCCAGTCTAAAATGAGTTTCTTGAAGGCAACATATTTATGGGTTTTGTTTTTTTATCCATTCTGATACCTTGTGTCTTTTGATTGGGGCATTTAGCCCATTAACATTCAGGGTAACTATTGAGAGATCTGAATTTTGTGGCATTGTATTATCTGTAAGGTGACTGCTACTATATTGTCTCTTTTTCTTTCTGATCTACTACTTTTGGGCTCTCTCTTTGCTCAGAGGGCCCCTTTCAATATTTCCTGTAGAGCTGGTTTGGTGTTTGCACATTCTTTCAGTTTTTGTTTGTCCTGATGCTTCTTATCTCTCCTTCTATTTTCAGTGATAGCCTAGCTGGATATAGTATTCCTGGCTGCATGTTTTCCTTGTTTCATGCTCTGAATGTATCATGCCAGTTCTTTCTGGCCTGCCAGGTCTCTGTGGATAAGTCCGCTGCCAATCTAATATGTTTACCATGGTATGTTACAGACTTCTTTTCCTGTGCTGCTTTCAGGATTTTCTCTTTATCACTAAGACTTGTAAATTTTACTATTAGGTGTTGGGGTGTGGACCTATTCTTGTTGGTTTTGAGGGGGGGGTTCTCTGCACCTCCTGGATTTTGATGCTTGTTCCCTTTGCCATGTTGGGGAAATTCTCTTCAATAATTCTCTCCAATATACCTCTGCTCCCCTCTCTCTTTCATCTTCTTCTGGAATCCCAATTATTCTAATGTTGTTTTGACTTATGGTGTCACTTATCTCTTGAATTCTCCCCTTGTGGTCCAGTAGCTGTTTGTCCCTCTTTTGCTCAGTTTCTTTATTCTCTGTCATTTGGTCTTCTATATCACTAATTCTTTCTTCTGCCTCATTTATCCTAGCAGTGAGAGCCTCCATTTTTGATTGAACCTCATTAATAGTTTTTTCATTTCAACTTGGTTAGATTTTAGTTCTTTTATTCCTCCAGAGAGGGCTTTTATATCTCCTGAGAGGGTTTCTCTAATATCTCCCATGCCTGTTTCGAGCCCAGCTAGAACCTTGAGAATCGTCATTCTGAACTCTAGATCTGACATATTACCAATGTCTGTATTGATTATGTCCCTAGCCTTCGGTACTGTCTCTTGTTTTTTTTTTTTTTTTTGTGGTGAATTTTTCCCCCTTGTCATTTGTCCAGATAAGAGTATATGAAGGAGCAAGTCAAATACTAAAAAGGTGTCAAAGACCCAGGAAAATACACTTTAACCAAATCAGAAGAGTCCCCAAATCGTGGAGGGGAAAGGGGATAAAATGAGGTTTAGAAAAAAAAAAAAAAGAAAACAAAGAAAAAATATAAAAAGAAAAAAATATATATATTAGATAAACTAGTTTAAAAACATTAAAATTAAAAAATAAAAGGGTAAGAGTTAAAAAAAATTTAGCAGCAGAAGAAAAAATATTGAAAAAAAATTAAATTTACTGCAAGACTAAACAATCATGGGGAGAAAGCCATGTGTTCTGTGCTTTTTGCTTTCTCCTCCTCTGGAATTCCGTTGCTCTCCTTGGTATTGAACCTGCACTCCTTGATAGGTGAACTTGGTCCTGGCAGGATTTCTTGTTGATCTTCTGGGGGAGGGGCCTGTTGTAGTGATTCTCAAGTGTCTTTGCCCCAGGTGGAATTGTACCACCCTTACCAGGGGCCGGGTTGAGTAATCCGCTCAGGTTTTGCTTTCGGGAGCTTTTGTTCCCTGAACCCTCTCTGTAGAGTTCCAGAGGACGGGAATGAAAATGGCAGTCTCCCAGTCTCCGGCCCAGAGGTGTCTAGGACTTGGGGCCCCACTCCTCAGTGCATCCTAAGAGAATAGCACCCAATCACTCCCATCTCCCTGGCCTCCGGCTGTGCTTTGAGCTCACCCAACCTGTGACTGGTTCAAGGTAACACGAGCTGAGGACTCACTCCTCGGCTCTGTCTCTGTAGCCGGCTTCCCTGTTCTAATACCTGCAAGCTCTGCAACACTCAGACACCCCCGATCCTTCTGTGACCCTGCTGGACCTGAGGCCACGCTGACCCCACGTGGGCTTCACCCTGGTTTAGCCTCGAGCGATGTCCCTCAGCAGAACAGACTTAATAAAAGTCCTCATTTTGTGCTCTGTTGCTCTGCTGCTTGCCGGCCCCTCCCACCGCGTTCTATCTTCCCATTACTTTGGATTCACTTCTCCGCCGGTCCTACCTTTCAGAAAGTGCTTGATTTTCTGTTTCTAGAATTGCTGTTCTCCTCTTCAATTTCCCGTTGGATTTGTAGGTGTTTGCAATGTTTAGATAAGCTAACTAGCTGATCTCCTGCTACCTGAAGTAGTCTCAGCCTGCTACTTCTCCGCCATCTTAACTCCTCCCCCAAATGTGCTTCTTCTTAACAGGTGTAGATAAAGAATGATTTAACAAGTGACAGAAGACTCAAAGTATTTTACACCATTCTATGTCCTGTTAAGAGTAGCTAAAGCACCAAAATAAAGTAGTTTAAATTATTAAGTTCTTGTGCATAGTGCTCATTCCTGGAAACAAACAAACAAAATTATACTATCTTTAATTTCAACAATTGCCAGTTATTGCAAGTGACATGGCCAGGACAGGTAGTTGCAAATATAATTCTAAAAGTTTGAAAAATAGTGATTTAAAATTAATCTAATCTAATATTAATTAATTAATCTAAAATTTTTAAAAATTGCCAGATGAAACTACAAAGTGTAATGTAAAGTTTTGATAACAGATCTTCAAACTTTCAGCCATTACTTAATTTCATCTCCATATTTTTGGAGCTGTATAATAGTTCTTTTTGTAACTTTACAGCTCATTTTTATTTGAAGCAGATTTATTCTATTACAGTGGCTTCTTTGAGAATAAAATAGTTATATATGTCAATTAATTCATATCATTTAAAAATCATAGTATGTATGGAGCTTATTTAGCAACACCAGAACAATTTCCTACAAAGTAACAGTAGTAGAGTAATAAAAATTAAATAATGCATAATTTATTCATTAGAATACTGAAAATATTGAATGTTGATTAAATGAAAATACTCAATGAGAAAATACTCAATGAATATACTCAAATATATATAT